>NC_072373.2:106910000-108160000 GCF_028885625.2 Pongo pygmaeus | reverse complement strand
TGAAAAGACCTTTTGCTCCCCATATCACTGGAGGCTTGTCCAGCATCTTTCTGGACTTTGGCAGCTGTCTCCCCTATCCTGCCACAGATCTGATTCCCAGGCACAGGCTTGGTGTCCTGTCACAGCTCTCACATTTAGAATCTATTTCTTTCTCTTAGGGGAGGACAAACAACCTTGTCCCACCTTTCTCCATGCATTGGGAGACTTCACAAGCCCTCCAAGTTGGCTTCTGCTGTGTTATTCAGGGACATTCTCTCCATGGGGAGTGCTCCAGTCTGAAGCACTTCCTACCACCAAATGCCCCCACATCAAGTGCCTTCTCCAGCACCACACGGTGACGGCCTTCATCTTATTTTGAAATGTAATCATAGGTGTTCCCATATTTTAATGCTGTATCTACCATTGAAGAGACCATTTGACCTCTGTGCAGATTTAGACAAAGAAATCCAGAAAGGATAAATCAATCACTCACCCACAGTTACTAAGGACATTGCTGAAGATACAGCCTGGGAAACTTCATTCTTAATCCAGGACTCTTTTTACTCTAACAAGTTGCCTCCTGTCACAGCCTCCTTCCTGTCCTTTAAAACTGAATGGATATGGCCTCTTGCTCCAAAGAACATGACTATCAAGGAGGAGGAGACATTTGCAATACTGTGACCTCTAACCCCATGGATTTCTTATCTCTATTCCTACCCAGGAAGTCCTGGTCATCTCATGGCCACATATGTTTAATGGAAAGAAACACCACCAATATAACTGTCATTGTGGAGGTATGCAGGTGTAGAGTCTCTCATAAGCCTGGGGCTTTGTGTCATCAGGGCCTGTGGTCACCTTACCTGGGATGAACTTGTGGACAAGGTGCTCTGCCAGCCTGCTCTCAGAGGTCCTGCCCCTGGGAGTTGTCAGAATTATCAGGAGTGAGGAGGGCCTTGAGATGCTGATTCAGTAAGAGGAAGGCCTCTCTCCCTTCCCGTAACTTGTCCTGTAACTGGGCCAGCTCTCAGGCCTGGGAGTGAACAGAGACTTTATATTGCCTAAGATGGGATAGTAGAGAAAATTTAATAGTGGAAAGGGATGAGTGATCCGTTCTAATATTGAAACAAAGGAGCCCTCCATGCAGAAAGTCAGCACATGTTAAGGGAAATGCCTGTTGCAAAGAGAAAGAAAAATGTATTTTTTTAAAAAAAACGGGTCTTCCCCTCTGCAATAGAGAGAGAGCTCTAGGAAGATTTTTCAACATTCCATTCATCTTTTTCTTCTGTAACCAAATCAGTTCCAAAAGGATTTTCCTTCAATTTCTCATTTTGCCTGTGGACATTTTCAAGTTAAAATACACATCGTGCGTTATTCAGTGACTGGATACAAAGCCGTGCACAGAAATGTGGCCGGGTACAACTGGAAATATGAAAGAAGAAAAGAATGACAGGGACAAGAAGGCAATATTGATTGAAGAAATGAGAAGCCCAAGTCAGTCAGGAGTTGATTCTGACTAAGTGTAAATGCAGTGGTGATCGCACAGCATCTTGAGTATACTGAATGTTGCTGGGTAGTTCACTTTCCTTTGGTTAATTTTGTGTTACGCAAATTTCACCTCAACAATTACTTGTTAGAAAAAGAGAAAACGAGGCTCTGAGAAATAACTGCAACCTATAACTTACTATTATTGTTCTCTGTTTGATAAATATTTGTGTGTCGTGAGCCTGCCATGGCAATTCCTGCCCTTCCCCTGGCCCAGCTTAGCTCTTACTTCTCCCCGCCGAGCTGCTGCACAGAGATTCACACTCCTGCCCACCTGCCTGCCCCCAACGGGGCCCCCTCACCTGAGCTCTTCAGCTTGCCAGAGCTTCTCTGCCAGCTTCTCCTCCTTGAACTGCAGCTCATCCTTCAGCCTAGATTTTATGAGGTCTTTGTACTCTTCACACTCTGAGAAAAGACAGACACGCCTGCCTCAGTGGAAGGCTGGACATGCTGCTGTGGTCACTGCCTACAGGGCAGGAGCCAGGTCCATCCCAAGGACAAAACTGTCCCCAGTACCAGGCTCTAGGCAGGGATTGCTCATCTTTACTCTTCAGTCTCCCGACTTCCTGGCATCTGGTACTCCCCAACTTAGAGATAGGAAAAAAGCTCAGGGGCCCATCAAGCAACTTGACAAGATGATTCACCTGGAATGAGGCAGGGTCAGAATTCACAGCTCCTGAGGTCTGACTCTGAATCATGAGACACTTTCCCCAGCCTTGCAGCCTCTCCTGCACTGGGGCATAAAGTAGTGATTTTCTGTACAGCTAGGAAGGCTTCTAGGACTATGGGACGGTGAAAGGAAAATACCTTGGGCCTCCAAAATCACTAAGGAAAACTCAAGCTGGGAACTGCTTAAGGCAAACCTGCCTCCCATTCTATTCAATCACTCCTCTGCTCACTGAGATAGATGTATATCTGATTTGCCTCCTTTGGAAAGGCTAATCAGATACTCAAAATAATGTAACCATTTGTGTGTCACCCATCTGTGACCCGGAAGCTCCCTCCCATGGAAGCTCCCTCTCCACTTTGAGTTTTCCTGCCTTTGCTTCAAGTTTTCCTGTCTTTCCAGACTGAACCAATTTACTTCTTACATATATTGGTTGATGTCTCATGTCTCCCTAAATGTATAAAACTAAGCTGTGCCCCAACCACCTTGGGCACAGGTCGTCAGAACCTCCTGAGGCTGTGTCCTGGTGCATCCTCAACCTTGGCAAAATAAACCTTCTAAATTAACTGAGACTTGTCTCAGATTTGTTGGGTTCACATTTTGGTAACCACCGCGGGGGGATTCTGAGTGGAGATGCCCCTGAACTTTGACGAATCTCCTGTCAGTGCTTGGTACCAGCATGAGCTAACTTTATGGCTCAAGCCAACAGGATAATTTGCTGAGATCTGACAGCACCCCCTCCAGAGAATCCCTGATCTCTCCAAATTTGGTTGAGATCTTAAGTTTATTTTACTGTACAACTCTTCTTTTTTTTGGAGTTTTACTTGCTTTCAACAGGGAGGCAAATTTCCTGCTTCCATGACAATGGAATGCAGGTAACTCCTTTATGAAGTTTGAGCTTGCTTCTTCCAACAGGGAAGACGAGTTGTTTTCCCTGCTTCTAGGATGGTAGAGAGCAGTCTACAGCCTGAGACCAATCACTAGGTAAGAAACTAGTTTGGGATTGTATCTTGCAAATTCCTTTTAAACGACTAAAATAAGCATTTAACAACCAGCTGGTGTTAATTTCTGCTTACACTTAGAGTGCTCAGAAATCATATAATTTGGATCTTCCTGCCTTTGCTTCAAGTTGTCCTGCCTTTCCAGACTGAATAAATACATATCTTACATATATTAATTGATGTCTCATGACCACCTTGGGCACATGTCATCAGGACTTCCTGAGGCTGTGTCCCGGATGCGTCCTCAACCTTGGCAAAATAAACATTCTAAATTAACTGAGACCTGTTGCAGATTTTCTGTGTTCACAGGACTGATTTCTTTTTTAACTGGGAATTTTAAGCACCAATATGTGCAAGATTTTAAAAATCATATCTGGATATAATTGCATAAAATATGAGGCATAAGACCATAAGGCCATGAAGGAAATATGCCCAAATACTAATCAAGTTCCTGTTAAGTTAGAAATCGTAGAAGGAAGAACTAATAGTGTTTACTTGTGCCAACAACTGTTCCAGGAGGTTTACAAGCAACAGGTTGTGTAATTCATTGTAGCAATTTACCAAGGTAGGTATTATTATAATACCCATGAACAGATGAGGAAACTGAGGCACAGAGAAGACGAGCAACTTGGATGGAGCCCAGAAAACTGACCCAGGGTCCCTGCTTTACACACTGCTGCCTCCACAAAGTCTTGGGGGCTGTCTTTTTTCCTGTTTAGAAATAAGAGGCTCGGCCAGGTGTGGTGGCTCACGCCTGTAATCCCAGCACTTTGAGAGGCCGAGGCAGGTGGATCACCTGAGGTCGGAAGTCCAAGACCAGCCTGACCAACATGGAGAAACCCCGTCTCTACTAAAAATAAAAAAATTAGCTGGGTGTGGTGGCGCATGCCTGTAATCTCAGCTACTTGGGAGGCTGAGGCAGGAGAATCACTTGAACCCAGGAGGCGGAGGTTGTGGTGAGCCGAGATTGGGCCATTGCACTCCAGCCTGGGCAACAAGAGCGAAACTCTGTCTCAAAAAAAAAAAAAGAGAGAGAAATAACAACCTGTGCCCCAGGAAGCAAGACTTCCCTCTCACCAGGGTACTCCCTGCTCTTGATGCTGTCACTTATGGATACCACAATTTCTATTAGGTGCAGACTCCTCTTTAAGCTCCTTGGAGTTGGTACTGTGTGCTATCACCACGTTTCCACCAGGGTCCTCAGCATGGAACTTTGCCTATCAGGCCTCAATAGCCTGAACTGAATGGAAATTCATTAGTCCCAGATATGTAGAGCCACAGATTAGATGCTACTTGTCTGCAGGATCTTATATGGTACAGAGAGAATTCTTGTAAACATGATTTAGCCTCTTGCTGAGAAAAACAGGTGGTTCTGTTCCTATGTCAGAAATCAATAACTGGTATTTTAACTCTAGTCCCACCCCACACCAAATTGCAAACATGGAAAAGGTGCTGAATACTTTGTGCTTCTGTTTTCCATCTTTTAAAAAATGAGATTAAAATACCCTCTTCTGTTTTCCTAGAAGCATGGAAAGGATAAAATTAATTTTGATTAAGAGAGCATTTCGTGTCTCAGGGAGAAGATGGGCAATCATTCATCATTTTTGGTATAGTGAACCTATAGAACTTACTGTACTTCTTCAGCTGGTTGGCCAGGGAGTAGGCAATAGTTTGAGTTATGAGAAATTTCTCTTTGAGGTCTCAGAACTGCTGTTTGCTTTCTGCCAGCTGCAAGCGCAATTCTTGGTTGATTTCTAGGATGCTCATCTCTGCCCTCTCACTCGACAAAAGGCTGGCAGACACAGCCATGCTGACATTTATGCCAGAAGAGGTGGAGCCAGGGACTAAGGAGAAGAAACCCAAACACATAATGGGTTGAAGACTAGTGAAATCAAATAGGTTTAATCAGGACTGAGGGATGACAATAACTGGAATTGTTATCTTACCGCTGAGAAAACCTTGATCACGCCCCACAGCACTTTAGAGTCCTTAACCACAAAAACAGAGTTTGAGATGCCAGATATCTGAGCCAAAGGCACTGCCTGTAGCTCAGACTCTGACAAGAGTGAGGCAGATAGTGGCCAGCGAGCCAGGTAATGGCCTGCAGTTGCAATAACAAAATTAGAAGGTGGGAGTGTCATGGAACCTTAGGAGCCCTGCATTACAATTGCCCAGGGTTTGCTGAAACACAAGGCCTCCTGGTCTTACCTGAGGGTCACCATTGAGGGGGACCATTTGTTCAGCAGTCATTCTCAGTATTTGTGTACTTTTGTGACAATGCCACAGACCCATCTCTTTCCCAATACATCTAAGTGTATTCCTCATTGTTCGTTTCTTGTGTGTACAAGGCAGAAACAGTTTCCCAACAGGTTATATTTTCTTAATGGTAGTCATGAAGTCACCACACCTTCTCTTTCAGTTAAAACAGAGCTGAAGGCTTTTCCACAGGTGAAAGATATCAAACTGTTAGACTGCCATGATATTCTCAGGGTCTTCTGCAGTTTTTTCTGTATCCACTAAAAAGTGAATGAATAATTCATTTTTTAAAAATGTTTTCTTTCCCGTCTCAGTATTCTTCTTGCTGCATCTCATTGTTAGGTTGATTTCTTTTCTCTTACTGGATGAGAATTTTGCCTTTTCATTGCACTTAAGACAAGTTTGACATCACTATCTTCAAAGCTTTTCTTCTATGTGTGGGTTGATTTGTTTTCTAATGTCAGTGAGCCCTACCGTTTATACTTGTCACTTATCGATGTCATTCTAGTCCCACAAGAGCTCTTTTCAAGGTATCAAGTAATCCAAATAATTTATACATATATCACGTGTGACCATCTATCTTGGGAAGTTTTGTAAACCTGATACTATTTTGTTGTTTTCATTCAGTTTTCCCGTATAATGAAAAGAACAGGGCCGTGAGCAGTTCTTATGGAACATTGTTTGACATATATATATTTTCTGAGTTTGTCTAACACTATTGAAGTGTGGTTGCCTTCCACTAACAGAACATGGCAAGATCAAGGGGGCAAGACATGGTCAGGGGTGGTTTGTGATCCTCAGTGTTTCTGTGCAGTAGAAGGTGAGTTTTAGATGAGAGGGATGAGTAGGGGAGAGTGATCCCCTGAACCACCTCCTCACTTTCTCAGCTTTTATCCCCACCTAGGTTTTGTGAGCCTGGGACTGGGGAGATAGTCCCACAGCCCAGGTCTTCTAGGTTTGGCTGCTGGACTTGTGTGATTTGAGGGTGCAATGAGCGTGACCCTGGGCTACTCAGCATTCATGTGGAAGTGAAGGATGGAGGACTGGGTCAATCTCATTTGAAAGCATGCCTCTCAGCAGCCCCCACCATCCTCCGACTACACTGTGTAAGGACATTGCTTTGAAATGTATCAATGTAAATAAATTTATTTTCTGGTGTCTGTGAGACCTGACATTATATGGCAAGAAAAAAAATTGTAAAATTTCTTTATTTTAAAAATGGTGAAGGTCGGGTGCGATGGCTTACGCCTGTAATCCCAGCACTTTGGGAGGCCGAGGTGGTGGATCACCTGAGGTCAGGAGTTCGAGACCAGCCTGCCCAACATGGAGAAACCCCATTTCAACTAAAAAAAAAAAATACAAAATAAGCCGGGCATGGTGGTACATGCCTGTAATCCCAGCTACTCGGGAAGATGAGGCAGGAGAATTGCTTGAACCCGGGAGGAGGAGGTTGCAGTGAGCTGAGATCATGCCACTGCACTTCAGCCTAGGCAACAAGAGTGAAACTCCATCTCAAATTAAAAAAATGGTGAAACTGGAGGTCACAAAGTTACATGACTTACTTGAGGTCACGCAGAGATGAGTTCTGAGCACTGCCAATAGAAGCAATCACAATAATTATTCAGTAATTATTCATAGACTCCAGATAATTTAGTAAATATTTATATAATTATTCAGTAATTATTCATTGACCAATTTGTACCAGGCATTTTGCTCAAAACTGTGCACACATATAGACATTGTATTTTCACCATAATCCTTAAAGTAATGTTGTTATTCATAAAAAACAGATAAGAGACCTGAAGAAGAGGGATAACAAATTATTTATTTGACCAGATTTCCATTTTTTTTGTTTCTGTGATTCTGAAAGAATGAACAGAATGAGTCAAGGGAAGAATATTCATTACCGTATCATTTTCCAAGACAGAGGTGTGCCCTCCTAGAGTATTGGGACCAAAATTCAGAAGTGTCTGAAATGTGAGACTTGGGTCTTCCCTTGACTGTGTTTAATTTACTATTCTATTGAATACCTATGAGTCTCACTAAGATTTTTGCCTTTTTATAACCACAATGTATGTTTTATGAAGAGGATTTTACTATTAGATCTATTTAGAAAGAATAAATATAAGTTATTGTTTAGCTTTTATGCACTGGACTTAATATTTTTCTGATTTCTGTTTTGAGATTAAATTTTCAAAAGAATTTAATCTGTAAAAAGAATTTAATCTGTAAAAAGAAAAGTAACTGTTATTACTTATAAAGAACAAATTAGTTATTGGTTTGAGTTTTTGAAGATGAAGCACAAACTTCTGATTATATCTTTGTTTATCCCCATCAGGCGCCACCCATCGTCTCTCAGAATGACCTGGCCTTGCTCCTACACTTACCCGTGCAGTGCTGAACCATCTCCATGCACTGTCCAATTCACTCAGTGATTTGGGCTCCTCCCAAGGCTCCCTGAAATGGGTACAGGTCTCAGGATGTCGGACACATTTTAGTTGCAAAAGCAACCCATACTGTAGAGAGGACAGCTGTGTTCTTACTTCCCCGAAGTTGGCAGAGGTGTCCTAGGACACAACGGAATGCTTTCCATTTTTAGAAGGTCTTTTCTTCATGTCTCAATGCCTCTGGACAACTGTCCTGAACATGAAAGAAATTGCTAAATTTCTGATCTTTTGTTAGATAGCTAGAATAGATTTATAAGACTTCCTTTCTTTCCCATGTCTGCCGAAGTTTGAATTCTTAGCAGTATGATTCCTTTTCTTGTAAGGTGAGCAGCTTAGGAAAGATTGGCCATGTTGCTGTGCAAAAAGAGATAAACTTAATTTCTACTCAAAGCATGCTTGAATTTGAAACTAGGGCTTCCACTGTTCCAGAGTTGGACTGTCACTGTCTCGGGCATGTGTCCCGAAGGGCTCCTGTCTCTGCTGTACTCAGGATAAAGTTTAAATGGAGTCCAGCAAGCCAGATCTCCTTTACTTCTAGGTTCCCCTAACAGTTTCTCCTCTGCTTTAGAGACTGCATTGAAAATATTCTTGTTCTGCTGTTGTGTTTTGGCTGTGGAATGATGTGATGCAGCTCAATGGGTCCTACCCTCAAGT
Source organism: Pongo pygmaeus (assembly GCF_028885625.2). Classification (NCBI taxonomy): domain Eukaryota; kingdom Metazoa; phylum Chordata; class Mammalia; order Primates; family Hominidae; genus Pongo; species Pongo pygmaeus. Next base: position 108,151,454 of record NC_072373.2, on the reverse strand, counting down.
TGATCAGAGTAAGAAACAGCTGTGAAAGTTAGTGCAAATACAAGTTCATTCTCCTCCTGGCACGAATTTTGATTCTATGGGCTCAGATGGGCCTGGAATGTGTTTGTTAACATTATTCAGATGTGCAGTCAGTTTGGGGACCCACTGATACCATTGACCTTACAGTTTACAGGATGATTATTTCTGTTTTGCTGATGAAAAAACCAAGGCACAGAGAGTCTGTAACTTGCCCAAGTTCCCTTTGCTGTAAGCCCTGGAACCAGATCTCAAGTGGAGCAGCCTCTTCCCCAACCCCTTCCCACATTTTTCAATTCAGTTGTGTCAGTTCTTTCCAAGTACGTGTTTCTCTTCCCTATACCTTATTTCTACAAACAACAGCAAGAACAACAACATCTTTTTGAATTTAATTTGTTTCATCTGATACATTCCATCACAGCATGCTGTCAGCATCATATTCTGGTCACTTACTATTAATGCAAGATGCTTGAGATAGGCTCTCGTTCTGTCACCCAGGCTGGAGTGCAGTGCTGATTATAGCCAACTGCAACCTCAGACTCCTAGGATCAAGTGATCATCTTGCCTCAGCTTTCCAAGGAGCTGGAACTGTAGGCACACATCACCATTCCTGGCTAATTTTTTTTTTGTTTTTTATAGAGAGGAAATCTTGCTGTGTTGCTCAGAGTGGTCTAGAACTCTTGGCCTCAAGCGATCCTCTCACCTAGGCCTCCAAAAGTGCTGGGATTACAAGAGTAAGCCACTGACCCTGGCCCTGAGATGATTTTTTTTTTTTTTTGAAAATATAGGGCATGGAGATGTGGAAAGACACCTTGCTTTATTATTGTTGTTATCATTATTTATAAAGTATAATTCATAAATCACAAAATTCACCATTTTTAAGCATACCATTCAGTGTCTTTTACTATATTCTAAAGGTTTTGCAACCATTACCACCATCTGATTTTAGAATATTTTCATAATGACAAAAAGCATGCCTGTACTTACTGCCAGTCACTCTCAATTTCTCCCCTTTTTGCAGTTCCTGACAACCACTAATCTACTTTATCTCCCTATGGATATACTTGTTATGGACATTTCCTGTATATGGAATAATACAACGTGGCCTTTTGCACATGCGTCTTAGCACAATATTCTCAAGGTTCATTTTTGCTTTAGCTTACATCAGTACTTCAATCCTTTCTATGGCCAAATAATATTCCATTATACAGTTATACCACATTTTGTTTATCTATCCATCAACTGATGATCTGTTGGGATGTTCCCACTTTTTAACTATTATGAATAATGCTGCTGTAAATGTTTTTGTACATGTTTTTGAGTGAACATCTGTTTGTAATTTTTTTGGTTATACAACTATGAGTGCAATTGCTGCATCATAAGTCACTTTATATTTAACTATTCGAGGAACTGACAGACTCTTTTCCAACTTCAGTGGCTATACCATTTTACATTTCCACTAGTAATATATGAGAATTCCATTTTCTCCATAACTTTTCAAACATATTTTGTCTTTTTTTTTTTAAGTAACACTAGTGGGTGTGAAGTGATACCTCACTTTGGTTTAAATTTACATTTTCCTAATGATGAAAAAATTGAACATATTTGCAGGAGCTTGTTGGCCCTTCATATGTACCCTTTAGAGAAATGTCTACTCAGTCCTTTTTTCTCATTGTTAAATTTGGTTGTCTTTTATTGCTGTTTTATGAATTATTTATATACTCTAAATACTAGACCCTTGTCAGATATATGACTAGCAAATAGTTCCCCATTATGTGAATCATCTTTTCACTTAAATGACAGAGTCCTTTGAAGCATGAAAGTTTTTTTATTTTAATAAAATCCATTTATCTATCTATTTTCAGGTTGCTTCTCCCTATTTAAGAAATGTCTAATCCAGAGTCACAAAGATTTATACCTGTGTTTTCTTCAAGACATCACTTTTGGAATGAGAACTTTCCTGGGTTTTAGTGGAGGATAGACATTGTTTATTTATGCCTCCTGTTCATTACAATATTTTTCCTGATCGGTATTCATATGCCCACTGCCCCTCCATGGAGCATCCCATGACCTGTAACAGAGCTCTGGGGACTGGTATCCTTCCACTAATTTTGATGCAGGTGAGAGCCCTGGTCATATATTTCAGCTTGAACCTAACCCAACCCAGTTGCATCTATAGCTCAGGGCCATTAGAGTTGAAGTCAAGAGCCACTCTGAGAATGCTTGGCAGCCCATGCTACTCTAAGACTGCAGTGGACTTTTTCAGTTCATTCCAGACAGAAGAGACCACAGGGGTTGGACCCAGTCAAGATTTTCACCTCTGGTGTTAGAAAGTAGACCTGCTTCAGGGTTTGGGGAAGGTTATTTAATATGAATTAGATCCTCTCTAATTATTTATACTGCATGTGTGACTTCTTTCTAGAAACAACAGAAGAATATGTTAGAACATTTTGTCTATTCTTTGTCAATTGTTGTTTGACTACAATTTTAAAGTAGATAAAGGAAAGCTTAGTGTAACTATATTCTTAACATTTAATTAGGGTCCATGTCCACTGCAATGTGATCATATTTAATTCTATAAACTCTCTAGTTACTTAGATATTATCTGGTGCCTAATGAGAAAATAAACTCAGACAGATTAGAAAATTTCTCTAGGTCACAAATCTAGTAAGAAGAGGAATAAGAATTAGAAGCCAGTTCCTTTTGGCCTTCAAAGCTAACCTTGTACCATTAGACCAAACTGAATGACAGTACTTTTACAGGAATTGGTCTCAGAGTTTGTGGTTCTACATTGATTTTCCCAAGGAAACAGTGTGTCATTTTAATCTTATTTTAAACTTTTAAATTTCAAACATTTTTTAAAATTATACATTTTTTGTTTGTTCTGTTCCATTGCTTTTGGTTTCTTCTCAATGGATCCCTATTATTTATATGCTGAATATTTGTTACCTATCTTCTGTCACTTTTCACTTTTTTTGAGTGTTTGTCATCTCTCCCTTTGCTTTACATTAACAGTTCTTCACTGAGGTGTAATTTGCATAGAGTAAAATTCAAAAAACATAAGGGCACACTTAATAAATTTTAATGTAATTATGCATTGTATAATAACACCCAGATCAAGATAGAGAACATTTTCCCCCATGTCAAAAAGTTCTGATGTGCTTTTGCCAGTCAATATTCATCCCCCAAATGAAGAATACAATCTGAATTTTGTCACTGTCTGTGTCCCTTTGTGTTGCTGGAGAGGAATACCAGAGGCTGCATAATTTTTTTAAAAAAAGAGGTGCATTTCACTCATAGTTCTGCAGGCTGCACAAAAAGCGTGACACCAACATCTGCTCTTAATGAGGGCGTAAGACTGCTTCCACTCATGGCAGATGGTGAAAGGGAACCAGCGTGTGCAGAGATTATATGGTGAGAGAGGAAGAAAAAGAGAGAGAGAAAAGGTGCAAGGCTCTTTTTTAATAACCAGCTCTTGCAGGAACTAAGAGAATGAGAGTTCACTCACTACCTTCTCCCAGGAAGGGGAGTAATCTATTCATGAGGGATCCACTCCCATGACCCAAACACCTCCCATTAAGCCCCATCTCCAACACTGGGGATCAAATTTTAACATGATTGGAGGGGACCAATATCTAAACTATAATAGCCACCATAGATGAATTTTTTTATTCTTGTGCTTTATAAAAATGGAATCATTTAATATGTTGTCTTGTTTTGACTTCTCTTACTCAGGTGGTTATATATGCTACTAATTTGTTTGATTGTGCCTTTCTCTCATTTTATATTGTTTTGGCCAAGTAATATCCTATTTATTGTAGGATTATCACACAATTTGATATCATTTTTCTTTTTTCTTTTCTTTTCTTTTTTTTTTTTTTTTGAGACGGAGTCTCGCCCTGTCGCCCAGGCTGGAGAACAATGGCGTGATCTCGGCTTACTGCAACCTCTGCCTCCCGGATTCAAGGGATTCTCATGCCTCAGCCTCCCAAGTAGCTGGGATTACAGGCACGCGCCTCCACACCCAGCTAATTTTTATATTTTTACTAGAGACGGGGTTTCACCACGTTGGCCAGGCTGGTCTCGAATTCCTAACCTCATGATCCACCCCCGTCAGCCTCCCAAAGTGCTGGGATTACAGGGGTGAGCCACCGTGCCCAGCTTGATATCATTTTTATAATGGTAGACAGGTTTACTTGTTGACTATTATGCATAAGTAATTATGAGTATTCTCGTACAATTCTTTCTGTGAAGACACATACACATTTCTCCTGAGTATGTATAGCTAGGGATGGAATTGCTTGGTGAAAGGGTAAAAACTGACACAAAGTTTTGGGAAGTAGTTGTATTATTTTACATTTCTATGAAAAATATAAGCCATTTCCTGTTGCTCTACATTCTAACCCACTTAATATTTTCAGTCTTTTTAATTTTGGCCAATCTACCAGATGTGTAGTGATATCCTATTTTGGTTTTCACATGCCTATTGGTCATTTAGATATATTTTTATGTAAAGGGTCTTTTCAAATTTTTCTGCTCATTGATATACTGGGTTGTTTGTCGTTTTCTTTGGGATCTATAGTTCTTTATATATTTTGAATGAGTCCATTTCAAATGAATGAGTCCATATATGTGTATATATATTTACATACATTGCAAATAATTAGTCTTGGTTTACAGATAGCTTTTAACTTGTTAAACAATAACCTGTAATAAGCAGAAGCTTTTTAAAAATAAAGTACAATTTAATTTATTTCTCATTGTGATGAGTGCTACAGTATCTGGTTCAAGAAATATTTTCCTATGTCAAGTTCATGAAAATATTTTCTATTTTTCTTTTACAAGACTTCTAATTTTAACTTTCACATCTTAAGTTAAATTTAATGTATTGTGGAAAGTGGTTGTTAATATTAAATTTTTAAAACAACAAATATTATTTTACTCAAGAACTTTTTTATTGAAAAGTCTTCCATTTCCTCAATTAAGGGCATTAGCGTACTTGTTTTTAAAAAATTTAAATAACTGTACATATGTGGGCATATTGTTTGAAACTGCATTCTTTTACTTTGATACATTTATGTATACTTACACCAGTAGTATAATTTTTAAGTCATTGTAGCTTTAAAATGAGTTTTAAAATATAGCAGAGTAAGTCCTCCAATTTATTGCTTCTTTAAGACTGGCTTCCCTGTTCTAGATTCTTTGATTTTTAAATACATTTTGAAATTAGCTTTTAAATTTCTCTAAAAACTACTATTAAAGTTATTAATCAGAATTATGTTGATGTAATATTCTAACAAAATGGAGTCTTCCAATCCATGAACATAATATATATATATATTTTTAGCCTTCTTTAATTTCTCTCACCAATACCCTTTAGAGGCTTTGTATCTGCTTCAATGTATGTATTCTTAAGGATGTGATGATTTTGGATACTAATTTCTATTGTGTTTTATTGAATTTCATTTTCTAGCTGCTAATAGCTAGTATGGAAAAAATAAGATTATGAAATCCACTTTATAAAGGTATAATTTAGGTACAACAGTCTGCACCACTTTAAAATGTGTAATTCAATGCATGTTTACAAATGTATACACTAATGGAACTACTGCCACAATCAAGATTTAGGAATTTCCCTATGCCCCAAAGTTTCTTGTACCCCTTTGCAGTACATCAGTCTTTCAACTCTCAGCCCCAAGGAGCCACTGTCACTTTAGGTAAGTTTGCGTTTTTAACCATTTTCTATAAATGAAATTATACCTGTGTTCTTTTGTGCCTGCCTTCTTTCATGCATCATCTTAATTTTAAAATGTATCCAAATGAGTATCTGCATCAATAAATAATTCCTTGTAATTGCTGAGTAGTATTCTTTTGTGTGGCTACACCATGTTTGTTTATACATTCACTTGTTATTGGACATTTGTGTCATTCCATGTCAGAGCTATTAATAAAGTATAATGAGCATCCACATACAGAATATAGTGCAGACATAGTGTGTAAATTCCTAGGAATGGAATGACTGTCCAACTGATTTGTATATGTTTAACCTTATAAGAAACTGTTAGCCAGATTTTGAAAGGAGTTGTACCACATTTTATTCCCACAACTATAAGACTTTTAAGTGCTTTTTATCCTGACTGACATGTGGTATTTTAAATGTTTTGAATTTTAGCCATTCTCATGGATACATAATGGTATCTCATCATTGTATTGATTGATCTTTCTGATGACTAAAGAGTTGAGCATCTTTTCATGTGCTAATTGACCATTCATGTATCTTCTTTCCTGAAGTATTTATTCAAGTCTTTTGAGAAACTATTTTATAGTGCTGTTTATCTTATCAAACTGCATTATATATATATATATATATATACACCCCAAAAAATCCTTTGTTGGTGGTAAATATGATATCTCCTATATTGTGGCTTCTTTTTATGTTCTATTAATGTTCCATATTTTGGACATAAAGATAAATAATCTTCAAAAAAGTGATTTTACATGTACACATACAAATTCATGCCTAAGAATAATTTATTAGATAGATATGTAAGGATCTATTTCTGGATTCTCTCTTCTCTTCCATTGATGTATGTTGTATTTTTTTTAACAATACACATGATCTTGATTTCCATAGCTGTATAGTAATTCTGGAAATATGTAGTGAATTCATTCACCATTGTGTTTTTATAATATTGCTCTTTTATTATTCTTGATCATTGACATTTCCATATAAATGGTAGAGTCAGCTTGTAAATTTCTACCGAAACGCCTGTTGGAATTTTTATTAGAATTACATTGATCTGGAGATCAGTTTGGGAAAAACTGACTTTTAAACTATAACAAGTCTTTTGATTCTTGACAAGGTTTATCTCCCCACTAATTTAGTTCTTTTATAATTTCTCAAAGCAACGTTTGGTAGTTTTTAGAGTACCAGCCTTACATAAATTTTGTTGACTTTATTTCTAAGCACATCATGTATTTAGAAGTTACTTTAAATGAAATTGTATTTTTATTTCATTTTCCAAATGCCCATTGCTGATATACAGAAATACAACATACTATATTTATATTGAACTTATATTTGGCAATACATTGCCAAAATAGCTTAGTTTTTGTAGATTTTTGTAGTTTTCTAGGATTGTTTACATACGCAATCATTATCTGCGAATAAAGACAGCTTCAATTCTTTCATTTCAGTCTTTTCAATGCCTTTATTTATTTTATTAATTTTTTTTTTACTTTATTGATTTGGTTAAGATCTCTAGTATAACGCTGGATTGAAAGAGTAACAGAAGATATTCTACCTTTTTTCTCTGATTTAATAGAAAAGCATTTGACCATATGCCATTCAATATAATGTCACCTGTAGCGTTTTCAAATTTGCCCTTAGTGGGGTTGGAAGTGTTGCCTTCTGTTCTTATTATGCTGAGAGTTTTGAGAGGTTTGTATTTTTTAATCATGAAAAAGTTTTCAATTTTACCAAATACTTTTTCTGTGTATGTCAAGGTAATCTTATGCTCTTTCTCTTTTATCCTGATAATATAGAGAATTATATTGGGTATTGAGATATAACTTACATGCAAGAAACTATACATAATTAAAGTGTACCATTTTAAACGTTTGAACATAATATACATCTGCAATCATGATAGTGGATATAGATCGGGCACAGTGGCTTACATCTGTAATCCTGGCACTTTGGGAGGCCAAGGCAGGCAGATTGCTTGAGCTCTGGATTTTGAGACCAGCCTGGGAAACATGGTGAAATCGCATTTCTAAAAAAAAAAAAAAAAACTAGCCAGCCATGGTGGCATGTGCCTGTAGTCTCAGCTACTTGGGAGGCTGAGTTGGGAGGATGGCTTGAGCCTAGGAGACAGAAATTGCAGTGAGCCAAGATTGTGCCACTGCCCTCCAGTCTGGATGACAGAACCAGACCCTATCTCAAAACAAACAAACAAACAAACAACACAAAACAAAAAAAACCATAGAGGATAGGTCTACCACTTCCAAAGTTTTCTTGTGTCCCTAGTAATTCCTTCTTCACCTTTCTCTCCCCACCTCAGGCAACAACTCGTTGTCTTTCTGTCATAATAGATCAATTTAAATTTTCTAAAGTTTTTTATAAATAGAATCATATAGAATGTACATTTTTCTTGTTTGATTTTTTCATTCAGAATAATTATTTTGAGATGTAGACATGTTGTCAGGTGTATCAATAGATCGCTCTGCTATACTGCTGAGTAATATCCTATGTGACTGATACATCACAATTTATTTTATTCATTCACCTGTTCGTGGATTTGGATGGCTTCTGGTGTTAAGACTAAAGCTTCTATCAACAAATTTGTATGGACATATCCTTTCCTTTCATTTGGATGTAATAGCAGTATCATATTGTAGGCACAGGTTTACTATTTTAAGAAGCTGCCAAATTGTTTTATAATGTGCTTGTAAAATTTCACATTCTCATCATCTTTGCCGGTATATGGAATGGTGAATTTTTTAACTTTAGTCATTTTACTTGGTATGCAGTGGTTTAAATTTGCATTTACCTAATTACTAATGATGTTGAATACCTTGTCATGTTGTTCTGTGCCTTTCATATTTTTTTTTTGCCAAAGTATCTTTACACATCTTTCATTCATTTGAAAATTTGATTTTTTTTGTCTCCTTTTTAATAACCTTTGAGAGTTCCCTTAGCGTTGTAGACAGGAGTTCTTTATCAGATATGTAATGTCCAAATATACTTTCCTAAGTGTGGCTTGCCTTTTCATTCTCTTACAAATGCCGTTTTTTTTTCTTTTTTTTTTTTTCTGGAGACAGAGTCTCACTCTGTTGCCCAGGCTGGAGTGCAGGGTCATGATCTTGGCTCACTGAAACCTCTGCCTCCTGGGTTCAAGCGATTCTCCTGTCTCAGCCTCCCAAGTAGCTGGGATTACGGGTGCCTGCCACCACGCCTGGCTAATTTTTGTATTTTTAGTAGAGACAGTTGTTTCACCATGTTTGCTAGGCTGGCCTCAAATGCCTGACCTCATGTGACCCACCCCCCCTTGGCCTCCCAAAGTGCTGGGATTACAGGTGTGGGCCACCATGTCCAGCCACAAATGTCTTTTGAAGAGCATTTTTCTAAAAGTGTTGTTGAAGTTAAATTTATTAATTTGTTCTTTTACCAGTTCTTAGGGGGAATTCTTCTAGCTTTTGCCCATTCAGTATGATGTTGGCTGTGGGTTTGTCATAGATGGCTCTTATTATGTTGAGGTATGTTTCTTTGGTTTCTAGTTTGCCGAGAGTTTTAACATGAAGGAATGTTGAATTTTATCAAAAGCCTTTTCTTTATCTATTGAGATAATCATGTTGTTTTTTATTTTAGTTCCATTTACGTGATAAATCAAATTACATGTTGAACCAAGCTTGCATCCCAGGAATGAAGGCTACATTATCATGGTGGATTTGCTTTTGGATGTGCTGCTGGATTGGATTTGCTAGTATTGTGTTAAGGATTTTTGTGTTCACGTTCATCAGGCATATTGGCCTGAAGTTTTTTTTGTGTGTGTTGTGTGTCTTGGCCAATTTGGTATCAGAATGATGCTGGCCTCATAAAATGAGTTAGGGTGGGGTCCTTCCTCCTTGACTTTTTGAATAATTTCAGTAGGATTGTTATCAGCTCTTCTCTATATGTCTGGTAGAATTCAGCTATGAATCTATCTGGTCCAGGCCTTTTTCTGGTGGTAGGTTTTTTATTACTAATTCAATTTATGGTCTATTCCTGGGTTTTATTTTATTTTTTCTAATTTAATCTTGGGATTATATGTTTCCATGAATTTACTCATTTATTCTAGGTTTTCTTACTGCTTTCATTGAGTTTTGTATGTATTTTCACATCTCAATTTTATTCAGTTCAGCTCTGATTTTGGTTTTCTTTTCTTCTACTAGCTTTGGGGTTGGTTTGCTTTTTTTTTCTTCCTAATTCCTCTTGGTGTAATGTCGCTTTGTTAATTTTCTTTCTTTTTTTCTCTATTCCTTTCAGCACAGAGTTATTGATCCATAGATTGTTAATTTGAGATCTTTCTAACCTCTCCAAAAATGCCCACTCTCACCACTGCTATTCATCATGGTATTGGAAGTCCCAGCCAGAGCAATCAGGCAAAAGAAAGAAATAAGAGGCATTGAAATACAAACAGAGGAAGCCAAACTATCTCTATTTTCTGATGATATAATTCTATATCTAAAAAATCCCATAGTCTCTGTCCAAAGGCCCCTAGAACTGGTAAACAAGTTCAGTAAAGTTTCAGGATATAAAATCAATATACAAAATTGAGTAGTATTTTTATACACCAATAACATCCAAGCTGAGGGCCAAAACAAGAATGCAGTCCCATTCACAATAGCCATGAAAACAATAATATTTCTAAGAATACAGCTAACCAGGGAGGTGAAAGATCTCTACAACAAGAATTACAAAACATTTCTGAAAGAAATCAGAGACAAGACAAATAGAAAAACATTCCATGCTCCTAAGCAAATTAATGCAGGAACAGAAAACCAAATACCACATGTTCTCACTTATAAGTGGACATGGGAGTGCAGATATCTCCACTAGGTGTTCATCTCATTTCCTTTGGATATATACTCAGAAGAGGGATTGCTGGGTTATATTTTTAACTTCTTGGGAAACCTCCATACTGTTTTCCATAAGGACTGTACCAGTTTACATTTCCACCACCAGTATACAAGTGTTTCCTTTTCTACCCACCCTTGCCAACACTTCTCCCTTGTCTTTCATACAATCACCAACCTAATAAGTGTGAGGTAAAATCTCATCATGGATTTTATTTGCATTTCCCTGATGATTAGTGATATTGATCAACTTTTCATATACATGTTGGCCATTTGTACGCCCTCTTTGGAGAAATATCTATTCAGGTCCTTTGTACCTTTTTTAGTCAAGTTATTTATTTGTGATTGAATTCTATATGTTCTTTTTATTTTGGATATAAACCCTTTAACAGATATATGGCTTGCAAATATTTTCTCCAAATGAGTAGGCTGCCTTTTCATGTTGTTGATTTTTTTTTTTTTTTTTTTTTTTGCTGTGCAGAAGCTATTTGGTTTGATGTAGTCCCATTTGTTTATTTGCTTATTTTTGCTTTTGATGTCTTATCAAAAGAATTATTGCCAAGACCAATGTCAAGGAGCTTTTCCCCTATGTTTTCTTCTAGAAATTTTATGATTTCACATTTTACACATAAGTCTTTAATCCATTTTGAGTTGATTTTTGTGTATTTTGTAAATGTGTCCAATTTCATTGTTTTGCATGTGGATATCCAGTTTTCCAAGCACCGTTTGTTTAAGAGACTATCCTTTCCCCATTTTGTGTTCTTGGGGACATGGTCAAAAAGTAGTAGACTGTATGTACCTGGGCTTATTTCTGGGCTATCTATTCTGTTTCTGGTCTGTGTGTCTGTTTTAATGCCAGTCCCATACAGTTTTGATTACTATAGCTTTGTAATATAATTTGAAACTACATAGTATGAAAATTTCAACTCTGCTTTTCTTTCTCAGGACTGCTGTGTCTGTTCTGGGCTTTTGATGATTACATACAAATTTAGAGGTTTTCTCTATTCTGTGAAAAATGCTATTGGAATTTTGATAGGGCTTGCTTTGAATTTGTAGACCACATTAGGGCAGTACAGGCATTTTAACAATATTTATTCTTCCATACCATATCTTTCCATTTATTCATATATTCAATTTCTTTCAACAATGTTTTATAGTTTTCAGTGTGTAGGTCTTTTGCCACCTTGGTTAAACTTATTGCTGATTTTATTCTTTTTGATATTATCATAAATAGTATTTTTAGATGTTTTATTGAATAGGTCATTATTGGTATACAGAAATCCAACTGCTTTTTATTAGTTAATTTTATATCCTATGACTTTACTGAATTCTTTTATTAGTTCTAACAGGGTTTTTTGTGGAGTCTTTAGAAGTTTCTACATATAGGATCATATTATCTGCAAATAGGAATAATTTCATTTATTTTTTTCTGATTTGAATGCCTTTTAATTTTTTTTTCTTTCCTGGTTGCTCTTGTTAGTACTTCCAGTATCATGTTGAATAGAAATGGTGTGAGTGGGCGTCCTTGACTTGGACTGGATCTTAGAGGAAAAGATTTCAGTTTTTCTTGATTGATTATCATGTTAGCTGTGGGCTTCTCATAAGTGGCCTTTATAATGTTGAAGAAATTTTTATCTATGCGTTATTTGTTGAGAGTTTTTATCATTAAAGGATGTTGAGCTTTGTCAACTGCTTTCTCTGTATCTACTGAGGTGATCACATGGTTTTCATCTTTCATTCTGTATCACATTGACTTGCATATATTAAACCAAACTTCAACCACAGGGATAAATCCCACTTGGTTAAGACATATATTCTTTTTGATGTGTTGTTGAATTTGGGTTGCTAGTATTTTATTGAGGATTTTTTTATCTGTGTTCATCAGAGATATTGGCCTGTAGTTTTCTTTTCTTTTGGTGTCTTTAGCTTTGGTATCAGGATGATGCTGGCCTCTTAAAGTGATTTTGGCAGTATTCTCTCTATTTCAATCTTTGAGAAGAGTTCAAGAAGAACTAGCAATAATTATTTTTTGAATGTTTAGTAGATTTCAGCTGTGGAGCCCTTTTGTCCTGAGTCCTCGTCCTGGCATTTCTTTTTTTTGGGAGGTTTATAGCTATTGCTTCAATCTTTTTATTTGTTATTGGTCTGTTCAGGCTTTCTATTATTTCTTGATGGAATATGGGTAGGTTGTATGTTTCTATGATTTTATCCATTTTCTCCAGGTTATCCAATTTGTTGGTATATAGTTCTTCATAAAAGTTCTTTATGATTCTTTTTATTTCTGAGGCATTTGTTGAAATGCCTCCATTTTCATTTTTGATGCTATTTATTTAACTCTTCCCTCTTTTTTTTAGTCTAGTTAAAAGTTTGTCAATTTTGTTTATTTTTTCAAAAAATTAACTCAATTTTGTCAATTTTTCTATAGTTTTTCTATTCTTTAATTGATTTGCTTCTGCTTTGATTTTTATTATTTTCTTCCTTTTGCTAATTTCATTTTGTTCTTTTCTTAGTTCCTTGAAGTGTAATGTTAGGTAATTTATTTGAGAACTTTTTTAATGTAGGCATTTATTTTTTATTATGATTTTATTTTATTTTATTTTTTGAGTCAGGGTCTCACTCTGTTGTGCAGGCTGGAGTGCAGTGGCATAATCTTGGCTCACTGCAATCTCCCCCTCTTGGGTTAAAGCAATTCTCGTGCCTCACCCTCCCTGAGTAGCTGAAATTATAGGCATATGCTACCATACCTGGCTAATTTTTGTATATTTTGGTAGAAACGGGGTTTCACTATGTTGTCCAGGCTGGTCTTGAACTCCTGACCTCAAGTGATGCACCCACCTCAGCCTCCCAAAGTGCTGGGATTACAGGCATGAGCCATTGCACCCTGCCATTGCAGGCATTTATCATTATAAACTTGCCTCTTGAGCTGCTTTTGCTGTTTTCAAAGGTTCTATTATGTTTGTTTTCTTGTTTGTCTCATGATATTTTTAAATTTCCCTTTTGATTTGTTCTTTGACCCATGAGCTGTTCAAAAGTATATGATTTAATTTCCCTGTTTATGTGAATTTTCCAATAATCCTTCTGTAGATTTTTAGTTTCATAAAATTGTGGTCAGAAGAAATATTTGATGTAATTTCAATCATCATAAGTGTGTCTATGGTCTACATTTTATTAATGTTTTATTAATATAGAGAAGTTGTACATATTTTGGGGATATATGTGATAATTTGATAAATATATACAACGTATAATGATCGAATCAGTGTAATTAAGATATCACCTCAAACCTTTATCTTTTCTTTGTGTTAGAAATATTCCAATTCTTCTCTTCCAGCTATTTTGAAATATACAATAAATTATCTTTAACTGTGGTCTCCCTACTACACTATTGAATACTAGAATTTATTTCTTCTATCTAACTGTATTTTTGTACTCATTAACCAACTCCCATCATCTCTCCATTCTCCTTCCCAGCCTCTGGTACACACTAATTTTTATGTATGGAATGACACATGGATCTGATTTTTTACTTATTTTTATATGCATGTGGATATATCATATTCATTTGTTTAAAAAAATCCTTGACCATTTGTTGAAGGATTATACATTTTTTAATATATATTTTTCTTTTTCATGTTTGTCAAAAATCTGTTCTCCATATATGTTTTGATTTGTTTTTGGACTGTATATTTTGTTCCTATTTTATCAATCTATTTTATTGATCATATCCCAATACCATTCTGTTTTGATTACTATAATAGTTTTTCAAATCAGGTAGCGCTAACTCTCCAAGTTTGTTCATTGTACAGGCATTTTGGTTAGGCTAGTTCATATTAATTTTAAAATCAGCTGATCAATTTCCACCAGAGATGCTTGCTGAGAATTTGAGTGGAATTGCATTGAATTTATAGTTCCAATTGGGGAAAACTAACATCTCAACAATATTTAGTCTCCTGACCCATGAACAAATAATGTCTCTCTAGTTTTTAGGTATTCATTATGTTCTCTGTGCAACGTTTTGTAATTTTCAATCAGACTTATCCCTATGTATTTTATATGTCTGATACTATTGTAAGTGGTATTGCTTTTTACATTTCAATTGTGCATTGGAATTACACAAAATAGAATTGATTTTTGTCTATTGATCTTGTATCCTGCTAGAAACAAATGTTTTTCAGATTCAAGTTACATTTGGCAGTGACAATATTTTTAGGGTCTTGTGTATTTACCAGGCGAAAAGAATCTTTTTTATTTCACCTGGAGCTTTATCATCAGCCCAAGGAAGAGGAATGTCCCAACCCGTATCAAGTTCTGAGGCTGGGCAGAGTTTGTACCTTGTGGACCAATGCACGTGAAATGTTCTGCATGTTTACTAATAAGTTTTCCTTAAGAGTACTTATGCAGTTGATCGGGCTTCCCGTGTGCATGTCTGTCTGCAATGTTACATTTGTAAAAGTTAGAAGCCAATGTTATCCCTTATTTTCAAATTTAGTATTCAATAATCTATCCCAGTGTTACGTAGTGTCAGAGACTTTGGGATGGTCTTCAGTGATATATCCATCAAGTTATCATGAGTAGGTACCTGATCCTGACTAGTCTTATTTCTGACGTGATGTATTACAAAATGAGACCAGATCTTTAAAATAACTAATAATAATGGGCTTGAGAGGGTTTCTTTGTGAAATATTCAGCCTTAGGAGCCAGTAGATCCTACTCCACATGTGAAGTAGGATCTACTCCCTTCAGTATGTGAGCATCAAGACCCTGATTCTGCAGTGGAGTCTGCAGTCCCTTGCTGTATCAGCCTCATTCCCTCAAGGGAGAATGAATGGCCTTCAGTTTGTTATGTCACAATTGACACGTGTAGCAGATTTGAGTGCCTCTTTAGTTATTGACCTAGATTTATGTCCAATCATGTCAAGCTTGCTCACCTGGGTGAATCACAAGGTCACATTCCCAGTGGGTCATTTGACTGTGTCACAAAAAAAAAAAAAGCATTCATTTGTCATTACGTATCTCTCCTAAAGTTCACCTTTGATAGGCTAAAACATGGCCCACAAACAACTTTAGGGGTGGTTTCTTAAATGTTTGTCTGTGGTTTACTAAAGTCGTATTACTCAAATGAATTTATCTTTTACTCCAGTTTTTTATTTCTCCATGTTCTGCCTCTATGACAGAACCCAAAAGTCAGTATAAACATAAATCCCACTGATTTATAACCAATCAACAGTATGTATGTTACATACTGTACATTGGGTTGCCAGCCTTCTTCCTTCTTTTACCTGTTTCCTATTGGATGGTAAGATAATATGGGCAGGGTTTGATGGCTCAAGTTTGTAATTCCAGAACTTTGGGAGGCTGAGGTGGGAGGGTCACTGGAGTCCAGGAGTTCAAGACCAGCCTGGGCAACATAGTAAGACTTCATCTTCTTTTTTAAAAAATAAATGTTGTAATGTTATTTGCCACTTTTATTAACATCCCTGGACTACAGTTCTACCACTTTTTTAAAGCATACATTGTTATTATAAGATGTGCTTAAATCTGCATATTTGTGAGCACCATTAATATTATTAATAGTTAAAATCTATAGTAGTGAATTATTTGGTTAGGTCGGAGACTAAAGTCTGAACATTAGAAATTCACTATTTCTTTCAGGTGTATGTGTGCTGTTGTGCTAATCCCTCACCTCTGTCAGAAAAGTCATTGTGGGCCCAAGCCAGTAAGTAAACAGTCTGTGAAAGAATGAATGAAGATCCTAAAATAAATATGTAGTGCCCACTGAGTGGAAAATTTTGCAAAAGTTGTTTTTCTACAATGATGTAATGTTTCTCTGAGCCAGGTCATCTGTTCCTTCGAAGGCCCCAAATTATTATTATTTTTTATCATCTTTTGGTCATTGTCATTAACTCCATTCTGCCCTTGCCTATGTCATCTACCATGCTATCTGTTTCACTGCATGGCACCAGAGACAGAGCCATTTTTCCAATTTTAAGTGCATTAAAAGACACGCGTCTCTGAAAGAAAATGGAAGTCAGTGGTTCTCTTTGATTTTGGTATTTAAAGCCATCATTAGGGTCAAGTGGGAAATATGTTTTCTCCAGAAGTTATTAGGGGCTGTTCAATGCAGTAACTTTTCACTTCCTACGCTACAATTGATCCCATCTGTGATAGTTAATACTGAGTGTCAACTTGATTCGATTGAAGGACTAAAAGTATTGATCCTGGGTGTGTCTGTGTGGGTGTTGCCAAAAGAGATTAACGTTTGAGTCAGTGGGCTGGGAACGGCAGACCCACCCTTAATCTGGTGGGCACAATCTAATCAGCTTCCAGCGAACTAAAGCAGGCTGAAAAACGTGAAAAGGAGAGAGACGGGCCTAGCCTCCATCTTTCTCCCATGCTGGATGCTTCCTGCCCTCAAACATTGAACCCCAAGTTCTTCAGTTTTGGGACTCGGACTGGCTCTCCTTGCTCCTCAGCTTGCAGACAACTTATTGTGGGACCTTGTGGTTGTGTAAGTTAATACTTAATCAACTCCTATATATATACATATATATATAAAATAAACTATATATACACACACATATACATATGTGTGTGTGTATGTATATATATATATATATATATATATATATAAAATATACATATATCCTACTCGTTCTGTCCCTCTAAGAGAACCCTAATACAGATTTTGCTACCAGGGGTGGTTCTAGAGGAACAGAATATTAAGGATGGAGTTTTTCATTGGTTTTGGGGTTTCTGGAGTTGGCTGCTTAATATTATTGGACCCAAAAATGCTAAGGACTCTACTTCTAACAGTATGGAAAACACTGATAGTCTTCTGTGCAAACAGTTTAGAGAGTTATGCAAAATAGGTGCATTTGACGCTCATGATTCACTGCTCATGAGAGGCAAGGAGTTTAGTGACTCTATACATAATACCTTTGAGCATATGTGAAGAACTAAGGAACATAATGAAGCCAGTTAGTTGCTCATAAGTTCAGTGGACAAAGTGATGAAAGAAAAGGATGAACTCAGGGATTCTGTCTCCCAGTCTCAGAAGCAGATACTGCACCTCAAATCTGCTAACATTGCCCTGAGTGAGAGTCTTATATCCTGTAGATAAAAAGCTGAAATTGTGGAAAAACAGACACAAGCTTGCATCATGCGATTGGCTGACCTGCAATGAAAGATGAGTGCACAGCCTAGCCAGGTGTCTACCGTTAAAGTGAGGGCATTGATTGGAAAAGAATGGAACCCTGCAACTTGAAATGGGGACGCGTTACTGCTAGGGAGCACAACGCCAAGAGGAGAAAAATGTGGCCATAAGCCTCTGCCCCACACCCCAGAGCCCAAGAAACAACTGTTGGATTAGCAGGAATAAAAAGTGCTTGAAGAAGTGTTAGAGACTTACCTTTAACAGTTCTTTTTAGGACCAGGAGAGGTTAAGGAAAAAGGACCATTTCATCTACAGAAATAGTAATAATTATATTCTTCTGCACGTTCAGTTTACAAAGGGTTTTACATATATTATCTCATGAATATTTATTGAGTAATTAATTTTCTGGACTTCATGCTAAGCACTGGAGGTACAGAGGTCAGTGAATAAGATTTCCTTTAAGACCTCAAACTTGTAGAAAATAAGTGCTCAATGTGCTCAAAAATATACTTTTATCAGAATGTGGGAATTGTTCTAACTTCTGGATATTATAGCAAGGTAGGGACAGGGCACATAGGATGAGACATTTTTTCCTAATCAGAGGTTGGAACATTGAGAATTCTCAAAGGCAATCCCATTCTCATCACATTCTCATCCCATTCTCATCCACGGGAAGATGTCTCAGAGAAGAAAGGATGGCATAAGGCAGGATCTTCTCTAAGGAAGAGTCTTCGCTACAACCTTAGAGAGTGTAGAGAATCTCCCAGAGGATTACTGGGATAAGAATATAGGGAGCTAAAAGGAATTCAAATTGGAAAGAAAGAAGTAAAATTACTTCTGTTCATAGGTGACATAATCTGAAATGTAGAAAAACACTAAAGATTTCACAAAAAACTATTAGAACTAATAAATGACTTTAGCAAAGTAGCAGGACACAAAATAGCACACAAAAATAATTTATGTTTCTATACCCTAACAATTATCAATCAAAGGAGAAAATTAAGAAAATAATTTTATTTACAACAGCATCAAAAAATATACATAGGAATTAGCCAAGGAAGTGAAAGACTTGTACAATGAAAACTATAAAATATTGCAGAAAAATATTAAAGAACTCATGAAAAAGTGGAAAGACGTTCCATATTCATGGATTGGAAGACTTAATATTGCTAAGATATCAATACTACCCAAAGTGATATACAGATTCAATGCAACCTCTATCAAAATTCCAACAACTTTTTTTTGCAAAAATAGAAAAATCCATCTTACATTCATAAGGAATCTTAAGGGGCCCTGAATAGACAAAACAATATTGAAAAAGAACAAGCTGGGTGTGGTGGCTCATGTCTGTAATCCCAGCACTTTGGAAGGCTGAGGCAGGAGGACTGCTTGAGATCAAGAGTTCAAGACCAGTCTGAGCAACATAGCAAAAACTTGTCTCTACAAAAATTTTTTAAAAAGAACAAAGTTGGAAGACTCATATTTCCTGACTTCAAAATTTAATACAAAGCTCAAGTAATCAAAACAGTGTGGTACTAACACAAAGACATATAGATCAATGGAATAGAATAAAAAGCCCAGAAATAAATCCTGTATATATGATCAAATGATTTCTGACAAGGGTGCCAAGACCATTCAGTGGGGAAAAGACAGTTTTTTCAACAAATGGTTCTGGGGAAGCTGGATATCTACATGCAAAAGAATGAAAGTGGACCCTTGTTAGGCTGCCCCTTTCCTGGTCCATATGGGCTAAAGAGAGCAGACAACTCACTGTGCCATTTTTTGGAGCCTGAAGTTTCTGCCCTTTTATCTTCGTCTTTCAGAGTCTCCTTATGTTTATTGTATAGAAAATGTCCAGGGTTTTAGTTCTACTTACTGGTAGGAATAGGGAAAAGCATGCCTATTCCATCTTCCCAGAAATGAAAGTCACTCTGCCAGCCTTTTCGTTTTTGTTAGAAACAAGGTCTCACTCTGTCACCAGGCTGCAGTGCACTGCATCATTGCTCACTGCAACCTCCAACTCCTGAGCTCAAGCAACAGCAATGCCCTTGCCCCAGCCTCCCGAGTAGCTAGGAACACAGGCGCGTACCACCACAGCTGACTAATTTTTTTTTTAGAGATGGGGTCTTGCTATATTGCCCAGGCTGGTCTCAAAGTCCTGGCCTCAAGCAATCTCCCTCCCTCAACTTCCCAAAGTGCTGGGATTACAGGCATGAGCCATCATGCCTGGCCTCAGCTTTTTAATGTAAGTTCTTATTTCACCTTCACTTTTTGAAACATATTTTCATTGGGTAAATAATTCTAGGTTTCAGGGTTTTTTTTTCTTTCAGTACTTAAAGGATGTTGCTCCACTGTGTTCTAGCTTATAGTTGTTTTGATGATAAATCTGCTATCACCGTTATTTTTCCTCCTTTTTACATAACTAGCTGTTTCTCCTCTGGCTGCTTTTACAATCTTCTAACAGGTTTTGAGAGATTTTATTATGATTTGCCTTCATTTAGTTGTTTTATTTTCTTATTTCTTGTGCTTGGGGTTAATTGAGCTACTTAGATCTGTGGCTTTATAGGTTCCATCAAATTTGGGGAAATTTGGGTCACTATTTCTACTAATATTTGTTCTATTCCTCTCCTACCTCTTTTGGGTATTCCAATTGTCTTGGTCCATTTCTGCTTCTATAATATCACAGACTATGCAATTTTGAAATAATAGAAATTTATTTTGTGCAGTTCTGGAGGCTGGGAAGCCCTAGATCAAGGCACCGGCACTGGTGTCTAGTGAGAGTGGCTCTTCACTTTCAAGATGGTGGCTTGTTGCTGTGTTCTTACATGGTAGAAGGCAGAGGGCAAAAAGGGCCAAAACTCTGTGTGAAGCCTCTTTCATAAATACCTTAATCCCATTCACATGGGAGGACCCCTCAAGACCTAATCTCTTCCTAAAAGTCCCCAATTAATACCACCACAACGGAGATTAAGTTTCACCATGAATTTTGGAGGGGACACACATAGTACCAATTATTATGCCACTTGAAGTTTTTCCACAATTCACTGATGTGTTGTTCATTTTTAAGCCTTTTTTCAGTTTTATTTTGTGTAGTTTCTATTCTTACATCTTTCAAGTATAATCTTTCTTTGCAATGTCTAATCTAATGTTCATCCTATCCAGTTTATTTTTCTTCTCATGATTTGTAGTTTTAATCTATAAAGTTCAATTTGGGTCTTTCAGACATGTGATAAAACACACTTACATATTTATATATATATAAACATGTTTGCTTTTTTCTCCAGCTTTTGAACTTATAAACTTATTATTGTTTCAACTGTCTGCTATTTCTATCCTCATGTATCAGTTCTGAGTCAATTTCAATTGATGGATTTTTTTTTTCTCGTAACGGTTTGATTTTTCTATTTTTTTGAGTGCCTTAGTTTTTTTCTGATGTCGGATATGGTAAATTTTTTCTTGTTTGGTGCTGAATATTTTTGTTTTCCTATAAATATTCTTGAGCTTTGTTCTAGGATGCAGGTAAGTTACTTGGAAACAACTTGATCCTATGGCTCTTGCATTTAAGATATTAGATCAGACCATAGACGTGTTGTATTCATTTCCTATCACTGCTGTTGACAAATTTCAACAAACTTAGTGACTTAAAACAACACAAATTTATTGTCTTACACTTCTGTATTTCCACATCCAAATGGGTCAGTAACACAAGGACAAAAAACCAAACACCGCATGTTCTCACTCATAGGTGGGAATTGAACAATGAGAACACATGGACACAGGAAGGGGAACATCACACACCGGGGACTGTTGTGGGGTGGGGGTAGGGGGGAGGGATAGCATTAGGAGATATACCTAATGCTAAATGACGAGTTAATGGGTGCAGCACACCAACATGGCACGTGTATACATATGTAACAAACCTGCACGTTGTGCACATGTACCCTAAAACTTAAAGTATGATAATAATAAAATTTAAAAAAAAAAGACTACTGAACTAAAATAAAGCCATTGTGTTTCTTCCTGGAGGCTCTGAGACAGAATCCATTTCCTTGCTCCTAAGGTTACCACATTCCTGGGTTTATAGTTCTCTTTTTTCATCTTCAAAAGCCAGCAACAGCAAGTCAAGTTCTTTTCATGTCCTATCACTCTGACTTCCCTCTTGCACTTATTAGATTGAGCCTAACTAAATAATCCAGGGTAATATTTCCATCTCAAGGTCAGCTGATTAGCAAACTTGATTCCATCTGCAATCTTAGTTTCCCTTCAGCACGTAACCTAACATAATCATAGATTCTGGGAATTACTATGTAGACATCTTTGGATGGCCACGGTTCTGCCTACCATAAGCATTCAGTCTTGGGCTAATTGTTCTCCACTACTGATGCAAAACTCAGATTCTGATTTCTGTACTTACGTTCTCAGTTCAGGCAGTTCACCAGGCTGGAAACTCAGTTTTCCAGTTATAATCCAGAAACACTCTCAGGGTAGTAAGCTGGGCAACTAAAGGGCTCACCTCATTTGTTTCCTATATTTTAGGGATTCAGTGCTTGGTATTTAATGTCATTTGACCCCATCAAACATCCTGTGTCTGGGCAAAGGTCAGTCCTTACTCCATGTGCAGAGTAAGCAAATGGGCCCAGGGGATAAAATGGCTAGTAATCTCAGTTCACCTTGGATAGTTCCGCTTTTCCTCCTGAACTTTAGTTCATCTAGTGCTGGTTACTATCACAATGTTCAGCTCCATCTAAAAATAAAATGCCATGCCTTGGCTCAAAATCCCCTCTGAGCTCAGACTGGCTCTTCATCTGGTAGATTTCTGGACTGTCATATTCCTTTATGTCATCCCTAGGTATTCTAACTCTAGATTGATCACTCTACCAGATGACCAACAGAACACAGCTGTGCTAATTGGGAGAGAAAAAGAAACACCATCTTCAGGTTGGCACAAATGTTTCCAAACATCTGTAATATTCTCAGCCTATCCTCTAACCCCCAGAAATATTTTCCAAGATCCTGTTGAGTCCAACACCCATTCCACTACCCAATCCCTATATCTAACTTGTAATTGTGATCCACAACTATGGTAATCAATAACAGATTCCCTCACCCCCCCAAAAAATAAGTTAGAGTTGTAGGTTATAGTTTTGAGTATCAGCTGGTCTGAAGTCAGAGTCCACCCCTCAACCCCATCCAGGTATACAGGTCTGTAGTAATCTCCATGACTCCTTCAGGTGTTCGATATCCTTACCTAATGTTCTCATCATAAGTTGTCACTAGCAAGAGGGCTTTGGAAGATGTAGTAAGTGGAAATTAGCTCAGGAGTCGTTGAGAAGTCTGTGAAACCCTACTTTGTGTTTAAAATATCACCCGGCATACAGACCTTAAACCTTCTAACTTCTGACACAGAACTTTGCCTTTCTACTTAGGAAGTTCTTGAGAGACAGGAGCCTCCTTCAGAACACAGCTAAGTGCTGAGAGAATGCTAACTGCCAGGAGAGAACAGAGTGGTTCATCTTCAGTCAATGTACGTGCCCTGGAGCCAAGAAATGGGTTACAGAAAGGGACGTGGTACTCCAGACCTGCATATGTGATTCTGGATGAACAGTGACCACAGAGGACAGAGGAGTAGGGAGAGGAAGAGACTCATGATGTACCCAAATCACCTGTGTCATGGTTAATTGTCAAGACAGGGGAGAAGGGGTCTTTGGAAGGGATACTACAAGACTCGAAGCCAAACGAGCCAGAAATAAATGCTTTCGAAAGCACATCAGTGCAAGTTTGGGCCCTGATGAAATTCTGGTGCCATTTTGTTTTCAGTGACTGGGGTACATGATGTTTAGGAGACCATTCTTCCAGAGGTTGAGTTCATACCATATCCCACTTTTTACCTCTAGCCTAGAGGCAATCTCTGGACTTGCTGTTGAGGTTTGAGGTGAACTGTTCTAGTTGATTTCTACTGTCACAGGGCTCTCTTTCATGTCCTGCTGTCTTGCATTTCCACTCCCTCAGTAACTCCCCTATTCTTCTCACACTCCACATTGTCAGTCTCTTTTCTTCCTTAGTTCAACTCAGTTGACTCTTTAGAGCACCAAAAATACAACAGCTTGGTTGTTTTAGGAAAAAAAGTCCAGAGGCCAGCTATGTAGAAACCTTGTGAAATGATGGAATGGAAAACAGAAATTATATTTTAATTACGTCCCTGAACAAGGCCATCTCAGGTGAATGATCTGCTGTCAGAATAAAGTATATAATGTTTTCATATATAATAAAGCATATAATCTGACACAGAAAGAGAAGTAGGAAGGGTCCAGGATAGCGGTCCTCAATCCCGGATGTCTATTAGCATTATCTGGGGGAACTTAAAAATACAGATGCCTGGACCCCATACCAGAGATTTCCATTTAACTAGGGTGGAAATGGATTGACTACCAATGTTTATAGAGTCTCCATAGGTGTTATGAATGTGCAGCCAGGGATGAGAATCATTGGTCTAAGAGCTCAGCTAATCCAGTATAGGATGATAGCTAAATGTGCAGCCAGCAGAGAAAATGCTGAAAATCAAATCATGAAGTCTGCATTCCTATAATGTTGGCATAGCCTGAAACAAAAAGAAGAGAAAAAGTAGAAGGACATCATTTGTGTCCCCTACCCCACGACTTCTTTCAAATGTGTTGTCTTGCAGTTTACATTCTTTAAGCCCTGAGACACCAAGGCAAACAGACCTTGATAATATAATCAGTCATCAATCAATAACTCAAATATTATTGCTGTATAATACTTTTATTAAACAGTTTTATGGAAAAAACCCACATTTCTGTATGTATCACATCATATAATTTCCAGGTGTGTCAGAGTCCAGTGACAAATTACGTTTGAAGAACAGCTTTAAAATCCACTCTTGTCTGCCACTCCTTTATGAAATACTGAAAAGCAGCTCTGTACCTCAGCATTAAAGGTTACAAAAAGCACCATTAAAAAGAGGACTCACATATTTAATTCCCTTCAAAGTAGTCTTATCTCTCCTTTCTGACAGACACAGAGCTGCACTCATTCGAAATGCTGCCGTGTAATACCAACCAACATGCTCCAATTTACCAAAATTCAAACAAGTCTCATATATGAGACCCATGTAGTGATTAGGAGTAACCAACAACAGTGAGCTTTGGCTGTCCTAAAACCACAAGCTGGGTTAGGTAAGTGTTTTGTAGAGGGGAACAGAAAAGAAGTAAGATCATCAATATCTAATATATTACTTAATGTAGGTATCCCTTGACCATTTAACCTAACACCTACAAAATCCATAGTGTTTAGTATTTCACACCAATCTTACTGCAAAAGTGCTGTGCTACATACAATCAATTCAAGTTAACTCCAACTAATATTGGAACTAATAAAAAATTAATTTGTAACAAAGCTTATTCACTTCAAAGCACAATTGAGAAAAGCAAATCCAGACAAAGCCCAAACTAGAATCCTAGAGGGATTCCATTGCTAAGAATTGGACTCTACAAGTAATAGACTTGAGTTTTTCTCTTTTTTCCCTTCTTTCTTATAATTTAAATTTGGCTTTTTACTCTAAAAGTTTGGGTTCATTGCAGAAATCACAGTCCTTCCATATCCAATTGTGACTGGCACTTAAGGAGAGACAAATGCTTAGATCCAAAGAGTTTTGAAAGACCCTAATTGCTACCCCTCCCAGGTCCTGCATTCCATGGGTAATTGGAGTCAGCAGCCCCTGGTAGAAGACAGCAAGAACTGGGCTTTAAGGGTGAATCAGAATAATGCAGGAATACACTGTACATCTGCTATTAAGCCCATGCCCCAAATCACTAGAACGTGAGAATGTAGAAATCTCTGAGAACAGAATATATTTCAAACACACACAAACATAGACTATTGCATATCATTTTTAGTTGAGGTCAAAATTATTAAAGCCCTATTTCCCCAATTAAAAGCAGGGAGTTCTATTAGTATGTCTTCTTCATTTATATCCCAGATTAATATAAACCCAGTCTAGAGGTATCACTTCTTTCCAAACTTAACTTCATTTCAGCAGCATACATGGAATACTGACACTTTTCAAAGTTTTTATCCCAGACCCATTAGATCTACAAGATACTAGAAAGAATTGGAGCAAAGTGAGTGGGCCTGGGTTTGTAGGATCCTCACAAACTTCTCTTGGATTCTTCTTTCACAAAGTTTCTCCTTTTACAAAGTTTCTCTACCATACAAACATACGTTTAAAAAGGCAACACTATTGAGGTTAGGTATGCCCTTCAGGGGTGTTGCCTAGAATGGTTAAATCCCATTCAGCTTAAAGGAGGCTAATAATCATGGTGTGGAATTTCTCCATACCAGCAGCATGGCTAACGTATGTGTTTTAGGTAATGTCTGACACTCTGGTAAAGTCTGCCTGACACATGAGCTCAAAGCAGAATGGAAAGGAAAGAGGAGAGAATTGGAACAAGGTGCAAAGGGAAGATGGTTATACACTGCTAATTCTGTACAGTGAGATCCAAGGACACCACCATGTGGTATCTGATTTAATTTCTTTTTAAAAGAGAACATTTTCAGTTCTAAGTTACTCAAGCCTTTATTCTCCTATTATTATTTCTCAGCTCAGTCACTCTTCTCTTCCCCACAATTCCAAAACTATGTTGAAGTTCTTTAAGGGTCAGCCCTCCTGAAGAGCTATTTTCTTATTCTGCCTACTTTGACTCTGTAAAATTCCCAAAGGCAAAATAAAGGCTAAAAAATTTTTTTTGCCTTTACTCATTTTCAAAATCTGTCAAACTCTCCTCAGCATAAAATTAATTATCCCTTTAACTAATCAATATACAAGGATAAATGAGTAGTACTTTGGGTTACTTCCTTCCCTTCCTCCCTCTCTTCCAAATAGACTGAGATAAGGCTTCTCAGAACCATGGGATGTATCAGCAGTATAGAAAAGGGACAGTGCTGAATGAGTCAGCACCCAGTGCTTCCTACCCATTCCCTTCTATACCAGCTGGTAGGCTCCCATTTCACATCTGGGCTGAGAGTTGCCTCAGAATTTGGGAAACTGACACTCTCTGCACTTTTCCAGAGAGAAAGATCTGAAGATCACTAGCATCAAAACCTACTGTCACTGGGGGCTGACACATTTCACAAAAGCCTCAGGCCTGAGAGAAACTGAAGAGATCTCTTTTCCTGCCCCACTCTACTGAAACACCTGTGTGGAGTAAAAATTTTCATACATGAACACATAGATATTACATTTCAATACTGTTGACAAGAAATATGAATATAACAAACTTCATGTAATAACCAAGATTTTGAATCTTCCTAAGTGGCCCACTTATTTAATGGGTGTTGGATAAAAACAAAATTCTAGTACAACTGAAGACTGTAAATCCTGAGAGTTGGTTATAATAGGATCTGGCCTTGATTTTTAAATGGCACACCATTCAAAAACTGGTTGGGAACATAAAAGGTTCTCCACAAAAGCCTTTTGCTGCAGAAGGTGGCCTTGGATAGCTAAAGTAGTATTTACTCTTAGCAATTAACCACCAAAGCATTTAGTTATTTGCATCCCAGCAAAACAACAATCCCACACTTTACTCCATCACACCTGGAATCCAAGAGGTCTACAAGTCCAAAGACAACTGTGTTATCAGCTTTGCATGGGAAAGACAGGAGGTAGCTAAACTGACCTGTAGGTGCCCTTTCAGTGTGGCTAGGCTCATCTGAGCAGTCAGGGAGTCTCTCATTCATCAATAGTTTAGCCTCCTTTAGTGTTGATTATTTGACTTATCTGTAAAATGGAAGAGCCCCAGCTACTTGGGAAAAAATGTTTTATCTCTGAACCCCAAAAGTGGATTGAATACTTTTCAGTCCACAAATGGAATTCAGTGACCCCACTTAATCATCAAACACCTTTAAAAAGAAGAGGCAGGAGAACAAAATGATTTTGTTAACACTTGGTGCAAAGAACGATACTTTTCATGGTTGGGAATACTAGGAATACTTTCTTGCTTCTTGGCCTAACAAATCTTTAAAATGAGGGACCCCTTTAGGTGCATCAAATGAGTTAAATGAACTTGAGCAGTTTATCTAGAGCAGTGTTTAGTATAGTGATGTGTACAGGGTTGGCCATATTAATCTAAGAATGTGGAAGGCTAGACTAAAGAAGAAGATCTTTTTGAAGAAGCATTTATCAAAAGCCTGAAATTCTCCAATGCAGTCTCTTAAGACCAATGAAAAGGCATTTTTTAATTAAAAAAAAAAAATGCAGGCACATAAAAATCTTTCAAGGATGAAAGACATGAAAATACTCCCAGGTTCTACTCCTGCCTTCAGAACTGTTTGCTGACAAAGAAAAGACAGAAGCAGGGCCAGGCAAAGTGGGAAAACTTTCGGGAATTTGCCAATACAGCCTGAGCCTTGGCACCAAACTAAAACAAAAATGTAGATGTTCTGCATTCTGCCTTTCTTATAATGCTGAGACATATTTTCTTTAGAAGTTAAAACAAACACGACAAAGTGGCCTGGGCCTGTGCTGGGCTAAAAAGGAGACCTTCTGATAGCCGTAGTGTCTGGGGTAGGTCAGGTGCCACAAAACTTTTCAAAGTCACTTACCCAATGAGTTTTGTGTTAGAGAGGGGTCAGGTATGGGATCTGAAGGAGGCTATTAAAGGAAGAATGTGAAATGAGAGGAAAAAGGGTTCTTGTGGGGCATCTGGTATCATATAAACAACACAGATTGTGCCACATACTCTGGGAATATAGAGAACCCATGCAAGAAAAGCTGCCCTTGCAATGAGGCAGCTGTAAGTAGGGCAGCGGTCTAGCACAAGCCCATTCCTCGGACAGCCAAGGTAGCAGTGATAGAATCTCCACCCAACAAGGATCCTAAGAGTTTGCTGTTCTTTCATTTTAGGAAAAAATCTTCCTATATAGTTATTCCTGCAGTGCCCCCAAACAGGTCTTGGTGAAAACCCACAGGCAGAAACAATACTTCTAGCTGGGGCTAGGAGGCTTCCATTTACCTTCTTCTCATATGTATATATTTTTTTCTTAAAATAAATTCCGTGAACTCATAAAGCTCTCATCTGCAATCAAATGCAAAAGCAGAGCATCCTACTCAGAGGCTCTGAAACACACATATCAGCCTCAAAGCAAATCAGCCTTCCAGTCTCAGGTAAGACTGGTTCAGTCCAGAAAGGCAAGGGAGATGCTTCTCCTGAATCCTTAGAGGCAAGAAGGGATCCCTTCAAATGGGCTTGTATAGCAGAGTAGTAACATACTTCTTCTTGTAGCGATGGGTTGCGCTAAGGACCATCACACTGTCCTGCAAGGAAAAGAAACATATGCAGCTACTTCATTAGTTCAGACAGTAGGTAGCTCTTCCCAGTCATCAGTCCTTCACAATCACTCACTTTTAACAGAGATAGCTTGATATAAGAGAAGGAGGTCAGATAAGTTTTAGTTCCAATTCTGACTCCTATCATCATTCTACTTGTGGCCTTGGGTAATCTACTTAGTGTGTCCAAGTCTTTTTATCTCATCATTACAAAAGATAACACCTACCATTAAGGTGGCTCTGATGATTACATGAGAATATCTGACACAGTTTCTGACACATAAAAGTGCTGAAGAAATAATAGTCTCCTACCTTGCTCCCTTCCCTACTTTAAATTCTAATGTTGGGTCTAAAACTAGCAAGGAAAAAAAAAAAAGAACAAAATATTCTGGCATCCATTTCTAGAAGAAAGTCTTAAAGACAATGAGGAAAAAAAACAATCCTTCTGAAAAACTATTTCCAAGTCCCAAAGCAGGTCTAATTTCCATTTAATACCAGGGATGACTTCAAAAAGATCTCTCTGATTTAGAGGGAACCTAGGAATCCCTCTCTATCCTTGAACAAAGTAGACGTCAAAATCCTCTTCAGAAAGACACCCAATCCAATGGATCAATTCCAAACCGCCTAAACAATCTGAGAGAATCAGGAATGGGTCAGAACCAAGCTAAGCCACAATAATCAACACCTTCACCTGGGTCAGAACCAGTAAGGAGAGAGCAAGAGGTACCATTTCCCAGGCTGTGTTGCGGACTACAGATGTACCACAGGAGGAGATGGCAAGCCTAGGCAAATTAAATGACACCCAAGGAGCAGTTACAGGAGGCAAAATCCATCAGATCCCAAAGAACCCAAGCAAATCCGATTAAGAACAAGTGTATCCTTCTACCTTCCCCCGTACTGTATTATCCACCATGAATGCTTCTCGGGTTAACACTCCAGAGTCATGTTGACACAAAGCCTAAATACGACAGAAGCAAGGCAGGTAAAAATTTCACTTTTACACTTCCACAGGTTTTGTGGAAATGAGGAATACCTGAGAAAAACCTACTTGGAAAGACCTGGCATAATGATACTATAGGAAAGAATATGAAGTCAGCATAGGAGGACTGGACCTCAGCAGTCCTGTCTCTGGTACTTACTGGCAATTTGACCTTCTCTGAGCCTTAGTTTCTTTATCTATAAAACAGGGGTTAAAAATAATACTTACAAGGTTATTATAAAAATTAAATTCAATAATATATTTTTAAGTGTTGTATTGTACCACACAGCTTGTTAGCTATATCAGTGATTTCCCGAATCCAGCTATATATCCAAGTAAAAGCAGCTTAAAAAAATTATAGGGCCCATCCTAGATGCACTTATTCAGAATCTCTAGGAATGGAGCTGCTGAATCTGTATTTTTACAATCTTCCCCAGGAGACTCTGATGATAATCAGCCTGGTTTGATAACCACAGAGCTATATAACTTTATTCCAATAGCCAAACCACAAAGACAGAACAGAATGGCTATTTCCAACCCAGTCTCTAAAGCAGCAGAAAAACCAAGGAGGACTCTAGAGTTGAAGGGACAGGGCAAATCTGGTCACATCTCTCCTTTAACTAGTGTATAGGAGAGATGCAAGCACCTGAGTATATATGAATGAGTCACCTGAAAGTAGCTCAATTCCACCTTCAAAAAAGTGAAAGCCTTAGTATCACATTCAAGTATTCTTTGAACTGGAAGCTAAACCTGCTTTTTCTGCAGAAGAAATCCTATGCTATGAACACAAACTTAAGTAAACAGCTGGTGTAAAGATTCTAGTCACCCAAAAAATAACTGGGCAGCAAAAAAGTCCTATCAGAGGGCAGTTCAGCCAGCCAGAACACAGAGACTAAGATTTTAAAACAAACAACCTAGTAGTTAAAAAAAAGAGAGTTCCTCTATAATTTGATCATTACTGCCAGCTTCACCTTCAATGAAGTAGCAGAGAAAGTAACCACTGAGAACGTATGTTACCCTTGACCTCTCATTCCAGGGAGCTCTGTGAAGAGCCAGGGCCACCACTTACCTTAATGGACAATGCATAGAGATGGTTCAGCATAACATGGTTGGGCTCAGGGAGTAAGGCTGGGTCACACTAAGAGAAAGATAAAAAAATTACTAAATGAAATTAATGCACAGACAAACCAAACAGCTTACTCTTCCTCAGAGCTCTTTGAGAAATTTAAACTAGAATGCACTATCTCTTTTCAATAATGCACCCACTCCAGTATGTATCAAAAATACAATCCTATTACAGAAAATTAGAAAAATTATCAGTCCAGGGCAGAAATCTCATGCCTCAGCATCTACTCATCTTCCTTAAGAGAGCTAAAACAAAAATCTTGCCCACAACACACAAGGAAGAGTTGTGTTACAAGGCAAAAATAATCATAGTAGGAATCAAGTAGATTGAATAGAGACATAAATTATATACAAAAAAACTTTCATAGTTCTTTTGTACATCCCCAAATGATAACTACTCCTTTATGTTGTGCTCAAACAGAAGTCCATAGCTCTGATCCTGATTTTATTAGGATGAGGAGACAACTATGAATTTTTATATCAGTACCTGAAAAAGCTGTGACTCACTACTGGAAAAAGGAAATCTGTAATATTATTGATATGTGTATGACTTATAATCTCAACACACCTCTGTAATAATCCTAACCTCTAGGATTACTGAACTTTGGTCCAAATGGTCCTAGACACCCCCAGATGCCCCAGTAATACTCAGGATACTCACAGAAATATTAGTGTCTTTGTTAAGAATAACTTGAAGTAGATGAGGAGGAAGGATGGGTGGGGATTTGAATCTTTCCTCAGATCGAAACACATACATTTCTTGACCATAAGGCCCTGGGGGTGAACTGGAAAGGTCTGAAAGATATTTATACAAATATGAGAAAGAGTTGGAGAATTAGCAAGAATGCATGGAAAAAGCTATCACTACATGGCAACTAACATTAAATGGTAGAAGTCCTGGATCACAAACTGGTGACCTGTGGGATCTACAGCTGTAAGGTAACCAGAGGAAAAATCTGAGTCCCCTGGACATAAACCATGAAGCTCCTCAACATGGCAACATGATTTGGGAGACAGACAAAGATATAAAAACTCAAAGACCCAGGCTCAGGGAAGAGCTACTACATGTATCAGTTGCAGGACCTTGGAAGAATCCCTCCACAATGGTCAGTTTCTTTATAAAATAAAAATAATCTTTGCCCTATTTCATGATGTTTTTGTGGAAATCAAATTAGATAATGGATATGAAGATGCCTTGTAACTTTCAAACAATGGGAAAAGATTAGATTTTTTCTTTTTTCCAGCCAAACAACAAGGTTATAAACTCCTAAGACTACCAATACAACAATGATTGCAACAATAAGGACAAAATGTATGTAACTGTCATTAGGGAAATGCAAATCAAAACCACAATAAGCTACCATTTCATACTCACTAGGACAGCTAAAATCAAACAGACAGACAATAACAAGTGTCAACAAAGGAATGGAGAAATTGGAACGCTCACACTATTCCCACTGCTAGAGGGAATGTAAAGTAGTCCAGCCACTTTGGAAAACAGTTTGGCAGTTCCTCAAATAGTTAAACATAAAGTTACCACATGAGCCAGAAATTATATTCTGGGTATATACCCAAAAGAAATGAAAACATATGTCTACACAAAAACTTGTACACCAGTGTTCATAATAGCATTATTTATAATAGCCAAAAAGTGGAAACAATCAAGATGTCTATCAACTAATGAATGGATAAACAAACAGTATGTCCATACAATGGGCTCTTATTCAGCCATAAAAAAGAGCGAAGTACTGATACATGGTTACAACATGGATGAACCCTGAAAACATTATGCTAAGTGAAAGAAGCCAGTCACAAAAGACCACATATTGTAGGATTCCACTGATATGAAATGTCCAGAACAGGCAAATCCTTAAGACAGCAAGACTTGTGGTTGCCAGGGACGGAGGGGAGGAGGGAATGGGATGTGACTGCTAATGGGTACAGGGTTTATTCTGCGGGTGATAAAAATGCTCTAGAATTAGATAGTTGTGATAATCACGCAACTCTGAATATACTAAAAATTACTGAGTTGTACAATTTAAGAGTTAATTTTATGATGTATAAATTACATCTCAAAAAAATGAAAAAAGTATGCAGACAAGAATAGAAGGAAATATACAAAAATGAAGAGAAATATATTATGATAATATATTTTATTTAAATGTTATTGTTTCTTTTTTGAGAGAGGGTCTTGCTCTGTGTCACCCAGTCTGGAGTGCAGTGGCTTGATCACGGCTCACTACAGCCTTGACCTCCTGGGCTCAAGCGATCCTCCCACCTCAGCCTTCAGAGTAGTTGGTACTAAAGGCACATGCTACCACGCCCAGCTAATTTTTTGATTTTTTTGTAGAGACAGGGTCTCACTATGTTGCCCAGGCTGGTCTCAAACTCCTGGACTCAAGTGATCCTCCCACTTCGGCCTCCCAAAGTGCTAGGATTACAGGTGTGAGCTACCAAATTCATTGGAAGAACTAAGTTCCAGTGTTCTGTTGCACAGTAGAGTGAATATAGGTAACAATAATGTAACAAAATAAAATGGCTAGAAGAAAGGATTTTGAATGTTATCACCATGAAGAAACGACAAATGTTTGAGATGATGAATATGCTAATTGCCCTGACTCGATCATTACACATATAAAATGTATTGAAACATCACACTGTATCTCATAAATATGTACAACTGTTATGTGTCAATTAAAAATAAAAAATACATATAAGGCAAAAGAAAAAAGTAGAAGTAATACTCTGATATTAAATAATATCTTTAAAACATATGGAACTTGAAACTTTGCAAAGTATTATGCTTTGTTATTTCATCACATGATCTACAAAATACCCTTGGGAAGTGCACAGAATAGTTTTTATTGCCTTTTCACCAGAAAAAAAAAATACAAATTGGTTATTTGCCTAAAGTTACATACATGGATAGATAGTAAATGAATGCAGACTAAAATCCATTATCTGTAGATTCCTAGTAAAAAATGGATTATAAGCGTTACCTCAATAGATTGGGAAATTATGAGAAAGGGAAATATCAAAAGTATGCA
Source organism: Pongo pygmaeus (assembly GCF_028885625.2). Taxonomy (NCBI): domain Eukaryota; kingdom Metazoa; phylum Chordata; class Mammalia; order Primates; family Hominidae; genus Pongo; species Pongo pygmaeus. The sequence continues at coordinate 108,117,177 of NC_072373.2, read as the reverse complement.
ACTCTTCTCTCTATATAATTATGATACATATCTATTTACTGGTTACTCTGCCAGAATTATATAATGCAAAAATTAGTCACAGGTATCCTCATAATCTAATTCAGCATTTTAAAACTCTTTTAAATTACTGTCCCACCAGTCAAAAATAATGTCCAGTTTAACCTTCTGAGCTTATATGATGAAAACAACATTTTCAAAATTTTCCTCAACAGATGATTACACTATTGATAATAGTCTCGCTCTGTCCCCGAGGCTGGAGTGCAGTGGCGTGATCTCAGCTCACTGCAAGCTCTGTCTCCCGGATTCACGTCATTCTCCTGCCTCAGCCTCCCGAGTAGCTGGGACTACAGGCGCCCGCCACCACACCTGGCTAATTTTTCGTATTTTTTAGTAGAGATGAGGTTTCACCATGTTAGCCAGGATGGTCTTGATCTCCTGACATCGTGATCTACCCGCCTCGGCCTCCCAAAGTGCTGGGATTACAGGCGTGAGCCACCACGCCCGGCTGTTTTCTTTTTTTTTTTTTTGAGACGAAATCTCACTTTGTTGCCCAGGCTAGAGTATAGTGGCACGATCTCAGCTCACTGCAACCTCTGTCTCCCAGGTTCAAGTGATTCTCCCGCCTCAACCTCCCAAGCAGCTGGGACTAGAGGCCTGTATCACCAGGCCTGGCTAATTTTTGTATTTTTAGTAGGGACAGGGCTTCACCATAGTAGCCATATTCGTCTTGAGCTCCCGACCTTGGGTGATCCACCCGCCTAGGCCTCCCAAAGTGCTGGGATTACAGGCCTGAGCCACTGTGCCCAGCCAATAATTTCTTTTAGAAACAGCAAAGCCACCCGTCTCCCCTGAAATTCAAATATGTTCCACTTAAGGTATTGTGCCTCCTCAGCTGAGAATCACTGAAAGTTTAAGTCCCTGGTTTTACTGTGAAGAAACTCAGAACGAAAAAGGTTGAGAGATTTGTTCATGATGGCAAAACTAGTTAGTAGCAGAGGCAGGCTTTGAACTCACAGGAGAGAAGTGTGCTCACTGGGAATACAGTGCACAATTCTTTAGATAGTTCTTATTGTAAAGTAACAAAATGATAACTACAAGTGTGGTTAGCAAAACATTCTCTTATACTATAGCAATTGTAAGCAAAGATGAAGGCCTTGGATCAAATAATATTAGAGGAAATAAAAGTGTAAAGATATTTTCTCCTACCAAAGACTTTTTTTTTTTAACCAAAAACTTACAAAATTTCAATTACCTACAACAGAATTGTCGGGGGGCAGGGGGGTGGTTGTCTTGTTTTTGAGGCAATATCTCACTCTGTTGCCCAGGCAGGAGTGCGGAGGCTCAAACATGGTTCACAGCAGCCTCGACCTCCTGGGCTCAAGCAATCCTCATGCCTCAGCCTCCCAAGTTGTTGGGACCACAGGCATGTGCCATTACACTCGGCTAATTTTTTAAAATTTTTTGTAGAGATGGGTCTTGCCATATTGCCCAGGCTGTTGGTTTTTTTAACCATTTTTTTTCCCACACTTTTTGGACCTCATAAAATCATGTAACTACTAACTGAGGTCTCAAACTGGCAGGATTAAGATGGGGCATACTGAACAAACTACACACATGTATCGCCTCTGCTGGGTAATATCATCAAAGGTCAGTGGAAAACTTGAAATATGACTAGAAACAGCTTTTCAAACTATAGGCTGTAGCCCATTAGTGGTTATAAAAGATAACATGGAAAATAAGAGTGTATCACATGTAATAAGGTAAACATTGTATCATGAGACTTGTGTTACAATGTGTGTGTTTGTGTTTGCCGCAAAGAGACCTAAATGTTTACAAGAGAAATATCTCTGTCTCTCTCTCTCCTCCCCATAACCCCCTCCTCTCTCTATATATATATGTATATACACACATAAACAACTTTTAGGAAGGAACTACAAGAAAGACACAGCAAGGGAGAGTAAATAATACAAAATTACCTCTACAAGATGTCTCAGAACTTTCCATAGAATCTAACTTTAAAGCATCGAACACCTCAAAATCAGATTTCTTGACATGGATCAAATTGTTAATTGTGCCAAGCTGACTGGTAACCACAGGCTGAAACAGTGAATAGAAAAAATTATTGAATCTCTCTTTCAAATCCATCTCTTCCATCCAACCTTCCTCTTTTACTAAAATTTACACGATTGTTCTCAGCACCTCCACGTTTTATCAAGAGAGAAATCCTCCAGTGTAGGGGAGCAGCTGCCCATCAGTCTTGACAGAAATGACAGCTAAAATGAGACTGCTAAGTCAATGGTTACCCTTGGAGATCAAGGCCTTACCTCTGATGGATCATGAACCCACTGTCCATCCACAAAGAACTTGTATTGGTGCTCTCCCTCAGGGAGGTCCAGGATGGCAACAAAGTCATTATGGCTACAGAAGAAAAAAGAAAGGCAAACAGGCCAAGTTCTTTTTAGAAGACTGAATGTAAAAAACAAGTGGCAATCATAGTATCATATGAATAATTTCCCAGATTCCTAAGCCATTGTATCCCCTGGTGTAAAAAACAACATATAAACCCATTCTCCTTTTCTGTATCATCTTGGACATGTATTTACCAGGTCCTCCCAACAACGTTAGTTCTTAACCAATATCTGGAAAAGAATAATAAAAACATTAATCCCCTCAAATGGTTCACCTTAGTATAACTTATTTTGCTTCGGTAGAACAAGTTCCTCACCAGTGCAAATAAGATAGGTAGGTTTAGGATACAGAAGTGCCTCAAGGTACTTTCTCTGTTTTGGTGAACCTTTTCTGGAAAATGAACTACCATACAAAGGGCCATTCTGACAACCAGTTAAATCATTCATTATTGCTTTGGAAGCAACAAATAACATGACTACCTAGAACTTCAAAATGTGTTTTGCTTTAGTGCAGAAGTCAGAGCAACAAGACTCAGACAGTTACAAAAGACTTCCCACAAGCATAGACAGGACTTGTATGACATAGTCCTAAAGAATGTAGCCATAAAGCTATTATAATCCCTCTGAGGCAATGAAATTCTAAGGGGTAAAACATCTCTGACTCACTATGAGGTTAAAAAAAAATCCCACAGATATACTAGGTGGCCGCAGAAAAGGGCATGTTCTAGAGACAGTCCTTAGCAGGTGGAGAAAAGTAGTCCAGCTGGGTCTCTATTCTGAGAAAAGAAATCAGGTCTCTATTCCTGGACCCTTAGATTCAACCAAGACACTTGTCACCTCTTAATCAGTGGAATCTTGGTGCTCCAATTGTTGAAGGACCCAGAGATGAAGACCTCCTTGCCTCCTTCAGACCAGCGGATAACAGTGGGCCGGGCCTGCTGTGTGGACTTTATGGAGTCCTCCAAATCCTGCTGCCATGATACAAACTCTTTGTCCCCAGGGAGCTGTAAGAAGGAGTAGGTCATCCCTAGAATAAACTGTAACCCAAGAATTCTAAAAAGGTCACTCTCCTCCCTAGGGTAGAGAAGGGTGCTAGGCTTTGGCTAAGGATATAAACCCCAAAAGTAGCAACTAAATCAGAGTTTGAACAAATTACAGAAAAAGAACTCATCTAAGACCAAAAATGGTCAAATGGCCTATGCTCAAGCACTGCCTAAATCATAGCCTAACTTTTGAGTCTACCTGTATCACTTACCCTTTCAGAGCCTTAGACTCTCCCTTCAAAAAAAAAAGAAAAAAAACTAACTCCCTACCACTAGTTTAACTCATAGGCTCGCAATTATGATATACTTCTGAGTCTTTCTTAAGAGGAAAAAAAAATGAAAACAAAGTATGGTTCTGTAAAAGATAATTAAGTCAGCCATATATTTTTATAGGCAAATATGAATAGCTCTCAATTACCAGTTGTAATGGAAGTCAGAGATATCAAAATTCATAAGTAATTCATAAACTCTATTTCAGCTAACAAGTTACAAAAAGAAGAAACATTAAAAATTCAAAAACCAGATCACTGATTTCTTAAAACTTGAGAAGTGGCTATGAAATCTTACTTATTCCCCTATCCCAGGTTTATACTAATTATTTCAGGAGTAGGAATAAAAATTCTAGAACCTCAAGAAGCAAGAGATCAAAAATACGATTTCCTTTATCAAAAGTAGCTCTCTTATCAAATGAGGTTTGTGGGATTGTAAAAACAGTAACTGCTGTTTCTTTTCATTACTATCCTTTGGACCAAGAGTTGGCAGACAGCCAGTGAGCTAGATGCTTTTATCAAGTTTTATTTGAAAACAGCTCTGTCCATTTGTTTACCTATTATTTTATTGATTGATTGATTGAGAAAGGACCTTGCTCTGTCACCCAGGCTGGAATGCAGTGAGTGGTGTGATCATAGCTCACTGCAGCCTCGAACTCCTGGGCTCAAGCCATCTTCCCACCTCAGCTTCCAGAGAAGCTGAGACTAGAGGTGTGAACCAACATACCTGCCTTGCTTACCTATATTGTCTATAGTTGCTTACAGGCTACAGTGGCAGAATTGCGTAGCTATAACAGAGACTGTATGGTCTACAAAGTCTAAACTATTTACTATGTGGCCCTTTACAGAAAGATTGCTGACCCCTATTTTAGACTGGTTTAAGTGACTTTGGTAAATAAGACTGTATAGTATTAAGCCTAAATATTACTAAATTGAATAATGTGGGTTTTTTTTAAAAAAAGGACGAGCTTATTCATTTGGGCTTTCTTTTCAAAGAAAAGAAAAGCTGGTTGACATAGCTTCCCCTCCATATATTCTCTTGATATTCCACAAAACTGCAGTATAAGACATCAGTAGCAGGATAATCCAAAGTAAATAAAGAAAGAGAATTGAATGGACTTTCACATAAGGAATTGACTTAAGAGAAAACTACATATTCTCAAAACAATGCACTCTTGCCTAACTGGCTGCGTTAGAATTACAAGAATTTGACATATGCCTAAGAAGAACCCCTCAGATTCAGATGTAAGATCTGGGAATCTATTTTTAAAAAGCTTTCTAGATAACACTGTGATTATTTCAAAATAAAGAAAAAAAGCTTCCCAGATATACCGTGATTATGTTAAAATAACAAAGAAAAAACCCTCATCTTTAGAGGTACAGCCTAAAATGTTATAGATAAAATAATACTTGATATAATATCTGGGAATTTGCTTCAAAATAACTAGTGGGGGAATAGTGGACTGGGGTATAGATGTTATATGTTCATTGAAGATCTGATCATTGTTCAAACTGGGTGGCATGTATATAGATGTCATTATACTGTTTCCCCCTACTTTGAAAATGTTGCAAATTTTCCAAAAAGTATTTAAAGAAATCTGAGGTGATTCTAATGTGCAAACAGGATTGAGAACCACTGAACTCGTCCACTGAAAAAGGCAGGCATTCAAAGCAAAGTAGGCCCCCCTGCCACTGTTTCTGTCAGTTACTTTTATGACAGGATTTTCAGTTTAGAATTTGAAAGCTACAAACTATTAATATGCCTAGCTTTGGAGGAAAGCCCTTCCACTTATGACATGACATTTCTGTAGTAGGAATGAATGCGACTGACTAGCAGAAAGATTGTTTACTCCAAGTTACTCAGCAAAACTACCAGGAAAAGAGGCAAAACAACAATTAGAACTACAGTTTGATGTTTAAGTAAAATGTTGAAGTTAGAAGTAAAGAGGGTACATTGAAAACTATAAAATTTTAGACTTAAATGAGACCTTAGGAATTATCTGAACTAATTTTCAGACAATCTGAAAATTATATGAATAATTTTCTTAATTCACAAATGCCAAGACTGAGGTGAGAGATAAGAATAATACAAAATAGGCCCCAATTCAGACAGAGCAACCTGGCTTTTAATCAGGACACCAATTACTGCAGTCACAGTTCGACAAATACACTGTATTTAAATCCTGAGTCGTCAACATAGGAAAAGGGTAAAAATATAATGAGGCAGATCACCTTTCGAAAGCTTTGAAGAAGTAAATTCAGATGGCTTGTAGATAGCCCAAATAAGACTGGAGAATTGGAGAATAAACCCCAATAAGTGCTCCTTTTAATCAGTCTCACTTCTCTGTGATTATGGTTGGTTTTTTTTTTTTTTTTTTTTTGAGAGTCTCACTCTGTCGCCCAAGCTGGAGTGCAGTGGCTCGATCTCAACTCACTGCAACCACCGCCTCCCGGGTTCAAGCGATTCTCCTGCCTCAGCCTCCCGAGTAGCTGGGACTACAGGCATGCACCAGCATGCCCGGCTACTTTTTTTGTATTTTTAGTAGAGACGGGGTTTCACCACGTTGGTCAGGCTGGTCTCGAACTCCTGACCTCAAATGATCCAACCGCCTCGGCCTCCCAAAGTGCTGGGATTACAGGCGTGAGCCTCTGCACCAGGCTGTGATGATGTTATCAATTGAGATCCAAGGAAATAAATCATGGAATCCAAATTCCATGTGCTACCAATATGGCAAATAATACTCTATTCACTCTCTAAAGCCCCAGTTCCCTGGGAAGTGATGAAATGATAGGAAACATCAAACACACCCGAATCTCCTCAAGCCCTCCATTTTTCTATCTCATCCAGTCAGTCTACCTGGAGGAATTACTTGTATTTCATGCTGACAGCTCTAAAAGCGATTAGAAACATTAGAATGGTAATCGCTGCTATCAGCTCCATCTGTCCTTTCTTACAGAGTGAAAATAAGTTGGTCTCTTCCTGAAAGTCCTTGGAATTGAGAGCAAGGTCTTCAGGGCAGCTGTGGGTTGTCGTTTTTTAGCCACGCAACATTTTGAAGTACTGCTGGGGAGTAAACAAGTCGTGGAATCATTGGCTCTTCCACCTGCGGAGCAGCAGCGGGGCGTAAAAGAGGCACAGCCTCAGCCACCACAACTATAAAGTGTGGGACAAAAATTAAGCAGTCAACCAAATGATGTCCTTAATTGATCCCCAAGACTAGGAGAAAGTATTCAATAAGCAAGTAGTTGCTGCTTACAGCCGTGCCAAAAGGGAAGAGGATCACAAGTATAGAGCTGCTAGAAGAGCAAAAATGATACTGATACACAGAAATTTTCAGAAAAAGAATTTCATTTAGCCACCTCAGGGCAAAGCTGAGAAACTACCACCTACGGTCAGCAACTCGTGCAACCTACCCTCTGAAGTTGTCCACCAGGGATTACAAACTACAAATTCATTAACGCTATAGAAGAGAGCCATTCGTGCTCGGAGGATCGGGGATGGGGGGATGTCTATTGTCCCCATCCTAAAAATGTGGCCAACAGATTAGTCAGAACACCAGGAAAGCAAGAACTCCGCCTCTTTATCCTATTTTGAGGCGGCACTGCAAGAGGAATTACCATCCAACACCTCTGTCCCCGAAAAATCCCTTTAATTCAAAAAACCATAGCCCGGTTCGGCGCGATAGAAAAGAACCAAGAAAGGGAAGAGGAGCCCGGAAATCAACCCGCTGCAGTACTGACACCAACTGCGGGCGTGGGACGCTTACCTTGGAGTCGGGGAGGCTGAACACACTGGGGTCGTCCGTACTCCCCACCATGATCTTGTGCTCCTTCCCCGGGGCATGGCCGCCTGCACCCTCGGAGCGTGCAGCCTTGGCGCCGTGGCGCTCCCCGGACACCCGGTCGCTGGTGGTGTTTCCCATGGCTGCAGCTCGTCGGGGACCACCTACCGCGGGGAACGACACCGGGCTGGGAACACCTCAGCCGCCGCGTCAGGGGCGCCCCCCGGCCCCGCCCCTGCGCCTTGGGACAGGGCAAGGGATTCCCCGCCCCAGGGAAGCCGAGCCCCGGAGCCCTGTCCCTCCTGGCCTGCGGGAACGCCTGCAAATACCCCGGTGCCCTCGCTGGCCCTAGCTCAGGAAACCCGCTATCGGGACCTCCCCCGCGTCCCCGCGCTCACTGCCAGGGGCGCCCCCACTCCAGTCACCTCGGGCGATGCGCTCCCTCCTCCAAGGGCCACTGATGTGATGGCTGTTCTGCAGATCAGGCCACCAATAAAGTTATTGAAATTGAAGCCGCACCCCTCGCTGGCGATCAGCGATTCCTCCTAAAATGGCTACAAAGCCGGCGGCGCGGAGTCCGCCCAGTGCGCGTTCCCTGCGGCCTGCAGCCTCGGCGCCCGGGACCCGCCGGCCTCTCTAGCCGCCGCCGCCGCCTCGATGGTGGGCAGTCGCACGCAGCCTCCAGTGCCAGGCGGGGGCGCCAGGCGGGGGCGCCAGGCGGGGGCGCCAGGCGGGGGCGCCAGGCGGGGGCGCCAGGCGGGGGCGCCAGGCGGGGGCGCCAGGCGGGGGCATGTCGCGCCAGGCGGGGGCGCCAGGCGGGGGCATGTCCCGCCTGGGGAGACTGCGCCCGGGATCATAGGAGGGCTTGGCCTCTGAGACTACCCGGCAGAAGGGACGTCCCCAAATGACACTCGGAGGCCGCCTCCCTGGGCTCCGGTACTCGGTGCCGGGAGGAGCGGCGCGGCTTTGTAACCCGCCTCAGGTGCGCCAGCACGTTTTCTGGGCAGCATCTGTGTGTTAGGCGACCGGAGAGGTGGGTTCCTTATAGGGAATAAGAAAACTGAAACTGACTTCCAACTGCAGGCAGAAGGAAGCAGTGGTCATTGCTGGAGGTTAAAACTGTTCTGACCGGGCGCGGTGGCTCACGCCTGTAATCCCAGCACTTTGGGAGGCCGAGGCGAGCGGATCACGAGGTCAGGAGATCAAGACCATCCTGGCCAACAAGGTGAAACCCCGTCTCTACTAAAAATACAAAAATTAGCTGGGCGTGGTGGCGCGCGCCGGAAGTCACAGCTGCTTGGGAGGATGAGGCAGAAGAATCGCTTGAACCCGGGAGGCGGAGGTTGCAGTGAGCCGAGATCGCGCCATTGCACTCCAGCCTGGCGACTCAGGGATACTCCGTCCCCCTCCCCCCGCCCCAAGAAAAACCTGTTCAATGGGGAGCGACAAGGAAGGAGCTTTCAGCCCGACTGGTGTCGCAGGGAAGAATTCAAGATGGCGTGTTTAGAAACTAGACCTTGACAAATTAGTAAAATGTTAGTCTTAGGAGAAGAACGAAAAGGCTCTCCTAGGCTAAGAAACAGCATACACAGTGAGAAACCTCAGAAGAAATAAAATTCAAGGAAGATAGCAACAACGAAAACATCAGAAGGAACACTAAAGGTATAAAAAGGGCAAAGACAGCTCTAGGGTTGGGAGGGATCCAGGTTTTTGTGAAAATTAGTGGAATCCCTAAGGTACTTAACTTTGTATTATAAGTATTTGCATGTCTCCTTCTAGAAACGTTTATCACTCTGTGTTACACAGACCAGCAGTGTTGGCGTCACCTGGGAGCCTGTTAGAAATGCAGAATCTGGCCCCATCCCCAGGGTTCAGAATCTGCATTTTAACAAGATCACATTAACGTGTGTGAGAAGCAATGCTTTGACAGCTGGCAGAGAGCAGATCCAGATTTGATACCTTTTCATATTCTGCATGTACCTTATACAGAGTAGGCTTTTGCATTTGCGGAATGAAGGATACAGGAATACTGTTTACTGTAATCCATTTTTAACCAGATATGCCACTTAGGCTTAAACACGGCCAATGATGGGGAACCCCAATTTACATAGGCCACCCTTTCTGGGTGAGCAGCTCTATTTGCTGAAAAGTTCACTTTTATATTATGAAGTTGACAGCCCACTTAAGTACAACAAATTCACTACTCCCCCATTTTTTCTCTGCCCCTTATAAACTCATTCTTTGGCTCATAAACCAAAGACAGTTTACAGGAAGAAAAAAAAAAAGGTACGATTTTACTGCAACTTCTTTCTCACCCTTCCAAAATCTTTACTGTCTGAGTACATCCTTTTTGGTTATCCCTACTTTTCTCCCTCCACCCCTCAATTCCTTACCATAGGACACTGAAGCAAGGCACTTGAAGATATAATACATTAAACCTTGACTTGTGTAGTATTCAGTTTTCTGACCCCAAGGTGGTTTCACCATGCCAAATAATATGTCCTTGGTATGTATTTCCTTGCAGTAGTCAAATCAGCTTAGCAGAAACAAACTAAGTATGTTAACCAATGGAAAACTGAAGGAGAGAAATAAACTGTTTTTGCACAGCTAAATGGAAATGACTTTTGAATTATCTGCTTTGGAAGATTATCCATGACACTGTTCTGCCCTGCTCTGCTCTAACAACATTTGTAAGTCACTCAACAGTTAATAATAAAAGTCAGTTTTGAATATTGCATGTTTTAGACACAGAACAAATGTAATGTGACACTGTAGGAAGAATGAATTCTCCTTAGTTCCAAATTCCTTTTTTTTTCTTAGATTCAGGAATAAGTAGGTAAAGATACAAGATCCTCTTAACCAGTATCAGTATAATTGTTCCCTTTAGATTTATTGCTGTCACCCCAATGCTCTTCTTTCTTTCTAGAGGGAAGGAAAAGAAGGAGGTAATAGGAAAAGTAATGGGTTGTCCTGATGTTACTGTGTCTAGGGTGTCATTGCCACTGGTCTCCTCAGATCAATCATTCTGCCTAATAAACAGAAAAATAACATGGGCAGCCTCACGTGCAAGCTTTTACACACACTGCTAAAGAGATCTCGCTTCCTCTGAGAAGTGAGGATGTGAGAATGAGGGAAGAGTATATTGATTTTACAGAACTGGGTGACAGGTTAAATTGGGCATCTGGAGGTTTATATTCCCATCTCCACTCACCAAGTTTCATCCTCCATTTATGACCAAGGATAGGTATAACATCTGATCTTGATGGTTACTGTTTCAAAAAACAATCTGATCTTTTTTATAAAGTTAAACATTTACTTAATCATGCAGCATAGTAATTCCCACTCCTGGGTATTTATCCGAGTGACATAAAAACAAGTTCACACAAAACCTGTAAACACATATATGTATTTATTCATATAATAGAAAAAACACAAACCCTAAAATGGAAAAAACATAATGTCCTTCACCTGGTGATATGGTTTGGTTCTGTGTTCCCACCCAAATCCCATCTCAAATTGTAATACCCACATGTTGAAGGAAGGACCTATAACCTCCACATGTCAAGGGAGGGAAGTGATTGGATGATGGGGGCGGTTTCCCCCATGCTGTTCTTGTGATAGTGCATGAATTCTCACCAGAGCTGATGGTTTTAAAAGTGTTTGGCAGTTCCTCCTTCATTCACACACACTCACTGTCTCTCCCCTGTGCCACATAAGATGAGCTTGCTTCCCCTTCTGCCATAACTGTAAGTTTCTGAAGGCCTCCCCAGCCATGCAGAACTATAAGTAAATTAAACCTCTTTTCTTTATAAATTACCTAGTCTCAGGTATGTCTTTATAGCAGTGTGAAAATAGGCTAATACATCTGCTGAATCAATAATTAAAATGTAGCATAGCTATAAATGGAATACTACTCAGTAATGAAAAGGAATAACTCGATACATACAATAATATTGATGAATCTCAAATGCATTATGGGAAGTAAAAGAAGCCAGGCTCCACTTATGTGACATTCTGGAAAAAGGAAGACTGTACAGTCAGAAAACAGATCAGTGTTTGCCAGGACTTGGGGATGGGGGGTGGGGAGTGATTGACTACAAAAGGGCATGAAGAAATTTTGAAGGGGAGGTATGGAACAGGTCTGTATCTTGACTGTAGTGGAGTTATTGATACTCACCAAACTGTACAATAAAAAGTAAGTTTTTATTGTATGAAAATTATGCCTAAATTAAAAACTATTAATAAAATCAGTTAGCAAAATATACGAGTTTATACACAAGAGACTACTCAACCATTGGGTAAACTAATTATTTTTAAACAAATACCATTGATTTTAATCTTTTTATAGTTTTTATACAGGCAGAGAAATAGTAGTGATTCTGCTCACCTAAAGGAAGATAAACCCAATTCAAAGGTACAGAATTTTCCCCAAATAGTATCATAATTTTTCCTTTCAGATTCCAAAGGATTTGCAGGTAAATTCTATCATGTGATCCTCAGAACCACCCTATGAGGGTAAGCAGAACAGATGATCCATGATATTTCATTTTATAAATGAGGTGCAGGTTAAATATTTAGCCAGTATTTCTTGATAAGTATAGTCCATTTATTTCAACAAACCTTGATTGAGGGCCCCAATACTTGTTGAGCTTTTGCTGAGCCACCCCTGCTCTAGAGGAGCACATGCTCTGGAAATCTCTAAGGAAACTACTACAACTCTAAATAGATATGGTGTATAGTGATACTGTGACTAAATATTCACTGAAAATTTCCTCTAAAATTATAGATATACATTCCTGGAATAATTAGTATCTCAATTAGCATCTTCATTAACTATGAATCTACTATGTATATATCATCACCATGTGAGTATTAATTTGGTACAAATAGGCTGCCAACTCTAAAATTATTTGACGTAGGGCAAGTACTTTTATCTTTTTAGCCATAAATTTTCTCATCTGTAAAATGAGAGGAGTAGGCATGTGATCATTAAATCCTGGGTTAGGGTAGGAGGCATCAATATGAAATGTTTAGCTTAATATAGATACAGATGGGTAAACATAGAAATACTTAAAAATACATGTGGATTCATGTGTAATACATTAGTATACACACATATATTTCCAAGTTCTGTCCTCCAAAGGCCTAGAAGCAATGACAAGCAGAAGCAAGGAGCACACCCAGCATCCAGTTTTTTGTTTCTAATACTGTTCTCCAACAAAGGGAACCAGAGCCCTTGAGAAAAATGCCTAATTCTAGGACTGGGGCAGGGGATATACAAGATGAGTCTGAAACATCTTATAGTGCCAGAAAATAAACAAGTGCTTTAAAAAGACACAAAAAACTGATGGTATATCAAAGTAACATAGGAGCCAACTAAAAGAGCTCCCAATGGCTAAAGCTAGAATAATTCAAAAAATAAGTAATTCAGCATTGGATTTAACCCAAATTATAAAATAAGATCCATGAGTTCATACTGATACAAGTAAATGATTGAAGAAACAAATAATGGGGAGATAATTCTCATATTGAAAAATTCCAAAAAATGTATGTACTCTACCCTCGAGAAGATGGAACATAATTTGCCACCCCATAAGCGTGAGTCGAGCCTAGTAAATGTTTTTCAAAGAGCGCAGTATGGAAAGGAGGAAGAGCACTACCTCAACCAGCTGATCAAGGCTAACATCTCTAGTAATGTCATTAGTGGCATGTAAACATGATATGATGAGAATAGCATTTGATCTTTGATTTCTGTTTCCTCCCTGAAACTCATTGCCCTAGCCTAATCATGAAGAAATATCAGACAATCTCAAATTAAGTACAAAATTAACCAGTACTCCTCAGAACTATCAAGGCCACCAAAAACAAGGAAAGTATAAGAAACTGTCACAGTCTAGAAGAGACTGGTGATGACTAAGTGTAATGTGGTATCCTGGATGGGATCCCAGGACAGAAAAGGAACATTAGGTTAAACTAAATCCAACTTGAGTATGAAACTTCTTTTTTTTTAAGTGCCTAAGTCCTGAATGACAACAAAAGACTGAAGAACTGACAAAGATTAGAGGACACTAAGGAGACTTAACAACTAAATGCAAAATGGGACCCTGAATCTGATCCTGGAACACAAAAACTAAATTAGTAGAAAAGTGGTAAAATAGGAATGCGGTCCATGGTTTACTTAATCATATAATAGCAGTGTTCATTTTCTTATTTTGATAATTGTCATAGTGTTATGTGAAATATTCTCTTTAGGGAGCCTGGTAAAGAATATATAAGAACTGTACTATTTTTGTAACTTTTGTGGAGGACTGAAATAATTTCTAAATAAATAGTCTTAAAAATCACTAAAGTAATAAAAATAATAAAGTACATGAGGAAGTCCAGTGTCATGTTCTGTAGTCGGAAGATTCTTCAAATGAGAGAATTTGCACCCAGGAAAATAGAGAAAAAAGACTCTGAAAAGAACTTTTTTTGTTTGTTTGTTTTTTGTTTTTTTTTTGAGACGGAGTCTTGCTCTGTTGCCAGGCTGGAGTGCAGCGGCGTGATCTCAGCTCACTGCAGCCTCCACCTCCCAGGTTCAAGCAATTCTCCTGCCTCAGCCTCCTGAGTAGCTGGGACCACAGGTGCGTGCCACCACGCCCAGTCAATCTTTGTACTTTTTAGTAGAGACGGGGTTTCACCATTCCGGCCAGGATGGTCTCCATCTCTTGACCTCGTGATCCACCCACCTTGGCCCCCTAAAGTGCTGGGACTACAGTCATGAGCCACTGCGTCTGGCCTGAAAAGAGCCTTAAAATAAGTTTACTTAAAATTCTCAGAGAAAGGGAGATGCCGGTTTGAACACACTCCAGCTCCATGCCATTTCTCACCCCTACCCACCCAATTTTCACAAGTCAGAAGCTATTGGTACTAGCAGATAATAGAGTACAATAAAAGCCTAAGGATCAGTGAGAGGCCTGACAGAACAGATACAGGTCCACCTCTCCTTTTGACTAAATCAAACTTTACCATACATCAAAATTACCTAGAGGGTCAAATATGCAGATTGCTGGTCTATGTACCCAGAGTTTCTGATTCTGTAAGTCTGGAGTGGGGCCTGAGGACTTGTATCAAGTACAAGGCTGATGTTTCTGCCTCAGGGACCACATTTTGAGAAACGCGGGCTAGACAAGGGTCTAGAGACCAGTATTCAAGATCCCCAGTAAAAGGCATTGTGCAGAAAGGAGTTAGCTGACTGTTAGAACCATAATAATGCTTCCCATACCTAAAAAATAAACAATTAAAATCAACTAGGATGTGGGGGAACAAATCTCTCATACAGAATTCCAGATAATTTATGTAGCTACTGCCCCCTCAAGGAATTAGAGCACAACTCCATGCTTGTGACTGCTTTAGCTTGCAAGTTTGGCCCATGGATGGGATTTGGGAACTTGGATTTTGGGAGGTTTCTTACCACCTTAACTGATAAGAGTGGCTCACTTTTTTAAAACTGTTTGTACAAACAATTGATTTATGCTGAACACTTGCTTTTCTTCTGGGAGTCTGGAATTCTGATACGTGCTAAGCAGAGGGTGCCTATGTGACTAGCCCCAACTAAAAACCTCATCACAGAGTGAAGATATGTGAAAGTCTTTTGATTGTTTCTGTTTTCTTAGAGGAAAAAAAGAGATGATGATTAGCTGACTGTGAGGAAAGGACACAACATATTTGAGGTTTGAGGAGATAGGTTATATGCAGTAATCAACTAGAAAGGTGGGACAGAGAATTGTCTAGAAAAATGAAGTATGATTGGCAGTAGCACTGAAGGTCTACCTATGTTCAGCGGTTATGAATTTCAGACAAGGCAAGTCACCATACTAGTATTTTTCTCTTGTCATGTTTAGCTGTTTTGATGCAGGCAGATAACCAAAGATGAAGTTTAGCTAAGCAAGTATGGAGGAGAGCAACAAAGGAATTGAGAGTGCATGGTAGGGTGTGATTATAATGTTGGACCATGCATTTTAAATGAGGTGGGCTGGGAAATGAAGACAGCGGGTTGATGGGCAGCCCAGTGGAGTCAAAGAACTGCTGGAGTTGGAGTACCAGAGTGAATGAACTGAAAAGGTAGGAGAGAGTTTTAGAGAGTGGGATGCTTGAAATTGAGACTTTAGTGGTGTTGCAGTTATTCATGACAATGTCTTAGATATGTCCATGTGGGTATAGGTAGTTGAGATGAGGCAGATTATAAAATCACTGGAGTAAGAAGATCACATAACTAAAGGGCCAGATAGCAGAGTGTTAGAGATCTACCTCAACATTCATTCTCTCTTCCTTCTTAATAACAGAACCTTGGTTTTTTTTCCTGAGATATTGTCTCTCTGTATAAAGACACATTTTGTAGTCTCCCTAGTAGCTAGATATGTAACTAAGTTCTTCCAATAACACTAAGTGAAAATGTTAAGTGAAACTTTTGTAAAGTCTCCTTAAAAGAAAAGGGGTGTGCCCTTGTTACATTTCTCCTTCCTTGTGTGTAGAATGTCCATATAATGGCTATAGCTACAGTGGGCCATCTTGGACCATGAAGTATAAGGTACATGCTGAATATAGTAGAGCAGAAAGAGAAGCTGAAGAACTGTTATATCATTTTAGGACTATCTACTTCCAGACTTTTTTAATATAAGAGGAAAATAAACTTAAATCTTATTTAAGTCATTGTTATTTGGGGATTTTCTGTTAAATGTAGCTGAAGCTAATCCTGACTAAGACATTGGATTGGTGAAAGTATTACCTACATCAGTGTTAAAACCAACTACAGGAGTAGTTTTATATTATAGAGAGGCAGAGAGCTTGGTGCTAAAATCTTTACTGAATGAAGGGGAGTCAACAATTCTGCAAATAATTTCAATCAGAAGTTATGGGTGCTTCAAAGGAGCTGGGGAATTTGGGAAAGCAAGACAGAACAGCAGTGAAATTAGGGCAGCATGAGGGTCAAGGATGACATATATATACCCTACCTTCTTTCTTGTACTAAGATCTTGGCTTCTTATGTCTTGTGTTTGATTGAGGAAATGAATTATAGATGAGGACATATCACTTGTGTTTTAAACCACAACTAAACATTAAAGATAACATACCAGGCCGGGCACGGTGGCTCACACCTGTAATCCCAGTACTTTGGGAGGCCGAGGTTGGCGGATCACGAGGTCAGGAGATTGAGACCATCCTGGCTAACACGATGAAACCCCGTCTCTACTAAAAATACAAAGATTAGCTGGGCGTGGTGGCGGGCGCCTGTAGTCCCAGCTACAGGGACACTGAGGCAGGAGAATGGCGTGAACCCTGGAGGCGGAGCTTGCAGTGAGCCGAGATGGTGGCGTCATTGCACTCCAGCCTGGGCGACAGAGCAAGACTCCATCTCAAAAAAAAAAAAAAAAAAAAAGATAACATACTGATTCAGATCAATGACTCGGAACAGTTTTTGGAAGAACATGCTTGTCCTGCAGACATTTCAAAATGTTAATCACCCTTTAATCTCCTTCGTCACTTTTTCTAAAAGAATTATTCACTGTTTGATTTAATCCTTTAAAAGTCATCTATTTACCTCCCATATTGAATGTATTCATTTAATTAATTCTTAACTTACTGAGGTCTTACTATGTTCCAGCCACTACATTAGGCACTAGGAACACACAGATTAAGTAAAAAATGTATTCCTTCGAAGAGTTTGCTAGTTCAAGGAGGAGACAGGTGAGAGAACCAACTATTGTTGTATATTATGATAAGGCTATTCATAAAATGTAATTGAGAAGAACACTAGTTGTAATGAGAGCACAGAGGAAGGTGACCTATTTCATACTGAGGGTCAGGAAGATAATCCCTGAAGAGATAACAGATGACCTGAATCTGGACGATGGTATAGCTGTTAGCCAGCTGGGCCAGTGGAGAATTTATCACGAGGAAAGTACAGCACAAGAATGTGTATAAAAGCATGGAAAAACTTGGCACTCTGAGAAATTCCATTAGGCAGTCTGGAGGTTGTTTAAATGCTGTATTACTCCTAACAAAATTAACAGGCCCAGTATTAAGTAACATAATCTTATTTATGAATGTACATGACATCAACATACCATAAATTTGCTAGTGGGGTCTGCTGGGTTAATGTGCGCAGCTTCAAGAAAGAACATATCTAAGTGATTTTAGGAAGTTGTGTATTTTGACTTTATATCACCATTTTACATTCTCTATAATTATAGTATATACTTACTCAGCAAAGGAAGCAAAACTGCTGAATTAAGTTACATTATGCATTATTAAAGCAACTTAATTTGTGGAGAAATCATAGAAAAACATAGTAATTTGAATGACTTGTACTAGCCAGTATTCCTCCTCTGAGAAAATTCTGCCAGACCATAGCTCTGGGTCAAATCCTGAGCCAAAAAATAATAATAATAACTCCACATTTCTTTTTATTTTTAAATTTTATAAGAGTTTTAGATTTAAGAAAAGTTGCAAAAATAGTACAGCATTCTCATATACCCCACATCCAATTTCCTTTACTGTTGACATTTTACATTCCTGTGGTACATTTGTCACAACTAATAAACCAATATTGATACATTATTAACCAAAATGCATACTTTATTAATATTCCCTTCATTTTTACTTAAAGTTCTTTTTCTGTTGCAGGAGCCCATCCAGGATACTACATTACATTTAGATGTCATGTCTCCTTAGGCCCCTTTATTCCGGGACAATTTCTCAGACTTTCTTTGTTGATGATCTTGACAGTTTTGAGGTAGTCAGGTATTTGTAGAATATTCTTCAACTTGGGTTTGTCTGATGTTTTTCTCATGGTTAGACTGCATTATGGTTTTTGAGAGGAATACAGCAGAGAGGTAAAGTGGCCTTCTCATCACTTCATCTCAAAGGTGCATACTATCAATGTGACTTATTACTGTTAGTGTTAATCTTGATAACCTAGCTGAGATAGTGTTTATCAGATTTCTCCACTACAAAGTTATTTTCCCCCTTTTCATGTGTAATTTTTGGAAGGAAGTCACTATTCAGCTCGCACTGGAGAAGTAGGAGGTTCTGCTCCATATCCTTGAGGGCAGAGTTCATAAGTTATTTGGAATTCTTCTTCATGGGAAATTCATCTATTCTACCCCATTTATTAATGTATTCAATTTTCTGGCACTACAAGAATATATTTTTTCATAATTGACTTTAAAATAATTAGGAAAATGATAGAACATTTTAATATAAGAGCAAGATATGGTAAATTGATGAATATTATTAGACATTATCAGTAACAAGAGCTTTGTATCTTAAGTTGTTTTGAGTTCAATTTCCTGTTCACATCTTACTTTTACCTTGGTTGAGCTAAAAAATCATTAACCAATGATTTTTTTTTGTAGCCTTACATATAATATGTACAATGAGAGAATCAATTAATTTAGAATTACATACTCCTAATTTAAAAAAGACACTGGTGTACTTATTGCTGATAACTAGGAATTATATTATCAAAGGGCTGTTAATTCAACAAATTTACATGCTAAAAAAGAAATTAATATGTTAAAAGAAATTAAAAGGAAGCAAGAGACATTCAATTTGCTTTTGATCTGCAGATTTAAAAATACTAGGTCCATTTTAATAGATGATAAATCTCCAGTATCACAAGGATTAGGGAAAGCAAAAGACCTGAAAAGTAATACTAGTTCTCAGCTTCTAACTCTCAAAAGGCATTCCACAGGTAAATTCGGTGAAAGGGCCGGCAATTGTTCAAGTGTTTAAATAAGATGAAGTTGTAGTTCTCACATTTCCGGTTCTCTTACAGGTGTTTGTATTTGGAAAGATAATACTCTCTACTGTTGTTCTTTTCCATTGTTCAGGTTTATCCTGTTGTTAAGTAATAAGCAGCAATCCAAATACAAACATATTGTACAACAGCTATTAATGAACATCACCTGAGTTCAGTGTGCCTGACAGCTGACACTTAGTTAATTTCTCCATGAAACAAGAACAGTGAAACTTCCACAGATGAGAAAACAGAATCATCAGTGGCACTGAGATGTCAACCCAAGTCCCTGCTTTGCATTTCATTTGCTCTGTTTTTCAGAACTACACTTTATGACATGAGAAAAACTGGTATAAGCAGAATGTTCCTACATTTAGTTAATATCAATTCTAATTTAATACATAAATGACTTGTTCAAATACTTACTACTTAGACTCCATGTAAGGGAGGAGAAAAGGGGAGAAAATTAGAGTGGGGGGAAGATGAATCAAATCACATTTGTAGACCACACTACAACAGTTGGAAGCTACTTATCATATTTCCTAAGATAAAGTTTTGTTGGATCCTAATATGGGAACAAAGAGATTTAGAAAGGTAGGACAGCTAATTTAAAATCCCAAAATTCTCAACCAAGTTGATCTCATTGGCAGATGGTAGATGATCTGAATGACTGTGAGCCTAGAAAGTCGAAAGTAATTTCTTTATTGAGAAAATAAAGACATGGTTCCTAAGGAAAAGGGCTAAAAATGACCATGTTTCAAGTACGCTAGTGAATAGCAAGTGAAACAAAATGTCTTAAGCATCTATATGTCTTATCTTAGATACATACAACTATTGTAAGAACATTATTTCTCTTATCTCTCAGGAAACATATTTAGTTATAATATGAAAAAATACTAAAATTGAGCTTCTAATAGAAAATCAAACCCTATCAGAAGAAGAGTTACGTGGAGTAAGCGATTTTATACAGATGCTGACTTACTCTCCCTACCATAAAATTTGATAAACAACAAACATTTATTAAGCACCTACCACATGTCAAGAACTCTGCTAAAGACATACAAAGATGACTACAAGAGTACCTGAGCTCCCAGTCTAGGGATTACCACAAGGAAGAGTGACGGATCATGAGTGGAAGGGAGATGAGTTAATACAAATGGAAAACAGGTTTCATTGTAGGAAAAAGGAAAGTGAATTAATGCTTCCGAAAGAGATATTAAAGTAGATTTCTGGGCAATATGAAACTGAGAGTCTCGTCAGATTCTGAAGGCATCTGTAGATAAGCTTCGCAATGAAAAACAGGGCAGTGACAATAGGACAACTAGAAATAAGCTATAATTATAGCAAAGAAGGCAAGAGCTAGCATAAACTTGCCTATTGTCATTGTTGAAGTCATAGAACTACTCCTTTCAACTACTCTTGTCATCAGAGGCTTCCTGATGCGATCATCTGTGGTGAGGATAGCTTTTCGAGCCCCATCCCACTTTCCAGGGCCCTGTAAACGATAGTGGATTGGAGTGCAGGGTCCCAGTAATAAGTGTAATGCCAGCTTGGGGTCAGTGAAGGCCAGAGACAGCAGATTGGGCCTGACCCCCACCAAATCAGCAAGCTCTTCCATGGTATCTACGTAGTCTCCCTGAATGGTATGGCGTTGGCTCTCCACATACCTAAAGTAGAAAAGACAGAAAACATGGCCTGTCAATAATTCAGTCAGTCAGTCAATCAGTTACTGCCTTCTGAGTGCCTGCTATTGGCTCAATATCGGACTAGGAGCTGTGGAATATAGAGAAGAAAGATAAAACATTTGTCACTGTCCTTAAGGATCTTAGGACTTAGAAAAGGAGATAAGACAGATAAACATGAAGCGAGACTTCTGAGTGGTTTCAGACTGCAGAATAGAAATGTGGAGAGGGGATAGTTAAAAGAGAGCTGTAATCGTTCGGTTCTTGAAGGATGTGAAAAATACAGATAAGATGAGGGGCAGGTATAGCACATCCAGATACAAAGGACTCTGATGTTATGAGAAAGAGAAAACCCATCACAAAAATTCTCAAGTGTGGCATCCTCTATTATTTTATGAGGGCAGTGGTGACAGGGTCCACAGGGCAGGACTTCCCAGGGCCAATGTTAATTTGGAATCCTGAAAGGATGAGGGAGAATGATCTATTCCACAAGAGGAAGTAGCCCTCCAAATGGAGAAAAATGAAATGATTACACCAAGTACAGATTTAAAGATTTAAAAGGACTTTTTAGGGGGAAAATGTGGTTGATTAACAGTGATATCTGTGTGGTGGAGTGGGATTTGGTGAGCTAATGAGTGACTTTCACTTTTTACTTTCTGTAATGAAAAGAAAGAACTGTAGGACAGAAAGGAAGAGAAAAGCCAAGTCAAGCCAATTGAGATTGAAGAATCCAAGAACAGGGACAGGAAAAAAATGATAGAAAATAAATTTGAGGTAGAACTGGTGAGATGGAATTTCAGAGGACCTGATAGAGGGTCAAGTAGGAATTTATTGAAATGGGACTAGATTTAGGAGAGAAAAAGGTAAAACAGTAAAGAATTTGAGAGCTTTCCCTTATGAACAATATGTTGGCTCAAGAGTTTGTAGGCATGCATTTATTTATCCTATAATAGTAGGTCAAGATCTATACTATTCATGAGGTTGGGCGTGGTGTTTCATGCCTGTAATCCTAGCACTTTGGGAGGCTGAGGCAGGTGGATCACTTTGAGCTCAGGAGTTCGAGATCAGCCTAGGCAACATGGTGAAACCCCATCTCTACAGAAAATACAAAAATTAGCCGGGCATTGTTAGTGTGCCTGTAGTCCCAGCTACAGGAGGCTGAGGTGGGAGAATTGCTTGACCCCAGGAATTGCAGTGAGCCAAGATCACGCCACTTCACTCCAGCCTGGGTAACAGAGTGAGACCCCATATCAAAAAAAAAAAAAAAAAAAAAAAAAAGAAGAGCTATAGTATTCATGAAGGTCTCACAAAAGAGGTTCACTAGCTCCTGCCTTGATTATGCAGATTAAATAAACTCATATAAAACAATGTATACACATAGTGGGCCTTTAATAAAGGTTACATGTATACATATGTAACAAACCTGCACATTGTACACATGTACCCTAGAACTTAAATATAATAAAAATAAATAAATAAATAAATATTTACTATTTCAGAAGTTAAAAAAAAAAAAGGTTACATTATATCCTTGGGTTACTGACTACTCAGGGTAGAAGGTGGTTAGACAAAAATAAGTCAAAGGAAAGAGAGGAGGAAAGTTAAAATAAGATACGTTAGAGCCAGAAAAGAAAGCACTCCAAGAAGGAAGAAAAGTTTAAAAGCACCAAACTCAGTAGTGAGAAGAAGGACAATGAAGTTGGTCACAGGTGACCTTTAAGAGAGCAGTTTCCGGCTGGGCACGGTGGCTCATGCCTGTAATCCCAGCACTTTGGGAGGCTGAGGCAGGCAGATCACAAGGTCAGGAGTTTGAGACCAGCCTGGCCAACATGGAGAAATCCCATCTCTACTAAAAATACAAAAATTAGCTGGGTTTGGTGGCGTACACCTGTAGTCCCAGCTACTCAGGAGGCTGAGGCAGGAGAATCGCTTGAACCTAGGAGGCGGAGGTTGCCGTGAGTGAAGATCGTGCCACTGACTCCAGCCTGAGTGACAGAGTGAGACTCCGTCTAAAAAAAAAAAAAAAAAGGCAGTTTAAGGAGTAAGGATGGAAGTTAACAATGCAGAAGTCTTATGAGGGAGCAAAAGGTGAGAATTTAGAAAATTTAGTGCAGAAGTTTGGCAGTGAAAGGAAGGAGGAAAATAGGAGAGCACCTGGAAGTGGTAACGGAATTAAATAAAAACTTACTTTCTCTTCCTCCCACACAAGGGAAAGTTATGCAAGTATAATCAGTTGAAGATAACCATCTCTTTAGGCCTGGAATGATTTTGTCTCTCACTTTTCCACAGAAATTTAGAGAGTTACCATCAATTTCCACTTTGTCCAAATAAAAAACACCCAGCAATTGACCTTAAGTTCTGAAATTCAGACTGCTAAATGACTGTGTTCATCAAAACACTAAGCAGCTGGCTGTTACCATGTTCCCAACTCACATGGACTATTCATACCATGAGCCACTGTGACTTGAGTGTGCTGTCACATGAGCATTGCCAGCAAAGTGGCCACTGCAGACTTGTAAATCTACCTACAGATTTGTAATTCACCCATAGCTACCTCTCATTCATTTACTGTCACTATTCCTTCCTCTGGCAAGTCTACTAGCACTTCAAGTAATCCTCACAAAAATAATATACCTTCTGCCTTCTGATTTTATTTCCATATGCGTTTTCCTATGTGACTTTTTTTAAGGCATTAAACATATGATTTTAGACACCTAAAACTTTTCTCTCTTTTCTTACCCATATTTAGACTACTAGTGCTATTTCTCCATTCTATTGTCACAAACTATTTTTCTTTTTTTCTTCACAATAGAATCTAAATCCTTAATCTAACATGATGCAGTTAAATACAGTACAATATTTCTTTTATTAAGAAATAAGTAGAAATGTAACCATATATCTTCCTGGGAGAGTTTCTTACCTTTTGTCAATTTCCTCTTGAGCTTTAGATATTTCTGCCATCATTTCACTCTGTGAGGGCAATGTCTTTAGCCCTAAAGATAAAAATTAAAATTTTAACTGTAAAATTACCTCAGTAGGAACAATAATCCTATAAACAATACTATGCTATGGAGAATTCAAAGAAATACAGGATAAGTTTCCTGTACTCAAGGAGGTTACAATTCACTTGATCACCTTACTCTACTACCACCACAATATAATATTAACATCTGTAGCTTACTCTACTTATTCTTCTTTGTCTTTGGAAGAGATTTCCCCTACTCTGACTTCCAACCAATACCTGCCTCCTCCCTAATGTAGTCTTTCAGTTGGGAAATGAAATATGGACATGAGAATATGGCCTTAAAGGTATATGGAAAATTAGTTACAAAGTTAAAGGGCAGGGGAGTGGGAAAACAGCTGCACTTGTATTCTTGATGACAAAGGGGCCTTATATCAACAGAAAGAGAATGAAGTAAAAATAAATTCTTTTTTTTTTATTATACTTTAAGTTTTAGGGTACATGTGCACAATGTGCAGGTTTGTTACATATGTATACATGTGCCATGTTGGTGTGCTGCACCCATTAACTCGTCATTTAGCATTAGGTACATCTCCTAATGCTATCCCTCCCCTCAACCCCACAACAGTCCCCAGAGTGTGTGTGATGTTCCCCTTCCTGTGTCCAAGTGTTCTCATTGTTCAATTCCCACCTATGAGTGAGAACATGTGGTGTTTGGTTTTTTGTCCTTGTGATAGTTTGTTCAGAATGATGGTTTCCAGTTTCATCCATGTCCCTACAAAGGACATGAACTCTTCATTTTTTATGGCTACGTAGTATTCCATGGTGTATATGTGCCATATTTTCTTAATCCAGTCTATCATTGCTGGACATCTGGGTTGGTTCCAAGACTTTGCTATTGTGAATAGTGCCGCAATAAACATACGTGTTCATGTGTCTTTATAGCAGCATGATTTATAATCCTTTGGGTATATACCCAGTAATGGGATGGTTGGGTCAAATGGTATTTCTAGTTCTAGATCCCTGAGGAATCGCCACACTGACTTCCACAATGGTTGAACTAGTTTACAGTCCTACCAACAGTGTAAAAGTGTTCCCATTTCTCCACATCCTCTCCAGCACCTATTTTTTCCTGACTTTTTAATGACTGCCATTCTAACTGGTGTGAGATGGTATCTCATTGTGGTTTTCATTTGCATTTCTCTGGTGGCCAGTGATGATGAGCATTTTTTTATGTGTCTTTTGGCTGCATAAATGTCTTCTTTTGAGAAGTGTCTGTTCATATCCTTCACCCACTTTTTATGGGGTTGTTTTTTTCTTGTAAATTTGTTGAGTTCATTGTAGATTCTGGATATTAGCCCTTTGTCAGATGAGTAGGTTGTGAAAATTTTCTCCCATTTTGTAGGTTGCCTGTTCACTCTGATGGTAGTTTCTTTTGCTGTGCAGAAGCTCTTTAGTTTAATTAGATCCTATTTGTCAATTTTGGCTTTTGTTGCCATTGCTTTTGTTGTTTTAGATGTGAAGTCCTTGCCCATGCCTATGTCCTGAATGGTATTGCCTAGGTTTTTTCTAGGGTTTTTATGGTTTTAGGTCTAACATGTAAGTCTTTAATCCATCTTGAATTAATTTTTGTATAAGATGTAAGGAAGGGATCCAGTTTCAGCTTTCTACATATGGCTAGCCAGTTTTCCCAGCACCATTTATTAAATAGGGAATTCTTTCCCCATTGCTTGTTTTTGTCAGGTTTGTCAAAGATCAGATGGTTGTAGATATGTGGTGTTATTTCTGAGGGCTCTGTTCTGTTCCATTGATCTATATCTCCATTTTGGTACCAGTACCATGCTGTTTTGGTTACTGTAGCCTTGTAGTATAGTTTGAAGTCAGGTAGTGTGATGCCTCCAGCTTTGTTCTTTTGGCTTAGGATTGACTTGGTGATGCGGGCTCTTTTTTGGTTCCATATGAACTTTAAAGTAGTTTTTTTCCAGTTCTGTGAAGAAAGTCGTTGGTAGCTTGATGGGGATGGCATTGAATCTATAAATTACCTTGGGCAGTGTGGCCATTTTCACGATATTGATTCTTCCTACCCATGAGCATGGAATGTTCTTCCATTTGTTTGTATCCTCTTTTATTTCATTGAGCAGTGGTTTGTAGTTCTCCTTGAAGAGGTCCTTCACATCCCTTGTAAGTTGGATTCCTAGGTATTTTATTCTCTTTGAAGCAATTGTGAATGGGAGTTCACTCATGATTTGGCTCTCTGTCTGTTATTGGTGTATAAGAATGCTTGTGATTTTTGTACATTGATTTTGTATCCTGACACTTTGCTGAAGTTGCTTATCAGCTTAAGGAGATTTTGGGCTGAGACGATGGGGTTTTCTAGATATACAATCATGTCATCTGCAAACAGGGACAATTTGACTTCCTCTTTTCTTAATTGAATACCCTTTATTTCCTTCTCCTGCCTAATTCCCCTGGCCAGAACTTCCAACACTCTGTTGAATAGGAGTGGTGAGAGAGGGCATTCCTGTCTTGTGCCAGTTTTCAAAGGGAATGCTTCCAGTTTTTGCCCATTCAGTATGATATTGGCTGTGGGTTTGTCATAGATAGCTCTCATTATTTTGAGATACGTCCCATCAATACTTAATTTATTGAGAGTTTTTAGCATGAAGGGTTGTTGAATTTTGTCAAAGGCCTTTTCTGCATCTATTGAGATAATGATGTGGTTTTTGTCTTTGGTTCTGTTTATATGCTGGATTACATTTATTGATTTGCGTATGTTGAACCAGCCTTGCATTCCAGGGATGAAGCCCACTTGATCATGGTGAATAAGCTTTTTGATGTGCTGCTGGATTCTGTTTGCCAGTATTTCATTGAGGATTTTTGCATCAATGTTCATCAAGGATATTGGTCTAAAATTCTCTTTTTTTGTTGTGTCTCTGCCAGGCTTTGGTATCAGGATGATGCTGGCCTCATAAAATGAGTTAGGGAGGATTCCCTCTTTTTCTATTGATTGGAATAGTTTCAGAAGGAATGGTACCAGTTCCTCCTTGTACCTCTGGTAGAATTTGGCTGTGAATCCATCTGGTCCTGGACTCTTTTTGGTTGGTAAGCTATTGATTATTGCCACAATTTCAGAGCCTGTTATTGGTCTATTCAGAGATTCAACTTCTTCCTAGTTTAGTCTTGGGAGTGTGTATGTGTCAAGGAATTTATCCATTTCTTCTAGATTTTCTAGTTTATTTGCGGAGAGGTGTTTGTAGTATTCTCTGATGGTAGTTTGTATTTCTGTGGGATCAGTGGAGTCTAGGCTTGCAATACAAAGGCAAATATACATGAGTCCTTTACTTAAGGAGCTATCACTATATTACAAAGGGAGGGAAGAAATATGCATAGACTTTTCCTATACAAATAAAAAGTAAAAGGAGGGCATATCAAGAAGAAAGGACAGTGGAAGCAAAAGCACAGGGTACAAGGTACCTGCTGTGTTTGCTGCTTAGTGGGTACGTCATCCAGTGCATCTAGAGTATTGTAGGAAGTATGGTAAAGACTAGTGAAAGATGGGCCTGAGGCTGGGTACAGTGACTCATGCCTGTAATCCCAGCACTTTGGGAGGCTGAGGTGGGTGGCACGAGGTCAAGAGATGGAGACCATCCTGGCTAACATGGTGAAACCCTGTCTCTACTAAAAATACAAAAAAACTAGCCGGGCGTGGTGGCAGACACCTGTAGTCCCAGCTACTCGGGAGGCTGAGGCAGGAGAATGGCCTGAACCTGGGAGGTGGAGCTTGCAGTGGGCCGAGATAGCGCCACTGCACTCCAGCCTGGGCGACAGAGCAAGACTCGGTCTCAAAAAAAAAAAAAAAAAAAAAGAAAGATGGGCCGGAAGTTGGAGGTTGTATCCAATTTGTGGAGGAACTTTAATGCCAGGCTATGACATAATGCCTTCTTGTGATCCAGAGATTTGGTGTAACTTGATATAGTTTTCAAGGAAAGAAAGTTGCTGAGTGAAAATAAAACACTTGCAAGGGCTGCAAAAGAGGCAATCAAAAAAGAAACTATGTTTCATTTCAGTCAAGGCAAGGAAGTAAATTCAGTGTTCTAGAAAAGAGTAGAATATTTTCTTGACAAGAGAACAATAATTCCAGAGAACAGAAGAAGAAGGAAAATGGGGCTTGGTAGGGGAGAGACAGGGAAGGAGGCAGGCTTTGTTGGGCAGACATGAAAAAAATGGGAAAAACAAGCTAATCCAGAGGGTTTAAAATTGGCATAGTGAAGGGATAATTCAGGGAAGAGAAAGGCAAGAATGTGGGAGGCAGACAGATTGGCCATGGACAGAATAAAAAACCCAGGGTTCCTGTTGGAAGTCTGGTAAAGTTATAGAATTCTGAAGATTTCTTCCTTCTAGGTGTTAGAAAAAAGCTGGAGGAATTAGCACTAGGCTTCTGCTAGCATAGGAAGCTGGGCTTTTTGTACATTTTCCCTAAGATCCCATAATCTCATAGCCATAATGCAGACTCTTGCAAATACTCATTTTCTCTATTTCCTCTCAAGAATTCACTTGGTCTCGGAAAAGAGTCCCAGTTGCTTAAAGTATACTAAGATGCTGTGGCCTGTTTTAATGAACTGTTCTCCCCTTATGTAATTGACCCAATTAAAAGATCACTTTAATATGACTAGAATTAGGCCAACTTAATGGGCTATTTGCCTTTGACTGCTTGTATAGTTCTCTCAGGTAGTACATAATCTGCTGGATAGGACTGGAAGTAATGGAAATTTGGGGAAATTTAGAAAGGTTGTTGAACTATCAACTCTAATACCATTGGTTCTTTTTTTCTCTGCAACTGTGAAGATTTTCACTAGGGAAAACAAAAAAGGTGTAATTCCAACAGGAACTCGAGTAGTTTTAATTAAATGCTAGTAACAATAGCAAATTTTGTTATAACAACCATAGAATCAGTGAATTTCTTCTTTAGAAGGACCCTTAAACATCATCTTGTTTCTCTCTATCCTGAGGCTTGAATCTACTCCATACCTTCCCCCTCTCCTGCCCCGGCCCAGTAAGCATTCAGTCATTTGGCATCCTTTTCCTTTTCTGCTTAGAATTTCAGAGGCAGCCGGTTCCATCATGAAATGGCATTGGCTGATAGGAAAAAGGGTTTGGATTTTTTTCTTAATGGTAAGCTGATGTGTAACCCTCAAGATTTCACTCCTTGATTCTGGTTTGACCCTTTGAAGCTATACTGAGTAAATCTAATCCTTCTTCCATGGGCCTTCCCTTCAGATGTTTGAAGGAAATTCTCATATCTCTCCTGAAGTTTATCTTCTCCAGGCTAAATCTCTCTCCAGCTTTTTCAGTTGTACTTCAGATGGCATGTTTTCAAATCCCTTAAAAAATTTTTATCTCTCTCCTTATTAAACGCACTCCAGCTTCACTTTTAAAATGTATCATTAGGTGTGGTCTGGCCAGTTTAGAGAACAACAGTTGTAATGTTCTAGGACATTATAGTTTTTTAATGATGCTAGATTTAATTATTTCTTTGGAAGCTATATCATTCTACTGACTCATATGAAACCTATTCCCCATTTTTTTTTCCATATATTCCTAGCCAAAACTGAAAGAGGGGACACAAAAGGAGAAAAGTGAGAATTTGGGAGATTGAATATCCTACAATATTGACTAGTCTCCAACCAGGTCTTAATTTTTGGCTGAAATCAAGTCATACTATTTCTATATTTTATTTTATCTGTAATGAAAGAAGATAAAACTATTTTACTTCACAAATATATGCCAGTTGCCTAAAATCTAGATGAGTAAATTCTAATTTGGAGTACACATTGGAATTACTGGGGAATATTTTTCCCAAAGATGTTATGACTGCCCCACCCCAGACTAACTAAATAAGCATCAGCAGGGATGGTGTCAAAGCATGCATAGGTTGGAAAAATTTCCCAGGTATGATGTATGTCCATGGTTATAAATTGCTACTTTAGATTCACTCAAAAATAAATTTTTCTGTACTAACTTTGTGCTAGGCACTGTTGTAATAATACATGCTATCTCTAGCTATTTAAAAACAAGTACCTAAACAGAGGTAAACATATCACTAAGTATTAAGTAGTCTATTTGCATGGTCACTTACCTTTAAATACCTGAGCGGCCCAGCGTCCTTGGAGCTCTGAAATGGGCATAAGGGCTCCTAAGGGCTGAATCAAGCCTATGATTGCAAGAGTTGGCCTTTCCAGGTTAGGAGGGAAGACCTTTTTATACAGGGATATCTTGTTTTTGACCACTTTGACGGAATCTTCCAGAAACGGAAAGGCAAAGCTATAGCCTGTGGCAAAGATAACAGCATCAATGTCATCCTCCCTGGAGCCATCCTCGAATATGGCAGCTGTCTCTGTGAATTCCTTCACATTTCCTTTCACTTTCACCAAGCCAGAAATGATACGATTTGGCAGGTCATCATTTACGGTTGGATGCTGACTCAGAGCTCTGTGAGTGGTGACAAAGATCAAGTGGAGAAATGAGAGAAAGAGAAATCAGTACCATCTAAGTAAAATTTTGCTTTGGTGGAGGTAAACAGTATGCCAATAATCTTCCCCTTGGTCTATGCATGAAGTTTGGAAAGGTCTAATTTACACTAGGTTGGCACAGATCAAGATCAGATCTGAAGTTGGACCCTGGATGCACTGAAAGGGAGAGTGTTGGAGGAGTGAAGGAAGAGCTTTGTTTGAGGAGTGCATATATGATTTCTCGAGTAACAGTAATATTCTGTGTGTGATATGATAAGGCCACAGGTCAATAGTTTGTATCCTCATATCAAGAAGTCTGACAGAACTAAGCTGTCAACATTCTGTTCAGTCTCATTTCCAGTTTCAAAAGCTCAAGAGCTAGGTTTAGGCCACTGTTTTCCAAACTGTATAATAAATTACATGCATGTAGCAATTTACAGTTTATAAGTTGCTTTTACATGCATTAACTTGACTCTCACAAAACTCTATGAAGGAAGCAGAATGAGTGTCATTATCCAGGTTTTATAAATGAGGAAATTGAGGCCTAGAAAAGTTATGTGACTTGTCTAATGATACACAGCCTAGGATTTTAGAATTTATCTCAAAGTTGTTTTCAATGAATTATCTTGGTATACTTTGGGCTTGTTATTGTTTCCTAGGGACAGCATAGGATACGGATACTGGAAACATTGGGTTGGTGCAAAAGTAATTGCTTATTTTTTGCCATTACTTTTAATAATAATAAGGCTGGTTTCTAGTATCGTGGATCTTTCTAAAAAGCAGTCTTTTTTTTTTTTTTGAGACAGAGTCTCACTCTTTTGCCCAAGCTGGAATGCAGTGGCATGATCTTGGCTCACTGCAACCTCCACCTCCCAGGTTCAAGCGATTCTCCTGTCTCAGCCTCCCGAGTAGCTTGGACTACAGGCACCTGCCACCGTGCCTGGCTAATTTTTGTATTTTTAGTAGAGACGGGGTTTCACCATGTTGGCCAAGCTGGTCTCGAACTCCTGACCTCGTGATCCTTCCACTTCGGCCTCCCAAAGTGCTGGGATTACAGGCGTGAGCCACGGCACCTGGCCTAAAAAGCAGTCTTAATGCCTGAATATTATATTAACTCATCTTCAGACAGAGCTGTCCTGGCCTCAGGAATTTTATATGTTTAAATTACCACTACTGGTTTGTTGCATTTAGTTATGCTTTGACACTAGGTCGATTGTGTTCTGCATTCCAACCTCATGATTTCGTCTTTTTCTCCAAACCTACTCCTTTTCACCAGCAATACCACCATCCATCCATATTATTGCCCAACCCACAAAACCATGAGTTATGTATCTGGTCACCAAGCCTTTTCCCTTTCTCCTCTTAACATCCCCAAAATAGTTTTATCTACTTGTTATCTCAACCAGATGATACAATTGTCTTTAGGACCTCCTGTCCCATCCCACTCCCACACCATTTTCAAAATGGTCTTTCTAAAATGTAGGTATTACTGTGTTACTCACTTGCCTAAATCTTTGAATGGCTTTGGACTATCTTCATTCCATACTTTTCATTTAGTAGACCAAAGGTTTTCTTTTTTTTTTTTTTTGACAGTAACAATATGTTTATTATAACATCCAGCCAAGAATACAAACACAAAATACCTCTTAATTTAAGGAGAATAAGAAAACATCACCTGATTCTTAGAGTACTACTACAAATACAGCCTTCACCTACAGTAAAAATTAAGCCAATTTCAATCATTTTGGTCATCATCCCAGTCTTTCTTCCCACTTGCAGGCTTGGGCCCACCATCTGGTTTTGCGATGATGACCTGATCCACTCTAAGTATAGTGACTGCAGCATTAGTAGCGAATCTGATAGCCCAGTGTTTTCCCAGGTAAGTATCTAGAATACCAGCTTCCAACATGTCCTTTACAGCAGACTTCAGCCTCAGTATCTAATCCAACATTTTTATTTCCTTCTTGATGTACTGCATAAAGTTTAGAGATTACTTCACTGGCCTTAACTCCAGAATTTTCTGCCAGTGCACAGGGAATAGCTTCAAACGCCTCAGCAAACTTCTTAATAGCATACTGTTCAAGTCCAGGACATGTCTGTCCATATGATGTGATCTGTTTGGCTAATTCAATTTCTGTTGCTCCACCTCCGGGTACAAGACATTTATCCCTTGTAAGAACTTTGAAAGTATTAACACCATCATCTACTGCCCTTTCTATGTCATCCATCAGATTGTCTGTAGAGCCTCGAAGTACTATGGTAGAAATGGTACCATCTTCCTTTTCATGCTTAAAAACCACCACCTGAGTATCTCTAACTTCTGAGAGGTAAACACTGTCACAGTGTCCCATTTCTTCAAGGACAGGAGGTGTCAATCTAGGAAGAGCTGTAGCCACCAACTGTTTTACAGAGTCTTCGGAGATCTCATTTTGAGTTTAGCCTCACTAACGTGATATTATATTTGTTTGCATAATGAAGAGCCATGTCTGCCACTTTGCCACCTGTTACTATGACATTTGCACCAGTATCAGCAATAGCTTTGACTTATGCATCCATGAGATTTTCTTCTCCCTTACTAAAGTTCATCAATTCTTCATCAGTCTTTATCAACACTGTTCCCTTAGTTTCTGTTATCATGCCATCAAAAGGACAAGAGTACACTGCTATTTTTGCATCTTTGACAGATGTACATCACCTTCGGTTTCCTTCTTAAAAACCATGCCATGCAATACTGAAGAGGAACTGATACCAGAGCCCAGAATTTTACAAACTCTGATGTTATCAACTTTGAAATGGCCAGAATCAGGAAAAATAGATACGCATGCCTGAACAATAAGCTTGGCCAGAAATACTTCATTACCATATTGTTTACTCATTATGGAGGTACGAAGTAGAGATGAGACTTTGTCAACATCTCGAAAGTTTTTTGCAGAACAACATACCAAATTAGGAAGAATCTCATGAGCTTTTCTGCAGGCTATTTCATAACCTTCTATGACCTCTGAAACTGACAGGCCAATCCTCAGAAGTTCTTCAGCTAATTCCAGGAGACCTCCAGCAAATACCAGAACAAAGTTTGTGCCATCTCCAACTTCTTGCTTTTGCATATGAGAAGCCATTACAATCATTTTTGCAGCAGGATGCTGTACTTCTAGTTCTCTTAAAATAGTCGCTGCATCATTTGTCACAAACAATTTCTCCAAGTGGTTGATAACCATTTTGTTCATTCCATTTGGTCCATATGCTGTACGAGTGGTTTGGGCAAGCTCCTTGCAAGCTTGTATGTTTCTATACACAGCCTCCTCTAATTCTGAAAAGTGTTTTGCTCCCTCCTTGAGCATCTGGGCAAAGCCCGGAGCCTTGGGAACGTGAAGCGCCATGGCCAGCCTGCAGGAAGCCGTTCACGTGACCGCTCCGAAGACCGTGGAGGAACCAAAGGTTTTCATGCCTGATAAACCTGGAGATACATTCTGTCACTCTTCCATCTTTGCTATATAGTCCAGCCATACCAGACTACATGCAGGTCCTGGAGCATAATGTATTTTTTGCTATTCCAAGACTTTGTTTTTATAATTAGAATGCTATACCCTTGCTCTATTTGTTTGGCTATCTCCTATTATTCAACAAAGCCTCAATTTATTTTGCAACCACCAAAAACATGCATGCTAAAATAATTAGGGGAAAGGTTTTTAGGAAACACAATCTCCAAATGTCACCCCACTGATTAACTTCAAAGGGAAAAAATATAGTGGAGAAACTTGGTGGTATCTATACCACCTTATCTAAGTGGTCAAATTTAGCATCATTACTGTGAGATAAACTGACATACTGTGGCTCTTGATGTGACCCACTAAGATCAACATCCCCTATGTAGTATATGTGTCAAAAACATTTAACCTGAATATAATAAAGGAAAAAAACTATGCAAGTCTAAATTTAGAGACTCTCTACAAAACAATGCCTTGGGTTCTTAAAAAGAAAGCCCATGTCAAAGAGAGAATTATTTCTTATATAGACCAATGGAACAGAACAGAGCCCTCAGAAATAATACCACATATCTACAACTATCTGATCTTTGACAAAGCTGACAAAAACAAGCAATGGGGAAAGGATTCCCTATTTAACAAATGGTGCTGGGAAAACTGGCTAGCTATATGTAGAAAGCTGAAACTGAATCCCTTCCTTACACCTTATACAAAAATTAATTCAAAATGGATTAAAGACTTACATGTTAGACCTAAAACCATAAAAACCCTAGAAGAAAACCTAGGCAATACCATTCAGGACATAGGCATGGGCAAGGACTTCATGTCTAAAACAACAAAAGCAATGGCAACAAAAGCCAAAATTGACAAATAGGATCTAATTAAACTAAAGAGCTTCTGCACAGCAAAAGAAACTACCATCAGAGTGAACAGGCAACCTACAGAATGGGAGAAAATTTTTGCAATCTACTCATCTGACAAAGGGCTAATATCCAGAATCTACAAAGAACTCAAACAAATTTACAAGAAAAAAACAAACAACCCCATCAACAAGTGGGCGAAGGATATGAACAGACACTTCTCAAAAGAAGACATTTATGCAGCCAACAGACACATGAAAAAAGGCTCATAATCACTGGCCATCAGAGAAATGCAAATCAAAACCACAATGAGTTACCATCTCACACCAGTTAGAATGGCGATCATTAAAAAGTCAGTAAACAACAGGTGCTGGAGAGGATATGGAGAAATAGGAACACTTTTACACTGTTGGTGGGACTGTAAACTAGTTCAACCATTGTGGAAGACAGTGTGGCGATTCCTCAAAAAGAACTAGAAATACCATTTGACCCAGCCATCCCATTACTAGGTATATACCCAAAGGATTATAAATCATGCTGCTATAAAGACACATGCACACCTATGTTTATTGTGGCACTATTCAAGATAGCAAAGACTTGGAACCAACCCAGATGTCCAACAATGATAGACTGGATTAAGAAAATGTGGCACATATACACCATGGAATACCATGCAGCCATAAAAAATGATGAGTTCATGTCCTTTGTAGGGACATGGATGAAGCTAGAAACCATCATTCTCAGCAAACTATCACAAGGACAAAAAACCAAACACTGCATGTTCTTACTCACAGGTGGGAACTGAACAATGAGAACACTTGGACACAGGAAGGGGAACATCACACACCAGGGCCTGTTGCGGGGTGGGAAGAGGGGGGAAGGATAGCATTAGGAGATATACCTAATGTAAATGACGAGTTAATGGGTGCAGCACACCAACATGGCACATGTATACATATGTAACAAACCTGCACGTTGTGCACATGTACCCTAGAACTTAAAGTATAATAAAAAAACATATATATATAAAAAAGAGAGATTAAAGAGACATGACAACTAAATGTAATGGTGTGATTGATTACCTGACAGGATACTAGATTTAAAAAGATTTTTTTAAAGCTATAAAAAATACTATTGGGGCAACTGGGGATATTGCCAATGTATTAGATAATGTATTTTATCAATGTTAAATTTCCCACGTGTGATAATTATATGATGGTTATGTAGGAGAATGCCCTTTTTCTTATACAATATACACTGAAGTATTTAAAGTGTCTTAATGACTGCAACGTACTCAAATGGTTTCAGAAAAAAATGTACTTGTATATGTATGCTCTATATGTATGGATCTATCTACAGAGATGGGGAAAGAGAGGAAGCAAATATAGCAAACTTAACAGGTGAATCCAGGTGAAGGATATATGGGTGCTCATTGTACTTATTATTTTGCAACTTTTCTGTAGATCTGAACATTTTCAAAAATAAAAAGTTGGAGGGAAAATAAATTTAGAATCAGCCTCTAGAACTGTTTTCCCTTCCTGGTTCTGTGAGGACCCCATCCTTTGTACTTTCATAGCGCTCTATGTATTTCTTAATCATAATCTGTCCTCTTTCTTCTTATTATAGTATTTAAGGTAAGATCTATTTATTGAGTCTGCCATTTATTATTTCTGTTGCCCTCGGGAAAATTACTTAGTTTCTCTACATCTCAGTTTTTATATTTGTAAAATGTAGATTAAAAATTGTGGAGGCCAAAGCAACTCCATCTTAGATGCTAATCTACCATATTGACTTCTGATCAACGCTGGTTCCAGGAATACCTCTGAGATTTCCAGTTAATCTGTTGTTTAATAGTATGTGCTTACTGTAAATCCCACCCTTAGGGCAAACTCCTACCTATTCGCTCTGAAGTATGTGTGCCCCTCCCCTGTGGTATATCATCCCTGGGTCGGGAGGTAATGGTATGGGGATCTACCATCTTGTCTCACCACTGCCTGAGACAGACATGGCTTCTGTCTGTAAGTCCCTATGAAATGTTTGTAAGAAACTGAATCTGTCAGCTTCTTTCTTCAGCCTCTCAGCTTCCTCAGCCTTTGGGGTAGGTTTGCATAGACCTCCTCACTGTGAAACAAAAATAGTACCAACTTATAGGGCTATTGTGAGGATTAAGTGAGATACTGCATGTAACTCATTTAGCACTGTGCTTATCTTATAGAAAGTCCTCAGAAAGGTGAGTGTTATTTCTATTACTATTACTATTATGTCTTTTCTATCTGCATTTCATGCCCATGTATGATGCCTGGCTCATAACAGGTACTCAATGAGTAAATGATGCACTGTCCTCAGCTATCATTTTGTTGTTGGGCATCAAGCAAAAAGAACCTGGGGGAATGAGAAAAGGGTTACTGCCAAAGAGAATTGTAGACTAAAAACCCACAGACCAATAGATCTTGGACATCTGTGGGTACAAGTTAGAAATCTGATTTCAGATTCTATGAGTCTATAGGCTTTCTTTTCTTTTTCTTTTTTTTTTTTTTGAGACAGAGTCTCGCTCTGTTGCCCAGGCTGGAGTGCAGTGGTGCAATCTCAGCTCACTGCAACCTCTGCCTCCAGGGCTCAGGTGATTCTCCTGCCTCAGCCTCCTGAATAGCTGGGACTACAGACAGGTGCCACCACA
Organism: Pongo pygmaeus; assembly: GCF_028885625.2. Classification (NCBI taxonomy): domain Eukaryota; kingdom Metazoa; phylum Chordata; class Mammalia; order Primates; family Hominidae; genus Pongo; species Pongo pygmaeus. The sequence continues at coordinate 108,079,721 of NC_072373.2, read as the reverse complement.
CCTGGCTAATTTTGTATTTTTAGTAGAGATGGGGTTTCACCATGTTGGCCAGGATGGTCTCAAACTCCTGAGCTCAGGTGATCCACCCGCCTCCACCTCCCAAAGTGCTGGGATTACAGGTGTGAGCCACCATGCTCAGCCACTATGGGTTTTCTTAATGTATGGGTAGAGGTAGCTCTACTATTAGCCAGTGTGAAGAGTCCTTATTCTTGTGCTTTGGCCATTATCCCTGCACTCCCCTCCTGGGAACATACCTGTGTTTAGGCTTCAGGCCAAACATTTCATGGTCAAACCTTTGGCTTATCTTTCTTTCCACATATTTGTTTGCTAATGATTGGCCACAGATCTTCCGCATAAAATATGTAAGTCGAGAAGAGAACAACACATCAGCAGGGTATCCGTAGTCCCCTACACGATTCAGGATCCAAGCCCCTCTCCTGGTGCTGAGGAAAACCTGGGGCATGGAAGAAATTGTTTGCTTTTGTCACTCAGATTCGTAAACCTTCAAAAGCACCCCCATTTTCTTCAAGAATCATTTCAGGCCGGGCATGGTGGCTCACGCCTGTAATCCCAGCACTTTGGGAGACCGAGGCGGGCGGATCACGAGGTCAGGAGATCGAGACCATCCTGGCTAACAGAGTGAAACCCCGTCTATACGAAAAAACCCCGTCTCTACTAAAAATACAAAAAATTAGCCGGGCGTGGTTGCAGGTGCCTGTAGTCCCAGCTACTCCGGAGGCTGAGGCAGGAGAATGGCGTTAACTTGGGAGGCGGAGCTTGCAGTGAGCCAAGATCGCACCACTGCGCTCCAGCCTGAGCGACAGAGCGAGACTCCGTCTCAAAAAAAAAAAAAAAAAAAAAAAGCGTTCAAACTCATTAGTCTGGCTTTTTAGCCCCTGCACAATCTTTGTGGGTTTTTATGTTTATTTCCTGCCATTTTCCTTCCCAAACATTAAACTTACAATTAAATTGGTGTATCTACTGGTGTATCTAAATTGGTCCAAGAATATGTCTTGCTCTAATACACCATTGTATTTCTGTTTAGTGCCATTATGCCTGCCTGAAATGCCTTCTTTCCTCTTAACTCTCCGGAGCCTGTTCATTTTTAAGACCCAGATCAAGATTGCCTCCTCCATGAAGAAACCACTGACTATTCAGGCTGACAATTTTCTCTCCATCCTCTGAATTTCTCTAGCACTTATCACCTGTAGAACTCATTAAAAATCATGTACTGGTAAAGTTGAAAGCAGCTGGAGGCCATTTAATCTAAAACCCTCATTCTTTTGCCATTGACACTGCTTGCATTATTACGAAAACCCCTGCTATTTATCATTTTTATTGATATTAAACTTTCTACACTCCTAATTTCTGTCCCTTCAAATGTGTTTTCTCAAGGGTAGGAGATAAAGCCTACACATCGACAGCAGATTATCATCACTTCCATTTATTGGGATTTGTGACCTTTAAGTTATTGTGCTGGGTCTTTCATCTATATTACAACAACCTCTTGAGGAAAGTATTATTACACCCATGTTATAGATGAGGGGCATGGAAAGGATGAATAACTTGCCTGAGATCACAGAGCTAGTAAGTGGCAGAGCTGAATTTCCAACCCAGGTCTGACTAACTCCAAAACCTGTGCTTAAGAAATGTTTGATTGATTATTTAATGGAGAAAAATAAGATTGCTAGTAGAACAACAGGAAGCTAGTCAGTCTTTCTGTGTCCTCTGCTGGCTAAAGTTCATGTTCAGAACTGATAAAGATTTGATATGCAGTTGCCTGGCAAAAGAATCACTTTTCCTACATTATGAAACTCTGTGGAGATGGCTTCCAGATTGTAAGTTATATAAGCACATTGCTTCATAGTCTTTTTGTCTAAGATGACCTGTCTACAGAGGGATAATTGTTTACTTCACAAATCTTATCTCGCCTAAAGTGACTGTAAGCACTGTGATAATTATGTACTTCCACAGTCACAGTTGAAAGAGCATATATGGTCTTAGAAACTGAACAATTTTGTATGCCGGCTATATAACTTCTGATGAGTAATGAAAATGCTCAGAGCCCTAATTAAAAGGTTTCCTATTTATGAAATAGTAATAATAATACATATATCGCAAGGCTGTTGTGATAATTAAGTAGTGTTTTTGTAAAAGGTGTGGTATATAGTAAATACTTGATAAGTGCTTAATGGCTGCCATATTTCTTATTTCAGTTTTCCATCTATACCTTGTTTTAAGCAAATAACATTTACAAATCAGATTTATAAGGAAAATTATTTAATCAATGTAATCTTATATGAAATTAATATTGAAAGAAAGGAATGTTTTCTCTTTACAAAAGCATCCACAAGAATTATATGAAAAACTTCCATGATATACTGAAATATATAGGCCCATTTAAAGCTTTTGGTTTATAAACAAATCATCATGAATACAATTTACAAGTAAAGCAAAAAGTTAGAACTCAGCAATTGAGTTTCTTCAGCTTGCATTAGTGGTGTGACAGTATTGCCTCTGCTATGCAGACATAGTTTTCCTTTGCATTTTCCCAGGCTTTCTCACAGACACAGCCACCTTATCTGTACCCATACAGAAATGCTTTGTTATATGGCAACCTGCAATTCCCCAGGGCAGGTAAGGCCAAGCTCCCTTAGAACTGCCCATTTGACAAGCCAATGATATTAAAGATGGCTCTCGCCATGGGTCCCCACTCCACATTTTGCACATTCTTCTACCATAACACCCACATACGTTTTAACCCTTGTTTATATAATTACTTTAATTATTTTTAATCCTTGTTTATATGATTATTTCCTGATAAATGTCTGTTGAATTAATTTATGAAGTATCATATGAAATAATTGTGATTATAGATGAGGATAGTAATGAGAAGTGTTTTCCAAACAAAGTTGTTGAGTAAGAGTCATTTAACAGAATTGTAGCACTAAGCTTCTAATTAAAATAAAACAATTTAAAACATCTTTGTAGAGAAGCACGGCTTAATTAAAGTTACTAAAGAACAACCAAGACATTTACCTATTGCCAATAGAGTTTGATTCAACACAGACATTAATAACAAAATACAATATTGGCATGTCTTTTTCCAGGAATTTATAGTGAAGACACTTGCTTCTCAGTTCAAAGTCTGCTATACAAAAACCAAAACAAACAAAACAAAAAGCCAAGGAGATATAATTGCTTTAAAATGAATGTTATTCTGAGTTACCTAACTGTACGCAAAGGCTGGGGCAAGCTGCTTGCATGTGCTACAGTTTGGACACTATATGGATACCCACATTGTCTTTGGGAAGACAAAATTGCTACTTTTCTCCATTTGGGGAGTGTAAAGGAAAATTCACACACCATCCTATGAGTGAAAACTTTCCAATGATCACGCATGCTTTCCTTTATGTAAGAACATAGCACTTCTGCTGGCCAATTGAAGATCCTCGCTCTCAATACTGCTCTCTAACAACCTCTCCCAGCAATTACTTGGTCTTTATCAAAGCCAGAGAGGCACACTCTGAGAAGATGCCTGATTAGGATAATGAGCCCAGACTTTAGCCGATCCAGTTCCTTGGTGTGAGGCTAGCTGCACAATGGAACTCTAACTGGTAGCCTTAACTCCTCTATTAGCACCAATCACCATGTTGCCAACTGAGGTAATGAAACCAAGCCCTACATTTGCCACTGTCACTGAGGGGCTATGTGCAGGTATCCCTGTTCTCTGTTGGGTCCACCTGCAGCTTCCTTGGAGAAACTGAAGCTAGAGTTAAGCAAAGTAAATAATAATTGAGTGATTCAAACCTGCTTGGCTGTTTGGCTAATCTCTACAGCCAGATCCCCTCCAGAATTCCCAATGCCAATTATAATGACTCTCTTTCCATTGAATCCCTCTGGGGTCTTATAGTCTCGACTGTGGAAGTACTGCCCTTTGAACTTCTCAATTCCTGCAAGAGAAGGGAAAATAATTATTGGGTAATGGTTTACATGATAGATATCATTTGTCAAGTCCTTTAGTCTTTTTGCAGACTTAAGTTTAAGTGTATACTCTCCAAGTGTTCTCTTTACTCAGCTACTTTCTTGCCTTTCTCAGTATTTTTGCTTATTTTCTTTTCCCATGGCCTCAGAGTAGTACCTTGTGATTTCCTTGTCATATGTACTTTGCTTAACTCAGGATGTGTTTGTATTTTGGATTTAGAGATATAAATACAAACTGCCTCAGAAAACCTCCATTCTCTTTTATCTTTTCATCCCCTTAAATACCTACTCCCATTTCACTTACGGCACATATATTCTTATATACTTTAGAGTATACAGAGTGCTTTTTTTTTTTTTAATGAAAATCCAGGCCAAAGACTGAAATTCTTCAAGCTTTCATTCCTTCCTTAGAAACTCAATATTTCTGTTTATTGCTGAAAAATTCCTCATTCAACCTAATGCTCCTCAAGAACTCCACATTCTTCCTTTTGATACTCCAGTCATTTGATACAATGACTAAAGTCATTGTAAAACTAAATAGACCTCAAATTTCGCTCTAATCTCCAAAATTACAAAAATGGCAGTAATACAAGTTACCCCAACATCTTTCTGGGGAACAAGAATAATTAGGATAAGTCTTACTTCATTCCAAAGTAGGAATTACTCAGACCACAATCCTCCCATTCCTCAGGGGTCAGGTCACAGGCATGGGTCAAGGGTCTTCCTTCCCGGTAAGCTGCTCACCAGGGAAGCTTTCCAGAGGTAGATGAGCATTGGTGTGATGGCCAGTACAAACCATGACTCCATCAAAGACATTCATCTCCTTTTTCCCTTCAGATTCAGTGACCACTTCCCATTGGCCTGAAGTTGAAAAATCAGGCTGCTTCTTCACACTGCACACAGTGGTCTGAAAAGAAAAGTGATAACCACAGGGGACATCCCTGACATGACTCTCCTTGCATAGTGTTACACAAAGGGCTGATATCACAGGCACTATCACATAATAGGACCCATGCAGGGATATTTGATTTTCATACTCCACAAATAAGAACTGTTCTGGGCTGTGGTCAGAATGAGAAAACTTCCACAAGACAGAAAAAAATAACATAGTGTTGGCAGGCTAATGTACCCTCCTCTTCTAGAAAAGTGCAAGTCACTAGGTCTCTTGGTCCAGGTCCTAAGGCACTGTAACATCTGAGTAAAGCCTGGGCTTCTCCTGTGCTTTTATGACACTCCATGCACTAAATGCCTATTCTTCTCCTGACCCCTATATGTCCTGAGACCTTCTGATGTCTTCTTACCCTAGGTTCTCTTCTCCTGGCTACCTTTAAATAAGTGACTGAGCTATAGGGCTCCTTTTCCTGGTAGGGTAGAAAAACACCTCAGTGGCTCTCATTTTATATAAATGAATCTCCCTTTGGCTCCCATAAATACCCATTTTACAAGGAACTATAAAGAAAGAGGCTGTGAAACAGGATAGTGTTATGATTTTTAGCTTTATAAAAAATAAAAAATATGGGTTACCCTACTTAGGTTAAGGAAACACTATGTGCTTCTAAGGGCCGATGACCATAATGTCTTCATGGACTAATAGAGACACCACCCCGGCCTGGTGCAGTGGCTCACGCATGTAATCCCAGCACTTTGGGAGGCTGAGCCAGGTGGATCACCTGAGGTCAGGAGTTCAAAACTCACCTGGCCAACATGGCGAAACCCCGTCTCTACTACAAATACAAAAATTAGCGGGTGTGGTGGCACATGCTTGTAATCCCAGCTACTCAGGAGGCTGAGGCGGGAGAATTGCTTGAACTTGGGAGGTGGAGGTTGCAGTGAGCCAAGATCGTGTCACTGTACTCCAGCCTGGGCAACAGAGCAAGATGCTGTCTGGGAAAAAAAAAAAAAAAAAAAGAGACAAACCACCCCTGCATGCACTTGCCATCCAGCACTATTTATAGTGCCTCTATCATGTTCTTTTACACAGGCTGGTGCCTCTGCCTAGATCACCCTTTTATTCCTTATTTGGTAGACTCCTACTCACCCTTCAAGACTCAGCTTTAAGAAAACTTTAAGAAAACTTCCCTGGAACCTGATACTTCATGTCCTGATGGGTTCAACATCTCTCCTCCGAGCTGTAACGTATAGATCTCTAGCATTTGTCCCCACGTAACTCTCTATTTTTATTAATTATATTTATAATAAAATTTTTCTTCATTTTTTATCCCCTTAACTAGACTATAAAGTTACTGATTTTTCTTTTTTGTCTTTGCATATTCAATGCTTAATATGGTAGCAAACTTATTCAATAAGTATTGTTTAAATGAAGAGAAGCACCACTGGAATGTAAATGACTTACTTTAGAAGTTCACTAGATGTTTTCATTTTCTTATTGTCGTTAAGCAGAAAAAGGCATGACTTAGCAGGATGATCAGAAGGCAGAAGGTTTGGGCTTTTTGCCAGCTGTCAGAAATATCTGACCATAAAACTCTTTTATGGTCATGATCAGAAATTATAGAAAAGTCCTAGAATACTTTAGAGCAGGAAGGAACCATAGAAGTGATCTAGTACAATCATCTTGTTTTACAAACAAGAAAATTTTTAAAAATTGAAATTGAGGAAATTGCTTGTCTAACATCTAAGTTAGTTAGTGGTAGGGCAAGCACCAGAATTCAGGTTTTTATTCTGCAATTCCATGTTCTCCCCTCTACACCAGAGTTAACTACCCAACAACTATACTTTACTTGGTTTTTATGATGTTCATATAAACAAATGTATTGGAAAGTACTTCAGAAAGTACAAAAGGGCTAAGCAGTAATGGACAAGTTGTGGAACTAGAGAGTTTTAGAGTTCTCATACCTATCGGTTCCCTTCTGTAATGGGGAAAACATTTCCCTTCATCTGTTTATTGCAATCAAATAATGTGAAATGAAGGTAATGAAAACACTCTGCCAGGTGGCTTCCTGTATCTGCAGCCAAAATATATGAAAGAGAGACCGTCCCTTGAATATTTTTGAGGAGCAAGGAGGACAAAGAATGGAGTTTTTGCCTGGGTAGGATAGATACATGTGCAAATCAAGCCAATCTTTAGAAGTAAACATTGGTAACTGAAACCACGTTATTCATTTACTTGGCAAACAACTTCAAACACAAAGATACCCACACAATTTTCTACCTTAAATCGAATATACTTTAGAAGGTCAAATTCTTTGGCATACATCCTGAAATACTCCAGGACCTGGGCATTATGCATGAAGTTGGGATAATGATCTGGGATTGGATAGTCACTGAAGCACATCATCTCTTTAGAAGTATTGATGATCACTGATTTGTAAATACTGGCCCTTCCTTCTTCAGGATTTTCCTGCAATAAATAGAAAGTATTCACAGCAACTTGAGAATCATCTTCATGTTTTATAAATAGCCAATAAACATCTGAAAAAGTTTTCTGAAAGTGTCAATTAAATCACACACACACACACACACCTTCCAGTATTTGTGCCCTTATGTAGTCCCTTCCCCTTGAATCTTAGTTATCTTTATGAATTGCTTTTGACCAACAGCATACAGTTGAAATGACACTGAATGGTTTCCAAGACCAATTCATAAGTAGCCTTGCAGATTCTGCCTGGGCCTCAGAAAGCTCGCTCTGGTAGAAGCCAGCAGCCATATGAGAAATCCAACTACCATGAGACCACCATAGCATGAGGAAGTCCAGCCTCACCACATGAATAGAATGTCTGGGACAGAAAATATGTGGCCAGTCCCCAGAAATTCTACCTATTCTATTCTATCCCAGCTGAAGTTCTAAACATGTGGACAGAAAGTTACTAACACTGAGTAATAAATAGTCTTTCAAATGAGTAACAGTGAGGCAAAATGGGAAGATACACAGGAAAGAGTGTAACAGTTTCCATATACTGGAAAGAGTATAACATCTCCAACTTCTGGAGAGCAGTGTTAAAATGTATATGAAACTCCTTGCAATTTACCTAGCCTTTTAAAAAAATATTCAGCATCGCTTAGGAAGATTTATGTTAAAGGATGTTAATACCAGCATTATTCATAATACAAAAATGAGACAAGCTAAATGCCCAACAAAACAACTGAAATGTGAGAACCACTGCTCTAGATCCTTACTACCAAAGTGTGGTCTGTAGACTAGCAGCTGGGGCTTCACTTGAGAGATGGTGTTAGAAATGCAGACTCTCAGGCCCCACCTCAGAGCTACTGAATCAGAACCTGCATCTTAGCAAAATCTTCACGTGATTCAGATGCTCATGCAAACTGAGATGCACTGCATTAGATGACATTAATCCCCAATTCAGTGTTCTTTCCCCTACAACAAACTTCTTTGCATCCTCAAAAACTTCCTATTGAGGCCGGGCGTGGTGGCTCATGCCTGTAATCCCAGCACTTTGGGAGGCTGAGGTGGGTAGATCATCTGAGGTCGGGAGTTTGAGACCAGCCTGACCAACATGGAGAAACCCTGTCTCTACTAAAAATACAAAATTAGCTGGGCGTGGTGGCGCATGCCTGTAATCCCAGCTACTCGGGGGGCTGAGGCAGGAGAATCGCTTGAACCCGGGAGGAGGAGGTTGCGGCGACCGAGATCGTGCCATTGCACTCCAGCCTGGGCAACAAGAGCAAAATCTGTCTCAAAAAAAAAAAAAAAAGAAAAAGAAAAAAAAAACTTCCTATTAACTATCTTATAGCATTGTTGTGGTGATCACATAAAGTAATGCAATGATGCAACCTACCCAACCTATCACAGAGATTTCACAAATGAGGAGTTTTCAAATTTTTAGATTTTCAAAAATTGTTTTGACTATGGAAAATCACCTTAATCAATTTGGATCTCCTCCTCCTTTTTTATTCTAGAAATGAACAGATATTGAGATATTGAGTATTATGAAACATTAAATAGCCACAAAGGAGAGTGTTTGTTGGCTTTGTCCACCTTTAGGATTGTTTTTCTCCCACTTTTATTGCTTAATTATTCAATCTAGGAATCCTAAATTGATCATTCCCATTTTTCTGACCTATAATCCAACATCTCATTTCTTTAACTGCTAATAACATTTTCATAAGTCTCCTTTGAAGTCTCTTCTTCTAATCTATCCTACCTGTTTCAACCAAAATGTTCTCTCTAAGGTGTGGCTGGACTATATCTCTGCCCTAATTAAAATTTTAGATGTTGCCCCATTTCCTGTAGAATAAAGTTCCTATTTCTCAGCTTAGGATTCAAAGACCTCCATAATGTTTTGTAGTGTATTTCTTATCTCCCCAACTAGATTGTAAGCCCCTTGAATTGTACTCATGGTTTTCCCCACAGCATCCACAATGATAAATAGCACTCAATAAATGTTTAATGGATGCATATCAAATTGTATTGAGAAAGGGATATACAGAATAAGATGTAAGTTTCACAAAATGTATAACAAAACTAATAAAATACATCAACATTTATCTCAAAAAGACTTCAATAAGATACATGTATCTCCCAAAATTTTGTCCTAAGAAAAATTGCAAAATAATATAAAGTCAAATGCATAAAGATATATTTTTGTATAACTTAAATAGCAATTAATTAGTAACAATGTTAAATGTTCCCAAAATAGATGAATGGTTTAGTAAATTATAGTATCTCAACATGCAGAATTTTTTTTTTTTTTTTTTTGAGATGGAGTCTCGCTCTGTCGCCAGGCTGGAGTGCAGTAGCACGATCTCAGCTCCCTGCAACCTCTGCCTCCTGGGTTCAAGCAATTTTCCTGCCTCAGCCTCCCGAGTAGCTGGGCCTACCGGCACGCGCCACTATGCCTGGCTAATTTTTTGTGTGTTTTTAGTAGAGACGGGGTTTCACCATGTTAGCCAGGCTGGACTCGATCTCCTGACCTCGTGATCCGCCCGCCTCAGCCTCCCAAAGTGCTGGGATTACAGGCGTGAGCCACCGCGCCCAGCCTCAACATGCAGAATTTACCTTCCACACCACTCCGTGGGTATTCTGATAAATACAAAGTAGATCCTGCCACTCCACTGCTGAATAGTTTCTCTTGATTCCATATGGAAAACATAATTCCTTATTTTGAAATTTAGCACATTTCACAATCTAGCCCGGTTTATCTTTTAATCTTCATCCAGTGTTGTCCTTATTTAATCTCAAATTTCTAAGTCATTAAATTGTTCCTGAAACACTCTTAAAAAAAAAAAAAAAAGAAACACTCTAGGCTCTTGCACAACTTTAAAACTTTGTAAATATTACTATTACTTCATCTGGAAAATTTCCTGTCCTTCAAGAGTTACATTAAATGTCACTTCCTTCAACAAGACTTTTCTAATTTCTCCAGAGAATTAGGTTCCCCTATTCATCCTCCAAGCTCCCAAAACTCTCTGTTCATATTTCTATAAAGATAACTTAAACACACTATATTATCAGGCATTTGTTTCCATGACTGTGAGAAACCTGAGAGTAGCCATATCCTTCTTTAAATCTCTATTATCAGGACCTGGTGTGTATTGGATGTGCAATAAATGCTTTGAAATGAATTAGTTAATGAATTATGGAAAGTGAATTTGGAGACACCAAAAACTATGATTTTGAAGTCTGTGCAGGAACATTAAAAATGGTGTATGATGTAACTTGAAGTAAAAAGGGAACTGTAAAATTAAATTTACATGCTAATCACCAAATATGTAATATTATGTCTATCTATGGGTATATAATTATACTTGTATAACCTCTCCCTGTTAGACATGTCTATTTTGAGTATACTTTATTTATTTGAAATAGAAAAAATGTGAAAATACAGAAAACCGGTCAATTTATTAAGGCAGTAGGATTGCTTTCTTTTTCCTTTATTTTTGTTAAAATGTTGTTTGTACAACACCCATTCATGATAAAAACTCTCAGCAAACTAGGAATGGAGAGAAACTTCCTCAATTTGATGAAGAACATCTACAAAATACCTATAACCAACACCATACTTAACAATGAGAAATTAGACACTTTTCCCCTAAGACTGGGAACAAGGTAAGGATGTCCTCTCTCACCAATCCTATGGAATATTGCACTAGAAGTCTTAGCTAGTACAATAATAGAAGAAAGAAAAGTAAAGGATATACGGATTGGGAAGAAATAAAGATAACTTTTTATTTGCAGATGACCTGACTATGTAGAAAATCCCAAAGAATTAAAAAAAAAAAAAAGAAAGAAAAAAAGAAAAAAACTCCTAGAGCCAACAAGTGAGTACAGCAGGGTTGCAGGATACATGGTTAACATACAAAAGTTAATTGCTTTTTTTTTTTTTTTTTTTTTGAGACAGAGTCTCGCTCTATTGCCCAGGCTGGAGTGCAGTGGCACAATCTTGGCTCACCACAACCCCTGCCTCCCAGGTGCAAGCAATTCTCCTGCCTCAGCCTCCTGAGTAACTGGGACTACAGGCGCATGCCACCATGCCCAGCTAATTTTTTGTATTTTTAGTAGAGATGGGGTTTCACTATGTTGGCCAGGCTGGTCTTGATCTCCTGACCTCGTGATCCACCTGCCTCGGCCTCCCAAAGTGCTGGGATTACAGGCATGAGCCATCGCACCTGGTCATTTGCTTTTTTATATACTAGAATGAACAACTGGAATTTGAAATTTTAAAAACTCCATCTATAGTAATACCCCCGAAATTACATACGTAGGTATAAACATAACAAAATATGTATAGGATTTATAAGCATGAATTACAAAACACAGATGAAGAAAGTCTAAGATTTAAATAAATGGAGAGATATTCTGATTCATAGACTGGAAGATTAAATATTGTTAAGATGTCAGTTCTTTCCAACTTGACCTATAGATACAATGCAATCTCAATCAACATCCCAGCAAGCTAGTTTAGAATCCAAGCTAACACATGGATTCTAAAGTTCATATGGAAAGACAGAAGGCCTAGAATAGAAGACTTTGTCCTTAATTGTGGGCTGTGCATAGTGACTTTGTTCCAAAGAGTATAGTATGGGAATGGAGAAAAAAGGAGCAACTTTACAGTGTGGCAGAAACGACAAACACTATTTCAAGCCAGGACATCAAGGTTAACATCAGTAGTGATATTATCTAGGGTTTTTATAGTTTTAGATTTTACATTTAACGCTTTAATCCATGTTGAGTTGATTTTCATATATGGCAAAAGGAAGGGATCCAGTGTCAATCTTCTGCATATGGCTAGCAGTTATCCCAGCCCCATGCAATTTATCCTTGTAACAAACTTTCATATGTACCCCCTGAACCTAAAATAAAAGTTGGAAAATGAAAAATAGAAAAGTGGAACAAACTTACACTTCAACAAAGATATATTGTGGCATATAGAATGCTAATTTCTTAATTATAATAACATAAAATGAGTTTTAAGTTTCAAAAAAAAAAAAAAACAGTGGGTATAATGTCGATAGTATGTACCCTTGATGGGAGGTGAGGAGAATGGCACCTTATAATATTCCTCCCCAAAAGTCATAACACCAATTTAACCATGAGAAAAAAATTAGATAAATCCCAACTGAGGGATATTCTACAACATACCTGACCAGTAAGTAATCCTCAAAACTATCAAGGGCATCAAAAACAAGGAAAGTCTAAGAAATTTCATAGCCAAAAAGCGCCTAAGGAGATATGACTATTAAATGTAATGCAGTATCCTGGATGGGATCCTGGAACAGAAAAAGGCCATTAGGAAAAACTGAGTAAATCTGAATAAAGTATGGACTTCAGTTAATAATAATGTATCAATATGGGTTCATTCATTATTTAAAAATGTATCATACTAATGTAAAATGGGGTAACTGGACATGAGGTGTACTGTAATTCTCTGTATTATCTTCCTAATAAATTTTGTAAGTCTAAAATTGTTCTGAAATTAAAAGCTTATTTAAACATGTTTGTACATAAGTGTATATATTTTTTAATTAAGGTAAATTAATGAATGGCAAGGTCATTTTGGAATTAAGATGTTTGTTGTATGGAGAGCAGGGGAGGCATGTTCCTAACTTCTGAATTTCATTTCATTTATTCATTCAAGAGATATTTATAAAGTCCCTCTGTAATAAAATACTTTATGAGGTACTGATAAATGCAAGTCTGTACGTGTATTCCAAAAGTTCAGAGTTTACAGAGTAGAGCCGTGCTATCCACAGCAGGTCTGTTGGGATCACTGAGTGAAATGGATGACAGATCTCACCTCTTTGAGGTACTCATATATTTCAACTCTTTTTCAAATAACTAACAACAACAAGTGTTATCCTGTGTCAACAACATCCTTCAAGTCCTTCGAAACACCTGATTGGACCTTAGGTAAGGTTTACCACTGTGTCAATCCACTGCTTTCCAAAAGAGTGAGCACAGAGCAGTATTGGGTTAGTGAGTAGAAGAAAAAGAAGCTTCTGCTCCTGCATTTTACAATTTTCTACCATTGATGAATAAATCTTCCCTCTACAAATTCTATACACTGATTATATTTCCTACCTAGGCACAAGGCCCACACATTTGAGCAGGAAGTCTGTGTAAGAAAAGAGAGGCCAGGCACGGTGGCTCATGCTTGTAATCCCCACACCTTGGGAGGCCGAGGTGAGCAGATCACTTGAGGTGAGGAGTTCGAGAATAGCCTGACCAACATGGTGAAACCCCATCTTTACTAAAAATACAAGAATTAGCAAGGCGTAGTAGTGCGTGTATAATTTCAGCTACTTGAGAGACTGAGGCATGAGAATCACTTGAACCCAGGAGGCAGAGGTTGCAGTGAGCTGAGATCACGCCACTGTACTCCAGCCTGGGTAACAGAGTGAGACTCTGCCTAAAAAAAAAAGAGAGAGAGAGAGCAGGGGATGGAAGTTGGGGAAATTGGAACTGATGGGATTGGAAGAAGTAATAAGGACAGAAGAAAGGAGAAAAATTTAAATGGGAAGAATGAGGACAGTTTGGGGCTTCTGTTCCTGTCAGATTTTCAAAATCCCATGGAATAGAAACTCTCTTTGAACTGTTGTCTGCACATTGGAATCATCTGGGGAGCTTTAAAAAATGGAGATAGTAGAAGACATGCTTGGCTCTAGAAATATAATGGTGAACCACACAGGTGTGGTCTGTCATAACAGAAGTCAGAGCATTATGATGAAACACAGCTTATTTATTTTCAAGGAAGCAGTTTACAAAGTGTTAAAATTTTGCCAAGTAGATAATCAGAAGAAAAACCTCCACATTAAGTCTTTAGCAGAGAATAAGTTTAAACCACATTGGAGATAAAAACCAGAAACTTGATAATCAGACAAGATGATGGATGCCCTCCCAACCTCCTCCCATCCTTAATTGATTTCATGCCTTTTCAGTAACTGGCAAAACCGGCTAAGATGCTTAGTAAAGACACCACATGTGTGAGTCCCATCCTAGGCCTACTGAATAATAACCAACATGTAGCACTATGTTCCTGGCACTGTTGTAAGTGATTGGCATAATTATCCATTCACTTACTCCTGACAATAACTCTATAAAGCGGATACTTTTATTATCCACTTCTTAAAGATGAAGAAACACAGGTATAGAGAGGCTAAATGATGTGCCCAAGGTCACACTGCTAGTAGGTGACAGAAATAAGGTTTGAGCCTAAGACTGCGTTCTTAACCTCCATTCCATATTGTGGCCGGATTTTAAGAGCAGAATTTTCTGCTGTTCACTAAAAACAACAGGGTTTTAGCCCATGTCCAAGACTGATGATGATACAGGTATGCAGGTTAGCTAAGGGGATCCACTCCAGATCTGAATAAGGACTACTGTCACATAAAATTAGTCCCCAAAACAGAGTCAGGGTGCAAAAGGATTGTATTTCTGTTCAACTAAGAAATGCTATAAAGCCACTTTTATGTAGCTGGCCAACAATGTGTTAGTTTTTATGAAATATGAAATGTAAAACTTATCTAGGGCACCTCAATACTATTAAATGTTCAGAAAACTGGCTTAAAAGCAAACCTGTTCTCCTCTAGCCACCCAAGATGCCAATAGGAAAGAAGGCTAAGGGGAGGAAGGCGGCCCCCGCCCCTGCTATCAGTGAAGAAGCAGGAAGCCAAAAAAGTTGCGAATCCTCTGTTTGAGAAAAAGCCTCAGAATTTTGGCATTGGACAGGACATACAGCTCCAAAGAGACCTCACCCTCTTTGTCAGATGGCCGCCCTATATCAGGTTGCAGCAGCAAAGCGCTATCCTTTTATAAGCTGCTGAAAGCACTTCCTGCCATTAACCAGTTCACCCAGGCTTCGCACTGCCAAACAGCTACTGACTGCTTACGCGGGCCCACAAGCACAGACCAGAGACAAAACAAGAGAAGAAGCAGAGACTGTTGTCCTGGACTGAGAAGAAAGCTGCTAGCAAAGGGGATATTCCCACCGAGACACCACCTGTCTTTCCCGCAGGGGTTAACACAATCACCAACTTGGTGGAGAACAAGAAGACTCAGCTGGTGGTGATTGCACACGATGCGGATCCCATCGAGCTGGTTGTCTTCCTGCCTGCCCTGTGTCCCAAAATGGGGGTCCCTTACTGCATTATCAAGGGTGAGGTAAGATTGGGATGTCTAGTCCACGGGAAGACCTGCACGACGTTGCCTTCACACAGGTTCACTAGGAAGACAAAGGAGGTGTGGCTAAGTTGGTGGCAGTTTTCAGAACCAATTACATGGACAGATATGTTGAGATTCGCTGCCACTGGGGAGGCAATGTCCTGGGTCCTAAATCTGTGGGTTGAATCACCAAACTGGAAAAGGGAAAAGTGAAAGAAGTTGCCACTAAACTGGGTTAAATGTACACTGCTGAATTTTCTGTAAATAAAAAGAATAAAAATTCTCCTTCAAAAAATGAAAAAAATAAAAGCAAACCCAGCAAACCCAATGCATGTCAGTTTGGAGATCAATAAAGGTGGCTGGTATTCCTTGGAATATAATAAGTTTAACTGTCTTTTTTAAATTTTTTTCCTTGAGACGGAGTCTCTCTGTCACCCAGGCTGGAGTGCAGTGGCGCGATCTCGGCTCACTGCAAGCTCTGCCTCCCGGGTTCACCCCATTCTCCTGCCTTAGCCTCCCGAGTAGCTGGGACTACAGGCACCCGCCACCACGCCCGGCTAATTTTTTTTGTATTTTTAGTAGAGACGAGGTTTCACCGTGTTAGCCAGGATGGTCTCGATCGCCTGACCTCGTGATCCGCCCGCCTCGGCCTCCCAAAGTGCTAGGATTACAGGCGTGAGCCAACCGCGCCCGGCCACCTGACACTGTTAAGATAAACTGTCGTATGCACCTAGTTGCAGGGAGGGTTTCAAGTATTAAGGGACTAGGAGATGTATGTACCTGGAACCTCCAGAGCCCTCCGATGTCATCAGTCCTTTCAAAGCAGACAGGTTCCAAGCCTTCTTCTACGCAGCACTTGATGGAAGAGAGCCCGCTCGCTCCTCCCCCAATCACAGCAATTCTTTTCTTAGTCATGGTCTCCCGAGAGCTTCACCTGTCAGTGTCGCCTGTCCTAAAGAAAGGATGACAAAAGACAAAAAGCACACATCGGTTAACATTTTTCAAGGAAGACCTTGGCCATGGCATTCGAATAAATTCTGTACAAGAGGTGTCTTGAGGAGGACAGATTCGACGGTCCTCTTCACCAGAGGAAATCGTTCTGCTGGCATGGGGGAGCCCTGCGCCTGCAAGACCCAGAACTGAGAGTGCTCTGCTGTGGTACCGGATCTCACCGCCTTTCCAGAAGCGCTCAACAGATCCTTCAGCTGCGATCTGGAGGCGACTCAACAGGCGGCTGTTGTCAAATTGGTATAAACCAACAAGGTACAAACAGCCAGAGGCAACG
This sequence comes from Pongo pygmaeus, assembly GCF_028885625.2. Taxonomy (NCBI): domain Eukaryota; kingdom Metazoa; phylum Chordata; class Mammalia; order Primates; family Hominidae; genus Pongo; species Pongo pygmaeus. Next base: position 108,062,877 of record NC_072373.2, on the reverse strand, counting down.
GGGAGGGGCTGTAGCACTCCACCTCCTTTCAGGGACCACTCCCCCGCCCACTCAGCGGCACCCATTCTCCCTCCCTCGATGGGAAGAAAACGTGGGCTGAAGCTGCTTTGGGCGAAAAAGTTAATCCTACAACTTCTCTATATTTCAGCTGTTGTTGCCAGCACTCTCAACTACTTTCTCTGAAAACAGAGTGCTCCCTAGCCCCGTCTGTGCTCGCTTCTGCATCCACTTTTAACTTCCTGGTTTTTGCCTTAAAGTGACAAACACTTCCTAGTGAAGGGAAAACTGTCAACAACCCCAAAGCAAGTTCTACTCCAAATGCTTAAGTGAACACCTACCCTTCAGGTGATCTGTTCAAACAGATTGTAGCAGGATGAGCCACAGACAAAACTCCTCAGACAACGAATTAAAGAAGGAAGAGGTTTTTATTCTGCCGGGACCGTGGGCAGACTCGCGTCTTAAGAGCCCAGCTCCCCGAAAAAGAAATTCTTGGCCTTTTTAAAGGCTTACAACTTTAAGGGGTCCACGTGAAAGGGTCGTGATACATCAAGCAAGCGTGGGAAACGTGACTGGGGGCTACATGCATCAGCTAACAGAACAAAAAGTTTTAAAATGCTTTTTTCATACAGTGTCTGGAATTCACAGATAACACAAGTAGTTTAGGTCAGGGATTGATGTTATTATTATTACTTTTTTTTAACTCCTAGGGCCGGGTGGTGGTGCCAAGGTTGTCTGGCTATTTATCTTACTTTTTTTTTTTCCAACTTTTTGCTTTTTCTCTCCTCCTGTCTTGTGAACTAGGCAAGGTGGGGGGAGGAGGGCAGCAGGAGTATTAGTGGTCTCCTTCCTTAAGATGATCCTGCCCCCGCTTCCGCCCCTGACTCACCTATACCTCTCTCCTCCCTTCCTCACAATCTGGATGTAAGAATCTACACTTGTGGTAGAAATTTACTTTTAAATCCCCATGCACTGAGCTGAGTGCTGGAGTATAGTGAGGAATGTATTGTTTCCTACTCAGAGGGGCTTACAGAGTAGTGGAGAAGACCAAAACATAAACAGGTAATTTTAACGAAAGAAAATATTTTTAATAGTGCTTTCACACAGTTATATTAGTAACCAAAAATACAAAATATCCACTTCTAAAATGTAACTTTTCAAATATAAAGTCATGTAGAACCACCAATATAACAGATACAAGATTTCAGGCACTGGGTTAGAACAAGGGCCCATCCAGACAAGGGTTCTATTTGACAGATGTGAGGGGTTGTAAGAGGCATGGATTGTGGCTCATGCCTTGGATCCTTGCTCTCCTTCTACCACTCCCTGAGTCAATTTTGCTTTTCCAATCTGCACCTGCTAATCTTGGACTTGAGAGGCAACTGATATTTTGTTTGTGCCATTGAATTTTTTGTTGTATTTATAGCAACTTAGCAGACTCTAATTAACATTAATATGTTTTGGAACTGTCAAACATTTTTTTTCTTGAAACAGGGTCTCACTCTGGCACTTGGGCTGGAGTGCAGTGGTGCAATCATGGCTCACTGCAGCCTCTATCTCCTGGGCTCAAGCAATCCTCCCACCTTAGCCTCTGAGTAGGGACTACAGCTGTGTGCCACCACACCTGGTAATTTTTGTATTTTTTGTAGAAATGAGGTTTCACTATGTCGTTCAAACTGGTCTTGAATTCCTGGGCTCAAGTGATCCACCTGCCTTGGCCTCCCAAAGTGCTGGGATTACAGGCATGAGCCAACAAGGCTAGCCTGTAAAATATTTTAAAGACTAATATCTTTCACAAAAGCATTCAACTATAAATGTGAATTTATACGAAAATAGTATCTTTTAAAAATAAAATTCTGAAGACAGTGTTTCAACACAACCATTTTATATGCTAGAAGTTAACTTAAAATGAATTATTTGTAAATTGGATAATTTTGAATGCACTAGAAGAAATGCCTAAAGGAAAACATGAATACTTTTATAAACTGAGTATTAATTTCCTCCTACTGAATCAGTTTTACAAATAATGCAAGAATTACTTTTAAAATCTAGTTAACAATGTAATTTTATTTTAATGTCCCCCTACTTCAATTGTGTCTTATAATTAATTGCTTTTGAATATAGCAAATATGTTTTATGTTGTTTTAAAATTACTTATACAATGTTTTAAACCTTGACTCAAATTTTCTCTCTCTCGCCTAGCTGACAATTTGCAAGTGAGTCAATTTCTTCATCGAAAAATAACTTGATACATCCAAATTAATATACAGACTCAACTCAGTTACTCATGCTATTACAAGACAGCAATATTATGAGTGAGAAATAACAATGACTAATTCCAAGATAACATATGAGGGTTTTGAAGGAGTGTATGTGTATGGATGCACATACATGTGGAACTGGGTTTGCAGAGTTCTGCAAAGGTCCAACCCAGAAAGAGCTTTCAAACAATACAGTCTCACCTCTACTCAGATGCTATCCTGTTTTATAATTCTTTCTATTACGTTTGCGTTTTGCCTATATTCGTTCGGCAAACAGTCTCTTTTGGAGGCCCACTTATTTTTATTTTTATTTTTTGAGACGGAGTCTCACTCTGTCACCCAGGCTGGAGTGCAAGTGGTGCGATCTTGGCTCACTGCAAGCTCCGTGGAGGCCACTTTTTTTTTTTTTATTATACTTTAAGTTTTAGGGTACATGTGCACAACATGCAGGTTAGTTACATATGTATACATGTGCCATGTTGGTGTGCCTCACCCATTAACTCATCATTTAATATTAGGTATATCTCCTAATGCTATCCCTCCCCCCTCCCCCCACCCCACAACAGTCCCCACAGTGTGATGTTCCACTTTCTGTGTCCATGTGTTCTCATTGTTCAATTCCCACCTATGAGTGAGAACATGCAGTGTTTGGTTTTTTGTCCTTGCAATAGTGTGCTGAGAATGATGGTTTCCAGCTTCATCCATGTCCCTACAAAGGACATGAACTCATTTTTTATGGCTGCACAGTATTCCATGGTGCATATGTGCCACCTTTTCTTAATCCAGTCTATCCTTGTTGGATATTTGGCTTGGTTTCAAGTCTTTGCTACTGTGAATACTACCACAATAAACATACGTGTGCATGTGTCTTCATAGCAGCATGATTTATAATCCTTTAGGTATATACCCAGTAATGGGATGGCTGGGTCAAATGGTATTTCTAGTTTTAGATCCCTGAGGAATCACCACACTGACTTCCACAATGGTTGAACTAGTTTACAGTCCCACCAACAGTGTAAAAGTGTTCCTATTTCTCCACATCCTCTCCAGCACCTATTGTTTCCTGACTTTTTAACGATCGCCATTCTAACTGGTGTGAGATGGTATCTCATTGTGGTTTTGATTTGCATTTCTCTGATGGCCAGTGATGATGAGCATTTTTTCATGTGTTTTTGGCTGCATAAACGTCTTCTTTTGAGAAGTGTCTCTTCATATCCTTTGCCCACTCTTTGGTGGGATTGTTTGTTTTTTTCTTGTAAATTTGTTTGAGTTCCTTGTAGATTCTGGATATTAGCCCTTTGTCAGATGAGTAGATTGCAAAAATTTTCTCCCATTCGGTAGGTTGCCTGTTCACTCTGATGGTAGTTTCTTTTGCTGTGCAGAAGCTCCTTAGTTTAATTAGATCCCATTTGTCAATTTTGGCTTTTGTTGCCGTCGCTTTTGTTGTTTTAGACATGAAGTCCTTGCCCATGCCTATGTCCTGAATGGTATTGCCTAGGTTTTCTTCTAGCGTTTTTATGGTTTTAGGTCTAACATGTAAGTCTTTAATCCATCTTGAATTAATTTTTGTATAAGGTGTAAGGAAGGGATCCAGTTTCAGCTTTCTACATATGGCTAGCCAGTTTTCCCAGCACCATTTACTAAATAGGGAATCCTTTCCCCATTGCTTGTTTTTGTCAGGTTTGTCAAAGATCAGATGGTTGTAGATATGCGGCATTATTTCTGAGGGCTCTGTTCTGTTCCATTGGTCTATATCTCTGTTTTGGTACCAGTACCATGCTGTTTTGGTTACTGTAGCCTTGTAGTATAGTTTGAAGTCAGGTAGCGTGATGCCTCTGGCTTTGTTCTTTTGGCTTAGGATTGATTTGGCAATGCAGGCTCTTTTTTGGTTCCATATTAACTTTAAAGTAGTTTTTCTAGTTCTGTGAAGAAAGTCACTGGTAGCTTGATGGGGATGGCATTGAATCTATAAATTACCTTGGGCAGTATGGCCATTTTCACGATATTGATTCTTCCTACCCATGAGCATGGAATGTTCTTCCATTTGTTTGTGTTCTCTTTTATTTCTTTGAGCAGTGGTTTGTAGTTCTCCTTGAAGAGGTCCTTCACATCCCTTGTAAGTTGGATTCCTAGTTATTTTATTCTCTTTGAAGCAATTGTGAATGGGAGTTCACTCATGATTTGGCTCTCTGTTTGTCTGTTATTGGTGTATAAGAATGCTTGTGATTTTTGTACATTGATTTTGTAACCTGAGACTTTGCTGAAGTTGCTTATCGGCTTAGGGAGATTTTGGGCTGAGATGATGGGGTTTTCTAGATATGCAATCATGTCATCTGCAAACATGGACAATTTGACTTCCTCTTTTCCTAATTGAATACCCTTTATTTCCTTCTCCTGCCTGATTGCCCTGGCCAGAACTTCCAACACTATGTTGAATAGGAGTGGTGAGAGAGGGCATCCCTGTCTTGTGCCAGTTTTCAAAGGGAATGCTTCCAGTTTTTGCCCATTCAGTACGATATTGGCTGTGGATTTGTCATAGATAGCTCTTATTATTTTGAGATATGTCCCATCAATACCTAATTTATTGAGAGTTTTTAGCATAAAGCATTGTTGAATTTTGTCAAAGGCCTTTTCTGCATCTATTGAGATAATCATATGGTTTTTGTCTTTGGTTCTGTTTATATGCTGTATTACGTTGATTGATTTGTGTATGTTGAACCAGCCTTGCATCCCAGGGATGAAGCCCACTTGATCATGGTGGATAAGCTTTTTGATGTGCTGCTGGATTTGGTTTGCCAGTATTTTATTGAGGATTTTTGCATCAATGTTCATCAGGGATATTGGTCTAAAATTCTCTTTTTTTGTTGTGTCTCTGCCAGGCTTTGTTATCAGGATGACGCTGGCCTCATAAAATGAGTTAGGGAGGATTCCCTCTTTTTCTATTGATTGGAATAGTTTCAGAAGGAATGGTACCAGCTCCTCCTTGTACCTCTGGTAGAATTCGGCTGTGAATCCATCTGGTCCTGGACTTTTTTGGTTGGTAAGCTATTAATTATTGCCTCAATTTCAGAGCCTGTTTTTGGTCTATTCAGAGATTCAAATTCTTCCTGGTTTAGTCTTGGGAGTGTGTATGTGTCAAGGAATTTATCCATTTCTTCTAGTTTTTCTAGTTTATTTGTGTAGAGGTGTTTGTAGTATTCTCTGATGGTAGTTTGTATTTCTGTGGGATCGGTGGTGATATCCCCTTTATCATTTTTATTGCATCTATTTGATTCTTCTCTCTTTTCTTCTTTATTAGTCTTGCTAGTGGTCTATCAATTTTGTTTATCTTTTCAGAAAACAAGCTCCTGGATTCACTGATTTTTTGAAGGGTTTTCTGTGTCTCTATTTCCTTCAGTTTTGCTCTGATCTTAGTTATTTCTTGCCTTCTGCTAGCTTTTGAATGTGTTTGCTCTTGCTTCTCTAGTTCTTTTAATTGTGATGTTAGGGTGTCAATTTCGGATCTTTCCTGCTTTCTCTTGTGGGCATTTAGTGCTATAAATTTCCCTCTACACACTGCTTTGAATGTGTGCCAGAGATTCTGGTATGTTGTGTCTTTGTTCTCATTGGTTTCAAAGAACATCTTTATTTGTACCTTCATTTCGTTTTGTACCCCGTAGTCACTCAGGAACAGGTTGTTCAGTTTCCACGTAGTTGAGCAGTTTTGAGTGAGTTTCTTAATCCTCAGTTCTAGTTTGATTGCACTGTGGTCTGAAAGACAGTTTGTTATAATTTCTGTTCTTTTACATTTGCTGAGGAGTGCTTTGCTTCCAACTATGTGGTCAATTTTGGAATAGGTGTGGTGTGGTGCTGAAAAGAATGTATACGCTGTTGATTTGGGGTGGCGAGTTCTGTAGATGTCTATTAAGTCCACTTGGTGCAGAGCTGAGTTCAATGCCTGGATATCCTTGTTAATTTTGTGTCACGTTGATCTGTCTAATGTTGACAGTGGGGTGTTAAAGTCTCCCATTACTATTGTGTGGGAGGCTAAGTCTCTTTGTATGTCTCTAAGGCCTTGCTTTATGAATCTGGGTGCTCCTGTATTGGGTGCATATATATTTAGGATAGTTAGGTCTTCTTGTTGAATTGTTCCTTTTACCAATATGTAATGGCCTTCTTTGTCTCTTTTGATCTTTTTGGTTTAAAGTCTGTTTTATCAGAGACTAGGATTGCAATCCTTGCCTTTTTTTGTTTTCCATTTGCTTGGTAGATCTTCCTCCATCCCTTTATTTTGAGCCTATATGTGTCTCTGCACATGAGATTGGTTTCCTGAATACAGCACACTGATGGGTCTTGAGTCTTTATCCAATTTGCCAGTCTGTGTCTTTTAATTGGAGCATTTAGCCCATTGACATTTAAGGTTAATATTGTTATGTGTGAATTTGATCCTGTCATTATGATGTTAGCTGGTTATTTTGCTCATGAGTTGATGCAGTTTCTACCTAGCCTCGATGATCTTTACAATTTGGCATGTTTTTGCAGTGGCTGGTACCAGTTGTTCCTTTCCATGTTTAGTGTTTCCTTCAGGAGCTCTTTTAGGGCAGGCCTGGTGGTGACAGAATCTCTCAGCATTTGCTTCTCTGGAAAGTATTTTATTTCTCCTTCACTTATGAAGCTTAGTTTGGCTGGATATGAAATTCTGGGTTGAAAATTCTTTTCTTTAAGAAGGTTGAATATTGGCCCCCACTCTCTTCTGACTTGCAGAGTTTCTGCTGAGAGATCCGCTGTTAGTCTGATGGGCTTCCCTTTGTGGGTAACCCGACCTTTCTCTCTGGCTGCCCTTAACATTTTTTCCTTCATTTCCACTTTGGTGAATCTGACAATTATGTGTCTTGGAGTTGCTCTTCTCGAGGAGTATCTTTGTGGCATTCTCTGCATTTCCTGAATTTGAATGTTGGCCTGCCTTGCTAGATTGGGGAAGTTCTCCTGGATAATATCCTGCAGAGTGTTTTCCAACTTGGTTCCATTCTCCCCGTCACTTTCAGGTACACGAATCAGACGTAGATTTGGTCTTTTCACATAGTCCCATATTTCTTGGAAGCTTTGTTCATTTCTTTTTATTCTTTTTTCTCTAAACTTCTATTCTCGCTTCATTTCATTCATTTGATCTTCCATCACTGATACTCTTTCTTCCAGTTGATCGAATTGGCTACTGGGGCTTGTGCATTCGTCATGTAGTTCTCGTGACTTGGTTTTCAGCTCCATCAGGTCCTTTAAGGACTTCTCTGCATTGGTTATTCTAGTTATCCATTCTTTTAATTTATTTTCAAGGTTTTTGACTTCTTTGCCATGGGTTTGAACTTCCTCCTTTTGCTCGGAGTAGTTTGATCGTCTGAAGCCTTCTTCTCTCAACTCGTCAAAGTCATTCTCCGTCCAGCTTTGTTCCATTGCTGGTGAGGAGCTGTGTTCCTTTGGAGGAGGAGAGGCGCTCTGATTGCTACAGTTTCCAGTTTTTCTGCTCTGTTTTTTCCCCATCTTTGTGGTTTTATCTACCTTTGGTCTTTGATGATGGTGGCGTACAGATGGCATTTTGGTGTGGATGTCCTTTCTGTTTGTTAGTTTTCCTTCTAACAGTCAGGACCCTCAGCTGCAGGTCTGTTCGAGTTTGCTGGAGGTCCACTGCAGACCCTGTTTGCCTGGGTATCAGCAGCGGAGGCTGCAGAAAAGCGGATATTGGTGAACAGCAAATGTTGCTGCCTGATTGTTCCTCTGTAAGTTTTGTCTCAGAGGAGTACCCGGCTATGTGGGGTGTCAGTCTGTCCCTACTGGGGGGTGCCTCCCAGTTAGGCTACTCAGAGGTCAGGGACCCACTTGAGGAGGCAGTCTGTCCGTTTTCAGATCTCAAGCTGCGTGCTGGGAGAACCGCTACTCTCTTCAATGCTGTCAGACAGGGACGTTTAAGTCTGCAGAGGATGCTGCTGCCTTTTGTTTGGCTATGCCCTGCCCTGAGAGGTGGAGTCTACAGAGGCAGGCAGGCCTCCTTGAGCTGTGGTGGGCTCCTCCCAGTTTGAGCTTCCCAGCCGCTTTGTTTACCTACTCAAGCCTCAGCAATGGCGGGCATCCCTCCCCCAGCCTCCCTGCCGCCTTGCAGTTTGATCTCAGACTGCTGTGCTAGCAATGAGCGAGGCTCCATGGGTGTAGGACCCTTGGAGCCAGGCACAGGATATAATCTCCTGGTGTGCCGTTTGCTAAGACCATTGGAAAAGCACAGTATTAGGGTGGGAGTGACCCGATTTTCCAGGTGCTGTCTGTTGCCCCTTTCTTTGACTAGCAAAGGGAATTCCCTGACCTCTTGTGCTTCCCGGGTGAGGCGATGCCTCGCCCTGCTTCAATTCACGCTCAGTACACTGCACCCACTGTCCTGCACCCATTTTCTGACACTCCCCAGTGAGATGAACCCAGTACCTCAGTTGGAAATACAGAAATCACCCGTCTTCTGCTTCGCTCACGCTGGGAGCTGTAGACTAGAGCTGTTCCTATTCAGCCATCTTGGCTCCACCCCCTAGAGGCCACTTTTCAATGGCATCTTTTTAAGATAGAATAGGCGTGAATCTTCTTTGAGGGAGAGCTGTAAAGGAAAGGTGACTGACAAGCATTGGACTGTGACATGAGTGAGAAATATACTTTTTGCTGAATTAAAATGTGGAGAGCTATTTTTTCAGTAGTAAACCTTAATAAGTCAGTCCTGACTAGTGCAAGAGTCATTTCTAGCACAGTGTCTGTTGGGAAAAAGCTGAGTGTTGGGAAGAAAGCTGAGGCGGGGCTTGCATGTCTGAAATAATGTCCTCTGGAATGTGTGTAGACTTGCTGGCTCCTTGCTTCTAGCCCTCCAAGCTCCTAGATCGGTTGTATTCCCATTATCTCAAGTAGCAGAACATGTTCCATATAAATGCTAAACCGTCACAGCTGTAGATCATGAGCCTGCCCTTTTGACCCCCACATTCTCACCACCTGTTTCTCTGTTGGATTACCAATAAATAGCCTGGGCTCCCAGAGCTCGGAGCCTTCGCAGCCTCCACAATTGCGATGGCCCCCTGGTCCCACTTTACTTCTCAAACTGTGTTTTTCTCAATCCTTTGACTCTGCCGGACTTTGTCACCCCCAGGATCTGGTGTTGGGTCTGATCACCCCAACAGCATCCATTCTATGCCTGCTATGTGCTAGGTACTTTGTTACCCAGAGAGGAGGAAGGGAAAGTGCATATCTAAAAAAGATGAGGAGAAAAATCACAGCCATCATGGTAGGCTGAAAACATGGTCCCCAAAGATATCCATGTCCTAAGCTGCAGAACCTATGGATGTTATAACACATGTAAAGTGCCCACACGTGGTCAGGCATGTAGTTGGAGTTCAAGTATTAGTCAGCATTAATTGTAAAAAATTATTTTATTTTCTAACTTAAAAATGTTTTCACTAATTTATTTTGAATGGACAAATAACAATTGTCTATATTTATGGAGTAATAGTGAAAAATCTGAAATGACTTCATAAACGTTCATCAAGATGGGGAACGACTATATTACATATATAGTACATATAATATAGTCCTTTAATGAGATGAATTTATACTGACATGAAAAAATTATGAAAGATTTTTACCAGCATGGCCCTTATTTCATTTGTATAGTTTCCATGGCAGAGGGTAGGAACAATCTGGGCAAGCACATTTAAAGCTTCAACTTATGTACTAGGCTAAATCACATCCACTCATATTCCACTGTCCAAGGCAAATCACAGGGGTTCTTCCTATTAGGAAGCACTGCAAGTCACATGACTAAGGGCATAAATGTATAACCATCTTATGCAGAGAAAGTGGATAGTTAGGAACAGTAACACAATCTATCAAAGCTGGTTAGAGCCCACCATGGAGTAGATATCCCACATTGTGTGTGTGTGTGTGTGTGTGTGTGTGTGTATTTCTGTTTACTTTTATGACCCATATCTGTGGGCCACACATATGGGGAAAACACTATGCCTGTAGACACCCCAAGGAAATGAGATTACCATGGAACCTCAATAATGAGGGATAACTTCCAATTTCTTACGTCTCCACTGATGAGATGTGGATACTTGAGTGATCCCCAGGCTCATTCCCAAGTGAAGTTTTTTGGTCCTTTGCAATACCTTGGACATTCAAATTTGTATTTAGTTTCTTGTGAAAAAAAGTTTCATTTAATTTTTACAACAGCATTATAGGATAGCTACTATTATCCTCATAATTTACTATGCATTATGGGCCTTTCAGAAGCACTCTGATTGTTAAAACCCTCTAATTAGGAAGACTAATTAGACATGCCATTTTTGAGCAATTTGAGGGGATAGAGGTCAGGAACCCCCTTGCATCAAAGTTATAACTGTGCCTCAGGGATAGATACATGTGCAACAGAACCCAGAACAGGCATGCTCATTTTTCAAAACTAAAACCCAGGCTTTGTAGGGTTAGGGTGAAAAAGTGGCTTTGGATTCTCATCAATCAAAGGAGGAAGAAGGTCATAGAGAGTTCTTAGGGTCATAATTTTACATTGCCTAAAAATATGTTAGAGTAGGGTGAATCATGAGAAACATTTTGGCTTCCTATGGTTATATTATTGAGACAACCTGTCCCCTACATGGAAATATCATCACGGGATTCTTGGGGTGTTGCTTTGTCAGACGGAAACCTCTGTGGCCATTGGTGCTTTTGCACAAGTTTTGCTCGAGCCTGTTGGGCTTGTTTGGTCCATTCAGCCTGGCAGGCTGCACATGGCTCATGCTACCAGCCTGGATCCCATGCCTGCCAAGGGCCAGCCAGATGCAGAGCGGAGAGGGGTGTGTGAGCAAATATGAGGTCCAGCCACTATGCACAGCCAGGCATGCCAGCTGTGGCAAGGCGGGCAGCTCCAGGTGCCAGTATAGGCACTGACTCCCTGTGAGGCTGCAGCTGGACCAGGGGTACCACAAGCAGATTTCATGGCTGGCACTGGGGAATGCAGTGGTGCCTGGAAGCTTGGAGATGCCAAGAGCTAAAGAGCCCCAAAGAGGGTGTCACAGCCCTGGCTCAGTGAGCTGCTAGGTCTGGGCTTCCCAAAGGGCTGCAGCTCCTCTCGCCTTCTCTCTTCTCTCCTTCTTGTTGCCCACAATGTGGCAAGCAATGGTCGTGTTTCAGCCCTGTTTGTGTTACAACTCTTTTAGCTCCACCATTTGGTGGGTCCTGAGTTCTTGTCCTGCATCCAGGTAGAATGATGTAAGTTGACAAGTGGAGGGTAAGCAAGGTGAAGAGGAACTTTATTGAGTGACAGAACAGCTCAGAGGAGACCCACATTGGATAGTTCCTCTCCACAGGCAGGTCATCCCATTGAGTGTTCAGTTCTCAGCAGAGGAGGAGACCCTGGAGTGGGTAGCTCCTCTCTGCAGCTGGTTGTCCCAATGTCTGCTCAGCTCTCACAGAGAGGAGACCCTGGAGTAAGCAGCTCCTCTCCACAGCTGGCAGGTCATCATTGTCAACTCAGCTCTTAGCAGAGAGTAGACCCTGGGGTGGGTAGCTCCTCTCTGTGGCTGATTATCCCACTGTCTCAAGTCTGGCTGAATTTGCGGTTTTACAGGCCTCAGAGGAGAGAAAGTATGCACCAACTGGTCCATAGGCACCCAGATAAAACACCACAAGTTCTCACTCTGGTCTTTGGGACCAGCAGCCCAGCCTCCAGGCTTCAGGCCCTCCCCACCTTGAGGGTAGGTCTTCACCGGTGACCTGCTCCCTTCCACCCAGGAGCCTGCCTCCTGCTGCCATTCATGGCACCCAAACTGTTTGTGCAAAGGGGCACCTGCAGGCAAGCACAGAGGCTGAGCTGCCCCCAGCACCCCCTCGGCCTCCCTCCCATGCTGGCACCCAAAGTCCTGAGGGGGCCAAAGCCACATGTCAGTGCTGCCTGGAGTGGGCACACACCCAGCCAGGCTGCAATAGCACCCAGTCTCAGCTCCAACCTTGTGCTGGGAATGGAGCGGGTGCTGGGAGCAGGAAGAAGCCAGGCAATGGGAGGAGACACTTCTTAGCCTGCAGGAACTGGGTAGGGGGCCTTCCAGGGCCCCCAAGAGTGCAGAGATGCCCAGGTCTGCAGCTGTGGCTTGAGCAGCTATAGCTGCACCCAGGAGGATGGGGCTCCTGCCTGCTCCAGGCCCCCAAGAGCACAAGGAGGCCCAGCTGGTGGACATGACTTGGGCAGCTGCAGCTGTGCCTGAGAGGGTAGGGCTCCTACCTGCTTTTAGCCCCAAAGAGCACAGGGATGCCCAGGTCTACAGCTGCAGCTGGGCAGCCACAGCCGCGCCTGGGGAGCAGGAAGCTCTTCCCCTGCCAACTCAGAAGGAGGCAGGGCCTCCACCTGTTCCTGGTTCATGGAGCCCCCAGCTCCATGAAGCTGGCCTCCCTGGTGTGCCACCCCCATTGCAAGTGGCATCATGAGAGCAGCTGCTCTAGATAGGCCGTCATTGTCATTAATATGTCACAAAAGTTAAATTTCCAGTTTGGCAAACTCAAAAGCCTTCAGGGACTAGCTAGGCAGATTGCATAAACATTACACTGCTGGTTGGAGAACATAAAGAATGAAATTCTGGGTGACCAATGTGACGGCATGGCATGACAGTCAAAAGGCATCCAGTTAAAAAGGAAAACACTGTCCTTTCAAGCAAAAAGACAGTGGGCAAATTTTGATGCCTACAATTTCTAAACTATGTTTTCAAAGATTTACTTCATAATATTCCGTTTTACAACCTTACCTTTGATAGTAAAAGGGAGTGGCAATTCTCTGAGGTGACTGGGCAAGAGTCCTATGAAACCAACTTACTTTTTTTCTATACTTCTATACTGTGGTATATTTTCCCTGGCTTTCTGGGTTCTAAATTTATTACATGTTATTTCATGACAAACGTATACTGGCATCAAAAGTCAAAATACAGTTTTTCATTTCTTGCAAGAAAGAAAACCCAAGTTAAGTCTTTTTCATCCCAGCACAAAAATTTTCCACCCATGGGCACGGACCTAATTCTAACCTAAGCCCAAAGTTCCAAGTTCATTTACTCAAGAGGTCTGAATAAATGTTTACTTTGGTCACAGCTTTTATCCAATTTCCATATCTGACTCACTAGGTGCTTCTAACTGGTGCCCTGATGTTACCTAACAGAGCAAGGATATAACAAACAGCAAACGTAATTTGTTTCTTAATCTGTGCTTAATCCATGCTTGTTTTGGTAATGTTTGCACATGCTAAGTCCCAATGACAGTATTAGTTGGTTAATATTAATCTTATGGAGTTGCTGTTGCCAAAGGACATATCCTTTCTGTGGAGGAATAAAACAACTAACAAAAACAGCATGATTGTATAACCTGAACAATGAATGAAAAATAAGTTGAGGCTAAATTTTATTCTGGGAGTTTATCATGACTCACTAGAAAACACTGGACCAGCTTCCTAAACTTTCTGTGCCTTGATTTGCCCATCTGTGAAATGCACTCTCTGTACTCCAAAGTTATAACAATCATATGCCCTAGATTTTAAAATTGTTCCACAGGCACCTTATTCAAACATTCAACAATATTTATTGAGGGCATACTATTGTAATGCCTAACCTTGTTTTTACTAACCCTGTTTTTAGACTCTCCCTTTCCTTTAATCACCCAGCCTTGTTTCCACCTGAATTGACTGTCCCTTAGCTAAGAGAGCCAGACAGACTCCATCTTGGCTCTTTCACTGGCAGCCCCTTCCTCAAAGACATAACTTGTGCAAGCTGACTCCCAGAACATCCAAGAATGCAATTAACTGATAAAATACTGTGGTGAGCTATATCCACAGTTCCCAGGAATTTGTCCGATTGATAACGCCCAAAGCCCCGTGTCTATCACTTTGTAATAAAGCCCCTGCACCTAGAACTGTTTACTTTCCTGTAACCATTTATCCTTTTAACTTTCTGCCTACTTTACTTCTGTAAAATTGTTTTAACTAGACCCCCGCCTCCCCTTTCTAAACCAAAGTATAAAAGAAAATCTAGCCCCTTCTTCAGGGCCGAGAGAACTTTCAGCATTAGCCGTCTCTCAGCCGCTGGCTAAATAAACAGACTCTTAATTCGTCTCAAAGTGTGGCGTTTTCTCTAACTCGCTCAAGTACAACACTATGTGCCCAGCACTGTTTGTACGAATCCAACACATCCCACCAGTTGCTTGGGCCACATCCCTGAAACCAACCTTTGCTTTTCCATTTCTCCCAGATGCTCAATCAGTGAATCCTATAGGCTCTATCTTTTCAATAGATCTAGTAGCAGACCACTACTCACCACTCCACTATCACCATGCTGGCCCCAAAACTATCAACTCTTGCCCAGACTACTGCAATAGTTTCCAAACTGCCTCCTTGCTTCCATCCTGATCATCTACAGATCTCTTCATACAGTATTCAGAGCAAAACTTTTCTATGTGTCACCTCACTGGCAGACCTGGAGTTTCTCAGCTACCTTTCTTAGCTGTATTTTAGGTACCAGACTTAGTATACCAACAGTCTACTTGGCTTATAGCTAGGACTCTATCATCTGGTATTCTGTTACAACAAATGTACTTTAAGTTAAAAATAATAAACAGGCTTATATTTAACTGGCAAGTGCTTGATATGGCTGCTTTAGCAGATAAGTCTACTGGTAGAATCTAGAGGGGAGGAAATAAGTCAAACATGGAGACCAGATGCAAAAACCACTCATGAGCAGCCACATACGACAGAGGTCCCTCTGGAGAAGCCACCAAAGGATATAAATCTGTCTTCAGATTTGTTTTGAGAAAACACCCAAGCAGGAAAGCTGCTGTACAAAATTACTATTGCCCCATTATGTGACTCTGTTTTACTTTTGTCTTAGTATTAATCCTACCTTGTGGGGAAAAGAAAGAGAGATCAGACTGTTACTGTGTCTGTGTAGAAAGAAGTGTACATAAGAGACTCCATTTTGTTCTGTACTAAGAAAAATTCTTCTGCCTTGAGATGCTGTTAATCTGTAACCCTACTCCCAGCCCTGTGCTCCCTGAAACATGTGCTGTGTCAACTCAGGGTTAAACAGATTAATGGCTGTGCAGGATGTGCTTTGTTAAACAAATACTTGAAGGCAGTATGCTTGTTAAGAGTCATCACCACTCCCTAATCTCAAGTGCCCAGAGACACAATACACTGCAGAAGGCCGCAGGGACCTCTGCCTAGGAAAGCCAGGTATTGTCCAAGGTTTCTCCCCATGTGATAGTCTGAAATATGGCCTCATGGGAAGGGAAAGACCTGACCGTCCCCCAGCCTGACACCCATAAAGAGTCTGTGCTGAGGAGGATTAGTAAAAGAAGAAGGAAGGCCTCTTTGCAGTTGAGATAAGAGGAAGGCATCTGTCTCCTGCTCGTCCCTGGGCAATGGAATGTCTCGGTGTAAAGCCCGATTGTATATTCCATCTACTGAGATGGGGGAAAATTGCCTTAGGGCTGGAGGTGGGACATGCTGGCAGCAATACTGCTCTTTAAGGCATTGAGATGTTTATGCATATGCACATCAAAAGCACAGCACTTTTTTCTTTACCTTGTTTACGATGCAGAGACATTTGTTCACGTGTTCTCTCCGCTATTACCCTATTGTCCTGCCATATCCCACTCTCTGAGAAACGCCCAATAATGATCAATAAATACTAAGGGAACTCAGAGGCCGGTGCCAGCTCAGGTCCTCTGTATGCTGAGCGCCGGTTCCCTGGGCCCACTTTTTTTTCTCTATACTTTGTCTCTGTGTCTCTTTCTTTTCTTAAGTCTCTCGTTCCACCCGACGAGAAACGCCCACAAGTGTGGAGGGGCAGGCCACCCCTTCACTACCTGATTTTTATTTATTGCTTGTCTCCTCCTTTTAAAATATAAGATCCAGGAGATTAGTGGCCTCTATCTTCAGTACCATAAAGAGTGCTTGGCACATAGTACGTGATTCAGTCAGTATTTATAAATGACTCAAGACACAAAAATAGCTTCATGAAACAGTGCTTTGCTTGAGTTTTTATGAATAAACCAATCTGAAGTCATCCCTTTTGTAGCTCATAACAAATTTCTTCCTTTTGTTTTAGGGGAAGATGAGAATAATGGAGGATGCAAATTTAACATGAGTTTACTGAAGAAGGAAGCACCAGGATTAACCTAAATGAGAATACTATTCTAATGACATTAGCCAGAGAATAATATCGTTCCTGTTCCAGTACTGCCAATTACAAGTCACAATATCTTCATTTACAATGTGGGGACAATTATAACACCTAATTATTGGTTATTGTGAGGGTTAAATAAGAAAATACACTTAAAGCCCTTAGGACACCACCCAGAACTTCATCAATGAATGCAGCTATTTTGTTATTATCATATTTATATTAGTGGTATACTACATCATAAATCCACTCAAAGCTGATGTTGAGTCATGGTGACCCCTAATTGAACACATTGCCTCAATCTGCTCCGCATAATGCACTTGAGATACCCACTGCAACAATGACGTCTTTGGTGATTTTAATTTACTACTATTCGGAGGTTCCCAATTTTGGCCTACAGGTCACAGGCAGTAAGAAAGGGATTTCAGGGACTAAACCAATTTATCACTAGGTAAACCAAACAAGGAGAGTTTGATCTTAACGTGAATCACTGGAGGGCACGGAACAAGTCTTACTTCTAGAAACCCCAGGGCCCAGCGGAGTGTCTGACACGTGATAGTCGATGTTGATTAAATAATAAATGAATGATGAACACATGCCACCTCCTTGACGGGCAGTTCAGGCAATCAGACGTCCTGTGCGTGATCAGACGCCTAGCGCTTCAGAAGCACGACTGGTGAGAACTGGGCAGCCCTTCCACGCTCCGCACTACAAGAACTGCCTGTCCCGAAGGGTGAGTGCACCAGCTCCGCTCCGGATATCGTGGCAGGACGCGCCCTCTGGCGGCGCCTCGCTCGTAGGTGGGCCCCAGCGCGCAGTCGCCAGCCCCCGCGCGTTGGGAAGTTGGGAGGGAGGCGCGCGCTTGGCCGCGCGGGGCGGGGCCTCTACCGGCCAGATGGAGCGCGCGGGCGCTGCCAGGCCCGGGGGCCAAGCGCCTGGCTTCTTACTGCGGCTTCATACTGAGAGCCCAGCCGAGGCGGCGCGGGCGGGGGTGCAGGAGCAGGACTTACGGCAGTGGGGGCTGACAGGTGAGCGGGCTCCGGGCGGACTTCGGCCAGGCGGGCCAACCTGTTGGGACTGCCTCTTGCGGGCGGGTGGCGCAGCGGGTGGGCCGCCCGGTGGGCAGTTTACCCGCCGGCGCCAGGGCCTTCCTTCGCTCCTGCTGTGGGCGGAGAGAAACCGCGCCCGGGCTAGGTGGCCGCGGCCCCCGCCTGCGCGGCGCGCAGGGCCAGCGGACGCCAGATGAATGAGGTCGCGGGCCCGGGAGCCAGGCCTGGCCCTCGGCCTGTGGAGGGGAAAAGTGGTGAGATCAGCGCAACCTGCAGGCCTCCGCTGAAGAGTTGGATGGCCTGGTGCACCAAGGATGTAGGTTTCCGGTTGCTGTTCCGGTGGGTTTGTGTCCTGGCCTGTGGAGTTTATTGGTTGCTTCTGTAAAACGATCAACTCATCTCCCAGCTTCAGCTTCTCCGTTTACTGTGCGCGCGCAGTTATTGGAGAATTCGCCACTGATTAATTCTCCCGATCGAGTTACGTGCGGTAGTGAGCGGACAAACTCAAGCAAAGCACTGTTTATGAAGCTATTTTTGTGTCTTGAGTCATTCATAAATACTGACTGAAGCACGTACTATATGCCAACTTAGCTTGTCCGCTCACCACCGCACGTAACTCGATTTATTGACACTAGCCTTTACGGAGAGTCTGCAAAGCGCGAACCTTGCATGCCCCCCAGCCCTGCCGCTGCATGGCTGACCGTACTTCCTGCTGCTCCGAGACCCCGCTCTCCTCCTGGGTCTGCGCTGACTCGTCGCTGAACCGCCCCAGCCTCGTTTTCCTTACTTACAAGTTGGGAACGTAGTGTGTGCTTTGACTGTATTGACAGAATCATGCATCAGTAATAATAATACAGTCGTTTATTCATTACTTATTGAATGCTACTGGGAGCGTATTCTTAGGCATTGGCTACAGAGACGAGCAAAACAAATATGGACCCTTCCTACCTAGAGTTTTAGACTACTGAGAGTGCATTTAAAAGTATAAACAATAATTTATTTAAGTGCTCAATACCACGAAAGAGTGAGGTTTGTCATTCTAGGAATGAAACAAAAGGTGCAATTCTGTGTTCAGCTTAGAAGACAGAAAGATGAAGTTGAATGGAGAGGACGCAGACGTGAAAGAGAAAGACCTCTCTCCTTGATTCCCTGAGTCTGTAAGAATGTGTGGCTGTAAGGAGTATGTATCCAGTTTTAAGTATGAGCTTGTAGACTGGTCTTTTTATGTTTGACTTTATCTTAACTAAAGTTTATGTTTGTGGGTTTGCCTATTTCCTTGCAAGTGTTGGGAATGGTTCTTTAAGAACTTGTGTGAGAGAGGGCTCAGAAAAGTGTGTCAGTTGATACTTAGCTGTGGATAATATGCCAGGAGAAACGTACATATGGGCAGGTGTTTTAGTGAAAATGAGGAGACAAGAGGTCCCTAGTTTGAGTGGATGGAATGGAATGAGTAAATTCAGAATTAAGTAGGCAAATGTGGCAACTTGGATAAATTGGTAGTGGAGAAGGAAAATAGAAAAGCGGAGTCAAAGGAATAGCTACTGAATATTATAACTTGTAATTTCTATTTCTATTTA
Source organism: Pongo pygmaeus (assembly GCF_028885625.2). NCBI lineage: Eukaryota > Metazoa > Chordata > Mammalia > Primates > Hominidae > Pongo > Pongo pygmaeus. The sequence goes on along the minus strand of NC_072373.2, from coordinate 108,043,789 downwards.
CCAGAATAAAGTAGTATTATGAGAAACTATTCTTCATGAGTTGGTTAAAAAAATTCTTACTCCTTTTTTTTTTCGTTTGGTTACAGAAGTAGTACATATTTTCAGTAAAACATTCAGGGAAATAGCCTATGCGTGAAGAAAATAAATATTAATCTCCATAAACTCCTTACTGTTAACATGTTCTCTATCCTGTATAATTTCCTTTACTTTCTGGTGGAGGGGGAAGGTGCAAAAATGGAGTTTCATGTACTTTTTTTGGGAAATCATAACTTTTTTTCCTTATCATTCAGTCTTCTTCAACATCATTTTTAATGGTTACAGTGTTTCAGTATATGGATGTACCATAGTTTAGACAGTCCCTCTTCTTGGTATTTAGGTTTTTTTTTTTGCTATTGTAAGTAACATAAATATCCTTGTAACCAAATATTTATTTTAGCTATGGACGTTTAATTCCTGAAAGGTACCATTTCTAGGATAAAGAGTATGCAAAATTTTTGCTTATTTCTCTATACTGTCAGCAACACTGGTATTTTCTAATTTGAGAAGTTAATATGCTATTGTATTGTTTAATTTAATGTTTATTTGGTTACCAGTATTGATGGACATTTGGATATTCATATTTGGATCATGAGGTTACCTTAGGACCTTTTTGTTTCTGGAATATGCAGACCTATTACTTCTTGCTGTTTTGCTTGCTTTTTCACTACTTGTCATCTCCCTGACAGAAGGGCAAAAGAATCTACATCTGGAGGTTAAAAAACTAAAGACTACCTTTCCCAGACCCCACTGTAGTTTGGTTGTAAACGTGACTTAGCTTTAGCCAGGCACATGACTGGGAGATTTGGAAGGGGAAAGTGAGGGAAAGGACACAGAGGGGTTTGGATTTTCCGCTTCCCTCTTGGCTACTACCTCATGGATCTCTGGGAGGGTACAGAGCATTCATTTTGTTATCATGGATTGTGGCTGCGTTGATAAGTTCCTGGGGCTGACAGTACCGTGGCCTCCTGGTTGGTTCCTGGCTTCCAGGTCATGGAGGTAGATACTTCCTTGGTGTGCCCGTGCTGTGGTGCTTGATTTAGCAGTTGTACCCAGAAGATCAGCCTAGATGTTACTCCTCCAGCCCTTTCGACAATTTTGTGGTGATCTAATTCCCTGTATTACATCCCTTTCTGCCTAACCTACCAAGGGTAATTTCTGGTTTTTGCTGTTGACTCCTAAGTGTTAAGTATTGTTATCTTTGTGGATATAATTCCATATTATTTTTGAAAATTCAATTTTTTTTTTTTTTTTTGAGATAGGGTCTCACTCTGTTGCCCAGGCTGGAGTGCAGTAGCCCATTGCAGCCTTGACCTGCTGGGCTTAAGTGATCCTCCCACCTCAGCCTTCTGAGTAGCTGGGAGTACAGGCATGAGTCACCAGTTGTAAGAAATAATACAGAAAGATCCCATGTAACCTTTACCCAGTTTCCCCTCGTGGTCACATCTTGCAGTGTGGTAGATTATCACATTGTGTACACTTGCAACGATGGTACACTATCACAACAGGATATTGACATTGATTGGTACAGTCAAGATCCAAAATATTTTCCATCTCCACAAGGATCCCTCAACTTGCACTTTGATAGCTACACTCACCTCCCTTCTACCTCACCAATTCCTTAACCACTGGCAACCACTAATCTGTTCTCCATTTCTATAATTTTGTCACTTTGAAAATGATATGTGAGTAAAATCATACAATATGTAGCCTTTGGGGACTGGCTTTTCTTCACTCAGCATAATTCTCTGGAGATTCATCCAGGTCGTTACATGTATCAGTAGTTTGTTTTTATTGCTGAATAGTACTCCACAGCACAATATACCACAGTTTGTTTCACCACTCACCCACTGAAGGATATCTGAGTTGTTTATAGTTTGTGGCTGTTGCCAAAAAAGAAAAGAAAGATATTGTAAACACTTGTATACAGATTTGGTTTGAAAATAAATCTTCATTTCTCTGTAATAAATGCCTAGGAGTGCTGTGAGTGGGTCATATGGTAGTTGTATGTTTAGTTTTTAAAGAAATTGCCAAACTGTTTCCAGAGTAGCTGTACTATTTTACATTCCCACCAGCAATGTATGACTGAGTTTGGATTCTTTGCATCCTTGCCAGCATTTGATATTGCCACTTTTTTATATTGACTATTCTAATGTATGTGAAATGCTATCTCATTGTGGCTTAGATATGAATTTCCCTATTGGCTAATGAAATATGTAACCTCTTTGATAAAATGTCTTTTTCTGTCTTTTGCCCATTTTAAAATAGGATCCTTTGTTGTTGTTGTTTTTTCACTGTTGAGTTTTGACATACTCTAGTCTTTATATACTCTAGATACTAGTATTTTCTGAGATATATGTCTTACAAAAGTTTTAAATTTTGGCTAAAATTTATCAGTTTATCGATTTTTTCTCTTATGGATTGCTTTCTTGTTGTTTGGTGTCAGATATAAGAACTCATTGCCTACTCCTAGATCCTAAGGAGTTTTTTCCTAAAAAAGTTTTACAGCTTCTTATTTAAGTCCATGATCTACTTTGAGTTAATTTTTGTCGCACAAATTTTGATATGTTATATTTTCATTTTTATTTAGTTCAGTGTATTTATTTCCATGGAGACTTCCTCTTTTGATGGACTGTTTGGAAAGAAGTGTGTTGTCTAGTTTCCAAGTGTTGAGAGATTTGCCTCTAATATTTCTGTCCATGAATTCTAATTTTATTACACTGTGGTCAGAGAACATACTCTGTACAATTTCAGTTCTTTTAAATGTGTTGGGGTTTTCTGGCCCTGCTTTAGTTTGGATATGGATTATCTGTCCCCACCAAATATCATGTTGAAATTTGATCCCCAGTGTTGGAGGTGGGGCCTAATGAAAGGTGTTTAGGTCATGGGGGCAAATCCTTCCTGAATAGATTAATGCTCTCCCTGAGTGAGGAGCAGAGAGAGTGACTGACTTCTTACTTACTAGCTTCCAGAAAGCTGGTTGTTAAAAAGAGCCTGGCATCCCCCACCCCTTTCTTCCTCTCTCACCATGAGATCTCTGTACATGCCACCCCCACTTCTCCTTCCGCCATTAGTGGAAACAGTCTGAAGCCCTCACCTGAAGCAGATGTTGGTGCCATGCTTCTTGTACAATCTGTAGAACCATTAAGCCAAATAAACCTCTTTTTATTTATAAATTATCCAACCTCGAGTATTCCATAGCAACACTAAATGGACTAAGACAGGCCCTGAATATGTTGTATGGTCCATGGCACTTGAAAAGAATGTGTATTCTCCTGTCTTTGGGTATCAGCAGAGCTGCATTCATTTCTGGAGGCTCTAGGGGAGAATATATTTCCCAGCATCCAGAGGCTGCCCACGTGACTTGACTCCTGGCTCCTTTCCTCCAACTTCAAAGCCAGAAACATTGCATCTCTTTGATCCTTCTCTAGCCAGCTTCCTCTCTAACCACAGCTGTTAAAGTTTCTTCGAATGATGCATGTGATTAGATTGTATGTCCATTGCGTTATCCAGGCCCACCTTGATAATTCAGGGTACTCTTCCATCTCAAGCCCCTTAACCTTGATTATATGTTCAGAATGCCTTTTGCCATATAAGGTCACATACTCACTGATACCAGGATCAGGGCTTGGACATCTTTGTGAGGGCCACTATTTTGTCTACCACTTCTTCCTTTTACTTTTCACTTATTTAATTATTTTTGGGTTGAATTTCTTGTGGACAATTTATAATTGGGTTATGTTTAAAATCCACTCTGGAAGTCTTATTTTTTTATTTTTTTATTTTTTGAGACAGAGTTTCGCTCTTGTTGCCCAGGCTGGAGTGCAATGGCGCAATCTCAGCTCACCGCAACATCCTGCCTCCCAGGTTCAAGTGATTCTCCCACCTCAGCTTCCTGAGTAGTTGGTATTACAGGCATGAGCCACAATACCAGGCTAGTTTTGTATTTTTAGTAGAGACGGGGTTTCTCCATGTTGGTCAGGCTGGTCTTGAACTCCCTACCTCAGGAGATCCTCCCGCCTCAGCCTCCCAAAGTGCTGGGATTACAGGTGTGAGCCACTGTGCCCGGCCAAGTCTTTGTCTTTTAATTGGTATACTTACACCATTTATATTTCAAGTAATTATTACTATGTTTGAGCTTAACTCTGCCATCTTACTTTTATTGTTTTTAGTTTATCTCTGTTTCTTTTTCTTGCCTTTCTGTGAATTATTTGAACATTTTTTAGAATTTTATTTTTGATTATTTACAGTGTTTTTTAGTTTATCTCTTTGTGTAGCTCTTTAGTGGTCGTTACGGGTATTGTATGTAAATGTACGTGTGTGTGTATAAAATCACAGACTACTGATATTGTCATTTTACTTATTTGAGTAAAGTATGGAAGCATTACTTCCCTTTATATTAACATTACTTGCCTATATATCTATCTTCCCTTTATATTTATAGGTTTACTTTCTGTTTATAATTGTCTTAAATATTTCCTTAATATACCTTTAGAACCACATCAGACACTGTTATAATCTTTGCTTCAGCGGTCAAACATAATTTTAAAAACTCAAGAAAAGGAAAACCTATTGTATTTACACATATTTTTGAATGCTACATTCTCACCTTGATGTTCCAAGGTTCCATCTTTTATCATTTCCTTTTTTTCCAAGGGCTTCCTTTAGCCATTCTTTGAGGGTAGGTTTGTTGATGATAAATTCTCTTTGTTTTCCTTCATCTGAGAATTTCCTCTTCATTCCTGAATACTATTTTTCTTGATTACAGGAGTCTGGATTGACAGTTCTTTTCTTTTGATATTTGAAACATGTTGTGGCATTTCTTTCTGGCCTTTAAGATTTCTGACAAGAAATCTGCTTGCATTTGAATAGTTTTTCCTCTTTAAGTAAGGTGTTGTTTGGTTTTTTTTCTGGCTGCATTTAAGATATTTTCTTTGTCTTTTGTTTTCAGCATTTTAATAATTACATATCTTGGTGTGCATTTCTTGGTTTTGTTTTGTTTTTGTTTTTGTTTTATTGAGATAGAGTCTCTCTCTGTCGCCATGCTGGAGTGCAGTGGTGCTATCTCGGCTCACTGCAACCTCCGCCTCCTGGGTTCAAGTGATTTTCCTGCCTCAGCCTCCTGAGTAGCTGGGACTACAGGCACCTGCCACCACGCCCGGCTAATTTTTGTATTTTTAGTAGAGACGGGGTTTCACCATGTTGGCCAGGATGGTCTCAATCTCTTGACCTCGTGATCCTCCTGCCTCGGCCTCCCAAAGTGCTGGGATTACAGGCGTGAGTCACCACGCCTGGCAATGTTTTGTTATGTTTGCGGTTTACTCAGTTTCTTGAAACTGTAGCTCTTTAGCCAGATTTGGGAAGTTTTCAGCTATTATTTATTTAAGTACTTTTTCAGCCCTATCCTCCTTCACCTGTTTTTACTGGACAACATTGAACAAATGTTAGATCTTTTGTGGTAGTCCTGAAGGTCCCGGAGGGTCATTTGTTTTCAGTCTGCTTTCTCTCTCTTCTGATTGTAATCTCTCTATAACTTCTATTCTGTAGAGTTCACTGATTCTTTCCTCACTTCCTTCCATTCTGCTGTTGATCCCATCAACAGCATCAGTAGGCTTTTATTTTGGTGATAGTATTTTTCAGTTTTTAAAATTTCCCTTTGGTCTTTCTTTATATCTTTTATTTCTTTGCTGAGATTTCTGTTTCTTACCTGAGGTTTCCTGTTTTTTTTCAATTGTTCAAGTGCATTCATAACTACTTGTTGAAGCATTTTATCATTACTGCTTTAAGGTCTTTGTCAGATAATTCTACCATCTGTGTCATCTGGGTGTTGGCACCTATTGATTATCTTTTTTCGTTCAGTTTGAAATCTTCCCGGTTCTTGATATAATGAATGACTTTTATAATAATTGGAGCCAGGCATTTTTTTTTAATCATGTTTAAACCTCCTGTTTGACTGTCTTTGTCTGATGCTGCTCTGGCAGGGGAAGAGGGTCTGCTGCCTTGTTAGTGCCAGGTGGGGATAGAAGTCCAGGCTCCCCCTTCAGCCTCTGTCCACATCTGGGGATTGGGAAGGGGCTCCTCCATCCTGCTGGGTGAGGGTGGCAGTTGTGGCTCCCTCCTGAGTCTCTACTGATCCTGCAGGGGAAGGCTAAGGGCTAGGGCCTCGTTACCGGTTGGTGGGGATAAAAATCCCAGCTCCCTACTTGGCCTTCTCTTATACCATCCTGGCTGGGGTGCTGGGGCACTCGTTGTAGCTGTAGGTAGAAGTCTATGCTTTCCATTTAGCCTTTGCTGGTGGGACCACAGGTTTATTCCTGTGGTGTTTACTAGAATAGAGCAGTTATTATCTAAAAGTTTCCTGTCTTGCTAGGCTGCCATTTTCTAGCAGGAGCAGGCTTGTGAGGGGTGGGGGTGGTATGGTTTGGCTGTGTCCCCAACCACATCTCACCTTGAATTGTAATAATCTCCACGTGTCAAGGGTGGTGCCAGGTGGAGATAATTGAATCATGGGGTCAGTTCCCCCGTATTATTCTCGTGGTAGTGAATAAATCTCACAAGATCTGATGGTTTTATAAATGGGAGTTTCCTGCACAAGCTCTCTTGCCTGCTGCCATGTAAGATGTGACTTTGCCCCTCATTTGCCTTCCACCATGATTGTGAGGCCTCTCCATCCATGTGGAACTGTGAGTCAATTAAATCTCTTTCCTTTATAAATTACCCAATCTCAGGTATTATTAGCAGCATGAGAAGAGACTAATACTGGGAGGTGTTCTGATTTGTTTTGGTTTTGGTCTACATCAGTTGGTGTTTCCAGTTTGCTGATTTCTTGACCTGTCAGACTGGGATATATAAAGCAAAAATAAATTCCAGGGAACTTACTACCCTACCTTCCTCAGGTCCCAAGGTCGCTAGCTAGTCTGCTTCTTCACTACAGCTTTCAGAATTTTATGCTTGTTTTCTGTAGCATGTCTAGGGTTTTTATTTATACTTAGCAAGAGGAATAAGGGAAAGTAAGTATACTCCCATCAGAAACAGAAATCTCTGAATTTTCTGATTATAAAATGGGGATAATACCTACTCCATAGACTCATTATAAGCATTAAATGAGGTACTGTAATTTATTTATTTATTTTTATTATTATTATTTTTGTGAGACAGTCTCGCTCTGTTGCCAAGGCTGTAGTGCAGTGGCGCGATCTCAGCTCACTACAACCTCCGCCTCCCGGGTTCAAGCAATTCCCCCTGCCTCAGCCTCCCAAGTAGCTAGGATTACAGGTGCCCGCCACCATACCCAGCTAATTTTTGTATTATTTATTAGAGACAGGGTTTCACCATGTTGGCCAGGCTGGTCTTGATCTCCTGACCTCAGGTGATCTGCCTGCCTCAGCCTCCCAAAGTGCTGGGATTACAGGCGTGAGCCTCTGCACCTGGCCTGAGATACTGTAATTTATGTAAAGTGTTTACTACTCCTTTGGTGTTTGTAAGTGCCTAAGAAAAATAACTTATTTTTTAAATTTTGTACAATTATGTATTTTGAAGATTTTTTAAAAGGTATAAGTTAAACCAGATAGTTATGTTTTGCTAATAGTTCTTATATAAAGTATGTTTAAGGTCTTTCACCTTCCCAAGATATGGCTATTCTTTGAAATTGGATTTTTCTCACCAAGGGAAAGAGAAAAGAGAGTAAGTTCCATATTAATTTCACATGTTTTCTGCCATCCCTGTACACAGTTAAACACCCTTTGTGAAACATCATTTCCATTCTTAAAAACAGCGCTTCTGTGTTGAAGCATTATTCAGTGTAGTCCTAAGTTTTTTCCTTTAGCATTGATGGCATATTTAAATGGGTGCAATTAAACAAGCAGACACATGTACAATCCATGTGTTGTTGCTCTTTGTTAAGTTGCATCAGTAATGCCTCATTTCCTGGAATGGACACAGGTGTGAGTCTCAGGCAGTATAGAGGCGAGATCCCAAGTTGACTTTCTCATCTGTCAAGTGAATCAGGTGACAATGACAGGCTACTTTGGGGCTTTGAATATAAAGGTGAATAACTCTGCTCAAAAAGTAGTTTGGAAGTCAGCAGAAGTTTAGATATCCATAACTCCTCAGCAAAAGATATGGCCAGTGAGGTTTAGGGTTATGTGAATTTAGGCTCTGTTCCTCATTCAAACTCTTAGAACATTGCCTTGTGCATGTGCTGAAATGTCTGCTCTTCGGATTTGCTGTATTTTTTGTTTCTAGGGATTCACCTACGCTCGTACCAGCTGGAGGGAGTAAACTGGCTCGCCCAGTGCTTCCATTGTCAGAATGGCTGTATCCTGGGAGACGAGATGGGCCTGGGGAAGACCTGCCAGGTGTGTTACTATGCGATGAATACTGCTCACTGCCACTGCAATACTTCCTTATAACTCATTCTGGAGCTGAGAGCTCTGGAGCTAAAACAAAGCTCAGTTTCACAAATGTCTCTGGGATCCGGGCTAACTGGCTCTTGCATCGGGAAAGGGCCTTCCCTGTAGTCCTCTCTGCCTCAGTCATTGCAGTTGCCCTACTGACTTTATTCAGGGCCAGCAAATGCTACTTGTCCTTTCGTCGGATGTTCACATAGCTCTGCTTTAAGCTCTCTAAAAAGATATCACCTCCAAATGTGTTTTGCTAAAATTTTGTTTAGACTTTTTGCATCTATGTTCATGAAAGACATTGGTCTGTAATTTTCTTGTAGTGTCATTATCTAATTTTAGTATTCGGGTAAAGCTGGCCTTGTAGAATGAGTTGAGAAGTATGCCCTTCTCTTCCATTTTCTGGAAGAGTTTATGTAGAATTGCTGTTAATTTCTTCCTTAAATTCTTGCTAGAATTCACTAGTGACTCCACACTTGTTTTGTAGACACATCTGGTTTATAGTAATAAAAGATAAACTTTCTCTAAATTGCATCCTCAGGGAAAGCTAGACTGAATGGTTTTAATTCATTAAGTCACTTATTAAAGAATTGTTCCTGGCACAGTTTGGGCTGAGAAGCCATAGATAATTTAAGAAGAAAATTATTTCTGTTAGAAAAACTAACTGCCACCCTGTAGTCAAGCACTCTAACCATAACCATGAGTTGCAATGTGTGTTTTGCATGATTGAACTTTTGTTTTATTTTTGAGACAGGGTCTTGCTCTGTCACCCAGGCTGGAATGCAGTGGCATGATCTTAGCTCACTGCAACCTCTGCCTCCCAGGCTCAAGGAATCCTCAGTCTCCTGAGTAGCTGGGACTACAGGCGCATGCCACCATGCACAGCTTATTTTTAAATTTTTTTGTAGAGATGAGGTCTCACTATGTTGCCCAGGCTGGCCTTGAAGTTATGGGCTCAAGTGTTCCTCCTGCCTTGGCCTCCCAAAGTGCTGGGATTACAGGCGTGAGCCACTGCACCTAGCCCATGGTTGAAATTATAGTGCATATATAGTTTGTATTTTGTTAATCTAACAGTGTCACTGTAATTTTTTACTTCGTTATATTCTTCACAGTCATTATCAACATTGCATAATATTCCATCAAGAGAATTTATAATTTACTTAAATGTTCTACAGATGAGAAATGGTGATTCCTCCCCTTTTTGTGCTGTTTAATCTTGATAGGAACATCTTTGTGCTTGTAGCTTTCTCAGGATTTTGAATTACATCCTTAGGACAGATTTTTCTCAGAAATAGCTCAGCATTTGAAGATGGAGTCTCTTGACACATTTTTTTTTTAAAACAAGTTATTTTCTCTGTATATTACAGCAACATTCAAGTCAAAAGTGTGTACTAGAATCTTCTGAAGTATGCCCATTTGCCTTTACCAATATTTCCATTTTATACCCTTCCTTAAGCTTAGGATCGTGTATTGTCTGTTTTCCCCATTAGAATGTGTCCTCCAGGAGGGCTGGGCGTTTTGTCTGTTCTGTTCACTGTTGTATAACTGGAGCATAGGACAGTGCCTAGCAAATAGAAGACACCCTGTAAATACATATGGAAGAAAGGAAGACAGTAGGGGAAGGTGGGAGGAAGTGAGGGAGGAAGGAAAGCATCCTCCCTCGGGAAAGCCTGGCAGGCAGCAGAGGGCCACCATGCGATTGGCCGTTTTCACAGTCATATCTTGGCACTTCTTGCTTAATGTTTTCAGAGTATCGCAGATCTTGGCCATCAATTGGATTTTCATTAATTTCTGTTGTCTTTCCTGAGTTTTTCTTTACAGTAGAGGTTCAGTTAACCTAAACATTGAGCCTCATTGCTTGTTAACTACTGAAGTAATTGAGTTCCATAAATTTCCGTGGCAAGTATATTTGAGGCTTACATGATTTCGCTCTACGAATGGATTACTCCCCTAATGGATTGTGGAAGGTCGTACAATATTTCTTTGTAAAACAAGTCTTATACAAGAGTGTGTGTTCCCTACAGGGCTGTGGGAACTTCATGGTTGTTTCTCATGGGGAAATGTGATCAAAACTGCCTTTCTTTTTCTGTGTTCCAGACTATTGCTCTCTTCATTTATTTGACAGGAAGATTAAATGATGAAGGACCATTTCTGATTCTTTGTCCCTTGTCTGTTTTGAGCAACTGGAAAGAAGAAATGCAGAGGTACAGAGTAGATGTAGCTGAAATTTTATTGTTTATCTTGATTAAGATTTTTTTTTTCTGGATGATGTACAAAATGTGATAAAACAACCTATTGTCGTAATTAGTAAGTTTATTCCAGAAAACTTTGAACTGATAGAGTGTAGGTAGACACTGAGGATATAATAGGGGAAGAGTAATATTATTACTATTTGGCAATTTAAAGGTCGGCAATCGTTTATAGTAAGTATTGATGAACTTAGTAGAAGCCATTATTTTTTGTTTGTTTGTTTGTTTGTTTTGAGACAGAGTTTTGCTCTTGTTGCCCAGGCTGGAGTGCAATGGCACGATCTTGGCTCACCACAACCTCCGCCTCCCAGGTTCAAGTGATTCTCCTGCCTCAGCCTCCCAAGTAGCTGAGATTACAGGCATGCGCCACCATGCCTGGCTAATTTTGTATTTTTAGTAGAGACTGGGTTTTTCCATGTTGGTCAGGCTGGTCTCGAACTCCCGACCTCATGTGATCCACCCGCCTTAGCTTCCCAAAGTGCTGGGATTACAGGTGTGAGCCACCGTGCCCGGCCTATTTTTCATAGTGACGTAGGAAGTAGCTCATGTGGAAGAGATCGTTTTATTTTTCGAGTCAGCACAAGACCTTTTTAGATCTGATCCCTCTACCTGTTCACATAGGAACTCGCTCTGAGGTTCAACCATTCTTTAGATAGGATTCAGAGCCCCAAGACTCTGGTTGTAGGACCTCATGAGGTCTGCACATTGCAATCCTCCCATGAAATGTAATTTTCCAGATATGCACATCCTGTCACATGGATCTAGTATCTATGTTTATCTACTTCTTTTCTTGGATTCAGATTTGCTCCAGGTCTTTCCTGTGTAACATATGCAGGCGACAAGGAGGAAAGAGCCTGCCTTCAGCAAGACCTGAAACAGGAGTCACGTTTTCATGTGCTACTGACTACCTATGAGGTATTCATTCGTTTCTCTATAGCAAGAACTCCTAACCTGTGACCTTAGAAGTTGTAGAGTCTGCTGAAATCATATTTAAGTTTTGTTGAGAGCACACACTTTTCTGGGCAGGGAGTCTACCTTCATCAGATTCTCAAAAGAGGGCTGTGACCAAAAGAAGTGAGGGATCATTGTGCTTCAAATTAGTTCGATCTTTTCCTTTCTTGGTGGATCAAGGGGGAAGGCTTCTCAAGGAAGTGGCATTTGAGCTGCCTCTTGGTTGATGAACAGAAGTCAGGCAGGCAGGCAGGGGAAAGGGTTTTGTGGACTGAGGAATCACGTCTGTTACTGGAGGACAGGAATAGAAGACAGCTCCAGCCTTATTTTAAATCCTTGTTTTTCAGTCTTAAGACAATGTGTTCCACTGACCTTCCACTTAATCAGGCTTTTCTCTTTGTTTTTAAGATGGCGCTACTTAGAAATTATTCTCAGAACTTTTTTTACTTAGTGAACAAATGAGACTTAGATAAATCCTGTAGTTTAAGAGAGTTCACAGAAAACTAGCTTATCAATATCAGAGTTTATCAATGCCAGCCTTTATAACGTGTCTTCCTAATTTTTCAGATTTGCTTGAAAGATGCATCATTTCTAAAATCGTGAGTAGGTTGTACTATTTAAGAACTTGGGTTGAGTGTTTCGTGAATGTCATGTCTTTCCTTCACGTTTTAGTACTTTGCCTCTCCTGGCGTGTCTGGTATGTCTTCCATGAGTTCTGTTTATGGGTAGGCGGCATGGTGGGAGTCCTGTTTACAGTCATTAGCTGTGTGTCCTTGGGTTAGTTATTTAATCTCCATGAACTTCAGCTTCTTATCTATAAAATGGGGATAATTGTTTCTTACCTCAAATAGCTGTTATGAAAATTAAATGAGATTAAATATACTTTGTATGGTTAATAGATATTAGGCTCTTTACATGCAACTTGCATAGACCCCTTTCAGTACTACCATTTGGAGAGTTTGCTGTAATATAGAAGGAGAACCATTTGAGCGGTTTGCTGGAAATAACCTAAAGTAGCAATCAGTGCCGTGGAATTAACTTTTTTGAAAGGGAGTTTTAAGTGTACCTCTAATTAGTTAACCTCATATTGGCCCATGAAATCGGAAACTCAGATTTAACTCTCAATACCACCTAATAATGGGAATGATAGGATCATGTCAAGATAACAGTTACAATGCAAATTAAACAAGGGCTAGAGTTTAGGTAAGAAAGATATGTTGACAGGGTTTCATTCTCTATAACCTCTGTAGTTATTACATGGTTAGGTGGATACTCTGTATTTTAATATTCAAAAATTTTTGTTTTGAAAGTATTTTATCAATATTTTAAATGTTATTTCTCATCCAGGTTCCTGTGAGTTGGATTTCTATTTTCATGCTATTTTGAAATACTAGAGGCTAGGTCATAGATTTCATGACTTCTACCCAGTATTTCATTTAAGTGAGCATATTATCTTATTTTTCTTAAGATATACATTCCCTCTCTTTTTATTATTAATATTCAACTTAATATTTGTTGAAAGTCACTCACTGGAAAGACATTGTTCTGAGAGTTATTGGCAATATCAGGAAAGTGAATCGTAGAGCTACCCTAAGAAGACATAAACTCCAGTGGAGGGATGAAAAGTGTACAGATATCCATAATACATAGCAATATATGGGAAGTCTCAAAAGATAATAAAATTAGGACATAAATGTTGTTGGGTACTTTACATAAGTTATCCCACTTAATCTTCATGAAAACCCCACGAGGCAGCTATTATCATCCATTTTACGGGTGAGGAAAGTAAGAGATTTGGTAACCCATCCAAGGTTACATTGCTGATGATAAATAGCAAAGCAGACATTTAAACCCAGCATTTGGTGCTGTGGGGCCTCTTTTTAAGAGAACTTCTCAAAATAGCTAGTTGTACTGGAGTTTTACATTATTCAGCAGAAATAGAATCTTTCTATTTCAGATCATCTGTTTTCAGTGCATTTTCAGGTAGATTTAAGAACCTAAGTAACAGAGGGACATTTATAATGCTGTCTTGTAGTATGAATCCCGACAACATAGATACATTCTTTCAATATATTTGGAAGGTTATATTGCTGCTTGCTGTATTGTACATTCTGAGAATAGCAGGGAAGTGTAATATCATCTCTGCCCTAAAGAGATTTATTATGGAGACTTAAGGCTGTGCATGTTACAAATATGAAAAATTTGAAATGTTTTGGACAATAGACTTGTAAAACTCTTTGGATCAAGAGGATTAGAAATTACCTCATCCGACTTTCCATTCAGTGCTGGATTTCCCCCATCTTTTCCTCTTCAGGGAACATGATTTAGAGTATCCTTTGATGAGTGATTTGACCCACTTCCTTTAATGAGCGAAAATCCACTTCTCTGTAGCCTGTTTCACTGAACAAGCGTTTTTTTGGACACCTAAGTGTCTAGTTCTTCACAAGGGAATAGGACCTAATCTGTTTTGAAAGCTAATTCAAACAGAGCCAGGCACCATCCTAGAGAAACTTCCATACCTTATCTCATGACCACTGTGCAACTTCAACTGGACCCTTGTTTCTTGTCATCCTTAAATGCATCCTCTGTTCATGCCACCCAACCTTCTCCTACGACTTCCTGCACTCTATTTGGACCTTCAGTCCTCCCTCTACTCGCTCCTCTCATTAGGTGAATGGTAGTGTAGTAGGCACCTCTGTTCCTCCGCCTGTCCTCTGGAGTTTCTCTGTAGCCTCAGAAAGAGGGCCTCCTCCTTGTAAGGTGAACCTCTGCTCAAGATCTTTCTCTAATTTTGGAGGAATTTTCCTTTCCATACCTACTATTTTTCCAGTGTTCTGTTTTACCTGTATATACATTTAGTTTTTTAAATATGAAAATAATGTAATGGGATTCCAGAATGTTTATAATCAAAATAAAAAGTTAAACATCTTATAATTTTCACTTTATTATCTTTTGCATGGCTTTCACATTTGTAAAAGAGGATGCATGATATTTATATCTTTTTTATTATTCTATAGGCTTTTTAAATTGCAACATAATCATATTTATTATTTAAAATGCCATGTAATATTTTACTACCTATTATTGGACATTTAGGTTATTTTCCATTTTTTGCTGTTTTAAATAATACAACTTCAAACATTCCCACATATATCTTTTTCTGTATTTTGAATTTTTCTTAAATAGCTTCTCAGTAGTATTTGTCAAAGTATTTGCTTTTATGACTGAAACTTCTGGAGAAGTTGCTGATGTGACATAGTATGCTACAAAATGTGCTCTGGCAACAGCCACTAATGACTTCCATGTCAACAAATTCAGTGGATATATCTTCCTGGACATCTCTGTGAGATTTGACTCTGCTCACCACTTACCCATTTTAAAGTCACACTTCTTAAGTTCCTACAACACCACTGTCTCTTGATTTTTTTCTTCTGTGTTTGAACATCAGCTCTGTCTTTATGACCTTCACCAAGTCACCTAACCTTTCTGAGCTTTAGTGTCTTTATTAGTAAAATGAGCATGATTGTTTGCTTGCTATACTCTTTTAGACTAAATAACACATAAAGCCCTGAGGTCAGTGTCTGGCACAAAGTAGGAGATCATAAATGTTTCCTTTTCCTTTCTGTCTCTGGCTTCTTTTCTGCATAGGTCTTTCCCATTTTGTTAAAAAAAAAAAAATCCCTTGGTTTTACTACCTTATCCAGATATTGTATTATGCACATGTAGCCTCTCAGATAGGAAGGTAATTTGGTAGCATTTGTAACAGAAGGGGCTTACTGTTAGTCTTTTTAACAACAGTCACAGTTTTGTAGTACGACTTTGGATTGTGAAATATGTGTTTAAATTACACAAAACTGAAAGCTTGGGTTTTCTCTCACAGATTCCCTTGGAGTGTTCTTGTTGTGGATGAAGCTCACAGGTTGAAAAACCAAAGCTCCCTGCTGCATAAGACCTTGTCAGAGGTAAACTTACAGTGTAGCCTTAGTTTTTATATAACCACTTTTTTTTAAATAGACATTATATTTTAGAGTAATTTTAGATTCACAACAAAACTGAACAGAAACTACAGATGTTTCCCATGCATATGTCCCCACACTTGTACAGCTGTCCCCTGTCCCCACACTTGTACAGCTTCACCCATTATCAACATACCCCACCAGAGTGGCACAGTTGTTGCAACTGATGAGCCTACATTGATACATCGCTATCACCGAAAGTCCATAGTTTACATTCGGGTTCACTCTTGGTGGTGTGCATTCTGTAGGTTTGGACAAATGTACAATACCATGATATCTACTGTTACAGTATCATACGGAGTAGTTTCACTGCCCTAAAAATCCTCTGTGCTCCACATATTCATCTTTTCTTCATAACTCTCTTAAAAAAATACTAGTTTAGGCCTGTATAGAGTCAATTAAATTGAAACCTTTTTTCGAGTTCAATTTCTGCAGGGCTAAATGAACATTTTATGGAAGACAGAAGTAGTACTGAATTTGGCCTAACTTCTTCTTTCTTTTGTATTGGAGATAGGTTTACTAATATCTGGTGAATAAGAACCCTACCCCAATAGAATGCATTTTATTTCAGAAATGTTTCAACTCTCTTTTGATCGTCTTCAAAGGGACAATTTCTCTTAAAAAATCTTATTGTAATTCTTCTTTGTGCAATAGTAGATATATCAGACATGTTGTACCCCTCCCCCCAATTTACCTGTTGAAAAAATTTGATAGTTCACCTGGGTTCATGAAGAGACCAATTACATGCTATTGAATATTACCTCCAGTTTGTCTTGTCTTTGTCCTACTTTTGAGCATAATACACTTGCTTTCATTCGTTTCTCTGGATCTCTTGCATCATTCTGGCAAAGTAGATGAGAAATATCATTGTACCCTAGATTGGCCTTTTTTTCTGAGGAGTCAGTGCGATGTGAAATACCCTTTTTTTTGACTTGGTAAAGATTTGTTCATTGATGAGACCACATATGTTAATTTCTGTGATGATAATTGAAGTTTGGTCCTTGTCCTATAATAAACCAATTAATAAATTTAGAGGTCACTTGGAGGAAAGTCTTAGATATGAATTCTATTTTTACTGGCCTAAAAGTTGCAGTTTTTAGAGTCTTAATGTAGATATGATCACTGTGTATTATTAGCCCAGTCTCAAAGGTCGCTGTCCCCTGGTGGGGCCCCCTCTATCCCTGGTGTCCTTTGCCTTCTTTGTAGGGACTTTTTACAGTATCTCCTTCTGAGAGCTTGTCTTGGTCTGTTTTTCACAGACTGGGTAATTCATATGAGCAGAAATTTATTTATCACCGTTCTAGAGGCTGGGAAGTCCAAGATCAAGGTGGCAGCATTTGGCAAGAGCCTTCTTAACTGCATCCTCACATGACAGAAGGTGGACGGGCAAGAGGGAGCAGAAGAGCAAGCTATCCAAATGCTGCATGACACTTTTTTTTTTTATATATATAAAGGCCTTAATCTTATTCACGAGGGAAAAGTTCTTATGAACTAACCACCTCTTAAAGGCGCTACCTCTTAATACTATCACATTGACAACACCTGAATTTTGAAGGAAACACATTCAATCCATAGCAGTTGTCATATCCTGGCATCTAACCTTATGAAAGATGGCTTCATAAACTACTGTGCCAGTTTACTAATTTAAAACGGGAGGAGAGAAGCAGGCATAGTAAAAGAACCTGGATTTGGAGTGGGAAAGCTAAGTTCTGTTGCTAGCCTCAGAGCCTTTTCTTGTTATTCATAAGGAAACTAAGGCTCAGAGGGATTAAGTGAAGAAATGGTTCTGGGTCATCTTAGCATTCCTTTTTAGATGAAGCTTGGGTTGCAGATAACTGGTTGGAAAGAAAATACATTTATTTATTGGGCTGAGAGATGGGGAGGGGGATACTGCCATTTTTTTTCCCCCTAATATTGTTTTCAGTTTATAAAAGTTGGAAGCAACCAGCCGGGCGCAGTGGCTCACGCCTGTAATCCCAGCACTTTGGGAGGCCGAGATGGGCGGATCACGAGGTCAGGAGATCGAGACCATCCTGGTTAATAATGGTGAAACCCCGTCTCTACTAAAAAATTCAAAAAATTAGCTGGGCGTGGTGGTGGGCGCCTATAGTCCCAGCTACTCGGGAGGCTGAGGCAGGAGAATGGCATAAACCTGGAAGGTGGAGCTGGCAGTGAGCCGAGATTGCGCCACTGCACTCCAGCCTGGGCGACAGAGCGAGACTCTGTCTCAAAAAAAAAAAAAAAATTGGAAGCAACCTAAATGTAAAATATAGGGAATTGGTTGTACAATTTATGCAACATTCACACAATGCATTTGCAAAAGGTAAGGCTACCGAGAACAATTATGTAGAAGAATATTTAATAACATGGAAAATGTTTGCAAAGTATTTTATACACACACAAAAAAGCTTACAAAATACTATTTACAAACAGAGATGGCCTCTGAATCTTTACCCAGTTATAAATTTTGATCCCAAAATGGACCTAACTGAATCAAAATGTTAATTTGTGTCATAGGGTAAGTTACCTGTAGCGACTAGCAGCCTTGGTTTCCTTTGTGACCTCACAGCCTTCATTCATCTCAGCTCTTTACTTGGTGAACACATATTGTAAGAATGTGAATTGATTATTGGAAACATTACTTTTGACAAGTTCCCATACTTGAAATACTACAAAAACATCACCTAACAAGCAGAACAACCATGAATGGGTAGACATTGATTAGACATTTAAAAAGAAACAAATAAAAAAGGCAGATGGCAAAAAAAAAAATTGTTTACATCTGTTTTCATTGATTGTTATTCATTTATCATTTTTTGTATTATAAAAGCAGTGTCGTCCTATGACCCCCCTCCGAGTCAAAATATAGAAAGACAAGAAGAAAAGGAAAACATCCCAGTAATCCTACTCCTACATTAACACTTTAATGGTTTAATGGTGTATGTGCTGCCATAACCTTTGCTGTGTGTATACACCCAAAAAGTAATGTATATATGCATATATATTATTTAAAAAGTCAAAATGTATATTATTTTAAATATCAAAATATTGTGTATATACGTGTGTGTATATATACACATACATACATACGTATATATACGTTTACATACTATGTTTTGACATTTAAAACAGGCTGAGTGCTGTGGCTCACACCTGTAATCCTAGCACTTTGGGAGGCCGAGGCAGGAAAATCACTTGAACGCAGGAATTCAAAAGCAGCCTGGGCAACATAGTGAGACCTTGTCTCTATAAAAAAATTTAAGAACCTAGCTGAATGTGGTGGTTAAGTGCCTGTAGCTCCAGCTACTGGGGAGGCTGAAGTGGGAAGATCACTTGAACCGGGAGGAGGAGGTTACAGTGAGCCGAGATCATGCCATTGTACTCCAGCCTGGGTGACAGAGCAAGACCCTGTCTCAAAAAAAAAAAAAAAAAAAAAGATATACATACACGATGTCAAAATATGGCTTCCCCATTTTGATGTATTGTTTAATTCTACTGGTGTAAGTTCTTGTGAATGTCAGTTTAGAGAATATCTTTTGCTTGACCTAATATCTTTTCTTCTTTTTCCTAACCTTCTACTTCATGTCTGTCTTACTCTTGGTGTTCTTCTCTGTTGTTCAAAATTTAAGGACATTTTTTTTACATTTGAGATTCTCTGTGAACCTATGTCCAGAAACATCCAGAAATCTTGACATCTTGCATCTTGGTGTTCTTCTTTGTTGTTTAAAATTTAAGGAAATTTTTTTTCCATTTGAGATTCTCTGTGGTCCTGTGTCCAGAAACATCCAGAAATCTTGACATCTTGCATCTGATGCACCATTAAATTTTATAAAAGGACAGTCTCCTATTACAAATCTTGCTTATTGCTTGCAGTGTGGGGCCTGATGCTGTAGCGTTGCATTCTCAAACTGCATGAGCATGTGCATTGTGTCTCAGATACCTCAGTGGACTCCCCGACACAGGCAGTAACACATAGTTTGAATCCCCATCTAAATTGAATAATAACAGCCATATTAAATCCTCATGCAATACTTCAGAGTTCACAAAGTGTTACTACATCCTTATTATTATCCCCTTCTTATAGTTGAAACTGAAGAGGTATTATTTCCTGCATCAAACAGCTAGTTTGCAGCTTCAACCTGAGCCATCTGATTTCATGTCCCCTCGGTCATTCCATTAAATCATGCCTCTCTCTGTGTGGGTAAAGGTTGTGATGGGTAACTCAGCCTTGCATTCCAGTGTTATGGAATTTTTATTTTATTTATTTATGTATTTGAGTTCTCAGTAGTCTTCAGTCTCCTGTTGACTGGAACTCCCATCCAGAACAGCCTCCAAGAGCTCTACTCCCTCCTCAGTTTTGTGGAGCCTGATCTCTTTTCCAAGGAAGAAGTGGGAGATTTTATTCAGCGCTACCAGGATATTGAGAAAGAGTCTGAGTCAGGCAAGTTCGTTTCCTACAAATCATCCCCGAGAAGCCTTGACACAGAAACCATCCTCATGCATAATGGTTACAGGTAGAAAAGAAGGAGAATTGATGACCAGAGGACACCTTCCAGGGAGACAGAGCCGCTGATGTTAGGGAGATGTTAAGTCACACATGTTGTTCCCAGTTGTCTGCTGTTCATGACTCTCTTAATTGTTTGCTATGTGATTCTGCAGTAGGGCTTCTTTAGTTCATTTTTGGATGAAATAGAAAGTGCCTGCTGATTTGCAGACTTTTTTTCCAACTTGTAAATTCTATAAAGACTTTGTTAACTTAATAAGTCACTTCCTGAGGGAGAAAAGAATGTGGGTGCTGTAGTCCCAAACTACTGTTCAGCATTCTACAGCCCTGGTATTTCTTTTAATGCTGCACCAAAACCAGAATTCTGGGATGGGAACCCTTCCTCATTCATACAGCCAAGAGTTGTAGTCTTCTGTTCTTGTATCTTTGCCCCTCTGTGTTGTAGGATTATCTATCCCCGTGATATTATCCTGGGATGATTTTTCAAAACAGATGGGAGGTATGCCAACTAGTGAGTTTGTATGTGCTGGGTAAGTATGAGTTTGAGGGAGCTTCTCATAGCAAAAATCTCCAGACCATAGACTGAAGATTACCTGGCGAACCTGCTCTTATTACTCCCATGTTTTGGGTTACCTGACAAAATATAAGACTTCTAGTCAAATGCTTGACATACTTGTATTACATGGGACACACTTGTGTTAAAAAGTTGTTCATTATTTATTTGAAATTCAAATTTAACTGGGCACCTGTATTTCCATTTGCGTATCTGGCAATCCTACAGGTAGTATAATTCTAATTTAGAATAATTTTTGAAATTCAAGACATCTGGGGAAAGAATAAGGAATTTTAAGTCAAAGAGCCAAATTTGAATGTTGGCTACATTCACATCCAGCTGTGTGACTTTGGATAAGTTGCCTAATTTCTGAGCCTCACTTAACTTAGCTATAAAAATGGGGACAGTATTCCTCACTTGAAATTTCTAAGCTGTTATGCTGATCAATGAGATTAAATGCAAAAATATTCTGGAAACAAAAGAGCTTTGTGTAAATGAGATGATAAGTTATTTGAGTGTTCCTCATTCTTGGGCTAAGAACAAGTTATGATTCCAGAAAAAAGATGATCCCAATGAAGGAAGAAATACTATAAAAAAATGACCATACTGGCCTAGAATGCAAAATAAGCGTGAAATGAGAAACAAAAATAAATTTCTTTAAGTTCTCTAGGGTTCATTGCCTTGGTTCTACTTTTGTCCCATACTTCTTGTATTTTTTTTTCTTATGTAGCAAGTGAACTGCACAAACTCTTGCAGCCATTTCTGCTGAGGCGAGTGAAAGCTGAGGTAGCTACAGAGCTTCCCAAGAAGACAGAAGTAGTGATATACCATGGCATGTCAGCATTGCAGAAGAAATACTACAAGGCCATTTTGATGAAAGACCTGGGTAATCAGAGGGCACTTGTCCATTTAGAAACTAAATGAGGATGTGATTTCAGGTAGTAAAATATTTTATAATCACACTCACTTGTATGATCCCAAGCATATGGGATGAAATTTTGTATTCTGAATAATTCTGGTCGGCTACAGTGGGACTGTGGCAGAGCATCTTAAAGGTAACTCAGCCTTGGTTGTTGCAGTTGTGAAATTTCCTTTTCTCCCCTCACTCAGTTTTTCTTAGTGCCTGTAATTACGCAAACACTTCCAGGTGTCCCAGTCATGTCTTTCATCCTCCCACCCTGTCAGATATGGTAGTCCACCCTCATTCGCAGTTTTGCTTTCCAGGGTTTCAGTTCTGTACTGAACTGCAGTCTGAAAATATTAAATGAAGATTCCAAAAATAATTCATAAATTTTAAATCAAACTCTGTTGTTAGTAGCATGATGAAATCTCACTCTGTTCCACCCAGGACATGAATCCTCCTTTTGTTCTGCGTATCCACGCCATCAGCGTTAGTAGCCTGCTCTGTCATCAGTCCAATAGTCATGGTATCATAGTGCTTCTGTTCAGCTGACCTTTATTTTACTTAAAAATGGCCCCAAAGCACAAGAGTAGTGATGCCTGCATTTTGGATATGCTAAAGAAGCCATAAAGTGCTTCCTTTAAGCAAAAAAGGTTAAAGTTCTCAATAAAAAAATGAAAAACAATTATATGCTGAGATTGCTAAGAACAAATCTTCTGTCTGTGACATTGTGAATAGGTATATTGTTATAATTGTTGTATGTTATTATGAGTCGTTGTTAATATTTTACTGTGCCAAATTAAACTTTATCATAGGTATGTATGTATGGGAAAAACCACAGAATACATATAGGGTTTGGTACTATCCATGGTTTCCGATATCCACTGGGGGTTTTGGAACATATTCCCATGGGTAAGGGGGAACTGCTGTGTTTAAGAGAGTGCAAAACTTTTTTGTTGAATCAAATTCACTGGGAGGAATTGGAAGTGACAAGGGAAAGATAGGAGTGAAATAATTTCTCAAATTGCACTTTTTTGTCCCTTGACTCCACAACAACAGTTAAAGAAAATTTAGAATTTGCAAAAGAGTAACAGAGTACTCCTGAGTTCAATGTATAGTTGAGGGTCTTTCTTAAAACAAAATGGTTAAGAAAATTTTATGTGAACATGCTGTTAATTCTCAATACAATTCAGTGAAATTTGGGAGGTTAGTATAGGTTCAAAGGATATAATTGAAATGATTAAGGTTACTTGTAAAAACTCAGGGTTTTGGTTTTTGTTTTGTTCGGTAGGCCATCTCTTTCTCTCTCTCTCTTTTTTTTAAATTTCAGATGCATTTGAAAATGAGATGGCAAAGAAAGTTAAACTACAGAACATTTTGTCCCAGCTTCGAAAGTGTGTGGATCACCCATATTTGTTTGATGGTGAGACAGTGCCTTTTCCCCCCACATTATTCTTTGGTAATGTTTCTGTGGCCAAATCATACCAAAATTCTTCAAAATAATTGCATATACTTACTGTGTCTACTTTGTTTATTCTCAATTTCTCTGTATTGGTATTAACTCATATATTGTTCGTGTTCAGATATCTTCAGTTGTCCCGGTAATATCCCTTCTGGCTATGTTTTTCTTTTTTTGTTAAATCCACGATCCAGTCCTAGATCCTGCAGACCCTGCATTGCATTTGCCATGTCTCTTTATTCTTCTATAATCTAGAAACATTCTTCAGTGTTTTTTTTTTTTTTTGCCCTTTTTTTTCTTTCATGACATGAAGAGTCAAGACCGGTGGTTTTGTGGAATGCATGATAATCTGGGTTTTTAAAAATCATTTCTTCATGATTAGATTTCCCAGTGTCTTGAATTGACTCAGTCAGCCTTTCCTCACCACTATTCCAGGTTCACTAATGATCTCCCTGTTGCCCAACCAATGGTTATTTGTTAGTTCATATTCCAGTTACCCTCTCAGAAGCCTTTGGCACAGCTGATCACTTCTTTCTTGAAGCACTTTCCTCCCTCAGCTTCTGGGATATACTTTCTCTTCTCCATCTGCTCCTTCTCAGTCTCCTTTGTTGCTTCCTCTTCATCATACAGACCTCAGTAAATTTTCCTCTGGGCGCCACTTTGGCTGCATCCTAGGAATTTTGATGTGTGGTATTTTTGTTTTTCTTCAGACTGGGGCTTTTTTGATTCCCTGATTGGTAGCCCTTGGAGCAAGCACTCCTGTGGCCATGGAGACTCTAGATAGGATCAGTACAGAGGGCTTGCTGCAGTCATTTTAAGGGAATCTCTGCCAAGTAGTGCTACGAACTGTTTAAAGATTGCACAAAATCTCAAGTAGGTGCATATGAGAACTTTTTTAAGAGGAGGGGGTGTTGGGAACACATAGGTTTTAAAAGAAGTCCTCCAGGTTATTCTGACTGCCATTTTGACTTATTTTATAGAGTGAGTCTCAAGATTTCAGTTTTGGGTCTCCTTGACCTTTAGAATCTTCTTTTGTCTCAGTTTCCTGAAGAGTGCTTTTTATTCCTTAGATAGATGTTTATTAGGCTTGTTGGATGTGCCAGGCTCTGTAATTGGTGTTAAGCAGGACTGAGATCATCATGCAAACAACTACTTATATGAGGAGCTTTTGGCTTCTCTTCCTGTAGCCTAGCTATTGGCTTCTGCCCTTACTGAGGGCACATTACTGGGAGTGGGTTCTTTCTTTTCTAGGTGTGGAGCCGGAGCCTTTTGAAGTTGGAGACCACCTGATTGAGGCTAGTGGGAAGCTTCACCTGCTGGATAAGCTACTAGCATTCCTGTATTCTGGGTAGGTGGTAGGTTCACATTTGCTGCTCTGAGCTAATGACTGTTAAAACCTGACTATTGAGGAACTCACTGAGTTGTTCAGGCCAATTCCAGTTTTCTTTTTTTTTCTTAACACTGATTCAGGTTCTGCCTTCTCTGTGACTACACTCCCACCCCATTCTATCCCACCCCACCCCTTCCACAGTCATTCTTTTGTTTCCTGAATCTGTACAGCACTTATGATCCTAATCCAGCACTTGGCAATGTGCTGCCGTAATCTGCTGTCTGGTTAACTGGTGTATGTTTACCGTATCACTCCAACTATATACTGTTTGGCTCCACAAGGACAGAGACAACACTGAGCATTTCTTTTATAGTTGCCTGCTAGTAACTTGGCATTGAATTGCCACATAATGAAGGCTCAGTAAACATTCATTTTTGTTAACCTGTGGGGTTTGATTTAAACTCAAGGGGAACTTGAAGGACTCTTTCTGAGGGACATGAGTTGCGCATTAGAAGACGAGGTTCAGAGCCAGGCACTGTGGCTCACGCCTGTAATCCCAGCACTTTGGGAGGCTGAGGTGGGCGGATCATGAGGTCAAGAGATTAAGACCATCTTGGCCAACATGGTGAAACCCTGTCTGTACTAAAAATGCAAAAATTAGCCGGGTGTGGTGGTGGGCTCCTGTAGTCCCAGCTACTCGGGAGGCTGAGGCAGGAGAATCACTGGAACCCGGGAGGTAGAGGTTGCAGTGAGCTGAGATCATGCCACTGCACTCCAGCCTGGTGACAGAGCGAGGCTCCATCTCAAAAAAAAAAAAAAAAAAAGACCAGGTTCAGTTAGTGTTCAACAGCCATGTGTTCAGCTTATACTTAATTCTCCTAGTCACCAGAGTTCTCTCTTTCTAGAGGAGTCTAGGAAAAGCCCAGATTCCCATGGGTTTCAAAATTATCCCTTTGGAATGACTGTCTTAGGTATGGCCTGAACTAATCTAAAACTTCAGATTTGGCAAAATTGCTCAACTTTAGGAATGTGCAAGTTAAATAATTTCATGTCTTACTGTATTTCATTGGTTCTCATATATCTGCCATAAGTATGTTAGAGTTGGAGAAGGACCTATAAATGCCTTCTGGCCAGTTTTTTATTTCACAGACCCAGAAAGGTTATCTGACTTGCCCAACAAATGGCAGAAATGAGATTAGAATTGAGGTTTTCAGGTTCATTGCTTTCTCTACCCATTTGGGGTTTGAATCTTGAAAGAGTTCCCAATAATTGTTCCTCTTAGACTTGTTGCAAGCTCAGATTAAATAAGTTTTTATAACGAGAATATTGTTTTGACAGTGCTGTGCTTCTGTTTATGCAAATTTAAAATAACAGCCAGTAACAAGGGACTCTAGGCTTGACTTTGTTCTTGACTTACTCCATCATTTTGCCTCCTCCTTTCTTCCCTCCTCTCACTATACAAAAATTTTCTCATGTGTTATGGAAGATGAGACATCACTTACCCCTTGCTTCTCTAAAGTAATGCTTCTCAGACTTTTCAACCCATATAGCTGTAGATGAGAGGATAGTGACTTTACACCCCCAAACAGGGAATAGTTGTAGATGACTGACCACAGGCTTTCTTCAGAGTCTCCAGTTTTTCTTTTCTTTTTTTTTTTTTTTGTGTGTGTATTTGAATTTTGCATTTTACTCTTCACATATCTGTATTTATTTTGCTACTAAAATGAAAGCTTATATTTCTTTCCATTGAGCAAATTGACATTCCAGAAAGAGGCACCTTGTTTATTCTAGGGCTTATATCTCCTGTTGCATTGACATGTCCCCAGGGAATAATCTCCACTCTAGTTTGAGGATGACTGCTCTGAGGGATACAGCTACCTGTGAAGGTGTATTCTCATAGAAAGCATTTGGAGTTTCTGAGGCAGTCTATAAATCGTACGACATTTATATTTCTACTTTGGTATTTATTTATAAACTTGTATTGTTTGGTAAATTTTGCCTGAGGGAAATTGACCTTAAATACCACTAGACTTGGCAGTGTTTCCTTTTCTTTTTCTTGCCAGGGGCCATCGGGTTTTACTTTTCTCCCAAATGACCCAGATGTTGGATATTCTCCAAGACTATATGGATTACAGAGGTGACACCTTTTGGCCACTACATTACCTAAGGCTCTCTTAGACTTAACAGTCCAGATAGGTCCATGAAGAATAATATGGGATATGAGAATATTACAAAGGAAAGCAGGGTGAGAACATTATTCAGAACCAAAAATTCAAAAGTAAGGCGAGAGGAGAGTGATGTGTGAAGGCAAGGATGGACAGCAGAGAAGAGGCACGTGGGCAGAAATAAACTCCCACGTTCCCATCAGTTACATGATTTAAAATTATGGGCTGTGGAGCAAATGTTGTGGAAATGTTTTTGAAAATGTATGATAAAGTTTCGGTGACTAGAGCTTTTAGCGTCTTGTAACATTCACCTCAACAGTTGAGCACTTATTCATGATCAGTGAAAAGGTGAATATTGAAATTATAGAGATACCAAATAAGCCAGGGGAAAAGTAAGAGCAACTTTTTCTACATAGACAATAAAGAATGTAGGTTATTACCTGGGAAGTCTGTTTAATATGTAATAAGATTTGTGTGAGATGATAAGAAAAGGCTCTAACATGAATTGATCTTGAGCCCAATGTTGAATAGCTCCAGACCTTAACAATTTAAAAAAGTAGTTCAGACCGGGTGTCTGAGTTCTGCAGTATACCTGGTCTGGTGGACACTTGCAGAAATGCCCTTGGCACATGCCACTGGCCATTGAGGGGTCCCCAGATGCATAAACAGCCTGATCTTGTAGCTCCCCTTCCCCACACGGATGCATGGAGACAGGTGGCGAACTCTAAAGCCTCACTGAAAGGCAGATTGCTGGACCGTTAGAAGGGGCTCACTCACCTGCCTCCAAGCGCTTGTCTTCTGTTTACATAAGAATTACATCTCAGCAAAATTGTAACTATCACACAGGATAGATGCTCAGGGTTGCTTGAGAATAGTCAGAACTGAGTTATTAACTTCATAAGTGCCAAAGACTTCAACTGCATATATTTAAAAAATCCAGAGGAGTATGTTATGGTGAGTTCTTTTGTAAAATGATAATTGTCCCTGTTAATTTACATTTTTCCCTTTGGGATTTGCTTAAAGTAGGGCTGTGCCTGTATATGGAAAGGGACAAAATTAGCCTTTGGTTTTGGGCTTAATTTTTTATTCCCCAAAGAATACTTGAAAAGGGTTAAGATTTCTGTTTTTCTTCCTCTCTGTAAAGGCTACAGCTATGAGCGTGTGGATGGTTCTGTGAGAGGAGAAGAGAGACACTTGGCCATTAAGAACTTTGGACAGCAGCCCATTTTCGTTTTTCTTCTGAGTACTAGGGCAGGTAGGCTGCAAAGGCATTGATGGAAACAGACAAATGAGGGATAATAGAGTACTATTACATCCCAACGGTTAGTACACTTTTTTCCTTAATTCTCCGAAAGGTGAGGTTATTATTGAATGTAAAACAAGGTACTGGACTTCAAGTGTGGTGCTCTTTTCTATCCAGCCTGCCAAACTGTCATCTCACCAAAGAAGTAAGGCTGAAACCTGGGGTTATTGGAAAGTAATTCTAATCTACTTTGACCATTGACCTGGGAATGTCCTGAAAGGTTTATGTGATTTTGTGGAATGTTTCATTTACATTCAGTGGAAGTAGCTCTTCTTCCCAACCATGAATTTGGGAAATAAGTTAACAGCTTGTCTACTAGTTGTCCTTCCTCTATAAGTATTTCTGGAATAGTGTTGAAAAGCTTAACAAAAATCTAGTTGTTAAAAAATGTGATTATGTTGAAACTACCAACTTTTTAGAATTATTTATGACATCGTCCATATATGATTTAAATCATGAATATTATGACACTGGTAATGCTTTACCAGTTACAGAGTGCTTTCATTTACTGTTACATAATTTGAAATCAGCTCTTGGAGATGAAATGATTCTCTAAGTCATTGTGGTGTCTGAAAAAAAAAAAAAAAGGCCGGCACGGTGGCCCATGCCTGTAATCCCAGTACTTTGGGAGGCTGAGGTGGGTGGATCACTGGAGGTCAGGAGTTTGAGACCAGCCTGGCCAACATGGTGAAACCCCGTCTCTACTTAAAAAAATACAAAACTTAGCTGGATGTGGTGGTGCGTGCCTGTAATCGCAACTACTAGGGAGGCTGAGGCAGGAGAACCGCTGGAATCCAGGAGGCAGAGGTTGCAGTGAGCCAAGATTGCCCCACTGCACTCCAGCCTAAGACATTTTTCTCAGGTCCTGGAGCAAGCTGACCTTAGTTTTTAACTCATAGGATCCTAGTTTCATTATCTTATTTTTGTAGACATAAATCTTGATGTAGTACATACAGGAACATGAAAGGGATGTGTGTCCTCTATTAAAGACAGATTGACATTTTTCTAAAAAGAGAGTTCAGTCTTATTTAGAAAGCTTTATAGATGCCTACTGCTATAAGGGTATATGAAAGAAGTGTCAGATATAATTTTCGATTATTATATATAATCAAAATAAGGAGATTATTTCACCTGTGTTTGTTTTATCTCCCTAATAAAATTAATAACATAAGATTCATTTGGCCTCACTCTTCCAGGATCATATACTGCGCGTGGAATCTCAGCCATTTTCTCATGTGATCAGTTGCCTCAGGGTTAGTCTCAAGAGAAACTGAAAGAATCAGGCAGTGCATCATCACTGCCGAGAAAACAGTTTTATTTATGCTTTAATGATTTCATCATCCTCATATTCAGAGAGCAGCATTATGTTTGAAATGTCTAAAATTAGGAAAAAAGAGATCTCTGCTTTTCAGTTAATCTCCTTGGAGGACTCAGAGTAGATCTTCTGGGAGCTGAAGCAGTCCTGGACATTAGTCTTTTCCAAACACTGACTGTTGTGTTTGCTGTCACAGTTTTGCTGTAGTTTTGCAGTATTTTCATTTATTTAACAGGTTTCCTTCCAGATTTCAAATATTTCTGTGATTGAGTCATATTGCCACCAGATGGCAGTGATAGCTCATGAATATGTTCCTATTCATGGATGTGGGTGTGGCTTATTTATAAAAATCTCACCCCTCAGTGAAGAAGAGCTGCACTGAGACAACATGAATTCAAGAAGATAATTTTATGGAACACATTTTAAAATGAAATAAGCGCCTGAAAAGTATTATAGTATAGTGGATAAAAGCACGGACTCTGGACCCAGACTGCAAGGGAATGAATCCTGGCTTTTTCACCTTCTAGGCTTGCAACTTCAGAAAAGTCCCTTACCCTCCCTTTCAACATCTATAAAGTGGGGAAAATCATAGCAACTACTCAACTTCCCGACAGGGTTGTTGTGAGGGTTAAAGGAGTTAATATAGAGAGAGTGCTTAGAATAATACCTGGCAAGTAGTAAGCACAGCGTAAGTGTGATTATCATCATTATTAGGTATAATTTAGCATCTCTCAGTAATCAGTCATGATTACCTCCTTGTTCCAACTTCAACTTGATATGAAGACTTTAATTAGAATATTCCTGCCTGATTTGTCTGGAGATCCAGCTTATGGTCAGTAGTCCTTCTTAAAAGTTAGTCCTTAATTCAGGTTCATGGAACAAGCCCTTTCAGGCTTGCTTGTTTCAGCAACCAGCTCTAACGACCCTGGCAAGAGGGAGTCTGTTTTGTACTTGTTTTCACATTAATCAAAGAGAAGGCTGCAATGTATCTTCACGGTTCTCTTAATTAATTCCTGTAACTCAAGGTACCCCCTTAGCTCTCTTCCTGCAGTGCTGAAGGAAAGACCAGCAAGAGTGTTCTGAGCAAGCCTCAGAACACTCAAGAGTAAATGACAGTGTTCTTGTCTTGCCGTTGTTTTGTTACTTTCTTTTTGATTAATGTGGAAACAACTACAAAAAAGACTCACTGGAGTTTTCTCTAATCAGAGGGAGGAGGTTTCACACTCTGCTCAGGAGTATAATATCATCCACTCTTCTCATTAACTTTTTCAGAGATCTTGCTACCTAGTTGTAACTTGCAAGCGACATTCAGCGCTCTTCTCTTGACAGTGCACACTGCAGACCTCTCATATTTAGATCTGTTTTCTGAAAGAGCATGTGTCCTTTTCCTCAGACTACTCTAATCAAAATCTAATCAAGGTTTTTAAGCAGAAGAGATAAAGTGGCTCCATGGCACTGACTTAAGTATCCGCTTTGGCCACTTGCCCCTGCTCCGCTCATTCTGTTCCATTCAGTAATAAAAATTTTCCCATCAGGCAATAAGAGGTCAGGTAGCACTTCTCACTGCTAGGACAAGGCTTTGGAGTTGGGGGTGTGGGTCCATTTGAAGGATGAAGCCAATTGTTTTGACTGATTTCAGTTTATCAGTCTGACCCACTCTAGCCTTGTGCTTATTTTGTAGCTCCTCGTCTGTGTGCTGCTGATTACGTTCCTTTTTGCATTGTTTTCAGGTGGAGTTGGCATGAACTTAACAGCAGCAGATACTGTGATTTTTGTTGACAGTGACTTTAATCCTCAGAATGACTTGCAAGCAGCTGCCAGGGCTCATCGAATTGGCCAAAACAAGTGAGTGATTTTTTTCTGCTTCCTTGGCTTGCCCAGCAGCAGTTCTGGGTTGTGAGAAAGGTGAAGAATATAGTCCTGGTGACAGTCCCACACTGGGAGCTGAGAGACCACCAGGTTTTAGCCCATCTGTGCTATTGACTCCTAGGGTAGTATTGGGTGGGTCACATTATCAGTCCAGACTGACTTTATTAGAAAGAGTGAAGTCAAACTGTGAAAGGATTAGAAGGAAACTTTAGAAGTCATTTAACTCATCCTTCTTGAGTTAGGGTCTAACTCAGTTAAAAAATAGGGTTATGGGGCTATGGAGCTAAGCTAAAAAAAAAAAAAGATAGATGTTGCCCTTTGATCTGAGGATAATTTGATCTTCCAGATATTTTCCTTGGCTACAGATAAGGAATCCCAGTCATGGTTACCCCATCATTCTTTCCTTGACTCTCTGGAATGGTTCAGAGAGAATTTCAGGCAAGTTCTCTCTAACAAGTGCTCAGGACCAAATGAACCAATCTGCCTTTCATTGTACCCTGAATATGGTATTCGGTTTTCTTTGCTTTTAGATGTATTTACCTTGCATACTTTTGCCCAGCTTTGCACACCCTTATAGCACACTACCCTTGTTTGACTTATGTCCAGGTCTGTTAAAGTTATTCGGCTGATTGGTCGAGACACTGTGGAAGAAATAGTCTATAGGAAAGCAGCCTCCAAACTGCAGCTCACCAACATGATCATAGAAGGAGGCCATTTTACTCTGGGAGCCCAGAAACCTGCTGCCGATGCTGACTTCCAGGTATGATATGATATATTGTTCTTCACTTTGGAATATGCCAATACCCTTTGTGTGGAGGAGAATGTAAATGAAAAGAACCAGCACTCACGAGCCACTCTCCCCAGCTACACATTTGTTCCTTGGCCTCCCACACACCTGCCACAGTGCTGGCTGTGTGCAGGGTCTGTAGGAACTAAGGATTCAGATCCAAGCCTCATCACTTCTTGGCTGTTTGGGTTTGAGCAGCTTTCTTAACTTCTTAGATCTACTCTTTTTGCATTTCTAAAAATAAAGACACCACGGGTTAGCTTAGAGAGCTGTTAAGAGAATTAGTTAAAATAAAGAACTCAGCATAGTCAATAACAATTAATTCTGTACTTCCACCTTAATCCCAGACCTTTGATCAGTGACTTACATTACTTCATACTCAGAAGAGGGCGAATGAGATCAGGAATTCAAAATTGTGCCTTAGAAAAAATGGGTGAAAGAACTAGAGGTAGTTTATTTAAAGAAGGGAGTACTGGATGGGAGACAGACACTGGATTGGAAGATTTTAGAGCTCTCTTTTGGAAGAGGACTTAAGAGTTACTCTGTAGCAGCCCTTGGGTTAAAATTAGAACTCATAATATTTCCTGGATCCTTTGTTTTTGCCCTAAGGATGAGGGGCTGGATGCAAAGAGACCAATTCCTAGGATACTAGAAAGATGCAGGTATGAAGGGAGTAATAAATGTCTGTCAAGGGCAGCATCAGCGGGAGAGTCTGGTGTGAGAAACATTGCAAAAGAAGGAAGGACAGGAGTTGGCTACTGTTTAGAGTTGGGTCTCAACAGTAGGGAGATAGAAAATTCAAAGATGGCTGTGAGGTTTTAGGCCCCTATGATGAGGAGAGAAGAAAGGAAAATAGGAAGTAGGGCAGAGTTTTAGGAAGATAAAGAGAATTTAGGCTTTAGTCAGAGTGTGCAGTAAAAATACAATATAAACGTAAACTGTTGTTAGAGGCAGACTCAGACAAAAGGAAAGAATTTGTAAAAGTTTGCAAGATAGACTAGGATTGGAAAGGACTAGTCTATCAAAAAACATAAGTGTTTAAGAGAGAAAAAGTGACACAATATTAGAAGCAGAGTTACTAAGTTTGTAATTAGTCTGAGCATGGGTTTAAAAACAGCAGTTTTCTCACATGGTTACCGTATCTGCAAAGGCCAGTGCATATCTTTACATATCAGTGTTGCAAAAGACAGAGATCCTGTTGTTTTTGTTAGGGAGTTAGTAATTATAGGAAAGGCTCAAGGTTTTATTAATTTTGGGATTAGAACTAGAAAGAGTAACACTGGGTTTTATTTGTTTGTTCTTTGTTTATCTTAGGGGGTAAGTGTGGCTTTTTTCTTTTTCTGACTTTCCTTGTGTTGCTGACTGTGTCACATGCATGCTTAATTAACCATAATGGTGCTAGGGCAGGCCGTACGTTTTGTTTCACACTGTCCAAGAGACAATTACAAACGTGAGATGAAAGCTTGAGAGAGAGGTAGAGGTATGCTGTAGATACCCTTAAATGCAGTTTTCCACAGAAAAATTATCCATAGAACCTTAAGAGAGAGAAGGTCACTGCTGGGCATAGTGAAGGGGTAAATGACAGAGCCTCAGAAGGCCCACATTCTCTAGTTAGAGGAGGAAGGATGTCATAGGTTGTTTGCACTCTCCCAGTGGAGGGAGCTCCAGGGGTCCAGTGAGGGGTATCTTGTGATGTGGGCTGCTGGACACATCACTGTGAAAGGTGTAGACATACCTCCACCCCATGGGGCCACAAACTAGTGGGGACATGGACTGCTGGCTGAGAGCGACTCTGTTGGACTTTGTGCTCAGCTCATGGTTATCAGAAAGTTACTTTCTGACTCTAATGTCTGATTTATCTCTTCCCCATCCAGATGCTATGAGTTATTTGTGGTTGCCAAAAGCAAAGGTGATAACCCAAAGCCCTTGTCTAAAAAGAAAGCAGGGGATTTTTGTTTGTTTTTGTTTTTTGGGTTTTTTTTTTTTTTTTTTTTTGAGATGGAGTCTCGCTCTGTTGCCAGGCTGGAGTGCAGTGGCGTGATCTCAGCTCACTGCAACCTCTGCCTCCCGGGTTGAAGCAATTCTCCTGCCTCAGCCTCCTGAGTAGCTGGGACTACAGGCGCGCACCACCACACCTAGCTAAGTTTTGCATTTTTAGTAGAGACGGGGTTTCACCATGTTGGCCAGAATGGTCTTGATCTCCTGACCTTGTGATCCGTCCGCCTCGGCCTCCTAAAGTGCAGGGATTACAGGCATGAGCCACTGCGCCTGGCAGATTTTTTTTTTTTTTAAATACCAAAAAACCAAAAGTAAAAGACGTGGTTCTGATTTAGTAAATCTAAGCAGTAGGTATGGAGTTCTGAAGTCCTGAAAGAAGGAAACAGGTTTTTTATCCTGCAGGGAGGACACAGTAGAAACAGGCAGGCAGATGCAGGTGCAGTGAACACCTATTGGATACTGTGTGCTAAGTGTTGTCTGAGGTGCTCTTTTCCAGTTGTTTCAGTAAATAAGAATAACAGCAGGATGAGATAGACACTATCTTTATCCCCATCTTAAGTGATTTGCCCAAGGTTATTCAGATTTAGGATTCCAATCCAAGCACTCTCTAACCTCCGAGCAAATGCCCTTAATTACTGTAATATACAGCGTCTCATAAAAACACATACAATTTTCTTAATGACTAAGACACATTGCAAGTGAGCAATAACAAGGGAGAGCCAGGAGGTGAGCATAAGTACAAGGGGGTGGAAGGGAGGGTCCCAGTATGGACTAATTCTTATCATAAGTAGTTGGCTTCCTACTATTCTTGGTACCAGCTGCCAAAGCCAGTCATCCTGGTTTTGTGTATGGAGGGTAAATACAATATATCTAGGTACATTCATGCTTAAGTGAGCTGTCTATTGTTTTTTCAAGCTATTACAGAATACCTTAACATTTCCAAGTTACTCACAAAATAGACGATCTGAAGATAATTAACCCAGTCTAAAAGGGCAAGATGAGAACAAGGGCCCAAGGTTTGAATCCACCTTGGGTCAGGATCTCAGAATTAGCGCTTAGGGAGGTGCAAAGTTGGAAGTAGCAAGTGAAAGCCAGGAAAAATTATCTATGCTTTCTGCATGGTTCCTATAGCCATACGGAATAGGCTGAGAGTACTCCAGAGAGGGACGAGAGAAGAGAAGCAGAATAATGCAATGCCAGAGGAATATCCAGAAAAATTCAAACTGAGAAAAGGCCTTCGGGTCGGGTGGTCAGAAGTCGTTACTGATCTTTGCCAAGGTGGTTTCGATAGACCACTGTGTTAGGAAAACAAATTGCCAAAGAAAAGGAGTCAGTTCATGATGGAGGTAAAGTTCCCAGTGTAGCCTTCCCTTTCTAAGGAGTCTGGCAGTGGAGAGGTTGGAAAGTAGCTAACAGGGTCTCTGATTTCAAGTGGCTGCTGGGAGTGCTTATGAAAAAGTCAGAGGTGCTGTAGAAAATGCAGGAAATTACTATTATTCTTCAAAAAAATTGGAGGCTTATACATTTTTTTTGTTTTTATGCAGAATTGTCAAAGTCAATACCTCTGATAATCATTTATCACCTCTCTGCTTACCCATAATCCAACTATTAAATGGCCCTGGCTGTTACTATCTATGATGGGGAGAGCAGAAAGTCTGCCTGTTAGAGAAGCACTGTGCCTGGTGTCCTTAATCCACTTAGCCAATCACTGATATCCTAATGTTTCTTTTCATGAGAACTTGCTGGACTTTTTTGTTTCCTCTATTCAAGTTGAGTGAGATACTCAAATTCGGTTTGGATAAACTGCTGGCCTCTGAGGGGAGCACCATGGATGAAATAGACCTGGAGTCCATCCTGGGAGAAACCAAAGATGGCCAGTGGGTCTCTGATGCCTTGCCTGCAGCAGAAGGAGGGAGCAGAGAGCAAGAGGAAGGAAGTAAGTTGGAGGTTAGAGCAGAGCAAATGGCACAATCACCCCAAGCTAGAGCTCACGTCCCCATGGAAAGTTTTGGATGCTGCTCTCTGGGACATCTTTTTTCTACCTTACCCTATTGTCATCTTGGGCACACTGTTTAAGACTTGCTTGATAAAAGAACTTTACCCAAACTAACTGGAAATTTGTGTCATCTTGGGCACACTGTTTAAGACTTGCTTGATAAAAGAACTTTACCCAAACTAACTGGAAATTTGTGTGGCTCTTCCCTTGTAGCTGAACTGTGAACCAAAATCATAGTATTAATGTTTATGATAGTATCAATCTTAAGGCTTTGAATTTGTACCTTTTCTCCCTTGATTGCAAACATCTTCTTCTTTGTTTATTAGTAAAGCCTACCATCCTTGGTATGATGCTTTGCACATAGTGATTCCTCTTCTAAACAGTAGAATTACTTGTTTTTTAAATTGCAGCTAACATTGAGCATTTACTTTGTGTGCATCAACAGTGCGGACTTTGTCATGTGCTTTTTCCATTTAATTTCCATAATCAATGAGATGTAGGAGATGGTTTTGTCTTTCTCTTAATTTTCTTTTCTGAATTTGGTCAGCATTTGTCATTTTGTTCTTTTCTATTCTGAGCATTTAAATTTCCGATTTGAAGTAATTTTTCACATGGTAGCTTTGTAAAGGTATTCCCTGGCATCTTGTAGTTATTTTGAAATGACTTATTTTTCTGTACCAGCTGCAGCAGAGATTCAATATGGACTGGGGTGAGAGGTTTGGGAGTCTTACTAGGCTTCTTAATTCACCAGTACTTTCTTTCAGTAATACAGAATAGTGCTGTTTCTTTACTAGATGGTAGCTCCTTTTTATTTTGGGTAGTGGTAGTGGCATGATTTCTGGTTTTGCAGTTCTTTTTTGTTTCTATAGGACCGTGAATTTCCATCACTCGCTTTCTCTCTGTGCCACAAACTTCTCAAAAGATGTCTTCCCACCTCTAAGTTGTCTCTCTCTCTCCCTGCCAGAAGCAATGCCTTCCCTAATTCCTGGCTGCATGTATTTTCATACCTTCCCTTCCGTTGAGTTCCTTAGTAGCCACTGCTCTGATCCACTCAGACCTATCCTCATTATCTTCCCACTTGGAATGTGACTGTCTTTTGTGGGTAACTTTTATCTGTCTGACCTTTCTGGAACCCCCCTGCCCTCTCCACTGCATAGTCTCTGCCTGACTGTCTACTCTAGTGTGGGCTTTGGAGCTGGCTCAGCTGGTTTTGGGGGTTCATTTCTCTTAACTTCCGTAAGTTGAAGTGTGTAGTATTTTCTGACTTCTAATGTAGTAGGCATGGATTGGGGTGGTTTTGTTGTCCTTGTTGATCTGTATGGTTTTTGTGGGATAGGTGGAAAAGTTGGAATTTGGGCAGCTGGCATTGTTTTACAGGAAACTGCTTTTTGACTTTTCTTATGTTTTATCTTTAAAATTCTTTATAAAAATATCTTGTTTGTATTCTTCAAGAACTCTTTCTTGTTCTCTGCTTATTGTTTTAATTGTACTCTGTTCTCATTTCAAGGACATACTGTCTTCTCTGGGGACATTTATTATGGCTTTTTAATATGTATTCCAGGGAGAATATTACATCTTTTTAAAAAGTATTTCTCTTCTCATTGCATTGACTTTTACTTCTCCTTCTTTAAAAAAAAATATTTATTTATTTATTGAAATTGGCAGATAAAATTGTATTTATCATGTACAACATGATTTCTTGAAGCACATATACATTGTGGAATCATTACATCTAGCTAATGAACATACATCACTTCATATGGTTATATATTTGTGGTGAGAACACAACATCCACTCTCCTAGTATTTCTCAGGAATACAATATGTCATCATTAGCTATAGTCACCATGGTACCTCTTTTTCTAAAAAGGAAAATTTGTTTGGGGATCTCTTGTTCTCATCGATAGTTTCCCCAACCGTCTGGTATTCCCTGGCTGTCTGATCACATGTGCTGATGAAGTGCCACAAAGCTGATGGCAGCTCTGGCATGGGCCCTGGGGCCTTATTCCTGGTTGGTGAGTCAGCTTTTACATGGAGGGCACCTTCCCTAATCCATATTTGATGTCTTTTCACTGGGCAACGCATTTTCTCCAGAGACCAATCCTCTAGTATTTTCCCTGGGAGAGGTGAGAATGGAGTTCACCCCATTGCTGAAACTGAAAAGGCGGGGTGAGTCAAGGGCTCATGGCACTCCTGCTCTTTGGGGTGCAGATCTTCTCTCAGTTCCCCCCTTTGCAGTACTCTGTACTTGTAAGTCCTAAGCTCTTGGGCGATTGAGAGGGTCTCTAGACTCCTAATGAGCCCTTGGCTAGGCACCTGTGTTTTGTTTCCATGGCTCTTCTTAATCTGTCATTATCCCTCCAGCCACTTTGCATTTTCCAAAAGGTTCTTGAACTTTTTCATCCACCATTGCCTCATAGATCTTTTTTAAAATTCCTTTAGCTGTCACTTTGTGGCTTCAAGTGAGAGAAGAAATAGATGCATGTGATCATATTTTTAAGTTATAATTGATTATATTAAGTAGCAACATTTACACTCAGTTCTGTACTGATCTAGATAATTTCAGCTTATTTTCCTAACGTTTACTAGAACAAAGTAAAGTCACACTCTTTTCCAGAAAGATAATTATATTTCTCAGTCAATCCAACTGCCTAAAATAATTTTGCTTTTTTTAGACAGTCCGACTGCCAGAAAAAATCCCCAGTTGTATTACACTTTGGAATTTTCTCTCTGATGAATGGATATAGGTCCGCTCTGTGGTAAATGATTCTCCTGGTAGGATAGAGATGCGGGTCTAGGCTTATGATGGCAGAGTGAAGATAGGGAGTATGATTACAAAGAATATAAGCGGATAGGAAAGACTGGTAATTAACGTGGCCCCAATCAGAATTAAATAAAAAACAGGGTTGCTTTATCTTAAATGCCAGGGTTTTTTTAAAAAGCATGTTTGAAAGTTGAGAATTGCATGCAGTATGAAGCTACATATGTTGATCATATTTGACACTTCTCAGCTCTATTTTTTTTCTACTTGTTGATAGAGTGCCTCATTGAAAGCCCCCTGCTGATTTAATTAGCAAATGCCAATTAGAATTACAGCTGGTTAGATTTGGGTACAAGTGTAAAGCAATTGATCTCTTGAGAATGAAAATGTTTTGCTTTCATACTCTCTAGGGAAAACATACTTATAGCAGATTTCACAAATATTGTGAAAATACATTATTTGGTAACATGTGCTACTAAATATGCTTCCCTATTCAATCATTATCTTACCTATCTGTGGTTGCTAGTCTTGGCTGGTCCTGACTTTTCTTAATCACTTGATTCATGATCTTGGCAGATCACTCAGCCTCATTGAACCTTTGTGTTCTCACTGTAAAATGGTCCTATTAATGCCTACTTTGCTCTTTAACACAGTTGGAAAAATCAGACACGATTATAGTTGTGAAAGTGATCTGATAGCATGAAGTGCTATTCAAGATGACAGTATTGTCTTCATTGTTACTGTTATTACCACAATTATTATTTGCTAGCCTGTTGTCTCTCCACCCTTCTAGAGACACAATTATATACTGAAAAGAGCACACTGGCCTTAGAATCAGAAAATCCTGCCTCTTCCAGTGAGAATTACAGAGTCCCTTAATTTCTGCCTAAGCCTCAGTTTTCCCTTTCAAAAGTAGGATTAGTTATACCAGGATTGTGGTGAGGATCATGATGAAGATGCTTGATGAGATTTGTAAAGAATATTGTAAATCCAAGGGATTATTTTTGTGATTCTTCATTTTCTCATAGATTTGCCAAGCTGAATATTAAAAGTGTGTTTGGAATTAAAAAGTATAGATTTTATTAGATGATCTTAATGTCAGATTTGTGCTGAGTAATAGTTGGGAATAAATGAATGAGGAATGAATGGAGGAATCCAGCAGAGATTCACAAACCATCTAGGGATGAACCAAAGGGCTTTAAGCCATGCTCTCCCCTTGGAAAAGTAAACACATGGGATCCCCATGTAGAACCCACATTCTTCAGTGTCAGTGGGATGGGAAATGAAATACCTTCATATGGACTTAGCCCATTTAGAATATAGGCTGTTCTCTTGTCCACTCTTGTTATTGTTTTGAATAGCATTAATCTATCTTTCCTTGGTATCTAACATTTCTCTCTTTGTGTTTTATGTTGTTAGAAAATCATATGTACTTATTTGAAGGTAAAGATTATTCTAAAGAGCCCAGTAAGGAAGACAGAAAATCATTTGAACAACTGGTAAACCTTCAGAAAACCCTTTTGGAGAAAACTAGTCAAGAGGGCCGATCACTCCGAAATAAAGGCAGTGTAAGAACTGTTAATTTATTTAAGAGTTGTTCTTCCAAACTCTCATTCTAAAAAAAACCAAACAAAAAATGATGCTGGCATCATTTTGTTCTCGTAGGATGATTTGTCAGGAAATAAGTATGTGTTTGTTGAAATGTTAATATAATTAACTATACCCTAGTATAAAAACTATGTAAAAAAGTCAGCGTGAAAAACATTAAGGAGAGAATATATTGTACGATTTAATGCAGGTGAAAGCAGCCTTGTCCATCCAAGTCACCCCTAAAGGCATTCCTATATTATACCAAAATACCATATCCTGCTGTTGGTAATGATGACCCTGTGACAATAAGAGAGGATGGCAATCATAAATGATATATGTAGTGTTCACAGTGTTTGGCAGTTAACATGTGGTCATTAAATGCTAGCTATCACTAAGATAATCATGATGTTGAAATACAGTTTTAAAAAAACTATATAATACGTTGCAGAAAGAGTTCCATTAAAAATGGCTGAAGTGGCATCCTGCAGGGTATGCTTTTAGTCAAGGAAAAAAGTTGCTTTTCTGAAGTAACTTATTCCTAATGAAATGAATCAAAATGACTGTTTCAACCATGCCAATGCTGTGGCTGAGTTTACAGTGTGGTATCCTGGTCGCTGTGCCTGTGAAGTGTGTAGTATGAACAGTGCCTCCAAGTGCTTTGCCTCCAGTTCCTACCATGCAGGGTGTGTGGAGATGCAGTGTTCTGTGGAATATTAAGCATGTTGCTTCTGTACGGTGTGTGTTAGGGATAATGAAATTCGGGGAGGAATCTTTTTGACCCTGGTGATGGATCTTGTTCTTCCTCTAGGTTCTCATCCCAGGCCTTGTGGAGGGATCTACCAAAAGGAAGCGGGTTCTGAGTCCAGAAGAGCTGGAGGACAGACAGAAGAAAAGACAAGAAGCAGCTGCCAAGAGAAGGAGACTCATAGAGGAGAAGAAGAGGCA
Organism: Pongo pygmaeus; assembly: GCF_028885625.2. Lineage (NCBI taxonomy): Eukaryota > Metazoa > Chordata > Mammalia > Primates > Hominidae > Pongo > Pongo pygmaeus. The sequence goes on along the minus strand of NC_072373.2, from coordinate 108,002,663 downwards.
AAAGGAAGAGGCTGAACATAAGAAAAAGTATGTCTGCGTTAACCAAGCTGGGGGCCACAGTTGAAGGAGTCACTACTGTATAGTGAGACCACAGTTGAATATCACTTGAAAAATACAGAAGATTTATTTTAAGCTGGTTCCTATTGGTAACAGAATACTTTTTGAAAACATTTCCTGTATGTAAGTGAAAAGTCTCTGTATGTAAGGCAGGGAAGATGTGTTCCATTGAAACCAGAATTTTTTTTTTTTTTTTCTTTTGAGATGGGTTCTTGCTCTGTCACCCAGGCTGGATTACAGTGGTATGGTCACAGCTCACTACAGCCTCAACTTCCCATGCTCAGTGATCTACCCGCTATAACCTCCCTAGTAGCTGGGAACACAGGTGTGTGCCACCATGCCTGGCTAATTTTTTTTATTATTTGTAGAGACAGAGTTTCACGGTGTTGCCCAAGCTGGTCTCAAGATCCTGGGCCCAAGCTGTCTTTCTGCCTTGACCTCCAAAGTGCTGGGATTACAGGCGTGAGCTACTATGCCTGGACAAAACCAGAAAATTTTAAGATTTTATTGTAGCTATCTGACAAAGAGTAATTTACTTCAACAATCTCTTTTAGTCTTAAAAACAGGAACATTCAGTGAGTGCTCATTATTGAATTGTAGTCAGGAAGCAGCCTAATCAGTAAGACTTGTTTATTTACAAATAAGTAGAAAACTTCAATCAGGGTGAGTTTCTAATTGCATTTCTACTTGGCAGATATTGTTTGTGAACAGCAGTATAAAATGTGCTCCAAGGGAAATTGTGATTGTCTGGGTTAATTTCCTTTTGTCTCTGGCCTGCTAAAGGATGGCCTGGTGGGAATCCAACAATTACCAGTCCTTCTGCCTGCCCTCTGAGGAGAGCGAGCCAGAGGACCTTGAGAATGGGGAAGATGAGAGCTCTGCTGAGCTGGATTACCAAGACCCAGATGCTACCTCCCTCAAGTACGTTAGTGGTGATGTCACCCACCCTCAGGCTGGGGCCGAGGATGCTCTCATCGTGCACTGCGTAGGTACGAAAAGTGGTATGGGCTGGGGATGGGAGCCTCAATCCTTATGGTCCCAAGAACTGGGGAGGATGCGGCACTGGGACTGGGGTGGTGGTCCCAGTGTAGTATTGTGTGGTCAAAAAAGTGTGAATTTTAGAGTCAGGAGACATTCCAGAATCATTTCATTCTTGGCTCTCTCATTTAGCTGGTTTAGTTACCCAGTCTTTCAACTTCAACTTCCTTACCCATATAATGGGACAATATCTGTCTTATCCTCTGCACAAGGTTTTTAAGAGGGTGAAATGAAGCAACATTGATAAGACAAATCCTTTGAGAAAAAGCAAAACTTCAAGCTTGTTCCCTTGCTTAACCTTTGTACTTTTTACTTCATCTGCCTAAAACCTTTTCTTCCCAAATAACCACATCAAGTGTTGTTCAAATGTCTGTTTCTCAGAGAGGTCTTCTGTGATTACCTCATATAAAACAGGCCCCATCCCCCCTCTGTTATTCTCTGTCCCTTCTCCCATATTTTCCTTTATCACATCTGTCCCACCTGACACATTACCTATGTATTTGTTTATTTGACTGTTGCATTGCATTAAAAAATACACTTCATGGAAGCAGAGGTTTTTTCTTGTTCGCTGCTGTCACTGTGGTGTCTAGAACAATGTCTTACACGTAATACATGCTACCAAACGTTTGTAGTGTGAATGAATGACTATAAATGCTAAGATACTAAGCAGCTTTGATAGTACCAGCTTGAATAAGTCACTTAACCTTTCCTGTGTACTGTTTCATAACCTTGCCTATGTGCTGTTGCATAACCATTGCTTCTACTCACTCTGTAATGTTCCATCTACTCTCCGTCCTTCTGCAGTCATTTCCCAGGAATCACAGATGCACCACAGAGATTTTGCTCATTGAGAACCCTAATTTTTGAGATGCTTTCCTGTTATCATGGCTCCAGCTATATCTTCCAGAAAACATAAACATATTTGGGAAGTCCAACCTGTGAAATTCCTAGGAGATATTTTGTTTCTTCCCTTTGAAAAATCATTCTTCCACAAGTCCCTTTGGTGTGCCTTTGTTTTTCTAAATTGTGCACTGGACTTCACTTCCTATAGATGAAAATTTTCTCTTTCTTCAAACAGATGACTCTGGCCACTGGGGCAAAGGTGGTTTATTTACAGCTCTGGAAAAGCGATCCGCTGAGCCAAGAAAAATATATGAGCTGGCTGGGAAAATGAAAGGTAAGAAGCAAAGCAGAGGGAAAGGTTAAGGGTGGAATAAGAGAGGAGAGGATACCTAAGACTGTATCGTGAGGTTTACACAGCACTAGATAAGGAATTAGAATAACTGGTTGGGAACTGAATTCTGTCATAAATTAGCTACTTGTTCTGTGACTTCAAGGCATTCCCTTACCTTTTCTGTACCTGTTTCTTCATCTGTGATTTGTGAATAATACTTGTTCTACCTACTTCATGGAACTGTAGTAAGCATAATAAATGTGTGTATTCTGAAAAATGTTGATCCCTGCATACATGTTAAAGTATTGGAATGGGCTGGACACAGTGGCCCATACCTGTAATCTCAGACTTTGGGAGGCTGAGGCAGGAGGATTGCTTGAGGCCAGGAGTTTGAGACCAGCTTGGGCAACATAGTGAGATCCTGTCTTACCAAAAATTTAAAAATTGGCTGGATGTGGTGGTGCATGCCTGTAGTTCCAGCTACTCAGGAGGCTGAGGTGGGAGGATCACTTGAGCCTAAGAGGTTGAGGTTGCAGTGAGCTGTGACTGCACCACTGTACTACAGCCTGAGTGAGAGTGAGACCCTGTCTCATAAAAAAAAAAAAAGAAAAAGAAAAAAAAGAAGTATTGGAATAAAGATGAAGGAATATGTCATGAAAATGTCAAAGATCTATGGGAAGCCGGGCGTGGTGGCTCACAGCTGTAATCCCAGCACTTTGGAAGGCCGAGACGAGGCAAGGAATTCAAAACCAGCCTCGCCAACATGGCAAAACCCTGTCTTTACAAAAAAATACAAAATTAGCCAGGCATGGTGGCACATGCCTGTAATCCCAGCTACTCAGGAGGCTGAGGCAGAATAATCACTTGAACCTGGGAGGTGGAGGTTACAATGAGCTGAGATCATGCCATTGTACTCCAGCCTGGGTGACTGAGCAAGACTGTCTCAAGAAAAAGACCTATGGGAGAGAAATCAGACATACCATTAAAATGCTGACAAGATCTTGGGTTTGGTGCCGAGTGGAATGGAGATGTGTTACGAGGTCAGCACAACCTTGGGTATAACACTCCCTGGAGACAGAAATAAAGCTGTTTGGTGCCAGGGGAACTTAGAAGCCTGAACAATATCGTCCATTGGCACAGAGAAGGGAAAAAGGCACCTCCTTTTACATCCAGAAATAACAAAGTGGCAAGAGGAATAAAATTATTATTGTGGTTATTTTCTGGAGATTGAAGGACCTTGTCTGATAGAGAAGGGCCCTCCAGATTCCTTAGAGCTTGTTTTTTCCTAATTCTGTCCAGTTCTCTATGGTGGAAGGGATATAAGAAGTTAGAATGACTACTTTTTCTAGTAAAACAAGTTACTGAAAGAAGGGTTTAATGTGTGTTGAAATAGTCAATCCAGATCTAGATGCTGATTGGGCAGTTGGCAAAGCAAAACCCAGGGAAGGTCAGAACTGGAGGTGCAGATTGAGGAGTCCCTGTTTGGAGTCTGTGTTTGAAACCATGTGGGAGAGAGGATGGAGAAATGAGAGGCAGAGAACAGACCTGGAAAACACCTCTACTTAGGACTTGAGGCAAGAAGATGGAATTTCTGACAGAAGTAATTATCAGAAAATTAGGGAACCTTGTGCGGTATTTTGAGGTACAAGGGAGGAAAGTATGTCAAGGCAAAGAAGTTCATGGTATCACACACTCAAGTGAGGATGAATTGGGAAAAGGCCATGGATTTGACCCAAGGTTGCTCACCTTGGAGCACTCTGAGGAGAGTGGGAAGCTTAGACTTAAGGCCTGAGTGCTCAGTAAGGAAATGGAGATGGGAGTGTGCAGTTTTCTCTGAAGGAGGATTGAAGCAGGGTGCAGCAAAGTAGGTGAAACTGTGGACTAGAATTCCCAGGGAAGGCTTCATGGAGGTCCTGGGCCTGGAAAGGTGGGTTGAATTTGAATAGGTGGAGAGAAATGGCAAGAGGCTCCCCGACTGCTCATTACAACACCTGCTATTCCTCGTCTGTGGGTATTGAAGGACCCAGGCAGTTACCCTGTTCCTTTGTGTGGAGGATGGCGTACAGGCCAGGTGGGCCAGATGGAGGGTTTAGGCAGAATAATAGAGGAGAGTTTCGTTTTCACTGGCGGCTTGGGCCACATCATAGAAGACCGTAAATGATTTGTCCAGGGAGATGCCATTCTGAGCAGAACCTTATCTAATGGAATGGGTAATGGCTGGTCATTTTGGGGGATTTGATCAAAAGGATGGTGTAGCACAACCAGTATTTTAGAATGACTGAACAAAAAGTTCAAACTGGCATCAACCTCTAACCATTAGACAGGGTCTGTAAAATAAAAGGAACAAAGGTTTTTTTGTTGTTTTGTTTTGTTTTTGTTTTTGAGATGGAGTCTCATTGTCTGGAGTGCAGTGGCACGATCTTGGCTTACTGCAGTCTCCACCTCCCAGGCTCAGGCAATCCTCCTGCCTCAGCCTCCCAAGTAGCTTTGTACCACAGGCACACACCACCACGCCCGGCCACTCTTTTGAATTTTTGGTAGTGACAGGGTTTTGCCATGTTGCCCAGGCTGGCCTCAAACTCCTGAGCTCAAGTGATCCACCTCCCTCAGCCTCTCCAAGTGCTAGGATTACACGCATAAGCCACTGCACCCAGCCTGAGGTTTTTAAGGAGAAATGAGGAAGATTACATACTTTTTTTGAATCAGTTATCCTTGGCTACAAGGATTAGTAAGGGTGGCACCAGGCCGAGGTTGGGCAGGCAGTTGATGAGGAGATGTCTTTGCAGAAGTATATTTTTATGTAAGCTTGCCAGGGCCCTTGTGCAAGGTCATGGGTTTTGTAAAATCTGTTGTGATAGTTCTTGTTATCAGACATTTATGCAGTAGAACTTTCCCTTCATGGCCTTCCCTGGCTCTATTTGTCAGAGTTTTGTGTTATTTTTTGAGATAGGGTCTCACCCTGTCACTCAGGCTGAAGTGCATTGGCGTGATCATAGCTCACCACAGCCTCGAACTCCTTTGCTCAAGAGATCCTCCCACCTCAGCCTCCCAAGTAGCTAAGACTACAGGTTCACAACACCAAACCTAACTAATTTTTTCTTATTTTTTGTAGAGACTTGGTCTTGCCTTGTTGCCCAGGTTAGTCTGGAACCCTGGCTTCCAGCAATCCTCCCACCTCAGCCTCCCAAAGCACTGGGATTATAGTTGTGAGTCACTGTGCTCGGCCATATTTGTCAGTTTTTAACACAAGCATCTCTATTTTGATTCTAACCGCTTTCACATCAGCTGATGTAAAGCCATAGAATTAAATTAGCGCATTTTTCTTCACTATCAGTTTTATTTGATTTGGATGGGGTAGGAAAATATATTATACAAACAGATAGAGATAAAGTAGAATGTAATAATTTGAATGATTTAAGACAAGCACAAAACTACCAAAGGAATTTCAAGCTCATAATGCTCCCTCCCCAAAGACCCCAGCTACCTCTGGGTTTTGTATTCACTTTCTGATGTCTACAGGGGTACTTTGTTGTTAACGTTTGAGGAGCATTAAATTAGGAGATCATAGAAATTCAGGAGTGAAGCAGGTGAGTACCCAGCTAAGAGGTTGACTGAGGCCAGGAAAGTGAGAAAGGGCTGTGTAGGAAGGTGGGTCCTGAAACCCAACTGAATTTGAAGAAGGCGAGATACGAGGAGGATTCGTTCCTTAGTGAACTTGGTGTTCTTTGTGTTGCTCCTTTCTGTTTTACCTCAGACCTGAGTTTGGGAGGTGTCCTTTTATTTCCTGTTGATGATAAAGAATCAAGAAACAAAGGGCAAGATTTGGTAAGTAAAACCCATCTCTTTTCAGAACTAAAAGTGGACTCACATCAACTTCTCTTGAAGTGTCCCCTGCCCCAGTTGGCCTCTCTGCCAGTGTATTGGTTTGTTCGGGCTGCCATAACAAAAAGCCACAGACTAGGTAGCTTAAACAGCAGAAATGTATTTCCTTATAGTTCTGGAGGCTGAAAGTCCAAGATCAATGTATCGGCAGGTTTGGTTTCTCCCGAGGATTCTCTCCTTGGCTTGCAGATGGCGGTCATCTTGCTGTGCTTGCACAACCCTGGTGTCTGTGTGTCCAGATTTCCTTTCTTATAAGGATAGCACTCAGAATGGATCAGGCCCCACCCTAAACCCTTGTTTTAACTTCATTGCCCCTTTAAAGACCCTGTCTCTAAATACAGTAAACATGAGGTACCGGGGGTTAGGGCTTCAATATATGAATTTGGGGGGAAACAGTTCAGCCTATAACAAGCAGATCGGGCCATAGTCTCCACTGTACTTCCCCTGTCCCCAGGCTTCCATCCATCTGTCCCCGGACCACTGTCCAGACAGCAGATCCCACCTAAGTACAAGGATTTCTATTTGTCTTTTTATTCTCAGTACCCTACATAGTACTAGCTCATAAGAAATGCTCCATAAACATTTACTGCATGAGTAAGAACGCATGACTCAGAACTCTGAGGGTTTCATTTCTTATTATGTGAAAATTTCTGTGAAAGATTGTGTTTTCTAGTCAGCCATAATAAAGCAGGAGAGAGGAACTAACACATATGTCCTCTGCCCACATCAGAATCCTTTTGCATCTTAGGCATCTTGGGATGCCGGTAGTGAGTTTGATTTACCCCAGCTACCTGGCTTTCTCCAAGGCCTGGGTTCATGTTCAGATTTTAAGCCAGAATTAAGAAATTTCAAAACCAGGCCAAAAGAGAGGCTCATCCTTTTGAGGTTGCTGGTCTATGTGACTGTGTTAGGCTGTTTTTGCATTGTGATAAAAGAATTCCCTGAGACTGGGTAATTTACAAAGAAAAGAGATTTATTTGCTCATGGTTCTGCATGCTGTACAGGAAGCCTGGTACTGACATCTGCTCCTGGTGGGAGCTTCAGGAAGCTCACAGTCATGGTGGAAGGCAAAGGGGAAGCTAGTGTATCACACATGGCAAGAGCAGGAACAAGAGAGAGTGGGGGTAGGTGCCACACTGCTTTAAATAACTAGATGTCATGTGAACTACCAGAGCAAGAACTCATCACCAAGAGTATGGCATTAAGCCATCCATGAGGGGTCCACCCCATGATCCAACACCTCCCACTAGGCCCCACCTCCAACACTGGGGATTACATCCCAACATGAGATTTGGAGGGGGACATACATCCAAACTACACAGTGACTAACAGCAAAGTGGTTTCTGTTGAGTCATTCCTTCAGTAATTTCTAAAATGTTAAAAAAGGAGAAAAGTAAAGTGTCTGTGCATGAGAAACTCAGAATCCAGTGATTCAGGAAAACTGTTCACAGGGAGTAGAGCACCGTGTCTATGATATGACTGTGGTGATGTTATCCCGGAAGCTCCCTTGACACTCTCCAGCTCTGCCCACTTAGGTTAGGATGGTTGAGAGATACTTGGCATTTTGTCCTCATGGGAATTGTTCGAACAGAGATGGAATGACTGCTTGTCCTGGGGGTTGTGGAGCTGACTCAGGCATCAAAGGGCTGGGATACAGGAGCCTCTAAGATCTTTTTCATGCCTACAATTCAGAAAAATTCTTTTTTTTTTTTACCCTTGAGAGCTTTTGGAAAGTATGTTTTGGACTCATTCTCTGGTTTTAATGTATTTTAAAAAGAAGAAGAAAAGCCTGTATAAAGTGCCCACAAAGTAAGAATTACGATGGGATGTGAAGTCATACATATAGTAGGACATTGCTGTTCAGGCACAGCATCCGAAAGAGACAGAGCCAAGCCCAAGTGACCCATCAAGGACTGTGCCGCCTCCATGGGTGGTCACTTGGTTGAGTGTGGCTGTCTCGTGTCGGATCGGTCATCTATTTTTTTTTTTTTTCTTTTTCTATTATTATTATTATTATTATACTTTAGGTTTTATGGTACATGTGCCCAATGTGCAGGTAAGTTACATATGTATACATGTGCCATGCTGGTGCACTGCACCCACCAACTCGTCATCTAGCATTAGGATCGGTCATCTAATGGTGGTTCTTTCCAGTTGGCCTTGATTGTGGCTCAGCATCGTGATCGCTCCAATGTCCTGTCTGGCATTAAGATGGCAGCCCTAGAAGAGGGCCTGAAGAAGATATTTTTAGCAGCAAAGAAGAAGAAAGGTAAGCTTTTCCACCTGTGCTCAAGAGTAGATGAATTTGTTTCTAGGCATGTGATACGACTTTTGAAGGGAGGGGAGAAATGTCAAGATCCCACTTAATATGCATGGTAAAGGCAAACCACAGAAGTGATCACCCCACCATCTTGTAATCATATGGCCCCTTGTCCTTTCCAAAACACTTTTAATATCGGTTATCTCTGTAGGCTGTCTCCATCCCCCGGGTATTTTTATCGTGATTTTACAGATGAGGTGGCAGAGGACTAGACATGAAGCAACTTGGTCATATGTAGTTGGTAAATGCTGTTTATTTAATCTCCTCTTGGAGAGTCACAGTTCCCAATAACAGTTCTTCGACAAAAATTGAGTTTAGTTTTGTTTACAAACCTAGTGTGTCTCAGAGCTTATTGAATTGATTGGCTTGTTAGAGAATCTTTGCTTTTTTTAATTTTGCCTCCACCAATCATAATCTATTTCCATTGTATGTATTTCCAGAACTTGTAGGTCCTTGTGTTCAACAGAATAATTTAATTTTTCTTACTACAATTCTTCCCCAGAATATTTTTGACATTATAATTATGGGCTTTCAGTGAGACAGTCAATAATAATTTTATCCCATGTGTATTTTATACCCATCAATCAATTTTTGATGAGTGAAGACATCTGTTCTTCTCTTCATAATAGCAAGTGTTCATCTTCCACGTATTGGACATGCCACGAAAGGTTTTAACTGGTATGGTACTGAGCGACTTATTCGGAAACATCTGGCTGCAAGAGGCATCCCAACTTACATGTATCCTTTTGTGATCTTCATTGTGTGTTCTCCCAACCCAAGAGGGAAAATGTGTTCATTTTCTGGTGTCGGTTCTTAATCCAAGACCAAGTTTCTTCCTGCCACAGTGTTTACTCTCCCCCTCTTCAGTGAGACAAAGTAAGAAGCACTTTCTAACTTGTGTGTATCAAATATGTACACCCAACAGGATCAACACATCCAAGCATTTCTGGATGCCAGCAGATAAATTAAAAGATACATACATGAAGGGGAGAATTAATTGAGCAATTGTTAATTTGGTAACATTGAGTCTTTCACATCGCTTCTCTAGAGATCCTTCAGGTCTGTGGAACAAGGCTTAATTCTAAGAACTTCACACTGTTCATTTTAATGAACAGTTAAGCAAACAAATAAGTGAACTATTTTATTCCTGAACCTTTTTGATGTGTTGTTAGAAGGCAGTATGAAATTTATTTTAACCATGAAGTCATGATCTACTTTAGCTAGACTAGTGTTTTCTTCTAATGACCTCCTTGCTCTGTAAGTTAGCATATTTTGAACTATTATACTGAGTCCCAAAATTACTAGAGAAAGCAGAATTGACCCCAAGTGCTATAATCACACAGAAACTCCATCTTTTTACATAGATATTTGACTGAAATTCACTCAGTGATGGTCTTCAGGATATTTAAATCACTGTAAAAACTTAGTAGAGAAGCCAGCTTTTATGTGCTTGCACACTTCGAACAGTATCTAAAGAGTTTTAGTACTCTGAAAACAATAGCAGCAATAAGTACTAACAATATTGAAAGTATTTACGATATCGTGAAAGAGATTAAAGCATACTACTTCTAGAACAGTTATTTCAATAATTACTAGAGAACTAGTTCTGGTAAAGTTGGTTTAATTTAAAGTGATGACATGTATCTTCCTTGACTATCCTTACCAGATATTATTTTCCTAGAAGCAAGTCTGCTGTCCTTCATTCACAGTCTTCATCTTCCTCCTCAAGAAAGCTGGTGGCTTAAAATTGGCCCAGCCTTAGATCCTGTCTTTAGCAACCAGCTAATATTTACCCAGAGGTACTGTAATAGAGTATTTCAAAATGGAATCAGGATCTGGTGGGCCTCAGAAATTGTCTCTTTTCTGAGTTTCAATTTGGTTCTCCTGGATGTTTTGCTGTGTTTTGGTACCTGTAATATAGGGAAACACAACTTTTTTTGGGAAAGCCCTTTGACCCCAGCTTACTAGTTGCATAATAATAAATTTTCTATTCCTAATGGTTTTATTGCTTTCTTTCCCCTATATCTAGTTTCTTCTCCTCTACCAGACTGATTACTTTATAGAGGGAAAGCCTGTATGGATTAAGGAGACATGAAAGGTCATAAAACAGGGTGGCTCTGGGAGAAGGAAGCACCTTCAGCCAGTTCATGCCTTCAAAAAGAAAGGACCCAGGAAGAGACACTGAGAAGTGAGAATCTTTATCCAGATAAATAGTGTACCTCCTCTCCTCCTTTTTGCACTGCACAACATCAAGATCTGGAAGAAAATACATTGATCTAGAGTTTGTCAAATGTGACTTCAGAAAAACCACAGGAGCTTTTTTCTCCTAGCCACCAAATCCAATTCAGCTTCAAGGAATAAGGGAATTGTGAAAAGGGTGCAATCCCATCACAGCATGACTGATGATATTGGGGAGGGTAGGAGACCGAGAACCAACAGAGAAGGAGTCATGGAGGGAAGACTATAAGTTGTGGCTTTCCACACTTGTGTGTGTCTCAGTCTTGGCTGAGTATTCTCACCCAGCATAATTTCTGCTGACTTGAGGCCATCAACACCTAGAGTGCTATGGAGGCCTCATGAGAAGTCTCAGTCCTGGGCTTTCATGTGGGGAACTCTGGCTATTGGACTCAGAGCCAGGACCATGGTCTTCTAAGGAAGGTGGTACCTGTGTTTTACTGTTCTCACTCTCTTCTCACATATTCACCCTTCATTAATATAGCATCATGCTGAAGACCTATTTCATCAAAAATTCAGCATTTCTTAAATTTTTTTCCCCAAAACTTGCATCAATTTTAACTGCCTCCTATCCACTACTCTTCCCACCACCCTTAACATGTAGGTTATTATAACAACTTTAACTTATTGATTTGTATCTTAAGTCTTGCCTACAACTGGAAGCAAAATTAGAACTCCACAAAGGGAGAATGTAGTGAAACCTAACCTAATGGCACGAGTAAGTTGCTGTGCCTTTCAGAAGCAGTCAGAGTGCAAATAGGTGGAGTAGTAGCAAATGCAAAGAAAACTTGACTGGGCCCCATGCAAAAGCTGTAGATCCTCTTGGAAAGCTGTGCTCATGTCTGAGGGCAGAACACACAGGGCTAGCTGGGGTTGTTTTTGAACGTCCAAGAGAAGCATCACAGCAGGGAACTTGCTTCTAAAGGGAACGTCGTTGACCTTTCAGGGACAGTTGTCTTTTGTGGGGAGAAAGCCGCCTTTTTTCCCCCTATTCTGTCAACCATGCTGCAGTCATGTGGGATTTTTCTCTGGATGTAGTCCCTGAACCATGAACCTTGGTCTTCTTGTAAGCTGGGCATAAACAATACAGATGAAGATCAGAAAACACATGTAGCACATTCTCCCTTAAATGTGGGGTCACTTCTCAGTGGCAATGCCCTGATTTGCTTGTGTACCTCTCTTAACTCTTCAGAGTCAAAAACACTGCCCTACTACGTATTCAGAAATCTGCCCTGTTTTATACTCCCTTCATTCTTTCTATCAAAGAGTTATCATTATCTGGGAAAGTAGAATGAGAGAAGCTATTACATTTACCCCAAGGGATTGTTCTCTTTCTTCCACACCATATCTTTGATGCTATCTCGCTGTCACCTCTGAGGATGGAGCCAGGAGGATAATACCAGATTTTATTCACTGATGAGCTCTTGTAGACTAAACATCAGCTTTTATGCATCCTAATCATCAGCATAAAAATCCCACTTACTGAGACAGTGAGGACCTTAAGTCTATGGAAATTTTTCTATAAGTATAGGCTCATATTTTCTTGACTTTTAATACATTTTTCTTACAACAAGCCTACAACTTCTTTTATTTTTTTGCCCCATAAAACTGTATTAAGTTAATTAACCCTTTAAAAATATAGCTTGAATCAGCCATTTTTGAGCCCTAAACTATTTCTACATCTGTATTTTCTGTTTTCCCATCTACTGACTGAAGTACAGTTGTCCCTCAGTATCCATGGTGGATTGGTTCCAGGACCTCCCATGGATACCAAGATCTGGGGATGCTCAAATCCCAAATACAAAATGGCATAGTATTTGCATACAACCTCACATCCTCCTGCATACTTTAAATCACCTCTGGATTACTTATAGTACCTAATAAGATGTAAATGCTATGTAAATAGTTGTCATACTGTATTTAGAAAATAATGACAACGAAAACAGTCTGTACATGTTCAGCACAGATGTAATTTTTAAAAAATATTTTTCATCCACAGTTGGTTTAATCCATAGATGTAGACGCCACGGATGCAGAAAGCTGACTGTGTAAACTCATTCTAGCATTACTTAACTTTTCACCACAATCTGCCTTCTTGTTTCCAAAAGACATCTGCAGTTTCTCACTTGGGCTTATGCTGGTGTGTCTCCTTATGCTGGTGCCTCTTACCTCGACTGCCTTACTCCTCTATTTTCCCAGCATCCATCATCCCTTATCAAATCTTGTCTTTAAGAACCCAGAAAAAGGCATTTTCTACATTCCCACTAAAATGTAATCTCTCAGGGCTACCAATGATAGCTGGGTTTATAGCACTTACTTTGTTGTGCTCCCTATTGTTCTCATCAGTGTATTTACTTAACCCTCGCCTAGACAGCGAGGTCTTTGAGAAAAAAGGGCTGATTCAAGCTATATTTTTAAAGGGTTAATTAATAGAATGTAGTTTTTATGGGGCAAAAAAATAAAAGAAGTTGTAGGCTTGTTATAAGGTAAAGAAAAATGTATTAAAAGTCAAGAAAATATGAGCCTATACTTATAGAAAAATTTCAAATCAATTAGCTGACACTCAAATCTTTGTTGAGTTGAAATTGTATGGAAATAACTGGCTATCAATTTGGGGACTATAATAAACTAATCTTAATTATAGTTTAAATCTTAATATAAAACGAGAATATGGAAAGAAACGTCATTTTTGTGGTGTCAGACTAGCAGTTTCCCCCTTTTATTTATTTTTTTGAGACAGAGTCTCACTCTGTCGCCAGGCTGGAGTGCAGTGGCGCAATCTCGACTCACTGCAACCTCCACCTCCCGGGTTCAAGCAATTGTCCTGCCTCAGCCTCCCAAGTAGCTGGGACTACAGGCACATGCCATCACCCCCAGCTAATTTTTGTATTTTTAGTACAGACAGGGTTTTACCATGTTGGCCAGGATAGTCTCGATCTCTTGACCTCGTGATCCACCTGCCTTGGCCTCCCAAAGTGCTGGGATTACAGGCATGAGCCACCGTGCCTGCCCCCACCTCCTTTTTTTTTTTTTTTTTTTTTTTTGAGATAGAGTCTCACTCAGGCTGGAATGAAATACAGAGGAATGAATTTCTTGAGACAAATGAAAATGAACACACACTAAAACCCATGGAATACAGCAAAAGCAGTTCTTAGTGGGACGTTTACAGCAGTAAATGCCTACATCACAAAAGAAGGAAGATCTTCAGCAATGTAATATTATACCTCAAGAACTAGAAAAAAGAACAAACTAAACACAAAATTAGTAGAAGGAAGGAAATAATAAAGATCAGAGCAGAAATAAATGGAATAGAGACTTAAAAAATTACAAAAGATTGGCCAGGTGCGGTGGCTCATGCCTGCAATCCCAGCACTTTGGGAGGCCGAGGTGGGTGGATCATGAGGTCAGGAGATCGAGACCATCCTGACTAACATGGTGAAACCCTGTCTCTACTAAAAATAGAAAAAATTAGCCAGGTGTGGTGGCAGGCGCCTGTAGTCCCAGCTACTCGGGAGGCTGAGGCAGGAGAATGGTGTGAACCCAGGAGGCGGAGCTTGCAGTGAGCCGAGATTGTGCCACTGCACTCCAGCCTGGGTGACAGAGCGAGACTCCATCTCAAAAAATAAAATAAAATTACAAAAGATCAACAAGATAAAGAGTTGGTTTTTGAAAAGATAAATCTTTAGCTGGACTAAGAAAAAAGAAGACTCCAAATCAGAGATGAAGGAGACATTGCAACTGATTCTACAGAAATATAAGGGATCAGGCTGGGTGTGGTGGCTCATGCCTATAGTCCCAGCACTTTGGGAGGCTGAATCAGGCAGATTGCTTGAGGTCAGGAGTTCAAGAGCAGTTTGGCCAACATGCTGAAACCCCATCTCTACTAAAAATAGAGGTGGGCACCTGTAATCCCAGCTACTTGGGAGGCTGAGACAGAAGAATCGCTTGAACCTGGGAGGCAGAGGTTGCAGTGAGCCGAGATTGCACCACTGTACTCCAGCCTGGGCAACAGAGTGAAACTCCATCTCAAAAAAAAAAAAAGGATCATAAGAAACTGTTATGAATAATTATATGCCAATAAATCAGGTCACCTAGAAGAAATAGGTAAATTCTTGGACACATCCAATCTACCAGTATTGAATTATAAAGAAAGAAAAAATCTGAACAGAGGCCAGGTGTAGTGGTTCACACCTGTAATCTGAGCAGTCTGGGAGGCTGAGGTGGGTGGACCACTTGAGCCTGGAAGTGAGAGACTGGCCTGGACAACATAGTAAGACCCTGTTTCTACTAAAAATAAAATGAAAAATTAGTTGGGTGTGGTGGTCCACACCTGTGGTGCCAGCTACTCAGAAGGCTGAGGGAGGACTGCTTGAGCCTAGGAGTTTGAGGCTGCGGTGAGCTATGATCACACCAGAACACTCCAGCCTGGGCAACAGAGCAAGACACTGTCTCAAAAAAAAAAAAAAAAAAAAAAAAAAAAATCTGAACAGACCAATAAAGAACAAGGAGATTAAACCAGTAATAAAAAGCCTTCCAGGGAAGAAAAGCCCAGGAACAGATGGCTTCACTCCTGAATTCTACCAAACATTTAAAGAATTAGTACTAAAAATTTAAGAAAATGGAATACTTCCAAACTTATCCTACAAGGTCAGCATCATCCTGATACCAAAAGCCAAACATACCAAAACCAAACAAGGACATGACAAAAAAAGAAAGAGAACTACAGGCCAATATCCCTGATGAACATAGATGTAAAAATCTTCAACAACAACAAAATTCAGCAAACCAAATTCAACAACGCATGAAAATGGTCATCCATCATGATCAAGTGCAATTCATCCCAGGAATTTGTAGGTGGTTCAATTTACACAAATCAATAAACGATACACAGTGTTAACAGAATGACAGACAAAAAAACCTTATAATCATTTCAATAGATGCAGAAAAGGCATTTGACAAAATTCAAAATTCCTTTATGATAAAAACTCTAAACAAATTATGTATAGAAGGATTGTACCTCAAAACAATAAAGACCATATATGACAATCCCATAGCTAACATCATACCGAATAGGGAAAAGTTGAAACCGTTTATGCTAAGATCTGGAACAAGACAAGCATGCTCACATTGGCCACTTCTGTTCAACATAGTACTAAAAGTGCTAGCAAGAGAAAGAAAAGTAATTGAAATTGGAAAGGAAGAAGTTAAATTGTCCCTGTTTGTAGAGACATGATCTTTTATAAGAACCCCTAAACTCTCCATCAAAAAAAATGTTAGAACTAATAAATTTAGTAAAGCTGCAGGATACAAAAATCAATAGAATTTATTTGCAGTAACAGCAAACTCTAAAAAATCAAGAAAACAATCCATTTGCAATAGCTACCAAAAAAAAAAAAATACTTAGGAAAAAATTTAACCAAGGAGGTGAAAGATTTCTACACTAAAGACTGTAAAACATTCATAAATTAAAGAAAATACAATATAGATAGTCTTTGTTGATAGATTGGAAAAATTAATATTGTTATAAAATGTCTATACTATCCAAAGCAATCTATATATAAAGTACAATCCCTATCAAAGTGCAATAGAAAAAAAATGCTAAATTTGTATTGAACCACAGAAGATCCTGAATAACCAAAGCACTCTTGAGCATAAAGAACAAAGCTGGAAATTCCACATTATCTGACTTCAAAATGTACTACAAAGCTGTAGTAACTCAAACAGCATGGTACTGGCATAAGAACAGACATAGATCAATGGAACAGAATAGAGAGACGAAAAATAAATTCATGCATTTACAGTAAATGGATTCTTTACAAAGGCACCAAGAATACACAATGAGGAAAGGACAATGTCTTCAATAAATGATGCTGAGAAAACTGGATACCACATGTAGAAGAATGAAATTAAACTCTCTCATCTTTTGTAAGAAAAAATCAATTCAAAATGGATTAAAGACCTGAAACTGTGAAACTTCTAGAAGAAAACAGGGAGAGAGCTTCATGACATTGGTCCAGACAATGATATGACCTAAATAGTATAAGTAACAAAAGCAAAAATAGAGAAATGGAATTACATCACACTGAAAACCTTCTGCACAGCAAGCAATCAACAGAGTGAAGACATACCCTACAAAATGGGAGAGAATGTTTGCGAAGTATGTATTTGATAAGGGATTAATATCCAAAATATATAAGGAACTGAAATAATGCAATAGAAAGAAACAAATAACTGGATTTTTTAAATGGGCCAAAGACCTCAATACACATTTCTCAAAGAAGACATACAAATGGCCAACAGGTATATGAAAAAAATGCTCAACATCACTAATCATAAGGGAAATATATATCAAAACTACAAGGAAATATCACCTCCTGTTAGAATTGCTGTTATCAAAAAAACAAAAGGTAAGTGTTGGCAAGGATATGAAGTAAAGGGAACCCTTATACACCGTAAGTAGGAATATAAATTAGTACAGCCATTATGGAAAACAGTATGGAAGTGCCTCAAAAAATTACAAACTGAACTACCATATGACAACGTATGATTGAGCAATCCCACTACTGGGTCTATATCCAAAGAAAAAATCCGTATGCTGAAGATATCTGTTCTCCCTTGTTCGTTGCAGCATTATTCACAATAGCTAAGATATGGAAGCTAAGTGTTCATCAGTGGCTAAATAAAGAAAATATATGTATACACAATGGAATACTTACTATTCAGCCTGTAATTTGTGATAACATAGATGAACATGGAGGATGTATGTTTAGCAAAATAAACCAGATGCAGAAAGAAAAATACCATGTGATTTCCCTCATATGTGGAATCTAAGAAGTTGATCTCAGAAGTAGAGACTAGAATGGTGGTTACCAGAGGGTTGGGTGGTTAGTGGGCTTGGGGAGTTGGGGAGATGTTGGCAATGAGTACATATTTACAATTAGGAGAAATAAGTTCAAGACATCTAATGTACAGCATTATCTTGCTAATGTACAGTAAGATGACATTAACGATGATGTATTGAAAAATGTTTAGAATGGATGTTCTCATCACAAATATATCAGATAATGCATATGTTAATTAGCTAGATTTAACCATTCTGCAATGTATATATAAAGAACATCATGTTGTACGTGATAAATACAATTTTATATGTCAAGTTTAAAAAACAAATTTGAAAAGGAAAATGGAAGAAATGCATATATAGGAGGATAGCAGACATGACAACATCTGGATAATAGCATTATACAGGACAGAAAGATTAAAATGGAGATGAAAAATTATTAGAATAAATATTGGAGACAAATTTCTCACTAAAGAAAGATAAACTACTTGAAATTGACAGTGTTCAGAGAGTACTAAGTAAAAGAGGTTAGAACCCATACCTAGACATATAATGACATCTCCAAATGTCTCAGCGGTTTTGCCAGAAAGGACTCATTTTAAAAACATTTTTGGAGGAACTATTTAAATAAGAGAAATAGAACCAGCAGATGCTGGCCTGGACCACTTTACTACCTTGCTAACATGTCTCACTCCTTCACCCTACTTTAGGAACTTAGTGTAGCTCAGAATCTTTTTACTATTCACACACATTTGAATAAATTCTTGGCTAAATATAAAATTTATTTCAAAGTGATTTTCCAGCAATCCTGAGCAAAAAGAACAAAACTGGAGACATCACATAACCTGACTTCAAAATATGTTACAAAGCTATAGTAACCAAAACATCATGGTATTAGTATAAAAATAAACACATAGACCAATGGAACAGAATAGAGGATCCAGAAATAAAGCCACGTATTTGCAGCCAGCTGATCTTCAACAAAGCCAACAAGACCTTACACTGGGGAAAAAACGCTATCTTCAACAAATAGTGCTGGGAAAATTAGATAGCCACATGCAGAAGAATGAAACTGGACCCCTTACCTCTCAGCATACACCAAGTAAATTCAAAATGCATTAAAGACTTTAAATATAAGACCCAAAACTATAAAAATACTACAAGCAAATCTAGGGAAAACTCTCTTGGATATTGTTCTAGGCAAAGAATGTATGACTTAAGACCTCAAAAGCACAGGGAACAAAACCAAAAACAGAAAAATGGGACTTAATCAAACTAAAAAGCTTCTTTACAGCAGAATAAATAACAGAGTGAAGAGACAACCTATTAAATGGGAGAAAATATTTGCAAGCCATTCATTTGACAGGTGACTAATACCCAGAATACACAAGGAACTCAACTCAACAGTTAACAACAAAAGAATAAAAAAGTGGGCAAAGGACATAATAGACAACTCTCAAAAGAAGACATACAAATGGCCAAGAGGTAAAAGAAAAATGCTTAACACCACTAATCATCAGGTAAATGCAAATCAAAACCACAATGAGATAATATCTTACCCTAGTCAAAATGGCTACCATTAAAAAGACAAAAAAAAAAAGAAAAGATGCTGGCAAGAGTGCAGAGAAAATGGAACTCTTCTTCACTGTGGGTGGGAATGTAAACTAGTACAACCACTATGGAAAACAGTATGGAGATTTCTCAAAAAACTCAAATAGAATTACCATTTAATCTAGCAGTCCCACCACTAGGTATCTACTCAAAGGAAAATGAAGCAATATATCAAAGGAGAACCTGCATTCACATGTTTATTACAGCAGTATTCATAGTAAGGCTCGTGCCCCTCTGGGACAAAGCTTCGAGAGGAAGGAACAGGTAGCAATCTTTGCTGTTCTGCAGGCTCTGCTGGTGATACCCAGGCAAACAGGGTCTGGAATCAACCTCCAGCAAACTCCAGCAGACCTGCAGAAGAGGGGCCTGACTGTTAGAAGGAAAACTAATAGCAATAATATCAACATCAACAAAAAGGCTGCCCATGCAAAAACCCCATCCAAAGGTCCTCAGCATCAAACATCAAAGGTAGATAAATCCATGAAGATTAGGAAAAACCAGTGCAGAAATGCTGAAAATTCCAAAAACCAGAATGCCTCTTCTCTTTGAAAGGATCACAACTCCTCACCAGCAAGGGAACAAAACTGGATGGAGAATGAGTTTGATGAATTGACAGAAGTAGGCTTCAGAAGGTGGGTAATAACAAACTCCTCCAAGCTAAAGGAGCATGTTCTAACCCAATGGAAGGAAGCTAAGAAACGTTGATAAAAGGTTATAGGAAATGCTAACGAGAATAACCAGTTTAGAAAAGAACACAAATGACCCAATGGAACTGAAAAACACAGCACGAGAATTTCGTGAAGCATACACAAGTATCAGTAGCCAAATTGGTCAAGTGGAAGAAAGGATATCAGAGACTGAAGATCAACTTCGTGAAATAAAGCGTGAAAACAAGATTAGAGAAAAAAGAATGAAAAGGAATGAACAAAGCCTCCCAAGACATATGAGACTATGTGAAAAGACCAAACCTACGATTGATTGGTGTACCTGAATGTGACAGGGAGAATGGAACCAAGTTGAAAAACACACTTCAGGATATTATCCAGGAGAACTTCCCCAAATTAGCGAGACAGGGCAACATTCAAATTCAGGAAATACAAACAACACCACTAAGATACTCCTCGAGAAGAGCAACCCCAAGACACATAATTGTGAGATTCACCAAGACTGAAATGAAGGAAGTAATGTTAAGGGCAGCCAGAGAGAAAGGTCAGGTTACCCAAAAAGGGAAGCCCATCAGACTTAACAGCGGATCTCTCTGTGGAAACCCTACAAAGCCAGAAGAGAGTCGGGGTCAAGATTCAACGTTCTTAAAGAAAATAACTTTCAACCCAGAATTTCATATCGAGACAAACTAAGCTTGATCAGCGAAGGAGAAATAAAATCCTTTCCAGATAAGCAAATGCTGAGGTATTTTGTCACCACCAGGCCTGCCTTACAGGAACTCCTGAAAGAAGCACTAAATATGGAAAGGAAAAATCAGTACCAGGCACTGCAAAAACATGCCAAAATATAAAGACCAATAACACTATGAAGAAACTGCATCAATTAATGTGCAAAATAACCAGCTAACATCATGACAACAGGAACAGATTCACACATAACAATATTAACCGTAAATGTAAATGGGCTAAATGCCCCAATTGAAAGACACAGACTGGCAAATAGAATAGAGTCAAGACCCATCGGTGTGCTGTATTCAGGAGACCCATCTCACATGCAAACACACACATAGGCTCAAAATAAAGGGATAAAGGAATATTTACCAAGCAAATGGAAAGCAAAAGAAGCAGCATTTGCAATCCTAGTCTCTGATAAAACAGACTTTAAGTCCAGGACCAGATGGATTCACAGCCAAATTCTACCACAGGTACAAGGAGGAGCTGGTACCATTCTTTCAGAAACTATTCCAATCAACAGAAAAAGAGGGAATCCTCCCTAACTCATTTTATGAGGCCAGCATCATCCTGATAACAAAGCCAGGCAGAGACACAACAAAAAAAGAGAATTTTACACCAATATCCTTGATGAACATTGATGCAAAAATAATCAATAAAATATTGGCAAGCTGAATCCAGCAGCATATCAAAAAGTTTATCCACCATGATCAAGTGGGCTTCATCCCTGAGATGCAAGGCTGGTTCAACATATGCAAATCAATAAATGTAATCCAGCATATAAACAGAACGAAAGACAAAAACCACATGATTATTTCAGTAGATGCAGAAAAGGCCTTTGACAAAATTCAACAACGCTTCATGCTAAAAACTCAATAAATTAGGTATTGATGGGACATATCTCAAAATAAGAGCTATCTATGACAAAACCACAGTCAATATCATACCAAATGGGAAAAAACTGGAAGCATTCCCTTTGAAAACTGGCACAAGACAGGGATGCCCTCTCTCACCACTCTTATTCAACATAGTGTTGGAAGTTCTGGCCAGGGCAATAGGCAGGAGAAGGAAATAAAGGGTATTCAATTAGGAAAAGAGGAAATCAAATTGTCCCTGTTTGCAGACGACATGATTGTATATCTAGAAAACCCCATTGTCTCAGCCCAAAATCCCCTTAAGCTGATAAGCAACTTCAGCAAAGTGTCAGGATACAAAATCAATGTACAAAAATCACAAGCATTCTTATACACCAACAACAGACAGAGAGCCAAATCATGAGTGAACTCCCGTTCACGATTGCGTCAAAGAGAATGAAATACCTAGGAATCCAACTTACAAGGGATGTGAAGGACCTCTTCAAGGAGAACTACAAACCATTGCTCAATGAAATAAAAGAGGATACAAACAAATGGAAGAACATTCCATGCTCATGGGTAGGAAGAATCAATATCGTGAAAATGGCCACACTGCCCAAGTAATTTATAGATTCAGTGCCATCCCCATCAAGTTACCAATCACTTTCTTCACAGAATTGGAAAAAACTACTTTAAAGTTCATATGGAACCAAAAAAGAGCCCACATCGCCAAGTCAATCCTAAGCCAAAAGAACAAAGCCGGAGGCATCACGCTACCTGACTTCAAACTATACTACAAGGCAACAGTAACCAAAACAGCATGGTACTGGTACCAAAACAGAGTTATAGACCAATGGAACAGAACAGAGCCCTCAGAAATAATGCCGTGTATCTACAACCATCTCATCTTTGACAAACCTGACGAAAACAAGAAATGGGGAAAGGATTCCCTATTTAATAAATGGTGCTGGGAAAACTGGCTAGCCATATGTAGAAAGCTGAAACTGGATCCCTTCCTTACACCTTATACAAAAATTAATTCACGATGGATTAAAGAGTTACATGTTGGACCTAAAACCATAAAAACCCTAGAAGAAAACCTAGGCAATACCGTTCAGGACATAGGCACGGGCAAGGAATTCATGTCTAAAACACCAAAAGCAATGGCAACAAAAGCCAAAATGGACAAATGGGATCTAATCAAAGAGCTTCTGCACAGCAGAAGAAACTACCATCAGAGTGAACAGGCAACGTACAGAATGGGAGAAAATTTTTGTAACCTACTCATCTGACAAAGGGCTAATATCCAGAATCTACAATGAATTCAAACAAATTTACAAGAAATAAACAACCCCACCAAAAAGTGGGTGAAGGATATGAACAGACACTTCTCAAAAGAAGACATTTATGCAGCCATAAAAGACATGAAAAAATGCTCATCATCACTGGCCATCAGAGAAATGCAAATAAAAGCCACAATGAGATACCATCTCACACCAGTTAGAATGGCGATCATTAAAAAGTCAGGGAACAGATTCAGGAGCCAAGATGGCCGAATAGGAACAGCTCCGGTCTACAGCTCCCAGCGTGAGCGACGCAGAAGACAGGTGATTTCTGCATTTCCATCTGAGGTACCGGGTTCATCTCACTAGGGAGTGCCAGTCAGTGGGCGCAGGACAGTGGGTGCAGTGCACCGTGTGCCAGCTGAAGCAAGGTGAGGCATTGCCCCACTCGGGAAGTGCAAGGGGTCAGGGAGTTCCCTTTCCTGGTCAAGGAAAGGGGTGACAGATGGCACCTGGAAAATCGGGCCACTGCCACCCGAATACTGTGCTTTTCCGACGGGCTTAGGAAATGGTGCAGCAGGAGATTATATCCCACACCTAGCTCAGAGGGTCCTACGCCCACGGAGTCTTGCTGATTGCTAGCACAGCAGCCTGAGATCAAACTGCAAGGTGGCAGTGAGGCTGGGGGATGGGTGCCCGCCATTGCCCAGGCTCGCTTAGGTAAACAAAGCAGCCCGGAAGCTCGAACTGGGTGGAGCCCACCACAGCTCAAGGAGGCCTGCCTGCCTCTGTAGGCTCCACCTCTGGGGGCAGGGCACAGACAAACAGAAAGACAGCAGAAACCTCAGCAGACTTAAATGTCCCTGTCTGACAGCTTTGAGGAGAGCAGTGGTTCTCCCAGCATGCAGCTGGAGATCTGAGAACGGGCAGACTGCCTCCTCAAGTGGATCCCTGACCCCTGTGCAGCATAACTGGGAAGCACCCCCCAGTAGAGGCAGACTGACACCTCACATGGGTGGGTACTCCTCTGAGACAAAACTTCCAGAGGAATGATCAGACAGCAGCATTTGCAGATCATGAAAATCTGCGGTTCTGCAGACACCGCTCCTGATACCCAGGCAAACAGGGTCTGGAGTGGACCTCTAGCAAACTCCAACAGGCCTGCAGCTGAGGGTCCTGTCTGTTAGAAGGAAAAACTAAAACAGAAAGGACATCCACACCAAAAACTCATCTGTACAACACCATCATCAAAGACCAAAAGTAGATAAAACCACAAAGATAGGGAAAAAACAGAGCAGAAAAACTGGAAACTCTAAGAGAGCATCTCTCCTCCTCCAAAGGAACACAGTTCCTCACCAGCAATGGAACAAAGCTGGATGGAGAATGACTTTGAGGAGTTGAGAGAAGAAGGCTTCAGACGATCAAACTACTCCGAGCTACAGGAGGAAATTCAAACCAAAGGCAAAGAAGTTGAAAACTTTGAAAAAACTTTAGACGAATGTATAACTAGAATAACCAATACAGAGAAGTGCTTAAAGGAGCTGATGGAGCTGAAAGCCAAGGCTCAAGAACTACGTGAAGAATGCAGAAGCCTCAGGAGCCGATGCGACCAACTGGAAGAAAGGGTATCAGTGATGGACGATGAAATGAATGAAATGAAGTGAGAAGGGAAGTTTAGAGAAAACAGAATAAAAAGACATGAACAAAGCCTCCAAGAAATATGGGACTATGTGAAAAGACCAAATCTACATCTGATTGGTGTACCTGAAAGTGACGGGGAGAATGGAACCAAGTTGGAAAACACTCTGCAGGATATTATCCAGAACTTCCCCAATCTAGCAAGGCAGGCCAACATTCAGATTCAGGAAATACAGAGAACACCACAAAGATACTCCTCGAGAACAGCACCTACAAGACATAATTGTCAGATTCACCAAAGTTGAAATGAAGGAAAAAATGTTAAGGGCAGCCAGAGAGAAAGGTGGGGTTTCCCACAAAGGGAAGCCCATCAGACTAACAGCAGATCTCTCAGCAGAAACTCTACAAGCCAGAAGAGAGTGGGGGCCAATATTCAACATTCTTAAAGAAAAGAATTTTCAACCCAGAATTTCATATCCAGCCAAAGTAAGCTTCATAAGTGAAGGAGAAATAAAATACTTCACAGACAAGCAAATGCTGAGAGATTTTGTCACCACCAGGCCTGCCCTAAAAGAGCTCCTGAAGGAAGCACTAAATATTGAAAGGCACAACCGGTAGCAGCTGCTGCAAAATCATGCCAAAATGTAAGGACCATCGAGACTAGGAAGAAACTGCATCAACTAACGAGGAAAATAACCAGCTAACATCATAATGACAGGATCAAATTCACACATAACAATATTAACTTTAAATGTCAATGGGCTAAATGCTCCTATTAAAAGACGCAGATTGGCAAATTGGAAAAGAGTCAAGACCCATCAGTGTGCTCTATTCAGGAAACCCATCTCACGTGCAGAGACACACATAGGCTCAAAATAAAAGGATGGAGGAAGATCTACCAAGCAAATGGAAAACAAAAAAAGGCAGGGGTTGCAATCCTAGTCACTGATAAAACAGACTTTAAACCAACAAAGATCAAAAGAGACAGAGAAGGCCATTACATAATGGTAAAGGGATCAATTCAACAAGAAGAGCTAACTATCCTAAATATATATGCACCCAATACAGGAGCACCCAGATTCATAAAGCAAGTTCTAAGTGACCTACAAAGAGACTTAGACTCCCACACAATAATAATGGGAGACTTTAACATCTCACTGTCACCATTAGACAGATCAATGACAGAGAAAGTTAACAAGGATACCCAGGAATTGAACTCAGCTCTGCAGTAAGCAGACCTAATAGACATCTACAGAACTCTCCACCCCAAATCAACAGAATATACATTTTTTTCAGCACCACACCACACCTATTGCAAAATTGACCACATAGTTGGAAGTAAAGCTCTCCTCAGCAAATGTAAAAGAACAGAAATTATAACAAACTGTCTCTCAGACCACAGTGCAATCAAACTACAAGTCAGGATTAAGAAACTCACTCAAAACCGCTCGACTACATGGAAACTGAACAACCTGCTCCTGAATGACTACTGGGTACCTAAGGAAATGAAGGCAGAAATAAAGATGTTCTTTGAAACCAACAAGAACAAAGACACAATATACCAGAATCTCTGGGACACATTAAAAGCAGTGTGTAGAGGGAAGTTTATAGCACTAAATGCCCACAAGAGAAAGCAGGAAAGATCCAAAATTGACACTCTAACATCACAATTAAAAGAACTAGAAAAGCAAGAGCAAACACATTCAAAAGCTAGCAGAAGGCAAGAAAAAACTAAAATCAGAGCAGAACTGAAGGAAATAGAGACAAAAAAAAAAAACCCTTCCAAAAATTAATGAATCCAGGAGCTGGTTTTTTGAAAGGATCAACAAAATTGATCGACTGCTAGCAAGACTAATAAAAAAAGAGAGAAGAATCAAATAGACACAATAAAAAATGATAAAGGGGATATCACCATCGATCCCACAGAAATACAAACTACCAGCAGAGAATACTACAAACACGTCTACGCAAATAAACTAGAAAATCTAGAAGAAATGGATAAGTTCCTTGACACATACACTTTCCCAAGACTAAACCAGGAAGAAGTTGAATCTCTGAATAGGCCAATAACAGGCTCTGAAATTGTGGCAATAATCAATAGCTTACCAACAAAAAAGAGTCCAGGACCAGATGGATTCACAGCCGAATTCTACCAGAGGTACAAGGAGGAGCTGGTACCATTCCTTCTGAAACTATTCCAATCAATAGAAAAAGGGGGAATCCTCCCTAACTCATTTTATGAGGCCAGCATCATCCTGATACCAAAGCCGGGCAGAGACACAACCAAAAAAGAGAATTTTAGACCAATATCCTTGATGAACATAGATGCAAAAATCCTCAATAAAATACAGGCAAACCGAATCCAGCAGCATATCAAAATGTTTATCCACCATGATTAAGTGGGCTTCATCCCTGGAATGCAAGGCTGGTTCAATATAAGCAAATCAATAAATATAATCCAGCATATAAATAGAACCAAAGACAAAAACCACATGATTATCTCAATAGATGCAGAGAAGGCCTTTGAGAAAATTCAACAACTCTTCATGCTAAAATCTCTCAACAAATTAGGTATTGATGGGACATATCTCAAAATAATAAGAGCTATCTATGACAAACCCACAGCCAATATCATACTGAATGGGAAAAAACTGGAAGCATTCCCTTTGAAAACTGGCAGAAGACAGGGATACCCTCTCTCACCACTCCTATTCAACATAGTGTTGGAAGTTCTGGCCAGGGTAATCAGGTAGGAGAAGGAAATAAAGGGTATTCAATTAGGAAAAGAGGAAGTCAAATTGTCCCTGTTTGCAGACGACATGATTGTATATCTAGAAAACCCCATCATCTCAGCCCAAAATGTCCTTAAGCTGATAAGAAACTTCAGCAAAGTCTCAGGATACAAAATCAATGTACAAAAATCACAAGCATTCTTATACACCAATAACAGACAAACAGAGAGCCAAATCATGAGTGAACTCCCATTCACGATTGCTTCAAAGAGAATAAAATACTTAGGAATCCAACTTACAAGGGATGTGAAGGACCTCTTCAAGGAGAACTACAAACCACTGCTCAATGAAATAAAAGAGGATACAAACAAATGGAAGTACATTCCATGCTCATGGATTGGAAGAATCAATATCATGAAAATGGCCATACTGCCCAAGGTAATTTGTAGATTCAATGCCATCCCCATCAAGCTACCAATGACTTTCTTCACAGAATTGGAAAAAACTACCTTAAAGTTCATATGGAACCAAAAAAGAGCCCGCATCACCAAGTCAATCCTAAGCCAAAAGAACAAAGCTGGAGGCATCACCGTACCTGTCTTCAATCTATACTACAAGGCTACAGTAACCAAAACAGCATGGTAATAGTACCAAAACAGAGTTATAGATCAATGGAACAGAATAGAGCCCTCAGAAATAATGCTGCATGTCTACAACTATCTGATCTTTGACAAACCTGACAAAAACAAGCAAGGGGGAAAGGATTCCCTATTTAATAAATGGTGCTGGGAAATCTGGCTAGCCATATGTAGAAAGCTGAAACTGGATCCTTTCCTTACACCTTATACAAAAATTAATTCAACATGGATTAAAGACGTAAACATTAGAACTAAAACCATAAAAACCCTAGAAGAAAACCTAGGCATTACCATTCAGGACAGAGGCATGGGCAAGGACTTCATGTCGAAAACACCAAAAGCAATGGCAACAAAAGCCAAAATGGACAAATGGGATCTAATTAAACTAAAGAGCTTCTGCACAGCAAAAGAAACTACCATCAGAGATGACAGGCAACCTACAGAATGGGAGAAAATTTTTGCAATCTACTCATCTGACAAAGGGCTAATATCCAGAATCTACAATGAACTCAAACAAATTTACAAGAAAAAAACAAACAACCCCATCAAAAAGTGGGCGAAGGACATGAACAGACACTTCTCAAAAGAAGACATTTATGCAGCCAAAAGACATATGAAAAAAATGCTTATCATCACTGGCCATCAGAGAAATGCAAATGAAAACCACAATGAGATACCATCTCACACCAGTTAGAATGGCAATCATTAAAAAGTCAGGAAACAACAGGTGCTGGAGAGGATGTGGAGAAATAGGAACACTTTTACACTGTTGGTGGGACTGTAAACTAGTTCAACCCTCGTGGAAGTCAGTGTGGCGATTCCTCAGGGATCTAGAACTAGAAATACCATTTGACCCAGCCATCCCATTACTGGGTATATACCCAAAGGACTATAAATCATGCTGCTATAACGACACATGCACACATATGTTTATTGAGGCACTATTCACAATAGCAAAGACTTGGAACCAACCCAAATGTCCAACAAAGACTGGATTAAGAAAATGTGGCACATATACACCATGGAATACTATGCAGTCATAAAAAATGATGAGTTCATGTCCTTTGTAGGGACATGGATGAAATCGGAAATCATAATTCTCAGCAAACCATCGCAAGGACAAAAAACCAAACACTGCAAGTTCTCACTCATAGATAGGAATTGAACAATGAGAACACATGGACACAGGAAGGGGAACATCACACTGTGGGGACTGTTGTGGGGTGGGGGGAGGGTGGAGGGATAGCATTAGGAGATATACCTAATGCTAAATGGCGAGTTAATGAGGGCAGCACACCAGCATGGCACATGTATACATATGTAACTAACCTGCACATTGTGCACATGTACCCTAAAACTTAAAGTATAGTAAAAAAAAATGTCCAGAAACAACAGGTGCTGGAGAGGATATGGAGATATAGGAACACTTTTACACTGTTTTTGGGACTGTAAACTAGTTCAACCACTGTGGAAGTCAGTGTGGCGATTCCTCAGGGATCTAGAACTAGAAATACCATTTGACCCAGCCATCCCATTACCAGGTATATACCCAAAGGATTATAAATCATGCTGTTATAAAGACACATGCACACGTATGTTTATTGCGGCAATATTCACAATAGCAAAGACTTGGAACCAACCCAGATGTCCAACAATGAAAGACTGGATTAAGAAAATGTGGCACATACACACCGTGAAATACTATGCAGGCATAAAAAACAAAGAGTTCATGTCCTTTGTAGGGACATGGATGAAACTGGAAACCATCATTCTCAGCAAACTATCGCAAGGACAAATCACCAAACACCGCGTGTTCTCACTCATAGGTTGGAATTGAACAATGAGAACACACAGACACAGGAAGTGAAACATCATACTCTGGGGACTGTTGTGGGGTGGGGGGAGGGGGAGGAATAGCATTAGGAGATATACTTAATGCTAAATGATGAGTTAATGGGTGCAGCACACCAACATGGCACATATATACATATGTAACAAACCTGCACATTGTGCACATGTACCCTAAAACTTAAAGTATAATAATAAAAAAAAAAAAATAAAATGAAAACAGACTTTAAACCAACAAGGATCAACAAAGACAAAGAAGGGTATTACATAATGGTAAAGAGATCAATTCAACAAGAAGAGCTAAGTATCCTAAATATATACAATACAGGAGCACTCAGATTCATAAAGCAATTTCTTAGAGATCTACAAAGAGATGTAGACTCCCAAACAATAATAATGGGAGACTTTAACACTCCACTGTCAACATCAGATCAACAAGATGAAAATTAACAAGGATATCGAGGATTTGAACTCAGCTCTGGACCAAGCGGACCTAATGGATATCTGCAGAACTCTCCACCCTAAATCAACAGAATATACATTCTTCTCAGCACCGCATCACCCTTATTCTAAAATTGACCACATAATTGGAAGTAAAACACTCAGCAAATGCAGAAGAATGGAAATCATAACAAACAGTCTCTGAGACCACAGTGCAATCAAATTAGAACTCAGGATTAAGAAACTCACTCAAAACTGCACTACTACATGGAAACTGAACAACCTGTTCCTAAGTGACTACTGGGTAAATAACGAAATTAAGGCAGAAATAAATAAGTTCTTTGAAACCAATGAGAACAAAGACACAACATAACAGAATCTCTGGGACACAGCAGTGTTTAGAAGGAAATTTACAGCACTAAATGCCCACAGGAGAAAGTGGGAAAGTTCTAAAATTGACACCCTAACATCACAATTAAAAGAACTAGAGAAGCAAGAGCAAACACATTCAAAAGCTAGCAGAAGACAAGAAATAACTAAGATCAGAGCAGAACTGAAGGAGATAGAGACACAAAAAACCCTTCAAAAAGTCAGTGAATCCAGGAGCTGGTTTTTTGTAAAGATTAACAAAATAGACCACTGGCCAGACTAATAAAGAAAAAAAGAGAGAAGAATCAAATAGACACAATAAAAAATGATAAAGGGGAGATCACCACTGATCCCACGGAAATACACACTACCATCAGAGAATAAACGCCTCTATGCAAATAAACTAGAAAATCTAGAAGAAATGGATAAATTCCTGGATTGATACACACTCCCAAGGCTAAACCAAGAAGAAGTCGAATCCCTGAACAGACCAATAACAAGTTCTGAAATTGAGGCAGTAATTAATAGCCTACCAACCTAAAAAGGCCCAGGTCCAGATGGATTCACAGCCGAATTCTACCAGAGGTACAAAGAGGAGATGATACCATTCCTTCTGTAACTATTCAAAACAATAGAAAAAGAGGGACTCCTCCTTCTCATTTTATGAGGCCAGCATCATGCTGATACCAAAACCTGGCAGAGACACAAGAAAAAAAAGAAATACCCTGATGAACATGAATGCGAAAATCCTCAATAAAATACTGGCAAACTGAATCCAGCAGCCCATTAAAAAGCTTATCCACTATGATCAAGTCACCTTCATCCCTAGGATGCAAGGCTAGTTCAACATGTGCAAATCAATAATCATAAACCATCACATAAACAGAAGCAATGACAAAAACCACGATTATCTCAATAGATGCGGAAAAAAGACTTTGATAAAATTCAACACCTCTTCATGCTAAAAACATTCAATAAACTATGTATTGATGGAACATATCTCAAAATAATAAGATTTATGACACACCACAGCCAATAAATGTGATACTGAATGGGCAAAAGCTGGAAGCATTCCCTTTGAAAACCAGCACAAGACAAGGATGTCCTCTCTCACCACTCCTATTCAACATAGTATTGGAAGTTCTGGCCAGGGCAATTAGGCAAGAGAGAAAAAATAAAGGGTATTCAAATAGGAAGGGGGGAAGTCAAATCGTCTCTGTTTGCAGTTGACATGATTGTGTATTTAGAAAACCCCACTGTTGGCAGGGCACAGTGGCTCACGCCTGTAATCCCAGCACTTTGGGAGGCTGAGATGGGTGGATCATGAGGTCAAGAGATCAAGACCATATTGGCCAATATGGTGAAACCCTATCTCTACTAAAAATACAAACATTAGCTGTGTGTGGTGGTGTGCACCTGTAGTCCCAGCTACTCAGGAGGCTGAGGCAGGAGAATAGTTTGAACCCAGGAGGCAGAGGTTGCAGTGAGCTGAGATTGTGCCACTGCACTGCTGCCTGGTGACAGAGCGAGACTCCTTTTCAAAGGAAAAAAAAAAAAAAAAAAGAAAACCCCATCGTCTCAGCCCCAGAACTCCTTGAGCTGATAAGCCACTTCAGCAAAGTCTCAGGATACAAAATCAATGTGCAAAAATCACAAGCATTCCTATACATCAATAATAGACGAACAGAGAGCCAAATCATGAGTGAACTTCCATTCACATTTGCTAGAAAGATAATTAAATACCCAGCAATACAACTTACAAGATATGTGAAGGACCTCTTCAAGGAGAACTACAAACCACTGCTCAAGGGAATAAGACAGAACACAAACAAATGGAAAAACATTCCATGCTCATGGATAGGAAGAATCAATATCATGAAAATGGCCATACTGCTCAAAGTAATTTATAGATTCAATGCTATCCTGTATCCTGTATAGCCAAGACAACCCTAAGCAAAAAGAACAAAGCTGGAGGCATCATGCTACCTGACTTCAAAGTATACTACAAGACTACAGTAACCAAAACAGCATGGTACTGGTATCAAAACAGATATATACCAATAGAGCAGAAGAGAGGCCTCAGAAATAACACCACACATCTATAACCGTCTGATCTTTGACACACCTGACAAAAACAAGCAATGGGGAAACGCTTCCCTATTTATTTATTTATTTATTTATTTATTTTTTATTTTCTTGAATATTTAATTATTTATTTATTTATTATTATTATACTTTTTAAGGGTACATGTGCACAATGTGCAGGTTAGTTACATATGTATACATGTGCCATGCTGCTGTGCTGCACCCATTAACTCGCCATTTAGCATTAGGTATATCTCCTAATGCTATCCCTCCCCCCTCCCCCCACCCCACAACAGTCCCCACAGTGTGATGTTCCCCTTCCTGTGTCCATGTGTTCTCATTGTTCAATTCCCATCTATGAGTGAGAACATGCGGTGTTTGGTTTTTTGTCCTTGCGATAGTTTACTGAGAATGATGATTTCCAATGTTAATAAATGGTGTTGGGAAAACTGGCTAGCCATATGCAGAAAACTGAAACTGGACCCCTTCCTTACACCTTATATGAAAATTAACTCAAAATGGATTAAAGACTTAAACATAAGACCTAAAACCATAAACACCCTAAAAGAAAACCTAGGCAATACCATTCAGGACATAGGCATGGGCAAAGACTTCATAACTAAAACATCAAAAGTAATGGCAACAAAAGCCAAAATTCACAAATGAGATCTATTTAAACTAACGAGCTTCTGAACAGCAAAGGAAACTCATCAGAATGAACAGGCAGCCTACAGAGTGGGAGAAAATTTTTGCAATCTATCCATCTGACAGAGGGCTAATATCTAGAATCTACAAAGAACTTAAACAAATTTACAAGAAAAAAACAACCCCATGAAAAAGTGGGTAAAGGATATGAACAGACACTTCTCAGCAGAAGACATTTATGCAGCCAACAGACACATGAAAAAATGCTCATCATCACTGGCCATCAGAGAAATGCAAATCAAAGCCACTATGAGATACTGTCTCACGCCACTTAGAATGATGATCATTAAAAAGTCAGGAAACAACAGATGCTGGAGAGGATGTGGAGAAATAGGAACACTTTTACACTGTTGGTGAGAGTGTAAATTCGTTCGACCATTGTGGAAGACAGTGTGGTGATTCCTCAAGGATCTAGAACCAGAAATACCATGTGATCCAGCAACCTCATTACTGGGTATATACCCCAATTATTATAAATCATTCTGCTATAAAGACTCATGGACATGTATGTTTATTGCAGCACTGTTCACAATAGCAAAGACTTGGAACCAACCCAAATGCCCATCAATGATAGACTGGATTAAAAAAATGTGGCACATATACACCATGGAATACTATGCATCCAAAATAAAATGGATGAGTTCGTTTCCTTTGCAGGGACATGGATGAAGCTGGAAACCATCATTCTCAGCAAACTAACACAGGAACAGAAACTGAAACACCGCATGTTCTCACTCATAAGTGGGAGTTGAACAGTAAGAACACATGGACACAGTGATGGGAACATCATACACCAGGGCCTGTCAGGGGGTGGGAGGCTAGGGGAGGGATAGCATTAGGAGAAATACCTAATGTAGATGACGGGTTGATGGGTGCAACAAACCACCATGGCATGTGTATAGCTATGTATACATTCTGCACATGTATCCCAGAACTTAAAGTGTATTAAAAAAAAAAAGAAGTCTCTTAGAATTAGCTACAGCTAATGGATAAAGAAGAACTTGGAGAAATTGAGCAATACAGTAAAATTTGGTTTAAGAGATAATATGTAGATCTTAACATGCCTTAAAAAAGTATATACACGTTTTTTATATACCATGAGACATTTGTAAAAATTGGTTATGTAATTGACTCCAGAGGAAGCCATAAACTTTAAAAAACAGAGAGAGCAAAAAGGAGCAGAAAGGGAGGGGGGAGGACAAAGGGCTAATAAATATGTAAACAGTCGCTATGCTTCATTTGCAGTCAAGGATGTATATTAAAGTAACAATGTATACTTCTCACCATTAAACTGACGAAATTTAGAGTGACAAAATCTACTGTTGACAGTGATAGGGTACTTCATAAGGCTACTTTCATACATTTTTGGTAGAAATATGAGGTATTACAGCCTTTTTAAAAAGCCACCTGACAATATTTGTTAAAATTTAAACTACACATACCCTTCCACCATGTGTTCCCAATTCTGGAAATCTATCACATAGATATAAAAGCAGAAGTATATAAATGATATGCTTACACAGATGTATTAACAGCTGATTTTCATTACTAAATACCAGAATGACCATACCATTTGTTTATAGATGGTAAACAATTGTTCTATTTGAACTAGCAAAACCTCTGGTTGGTTGAGTTCCGTGTCATACTGCTTAATGTTATTTTTAATATCACCCCAGTATGTAATAGATATATATGTCTATGTAGGTATGAGTGTATGGTTTGTAGTGGCAAAAAAATAAAACCTCAGACAAGTTAAATGTTCATTAACAGAGGAAAAATGGTTAAATAAATGATACATCCATATTACATAAAACATTTTGTAGCCATTTAGAAGTTTGATTGTGATGGATAAAAATAAGATAAAGTTGTAGCAGAAAGTGCTAGTTGCCAGCATGATATCTATTCTTTCTCAGTATGAAACAAGACACTGTTTGTTAGTGTGTGTGTTAATGTATCCAGTTAAACAATGACACATTCCAGCTATGTTTGCTGCTAGCAGTGGCCATGTCACTAGGTTATAGCTAATGATAGGTAGGTGAAAATTGTTGGGTGGGCTTTATGAAAAATAGCTTGCAGATTGTAAAGTGTCTTCTGCTTCTGGCCATGAGGAAGTAATTGAGTCCAGAATTATGCTTCCACTATAGACTATTAGAAAACTGGACCAATAAAACAAACAAACAACAAGGAAAAAAACGTTTTTAAGCATTGGAAAATGGAAAGCTCAGAACTATAACACCTGAAAGAAGTGAAATAAAAAAAGTGAGCCTTAGGCACCAAAGCTTTATTCTTACAGACAATTTTTGGACTGTGGCACAGGGAGGGAACCCAGACAAACCATGACAAACTGTTGAGTTAAGTAAAAGAGAGACCACAGTTCAAGGGGGCTTGGATTTTGGCATAGAGTAACCAAGAGGAGGGAGAAAGAGAGGAAGACTTCCAGATATATGTATAGTTGTCTCTATATTGCCCTATTTGAACTAGCAAAACTTCTGGTTGGTTGAGTTCCGTGTCATACTGCTTACTGTTATTTTTAATATCACTCCAGTATGTAATGGAAATCTGTGAATGGTAGGGTAAACCTCCATGAGGCTGGGCAAGAACAGCTTCTTGGAAAAAAAAAACAAAACAGCTGCTAGGAAGAACATAAAAATATTCCTAGAGATCACACTGAGCTAGAGATTATTATAGTTCCCAGAGCAGCCAGACTGGAAAGATAGAGAGACCACATTGAGTACACAGAGCATTTAGTAGAGAACCCAGAAAGGCCATGTCTTGGAAGTGGGGCCAAGTTAGCCCTAGAATCAAGAAGACTCTAGACTTACCCTGAAAGAACTTAAAAACAAGTTTCAAAAGAATAAAACAATACAAGTAATTTAACTGCTGGAGAGAACAAACTCCAACAATCTTTTTCTTTTTAATGCAAAAAAAAAAAAAAAAAATCCAGCAACCAGCCATGTATAATTTACAATGTCCAGCTTCTAACAAAAAGCGTTAAACATTGGGCAGAAAAATAAGGCCCATAACTTGGTGTATTATTCCATTTTCACGCTGCTGATAAAGACATACCCGAGACTGGGCAATTTACAAAAGAAAGAGGTTTATTGGACTTACAGTCTCACTTGGCTTGGGAGGCCTCACAATCATGGTGGAAGGTGAAAGGCACGTCTCACATGGTAACAGTCAAGAGAAGAGCGCTTGTTCAGGGAAACTCCCATTTTTAAAACCATCAGATCTCATGAGACTTATTCACTATCATGAGAACAGCACAGGAAAGACCCACCCCCATGATTCAATTACTTCCCACCAGGTTCCTCCTATGACACGTGGGAATTGTGAGAATTACAATTCAAGATGAGATTTGGATAGGGACACAGCCAAACCATATCACCTGGAGAACATTCAGACAATAGAAACAGACTCAGAAATGAAAAAGATGATAGCACTAGTAGATAAGGATGTTAAAACAGATACTATAAATGTGTGCATATGTTCAAAAATGTAAAATAAACATGAACATAATGAGATAAATGGAAGATATAAATATGGACACAGTAGAACTCCTAGAGGTGACAAATAAAACACCAGGATAAAACATTTACTGGATAGGACTAATGGCAGGTCAGAGACTGTAGAAGAAAATATTAAACTTAAAGACATGGCAACAGAATATATACAAAATGCATCAAAGAGAAAAAGAACACTGATAACGTCTCAGTGACTTGTGGGGATATTAAAGCACATGGTATATACATATTTGGTGTCTCAGAAAGAGATGAGACAGACTGGGGCAGAAAAATAATGGCTCAACAGTTTCCAATTTTTTTGAAAGCTATAAATACAGAGAATAAAAAATCTCAATGATCTTCAAGAAAGAGACACATATACACACACACCCCAAACCACTCCAAAGCATCCAACAATCAAGTTATTGAAAACTAGAAAACTGGTAGACTAAAAAAAGATACTTTACATATATCAGAACAACTAGAAAAAGACATTGCACACACATAAGAAAAAGATTAGTATGGATTTCTTATAAGAAATTACTTAAAGCTAAAAACAATGGGACAGTGACTTTTAAGTACTGATAACAAAACAGAACAACCCCCCGAAAAAAAACAAAAACAAAACAAGAAACCTTGTCTACCCACAATTTTCTATCCAGTGAAATTATCCCTCAGAAATGAATACTCAGGTGGGGGCCAAGATGACCAACTAGAAGCAGTAGTGATCAGAGGCTCCCATCGAAAGAACCATAATAGCATGTGAATCCTGCACCAGCAACCAAGGTATCCAGGATCTCTCATTGGTATGACTGCACACCCGAGAGCCACACGGAGCAGGGGAGACCCCACCCCCCAAGCCAAGGGAGGCAGTGAGAGTGCTACCCAGCTGGGGAAACTGTGCTTTTTCCATGGAACTGTGCAATCCATGGATTGGAAGATCCCACTCGTGAACCCATGCCACTGGGGCCTAGGGTCCCAACCCCAGAGCTGTGCAGATTCTCAACAGCCTCTCAGCTAGAATCTGCTTAAGCCTGCCAAGTTACAGGGGAGAGGGGTGACCAGCACCACAGCTGCAGCTGCCTGCTGTCTACACCATTTGAGCTCCTTGGGGAAGGGGCAGCAGCCAGCACTGGGACTCATAACTGCTTATCACACTAAGCTCCCTGGGCAGGAGAAGGGCGGCATCCATCTCTATAGCTCCAGGCTGCACTTTTCCACTGCTGGAGCCAATGAGGTGGGACAGCTTGGTCCCAAGAGATGTCTCCCACAGCCCAACACACCGGCTGTGGCAGACTGGCCAGACTGCCTCTTCAGGCCTGGGTGGGGCCCCCATGCAGGAACTCTAACAACTCCAGCCAGAGGCTCCAGGACAGGACCCTGATCTCCCTGGGCCTGACCCCCTTGGGGTAGGGGTGGCCATAGTATCTGTCGACCAGCAGACTTAGCCTTTCCTCCTGGTAGTTCTGAGTAATCCTGGCAGCCCAGATGAGTGGGTTTCCCCCAGTGAAGCTCACCTTCTGCACCAAGGGACAAAGTGCTTCATTAGACAGGTCCTGTTCCTTGTGCCATGCAACGAGGTGAGACCTTCAAACAGGGGTTGTCAGACATCCTATACAGGAGTGATACTACTGGCATCAGGTTGGTGCCCCTTGAGGTCAGAGATCCCAGAATAAGGATCAGGCACTTACCTTTGCTGTTCTCCAGCCTTCTTGAGTGACATCTGCAGGCATAGGAGCGAACCAGAGGAATATGGCCTGAGGAATATGGCCAGAGGAATATGGCCTGAAGTGAAGCCCCAGCAAACTGCAGCAGCCCCCTACAGAAGAGGGACCTGACTATTGAAAGAAAAACAAAAAGCAACAACAGCATCAACAACAAAAAAAGTCCCCACAAAAACCCCACCCAAGAGTCAGCAGCCTCAAAGATCAAAACTAGACAAACTCATGGTGATAAGAAAAAAATCAATGCAAAAATGCTGAAAACCCAAAAGGCCAAAGTGCCCCTTCTTCAAATGATTGCAACACCTCTCTAGCAAGGGCACAGAATTGGACAGAGGATGAGATGGAAGAATTGACAGAAGTAGGCTTCAGAAGATGAGTAATAAAAAAAACTTCTGCTGAGCTAAAGGATGATGATCTAAGCCAATGCAAAGAAGCTAACAACCTTTATAAAACGTTAGAGGAGCTAACTAGATTAACCAGTTTAAAGAGGAACATAAATGACATGATGCAGCTGAAAAACACAGCATGAGAACTTCGTGAAGCATACACAAGAATCAATAGGCAAATCGACCAAGTGTAAGAAAGGATATCAGAGTTTGAAGACCACTTTGCTGAAGTAAGGCATGCAGACAAGATTAGAGAAAAAAAGAATGAAAAGGAGCACACGAAGCCTCCAAGAAATATGGGACTATGTAAAAAGACCAAACCTATGATTGATTGGAGTACCTGAAGGAGACGGGGAGAATGGAAACAAGCTGGAAAACACCTCAGGATATTATCCAGGAGAACTTCCCCAACCTAGCAAGACAGGCCAACATGCAAACTCAGGAAATACAGAGAACACCACTAAGATACTCCATGAGAAGATCAACCCCAAGACACATAATTGTCAGATTCACCAAGGTGAAATGAAGGAAAAAATGTTAAGGCCAGCCAGAGAAAAAGGTCACGTTACCTACAAAGGGAAGCCCATCAGACTAACAGCAGACCTTTCAGCAGAAACGCTACAAGCCAGAAGAGATTGGGAGCCAATATCAAACATTCTTAAAGAAAAGAATTTCCAAACCAGAGTTTCACAGTTGGCCAAACTAAGCTTCATAAGTGAAGGAGAAATAAAATCCTTTCCAGAGAAGCAAATGCTGAGGGATTTTGTCACCACCAGGCCTGCCTTGCAGGAGCTCCTGAAGGAGATACTAAATATGGAAGGGAAAAACTGGTACCAACCACTGCAAAAAACACACCAAAATATAAATACCAATGACACTATGAAGAAACTGCATCAACTAGTGTGCAAAATAAGCAGCTAGCATCATGATGACAGTATCAAATTCACACATAACAAAACTAACCTTGGCCAGGAGCAGTGGCTCGTGCCTGTAATCCCAGCACTTTGGGAGGCCAAGGCAGGTGGATCACCTGAGGTCAGGAGTTCAAGACCAGCTAGGCCAACATGGTGAAAGCCCTGTCTCTACTGAAAATACAAAAATTAGCTGGGTATGGTGGCAGGCACCTGTAATCCCAGCTACTTGGGAGGCTTAGCCAGGAGAATCACTTGAACCCAGGAGGTGGAGGTTACAGTCAGCCGAGATCATGCCATTGCACTCCAGCCTGGACAACAAGAGTGAAACCTTGTCCAAAAAAAAAAAAAAAAAACAAAAAAAAACACTTAAATGCAAATGGGCTAAATGCTCCAATTAAAAGACACAGACTGGCAAATTTGATAAGGAGTCAAGACCCATTGATCGGTGTGCTGTATTTAGGAGGCCCATCTCACATGCAGAGACACACATTGGCACAAAATAAAAGGATGGGGGAAAATTTACTAACCAAATGGAAAGCAAAAAATAAAAATAAAAAATAAAAAAAGGAGGAGTTTCAATCCTAGTCTCTGACAAAACAGACTTTAAACCAACAAAGATCAGAAAAGACAAAGAAGGCAGTCCCAGCCACCAGCCCCAGACAGTGGAATCCTTGGGCTCCTGAGCTTCAGGATGATTCATGCTAAGAGATGGACCCTGAAGAAGCACTTTGTTGGCAATCCTACTAATAGTGACTTTGAGTTGAAGACAGCTGAGCTCCCACCCTTAAAAAATAGAGAGGTCCTGCTTGAAGCTTTGTTCCTCACTGGGGACCCTTACATGAGAGTGGCAGCCAAAAGACTGAAGGAAGGTGATACAATGATGGGGCAGCAAGTGGCCAGATCTGTGGAAAGTAAAAACACAGCCTTACCAACAGGAACTATTGTACTGGCTCCTTCAGGCTGGACAGCACACTCTATTGCTGATAGAAAAAATCTGGAAAAGCTGCCAACAGAATGGCCTGACACAGTACCACTGTCTCTGGCTCTGGGGACAGTTAGCATGACAGGCCTCACTGCCTACTTTGGCCTACTTGACATCTGTGGTGTGAAGGGTGGAGAAACAGTGATGGTTAATGCAGCAGCTGGAGCTGTGGGCTCTGTTTTGGGGCAGATTACAAAGCTCAAGGGCTGCAAAGTGGTTGGAGCAGTAGGATCTGACAAGAAGACTGCCTACCTTAAAAAGCTTGGATCCGATGTCTTTAACTACAAGACAGTAGAGTCTTTGAAGAAACTTAGAAGAAAGCCTCTCGTGATGGTTACAATTGTTATTTTGATAATGTAAGTGGATGGTTTTCAAACACTGTTATCTCCCAGATGAAGAAATTTGGAAGAATTGCCATATGTGGAGGTATCTCCATATATAACATATACATATCTACATATAACACCTGTGATCCCAGTACTTTGGGAGGCTGAGGCAGGTGGATCACCTGAGGTCAGGAGTTTGAGACCAGCCTGGCCAACATGGTGAAACCCCCATCTCTACTAAAAATACAAAAATTAGCTTGGTGTGGTTGTACCAGACCACTTCCCCCAGGCCCAACCCCAGAGATTGTTATCTATCAGGAGCTTCACATGGAAGGGTTCATCGTGACCTGCTGGCCAGGAGATGCCCACCAAAAAGCTCTAAAGGACTTGCTGAAATGGGTCTCAGAGGGTAAAATCCAGTACCAGGAATGTATCATTGAAGGATTTGAAAACATGCCAGCTGCATTTATGGGAATGCTGAAAGGAGATAATTTGGGGAAAACAATAGTGAAAGCATGAAAAAAAAATGACACATGGAATCTGAATGCCATTTAGGTGATTACTTAATTTGTTTTTCACCATTTAGCAAAAATGTATACTACTTTAAATGTCTAAGAAATAGTACTTGTAACAAGTTTGACCTACCTAATAAAATACATTTAACTGGTATGTAATTAGTGGTGGAGGATGAAAATTTCAGAGTCAACAACAACCAGCCACCTCACTGTTCACTATAGCTTCTTCTGAGTTGTGGTAGAAAATAATGGCTTTGGAGTTTGAAAGTTTATCAAACACTGCATGTTCTCACTCATAAGTGAAAGCTGTACAATGAGAAAACATGGACACAGGGAAGGGAACAACACATACTGGGGCCTATGGGGGGTGAGAGGAAGGAGAGTATCAGAATAAATAGCTAATGCTGTGGGGCTTAATACCTAGGTGATGGGTTGATAGGTGCAGCAAACCACCATGGCGTACGTTTACCTATGAAACAAACCTACATATTCTGCACATGTATCCCAGAACGTGAAATAAAATAAAAATTAATAAAAAAAAGACAAAGAAGGGCACTACATAATGGTAAAGGGATCAATTCAACAAGAAAAGCTAACTGTCCTAAATATACATGCACCCAATACAGGAGCACCCAGATTCATAAAACAAGTTCTTAGAGACCTACAAAGAGACTTAGACTCTCATACAATAATAGTGGGAGAGACTTCAACACCCAACTGTCGATATTAGACAGATCAATGTGACAGAAAATTAACAAGGGTATTCAGGACTTGAACTCGGCTCTGGATCAAGTGAACCTAATAGACGTCTACAGAACTCTCCACCCCAAATCAACAGAATATACGTTCTTCTCAGCACCACATAGCACTTACTCTAAAACAGACCACATAATTAGAAGTTAAACACTCCTCAGCAAATGGAAAAGAACTGAAATCATAACAAAATTATCTTAGAACATAGTAAAATCTAATTAGAACTCAGGATTAAGAAATTCACTCAAAACCACAAAATTACATGCAAATTGAACAACCTTCTCCTGAATGACTCCTGGGTAAATAACAAAATTAAGGTAGAAATCCAGAAGTTCTTTGAAACCAATGAGAACAAAGAGACAATGTACCGGAATCTCTAGAACACAGCTACAGCACTGTTAAGAGGGAGATTTATAACACTAAATGCCCATATCAGAAAGCTAGAAATCTCAAACTGACAACCTAACTTCACCATTAAAAGAGCTAGAGAAACAAGAGCAAATTAGTTTAAAAACTAGGAGAATACAAGAAATAACTA
This sequence comes from Pongo pygmaeus, assembly GCF_028885625.2. NCBI lineage: Eukaryota > Metazoa > Chordata > Mammalia > Primates > Hominidae > Pongo > Pongo pygmaeus. The sequence continues at coordinate 107,959,874 of NC_072373.2, read as the reverse complement.
ACATCAGAGCAGAAATGAAGGAGACAGAAACACAAAAAACCCTCCAAAAAAATCAATGAATCCAGGAGCTGGCTTTTTTTTTGAAAAAAAAAAAAAAAGACCGCTAACTAGACTGATAAATAAGAAAAAAGAGAAGAATCAAATAGACAGAATAAAAAATGATAAAGGTGATATCACCACTGACCCCACAGAAATACAAACTACCATCAGAGAATACTATAAACACCTCTACACAAATAAACTAGAAAATCTAGAAGAAATGGAGAAATTCCTGGACACATACACCCTCCCAAGAATAAGCCAGGAAGAGGTCAAATCCTTGAATAGACCAATAACAACTTATAAAATTGAGGCAGTAATTAATAGCCTGCCAACCAAAAAAAGCCCAGGACCAGATGAATTCACAACCAAATTCTACCAGAGATACAAACAGAAGCTGGTACCTTTTCTGAAATTATTCCAAACAATTGAAAAGGAAGGACTCCTCCCTAACTCATTTTATGAGGCCAGCATCATCCTGATACCAAAGCCTGGCAGAGACACAACAAAAAAAGAAAACTTCAGGCCAATATTCCTGATGAATATTGATGCAAAAATCTTCAATAAAATACTGACAAACCAAATCGAGTAACCCATCAAAAAACTTATCCACCACGATCAAGTCAGCTTAATTGCTGAGATGCAATGCAAGCCTGGCTCAGCATACACAAATCAATAAATGTGATCCATCACATAAACAGATCCAAAGACAAAAACCACATGATTATCTCAATGGATGCAGAAAAGGCATTTGATAAAATTCAACATTCCTTTATGTTTAAAACTCTCAATAACGTAGGTATTGATGGAACATATCTCAAAATACTAAGAGCTATTTATGACAAACCCACAGCCAATATCATACTGAATGGGCAAAAGGTGGAAGCATTCCCTTTGAAAACTGATACAAGGTAAGGATGCCCTCTGTCACCACTCCTATTCGACACAGTGTTAAAAGTTCTGGCCAGGGCAATCAGGCAAGAGAAAGAAATAAAGCGTATTCAAATAGGAAGGGAGGAAGTCAAATTGTCTTTGTTTGCAGACAATATGATTCTATATTTAGAAAACCTCATCATCTCAGCCCCAAAACTCCTTAACATAGTAAGCAACTTCAGCAAAGTCTCAGGATACAAAATTGATGTGCAAAAATCACAAGCATTCCTATACACCAACAATAGACAAGCAGAGAGCCAAATCATGAATGAACTCCCATTCACAACTGCTACAAAGATAATACCTAGGAATATAACTTATAAAGGATGTGAAGGATCTCTTCAAGGAGAACTACAAACCACTGCTCAAGGAAATAAGAGAGGACACAAACAAATGAAAAAAACATTCCATTTTCATGGATAGGAAGAATCAATATTGTGAAAATGGCCATACTGCCCAAAGTAATTTATAGATTCAATGCTATTCCCATCAAACTATCCTTGAGATTCTTCACAGAATTAGAAAAAACTTAATAAATGAAGACCCCGTTTTGCCAAGACAGTCCAAAGCAAAAAGAACAAAGCTGGAGGCATCACGCTACCTGACTTCAAACTATACTACAAAGTGATAGTAACAAAAACAACATGGTACTGGTACCAAAACAGTCATATATACCAATGGAACAGAACAGAGACCTCAGAAATAACACCACCCATCTACAACCACCTGATCTTCAACAAACCTAACAAAAACAAGCAATGGGGAAAGGACCTCCTATTCAATAAATGGTGCTGGGAAAACTGGCTAGCCATATACAGAAAACTGAAACTGGACCCCTTCCTTACACCTTGTGCAAAAATTAACTCAAGATGAATTAAAGACTTAGATGTAAAACCCTACATTATAAAAACCCTAGAAGAAATCTAGGCAATACCAGTCAGGACATAGGCTTGAGCAAAGACTTCATGATGAAAACGCTAAAAGCTATTGCAACAGAAGCCAAGTTGACAAATGGGATCCAATTAAACTAAAGAGCTTCTGCACAGCAAAAGAAACTATCACCAGAGTGAACAGGCAACCTAGAGAATGGGTGAAATTTTTTGCAACCTACCCATCTGATGAAGGGCTAATATCCAGAATTTACAAGGAACTTAAACAAATTTACAAGAAAGAAACAAATAACTCCATCAAAAACAAGGTCAAGTACATGAACAGACACTTCTCAAAAGAAGACACTTACACGGCCAACACATATGAAAAAAAGTTCGACATACTGATCATTAGAGTAATGCAAGTCAAAACCACAATGAGAACCATCTTGTGCCAGTCATAATGACGATTATTAAAAAGTCAACAAACAATAGATGCTGGCGAGGCTGTGGAGAAATAGGAACACTTTTACACTCTTGGTGGGAATGTAAATTAGTTCAACCATTGTAGAAGACAGTAAGGCAATTCCTCAAGGATCTAGAACCAGAAATACCATTTGACCAAGCAATTCCATTACTGCGTATATACCCAAAGGAATATAAATCATTCTGCTATAAAGATACATGCACACATATGTTTATTACAGCATGATTTATAATAGCAAAGTCATGGAACCCCCAAATGCCCATCAATGATAGACTGGATAAAGAAAATGTGGTACATATACACTGTGGAATACTGTGCAGTTATAAAAAGGAATGTGATCATGTCCTTTACAGCGACATGGATGAAGATGGAAGCTATCACCCTCAGCAAACTAACACAGGAACAGAAAACCAAACACCACATGTTCTCACTCATAAGTGGGAGTTGAACAATGAGAACAGATGGACACAGGGAGGGGAACAACACACACCAGGGCCTGTTGAGGGGAGGGAACTTAGAGGACAGGTCAGTAGGTGCAGCAAACCACCATGGCACAGATATACCTATGTAACAAATCTGCATGTTCCGCACATGTTCCCAGAACTTAAAGTAAAATAAAAATCAAATAAAAAAATGAATACTAAATCAAAACTTTTCAGATAAACAAAAGCTGAGAAAATTAAGCAGGAGCAAGTCTACATTACAAGAAATGTTAAATGAAGTTCTCCAGACAAAAGGAAAATGATGTAACTTGCAAAATTATATCTACACAAACAAATGAAGAGTACTGCAAATAGTATATATGTGGGTACATGAAAAAGACTATTCCCCTCATTTTTAAGATCTTTAATGGATAATTTAATTCTAAGCTCAAAATAATTTAGTGTGTGGTTCATAACATGCAGAAATAAAATGTATGACAACAATAGCACAAGGGACAGAATGGGGAATAAAATACTACTTTAAGGGTTTCAAATTATTTGTGAAATATCATTATAACATTTAAAAGTAGATTATAATAAATCAAAGATACATATTTTAAACCAAAAAGTAGTGTAGGCAAATGGAAAAATGTGAGCCAAATATGTAATTTCAAATTTTCTAGTAGCCACATTAAAAATCTAAAAAGAAACCGGTAAAATTAATTTTAATGATTTTATTTAACCCAACAAGAAAAAACTGTCACAACAAGAAAAAAGCTGAACAAATTAAAAATCACCAACTGAGATCTCCCAGAGAATTGAGGTCACAGGGCAAACCACCACTCTGAAGACCAGAGAGATGGGCAGATACAGTGAATCACAACTTACCAGGAGCAGAAACTGTTGAAGTCAGTAACTGATAGGAACACTTAAATAGTAATTGACAAATAGCTACAGACTGATTGCAAATTAGCTGGAGAATTAAAAACTCCTGGTGACCCAGTGTAGGGTTTCCCCACACTTATGATTTTACTTCTAAAAGCCCAACCAAGGGTCTCACAGTGAAGATGAAAGAAAACATCTCCTTGTGCTTTGGGAAGGGGAAAAGGGGAAAGAAATCCTTTTGAAATTGGCCCAGAGTGTTCTATTCTTCATAACAAAGACTTGCCCTCAACAGAAACTACTTTACCAGGGCCTTATCTGATCAAACATAGGGGCAATTAGACAACTCTAGTGCACTCTACCCACCTTGTCTCACATAAAGAAGGGGAAAAAAGGCTGAGAAATTATTCTGGAAGTTACATCCTAGGGACTTTGCTCATTTGAAAAAAAAAAAAAAAGATTTAAGCAGATGATTATAGAATGTTTCCCTTCCTCTCCTCCCCAATACTTTATTATTACAATAGGGCTCCAGTATAATAAAAGTAGATTATAACTGAGGGCGTTAGAGACAGAGTCTAATTAAGAAGGCATTTCTAGGGAAATCCAAAGACAACAAGGGAGACAAAAACAAGGACACTAGAGGAAATTTAAGGCTCTGACACCTATAGCTACAGCAAATACTAAATACTGCATAACTCCTAGCCAGATAAACAAAACCTTACACGAAAGCCCTATTTACCTCAGTTCCTATTAGTATACCACATACAGCTTTCAAAGCAAAAACAAAAACTACTCAAGTCATCTTAAAATGCAGGAAAAAGCCAGGTGCGGTGGCTCATGCCTGTAATCCCAGCACTTTGGGAGGCTGAGGCAGACGGATCACAAGGTCAGGAGTTGGAGACCAGCCTGAACAACAAGGTGAAATCCCGTCTCTACTAAAAATACAAAAAATTAAAAAATTAGCCAGGCATGGTGGCACTTGCCTGTAATCCCAGCTACTCAGGAGGCTGAGGCAGGAGAATCGCTTGAACCCAGGAGGCGGAGGTTGCAGTGAGCCGAGATCTTGCCATTGCACTCCAGCCTGGGTGACAGAGCTAGACTCTGTCAAAAAAAAAAAAAAAAAAAAAAGAAGCAGAAAAAAAGACAAGCAGTCTAAAAAGACAATATAAGCATTATAACCAGACCCAGCTATGACACAAATTGTTTTTTTCTAGGCTGGAAATTTTAAATAACTATGACCTGTTAAGGGCTCCAAAGAAAATGGTGGACAACATGTAAGACCAGTTGGTAATGTAAACAGAGAGATGAAAACTCTAAGAGATAATCAAAAACACTGTGACAAAAATAATGTCTTTGATGGTCTCAATAGACTGAATATGGCTGAAGAAAGAATCCATGAACTCGAAGATGAATTAATAGAAACTCTCACAACATAAATGTAAAGACCAAATAGAGTGAAGCAATTACAATAGAACATCCAACTGTGAAACAATTTCAATAAGTGTAACATGCACAACTGAAATACCAGGAGAAGAAAAAGAATGGAGCAGAAGATATATTTGAAATAAAAGTGTCCAAGACTTTTCCAAAATAATGACAGACATGAAACTGCAGTTTCAGTTAGCACAGAGAACACCAAGCAGGATAAATGTCAAAAAAAAAAAAACCCCATTATACATAGGCATATCATATTCAAACTTCAGAGAAAGAGAAATCCTTCAAAAAAGCCAGAGGAAAGAACAACTTACTTGTAGAGAAACAAGGAAGAGTATTACAGATGACTTCTCATCAGAAACCACACAAGCAGGAAGAGAATGGAGTGAAATATTTAAAGTGCTGAGTGAAATATTTAAAGTGTTGAGAGAAATAAACCCACTAACCTAGAATTCTATATCTAGTGAATTTATTCTTCAAAACTGAAGAGAACTAAAGACTTTTTCACAGAAACAAAATTGAGAGGTCATTGTCAGCAGACCTTGCCCTGGAAGAAAAACTAAAGTTGTTCTTATGGAGCAGGAAAATGATCTAGGTCAGAAACTTGGATCCACATAAAGAAAGGAAAAGTGTCAGGGAATGAAGTACGAGTAAAGTAAAATGTTTTGTTTTTCTTATTCTCAATTGATTGAAAAGATAATTATTTAAGGTAATAACAGTAACAATGTATTGGTGATTGTATTCATATGGACAAATAAAATGAATGACAGTAATGTCATAATAGATGAGAGGGAAAATTGGAAATAGTCTGTTACAGGGTACTTTCACTGCACATGAAGAGGAAGAAATATTAACTGTGCATGTATATGGCAATCCATAGGGCAACTACTTAAAAAATTGAAAAGAAAGTGTAATTGATATGCTAAAAGAAGAGATAAAATGCAATCATATAAAACCAGAAAATGCAGAAAAAGAGATTTTAAAAAAGAACCGGTACAATGAATAGAAAATGGTTACAAACAGTAAATCTTGATTCAACAATATCAATAATCACTTTAAGTAAGAATGGTCTAAATGTACCAATTAAAAGGTTGTCAGAGCAGCTAAAAAACAAGATTTGACTATTGTATTTGAATACTGATGTGATTCCCAGTCTACTTTCAGGCAAGTTGTCACCACTGTTTGTTATTTGGTTTCCTGTCATAAAAAAAGTTGACTAACTTCCCTACTAACTGGCATACTCAGACAGTAAAGAGCTTAAAGGAGAGGGGCTTTGAGCAGAATGGTGGCATACTGATATAAGAGAGTAAGAGCAGGGAGCTAGGAGATGCATGAAACTGCAGCAAAGTAACCTCAGCCTCTAAATTCAAATGCCCTTCAAGGAACTGAACTCATTTAACCATACTATCATATTTGGGAAGCAGGGATTATTACTTCTATTTCACATTTTGTGAAAACTGTTAAGTATCTTCTGTGTACTCCAGACAAGACATCCAGGCTCCAGGCCTCTCTTACATGGTCCAGCACTTATTTCATGGAATCCTCTCTACTTTGCCCTTCTGTATTCGCTAGTGCCCACTCCCTTGTCCTCTGCCAATTCCATCATGGTCCTATAGGAAAATGGGGCGTCTGTCATTCTCTGCAGCTGTGAACTTCGCATCTTTCTTTGGCTTTAAAATATCTGGCCTGTAGTGGTAAGGATTCAGCAAGCCACTGAAAAGCAATGGCACTTAAGAAAATCTCCAGCAACTGTCTTTTCTTCTTGCTTTCTCGGTCCTGCTCAAAGTTGTCTTGTTGGCAGGCAGCCACCTGTGAAATGTGCACATTTCAAAGCAAATGGCTTCAGGAGCTCATAATTGCTGCCAAACCTGTGTGGATTTTAATAGCCCATTTTCATTAGCCTTGTGTGAAATCACCTGTCTCTGTGTTGTTACCCAACTTAATTGTCAATTATGGTGATTAAGCTTGGCTTTCACTACCATCGCTGGTAATCATTAGTATTATCTCTGAGGCTGAACGAAGGGAAAAAAATCATGCCAGAAAAAAATATCATTTTGTAGGTGAAGTTGAATATTTTGGTGTCAATGAATGAGGAGAAGGGCATTTTTTTCTTTATTTGGGCTGAACCAAACTTGAGTCTACCTGTTATTTCCAACCTGCCATTTAGATGTTTTAGGACAAATGCTTCTCTTTTGTCAGTTGGTTTTCTGTCACCAAAGACGGGTTCCTGATACCTATCCCTTTGCAATTCTCCTGAGATGAGCATAGGTAATTAAGACAGTAAGTTAGATAATTAACGCCTTTAAAATGCTTTCAGCAATGTCGGTGATTCCAAGTATAATAGGTGGAGCCCTAGAAAAACTTGGGAGATAGCACAGAAAGTGCTGCCAATGTACAACTTGAGATTTTGATTGATGTTCTTTCTGCTTTCATCAGTCTTGTTAAATTTTAAGCACCTTACCTTGCCTTCTTGACTACAGGGTCATCTAATTTTGCATCTTGACTAATATTTTACTTTTTCATGGGATTTGCAATGAACAATAGTGAAAATCAACAACATTATCATTATCATCCTTTTCCTCCTTCTTTACAAATTTTAATTTAGTAAAATCCCAAACTCATTTCTGTTATGCTTTTATGGGATTTCAGGACATGGCAAAATAATGAAAGACATTTTTGAAAATGATATCATTAGACATCATCTCTAGTATTTGAGTGCCATGCATGTCCCCAAGGTTTATGACACACTTAAGACTTGACAGTTTCCTTTATCTTTCCAAAACCCTTGGAGGAAACTAATAAAAGTTTTTTTTTTAATTCTAATTTAATGGGAAGAAAGAAATTAAGTCATGCAAGCTTAAGGGATAGAAAGAGTGAATCAGCGACTATTGCCTTCTGGGGTAGAGGAGGAATGAGGCTCTAGTCCACATAGTCCTTAATGAAAACACCTAAAATCCATAACCTAGCAAAGATCCTCTGGCAAGTCTGGACTGAGGCTGGCAAGAGTTACAAACCAATTAGCATTCTGGACAGTTTCCCTCTCTTCCCACTTTCCCATTCCCATTTACTGTTCTTTACAGTGTTTTGTTTTTAAAGGCCTGATTATAACAAATGCTGTCTTCATCACTTGATTTCCAAAACCCCTGAACTTAAGATTACAGAGTGTCCTCAGAAGCTTCATGGTTGCCCACCTGTGAAGAGTGGAGGACTGGAATCCAAACTCTTATGGTGTTTTTCTAATTTCTGTAAATATATATTTTTCTTGTAATTAAAAAATGTATTTTTTTATTTCCCAAAAAGGAGAATATAATTTATCACTTAGGAATAGAGGAGGAAGACAAATTACAGCTGAAACATTTTCCCTTTTATGAAGCTTTAACCAACTCTTCCTCTTCCAAGTCCCTAGGACAAAATAAATGGCCCTTTTTCCTGTGTTTCCCCTTTTTCCTGTGTTCTTTATTCTTGTGTGGATTATAGAGTGACCACATTTTATTATAGTTATTTGTTGTATAATCCCACATTTTTATCCTTAAATTTTGGTCAAGAGAGGTCTTCTTTTTCAGCTGCTGTGTAATCAAGTTTAAGGGTGATGAAGGAAAGAGAAAATTCAAACAGCCAAGAACTGTGAAGGATGAGCCTTTTAAAGGAGAGCTTACTGCCTTATGGTGAACTGATTCAAATGCTTTGGTAACGTGGATGTGCTGTTAAGGGCTGAGTGGTTTCTTTATCAAACAGCATTCTGCAAATTCATGGAGTTCCCATGTAGACTTGCAAATGCTTGTGCTTTGTGACAGAAATGTCTCTGGAAGAGCTGACTTTGGTCTAATTGTAAACTTTTCCATTTCTCTTAGTGTGTATGTATCTCCCATTAGGACAGATTGTATATTGTATTCATTCTTTTCCATATCCTAGCACAATGTCTGACACAAAGAGAACAGCAACAAATGTTTGCTAAATAGACTTACAGTATCACACGCTACCCCCATAACTCCATAAATCAATTTTGAAATTAAAGGAGAAATAATGTTAGATATTCATTTTCTTCCTTTAAAGTCTGCACCTCCAACATATATTTGAAACAATGAAACAAGACATAATGATGTCTTTTGATATCAGGATCTCAAACTCCAGCTGATCCCCACCTCTTTTTGTTTTCATAGAACCTATGACTTCCCTCGAGAAGCCAGCAGGACAAGAAATTGCTGTTTCTAGACCCGCCCTTTGCTTCTCCTTTGTGCCTATGGATCTGTTATTTTCTGGTTATTTAAATTTAAAGCTGCCTTTGAGATTTCAGCCCTCAGTATCAAGAGCTCCCAAAATTTTCCTGCAAAAATTCCTCAATTCAGCTATCTCTGCCAGTTGGGGTTTCTGAGGAAATGAACCAAAGCCAGCAGCGGTTGCTATGGTGACTGAGTCTCCCTGGAGTGAAGTCAGGGGAGCATCCATTTGAAAGAATGGGGGAGCTATATTCTAGAAGAATGACCATCTGCTAAGAATGAAGTGATCCTGGAGAAGGAGTGGGGTTAGGGGAATCTTAAGGAATATGGAAAAAATTAGAATAGATACTATGAGAGATGCATCAGCAACTCAACAAGAGATGAGTAAAGTGATTGCCTGAACAGCAGTGAGAATCCAGCCTAGGAAAGACTGCATGTATCAGAGTGGACCCTGGGAGTACGGCTTTCTGGTTATTCACAGAAATTCTCAGCAGCTTGGGAGTGGCAGCAGAGAAGAGGACAGAAGAAGTGACCAGAACTTGGTATTGGCAAAGAAGAAATATGAAATATGTGTAGATCATGCACACTTGTGAGACATAAATACACTTCAGATTATGAAGAACTACATTCACAGAAGTTTTTATTTAAAACAGTTTGCCACAGAATAAACAGAAGTTTGTTCGTGTGAAACTGAAGTGTGATGGAAAGCAAAACCTCTTATTATTTGAGCAATAATCTCCAAATCACAGTTACTATAGGGTACATTTTATGATTTATTAGTAGAGACATAGTACCTGTTACATAGTCTAGCTCAGTAAATTCTTGTCTTGATATTTTAAAAATTATTTTCTGTCACGCAGGCTAGAGTGCAGTGGTACAATCAGCTCACTGCAGGCTTGAACTCTTGGGCTCAAGAGATTCTCCCACCTCAGCCTCCCAGGTAGCTGGGACTACAGGTGTGTGCCACCACATCTGGATAATTTTTTTTATAGAGTCAGGGTCTTACTATGCTGCCCAGACTGATCTTGAACTCTTGGGCTCAAGAGATCCTCCAGCCTCAGACTCCCAAATGCTGGAATCCCAAAATGCAGTTTTAAACCACTGTGCCTGGCCATTTATTTATTTATTTATTTATTGAGACAGAGTCTCCCTCTGTCACCCAGGCTGGAATGCAGTGGCGCAATCTCGGCTCACTGCAACCTCTGCCTCCCGGGTTCAAGTGATTCTCCTGCCTCAGCCTCCCGAGTAGCTGTGATAACAGGTGTGTGCCACCACACCAGGCTAATTTTTTGTATTTTTAGCAGAGATGGGGTTTCACCGTGTTAACCTGGATGGTCTCGATCTCCTGACCTCATGATCTGCCTGCCTTGGCCTCCCAAAGGTATTTATTTTTTAACCTGTTTATCCACTAGTTGGTAAGTCATTTGAAGGCAAGAATTATGCCTGATTCATTTTTTTTGTCCTTCAAAGCATTGATATAGGATCTCTTGCATAGTAGTTTCCTAATACCTGTTTGTTGCCCCAGAATAACAAATTCTCAAAGTTGGAAAGGAACTCGAAAGATCATAAGACACCATCACATATCCAGGAATGAATTTCCCTCCAAACCTCCAGAAATGGTATTCCACCTCTCCATGGTGCTTCCAGTGATAGGGAGCCTGCTGCCTCCCACAGCAGCCCACCCCACAGTTGGACAGCTGGTATTGCTGGAAAGTGTTCCTTTGTACTGTGTTGAGATTTCAGCCAGCCTAGTGTGATAGCTCAAGCCTCTAATCCCAGCTACTCAGGAAGCTGAGGTGGGAGGATGGCTTGAGGCTCGGAGTTTGAGATCAGCTGGAGCAACACAGCAACACTATGTCTCAAAAAGAAAAAAAAAAAAGAAAGAAAAAGAAGAAAGAAAAAGAGAAGAAAGAAAATTGCTTTCCTGTGACGCCTACTCATAGTGCCTTTTGCTGCTCTCAGAGCCACACATAGTTCCTTCATGAGTCCATCTCACAGCCCTTCAAGTATTTGAAGCAGCTTTCATTTTATTTGGGGTCTAATATTGTCTATTCCTTTAAGTGTTCTTCAAATAAATGTTTTTCAAGATCCTCCATCTCTCCTCTTGGGGTCTGGTTAGCCAAAATTTCTCATAACATGCAGAGCCTGGAAAGAACCCCACACAACAGTGAGGCAAAACCAACACAGAGTAGAGCTGGACAAGGCTTCTGTTCATATACTTACAAACACTTAACTTCTCTGGCAGTGGTTCCTCTGACACCAATGTAACTAATAGTCAACTGAAGCACCCATGTTTTCTCCTGTAAACCACTGTGCAGTCCAATCTTACTCATTCCAGACTTGTGCAGCTGTGTTTAGAAACCAGGTAAATGACTTTATATTTATCCTTCTTAATTGATTGTCCTCATTTATCAGGGCTATTGAGATGCTTTTAAAAGCCTGGTTCCATGAGGAATAATGTTCCTTCCCTCTGGTGTTATTGTGAGGATTACGTGAAACAATGCATGCAAAGCACCTAAAATACCATGCACATAGTAGGTACTCAATAAATAGTAGTTCATGTGATTATGGCCAACCAAATTTGAATTAATGAATTCTAAATTCTCTAACACCTCTAGTATTCTGGGATAACAGAAACAAATATTATTTTTCACAGTAAACAGGTAATTTGGGACACCTGATTCTGTTTTATTACTCAACCTAACATTTTTATTTGTTGCATGTTTGAAAAACTCTGCCTGTAACTAAAAAGGAGTAGAAATAAGTTAGGTCACAAAGCAAAACATTCCTTATCCTTACTCGACAAGCATGTTATCCAAGCGATGTAAACAGTAAGATCATCAGATGAATGACTGTCAAAAGGAGAAGATTTGCTCAGAAAATATAGTCAGAAGCATCCATCAAAAATGGATGAAGTGGCAATTTCAACACTCGGAGTGAGACTGATAAATATAAACAAAACATGATGCCAAAAAGATATGCTTTTGTATTTAGTGCAAATTTGAGTTAACAAATGATATAATTTGATATATGTAGGGATATCAAATGAGTTATATGTAGCTATAAGGAGTGACTTTTAGCTGGTTGCATTATTAGGGCCCTGAAGTTATCAAGCCTGTAATGTCAAATTTCCCAAAGTGTAGCTCAAAGACTTTATGCATCAGAATCACCTGGGGTGCTTGTTTAAGATGATTACTAGGTATTGTCCCAAACCACTAAATTATAATCACTAAAGATTGGACCCAGGAATCTGAACATTAACAAGCTTTCCAATTGATTCTGATGTCCACAAAAGGTTGAGAACCTCTGCAGTATAGAGTAACCTGGAGAGCAATGGATAGTTACTGCTTGGAGGAAAGAGAGGGAATTTCACCACCCCTACTGCAGAGACACGAATCTACTACATGCCTTGTCACTCCCTTAGAAGCTATTAACTTGAAAGCTAAGTCTCTCCCTTGATCTGCCTTACCCATTCTGGATCATAGTACAGATCATATAGAAAAACTGAGGCCTCCACAGCCATGAAACCTCTGAAAAGACTCAGCAAGATAACCTACCCAGGAGTAAGCTAATTCCTGAGAGATCAGAGAAGGCCTCCACCATTGCCAGCTTCCTATATCCAAAAAGCACCTGAAGGATTAATGATCTTGAGTGCATTGGACTTAACTTCCTGAATCACAACTGGGGACAGCACTCCTGCTCCATAGCAGTTCACTGCTAGCTGTCGTGTTTGTACCATGTGACTCCACCTTTGTGGTTGACTGGAATGGGAAAGGATTCCTACCCAAGCTGTGACAATCAGATTTTCTCTCCTGAGGTTTTAGAATTGGATCTAAGAGTTAGCAAGTTGATCGCTCAGTTGGTTAGAAATAGAACATGTAAATTTGGGATCTCTGTTTACTCTGTGGACAAAAAAGCAGAAAAAATGAGTTGCATGTAGAGATAAGAAGGAAGCAAATGGGCAGAGAGAAGCAAAGACATGGAACCATTCCTGCTTCTAGCTTCTTCTGCAGATCCAGTTGCACTCTTGCCCTTGGGTTCTATGAGAGACCCTTGTAACCTTCTACCAAATCCTTCTTTTCCATATTATACTGATTGAAGGAGCATTCTGTTACTTTCAGCTAGAAGGATCCTAATTAGCTAACTCCTTTTTGCCACATGTCCATTTTTCCTTTCTCACCACCCAGTGAAATCCTTTCCTGTTACCTACATTTCCACTCACATCTTTGTGTTGTGTGCCTTTGACTCAATTTCCCACTGTTGCCTTCCCACCCAAAGTTTTCATGGAATCTGTCCTGTGATTGATAAACTCCTCTCCATCATTAACTCATTGCTCTTTCTCCTCTGGCTTTAATTGAAGTCCAGTTCTCCTCAGAGGCTAGCAGTACCCTGTGGCCCTCTCAAGAGGAGGCTCTTCTTTTCATATGCTTACTAATAGAGCAATCATTGTTCAGGAGAGCAATGAGATTTCTAAAAGTGGTTAGGCCAATCATGACTTATTCTGTAGGCTGGGTAGTGGCACTCTTCCCTGAGGTTAAGAAATATCCACTGCAAGTTTATCTGGGAAGAAGTAGGAGATTGGCTACTGGGTTGGCCATGGTTTATATCTGACATGCCTCCTGCTACCTCCTTCCCCTCATCACATACACCCATGTGCGTGTGCATGCACACACACACACACACACATAGGCACACACAGGCACACGTACTCCATTCTCCAGCCACACTGGAGATTCTTTCACCTTTGGACTTGTCCATATGCTGTTCCTGTTGACTGATAACATTTTCACCTTCTTCTTCACCAGACTAATACCTGTACACTTTTTAGGTCTCCCTAAAATGTCTCTTGCCCTGGGAAGTTTTCCCTGGCAACCCCTCCTGAGTCAAGTACCCTTGCTGTGTTCTTTCATTACAGTGCATGTCCCTTATCTTCATGTTTATCTACCTTACAATAGTACTGGTTTAAGTATCAGTCTTTTCTTCAGCATCTTTCTCAGCACACATGGTAGAAAGAGGACATGCTGCCTTCCTTATCTTTGCATTCCCAGTAGCTGTAACAGTACCAGGTCCATCATGGCAGGAATTTTATAAGCATTTGTTGGGTAAATGAACAGTCTCCTTCTGAGCTGGGCTTAGATTTTATTAACCACCAGGTTTTCATAATTTGAGGACACATTCAAAATCCTGAGAGGTAAAGAGACCTCAGATAGATAACAAAATAGATGTGAGAAGTTTTGCAGCTACAGAAGAATAATGCATCATTTGACAACAAGCTGATTGTAGAATTTAGGCAATTTCCTGGGTGAGAGTCTGCCTTCTGACCTGAGGCACTGACAGACCCAGCCAATGTCCAGGCAGTGTGACAGAAGCTAGCATGGTTGTACTTCTCTGGGCCATCCAGACTGATAAGCCTCCCTCCTTGCTTTTCTCCACTTTTCCTCCTGTGTGGATCTTCATGTCTCAGGCTGGGGAATGCAGACAGCATGTCTCTCTGGTCTTTTTAGTTTTGTTTTCTAGTCTTAATACCCTTCCTCTTTCCTTCCTCATTTCTCACTACTTATGCCAAGACAAACACTAGTGACTTTTCTTTCTTTTGTGTATGCTAGACAAGAAATGAAGTTTAGTTAAAGCAGGAAGATTTAGGTTAGATACTACCTTAGAATACTATGAAAAATGGAATAAAAAGGGTCAAATAAGAAAAAAGAGGTAATAAAGATAATAACAGGCAAATATCTAAAATTGTCTAGAGAGTGTTGGGAATCAAAGTTGGCCCTTTTCAGAGAGAAAACAGTCAACTGCTTTCTTAAATTTTCCTTTATACGAATATTTAATAATTATCTGTCTCATGATTCAAGCAGCCAGGTAACCTGAAAGAGAAAGATTGCCATGATATCTGTTACATTATTTTTCATTTTTAAAACAAAAGCAAAATCCTTATTTAAATAGCCAACATTAAACACAGCCATTTAAAATGATATAACAGGGGCACGGTTCCAAGATGGCTGAATAGGAACAGCTCCAGTCTACAGCTCCCAGCATGAGCAATGCAGAAGACAGGTGATTTCGGCATTTCCAACTGAGGTACTGGGTTCATCTCACAGGGGCTTGTTGGACAGTGAGTGCAGGACAGTGGGTGCAGCCCACCGAGTGTGAGCTGAAGCATGGCGAGGTATCACCTCACCTGGGAAGCAAAAGGGGTCAGGGAATTCCCTTTCCTAGCCAAGGGAAGCTGTGACAGACGGTAACTGAAAAATCGGGTCACTTCCACCCTAATACTGTGCTTTTCCAATGGTCTTAGCAAATGGCACACCAGGAAATTATAACCATGCCTGGCTTGGAGGGTCCTTCGCCCATGGAGCCTCACTCATTGCTAGCACAGCAGTCTGAGATCGAACTCTAAGGTGGCAGCAAGGCTCAGGGAGGGGCGCCTGCCATTGCTGAGGCTTGAGTAGGTAAACAAAGCGGCTGGGAAGCTCGAACTGGGTGGAGCCCACCACAGCTCAAGGATGCCTGTGTGCCTCTGTAGACTCCACCTCTCAGGGCAGGGCATAGCTGAACAAAAGGCAGCAGAAACCTCTGCAGACTTACATGTCCCTGTCTGACAGCTTTGAAGAGAGTAGTGGTTCTCCCAGCATGGAAGTTTGAGATCTGAGAACGGACAGACTGCTTCCTCAAGTGGGTCCCTGACCCCTGAAGTAGCCTAACTGGGAGGCACCCCCCAGTAGGGGCAGACTGACACCTCACACAGCTGGGTACCCCTCTGAGATGAAGCTTCCAGAGGAACAATCAGGCAGCAACATTTTCTGTTCAGCAATATTCACTGTTCTGCAGCCTCTGCTGCTGATACCCAGGGAAACAGGGTCTGGAGTGGACCTCCAGCACACTCCAACAGACCTGTGGCTGAGGGTCCTGACTGTTAGAAGGAAAACTAACAAACAGAAAGGACAGCCACATGAAAACACCATCTGCACATCACCATCATCAAAGATCAAAGGTAGATAAAACCACAAAGATGGGGAAAAAACAGAGCAGAAAAGCTGAAAATTCTAAAAATCAGAGCACCTCTCCTTCTCCAAAGGAACACAGCTCCTCGCCAGCAACAGAACAAAGCTGGATGGAGAATGACTTTGAGAAGTTGTGAGAAGAAGTCTTCCGACGATCAAACATCTCCGAGCTAAAGGAGGAAGTTTGAACTCATTGCAAAGAAGCTAAAAACATTGAAAAAAGATTAGACGAATGGCTAACTAGAATAACCAGTGTAGAGAAGTCCTTAAAGGACCTGATGGAGCTGAAAACCATGGCATGAGAACTGCGTGACAAATGCACAAACTTCAGTAGCCAATTTGATCAACTAGAAGAAAGGGTATCAGTGATTGAAGATCAAATGAATGAAATGAAGCAAGAAGAGAACTTTAGAGAAAAAGAGTAAAAAGAAACTAACAAAGCCTCCAAGAAATATGGGACTACATGAAAAGACCAAATCTACGTCTGATCGGTGTACCTGAAAGTGACAGGGAGAATGGAACCAAGTTGGAAAACACTCTGCAGGATATTATCCAGGAGAACGTCCCCAATCTAGCAAGGCAGGCCAACATTCACATTCAGGAAATACAGAGAATGCCACAAAGATACTCCTCGAGAAGGGCAACTCCAAGATATATAATTGTCAGATTCACCAAAGTTGAAATGAAGGAAAAAATGTTAAGGGCAGCCAGACAGAAAGGTCAGGTTACCCACAAAGCGAAGCCCAAAAGACTAACAGCGGATCTCTCGGAAGAAACTCTACAAGCCAGAAAGAGTGGGGGCCAATATTCAACAATCTTAAAGAAAAGAATTTTCAACCCTGAATTTCATATCCAGCCAAACTAAGCTTCATAAGTGAAAGAGAAATAAAATCCTTTACAGACAAGCAAATGTTGAGAGATTTTGTCACCACCAGGCCTGCCCTAAAAGAGCTCCTGAAGGAAGCACTAAAAATGGAAAGGAACAACCAGTACCAGCCACTACAAAAACATGCCAAATTGTAAAGACCATCGAGACTAGGAAGAAACTGCATCAACTAAAGAGCAAAATAACCAGCTAACATCATAATGACAGGATCAAATTCACACATAACAATATTAAACTTAAATGTAAATGGGCTAAATGCAAATTGGATAAAGAGTCAAGACCCATCAGTGTGCTCTATTCAGGAAACCCATCTCACATGCAGAGACAGATATAGGTTCAAAATAAAGGGATGGAGGAAGATCTACCAAGCAAATGGAAAACAAAAAAAAGCAGGGGTTGCAATCCTAGTCACTGATAAAACAGACTTTATTTATTTATTTTTTAATTTAATTGAACAGATTCTTTTTTTTAAATTTTATTATTATTATTATACTTTAAATTTTAGGGTACATGTGCACAATGTGCAGGTTAGTTACATATGTATACATGTGCCATGCTGGTGTGCTGCACCCATTGACTCACCATTTAGCATTAGGTATATCTTCTAATGATATCCCTCCCCCTTCCCCCCACCCCACAACAGTCCCCGGAATGTAATGTTCCCCTTCCTGTGTCCATGTGTTCTTATTGTTCAGTTCCCATCTATGAGTTAGAACATGCGGTGTTTGGTTTTTTGTCCTTGCGATAGTTTACTGAGAATGATGATTTCCAATTTCATCCATGTCCCTACAAAGGACATGAACTCATCCTTTTTTATGGCTGCATAGTATTCCATGGTGTATATCTGCCACATTTTCTTAATCCAATCTGTCATTGTTGGACATTTGGGTTGGTTCCAAGTCTTTGCTATTGTGAATAGTGCCGCAATAAACATACGTGTGCATGTGTCTTTATAGCAGCATGATTTATAGTCCTTTGGGTATATACCCAGTAATGGGATGGCTGGGTCAAATGGTATTTCTAGTTCTAGATCCCTGAGGAATCACCACACTGACTTGCACAAGGGTTGAACTAGTTTACAGTCCCACCAACAGTGTAGAAGTGTTCCTATTTATCCACATCCTCTCCAGCACCTGTTGTTTCCTGACTTTTTAATGATTGCCATTTTAACTGGTGTGAGATGATATCTCATTGTGGTTTCGATTTGCATTTCTCTGATGGCCAGTGATGATGAGCATTTTTTCATGTGTCTTTTGGCTGCATAAATGTCTTCTTCTGAGAAGTGTCTGTTCATATCCTTTGCCCATTTTTTGATGGGGTTGTTTGTTTTTTCTGGTAAATTTGTTTGAGTTCATTGTAGATTCTGGATATTAGCCCTTTGTCACATGAGTAGGTTGCAAAAATTTTCTCCCATTTGGTAGGTTGCCTGTTCACTCTGATGGTAGTTTCTTTTGCCGTGCAGAAGCTCTTTAGTTTAATTAGATCCGATTTGTCAATTTTGGCTTTTGTTGCCATTGCTTTTGGTGTTTTAGACATGAAGTCCTTGCCCATGCCTATGTCCTGAATGGTGATGCCTAGGTTTTCTTCTAGGGTTTTTATGGTTTTAGGTCTAACGTTTAAGTCTTTCATCCATCTTGAATTAATTTTTGTATAAGATGTAAGGAAGGGATCCAGTTTCAGCTTTCTACATATGGCTAGCCAGTTTTCCCAGCACAATTTATTAAATAGGGAATCCTTTCCCCATTTCTTGTTTTTGTCAGGTTTGTCAAAGATCAGATAGTTGTAGATATGCAGCGTTATTTCTGAGGGCTCTGTTCTGTTCCATTGGTCTATAACTCTGCTTTGGTACCAGTACCATGCTGTTTTGGTTACTGTAGCCTTGTAGTATAGTTTGAAGTCAGGTAGCGTGATGCCTCCAGCTTTGTTCTTTTGGCTTAGGATTGACTTGGTGATGTGGGCTCTTTTTTGGTTCCATATGAACTTTAAGGCAGTTTTTTCCAATTCTGTGAAGAAAGTCATTGGTAGCTTGATGGGGATGGCATTGAATCTATAAATTACCTTCAGCAGTGTGGCCATTTTCATGATATTGATTCTTCCTACCCATGAGCATGGAATGTTCTTCCATTTGTTTGTATCCTCTTTTATTTCATTGAGCAGTGGCTTGTAGTTCTCCTTGAAGAGGTCCTTCACGTCCCTTGTAAGTTGGATTCCTAAGTATTTTCTTCTCTTTGAAGCAATTGTGAATGGGAGTTCACTCATGATTTGGCTCTCTGTTTGTCTGTTATTGGTGTATAAGAATGCTTGTGATTTTTGTACATTGATTTTGTATCCTGAGACTTTGTTGAAGTTGCTTATCAGCTTAAGGAGATTTTGGGCTGAGACGATGGAGTTTTCTAGATATACAATCATGTCGTCTGCAAACAGGGACAATTTGAATTCTTCTTTTCTTAATTGAATACCCTTTATTTCCTTCTCCTGCCTAATTGCCCTGGCCAGATCTTCCAACAATATGTTGAATAGGAGTTGTGAGAGAGGGCATCCCTGTCTTGTGCCAGTTTTCAAAGGGAATGCTTCCAGTTTTTGCCCATTCAGTATGATATTGGCTGTGGGTTTGTCATAGATAGCTCTTATTATTTTGAGATATGTCCCATCAATACCTAATTTATTGAGAGTTTTTAGCATGAAGGTTGTTGAATTTTGTCAAAGGCCTTTTCTGCATCTATTGAGATAATCATGTGGTTTTTGTCTTTGGTTCTGTTTGTATGCTGGATTATATTTATTGATTTGCATATATTGAACCAGCCTTGCATCCCAGGGATGAAGCCCACTTGATCATGGTGGTTAAGCTTTTTGATGTGCTGCTGGATTCGGTTTGCCTGTATTTTGTTGAGGATTTTTGCATCAGTGTTCATCAAGGATATTGGTCTAAAATTCTCTTTTTGGTTGTGTCTCTGCCCGGCTTTGGTATCAGGATGATGCTGGCCTGATAAAATGAGTTAGGGAGGATTCCTTCTTTTTCTATTGATTGGAATAGTTTCAGAAGGAATGGTACCAGTTCCTCCTTGTACCTCTGGTAGAATTTGGCTGTGAATCCTTCTGGTCCTGGACTCTTTTTGGTTGGTAAGCTGTTGATTATTGCCACAATTTCAGGGCCTGTTATTGGTCTATTCAGAGATTCAACTTCTTCCTGCTTTAGTCTTGGGCGGGTGTATGTGTTGAAGAATTTATCCATTTCTTCTAGATTTTCTAGTTTATTTGCGGAGAGGTGTTTGTAGTATTCTCTGATGGTAGTTTGTATTTCTGTGGGATCGGTGGTGATATCCCCTTTATCATTTTTTATTGCATCTATTTGATTCTTCTCTCTTTTTTTCTTTATTAGTCTTGCTAGTGGTCTATCAATTTTGTTGATCCTTTCAAAAAACCAGCTCCTGGATTCATTAATTTTTGGAAGGGTTTTTTTGTCTCTATTTCCTTCAGTTCTGCTCTGATTTTAGTTTTTTCTTGCCTTCTGCTAGCTTTTGAATGTGTTTGCTCTTGCTTTTCTAGTTCTTTTAATCGTGATGTTAAGGTGTCAATTTTGGATCTTTCCTCCTTTCCCTTGTGGGCATTTAGTGCTATAAATTTCCCTCTACAGACTGCTTTGAATGTGTCCCAGAGATTCTGGTATATTGTGTCTTTGTTCTCGTTGGTTTCAAAGAACCTCTTTATTTCTGCCTTCATTTCGTTATGTACTCAGTAGTCATTCAGGAGCAGGTTGTTCAGTTTCCATGTAGTCGAGCAGTTTTGAGTGAGTTTCTTAATCCTGAATTCTAGTTTGATTGCACTGTGGTCTAAGAGACAGTTTGTTATAATTTCTGTTCTTTTACATTTGCTGAGGAGAGCTTTACTTCCAACTATGTGGTCAATTTTGGAATAGGTGTGGTGTGGTGCTGAAAAAAATGTATATTCTGTTGATTTGGGGTGGAGAGTTCTGTAGATGTCTATTAGGTCTGCTTGCTGCAGAGCTGAGTTCAATTCCTGGGTATCCTTTTTAATTTTCTGTCTTGTTGATCTGTTTAATGGTGACAGTGGGGTGTTAAAGTCTCCCATTATTATTGTGTGGGAGTCTAAGTCTCTTCGTAGGTCACTCAGGACTTGCTTTATGAATCTGGGTGCTCCTGTATTGGGTGCATATATATTTAGGATAGTTAGGTCTTCTTGTTGAATTGATCCCTTTACCATTATGTAATGGCCTTCTCTGTCTCTTTTGATCTTTTTTGGTTTAAAGTCTATTTTATCAGAGAATAGCATTGCAACCCCTGCCTTTTTTTGTTTTCCATTTGCTTTGTAGATCTTCCTCCATCTTTTTATTTTGAGCCTATGTGTATCTCTGCACATGAGATGGGTTTCCTGAATAGAGCACACTGATGGGTCTTGACTCTTTTCCAATTTGCCAGTCTGTGTCTTTTAATTGGAGCATTTAGTCCATTTACATTTAAAGTTAATATTGTTATGTGTGAATTTGATACTGTCATTATGATGTTAGCTGGTTATTTTGCTCGTTAGTTGATGCAGTTTCTTCCTAGTCTCAATGGTCTTTACATTTTGGCATGATTTTGCAGCGGCTGGTACCAGTTGTTCCTTTCCATGTTTAGTGTGTCCTTAAGGAGCTCTTTTAGGGCAGGCCTGGTGGTGACAAAATCTCTCAGCATTTGCTTGTCTGTAAAGGATTTTATTTCTCCTTCACTTATGAAGCTTAGTTTGGCTGGATATGAAATTCGGGGTTGAAAATTCTTTTCTTTAAGAATATTGAATATTGCCCCCCTTTTCTGGCTTGTAGAGTTTCTGCCAAGAGATCCACTGTTAGTCTGATGGGCTTCCCTTTGATGGTAACCTGACCTTTCTCTCTTGCTGCCCTTAACATTTTTTCCTTCATTTCAACTTTGGTGAATCTGACAATTATGTGTCTTGGAGTTGATCTTCTCAAAGAGTATCTTTGTGGTGTTCTCTGTATTTCCTGAATGTGAATGGTGGCCTGCCTTGCTAGATATCCTGCAGAGTGTTTTCCAACTTGGTTCCTTTCTCCCCGTCACTTTCAGGTACACTGATCAGATGTAGATTTGGTCTTTTCACATAGTCCCACATGTCTTGGAGGCTTTGTTTGTTTCTTTTTATTCTTTTTTCTCTAAACTTCCCTTCATGCCTCATTTCATTCATTTCCTCTTCCATCCCTGATACCCTTTCTTTCAGTTGGTCACAATGGCTCCTGAGGCTTCTGCATTCTTCACGTAGTTCTCGAGCCTTGGCTTTCAGCTCCATCAGCTCCTTTAAGCACTTCTCTGTATTGGTTATTCTAGTTACACATTCATCTAAAGTTTTTTCAAAGTTTTCAACTTCTTTGCCTTTGGTTTTACTTTCCTCCTGTAGCTCCAAGTAGTTCGATCGTCTGAAACCTTCTTCTCTCAACTCATCAAAGTCATTCTCCATGCAGCTTTGTTCTGTTGCTGGTGAAGAACTGCATTCCTTTGGAGTTGGAGAGGTGCTCTGCTTTTTAGAGTTTCCAGTTTTTCTGCTCTGTTTTTTCCCCATCTTTGTGGTTTTATCTACTTTTGGTCTTTGATGGTGATGTTGTACAAATGGGTTTTTGGTGTGGATGTCCCTCCTGTTTGTTAGTTTTCCTTCTAACAGGCAGGACCCTCAGCTGCAGGTCTGTTGGAGTTTGCTAGAGGTCCACTCCAGACCTGTTTGCCTGGGTATCAGCAGCAGTGTCTGCAGAACCGTGGATTTTCATGATCTTTGAATGCTGCTGTCTGATCGTTCCTCTGGAAGTTTTGTCTCAGAGGAGTACCCGGCCGTGTGAGGTGTCAGTCTGCCCCTACTGGGGGGTGCCTCCCAGTTAGGCTGCTAGGGTATCAGGGGTCAGGGACCCACTTGAGGAGGCAGTCTGCCCGTTCTCAGATCTCCAGCTGTGTGCTGGGAGAACCACTGCTCTCCTCAAATCTGTGAGACAGGGACATTTAAGTCTGCAGAGGTTACTCCTGTCTTTTTGTTTGTCTGTGCCCTGCCCCCAGAGGTGGAGTCTACAGAGGCAGGCAGGCCTCCTTGAGCTGTGGTGGGCTCCACCCAGTTCGAGCTTCCTGGATGCTTAGTTTACCTAAGTGAGCCTGGGCAATGGCAGGTGCCCCTCCCCCAGCCTCGCTGCCACCTTGCACTTTGATCTCAGACTGCTGTGGTAGCAATCAGTGAGACTCCATGGACCTAGGAATCTCTGAGCCAGGTGCGGGATATAATCTCCTGGTGTGCCATTTCCTAAGCCCATTGGAAAGGCGCAGTATTTGGGTGGGAGTGGCCTGATTTTCCAGGTGCCATCTGTCACCCCTTTCCTTGACCAGGAAAGGGAACTCCCTGACCCCTTGCACTTCCCAAGTGAGGCAATGCCTCGCCCTGCTTTGGCTGGCGCATGGTGTGCTACATCCACTGTCCTGCGCCTACTGTCTGGCACTCCCTAGTGAGGTGAACCCGGTACCTCAGATGGAAATGCAGAAATCACCCGTCTTCTGCGTCGCTCTTGCTGGGAGCTGTATAACAGAGCTGTTCCTATTCGGCCATCTTGGCTCCTCCTCCCTAAAACAGACTTTAAACCAACAAAGATCAAAAGAGTCAAAGAAGGCCATTATATAATGGTAAAGGGATCAATTCAACAAGAAGAGCTAACTGTCCTAAATATATATGCACCCAATACAAGAGCACCCAGATTCATAAAGCAAGTCCTTAGAGACCTACAAAGAGACAGTCTCCCACACAATAATAATGGGAGGCTTTAACACCCCACTGTCAACATTAGACACGTCAATGTGACAGAAAGTTAACAAGGATATCCAGGAATTGAACTCAGCTCTGCACCAAGTGGACCTAATAGATATCTACAGAACTCTCCATCCCAAATCAACAAAATATACATTCTTCTCAGGACCACATTGCACTTATACCAAAATTGACCACATAGTTGGAAGCAAAGCACTCCTTAGCAAATGTAAAAGAACAGAAATTATAACAAACCATCTCTCAGACCGCGGTGAAATCAAACTAGAACTCAGCATTAAGAAACTCACTCAAAACCGCTCAACTACATGGAAACTGAACAACCTGTTCCTGAATGACTACTGGGTACATAACAAAATGAAGGCAGAAATAAAGATGTTCTTTGAAACCAATGAGAACAAAGACAACATACCAGATTCTCTGGGACACATTTAAAGCAGTGTGTAGAGGGAAATTCATAGCACTATATGCCCACAAGAGAAAGCAGGAAAGATCTAAAATTGACACCCTAACATTACAATGAAAAGAACAAGAGAAGCAAGAGCAAACACATTCAAATGCTAACAGAAGACAAGAAATAACTAAGACCAGAGTAGAACTGAAGGAGATACAGACACAAAAAACCCTTCAAAAAAAAAATCAATGAATCCAGGAGTTGGTTTTTTGAAAAGATCAACAAAATTGATAGACTGCTAGCAAGACTAATAACGAGGAAAAGAGAGAAGAATCAAATAGACGCAATAAAAAATGACATGGGGGATATCACTGCCAATCCCACAGAAATATAAACTACCATCAGAGAATACTATAAACACCTCTACACAAATAAACTAGAAAATCTAGAAGAAATGGATAAATTCCTCAACACATACACCCTCCCAAGACTAAACCAGGAAGAAATTGAATCTCTGAATAGACCAATAACAGGCTCTGAAATTGAGGTGATAATTAATAGCCTACCAACCAAGAAAAGTTCAGGACCAGAAGGATTCACTGCCAAATTCTACCAAAGGTACAAGGAGGAGCTGGTACCATTCCTTCTGAAACTATTCCAATCAATAGAAAAAGAAGGAATCCTCCCTAACTCATTTTATGAAGCCAGCATCATCCTGATACCCAAAGCCTGGCAGAGACACAACAAAAAAAGAGAATTTTAGACCAATATCCCTGATGAACATCGATGCAAAAATCCTCAATAAAATACTGGCAAACAGAATCCAGCAGGACATCAAAAAGCTTATCCACCATGATCAAGTGGGCTTTATCCCTGGGATGCAAGGCTGGTTCAACATATGCAAATCAATTAATGTAATCCAGCATGCAAACAGAACCAAAGACAAAAAGCACATGATTAGCTCGATAGATGCAGAAAAGGCCTTTGACACATGGACAGCCCTTCATGCTAAAAACTCTCAATAAATTAAGTACTGATGGGACATATCTCAAAATAATAAGAGCTATTTATGACAAAACCACAGTCAATATCATACTGAATGGGCAAAAACTGGAAGCATTCCCTTTGAAAACTGGCAGAAGACAGGGATGCCGTCTCTCACCACTCTTATTCAACATAATGTTGGAAGTTCTGGCCAGGGCAATCAGGCAGGAGAAAGAAATAAAGGGTATTCAATTAGGAAAAGAGGAAGTCAAATTGTCCCTGTTTGCAGATGACATGATTGTATATCTAGAAAACCCCATTGTCTCAGCCCAAAATCTCCTTAAGCTGATAAGCAACTTCAGCAAAGTCTCAGGATACAAAATCAATGTACAAAAATCACAAGCATTCTTATACACCAATAACAGACAAACAGAGAGCCAAATCATGAGTGAACTCCCATTCACAATTGCTTCAAAGAGAAGAAAATACTTAGGAATCCAACTTACAAGGGATGTGAAGGAGCTCTTCAAGGAGAACTACAAAAAACTGCTCAATGAAATGAAAGAGGATACAAACAAATGGAAGAACATTCCATGCTCATGGGTAGGAAGAATCAATATCATGAAAATGGCCACACTGTCCAAGGTAATTTATAGATTCAATGCCATCCCCATCAAGCTACCAATGACTTTCTTCACAGAATTGGAAAAAACTACTTTAAAGTTCATATGGAACCAAAAAAGAGCCCACATCACCAAGTCAATCCTAAGCCAAAAGAACAAAGCTGGAGGCATCACGCTACCTGACTTCAAACTATACTACAAGGCTACAGTAACCAAAACAGCATGGTACTGGTACCAAAACAGAGATATAGACCGATGGAACAGAACAGAACCCTCAGAAATAATGCCGTATATCTACAACCATCTGATCTTTGACAAACCGGAAAAAAACAGGCAATGGGGAAAGGATTCCCTATTTAATAAATGGTGCTGGGAAAACTGGCTAGCCATATGTAGAAAGCTGAAACTGGATCCCTTCCTTACACCTTATACAAAAATTAATTCAAGATGGATTAAAGACTTACATGTTAGACCTAAAACCATAAAAACCCTAGGAGAAAATCTAGACAATACCATTCAGGACATAGGCATGGGTTAGGACTTCATGTGTAAAACACCAAAAGCAATGGCAACAAAAGCCAAAATTACAAATGAGATCTAGATAAACTAAAGAGCTTCTGGATAGCAAAAGAAACTACCATCAGAGTGAACAGGTAACCTACAGAATGGGAGAAAATTTTTGCTATCTACTCATCTGACAAAGGGCTAATATCCAGAATCTACAATGAACTCCAACAAATTTACAAAAAAAAACAAACACCCCATCAACAAGTGGGCAAGGGATATGAACAGACACTTCTCAAAAGAAGACCTTTATGTAGCCAAAAGACACATGAAAAATACTCATCATCACTGGCCATCAGAGAAAATGCAAATAAAAACCACAATGAGATACCATCTCACACCAGTTAGAATGGCGATCATTAAAAATTCAGGAAACAACAGGTGCTGGAGAGGATGTGGAGAAATAGGAACACTTTTACACTGTTGGTGGGACTGTAAACTGGTTTACCCATCTGGAAGACAGTGTGGCGATTCCTCAAGGATCTGGAACTAGAAATATCATTTGACCCAGCCATCCCATTACTGGGTATATACCCAAAGGATTATAAAACATGCTGCTATAAAGACACATGCATACATATGTTTATTGCGGCACTATTCGCAATAGCAAAGACTTGGAACCAACCCAGCTGTCCAACAATGAAAGACTGGATTAAGAAAATGTGTTACATATACACCATGGAATACTATGCAGCCATAAAAAAGGATGAGTTCATGTCCTTAGTAGGGACATGGATGAAGCTGGAAACCATCATTCTCAGCAAACTATTGCGAGGACAAAAAAACCAAGCACAGCATGTTCTCACTCATAGGTGGAAACTGAACAGCGAGAACACATGGACACAGGAAGGAGAACATCACACTCCAGGGCCTGTCGTGGGGTGAGGGGCAGGAGGAGGGATAGCATTAGGAGATATGCCTAACGTAAATGACAAGTTAATGGGTGCAACACACCAACATAGCACATGTATACATATGTAACAAACCTACACGTTGTTCAAATGTACCCTAGAACTTAAAGTATAATAAAAAAATCACCAAAAACAATAAATAAAATGATATAACAAATGTATGAAAAATACAAGATTCAAAGAAGTCACAGGTAAAATCAGCAATCTTTCTCACATTGTTATTTATGAATGTTCAATCCAGCCCTGATTTATATCCTCAGGTTTTTGCAAAGGTTCCTTTCTAACTCATCTTGAGTTCTTATATTGTTAACACTCCCTAAACATCTTATTGAGACAAATCAGGGATTTCAGGCTATCTTAATATGAAAAGCTTTACCCATCTGCCACAACTTCCCTCGGTCATAGCCACAAGTATTCCTTACCCTGCTTAACTGTTAGGACTAAATCTAGAAGCTGCATCATCTTCCCCTTGGCTCAACTGCTGCTGCTGCTGCTTTTACTTATTTTCTTACAAACAACATAAAGAGAAAAAGATCAATTTTTCATGTTAGCTGTCTGTAACAGTAGCATGAACCTCTGTGACTTTTTCATGATAAGGGAGTCATATTTTATCCTGCTCAGAAAAAGAATAGTACCTATTCCTCTTCTAAAACAGCTTTTCCTCACTGGGAAACCCTTAAGTTTGCATAAAACAAACAATTGTATGCAAAGCATAAAGTTATGCTTTATGCATAGCAGTTGCTCTATAAGGCTGTTGATGAAACAAAGTCCTTCCAGTTAAAGAAACCATCTGCCTGTCATATAAGACAAGCATCAAACACACACACACACACACACACACACACACACATGCAAATTGAAAATTTAGCAATGCTTTACAAGGATACTCAGTAACTCCATTTTACCACAATCCTCCCTGAAAAAAGTCAGATGAACACTCATGTGCCATGATCACATAACCTCATTTCTTTTGGTGTCTAATGTTATTTTTCTCCCTAAACCCCAAACTGCAGAAATACCAAAGGCTGCCAGCAGAAGAACTAGTTGAGCTGCTGAATCAATGAATCCTGGATCCACCCTTGGAAAACTGTGATTAGCTTTCTCTGCAATCATGATCATTTAGGGGAGCAGAGTAACCACATGGAAAGTTGCCTTCTTCCCACTCTCCTACACTGAACATTTTATTCTTGGTGTCTCTACCTCCTGTGTGTATCACAGGATGAGGCAGTGGAATAGTTTAGTTGATCCCCAGGTTTTCCTGTCACCTGTACCTGCCTTGTGGGTTGTTAAGCTGAGCCAAATTATTCCAGAGGAGGTGAATTCTAGAAAGAATTTTTTTCAACAATTCAATAGTTTCATATTTTCAGAATACAGTCCCAAGTTATAGGTAGAGTCATTCTTTTTCTAGTGATTTATATTCACATTTGATAATCTAAACTAGTAACTAAATCTCTCCCCTCTTACATGTATATAGAGGGAATATTTAGGCAAGGAGAGAGGGATATCAAAAACAGTTTAATACATACTGACTACTCCATATCCAAAGCTCCATTTATTGTCTCAGTTAATCCCCAGACACTTCTGTAGATTAGATACCGTAATTATCTCCATTGTACAGATAAGGAAGCTGAGGTTTAAAAAGTCAGTAATGTGCCCGAGGTCAAACAGTTATTAGAACTGGGATATGAACCTGGAATCTGACCGCTTACTTCATTGCCACTCAGCTATTTCAAATCTCCTGGCTGGTACAACCAAAGAGGATATGGCCAGAGGCAGAGTGGGAATCCTGGTTCTGTCCCATCATGTTTAGGCTCTGCTGAATGGGGAGGAGACTTCTTGGCCACTGAGAGAAGCTTTTGTTCTTTTATCTAAAGATCAAAAAGAAATAAGAATATAGAAAGGTTTCTTACCTACATACCCAAGGCCCATAGTTTTAGTGACATCTTGTAACTTCACTCACTCCTGGGGAGCTGTGGTAGTAAAAGTTTATTGTTCATTTTGTGAGGTTTTGTTTCTGTTTGTTTGTTTTGCAGAAATCTTATGCATGGCACTCTGTTCTCCATGACACAAGATCTGCTCTTAAATCCCCTTCTTCGAATGAGCAGTTCAAAGGAGTGTAGTGATTATTTACATTCATAAACTATATTAGTGACAGAAGCGGTATGAAAATTACCCAATCCTAAATCCTTATGGAAATAGTCTTTTCTGTCACTTTGTGGGTTGAGATAAGCTAGTACAATATGGAGGGCAAGGTAGAAAAGTGTGTTTCAACTCCATACACACTGCTGCAGAAAAGCGTGTTTCAACTCCATACACACTGCTGCAGAAAAGTGTGTTTCAACTCCGTACACACTGCTGCAGAAAAGCAAATGCCCTGCCAGTGGTACTGATTCACTGCCAAGTTGCACTATTCTGAAAGGAATCAATTGAGTTATCCTGCGTGCAATCTTTAACCAGTCCCTCTTCCTTTCATGCATACATATTCATCACTTTTATCAGAAAATAATCCATTCTGGAGAGGCAGCTGCTTTCTAAATAAATTGCTGTTCCTTAGCAGCTGAATCCAACAGGCTGTTTTTCTCACTTCAGTGAATTTGTTCTGACAACAGTGCACGCCAGTCATTTGCTCTTTTCGTTTCATGATTTGGTTTTATTATTAATCTATTCATTATGTTTATTGGCTCTGTCCATTATTTAAGAGCCTCAGTGCATATTTACAAGTATAATAAAAAGAGACAGCCTCAGCCATTGTAGCATACAGGCTAATAGGCAGTGAAGACATAAAATGATCCTTCTCTCTTCACCTCTGACTAAAGCTATGTGGGGCTGTTGGGTTGACAAACCAAATCAACATGCTAGTACAACATGATCCAGTCAAATAGACACATAATGTAATCAAGCAATTGGTTTGCTTTATTTATCCTCCACTTAATCCAAATTTAAGGGTTAATTGTTCTTTTAAAAATTATTGATATATAACCCACATACCATAAAATTCACCCTTTTTAAGTGTGCAATTCAGTGGTTTTTAGAATATTCACAAAGTTATGTAGTCATCACTACTATATAATTCCAGAACATTTTCATCACCCCTAAAAGAAATCCATACTATTAGCAGTCACTTGCCTTTTCCCTTCCTCCTAGCCCCTAACAACCATTAATCTACTTTCTATCTCTCTGGATTTGCTTATTCTGGACATTTTACATAAATAAAATCATATAATATGTGGCCTTTTATGTCTGGCTTCTTTCACCTAGCATAATGTTTTCAAGGTTCATCCATGTTTTGGCATGTACCAGTACTTTAATCATTTTTATGGCTGAATAATGTCCCTTGGGGTAGATGTACTACATTTTATACATTCATCAGTTAGTGGGCATTTGGGTTGTTTCCACTTTTGGACTATTATGAATAATTCTGCTGGAAACACTTGTGTACAAGTTTTTGTGTGAACATATGTTTCATTTCTCTTGAGTATATTCATAGGAGTGGAATTTCTGGGTCATAACTCTATATTTAACATTTTGAGGAACTGCCAAACTGTTCCAAAGTGTCTGCACCATTTTACATTCCCAACAGCAATGTACAAGAGTTGTAATTTCTCCACATCTTCACCAACACTTGTTATTATCTTGTTAGCTATAACCACCCTAGTAGATGTGATGTGATATCTCACTGACTGTATTCATAATTACTTTTTTCCTGATGGCTAATTGTGTTGTACAGATTTACATATGCTTATTGCCCATCTATATATCTTCTTTAGAGAAATATTTATTCGGTTATTTTGTCCATTTTTAAATTGCATTATTTGTTCTTTTATTGTGAATTTTAAGGTATGTATTTATTCTTATCACATATATGATTGGAAAACATTTTCTCCATTCCTGTGGGTTGTCTTCTTGCTTCTTAATAGTGTTCTCTGAAACACAAAAGCTTTTAATTTTTAGGAAGTCTGATTTATGCATTTTTTTCTTGATTGCTTGTGCTTTGCTTTTGATGTTATATTTGAGAATCCATTGTATAATCCAAGGCCATGATGATTTACATCTATATTTTATTCTAAGAGTTTTATAGTTTTCTTATATCTAGGTCCGTTTTAAATTTATTTTGTATATTATATGAAATTTGATCCATTTTAAATTAATTTTTGTATATTCTGTGAAATAGGTGTCAAATTTCATTCTTTTGCATGTGGCTATTCAGTCGTTCCAGCAACATTTGTTGAAAAGACTATTCTTTCCTCCTTTGAATTGTCTTAGTACCCTTGTTGAAAGTCAATTGTTCATAAATGTATGAACTTATTTCTGGATTCTCAATTCTATTCCATGGATTGATTGATCGATTGGTTGATTGATTTTTGAACAAGATCTTGCTCTGTCACCCAGGCTGGAGTGCAGTGGTACAATCACAGCTCATTGCAGCCTCAAACTCCTGGGCTCAGGCGGTCCTCCTGCCCCAGCCTAGGACTAATAGCTAGGACTACAGGCACACACCCCCATGCACTGCTAACATTGATCTAAAGAGCTTGCTTGCTGTAGCTTTGTAATCAGCTTTGGAATCACAAAGTGTGAGCTTTCCAATTTGTTCTTCTTTTTCAATATCATCTTGGTCCTTCGCTTTTTCATATAAATTTTAGGATCAGCTTGTCAATTTCTGCAAAAAAAGAAAGCAGCTGGTATTTTAATAAAGGTGTTAAATCTGTAGATCAATTTGGTGAATACTGCCATCTTAACAATATTAATTATTCCAATCCATGAGCACAGAATGTCTTTCCATTTATTTATGTCTTTTTAAATTTATTTCAGTGACATTCAAGAACAATCCAATAATTGTTCTTTATTGAAATAAACAGGTGGTTCAGAGACATAGAGAGACATAGAATGAATTAATCTCCCCCTCTCTCATTTTCCCTGTCTTTCATTGTTTCTCTTGCCCTCTCACTCTCATTTTCTTTCTTGGCTTCATTATAAAGCAGCAGAAAAACACATTTAAAAAATATTTGAAAGAAATTTTATTATTAACACCACATTTAAAAAAGTAAGCACAATCCCAGTAGTAGTCCCAGCACTGGTTATTTCCACCAGAAACACAAACAACACACATTCTGTTTCTTGTATAGCAATTGCACTTCACTATAGAAACACAAACCATTTTAGATGTCAATATAGTCTAATGGCAGCATTTTATGTTACAACTGGTGACATAAAATAGAGCATAGCTAGCAGATGATCTGCAGCTTTTCTCTCAAATTCACTCACATATGGAGTCTATTTACTCAATACCTTCTTTATTTATAGAATTCCATGAATGTAAAACACACACACACACACACACACAAGGCTTATCCTACTAAAACAGATGTTTACAAAAACAGAATCTGTTCCCTCAAGAAGGTAACAGGCTGGGTGAGGTGGCTTGTGCCTGCAATCCCAGTTGTTTGGAAGGCGAAGGCAGTAGGATCGCTTGAGGCTAGGAGTTTGAGACCAGCCTGGGTAACATAGTGAGACTCATCTCTACAAAAAATACAAAAATTAGCCAGGTGTGATAGTATGTGCCTGTTGTCCCAGTTACTCAAGAGGCTGAGGTGGAGGACTGCTTGAGCCCAGGAGTTTGAGGTTGCAATGAACTATGATCATGCCACTACACTCCAGCCTGAGTAACAGGGCAACAGAGCGAGACCCTGTCTCTAAAACAAACAACAAAAAAAGCAACAGTTTGTTTAGAAAGAGCCCGTGCACATATGAAACCATTTGGTAGTGGTGTACCAGGGCCCATAGTAATAATATCAAATGGATGGCCAAGGAAGACCACAAATGATAGGTAAGACAAGGAAACGATGACAAAGGGATACTTGTGTGGTCCCTGCCTATCACACACTTTCTATCTCATGCAAAAATGTCCATCTGAGGGTCTCTAATTAAGAAAGATGTTTTAGGCATCGGGAAAATGCTCTCTTCCCACTTGGTCTTCTTAGGGATTGCGCTTTTCCTTCTGGGTCTTCATGATCATTGTTTCAGTGATGCCCTTCCCAGCATATTCCACCACCATTTTCACCTATAGTCACTGTCAATATCCAGCCCTTCATTATCCCCACCACCCAACATCTCAGCTCCTTATCGCGGTTTCTCGGGGCCTCTTGGAGTTATGAAATCCAACCTGATTCCTATTGATTCATATTAGCAATACCTCATTGATTCTAGTAAATGTCCCCATAAAAATTACTTCACATTTTTACCCTATGTCTTCATGCTTAATGAATAATATATTCTCCCACTTCAGACAGAGATCATAAGCATGAATATTTCTACCTAAATATATTTCCTACAAGCAGTTTCTCATCTTCCAGTTTCAGAGTAACCATTTTACCTTCTCAAGCACTAACCCCTCAATTTGCAACTCTCCTACTTTATCAGGAAGCTAGCTGCAATAAATACATTCCTACTCTCTTGATATCTTCTCTCTCTCTCTTTCTTTCTCTCTCCCCCCATGGGGGCTCATTTCTTTTCATCTCCAAACAAAACAAAAGAAAAATAACAAACAACTTTCTTTCACACAGGTACCCATTTTGGTCATTGCCTCCTTTTCTTCCGCTTTTGTGTTCACTTTTTTTTTTTTAGTATACAATTTGATTTCACTTTATTCTCTACCCATTTACTTCTCAATATCATGTAATCTGGCATCAACTCTTAACATTCAATTTCTCCTCATCCTTTTTGTCAAACCACGTTCCATGCTCCTTCTCTGCCTTTCTTTCTGCTAGAGGTTAGCACAGGGTCCTGCACTTTTAAGATTTACAGAGAAATTGCCTCTCTGGACTGCTTCTGCCCCACACAGAAGTATGGCACTCTGAACCCCTTCTCATCTACAGCTTTCCTGAAATTCTCAATGAATTCTATAATAAGCACTTTTCCAAAATGTTTCCTACTATTTTCCTCTTTGTGTCCTTAGCTGATTCCCCTTTATCTCCATAGTGCATGGACTGTTCCTTTATCGTTCTGCATGTCCAGCATCCATTAAAAGGACTTTTTTCTTGACTTTTGTTTGATGATGTCTTTCTGATTATCACCACTACTGTCGTGACAAGGGCATAGAAATTTATCTGGAACCTAGTAAAGCTTGAAAATTATGTCTATCTATTTTGGATTGCCTGTTTTTAAAGAGATTTATTACAATATTTTCTTAAATTTGACTTATTTCAACTTATGAGGCTCCAATAGAGACCAAATTGAGATGCAAATAGAGAAGTTCCTTGTCATTTTTCAGAAATTAAAGTGTTACTATAGCTTCTTGAGTTTCATGAGTTGACTTCTCTTTGACCCTAAACCAAATTAAAGGTACATATTAAAAAGAATTTTAACATTCTCCTTAAGTTCTTACTCTCAAGGCTTGTTTAGTAAAAGTGTAAATCAGTGACATCAAATTTCTTCAATTTCTTTGAATAAAATCATTGCTGAACAAGGGGGGCTGTCCACGTTTCTTATTTGTAATCTTGTTTTTTGTTTTTGGTAGAGATGGGGTTTTACCATGTTGCCCAGGCTGGTCTCAAACTTCTGGGCTCAAGTGATCCTCTAACCTAGGCTTCCCAAAGTGCTGGGATGACAGGCATGAGCCACAGCACCTGGCCCTGGAATCTGTTAATTTATGCAATATTAGCTGAGCATACCAGTAGCAGCTTCGGATGAGAAATGATCTTTGAACTGAATCTGCAAAAATGTTTACTAGGTGGAAAAAGTCTCAGATGTAGGGAGGAAAGGGCATGAGAAGACATTCAAGGAAGAAGGAATGAGCACTAACCAAGGCAGAGAACTATGAAAGGACATCATGTTTGAGAGACTGCAAATATTTCAATGTGGCTGAAGTATAGGGTAGAATAGTGGGAAATTAGGCAGAAAGCAAGCATAGGCTGCAGTTAGACTGGAAAAGTGCTTGTGCATCAAACAGGGGAGGGAGTAGTGGTTGAGAGGGGGCCCAAGAAAGACTGGCAATTTTCTATTTTTTAACCTGAGTCATGGTTATAGGAGTGTTTGTTTCATGGTATTTTGTGTACTTCTGTATTTTGTGTACTTCTGTGTATATGTGTTACAGACAAAACATTTTTAAGAGGAAAAAATAAAAAACTCATTAAATATTCTAACATATGGTAGCTAGACACACCTAGAAATAAAGCATCTAAAACAGTTCTTGGCACATAGAATAAACTATGAGAGTCGATATTATCTTTTAAAGACAATCTTTGTCCCACTCCTGGTTCCCAGCTTCCTTTCCTAAACAACTTTAACAGTGTCTTCCAGAAATCTTTTAGGCACTTAGAAACACCCCTCCCCTCTCTCTACAGTTTGAATTATCAGGGCTGAAGAACTGGCTTCATCTTCTCTATCCATGCATAAACTCTTGAACTCAGGGTTTGCAAGTGATTCAATGCTGTATCTCCCTCAGTTCTTATCCCAGGACTTTTTGCCCAGTAGGAGCTCAGTACATACTTATAAAGGGAATAAGTAACATCTTCCTGCTTCCACTCAAACTCAATATCAAAGTTAGCACTTGTATCATAGGCTCATCTAAAAGAGGTGACACCTTAGTGCAAGAGAGCATTACCAGTAGCTGAATGGACATATTGCTTCCCATTAAAGAATGGCTAGGGAGTGGGGCCCAGACGGCCAACTAGAGCAGCTGAGATAGGAGACTCCCACTGAAAAGAACCAAAACAGCCTGAGAATCCTGCACTGGCAACCGAGGTACCCAGGTTCTGCCATCAGGACTGACTAGGTGGCTGGCATGACCCACAGAGAGGAGGAAACAGCAGGGTGGTGCATCAGCCTACCTGAGAGCTGCACGGGGCAGGGGAGCCCCTACCCCCAGCCAAGGGAGGCAGTAAGTGAGCATGTTACCTACCTAGCGTGGGAAACCGTGCTTTTTCCATGGAACTGTGCAACCCGTGGATTGGAAGATCCCATTGGTGAGCCCATGCCATCATAGAGCCTTGCAGATTCTCAACAGCCACTTGGCTGGAATCTGCCTAAGTCTACTGAGTTCCCTCAGGGGAGAGGCGGCCATCACCACTGCTGCTTCCTGCTGTCTAAGCTGTCTGAGCTCCTTGGAGGAGTGGCGGCAGCCACCACTGCAGTTGCCTAAGATAAAAGAGCTCCCTGAGGGAGGAGCAACCACCACCACTGCTGCTGCCTGGTGTCTAAGCTATCTGAACTCAATGGGGGAGATGTGGCGGCCAACATTGCAGCTGCTAGCTACCTAAGACACTAAGCTCCCCGGGGAGAAGGGTGGCAGCCATTATTATAGCTCCAGGTTGTGCTTTTCCTCCTTCTGGAGCCAGGGTGGCTGGATGGCTTGGTCCCAAGAGGTATCCCCACAGCACAGCACACTGGCTGTGGCAGACCGTGGCCAGACTGCCTATTTAGGCCAGGCCCTGACCCATCCCTCCTCACTGGGTGGGGCGTCCCTGCAGGACCTCCAACAACTCCAGATGGGGGCTCAGGGACAGAACTCTCATCTGCCTGGGCTGGAGTCCCTAGGGGTAGGGGTGGCCATAGTCTCTGTGGACCCGCAGACTTAATCTTTCCTTCTGCTACCTCTGAGGAATCCGGGCAGCCCAGACAAGTGGGTTTCCCCACAGTGCAGCACACTCCCTCCACTAAGAGACAGCCAAAGTGATTTGTTAAATGGCTCCTGTTCCTGTGCCCCCCTACTGGGTGAGACCTCCCAACAGAGGTCACCAGGAGCATTCATACTGGCATCAGGTTGATGTCCCTCGAGGTCAGAGATCCCAGAGGAAGGAGCAGGCACCCATCGTTGCTGTTCTCCAGACTCCTGGGGTGACATCTCCAGGTGTAGGAGTGAACCAGATGAATAGGGCCTGAAGTGAATCCCCAGCAAACCACAGCAGCCCTACAGAAGAGGGTCTTGACTGTTTAAAGAAAAACAAACAGAAAGCAACAACAACAGTATCAACAAAAAAAAGTACCCACAAAAACCCCATCTAAGGGTCAGCAACCTCGAATATCGAAACTAAACAAACTCATAAAAATGAGAAAGAATGAATGAAAAGATGAGGAAAATTCAAAAGGCCAGAGTGCCTCTTCTCTTCCAAATTATCACAACACCTCTCTAGCAAGGGCACAGAATTGGATGGAGGATGAAATGGATGAATGGAATTGACAGAAGTAGGCTTCAGAAGGTGGGTATTAACAAACTTCGCTGAGGTAAAGGAGCATGTTCTAACCCAATGCAAAGAAGCTAAGAACCATAATAAAAGGTTACAGGAGCTGCTAACTAGAATAACCAGCTTAGAGAGGAATATAAATGACCTGAGGAAGCTGAAACACACAGCACGAGAACTTTGTGAAGCATACACAAATATCAATAGCCAAATCGATCAAGTGGAAGAACGAATATTAGAGGTCACAGACTATCTTGCTGACATAAGGCCGGCAGACAAAATTAGAGAAGAAATGAAAATGAACAAACAAAACCTCTATGGTTTTACATAACTATGGGAGTATGTAAAAAACAAAACCTCTATGGTTTTACGTAACTATGGGAGTATGTAAAAAAACAAACCTACAATTGTTTGGTGTACCTGAAAGAGATGGGAAAAATGGAACCAAGTTGGAGAACATACTTCAGGATATCGTCCAAGAGAACTTCCCCAACAAAGCAAGACAGGCCAACATTCAAATTCAGAAAATACAGAGAACCCCACTAAGACACTGCATGGGAAGATCAACCACAAGACAAATAATCATCAGATTCTCCAAGGCTGAAATGAGGGAAAAAATGTTAAGGGAAGCCAGAGAGAAAGGCCAGGTCACCTACAAAGAGGAGTCCATCAGACTAACAGTGGATGTCTCAGCAGAAACCCTACAAGACAGAAGATAGTGTGAGCCAATATTCAATATTCTTAAAGAAAAGAATTTTCAACCCAGAATTTCATATCCAGCTAAACTAAGCTTCATAAGTGAAGGAAAAATTAAATCCTTTTCAGACAAGCAAATGCTGAGGGAATTTGTCACCACTAGGACTGCCTTGCTAGAGCTCCTGATGGAAGCACAAAATATGGAAATGAGAAACTGGTAACAGCCCATTCCTTCTGAAACTATTCCAATCAATAGAAACAGAGGGGATCCTCCCTAATTCATTTCATGATGCCAGCATCATCCTGATACCAAAGTCTAGCAGAGACACAATAAAAAAAGAGAATTTTAGACCAATATCCCTGATGAACATTGATGCAAAAATCCTCAATAAAATACTGGCAAACTGAATCCAGCAGCACATCAAAAAGCTTATCCACCATGATCAAGTGGGCTTCATCCCTGGGATGCAAGGCTGGTTCAACATATGCAAATCAATCAACGTAATCCAGCATATAAACAGAACCAAAGATAAAAACCACATGATTATCTCAATAGATGCAGCAAAGGCCTTTGAGAAAATTCAACAACCCTTCATGCTAAAAACTCTCAATAAATTAGGTACTGATGGGACATATCTCAAAACAATAAGAGCTATCTATGACAAACCCACAGCCAATATCATACTGAATGGGCAAAAATTGGAAGCATTCCCTTTGAAAACTGGCACAAGACAGGGATGCCCTCTCTCACCACTCTTATTCAACATAGTGTTGGAAGTTCTGGCCAGGGCAATCAGGCAGGAGAAAGAAATAAAGGGTATTCAATTAGGAAAAGAGGAAGTCAAATTGTCCCTGTTTGCAGATGACATGATTGTATATCTAGAAAACTCCACCGTCTCAGCCCAAAATCTCCTTAAGCTGATAGGCAACTTCAGCATAGTCTCAGGATACAAAATCAATGTGCAAAAATCACAAGCTTATACACCAATAACAGACAAACAGAGAGCCAAATCATGAGTGAACTCCCATTCACAATTGCTTCAAAGAGAAGAAAATACCTAGGAATCCAACTTACAAGGGAAGTGAAGGACCTCTTCAAGGAGAACTACAAAAAACTGCTCAATGAAATAAAAGAGGATGCAAATGGAAGAACATTCCATGCTCATGGGTAGGAGGAATCAATATCGTGAAAATGGCCATACTGCCCAAGGTAATTTGTAGATTCAATGCCATCCCCATCAAGCTACCAATGACTTTCTTCACAGAATTGGAAAAAACTAATTTAAAGTTCACATGGAACCTAAAAAGAGCCCACATCGCCAAGTCAATCCTAAGCCAAAAGAACAAAGCTGGAGGCATCACGCTACC
The DNA here is from genome assembly GCF_028885625.2 of Pongo pygmaeus. Taxonomy (NCBI): domain Eukaryota; kingdom Metazoa; phylum Chordata; class Mammalia; order Primates; family Hominidae; genus Pongo; species Pongo pygmaeus. The sequence continues at coordinate 107,920,185 of NC_072373.2, read as the reverse complement.
TGACTTCAAACTATACTACAAGACTACAGTAGCCAAAACAGCATAGTACTGTTACCAAAACAGAGATATAGACCAATGGAACAGAACAGAGCCCTCAGAAATAATGCCACATGTCTACAACTATCTGATCTTTGAGAAACCTGACAAAAACAAGCAATGGGGAAAGGATTCCCTATTTAATAAATGGTGCTGGGAAAACTGGCTAGCCATATGTAGAAAGCTGAAACTGAATCCCTTCCTTACACCTTATACAAAAATTAATTCAAGATGGATTAAAGACTTAAATGTATAAAACCTAAAACCTTTTCAAAGACCTAAAACCATAAAAACCCTAGAAGAAAATCTAGGCATTACCATTCAGGACATAGGCATGGGCAAGGACTTCATCTCTAAAACACCAAAAGCAATGGCAACAAAAGCCAAAATTGACAAATGGGATCTAATTAAACTAAAGAGCTTCTGCACAGCAAAAGAAACTACCATCAGAGTGAACAGGCAACCTACCGAATGGGAGAAAATTTTTGCAATCTACTCATCTGACAAAGGGCTAATATCCAGAATCTACAATGAACTCCAACAAATTTACAAGAAAAAAACAAACAACCCCATCAAAAAGTGGGCAAAGGATATGAACAGACACTTCTCAAAAGAAAACGTTTATGCAGCCAAAAGACACATGAAAAAATGCTCATCATCACTGGCCATCAGAGAAATGCAAATCAAAATCACAATGAGATACCATCTCACACCAGTTAGAATGGCAATCATTAAAAAGTTAGGAAACCACAGGTGCTGGAGAAGATGTGGAGAAATTAGAACTCTTTTACACTCTTGGTGGAACTGTAAACTAGTTCAACCCTTGTGGAAGTCAGTGTGGCAATTCCTCAGGGATCTAGAACTAGAAATACCATTTGACCCAGCCATCCCATTACTGGGTATATACCCAAAGGATTATAAAAAAATGCTGCTATAAAGACACATGCACACGTATGTTTATTTTGGCACTATTCACAATAGCAAAGACTTGGAACCAACTCAGATGTCCAACAATGATAGACTGGATTAAGGAAATGTGGTACATATACACCATGGAATATGACGCAGCCATAAAAAAGGATGAGTTCATGTCCTTTGTAGGGACATGGATGAAGCTGGAAACCATTATTCTCAGCAAACTATCACAAGGACAAAAAAACAAACACCACGTGTTCTCACTCATAGGTGGGAATTGAACAATGAGAACACATGGACACAGGAAGGGGAACATCACACACCAGGGTCTGTTGTGGGGTGGGAGCACGGGGGAGGGATAGCATTAGGAGATATACCTAATGTAAATGACGAGTTAATGGGTGCAGCACACCAACATGGCACATATATTCATATGTAACAAACCTGCACGTTGTGCACATGTACCCTAAAACTTAAAGTATAATAAAAAAAACCCCTAAAACTTAGGGAAAAAAAAAAGAAAAACTGGTAACAGCCTCTTCAAAAACACACCAAAATACAAACACCGATGACACTATGAAGAAACTACATCAACTAGTGTGCAAAATAACCAGCTAGCATCATGATGACAGGATCAGATTCACACATAACAATATTAACCTTGAGTGTAAATGGGCTAAATGCCCCAATTAAAAGACACAGGCTGGCAAATTGGATAAAGAGTCAAGACCCATTGGTGTACTATATTCAAGAGACCCATCTCTCATGCAAAGACACACATAGGCTTAAAATAACAGGATGGAGGAAAATTTACCAAGCAAATGGAAAGCAGAAAAAAGCAAAGATTGTAATCCTAATTCTGAGAAAACAGACTTTAAACCAACAAAGATAAAAAAAGACAAAGAAGGGCATTACGTAACAGTAAAGGGATCACTGCAACAAGAAGAGCTAACTATCCTAAATGTATATGCAGCCAATACAAGAGCACCCACTTTCATAAAACAAGTTCTTAGAGACCTAAAAAGAGACTTAGACTCCCACACAATAACAGTGGGAGATTTTAACATCCCACTGTCAATATTAGACAGATCAACAAGACAAGAAATTAACAAGGATATTCAGGACTTGAACTCAGCTCTGGATCAAATGGACCTAACAGCTATCTACTGAACTCTCCACCCCAAAGCAACAGAATATACATTCTCCTCAGTGCCACATGGCACTTACTCTAAAATCAACTTTGTAATTAGAAGTAAAACACTCCTTAGCAAATGCAAAAGAATATAAATCATAACAGTCTCTCAGATCACAGTGCAATCAAATTAGAACTCAAGACTAAGAAACTCATTCAAAACCACACAACTACATGGAAACTGAACAACTTTCTCCTGAACGACTTCTGAGTAAATAATGAAATTAAGTCAGAAATCCAGAAGTCCTTTGAAACCAATGAGAACAAAGAGACAACTTACCAGAATCTCTGGGACACAGCTAAAGCAGTGTTAAGAGGGAAATTTATAGCACTAAATGCCCATACCAGAAAGCTAGAAAGATCTCAAATTGGCACCCTAACATCATAACTAAATGAACTAGAGAAGCAAGAGCAAACAAATCCAAAAGCTAGCAAAAGACAAGAAGTAACTAAGATCAGAGTGGAACTGAAGGAGATAGGGACACGAAAATCCTTTAAAAAAAAATCAATGAATCCAGGAGCTGCTTTTTTGAAAAAATTAACAAAATAGGCTGCTAGCTAGACAAATAAGAATAGAGAGAAGAATCAAATAGACACAATAAAAAATGATAAAGGGGATATCACAACTGACCCCACAGAAATACAAACTACCATCAGAGAATACCAACCAAAAAAAAGCCCAGGACCAGAAGGATTCACAGCTGAATTCTACCAGAGGTACAAAGAGGATCTGGTACCATTTCTTCTGAAACTATTCCAAACAACTGAAAAGGAGGGACTCCTCCCTAACTCATTCCATGAGGTCAGCTTCACCCTGATACCAAAACCTGGCAGAGACACAACAAAAAAAGAGAATTTTAGACCAATATCACTGATGAACATCAATGCGAAAATCCTCAATAAAATACTGGCAAACCGAATCCAGCAGCACATCAAAAAAGCATGTCCACCATGATCAAGTTGGCTTCATCCCTGGGATGCAAGGTTGGTTCAACATATGCAAATCAATAAATGTAATCCATCACATAAACAGAACCAATGACAAAAACCACGATTATCTCAATAGATGCAGAAAAGGCCTTCGATAAAATTCAACATCTCTTCATGTTAAAAACTCTCAATAAACTAGGTATTGATGGAACATATCTCAAAATAATAAAAGCTATTTATGACAAACCCACAGTCAATATCATACTGAATGCGCAAAGACTGGAAGCATTCCCTTTGAAAACCAGCACAAGACAAGGATGCCCTCTGTCACCACTCCTATTCAACATAGTATTGAAAGTTCTGGCCAGGGAAATCAGGCAAGAGAAGAAAATAAAGGGTATTCAAATAGGAAGGGAGGAAGTCAAATTGTCTTTGTTTGCAGAAGACACAATTGTGTATTTAGAAAACCCCATCATCTCAGCCCAAAAGCTCCTTAAGTGGATAAGCAACTTCAGCGAAGTCTCAGGATACAAAATCAATGTGAAAAATCACAAACTTTACTATACACCAACAATAGACAGGCAGAGAGCCAAATCATAGATAAACTCCCATTCACAATTGCTACAAAGAGAATAAAATAACTAGGAATACAGTTAACAAACGACGTGAAGGGCTTCTTCGAGGAGAACTACAAACCACTGCTCAAGGAAATAAGAGAAGACACAAACAAATGGAAAAACATTCCATCCTCATGGATAAGAACAATCAATATTGTGAAAATGGCCATACTGCCCAAAGTAAATTATAGATCCAATGCTATTCCCATCAAACTACCATTAACATTCTTCACAGAATTAGAAAAAACTACTTTAAAATTCATATGGAATGAAAAAATAGCCTGTATAGCCAAGACAATCCTGAGCAAAAAGCTGAAGACATCACTCTACCTGACTTCAAACAATACTACAAGGCTATAGTAACCAAAATAGCATGGTACTGGTACCAAAACAGACATATAGACCAACGGAATGAAATAGAGATCTCTGAAATAAGATCACGCATCTACAACCATCTGATCTTCAACAAACCTGACAAAAACAAGCAATAGGGAAAGGATTCCCTATTTAATAAATGGTGCTGGAAAAACTGGCTAGCCATATGCAGAAAACTGAAACTAGACTCCTTCCTTACACCCTCTACAAAAATTAACTCAAGATGGATTAATGACTTAAATGTAAAACTCAAAAGCATAAAAAAGCTAGAAGAAAATCTAGGCAATACCATTCAGGAGATAGGCATGGGCAAAGATTTTATGATGAAATCACCAAAAGCAATTGCAACAAAAGCTAAAATTGATAAATGGGATCTAATTGAACTAAAGAGCTTCTGCACAGCAAAAGAAACTATCATCAGAGAGAACAGGCAACCTACAGAATGGAAGAACATTTCTGCAATCTATCAATCTGACAAAGGGCTAATATCCAGAATCTACAAGGAACTTAAACAAATTTACAAGAAAAAAACAAACAACCCATCATAAAGTGGGCGAATTATAAGAACAGACACTTTTCAAGAGAAGATATTTATGCAGCCAACAAACATATGAAAAAAGCTCCTCATCACTGGTCATTAGAGAAATGCAAATCAAAATCACAATGAGATACCATCTCATGCCAGTTAGATTGGTAATCATTAAAAAGTCAGGAAACAACAGATGCTGGAGAGGATGTGGAGAAATATGCATGCTTTTACATTGTTGGTGGGAGTGTAAATTAGTTCAACCATTGTGGAACACATTGTGGTGATTCCACAAGAATCTAGAACCAGAAATACCATTTGACCCAGCAATCCCTTTACTGGGTATATACCCAAAGGATTATAAATCATTCTGCTATAAAGACATATGCACATGTATGTTTACTGCAGCACTATTCACAATAGCAAAGACTTGGAACCAACCCAAATGCCCATCAATGATAGAATGGATAAAGAAAATGTGGCACATATACACCATGAAATACTATGCAACCTTAAAGAAGGATGAGTTCATGTCCTTTGTAGGGACATGGATGAAGCTAGAAACCATCACTCTGAGCAACTTGACAGAGGAACAGAAAACCAAACACCGCATGTTCTCACTCATAAGTGGGAGTTGAACAATGAGAACACATGGACACAGGGAGGGGAACGTCACACACTGGGGCCTGACTGGGGGTTGGAGGGCTAGGGGAGAGATAGCATTATGAGAAATGCCTAATGTAGATGATGGGTTGATGGGTGCAGCAAACCACCATGGCACATGTATACCTATGTAACAAACCTGCAGGTTCTGCACATGTATCCCAGAACTTAAAGTATAATAAAAAAAAAAAAGAAGACATTCGTGGGGCCAACAAACATATGAAAAAAAGCTCAATATCACTTTTTGATCATTACAGAAATGCAAATCAAAACCACAATGAGATACCATCTCATGCCAGCAAGAATGGCAATTATTAAAAAGTCAAGAAACAACAGATGCTGGTGAGGCTGTGGAGAAATAGGAACGCTTTTCCACTGTTGGTGGGAATGTAAGTTAGTTCAGCCATTGTGGAATACAGTGTGGCGGTTCCTCAAGGATCAATAACCCAAATGCCATTTGACCCAACAATCCCACTATTGGGTACATACCCAAAGGAATATAAATCATTCTATTATAAAGATACCTGCACACATATATTTATTGCAGCACTATTCGTGATAGCAAAGACATGGAACCAAGCCAAATACCCATCAATGATAGACTGGATAAAGAAAATGTGGTACATAGATACCATGGAATACTATGCAGCCATAGAAAGGAATGAGATCACGTCTTTTGCAGGGACAGGGATAAAGCTAGAAGCCATCATCCTCAGCAAACTAAAACAGGAATAGAAAACCAAATGCCACTTGTTCTCACTCATAAGTGGGAGCTGAGCAATGAGAACACAGGGACACAGGGAGGGGAACATCGTACACCAGAGCCTGTCGGGGGGTGAGGGGAGGGAGAGCATCAGGACAAACAGCTGATGCATGCTGGGCTTAATACCTACATGATAAGTTGATAGGTGCAGCAAACCACCATGGCGCATGTTCACTATGTAAAAAACCTGCACTTTCTGCACATGGATCCCAGAACTTAAAAAAAAAAAAAAAAAGAATGGCTAAAAGGTGACATATTTCCTTATTCCTCCTGCACTCCTTTTTTCTAAACCAACCCTCCAAACATATTTGGACATAATTCTTTGAAAAATCTATCCAATGTAAACTGTGTAGATCTCTTGCCATCTAATATTTTTGGTATGAGGTTCATCTTAACCTTAATGTGTATAATGTCAGTAAGAATCCCCAGGCAAAAGGGCTTAAGAGTGCTAAGTCTCATTATGTTAGTTTTACCATAAAACTGTTATTGAGGAGGAAATGGAAATAACAGGATACTTTATGAGAGCTGTGGGCTTCTTGAGCTCTCTCATGGCTCCTAATGAGAGCATAATAACAAAATTATTAAAGGGAATTTTTTTCTTCACCCAATAAAAATGACACGTTTTTCTGAGCCTGAACTAGAAAACAACTTTTGCATGTCCCTGCTGTCATTTACCTGAACATGGTGCAAGCACTTATTTTTGGTTCTTAATGAAGGCACGGAGCTTCTAATTATTTAGGGATGTGATTAAATGAGTTTCCCAGTGACTTGGTGTCACAGGAGAAATCTTTTAATTTGTACGCTCCTATGGCTGATGTATCTTGCAAACAGTGACTATTTAACAATCCCCATTGCCGCTCATTTGCACTGCTACTCCAACTCATTGACTTTGAAAGTATTAATAGTGCCCAATGAAACTTTTAATTGCCACTGGTTAGCGTTTAGGTTTCCCAAGGCAGGCTGTTAGGGGACATGGTCTGGTTCTGCAAAGAACTGACTGCAGAGGTCTTGGATGAAGATCTTGTAAGGAACAGAATACCCTCATCTCAGTCCTTCTCCTACCCACTCTTTTGTCATGAAAGCTCAATATCTATTTTTGAAGACCTGCCTGACTTTTTTTTTTATTTTTATTTCATCTCAGATGACTGTAAGAAATTCACAAACAAGAACAGAAAAGCAAAGAACATCATAATTTCAACACAAATTCTGAAAATATGACTTAGGGTTTAAAAACTTTAACCTTTACTTTTTCTTGCCCAAGTCTCATTAGCCCTGATTTATCTCTCCATCTATTTTGGAGTAAAATCTAATCTCAACATTTCAATGGATTTGGCAGCTAATATCGGAACATGACAGTCACTGCACCTCCCATGTTAAAATCTTGCTATGTAATCTACATTTGACTTGGAATAATTGTGGGTAATGAAACTAAAAGCTGATTTTCAGGAAATTATAGGCAATATTAATAGAGTAGAAAATAAATTGAAAAAGAGGTTGATCCTGTGTTTTCCTCAATCAACCAATAGTGAAGTGTCAGATTCAGTAGATATCTTAGCATCAAGGAAAGAAGATTAGAAAAATTATAAAGACAAACATGTCAAAAGTAAATTTGGGGGCCAGGCATGGTAGCTTATGCCTGTAATCCCAGGGCTTTCTGAGGCCAAGACAGGAGGTATCACTTGCTCCCAGGAATTCAAGGCCAGCCCGGGCAACATAGCAAGACCCCTATCTTTACAAAAAAAATTTTTTAAATTAGCCATGCATGGTGGCAGCCACCTGTAGTTCCAGCTACTTTGGAGGCTGAGGTGGGAGGACCTCCTGAGCTGAGGAGTTTGAGGCTGCAGTGAGATATGATCGGGCCACTGCACTCCAACCTGGGACACAGAGCGAGACTCCATGTCTAATAAATAAATAAATAAATGTTGGCAGGACTTTTGGATATGGAGAAATGAAAAAAAAAGTTTAAGTTCTTTCTGGTTTGGAGAACTTGATTGATTATAAATATGGACACTGCACTAATCATTTTGGGGGTTCTTTCAATTAAAGAAAAAGTATTAAAAACATTTTATTAGAGAGAGGATTTCACCATGTTGGCCAGGCTGGTCTTGAACTCCTGGCCTGAAGTGATCTGCTCACCTCAGCCTCCCAAAGAACTGGGATTACAGGTGTGAGCCACTGCGTCCAGCCTCTTTCAACTTTTTATGGTGATGTAGTTTCTATCATCTTTTTCTGAGTAATTTGTTTTGTTTTGCATCCTTTCTCCTTTAAGAGAGCTGGAAATGATTTAATTAAAACATTTGAGGGGATGTTCGGTATGATCATCTGCAATTATTAATAAAAAATTTACCATTTTTCCATTTGTCTTTTAGTTGCTTCATTAGTTAATTTCAACGAATGCTTAGGAAATCACTGATTATGTGTTTGCTGAGCACAGAAACTGCCTGGTTACTGGTAGTATTTGCAGGGGTACTATTTGGAACAGATCTTTTCTAGTATTTCAGGCCTTGCTCTATTGATTTGGTGCAATTAGTAGTGCACTTTACAAATCAATTGTTGGCCTCTAACCCATCGTGTACCATATGCACTTTTTCTTTTAAACCCTCCTAGTTTATGAAATGACTTTCACTGTGCCAGGTGAATTTTTCCAGGCTGGAGACCATCTGTTGTTTCTCCTTTTTCACCTCACTTTAACAACTGTCTTCTACTTTACAAGGAGGAGTACATCTGTTACCCACACCAAATCTAAATAAGCTCACCATTGCCTCAGGGTACCAAAGAGCCAAGTTACAGTATTGGCTTAGGCAAAGTCTCATTTTTAAGGAAACTCAGTGTGGCTGTCCTTCTCAGTCTTTCACATATTTCTGTTAAAGGAGAAGCTTGATACTTGAAATGATGTCATTTTGACCCATGTAAGGTGTTGTAAATTCAGATGTATTACAGATACAGCAGAAGTGACAACAGATTTTCTTCGACATGATCTCACTTCTTCTACTCTCTAACCCAGAACATGGCATCAGAAAGAAAGAGCAAAGGCAACAAGGCCTTATTTCATTCTTGGAAAGTCTCTATATTTTGCATATTTATCTGTTTCTTTATATATCTTATAATAAAAAATTAGCAGTTGGACAACTGTCACAGAGATGCATAATATGTTTATTTAAATATTTTTTAAGTCACTTTTTCCAATTTGGCTGATGAATTTGACAATGAAAGCTGGCTTTGTCAATTAGATTACATAGTGGATATTTACCATAAATTGAATGAGGTGGGTATCAAGTCATAGATTCAAGACTTTGAAAAAAGCATACGATAAAATAAAAGCATTTTATCAAGAAAATATTGCATTGCAAAGATGTATTAAAATGAACAGTGATTTGATTTTCGGAACCCTTTCTGAGTCTACCGAGCAAAGTAAGTACCTTTAAGTGGAAGAGTAACAGGCATAAATAATGGTAATTTGACAATTCTTGGTAAAGCCTTTTTGGGATACTTCCCAGAAAATGAGAAAGTGATTTGACTGTAATGAATAGGTAACAAATCAATTTGTAAGTCAGGTGGTTTCCAGTTCTTTGCTTCAACAAAATTTATGTAGTAGCTGATATACTTAAATATTATTGATTATACAATACTATGGGATTTTGTCAGATAGCTCAGAAGAAGTTAAAATATTTAAGTGACAGTGGCGTGGCAAAATGGTTTCCATTTTCAGCTACTTATTTACTCGAGCTTAGTTACTTAGCACTGAAAGTGACAAAAAAAGTAGAAGAATTGATGCTAAATTCTATTTCATTCTAGCAATAAGTAATATTGGATATATGAACTTTTTAATTTCTAAATTGTATTTATGTCTTTGCCTTTTTTGCAATTAAAAAAATAATTTCAACTTTTATTTTAGATTCAGAAGGTACATGTACAGGTTTGTTACATGGGTATGCTGGGGTGATGCCGAGGTTTGGGGTATGAATGATCCTGTCACCCAGGTAGTGGGCATAGTACCTAATGGGTAGTGTTCCAACCTTTCCACCCCTTCTTCTCTCCCCCAGCTAGTAGTCCCCAATGTCTATTATTTCCATCTTTATGTCTGTGAGTATCCAATGTTTAGCTCCCTCTTATAAGTGAGAACATGCAGTATCTGGTTTTCTGTTCCTACTTGAATTCACTTAGGATAATGGCCTCCAGATGCATCCATGTTGCTGCAAAGGACATGATTTTATTCTTTTTTATGGCTGCATAGTATTCCATAGTTTATATGTACCACATTTATCCAATCCTATATTGATGGGCACGTAGGTTGATTCCATGTCTCTGCTATTGTGAATAGTGCTGTGGTGAACATACAAGTGCATATGTCTTTTTTTTGTGGAATAATTTATTTTTCTTTGGGTGTATACCCTGTAGTGGGATTGCTGGGTCTAATGATAGTTCTCTTTTTAGATCTTTAAGAAATCTTCCAGCTGCTTTCGACAGCAAATGAACTAATTTACATTCCCACCAACAGTGTATAAGTGTTCTCTTTTCTCCGCAGCCTCACGAACTTCTGTTATTTTTTCACTATTTAATAATAGCCTTGCTGGCTGGTGTGAGATGGTATCTCATTGTGATTCTGATTTGCATTTCTCTGATGATTACTGGTGTTGAGCATTTTTTCATATGTTTGTTAGCTGCTTGTATGTCTTCTTTTGAGAATTGTCTGTCTATGTTTTTTGCCCACTGTTTAATGGAGATACTTCTTTTTTGCTTGTTAAGTTCCTTATAAACTCTGGATATTATACTTTTGTCAGATGCATCGTTTGCAAATATTTTCTCCCATTCTTTGGGTTGTCAGTTTATTCTGCTGATAACTTCTTTTGCTGTGCAGAAGTTCTTTAGTTTAACTAGGTTCTATTTGTCCATTTTTGGTTTTGTTGCAATCGCTTTTGAGGACTTAGTCATAAATTCTTTGTCAAGGCTGATGTCCAAAGGCTATTTCTTCTAAGATTTTTATAGTTTGAAGTCTTATATTTAAATCGTTAATCCATCTTGAGTTAATTTTTGTATATAGTGAAAAGTAGCAGGTCCCATTTCATTCTTCTGCATATGGCTAGCCAGTTCTCCTGGCACCATTCATTGAATAGGCAGTCCTTTCCCCATTGCTTAGTTTTGTCAACTTTGTCGAAGATCAGATGGTTGTAGGTATGCAGCTTTACATCTGAGTTCTCTATTATATTTCATTGGTGTATGTGTCTGTTTTTGTATCAGTGCGATGCTGCTTTCATTATTGTAGCCTTACTGTAAATTTTTTTGGCTATCCAGGCTCTTTTTTGATTCCATGTTAATTTTAGAATAGTTTTTTAAATCCTGTAAAAAATGACATTGGTAGTTTAATAGATATAGTGTTGAATCTGTAGATTGCTTTGGGCAGTACGGCCATTTTAACAATATTGATTCTTTCGATCCATGAGTATGGAATGTTTTTCTACTTGTTTGTATCATCTGATTTCTTTCACCAGTGCTTTGTAGTTCTCTTCTTTGTAGAGATCTTTCATCTCCTTGCTTAGATGTATTCCCAGATATTTTTTTTGTGAGGCTATTGTGAACAGGATTGCATCTTTATTTTGGCTGTCAGCTGGAATGTTACCGGTGTATAGAAATGCTACCGATTTTTATATGTTGGTTTTATATCCTGAAACTTTACTGAAGTTATTTATCAGGTCTAGGAGCCTTTTGGCAGAGTCTTTAAGGTTTTCTAGGCATAGAATCATATCATCAGTGGCCAGGGGCAGTGGCTCATGCCTGTAATTCCAGTACTTTTGGAGGCTGAGGCAGGTCAATGACTTGGGGTAAGGAGTTTGAGATCACCCTGGCCAACATGGTGAAACCCCGTTTCCACTAAAAGTACAAAAATTATCCAGGCATGGTGGCACACACCTGTGGTCCCAGCTACTCAGAAGGCTGAGGCAGGAGAATCACTTGAACCTGGAAGACAGAGGCTGCAGTGAGCCAAGATTGTGCTGCTGCAGTGAGCCAAGATTGTGCTGCTGCAGTGAGCCAAGATTGTGCTGCTGCACTCCAACCTGGGTGACAGAGCAAGACTTTGTCTCAAAAAAAAAAAAAAAAATCCTATTGTCAGTGAAATGAGGTAATTTGGCATCTTCTTTTCTATTTTGATGTGTTTTAATTATTTCTCTTGCCTGATGGCTCTGGCTAGGACTTCCAGTACTATGTGAAACAGGAGGGGAGGAGCCAAGATGGCCGAATAGGAACAGCTCCGGTCTACAGCTCCCGGCGCCAGCGACGCAGAAGACAGGTGATTTCTGTATTTCCATCTGAGGTACCGTGTTCATCTCACTAGGGAGTGCCAGAGAGTGGGCGCAGGTCAGTGGGTGAGTGCACCGTGCGCCAGCCAAAGCAGGGGCGAGGCATTGCCACACTCGGGAAGTGCAAGGGGTCAGGGAGTTCCCTTTCCAGGGGTGACAAACGGCACCTGGAAAATCGGGCCACTCCCACCCGAATACTGTGCTTTTCCAACGGGCTTAGGAAACGGTGCCCCAGGAGACTATAGCCCACACCTGGCTCAGAGAGTCCTACGCCCACGGAGTCTCACTGATTGCTAGCACAGCAGTCTGAGATCAAACAGCAAGTCTGCAGTGAGGCTGGGGGAGGGGCGTCCGCAATTGGCCAGGCTCCCTTAGGTAAACAAAGCAGCCTGGAAGCTTGAACTGGGTGGAGCCCACCACAGCTCAAGGAGGCCTGCCTGCCTCTGTAGCCTCCACCTCTGGGGGCAGGGCACAGACAAACAAAAAGACAGCAGTAACCTCTGCAGACTTAAATGTCCCTGTCTGACAGCTTTGAGGAGAGCAGTGGTTCTCCCAGTACGCAGCTGGAGATCTGAGAACGGGATGACTGCCTCCTCAAGTGGGTCCCTGACCCCTGACCCCCAAGCAGCCTAACTGGGAGGCACCCCCCAGCAGGGGCAGACTGACACCTCACACGGCCGGCCAGGTACTCCAACAGACCTGCAGCTGAGGGTCCTGTCTGTTAGAAGGAAAACTAACAGAAAGGACACCCACACCAAAAACCCATCTGTACATCACCATCATCAAAGACCAAAAGTAGATAAAACCACAAAGATGGGAAAAAAACAGAGCAGAAAAACTGGAAACTCTAAAAAGCAGAGTACCTCTCCTCCTCCAAAGGAACGCAGTTCCTCAACAGCAACGGAACAAAGCTGGATGGAGAATGACTTCAACGAGCTGAGAGAAGAAGGCTTCAGACGATCAAATTACTCCGAGCTATGGGAGGATATTCAAACCAAAGGCAAAGAAGTTGAAAACTTTGAAAAAAATTTAGAAGAATGTATAACTAGAATAACCAATACAGAGAAGTGCTTAAAGGAGCTGATGGAGCTGAAAACCAAGGCTCGAGAACTACGTGAAGAATGCAGAAGCCTCAGGAGCTGATGCAATCAAATGGAAGAAAGAGTATCAGCCCTGGAAGACAAAATGAATGAAATGAAGTGAGAAGGGAAGTTTAGAGAAAAAAGAATAAAAAGAAACGAGCAAAGCCTCCAAGAAATGTGGGACTATGTGAAAAGACCAAATCTACGTCTGATTGGTATACCTGAAAGTGATGGGGAGAATGGAAACAAGTTGGAAAACACTCTGCAGGATATTATCCAGGAGAACTTCCCCAATCTAGCAAGGCAGGCCAACGTTCAGATTCAGGAAATACAGAGAACGCCACAAAGATACTCCTCGAGAAGAGCAACTCCAAGACATATAATTGTCAGATTCACCAAAGTTGAAATGAAGGAAAAAATGTTAAGGGCAGCCAGAGAGAAAGGTCGGGTTACCATCAAAGGGAAGCCCATCAGACTAACAGCGGATCTCTCGGCAGAAACCCTACAAGCCAGAAGAGAGTGGGGGCCAATATTCAACATTCTTAAAGAAAAGAATTTTCAATACAGAATTTCATATCCTGCCAAACTAAGCTTCATAAGTGAAGGAGAAATAAAATACTTTACAGACAAGCAAATGCTGAGAGATTTTGTCACCACCAGGCCTGCCCTAAAAGAGCTCCTGAAGGAAGCACTAAACATGGAAAGGCACAACCGGTACCAGCCACTGCAAAATCATACTGAAATGTAAAGACCATCAAGACTAGGAAGAGACTGCATCAACTAACGAGCAAAATAACCAGTTAACATCATAATGACAGGCTCAAATTCACACATAACAATATTAACTTTAAATGTAAATGGAATAAATGCTCCAATTAAAAGACACAGACTGGCAAATTGGATAAAGACTCAAGACCCATCAGTGTGCTGTATTCAGGAAACCCATCTCACATGCAGAGACACACATAGGCTCAAAATAAAAGGATGGAGGAAGATCTACCAAGCAAATGGAAAACAAAAAAAGGCAGGGGTTGCAATCCTAGTCTCTGATAAAACAGACTTTAAACCAACAAAGATCAAAAGAGACAAAGAAGGCCATTACATAATGGTAAAGGGATTAATTCAACAAGAAGAGCTAACTATCCTAAATATATATGCACCCAATACAGGAGCACCCAGATTCATAAAGCAAGTCCTGAGTGACCTACAAAGAGACTTAGACTCCCACACATTAATAATGGGAGACTTTAACACCCCACTGTCAACATTAGACAGATCAACAAGACAGAAAGTCAACAAGGATACCCAGGAATTGAACTCAGCTCTGCACCAAGCAGACCTAATAGACATCTACAGAACTCTCCACCCCAAATCAACAGAATATACATTTTTTTCAGCACCACACCACACCTATTCCAAAATTGACCATATACTTGGAAGTAAAGCTCTCCTCAATAAATATAAAAGAACAGAAATTATAACAAACTATCTCTCAGATCACAGTGCAATCAAGCTAGAACTCAGGATTAAGTATCTCACTCAAAACCGCTCATCTACATGGAAACTGAACAACCTGCTCCTGAATGACTACTGGGTACATAATGAAATGAAGGCAGAAATAAAGATGTTCTTTGAAACCAATGAGAACCAAGACACAACATACCAGAATCTCTGGGATGCATTCAAAGCAGTGTGTAGAGGGAAATTTATAGCACTAAATGCCCACAAGAGAAAGCAGGAAAGATCCAAAATTGACACCCTAACATCACAATTAAAAGAACTAGAAAAGCAAGAGCAAACACATTCAAAAGCTAGCAGAAGGCAAGAAATAACTAAAATCAGAGCAGAACTGAAGGAAATAGAGACACAAAAAACCCTTCAAAAAATAAATGAATCCAGGAGCTGGTTTTCTGAAAGGATCAACAAAATTGATAGACCGCTAGCAAGATTAATAAAGAAAAAAAGAGAGAAGAATCAAATAGATGCAATAAAAAATGATAAAGGGGATATCACCACCGATCCCACAGAAATACAAACTACCATCAGAGAATACTACAAACACCTCTATGCAAATAAACTAGAAAATCCAGAAGAAATGGATAAATTCCTCAACACATACACCCTCCCAAGACTAGAGCAGGAAGAAGTTGAATCTCTGAATAGACCAATAACAGGAGCTGAAATTGTGGCAATAATCAATAGCTTACCAACCAAAAAAAGTCCAGGACCAGATGGGTTCACAGCCAAATTCTACCGGAGGTACAAGGAGGAGCTGGTACCATTCCTTCTGAAACTATTCCAATCAATAGAAAAAGAGGAAATCCTCCCTAACTCATTTTATGAGGCCAGCATCATCCTGATACCAAAGCCTGGCAGAGACACAACAAAAAAAGAGAATTTTAGACCAATATCCTTGATGAACATTGATGCAAAAATCCTCAATAAAATACTGGCAAACAGAATCCAGCAGCACATCAAAAAGCTTATCCACCATGATCAAGTGGGCTTCATCCCTGGGATGCAAGGCTGGTTCAATATACGCAAATCAATAAATGTAATCCAGCATATAAACAGAACCAAAGACAAAAACCACATGATTATCTCAATAGATGCAGAAAAGGCCTTTGAGAAAATTCAACAACCCTTCATGCTAAAAACTCTCAATAAATTAGGTATTGATGGGACGTATCTCAAAATAATAAGAGCTATTTATGACAAACCCACAGCCAATATCATACTGAATGGGCAAAAACTGGAAGCATTCCCTTTGAAAACTGGCACAAGACAGGGATGCCCTCTCTCACCACTTCTATTCAACATAGTGTTGGAAGTTCTGGCCAGGGCAATTAGGCAGGAGAAGGAAATCAAGGGTATTCAAGTAGGAAAAGAGGAAGTCAAATTGTCCCTGTTTGCAGATGACATGATTGTATATCTAGAAAACCCCATTGTCTCAGCCCAAAATCTCCTTAAGCTGATAAGCAACTTCAGCAAAGTCTCAGGATATAAAATCAATGTACAAAAATCACAAGCATTCTTATACATCAATAACCGACAAACAGAGAGCCAAATCATGAGTGAACTCCCATTCACAATTGCTTCAAAGAGAATAAGATACCTAGGAATCCAACTTACAAGGGATGTGAAGGACCTCTTCAAGGAGAACTACAAACCACTGCTCAAGGAAATAAAAGAGGATACAAACTAATGGAAGAACATTCCATGCTCATGGGTAGGAAGAATCAATATCATAAAAATGGCCATCCTTCCCAAGGTAATTTACAGATTCAATGCCATCCCCATCAAGTTACCAATGACTTTCTTTACAGAATTGGAAAAAACTACTTTAAAGTTCATATGGAACCAAAAAAGAGCCCGCATCGCCAAGTCAATCCTAAGCCAAAAGAACAAAGCGGGAGGCATCACACTACCTGACTTCAAACTATACTACAAGGCTACAGTAAACAAAACAGCATGGTACTGGTACCAAAACAGAGATATAGACCAATGGAACAGAACAGAGCCGTCAGAAATAATGCCACATATCTACAACTATCTGATCTTTGACAAACCTGACAAAAACAAGAAATGGGGAAAGGATTCCCTATTTAATAAATGGTGCTGGGAAAACTGGCTAGCCATATATAGAAAGCTGAAACTGAATCCCTTCCTTACACCTTATACAAAAATCAATTCAAGATGGATTAAAGACTTAAATGTTAGACCTAAAACCATAAAAACCCTAGAAGAAAACCTAGGCATTACCATTCAGGACATAGGCATGGGCAAGGACTTCATGTCTAAAACACCAAAAGCAATGGCAACAGAAGCCGAAATTGACAAATGGGATCTAATTAAACTAAAGAGCTTCTGCACAGCAAAGGAAACTACCATCAGAATGAACAGGCAACCTACAAAATGGGAGAAAATTTTTGCAACCTACTCATCTGACAAAGGGCTAATATCCAGAATCTACAATAAACTCCAACAAATTTACAAGAAAAAAACAAACAACCCCATCAAAAAGTGGGCAAAGGACATGAACAGACACTTCTCAAAAGAAGACATTTATGCAGCCAAAAAACACATGAAAAAATGCTCACCATCACTGGCCATCAGAGAAATGCAAATCAAAACCACAATGAGATACCATCTCACACCAGTTAGAATGGCAATCATTAAAAAGTCAGGAAACAACAGGTGCTGGAGAGGATGTGGAGAAATAGGAACACTTGTACACTGTTGGTGGGACTGTAAACTAGTTCAACCCTTGTGGAAGTCAGTGTGGCGATTCCTCAGGGATCTAGAACTAGAAATTCCATTTGACCCAGCCATCCCATTACTGGGTATATACCCAAAGGACTATAAATCATGCTGCTATAAAGACACATGCACACGTATGTTTATGGCAGCATTATTCACAATAGCAAAGACTTGGAACCAACCCAAATGTCCAACAATGATAGACTGGATTAAGAAAATGTGGCACATATACACCATGGAATACTATGCAGCCATAAAAAATGATGAGTTCATGTCCTTTGTAGGGACATGGATGAAATTGGAAATCATCATTCTCAGTAAACTATCACAAGAACAAAAAACCAAACACCGCATATTCTCACTCATAGGTGGGAATTGAACAATGAGAACACATGGTCACAGGAAGGGGAACATCACACTTCGGGGACTGTTGTGGGGTGGGGGGAGGGGAGATGGATAGCATTGGGAGATATACCTAATGCTAGATGACGAGTTGGTGGGTGCAGCGCACCAGTGTGGCACATGTATACATATGTAAGTTACCTGCACGTTGCGCACATGTACCATAGAGCCTAAAGTATAATAATAATGATAATAATAATAATAATAATAAAAAGAAAAAAAAAAAGAAACAGGAGAAGTAAGAGTGACATCCTTGTTTTGAAACGGATAAATTCCTCGAAACACAGAACTTCCCAAGATTGGATCAGGAAATCGAAACCTTGAACAGACCAATAATGAGGTCTGAAATTGAATCAACCATAAAAAACCTACCAACCAAAAAAAGTGCTGGGCCAGATGGATTCACAGCTGAATTACCAGAAGTACAGAGAAGAGCTGGCTGGTACCAATTTTATTGAAACTAGTCCAAAAAATTAAAGAGAAGGGACTCCTCCCTAACTGATTCTATGAAGCCAGCATCACTCTGATATCAAAATCTGGCAAAGACACAACAAAAAAAGAAAACTACAGCCCAGTATCCCCAATGAACAGAGATTTTAAAATCCTCAACAGAATACTAGCAAACCAAATCCAGCAGCACATTAAAAAGTTAATTCACCACCATCAAGAAGGCCTTATTCCTAGGATGCAAGGTTGGTTCAACATATGCAAATCCACAGATGCAATTCACCACATACAGAGAAATTAAAAGAAAAAATATATGATTATCAATAGATACAGAGAAAGTTTTTGATAAAATCCAACATAAGAACCCTCAACAAACTAGTCAGTGAAAAAAACCAATATTTTTCAAAATTTAAAGTTAATTTACATGGTTTTGACCAATTGTGTACCATTATTGTTTGTGTTAATAACTCAATCCAGGAGAAATTTTTAATATTCAGAGCTTTATGTTAATGGGAAATTTTAAATATTTAATTTCAGTTTATTAGTCATTATTTTATATTATATAAATTATTTATTATTATTATTATTATTTTTTGAGACAGAGTCTTGCTCTGTCACCCAGGCTGGAGTGCAGTGGTGCAATCTCGGCTCACTGCAACCTCCGCCTCCCGGGTTCAAGTGATTCTCCTGCCTCAGCCTCCCAAGTAGCTGGGACTACAGGCACCTGCCACAATGCCCGGCTACTTTTTTGTATTTTTAATAGAGATGGGGTTTCACCATGTTAGCCAGGATGGTCTCAATATCCTGACCTCATGATCCTCCCACCTCAGCCTCCCAAAGCGCTGGGATTACAGGCATGAGCCACCATGCCCGGCCTACAATTTTATATTATAAAACATATGCTTGGATACAATTCTTGAAACATACAATAAAAAAATTAAATGATGTAAATTTCTAACTCTTTAAGAAGAGCATGTTCATGTAGTTTTAAAAATGGGTGATGGTCGTGTTAAATTATCATTTAGATTCCACTAATAAATTTAAACTAGTGATATACCTATGTTAATTAAACATGCCAATAGGTATGATAGCCATAAAAATTATATTTTTGCAGCCTTTTAAAGCCAGAATGAAAAATTTTAGCTATTACTTAAAAATGTAGATGGTGTGGTATATATTTTCAAAATTATTTAAGGGAGGAAAATATATATATGAGGACCACTACCCCTTTCCTGAATATATATGTATCTGTTGTGATCATTTTTGGCTGAGAGAAAATTATCTAAAGTAAATTTTAAAGTAGTTCTAGTGAGAATTACTTAAAATTACTAGTGTATCACTGAGTTGGGAGAGGTGACATCAATCTTGGCTTGATCTCTCATTAACAACATGATCCAGAGGTAATTACCTAATCTTGCTAAGCCTTGCTTCCTACTTCAAAGAGAAACTAGAGGGTATTAATGAGAGATTTCTTCAACTTCATGCCCCTGCCTGCCATCCGCTTGACTACATCAACACTCCAAGGGACAGTGGTCCTTCCTGTCTAAGACTGACTCCTCCTCCTGTGCTCCAAATTTCACCACTTCTTGTCTTTCTCAGGAACTCTGCTCATCAATTATTCTTCCCCCTCTCTCTTACCTCCAATCATCACAACTCTAGTGGGTTTTTCCACTCAGCATTTAGAAAGCCCAAGTCTCTGCCAAATTAAAATTGGAAAAACGGTGTGGGGAAGAAGGCATTCTCATGATTTGTTGCAGGTAGTTTAAATTGGCATTTCCTTTCTGTAAGGCAAGTTAGTAATAGGAATCAAAGGCTTTAGAAATGGATGTGGAATTTGGTTTGTCAATTTGAATTGTTGAACTGTATCCTTAGGAAATAATCTAGTATATGTGCTTGTATGTATGCCTATTTTACAGGGATGTCCATCACAGCAATATTCATAGTAGGGGAAAATTAGAAGTAGTTTAAAAACTCAACAGCAGTTTTGTTGAACTAATGATCATATGTGCCACTTAAAGTCATGGTGTTGAAAAATGTAATTAAATGAGGAAATGTTTGCATTAGTGGAAAAAGTCAGATTGTGCACTGCAGGGTGGTATATGTATCTTCCAGTAGTTATTCCTCTCTGGATATGGAATAAGAATATTTTTCTCTTTGCATTTTACTATATTTTATTTACTACAGTTAACATACACTGCTTTGTTTAACCCTTTTAAATTTATTTCTCTCTAGCTGACATACGCTAAAGAAAAGAAACTGAAAGAGCCCAGGGTAGTAGTGATGGAATCAGCATTAGCACGTGAGAAATTTCAACAAATTCATAGATGTGAGGAGTTTTGATCAAGAAAAATCTATTTTCTGGTCCTTTTATATCAATAGCATTCAAAAATTTTTATTTGCAGACCACTTAAATAGGTCAAAATACGTGACACCCCATCTATCCCACTTTCTGAAGTAAAAAGAACTTGCTGATAGCAGATTTGAAAGGATCAAAGAAACATGCTGCCACAAGCATTTTTAGCAGCATTATGAATCAAATATTATTTACCTTATAAGTTATAACACAAGGCTCTAGAAATTTAAAAATCACCTAGAAATGATACTTACATTGAGTATACACTGTAACTTCTTTAAATGGCAGAAATGTATAGATAACGTATCATCAATGAAGACTTACTGCACTAGCTAATGATTTTGGATTATATATGTACTTATTTAACAATAAGGAAATGGGTAGTACATGCTTCTCATTACTTTTAATATTGAAAAGTTACTTTCATATGAAACATATATACAGATAGGAAAAGTTTAAACAAAGTTTATCAGAGTTTCATTTTAAAAAACCATATCACAAAAATTCCAGAAATTGCAATGTTCTCCATGTCATTGTTTCTTCAGAGTAATTTGCAAGGGGTTTTCAAACATGTCTGCAGTCAAAATTTTTTCACTAAATTTCTTCAGAAAATTTGTCGTACATTTTAATTGTTTTTGGTGAAAACTTTAAAAACTTATTGTGGCTTGGGATTTTCAAGTTCCTATGGGGTGCAGTTTGTATCTTCAACCCCTGTGGTATTATATATTCCCTGCATATAAACTGTAGAACCTAAATAAATAATAGTAGCTCTATCATTGTAATGACAGAAAAATAGAACTTGAGTTCTTCCTCGCCAAAAGAACCTGTGTGTATAACTAGGAGTTCTTTGAATTAACTGTTATGTAGAAAATAATGTGTATGAAAGGATAAAAACATGTTAACTGGAGGTTAATATATATTATGAAAACTCAGTAGTAATTACAGTGATTATTTAGATTATTATATGCACAAAGGTTTTTTTTTTTCAGGAAAGTGTATTTTATCACTGGCATTTTTTACAATTCCTAACACATAACAATAATAAAAAGCAGATGCATGTCCACTAATTTTATCACTGCTTTAAATTATCTGTAGTTAATATAGCCCCTTACTGCATATCACCAGGTTGGACCATTCTCACTGCCACAAAAATATGGAAATTAACACATTCAAACAACCAATGGATCAAAAAAGAAATCACAAGGAATATTAGAAAATACCTTGAGATGAATGAGACTGAAAACATGAGATTCCAAAATTTATGGGATGCAGCAAAAGCAATGCTAAGACAAAAATTTATAGTTGTAAATGAATATGCTTAAAAAGAAGAAATATATCAAATCAATAACCTAACTGTGCATCTCAGGAAACTAAGAAAAATAGCAAACTAAACCCAAATCTAGCAGAAGGGAGGAAATATTACCCAAAGTGATCTATAAGTTCAAAGCAGTTCCTATCAAAATCCCAATGGTATTTTTTGCAGAAATAGAAAAACCAGTCCTGAAATTCATGTCAAATTGTGACATGTCCCAAATAGCCAAAACAATCTGGAAAAAAACAACCAAGTTAGAGGACTCATACTTCCTCATTTCAAAACTTACTACAAAGCTATAGTAATCAAGACAGTGTGATCCTGGAATAAGGACAGACATATGGACCAATGCAATAAAATAGAGAGCCTAGAACTAAATCCTTGCAGAT
Source organism: Pongo pygmaeus (assembly GCF_028885625.2). Taxonomy (NCBI): domain Eukaryota; kingdom Metazoa; phylum Chordata; class Mammalia; order Primates; family Hominidae; genus Pongo; species Pongo pygmaeus. Next base: position 107,897,627 of record NC_072373.2, on the reverse strand, counting down.
ATGGTCAAATTATTTTTAATAAGTGTTCCAAAACCATTTAATAGGTGGGAAGATGTTTTTTCCAATAAATGATGTTAGAAAAACTGGATATCTACATGCAAAATAATGAAGTTGGACCTTTACCTTAAACCATACACAAACATAACTCAAAATAGATTAAACACCTAAATATAAGATCTAAAACCATAAAACTCTTAGAAGAAAACACAGGGAATAAAATCTTTATGACATTGTCTTTGGCAATGAATTCTTAAATATGACACCAAAAGCACAAACAACAAAAAGAAAAAATAGATAAAGTGGACTTTAACAAAATAAAAACTTTTGTGTATCTGAGGACTCCATCAACAGAGTGAAACAACAACCCACAGAATGGAAGAAAATGTTTGCAAATCAGAAATCCGATAAGGACTGCTATAGCCTGAATGTGTCTCCTTAAAATTCATGTATTTATATAATCCCAGCACTTTGGGAGGCCAAGGTGGGTGGATCTCTTAAGATCAGGAATTCAAGAGCAGCCTGGCCAACATAGTGAAAACTTGTCTCTACTAAAAATACAAAAATTAACAAGGTGTGGTGGCACACACCTGTAATCCCAGCTACTCAGGAGGCTGAGGCAGGAGAGTCGCTTGAGCCCAGGAGGCAGAGGTTGCAGTGGAGTGAGATCATGCCACTGCACTCCAGCCTGGGTGACAGAGCAAGATTCCATCTCAAAAAAAAAAGAAAAGAAATTTCATATATTTAAATCTGGTGTTAAAAGACGGGGACTTTGGGAGGTGATTAGGTCCATGAGGGTGGAACCCTGGTGAATAACATTAGTGCTCTTTTAAAAGAGGCTTGAAGAAGTGTGTTTGTCCCTTCCACCATGTGAGGACACAGCAAGAAGCTTCCCTCTATGAACCAGTCAGCAGGCCCTCTCCAAACACCGAATCTGCTGACGCCTTGTTCTTGAACTTCCCAAGCCTCCACAACTGTAAGAAATAAATTTCTATTGTTTATAAGCTAACAAGTTTGTTGTGAATATTTTACCACAATTTAAGAAAAAATATAAATAGTCTCCATACAAATCTTCACAAATTACTAACTATTAAATAAATGCAATGGTTTCAGACTGACACTATAATGGCAACTTTCAAAGTAGCTGGATTGGCAATTGCTATTCACAGCTTGACATTTGTGAAAGGGTATGTACTATTGATTCCAAGAAGACTACCCAGGATATTGGAACCAGATGTGAAGGGAAGCTGCTCATCTATCCAGTAGAGAACTGCTATCTAAAGCCTCTCTTAAACAAACCCTTAGTTGCAATAAAGTAGCAAATTTCTCAAAGACCTCCCAGGTGGAGAAGGAGCATGGTCAAGAAAGGTGAAAAGTGAGAGGCTGCCGTCAAAGCCTAGGGAGCACCAGGCTGTGGTACAGGGGGTCCAGGCTCCAAGGGCAAGAGCATCCAGCGGAGGGACTAGGCCCAGCACTTCGGGTAACATGAAGTGGTTTTTCAGACCTCATTTCCAGCAATACATTATTTCAATGAAGAAACCTCATGCAGAATTCTAAAATATATACCAGTAGCTGAAGAGCTGCTCAGTTGGTGGGAGCCCCTGTCCCCCACGCCCTCTTTCTCTCTCTTACTGCCTTGGAACTTGGGACTGGAGCATGGTGTGAGAAACAATCTACTAACTAATGATTAGTGTGAATTTAAATGTTTTCTTTGTCTCTCTTACTGACTTCTTCAGTAGAAATATGAGTTATCAATGCAAAGGCTTAGTTGAACATTTGTAGGTAATTAATGAAGATCACTTTACATTCTCATTATTTCAATAGTAGCTTTCACTAAATGTCTAAACGGGGATTTTTACCTGATTGATGGGTTCTGGGGCACTTCTGAAGATATCTCAAAGTTGCCACAGAGGCCTCATCATTATCTCACATTTGATGGAAGCATGACAGAAGGGGCATTGGCTGGGGCTGGGAATCTGGAGACCTACATTCTGGTCCTGGGCTGTGAATTCACCAGCCATGCACCTTGAGAAGCTACTGGAACTCAATTTCTCCATCTCTAAATTAAAATTCTTGGATTAGACATCTCTACCTGCTATCAGCTCCAATACTACATGATTATACCTTTTTTTTTTTCCTAGTCCTACATAGGCCATATTACCAGGGTGTCAGTGAATTCATTCCAGGTACACTATGTGCCACAGAAATATCAATGATGATGATATCTGGTAACATCACAAGAAAGACCAGCTAACTCTTCAGGTAGTCAGAACAAGAACAAACACTCGGTAGCTCTCATAGCCTTCTCAATAGTATTCAGAATTGCAAGCTCAAATATGACTAGCCGCATGCATATTTTAGGAGGAAAAAAAGCTCACATTAAAATGTGAGCTCCTAAAAATGTGAGATTTACTGGTAGAGTTTATCAAAGACAGAGATAACTGTATTACCCCAGAATGAACTGTTCAACATAAATTATTTTTTAAACTTAAAAAATAATTTTTAAAACTTATTTTTTAAACAAAAAATAAAAATAAACAAAAAATATTTTTAAACTTAAAACTAATTTAAACATTTAAAATTTTTATTTTAAATTTCTAACATTTTTCTGAAAGATCTTCTAAAATAGTCTTAGACATTTCACTGCTTTCTTAAGCAAAGTAGGTTAAATACAATTTAATACTTCATTGATAGCTAAGAATTATCTTTTTGGAAAAAAAAAGTATCCTACTGTAATACAGTGATTTCCATAACCACTGTTGAGGTGTGGAAAGTTTGGTCCTTTGCCGAGTGGCTCATATTGCTGTACTTATTGAAATAGTTGTCCTCAGTTTTTAAAGTTTTTTTGCTCTTACTTTGTTGTCATGCTGTCAGCTATTGCTGTGTCTGTGTGTGCACTGGCAACCAGCAGAGTTCTGCATTTCATGTCAGCTCTTAGCATCATTTCTTTGGTGGGGGGATGGGTGATTGTGGTGGTTTGGTATTTTCATTGTCCTTTTTTTTTTTTTTTTTTCTTTTTCGAGACGGAGTCTCGCTCTGTCGCCCAGGCTGGAGTGCAGTGGCGCGATCTCAGCTCACTGCAAGCTCTGCCTCCCGGGTTCACGCCATTCTCCTGCCTCAGCCTCCCAAGTAGCTGGGACTACAGGCGCCCGCAACCACGCCCGGCTAATTTTTTGTATTGTTTGTAAAGACAGGGTTTCACCGTGTTAGCCAGGATGGTCTCGATCTCCTGACCTCGTGATCCACCCGCCTCAGCCTCCCAAAGTGCTGGGATTACAGGCATGAGCCACCACGCTCGGCCTCATTGTCTTTTCAAAAAATACTTCTTTTCTCAATTTTGTTATGGATATATGAGGCTGGGAAGCCGATCACCAGAGAAATAAAATGTAATTGAGATTCTATGATATTTCTGTTTCTTTTTTATCCCAAGAAAAGTGATTAAAGAAATCCAGCTGTGAGTGGGATGTACAATACATATACATGGTACATATGTCTTGTACATATTATATATATTGTATCTTTTATGGCTTGCTACAAAAGGGGAAAAAACGAGGTACACCTTAGAGAAGCTAAAGAAACACACAGTTTCATGAGTGGAATGATTTTTCTAGTGATTTCCAGATATCTTTTTAAGGATAACATTGACTTGTCAGGAATAGGCACAAGCTGTCTTTTCTAACAGAGACCACTGCCGTAGATGAGGCTGCAGGGGAGATGCCTATGCTAGGACACACACAATGTCAGTCAGAGGATGATTAGAGGGAAGGTTCCCTCTAATTTTTGTATGAATAATGCAGTTGTAAGGAAGATAAGCTGGCATTCAAATCCAGTCCTCTCTGACCGCTAGGTTTGAGTGCTTTCTACAGAAACATGTGACCTCCACAAACAACGTGCACATCCTACATGGGCCATGGCTTGCTTCCTGGGAGTTCAGTCCTGGGCTGAGCTGCCAAACATACAACCTTCTTCCTCCAAGAGCCACAGAAGTGTGGCCAAGTCTCTTTCTTAGTAATACTATGGTTAAAAATGAATACACAGTGTTAGTGACAAAGCTGGTCTCCCAAAAGATGAGATCTTTTTCTGTTCAGTGTCATGAAGCCAATACACAAAACTGAAAATGAGTGTCAAGCAGTTCAGGCTTCATTTCATGGCCATGGAACGGAGAAGTGGGAACATGGCTCATAGATCAACTTCTCAACAAGTGATGGGTGAGGAGGTTAAAATATAGGATTTCTCTAATGAAGGTGTTGTATATTAAAAACAAGGAGAGGAATATTCCTTTCTTTTCCAGAAATGCATAGTGAACTTTCTGGAGCTGGACTGCTGCCTTTCTTTTTGTCCTTTTATGGCTTCTTCTGGTCATCGTCATGGTAATTGTCAACTGTCATAGCACTGCTGGAAGTGTCATTTAGCATGGAAATGAGATTATAATGAAGCCCGAGATCTTTTTGAAGTTGTTTGGTCAGCTATCTTGGTTCTAGCCAGACTCAGCTGGTCTGGTTACAAAGAGAACTTTCTATCGAAGGCATCCTGTTTCTTAAGGATAAGCAGAGTTAGGAAAGGGTGGAAATTCAGCTCTGTCATGTAGTAACAATAGCAACATCAGTGTGGATAACCTAAACTCAGGGGCAAAGATGACCAGCCTGGCTTACAGCTTGGACTGAAAAACAAAACAAACAAACAAAAGCCCTATTTCTATGGCTTCATCTGATGAGCTTAAAAGCAGGAATTACATCACCTAGTTGTTTTGTCTATAACCCTATATGTTTTTCCTCATTCCGTTGTACACACTGAGAAGCTGGGTTAACATTAAGTCATAACAAATTCAGTGACAGTGAATTTTGAGAGACTTACTTCCAGATAATTTACTGCCAAATTAACACAGAGCAGTTAATCACTTTTAATGTCTCTTTTCATACATCTACTTTCATCAAAAAGGTCCTTTCTGTTTAGTTACTCTGACCCAAATATTTAGAATAAATATTGCTGCCATCACAGATTCCCTCTAGGGAGGAATTTAATGGGAGTAAAAACCCTCACATGAAAAATAGCATACAGAAATACATAAGGAAAAATATATAAGTAAATGTGATATAATATTTATTTCACTCAGAAAGATCACTCAGGCAATTTGTATATATATCAGGGCTCTAAAAAGTAATTTTCACTGTAACTCTTGGTCAAAACAGCCAGTACTATTTGCTTACATGATAATAGGATTAGGACTAACCATACATTATGACCTTCGCTGATTGTACAACTTTGCAAATACACCATTCTGGAAGACACACATAGCTACACTTTCACACAGGACACCCAACCAATTTTCTGACACCAAATGGGTGTCCTACAATTCAATTAAATTCCAACACTCTCTACCTGGAGTTAGCATCAGATCCCGCAAGTTAAGGGCTGTCCCACAAATCTACCCCCACTTCAGATGCCAATCTCAAGCATAGCTATAATTCACGAGTTCCCACAATCCCCTCCTTGGGTTCAGTAATTTGCTATAATAGCTCAGAGAACTCAGGGAAACTCTTTATTTTATTTCTTTGTTGGGGGGTGGGGTGATTGTGGTGGCTTGGTATTTTCATTGTCTTTTTAAAAAATCTTCTTTTCTCAATTTTGTTATATGAGTTGTATATGTTAACCAGTATATTATGTTAACCAGTATGTTAACCAGTATATTATGTTAACCAATATATTATAAAGAATGCAACTCAGGAACAGCTAGATGGAAGAAATCATAGGGCAAAGTATGGAGGGGAGCTTCCATGCCTTCTCTAGTGTGCCACCCCTGAGCACCTTGATGTGTTGACCAATGCAGAAACTCATCAAGTCTCATTTTTCAAGAGTTTTTATAGAACTTGATCATTAGCTCCACCACCTACTTTCAGGAGGTTGGTAGGTGGAGGTGAAAATTTCAACCTTCTAATTTCTTAATTTTTCTAATGACCATTCCGATCCTGAGTCTATCTTTTTGGCATAAATTCTATGACCCCACCTAAGTCATCTTATTAGCATAAACTCAGGTATGGTCAAAACGACATCATTATGAGTAACAAAAGACATTCCTATCACTCAGGAAATTCTGGGGTTTTAGGAGCTCTGTGCTAGGAGTCTGGGACAAATATCAAATATATTTCTTATTATGCCACAACCATGTTGACAGGAAACTTAAATAGGGAACCCTTTTATAGAAGAGGCAACTCAAGACAACTCAAGAACTGGTGATGCCCTAAGGAAAGTCAGAGGAGACTTGATTGCTTTCTTACAAAAAGTCACAGCTTTTGACATTTTGCACAACCTGATTCAAAGTTTCTGGTTCAATTGTACTAAATTCTACTTGTAGTCAGTTCTCCTCCTCCTGCTCCTCCTCCCTTTTCTTTCTTTCTTACTTGACGCAATTGGACCTAGAAAACCTTAGGCCTAGAAGACACTTAGAACTAAATTTGAATGTTGGCTTTACCACTTACTAGTTGTGTGATCTTATGAAGTTCTTTAAATTCTTTGATCCTCAATTTCCTTATCTATATACAGCCTGGCATTTCTTAAAAACAGGGATGCATTCTGAGAAATGCGTTGTTAGGTGATTGTGTGCCATGATAACATCATAGAGTATAATCACACAAACCCAGAAGATATGGCCTACTACACACCTAGGCTATATGATATCGTTTTGTTGCTTCTAGGCTACAACCCTGTACAGCATGTCACTGTTCTGAATACTATAGGCAGTTATGACACAATAGCATTGGTATATCTAAACATATCTAAACATAGAAAAGGTACAGTAATAATATGGTATTTAAAATAAAAAATTCACCTGTATAGGGCACTTACTATAAATAGAACTTACAGGACTGCAAGTTGCTCTGGGTGAGTCCCTAAGTGAGTGGTGAATGAATATGAAGGCCTAGTACATTACTGTACACTATTGTAGACTTCGTAAATACTGTATTCTTGAGCTCCATTAAATTTATTAAAATTTTTTTCTCCAATAATTAAACTTATCTTACTATATCTTTTTTACTTTATAAATTTTAATTTTTTAACTTGTTGGCTTTTGTAATAACATAGCTTAACATGCAATATGGCTGTACAAAAATTTTTTATTTATATCCTTATTCTACAAGTTTTTTCTATTTTAGAAATTTTTTATTTTTATTTTTTACTTTTTAAAATTTTTTGTTAAAAACTAAGACACAGAACATATCTTGTCCCACTGGGAGGTCTTCAGGGGCAAGCATGTAGCTGTCATCTCCTGGAATAACAATGCCTTCTTCTGAAATACCTCCTGAAGGACCTGCCTGAAGCTGTGTTACAGTCACCTTTTTTTCTTTTTTATTTTTTTTGAAACGGAGTCTTGCTCTGTCACCCAGGCTGGAGTGCAGTGGCATGACTTCAGCTCACTGCAACTTCCGCCTCCCGGGTTCAAGTAATTCTCTTCTTCAGCCTCCCGAGTAGCTGGGATTATAGGCACCCACCACCATGGCCGGCTAATTTTTGTATTTTTAGTAGAAACGGGGTTTCACCATCTTGGCCAGGCTGGTCTTGAACTCCTGACCTCATGATCCACCTGCCTCGGCCTCCCAAAGTGCTGGGATTACAGGTGTGAGCCACTGCGCCCGGCCACGGTGACCTTTTTTTCATAAGTAAAAGGAGTTCACTCTAAAATAACAATAAAAAACTATAGTATAGTTAATATTATATATAAAGCAGTAACATAGTCATTTGTTACCATTATCAAGTATTAGGTACTGTACATAATTGTATGTGCTATGCTTTTATGTGACTGGCAATGCAGGAGATTTGTTTATATCATCACCACAAACATGAGTAATGGGTTGTGCTACAACATTATGATGGCTACAACATTACAGATGATAGAAACTTTTCAGCTCCACTATAATCTTATGGGACCACTGTCCTAAATGCAGTCCATCATTGACTGAAACTATGTGGTGCCTGACTATATACTGGGGAAAATAATAGTATCTACCTCATAGTATTGTTGTTAGGATTAAGTGATATAAAGCATATATAAGTACACAAAGGCATACAGAGTGATATGATGGACTTTGGAGAATCAGAAGTGGGAGGTTGGAAGAGGGTCTCAGGATAAGAAAACTACCCATTAGGTACAACGTACACTACTTGGGTGACAGGTGCACTAAAATCTTAGAATTCACCACCGTATAATTCATCCATGTCACAAAAAACCACTTGTACCCCAAGAGCTATTGAAATAAAAATTTAAAAATATACAGTACTTAGCATGAAGCCTGGTACCTGGTAGGGGCATTATAAATATTAACTATTATTTGTATTATTAACAAATATGGATAATTAACTTTAACGATCTATGGTTCTCATAAGTGCCATTTTAGTTACCTTTTCAGATTGATAGCTGAGTTCTGGAAACTGAGATAAGTATGATGAGCCCTTGAGGAGGTCACTGTTCTGTCCTGATTTGTAGAATTTATATGTAGATGGTCCCAATGTCAGTCAGTAATACAAATTTATAGCAGTACAAGCTACAAAAATCTTGCTTACTGTGAATTAATCTTTCTTGCACATCTTACTTAGTAATGATAGTTTTCCTTGTCCTGAGTAAATATCAGTCAATAGCCAGATTAATTGCTTCTGCAATTAATTGCTCCCCAGAAGTTATGGCTCTACCAAAAAGAAGTTAAAAATATGTTAATTCTTTTATTGATACATAATAGATGTACATATTTTGGGGGTACATGTGACAATTTAATACATCCATATAGTTTGTAAAGATCAAATCAGTGTAATTGGAATACAATGTGTTCATTTTTTATATACATCATATGCGTGCTGTGACAAGGTGCTCCACAGGCTCACCTCAGGCCAGGAGGCTCATTGCTGAGTTTTCACATGAGACCCAGGTCCAGAAGGCTTTGCACTGTGGCTCCTTTACAATTCTTGGAAAAGTGCTCCTGCTACGTGCATGTGGACAAATCTTGACCGTGGTTGATGAACCCAGAGTAAGACTGAGGGCCAACTTCAGAGAATAGTCCACTCATTAAAGAGTTGAAACAAGGCCGGTGTTCAAGAAAGCACACTGAATATTCTAGTTTCTCACACATCATAGAAAAAGAAGTTGATGAAAATATAAAGTTGGAAACAGGACATTTCTAGGTTCAGGAAAACAAAATTGTTGGGTTTGGGTAGTTACTAATAATCTCTAAAACCAATATGACTTACACCTGTGGCTTGAGAAGCTCCAAGAGAGTAAGAGAAGGGCGCTGTAATGGAACGTGATGATTCCCCACACTATCTCTCTAGGTTGCGTTGCTCCCTCCCAGGTCACTGTCATCACTAGTGGCCACTTTTTCAGTTCTGTAGGCCCCTTTTTCCATTGGTATTAATTCTATCATCAAATTTCCACACCTGTACTTGACTGTGGGTTCAAAATTCTCAGGAGAGAATGTGATTATTTCTGTGCCCAAGATAGGTATTCAATAACTGTCTATTAATAAGTTCTGAAAGCGGGCAAACAAAAATCCCTTCCTATAGCCTTCTAAAACCCACAGAAACATGAAATTCTTTCTCTATCTTTCTCTCTCTTGGTAAAGGGGTGCATACTGCAGGAAACAGTGGGTTAAGCTATATGGAGGAATTTATAGCCAAGACGTTCTAAATACATTCAACTCAGTCTTATTCATTATCAATTGACAAAGCAGATGAAGGTATCTCTCTAAGACTAAATGACTTCCATCTGTGCATCTGCAAATTCCACAGGAATCCAAGGATGAAAAGGGAAGATGTGGCCTACTTCTGCATCATGAGATCAGAGAATTACAGATGTGACCCTCACTTACAGGTGAGGCCCACTGGTGAATCTCCCCTCTGTACCAGGCAAGTTGAACAAAATTAGACAATTCAAGACTAAAACAGAAATAACCAATTTCCACTACGGCAACATGGATCCTGAATTCTTGGAGTGAATAAATAGGCAAATAAAGGAAATAAAATTCAGTGCATGTAAACTTCTTGGATTTTCAGCCTAGAAAGACAGTGCAGGCAATTGTCACATCCCATTATCGCTCTTCTGTTACTCTCTTAGAGCTTCTCAAGACATAGGTATTGGACATATTCGGTTTTAGGAATAATTAACTACCTGTACCCAACAACCTTGTTCTCCTAAAATCAGTATCTTTGGATACTCATGTAATTATTCAAGATTGCTCAAGAATCCATTCTGGGGCAGAGTCTGTTGAATAGGTTTATAAATGATGATAAGGAAGGAGTACACAGTGAAGTCTCAGACTCCAAGATATACAAATCTCCCCAGACAGAAGACGCCCCAGAGAAGACAGACATTATAGAATAATCCTGAGAGTCGTGTCAATGGGCAGAGCCTTAAGAGATGTTATAATGTGTGTGAGGAAAAAGTAATGAATTTATGAATAATCTAAAACACATCTATAAAATGAAAGACTATCCTTTAGATTCTGCTCAAGAAAAAGACCCAGAGTCATTAAATACTGACCCCAGCATAGGTACCAATATTCTGCATCAGGCAAAAAGGCCTAGAAAATGAAGAAAATCATTAAGGACTATACTGGAAAGCAAGATTTATACTGGTATATCTCTGTTTGAAAAGATTTATGTAGTTCTTGCTGCTATGCCTCAAAACCAAGTTTGCCATAACTTGAAAAGATCCAGAGAAGACAAGCTCAAAATAATTGGAGATATTGAGAATTATAAAAAGAATTTTTTGTTTAAGGTTAGATTTGTACTTCCAGTATGGAAATCTAATTAGAAGTAATTAAATCTATATAACCATAAGTAGTATAAATAAAGTGAACAGAGATTTGCTTATTCAACAACTTTAAAGAACTGGGACAGGGAGATGGTAATTTTTGAAACTCATAAAATGAATGCATTAGCCAAAGAGGTAGGTGTGACAGGAAATAGAAATGCATTTCAAAACAGTTGGACAAATATTGGCTGATGCAGTTATCAATGACTTTGAAATTGGTTCAACTCCTGGAATTAAGATGGCTTCAGAAAGGGCAGTAGAAGTATTTCCTTGACATTTTTGTGGGCAGGATAATTCAGATGTGGACTGACCATATGCTGAAATATTCCCAAACAGCTCATGAGTTATAAAAGTTTGAAAACTGTTGATATAATCAAAATATTACCTTTAATCCATTCAGCATACCACTTTTTATCCTTCTTCCTTTTAATTTCAAGGAAGTTGAATACCCAGTACAGTGAAGACAAACTTTCAGTAGTGAATGCTTCCCTTTGATCGATGGCCAGAGGTCAGGACTCTCCAGCAATTCTGATGAATGTATGTAACTTCTTGGTTCTTTCTCTATTGTTTCATCTTAAATTCTGCAAAAGAGATGATGCAGATGAGCAATGGTGCAGTTCCTTCTCATTTGCATTTTATTAGCTTTATGACAGTTTCCTTCTTGCATGATATTACCTAATTACATCCTTCAAGGAAGCACTAACATATCACTCTCCACTTTCAATTATTCACTCCAACGAAGGAAATCATGAAACACCCACCCCTTCTCAGAAAATTCACCCAACAATTGGGTCACTGTGGGACAAAGATAGTGTGAAGGAGTGGAACTAAAATCTCAGTCAGGAGGTCCTAAGACAAGCCAAGCTTTGGCCCTGTTTCCCTTCAAGCCAACTTCCTGGCCATACAATAATACAAGTCTCAGACCCATATATGCCCAGATGGTACTACCCAACTTATTGCTCATGTACTTCAATGAATTTGTTCCAAAAACAGCTTATTTCAAATAACTTTGGGATGTTTCCAAAAATCATCCATTTATAAGAAATCATATTTTCCCAATACTTCAAAAAAAAGGGCTCTAATCTCTGAAAACCTTTGAAAAGAGAAAATCCAGACTAATGTTGAGCAGCTTGTGTTGCAGTTGGTGTGTAGCTTCCTAAGGAGTTCGCTACACCTTTTATATATGGATGATCAAGCCTATGTAAATTTGTGAAGATGTGTCTTTGATGCCTGATTTTCCTTGCTTGACTCACTTCTATTTTTTTTTTTTTAAAGTTCTGGGGTACATGTGCAGGATGCGCAGGTTTGTTACATAGGTAAACATGTGCCATGGTGGTTTGCTGCACCTATCAACCCATCACCTAGGTATTAAGCCCAGCATGCATGAACTATTTTTCCTGATGCTTTCCCTCCACCTTCCCCATCACTGCCCTACAAGCTCCAGTGTATATTGTTCCCCTCTATGTGTCCATGTGTTCTCATTGTTCAGCTCCCACTTATAAGTGAGAACAAGTGGTATTTGGTTTTCTGTTCCTGCATTAGTTTGCTGGGCATAATGGCTTCCAGTTCCATCCATGTCCCTGCAAAGGAAATAATCTCATTCCTGTTTATGGCTACATAGTATCCCATGGTATATATGTACTACATTTTCTTTATCCAGTCTATCATTAATGGGCATTTTGGTTGATTCCATGTATTTGCTATTGTGAAGAGTGATGCAATGAACATATGTGTGCCTGTATCTTTATAATAGAATGACTTATATTCTTTTGAGTATATATGCAGTAATGGGACTGCTCGGTCTATTGGTATTTCTGTCTCTAGGTCTTGGAGGAATTGCCACACTGCCTTCCACAATGGTTGGGCTAATTTACATTCCCACTAACTGTATAAAAGTGTTTCTATTTCTCCACAGCCTTTCCAGCATCTATTCTCAACATTTTAATAATTGCCATTCTGATTGGCATGAGATGGTATCTCAATTCGGTTTTGATTTGTATTTCTCTAAGTATCAGTGATATTGAACTTTTTTTCATATGTTTGTTAGCCACATAAATGTCTTCTTTTGAGAAGTGTCTGTTCATGTCCTTTTCCCAGTTTTTAATGGGGTTGTTTTTTTTTCTTGTAAATTTGTTTAAGTTCTTTGTGGACTCTGGATATTAAACCTCTGCCAGATGGACAGATTGCAAAAATTTTCTCCCATTCTGTAGGTTGTCTGTTTGCTCTGAAGATAGTTTCTTTTGCTGTGCAGAAGCTCTTTTGTTCAATTAGATCCCAATTTTTGATTTTTCTTTTGTTGCAATTGCTTTTGACTTTTTCATCGTGAAATATTTTCCTGTGCCTATGTCCTGAATGGTATTGCCTAGATTTTCTTCTAGGCATTTTATAGTTTTGGATTTTACATTTAAGTCTTTAATCCATCTTGAGTTAATTTTTGTGTAAGGTGTAAGGAAAGAGTCCAGTTTCAATTTTCTGCATATGGCTAGCCAGTTTTCCCAGCACCATTTATTAAATAGGGAATCCTTTCCCTGTTGCTTATTTTTATCAGGTTTGTCAAAGATTGGATGGTTGTACATGTGCCATCTTATTTCTGAGATCTCTATTCTGTTCCATTGGTCTATGTGTCTTTGTACCAGTACCATGCTGTTTTGGTTACTGCAGCCTTATAGTTATAGTTTGAAGTTGGGTAGCATGATGCCTCCAGCTTTGTTCTTTTTATCTTGATGGCATCTTTCTTTTATTCTGCTGTACTCAACTCATAGGTCCTATTATACTGGACTCCCCTTTTGTTCTATTTAATTTCTACCTTATTCAGTTAATGTACTCTGGTTATTGCAAGGAAACATTTATGGTTCAATTTTTCAATTTTTCGCCAATCTGTCTAACCCCCTTTCATTCTGTCAACCTACACTTCTCTTAAGTATTGCTTTATTGGGAGTAATGAGTGTATAATCTGTTGTACTAAGTCAAGAGGTAACTGTGAGTAGAGCAAAAAGCACACTGTAGCAGAAGATATGGCTCTGTTACTTGGTGATTGTATGATCCTACTAATTTAACTTCTATAAGCCCTAGTTTCCTTATTTGTAAATAAAGGTTACTAATGCTTAGTTTGTCTTCTTTACTAGGATTTCTTTAAGCCACAAATGTTAAATGAGTCTATGATCACTTTATCCATATGCTTCACGGTTTGATAGTTTTTAAATCATGTCTCATGGTTTGTCTCATGTCTGTCTCCTCATCCTCCAGCTCATTTTTCTTGTCCTTTACTTATTCCATTTTCTCAACATTGAGGATCAGCAGTCAGAACGTAACACACTGTTCCAGGGGTTATAGTCTCTGAACATTCCGTATCTTATTTCCAGTTTCCTTTTCGTTGATGACCAATATTTTGTTTATTTCTTTCAAAAATCAAAGCAGTCCACAAAATGAGTCCTTAGAGAATAACACCCAATTGCTTCTGAAAACTTTTCTTGGCACATACCTAATATTAGAGACCCCTTCAAAAAGAGTAATACGCTGTTGACTCACCTGCATCCTGGCAAGAACCTGTGAAATGTTCCTGCAGTCTATTTTGAAATCTTGACTGATTCTTTACTTCCGGATAGTTTCATGCCATTTTCAGACTTAGAGACACTTGTACACCATTTATTGTGTTGTAGAATAAATCTAAAGCTATTAAATGAGGTCAACCCAAGCACGGGTTCTTGACAGATCCTCAATCAAAACTGCTACTTGCCAGGGCAGTGGCTCATGCCAGTAATCCTAGCACTTTGGGAGGCTGAGGTGGGCAGATTACTTGAGCCCAGGAGTTTGAGGCAAGTCTAGTCAACATGGCAAAACTCACCTCTGAAAAAAATACAAAATTTAGCTGGGCATAGTACAGATAAATACAAAATTTATCTGTAGTCCCAACTACTTGGGAGGCTGAAGTAGGAGGATTGCTTAACCCAGGGAGGTTGCAGTGAGCCAAGATTGTGTCACTACATTCCAGCCTGGGTGACAGAGTAAGCCCCTGCCTCAAAACAAACAAAGAAATAGTTCCCTACTCTGAGAAGTTTCCTTTATTCGTTCCTTGCCAATGTCAAAGTTCCAACAGTCTGAAGTAGTTCAGTTTTTAATAATCTTTAACATACAAAACTTTTCAAAGATACTTTTAGAATCGGAGTGGTTTCCAATGATCTAATTGCTAGGGACATATTAGATGAATAATATATTTCTGCATCATGGGTTTCTCTAATCTACTTTCCTCATTCCTCACTCAGAGAATAATAAATTAGTAACACATTGTTTTTTCTACAGAGATCATATTGCTCTTATTTCAATAGGTTACTTTTGTAAAAGTGTTGAGCAATTGAGATATGCTAACCATCTTACTTCAGAATGGCAAGGAAACAGCAATCTGAAATATATTGAGATCTCACTGGAGTTCTCAATATATTGAAATTATAGGTGCAACTCTCTAAATTCCTGATGCACTTTAAGACAGCAAATTATAGAAGTAGTCTAGAGATTCCTCAATTCCTTTCTTCACAATCTGTAAAACATCAGTGTTGGAAATTTACCACTCTCTTTTTTTTCTTTGCCAATTTTCCATAGAATACAGTACTTACTCACTTTTTTTTTGTTTGTTTGTTTGTTTTTTTTTTTGAACTCATGAGGTGACACTGGGCACACTTGATGAAATAAAAGTCATAGGAAAAGTTAAAGAGATCTAAGTTCCCAGGCAAAATGAGTATATCTCAACAGTGGCTTACCTGAGAGGAGCTTTAAACCTAGTTTTCTGACCTATTAGGAACATTTAGGCAATATAGGCATGTTGGTGAAGGAGATATTTAGGAGACTTTCTGCATTTCACATCATACAGCATGGATAAATATTTTCTCTATTTCCCTGTTCAGCCAGGCCTGTGTGCTTTTGTCTGGCCTAAGCCATGAATACAGTTTGTTTGGGCCTAGGTCTTTCATGCAAGCTTGTGCTACTCTGTATAAATTACTTACTTCCTCTAGTGATTCTTCCATGTTGAATCTTTCTCTCTCCCTGGACACTAAGGTGTTTGACGGCAAGATTGTTTTCTACTTTATGTGTATCACCATAGCAGCTGGTGCAAAGCTCAGATGTTTAGAATATTCATTATTTGCTAGATGACCATTATTTCTATTATCTCTACACCAGTCTTTTCAAGAATGCTTTAAAATACAAAGAAAGAATTTTATTTGTCTAATAGCTTTATTGAGGTGTAACTGAAATACAATAAACTGCACACATTTAAATTGTACAAGCAGATGCATCTTGACATATTTATACACCAGTGAAACTATCACTACATCAAGATACTGAATATTTCCGTCACCCATAAAAGATTCCCTATACCCTTTTCCTTCCTGCTAATCCCTAGGAAACCACTAATCTTTTCTTCCCACTATCTGTTAGTTTTTTTTATTTTTAAGAATTTTATATAAGTGGAATCATATAGCACTCAAAAAAATCTGGCTTCCCACACTCAGCATAATTATTTTGAAATTCATTTATGTTGTTGCATATATCAATAGTTTGTACTGTTTTTCTTTCTGTTTCTTTTTCATGTTAACATTCTATTTTATGGACACACCACAGTTTGTTTCACCATTTACCTATTGATAAACATTTCAGTTATTTTCAGTTTGAGGCTTTACAAATAAAGATGCTATTAATATTAATGTACTAGTCTCTGAGTGGACATATACTTTTCTTTCTCTTGGGTAAATACCTACAAGTGGGTTTACTAGGTCATATGGTAGGTATGTGTTTAACCTTTTAAGAAGCTGCCAAACTGTTTTCTAAAGAGATTTGTTATTTTACATTCCTAATAACAACATATGAAAGTTTCAGTTGTTCCATATCTTTGGCAACACCTGGTTTGGCCCTTTAAATTTTAGCCTTTCTAGAGGAAGTTTACTGGTATCTTATTTTAGTTTTAATTTGTGTGACCCTAACGAATAATGATGTTGAGCATATTTCATACACTTATTTGCTACTTATACATCTTCTTTGGAGAAATGTCTGTTCAAATTTAACTATTTTTAAATTTAGTTGTTTGTCTTATAGTTGAATTGTACATTTTTTTAATACTAGATACAAGTCCATTTTTGGATGTATGTTAGCAGATGTTTTCTCCCAATCTGTGGCTTTGCTTTTCACTTCCATTAGAGTATCTTCTTGAAGAGCAAAAGTTTTTAATTTTGATGATGGCAAATATATGAGTATTTTCTATCTCATGCTTTTTGTGTCATATCTATGAAATCTTTGCCTCATCAATGTCATTAAAATGTCTCCTATATTTTTGTAGAACTTTAATAGTTTTAGGTCACTCAGGACTTGCTTTATGAATCTTGGTGCTCCTGTATTGGGTGCATATATATTTAGGATAGTTAGCTCTTCTTGTTGAATTGATCCCTTTACCATTATGTAATGGCCTTCTTTGTCTCTTTTGATCTTTGTTGGTTTAAAGTCTGTTTTATCAGAGACTAGGATTGCAACCCCTTCCTTTTTTTGTTTTCCATTTGCTTGGTAGATCTTCCTCCATCCTTTTATTTTGAGCCTATGTGTGTCTCTGCATGTGAGATGGGTTTCCTGAATACAGCACACTGATGGGTCTTGAGTCTTTATCCAATTTGCCAGTCTGTGTCTTTTAGTTGGAGCATTTAGTCCATTGATATTTAAAGTTAATATTGTTATGTGTGAATTTGATCCTGTCATTATGATGTTAGCTGGTTATTTTGCTCGTTAGTTGATGCAGTTTCTTCCTAGTCTCAATGGTCTTTACACTTTGGCATGATTTTGCAGCAGCTGGTACCGGTTGTGCCTTTCCATGTTTAGTGCTTCCTTCAGGAGCTCTTTTAGGGCAGGCCTGGTGGTGACAAAATCTCTCAGCATTTGCTTATCTGGAAAGTATTTTATTTCTCCTTCACTTATGAAGCTTAGTTTGACTGGATATGAAATTCTGGGTTGAAAATTCTTTTCTTTAAGAATGTTGAATATTGGCCCCCACTCTCTTCTGGCTTGTAGAGTTTCTGCCGAGAGATCCGCTGTTAGTCTGATGGGCTTCCCTTTGTGGGTAACCCGACCTTTCTCTCTGGCTGCCCTTAACATTTTTTCCTTCATTTCAACTTTGGTGAATCTGACAATTATGTGTCTTGGAGTTGCTCTTCTCGAGGAGTATCTTTGTGGTGTTCTCTGTATTTCCTGAATTTGAATGTTGGCCTGCCTTGCTAGATTGGGGACGTTCTCCTGGATAATATCCTGCAGAGTGTTTTCCAACTTGCTTCCATTCTCCCCGTCACTTTCAGGTACACCAATCAGATGTAGATTTGGTCTTTTCACATAGTCCCATATTTCTTGGAGGCTTTGTTCATTTATTTTTATTCTTTTTTCTCTCAACTTCCCTTCTCGCTTCATTTCATTCATTTCATCTTCCATCACTGATACCCTTTCTTCCAGTTGATCACATTGGCTCCTGAGGCTTCTGCATTCTTCATGTAGTTCTCGAGCCTTGGCTTTCAGCTCCATCAGCTCCTTTAAGCACTTCTCTATATTGGTTATTCTACATTCGTCTAAAGTTTTTTCAAAGTTTTCAACTTCTTTGCCTTTGGTTTGAATTTCCTCCTGTAGCTCGGAGTAGTTTGATCGTCTCAAGCCTTCTTCTCTCAACTCGTCAAAGTCATTCTCCATCCAGCTTTGTTCCATTGCTGGTGAGGAACTGCGTTCCTTTGGAGGAGGAGAGGTGCTCTGCTTTTTAGAGTTTCCAGTTTTTCTGCTCTGTTTTTTCCCTATCTTTATGGTTTTATCTACTTTTGGTCTTTGATAATGGTGATGTACAGATGGGTTTTTGGTGTGGATGTCCTTTCTGTTTGTTAGTTTTCCTTCTAACAGACAGGACCCTCAGCTGCAGGTCTGTTGGAGTTTGCTAGAGGTCCACTCCAGACCCTGTTTGCCTGGGTATCAGCAGCGGTGTCTGCAGAACAGCGGATTTTCGTGAACCACGAATGCTGCTGTCTGATCGTTCCTCTGGAAGTTTTGTCTCAGAGGAGTACCCGTCTGTGTGAGATGTCAGTCTGCCCCTACTGTGGGGTGCCTCCCAGTTAGGCTGCTCGGGGGTCAGGGGTCAGGGACCCACTTGAGGAGGCAGTCTGCCTGTTCTCAGATCTCCAGCTGTGTGCTGGGAGAACCACTGCTCTCTTCAAAGCTGTCAGACAGGGACATTTAAGTCTGCAGAGGTTACTGCTGTCTTTTTGTTTGTCTGTGCCCTGCCCCCAGAGGTGGAGCCTACAGAGGCAGGCAGGCCTCCTTGAGCTGTGGTGGGCTCCACCCAATTCGAGCTTCCCAGCTGCTTTGTTTACCTAAGCAAGCCTGGGCAATGGCGGGCGCCCCTCCCCCAGCCTCGCTGCCACCTTGCGGTTTGATCTCAGACTGCTGTGCTAGCAATCAGTGAGACTCCATGGGCGTAGGACCCTCCGAGCCAGGGGCGGGATATAATCTCCTGGTGAGCCATTTTTTAAGCCCGTCGGAAAAGTGCAGTATTAGGGTGGGAGTGACCCAATTTTCCAGGTGCCAGTCTTTTGAGTTTTCATAGAGTTTTTAGAGTCTGCTTGTTTGTCTCCACACAAAATCTACTGGAATTTTGAATGGCATTAAACCCATAGATCAATTTGGAAAAAATTGCCATCTTAAACAATATTGAGTTTTCCAATCCAAAAACATTGAAAGTTTGTACATTTACTTAGAGTTAAAAAATTATCTCTACAAGGTCTTTTTTTTTTCTTTTTTCAACTTTTATTTTAGAATCAGGAAGTACATGTGCAGGTTTGTTATTATACGAAGGTATATTGCATGATGCTGACTCTATAATGTTTTGAAACTTTCCATGTACAAGACTTGCATACCGTCTATTAAATGTATTCCTACATGTGGTATTCTTTTAATGCTTTTATAAATTCTTAATTCCATTTTCAGATTGTTTATAGCAGGTAGACAGAAATACAATTGATTTTTGTATATTCGTCACATATCTTGTGACCTTGCTAAATTCCCTTATTAATTGTAGGATTTGTTTTGTTGTTATTGTTGTTTCTTGCATAGACTCCCTAGGGTTTTTCTACATGGACCACTGTGTCATCTGCACATAGGTATAGTTGTATTTTTTTTTTCTCTCTGATCCATATGTCTTTTCTTTCCTTTTTTCATGTGTGTCCATGTGAAGAGACCACCAAACAGGCTTTGTGTGAGCAATAAAGCTGTTTATTTCACCTGGGTGCAGGTGGGCTGAGTCCAAAAAGAGAGTCAGCAAAGGGAGATAGGTGTGGGGCCGTTTTATAGGATTTGGGAAGGTAACGGAAAATTACAGTCAAAGGGGGTTGTTCTCTGGTGGGCAGGGGCGGGGGTCACAAGGTGCTGAGTGGGGGAGCTTCTGAGCCAGGAGAAGGAAATTCACAGGGTTAATCACTCAGTTAAGGTGGGGCAGGAACAAATCACAATGGTGGAATGTCATCAGTTAAGGCGGGGCGGAGCTTTTTCACTTCTTTTGTGATTCTTCAGTTACTTCAGGCCATCTGGGCGTATATGTGCAAGTCACAGGGGATGCAATGGCTTGGCTTGGGCTCAGAGGCCTGACACCTTTTATTGTCTTTTTGCATGGGCTACAACCTCCCATAGAGGTTAGAGTGAATCGAAGAGGTTAGAGTGAACATCCTTGCCTTTTACCCAATCTTAGATGGAAAGTCTTCAGCCTTTTATCATTAAGACTGATGTTTGCCATAGGTTTTTTTGTAGATGGCTTTCACCAGACTGAGAAAGCTATCTTTTATTCCAAGTCTTTTGAGATTTTTTAAAATCATAAATAGGCATTGAATTTTGTCAAATATTTTTCTGCATATATTGAAATTATCATGTGGTTTTTGTCCTATATTATTTTAATACGATGTATTTCATTAATTGTTTTTTGGATGTTAAACAATGTTGCACTCCTGGGATGCATCCTACCTAGTCATGGTGTATAATTCTTTTTCATATTCTTATATCTAATATTTTATTTTCTAATATTTCATTTTCTAATATTTCCATCTATATTCAGAAGAGATGTTGGTCTATAGTTTTCTTTTCTTGTAATATGCTTATCTTACTTTGGTATGAGGATGATATGGCTTCATAGAATGAGTTGGAAACTCTTCCTTCTGCCTCTGTTTCCTGGAAGAGCTTGTGGAGCAGCAGTCTTATGTCTTTGTTAAGTGTTTGATGGAATTCACTGGCAAAGTCATGTAAGTCTGAGTTTGCATTTGTGAGAAGGTTTTAACTACAAATTTCTTTACAGATTTTGGATCTATTCAGATGTTTCATTTCTTCTTGAGTTAGTTTTGGCAGTTTATGGGGTTTTTAAGAATTTGACTATTTCATCTAAGTTGTCTAATTTGTTGGCATAAAGTTCCTCATAATATTCCCTTATGATGCTTTTCATTTAATCTGAAATATTCTTTTTCTTTTCTAATATAGGCATTTAAAGTCATATGAATTTTTCTCTGTGTTGCTTTAGCTGCATCCCATAAATTGTAATATGTGTGGTTTTTATAGTGATTCAATTTAAAATGCTTTCTAAATTTTTGGTAATTTCTCCTTTGACCTGAATCATTCAGAAATATATTGCTTAATTTCCAAATATTTGTGGAGTTTCCAAATTTCATTTTGTTGTTGGTTTCTAATCTAATTCCATTGTGGCTGGGAAACATACTTTGTATTATTTAAATACTTTCATGGAAAGGGACAAGATGGCTGACTAGACACAGCCAGGAAATGCCTCTCCCACAAAGAGAATCCAGGATTTCAAGTAAAACATCATAGTTCAAACAGATCATTTGAGAGAAAACACAAAAAGTTGATAGAGAGGTGACAGAGACACTGAGGGTGAAGAAGGAGGAAGCTAGGACACCTGCATGGAGTCACCGAGAATGCCAAGAGCAGCTCCTGGTCCTGAGCAGGTCCTAGGGAAGGAGTGAGTGAAGGAACTCCCAGGCACCACACTCCTGCCACACACCTCTGGGATCCAAACTACAAGAGATCCCATGACCCCCACAGACATTTGGATTGATAGAGGAAACTGCCTTGAAAGTAGACAGAAGCAGAACTGGAACCTGCATGGAGCCCAGAGCTACAGCAAAATGTGACCATAGGCTCCCATTCCCCAAGGCTCTCTATTTTGCTCTGTGTGGCTCTAGCCCCTGCTGACTGCCAGGCTGGGAGAGAGCAGAGCTACCTTTCGTGTGGGACAGGGGCACATCTGATACACATGGCCCTTGTACACCAGCTCCTCCCAAGGCCAAATGCCTGGCTGCTCCTGCAAGATGGAGCACAGAGCACAGCCTCCAGCCTCCACTGCTCCACCTGAGTGTTTTTGCCAGTAGCCTGGGAGCAGTTTGGCTCCCTGGAGCACAGCTGGTGCTCAACCCCAAGAGGCCAGAGGGCAAAGCCATAGGCCTGGTCCCCAACCCCCAGGGATTGTGCACACTGCCCAGGGGCATCAAGCTGAGATGTGTGACCTGACCTCAAGCGAGGGAGAAGCCTCCACTCTCAGAACACTGAGAAGAGTGAGGCGTGAGTTCGTGGGCACGTGCTGGCGTGGGACTTGAGCATCTCTTCCTATGCAAAGCTGGCCTGGGAAGAGCCTAGCCTGTTGGCCAGCTGCAGCTTCTGCCCAAGAGTGCCCCAAGGCTTGGAACACCTGGAACAACCCAGCGATCTCGATGCAGAATGCTTGAGACAAATCTAGCTCAACAGGCCTCCTCCTGGGGCAAACACCTGAGGGAAGGCCCAGCTGGGGGAGTGCAAGCGGAGTAGACCCCATAGCCATCTCCTGGGCAAAAATAAAAAACCCAGGCCGTGGACGCCACACCAGCTGCACACTCGTGGCACTACCACCCTGCCCAGGGAGCCTCTGCCCATGACCCACTGCATCACCAGGCCAACGCAGACATAGCCCACAACCCTCTCTGGCTCTGCCAAACTCAGAGAATCAGCAGGTTCCCTGGAGTGGTGGGTCTCTTGTTGACCCAACCTGTGGATCAGACTGCCCCTAACGGAGGTGGGAGTGCAGGCCACCAGGACCCCACTGGAGCTAGGGAATGTAGGCACAGTGCTAGTGATTGCAGGCGGATCCCTCAAGGCTCAGGAGCAGATACGACGAGGGAGACATCTCTTGCCCTCCTCTCTCCCTCTTCCCCTAAGCACTGCTGCTAATGCACATAGCTAACAGCGTTATCTGCTGGCCCTTACTCTTATGCGCCATCTACTGGATCATGACATGAATTACACTACCAACCAAAAATAAATTTGTTGGGCAGGCAAAGCCTGTGAAACCCAGAGCAGGAAACTAACTAACTAGCCACAATTAAGGAATGCCCACAGAGCCTTTGCTCTTTGAAAGCACCCAGAAATGAAGCCAATCGACTATACACAACATACACCACAGTCAAACCCTCAAGCGGAAAAAAAGAATATAAAAACAAAAAGCCCCACTCAATCAACAGCAACGTTAAAAAGACAAAGAGACACCAGCCCTCTCAGATGAGAAGGAATCAGTGCGAGAACTCCAACAATTCAAAAAGTCAGAGTGTTTCCTTACCTACAAAGTATCGCCCTAGCTCCCCAACAACGTGTCCTAACCAGACATAAATGTCCGAAATGACAGACATAGAATTTAGAATCTGAATGGCAAGGAAGCTCAACGAGATTCAACAGAAAGTTGAAACCCAAACTATGAAAGGCAGTAAAATGATCCAGGAGTTGAAAGACAACATAGCTATTTTAAAAAGAATCAAACTGAGCCTCTGAAATTGAAAAATTCACTACAGGAATTTCAAAATACAATGGAAAGCCTTAACAACAGAGCAAACCAAGCTGAGAAAAGAAGTTCATACCTCAACAACTCAACAAGCAAAAAAGAAAAAACTCCATTAAATGGTGAGCAAAGGATATGAACAGATACTTCTCAAAAGAAGACATACAAGTGGCCAAAAAAATATGAAAAAACGCTCAACATCAGTACTCATCAGAGAAATGCAAATCAAAACCACAACAAGGTACCATCTCACACTAGTCAGAATGGCTATTATTAAAAAGCCAAAAAGTAACAAATGCTGGTGTGGCTGTGGAGAAAAGAGGATGCTTATACACTGTTGGTGGGAATGTAAATTAGTTCATCCTCTGTGAAAAGCAGTTTGAAGATTTCCCAAAAAACTTAAAAAAACAAAACCAAACCAAAAAAAAACGACCACTTAACCCAGCAATCCCATTACTGGTTATATACCCAAAAGAAGATAAATCATTCTACAAAAAAAAGACACATGCACTCGGATGTTCGTCACATCACTTTACAATAGCAAAGACATGGAATCAACCTAGGTACCCATCCATGGACGACTGGATTAAAAAAATATGGTACATACACACCACGGAATACTACACAGCCATAAAAAAGAATGAAATCCTGTCCTTAGCAACAAAATGGATGCAGCTGTAGGTCATCTTCCTAAGTGAATTAACGCAGAAACAGAAGACCAAACACTGCATGTTCTCACTTACAAGTGCGCACTGAACATCGGGACTCGTGGACATAAAGTTGGGAATAATAGACACTGGAGACTACTATAGTGGGGAGGTAAGAAGGGAGGCAAGAGTTGAAAAACTATCGGATACTATGGTCACTGCCTGAGTGTTTGCTATGGGTATTGCATGAAATCTGTCTTAATCTAAACCTAAAAAGTTCAGATTAATATTAACTTAATTCCAGTAGTTTATAAAAATTTTGCTTCTATATAACTTCTTTCCCGTTATAAACTCATTAACACAAATTTGTAAGTATTATTTTATCTTTAAAACATTTTTTATTTGATTGTTTTTTTGGGCAGTGGGGATGGAGGCTTACTTTGTCACCCAGGCTGGAATGATGAGATCAGTCATACACCAAACCTCAGCATCACAGAATATGCCCATGTAACAACCTGCACATGTACCCCTTGAATCTAAAGTAAATGCTGAAATTTTTTGAAAAAATTAAAATAAATAAACCCTTTAAATTCATTATTGCTTTGTGGTCCAGTATGTGATCTATCCTGGAGAATATTCCACATGTGCTTGAAAAGAATGTGTATTCTACTGTTGGATGGAGTATTTGATAGAGGTCTGTTAGATCAAGTTGGTTCAGAGTGTCTTAAAGTCTTTTATATCCTTGCTGGTTTTCTGTCTATTCCATCCATTATTGACAGTGGAGTATTGAAACATCCAATTATTATTGTATTATCTATTTCAGCCCTCCATTTTGTCAAGTTTTTGTTTCATACCTTTGGATCTTTGTTCTTAAATGCATATATGTTTGTAATAATTAAAGCCTCCTTCTGAACTGACCTTTATGTCATTACAAAATCTCCCTCTTTGTCTGAAGTGAGCTTTTTTGTCTCAAAGTCTATTTTTTTCTGATATTAATATGGTCATTCCAGCTCCTTTACTGCTTGCACAGTGTATATTTTCCATCCTTTTACTTTCAATGTATTTGTATTTTTGAATTGAAAGTATGTCTCCTAAAGAAACGCATATCATATAATTAGACCCTACCTTTTTTTTTTTTTTTTTTTTGAGGTGGAGTCTCACTGTCACCCAGGCTGGAGTGCAGTGGCATGATCTCGGCTCACTGCAATTCTGCCTCCTGGGTTCAACTGATTTCTCCTGCCTCAACCTCCCAAGTAGCTGAGATTACAGGCACCCATTATCATGCCCAGCTAATTTTTGTATTTTTAGTAGAGATGGGGTTTCACCATGTTGGCCAGGCTAGTCTCAAACTCCTCACCTCAGGTGATCTGCCCACCTTGGCCTCCCAAAGTGCTGGGATTACAGGCATGAGCCACTGTGCCTGGCCTGGATCCTGCTTTTTAATCCAATCTGAATCCCTGCCTTTTATTTGTAGTGTTTAATCCACCTACATTTAATGTAGTTATTGAAATAATAGGAGTTACATCTGCTGTTTTGCAATTTGTTTTCTATATATTTTATGTATTTTTGTTCCTCTACTACTGCTATCTTTTATGTTATATAGAGATTTTCCAATGTAGCATTTAAACTCGTTTATTAGTTTTTTATTGTTTTGGTGACTCATGTTTAAACATAGACTTTAAGCCGGGCGTGGTGGCTCACACCTGTAATCCCAGCACTTTGGGAGGCCGAGGCAGGCAGATTTCTTGAGGCCAGTAGTTTGAGACCAGCTTGGCCAACATGGCAAAATCCTGTCTCTACTAAAAATATAAAAGTTAGCCAGGAACAGTGGCACATGCCTGTAATGCCAGCTGCTCGGGAGGCTGAGGTAGGAGAATCACTTGAACCCGGGAGGCAGAGATGGCAGTGAGCCGAGATCATGCCACTGCACTCCAGCCTGGGTGACAGAATGAGACTCCATCTTGAAATTAATAAATAAAAATAGACTTAATTTTTTAGAGCATTTTTAGCTTTACAGCAAAATTGTGCAGAAGGTACAGAGATTTCCCATATACTAAAGTTTTTTTACTATATATTTTAAAGTGTTTTTTTTAAGTGTTTGCTATGGGTATTGCATGAAATCTGTGTCTTAATCTAAACCTAAAAAGTTCAGATTAATATTAACTTAATTCCAGTAGTTTGTAAAAACTTTGCTTCTATATAACTCTCTTCCCATTATAAACTCATTAACACAAATTTCTAAGTATTATTTTATATTTAAAACATTTTTTTATTTGATTTTTTTTTTTTGGGCAGTGGGGATGGAGGCTTACTTTGTCACCCAGGCTGGAGTGCAGTGACACAATCTCAGCTCACTGCAACCTCCGCCTCCTGGGTTCAAGCGATTCTTCTGCCTCAGCCTCCCAAGTAGGTGGGATTACAGGCGCACACCACTGCACCTGGCTGATTTTTGTATTTTTAGTAGAGACGGGGTTTCACCATGTTGGCCAGGCTGGTCTTGAACTCCTCACCTCAGGTGATCCATCTGCCTTGGCCTCCCAAAGTGCTGGGATTACAGATGTGAGCCACTGTGCCCAGCCATAAGTATTATTTTAAACAGTAGTCTTTAAAATCAGTTAAGAGAAGAAAAAACTTAAAATATAAGTTTATAATGACTTTTATATTTACTCCACTTAATTACTTTTACTCGTGTTCTTTAATTTTTCATGTACTTTTGGATTACTCTCTAATGTTCTTTCTTTCAAGCCTGAGGTAATACCCTTTAGTATTTCTTATAGGGCAGGACTGCTGGTAGTTCATTATTTGTTATTGCTGAGTAGTATTCCATGATGGATGTACCATAGTTTGTTTAACTATTCATTAACTGGAGGACATACTGATTGTTTCCAGTTTGGGGCTATATAATAAAATGTTATATATATAGTTATATAAAATATAGCTTATATACCACTATATAATTTATTATATATAATAATGCTCATCTGAACAATCATGTACAAGCTTTAGTATGGATGTCAACATTTATTTCTCAGGGATGAATGGCCTGGTGAAAAGTTGATGGATTGTATAGCAGATGCACATTTAGTTTGTAAAGAAACTATCAAACTATTTCCCAGAGTGCTTGTATTATTTTATATTCCCATTAGCATTGTGATAGAGATCCAGTTTCTCCATGTCCTTGGACAATATTTAGTACTATTTATCTTTATTTGAGCTATTCTAATGTTTATGTTGTATCTCATCATGGTCTTCTGTTGCTTTTCCCTAATGGCTAGTGATACTAAATATCATTGTTATCTATATAACTTATTTTATAAAATGTCTCCTTGTGTATATTGACAGTTTTCTAATTTGATTTTTTACTGTTAAGTTTGAGAACTTCTTTATAATTCTAGACAAGTCCTCTGTCAGATATATGGTTTGAAAATATTTTCTCCAGATCTGTAGCTTATTTTTTTGTCCTCTGATCTTCCACAGAGAAAAAGTTTTAAATTTTGGTGATGTCGAATTACTATTTTTTTCTTTTATGGATCAAGTCTTTGGCATTATGTCTAAAATGTGTTCACCAAATCATTGGTCCACAAAATTTACTCCTATGCTTTTCCCTAAAAGTTTTATAGTTTTATGGTTTAAGTTTAAATATGTGATACATTTTGAGTTAATTTTAGTATAAAGTGTAAGGTTGCGGTTTAGTTTTTTTAATATGGATATCTAAATTCTTCATCACCATTTACTTGAAAGACTAAATTGATTTTACACTTTCATCTTAAATTAGTTACCCATAATGCATTGAGTTTACTTCTAGGTTGTTTATTCTGTTCCATTGATCCATGTGTCTTATCCTTACACTAATACTACACAGTCTTGTTGTAAGGTACAGTACCTTTTCCCATTTTATTTTTTTAAAACATAATTGCTTTAGCTATTCTAGTTCCTTTACCTTTTCATTTAAATTTTGGAATAATCTTTTCTATATCTGTTAAAAAATCTCACCGGGATTTTGATGGAAAATGTATTAAACCTGTAAATATCAATTTGGAGAGAATTGACATGACTATATTGATCAATCGATGAACACATATGCTCTTCCACTTATTTTTAGATCTTCTTTGATTTCTTTCATGAGCATTTTGTAGTTTTCAGCGTACAAGTTGTGTGTATGTTTCATTACATTTATACCTAAGCATTTTTTTTAACAATTGTAAATGGTATTGTATTTAAAATTTTTGGTTTCCACATGATGCAAGATAGCTAAGCCCCACAACTGGAGCTTAGCCCGGGAGGGTTCTTAGCTTAACCCTGGAAATAATTCAAGGGTAAGCTGGTGGTGTCAGGCAGCAATTTTTATTGAAGCAGCAGTGTACACCAGCAGTAGAGGTACTACTCCTTGCAGAGCAGGGCTGCCCAACAGGCAGTGAGCCCAGAGTAATAGCTCAGGGCAGTTCTGCCATCACATTTATATCCACTTTTAATTATATGCAAATTAAGAGGCAGATTATGAAAATTTTTAAGAAAAATGGTGGTAACTTCCAGGTGTTCCCATGCCACTGGTAAACAGGTGGCACACTGGTGGGCATGTCTTAGGGGAAGGTGCTCCCACCCCATCCCTGTTTTAGTTAGTCCTCAATTTGCTTTGGTGTCTGAGCCCCACTTCCAGAGTTGAATCCCACCTCCAAAGTCAAGCCCTGTCTCCTACTTCACACATTCTCATTAATAGAATATAGATGTACAGTTGATATTTTGTTTGCTAATCTGTGACCTTGCTGTACTCATTTACTGGTTCTATGATTTTTTTTTGTAGGCATCTTAGGATTTTCCACATAGACCATTATATCATCTGCAAATAAGAACAATTTTATTTCTTTTTTCCTGATCTACCTGCCTTTAAAAAATTTTCTTGCCTTATTGCACTGCCTAGAACTTCCAGCACTACACTGAATTAAGAGTAGTCAGAGCAGACATCCTTGTCTTGTTCCTGATCTTTTACCACTACATGCAATGTTAGATATGGGCTTTTCTTGTAGACTCCCTTTATCAAGTTGAGAACAACCCCTTCTATTCCTATTTTTCTGAGAGTTTTGCCATGGTTGTGTATTGGATTTTGTCAAATGCTTTTTCTGCATTGATAATACCATTTGGATGTTTGGCCCCTCCAAATCTTATGGTGAAATGTAATCCCCAGGGTTGGAGGTGGGCCCTGCTGGGAGGTGTTTTGGTCATGGGGGCACATCCTTCATGAATGGTTTGGGCTATCCTCATGGTAGCCCAAGAACTCTTGTGAGTTCACAAGAGATCTGGTTGTTTAAAAGTGTGTGGCACCACCCGTCTCTCTCTCTTGCTCCCACTCTCATCACATGATGTACTGGCTCCCCCTTTTTCTTTCACTGTGATTGGAAGCTTCCTGAAGCCCTCACCAGAAGCAGATGCCAGCACTATGCTTCAGGTACAGACTACAGAGCTATGATCCAATTAAACCTCTCTTCTTTATAAATTACCCAGCCTCAGGCATTTATTTACAGTAACACAAAAAATGATGTAATACAATTGATTAATATAATCATGTGACTTTTCTTCTTTAGCCTATTAATATGCTGAATCACGTTAATTAGTTTTTAATATTGAACCAGTCTTGCATTCCTGGAATAAATCCCATATGGTAGTGGTGTATAATTCTTATTACATATTGCCGAATTCTATATGCTGATAGGTTATTAAGAATTTTTGTACCTACATTTATGAAGAATATTGATCTATAGTTTTCCTTCCTTTTGATGTCTTTGTCTAATTTTGGTATTGGAGTAATATTCACTTCATAAAATGATTTGGGAAGTTTTCCTCTTTCTTGTATTTTTTGGAAGAGATTATGTAAAATTGATGTTAATTCTTTAAAAGTTTGGTGGAATTCTTCAGTGGACCCATCTGCGCCTGGAAGTTTCTTATACTGAATTTTTTGATTTTCTTAATAGTTATGGATAGGGCTATTCAAATTGTCTATTTTATATTAGGTAAGTTGTAACAGTTTGTGATTTTCAAGAAATTGGTCCATTTCATCTAAGTTGTCAAGTTTATATGTGTAGAATTATTTGTTGTATTTTCTTACTATCCATTTGATATTGGCAGGGTCTCTAATGATATCCCCTGTTTCATATTGATATCAGTATTTGTGTCATCTCTCTTTGTCAGTCCTACTAGATGTCTGTCAATCTTACTGATATTTTCAAAGAACCAGATTTTTTCATAAATTTTCTCTATTATTTCCTGTTTTCAATTTTATTGATTTTTGCATCATTTCCTTCCTTCTCTCCTTGCTTATTTTTCTTTTTCTGTGTGTGTGTGTGTGCCTGTGTGTGTGTGTATATGTCTGTGTGTGGTGACAGTTTAGACTAAGAATTCTAAACTTTTCCTCTTTTCTAATGTAATTATTTAGTGCTTTAAATTTTCCTCTCAGCACTGGGTTAGCTATATTCCAAAAATGTTGATATGATGTATTTTTATTTTCATCCCATTCAATGTACTTATCAGTTTCCCTTAAGGCTCTTTCTTTCACTCGTGGACTATTTAAAAGTTGTTTGGTTTCCAAGTGTTTGGAGACTTAACTGCTATCTTCCTATTATTGATTTCTAGTGTGATTCTATTATAATCAAATAATATACTCTGATAATTTTAATTTTTATATAATTTTTGATTTGTCAATTTCTCCTTTTAGCTCTCTCAACTTTTATTTAACACGTTTCAAAGCTCTGTTTTTTGGTGTTTATACATTTAGAATTACTTGGTCTTCTTGGTGGATTGACTCTTATCACTAAAGTTCCTCTCAATTCTTTGTGTTTAAATATGATATTAATATACCCACTCCTGTTGTACTTTTTTTTCAGCCTTTTACTTTCAGTATACCTTTATTGTTTTATTTAATGTAAGTTTCTTGTAGATATATATAGTTAGTGGGCCATTTTGTGGTTTTTGGTGGTGCTGGTGGTGGTTTGTTTTTTAAAATCTACCAATCTCTGTCTTCTACTTGACATGCTTAGACCATTTACATGTAATATGCTTATTGATATATTAGGGTTTAAGTCTGATGTTTTATATTTGTTCTCTATTTGCTCTTTCTGTTGTTCACTTCTCTGTAGTATTTTTTCCCTGCCTTCCTGGGGGTTACCTGAACATTTAATAAATTCTACTTTGATTTATTTGTAGTCTTTTGAGTTTATCTCAATGGAATATTTTTAGTGGCTGTTCTAGGTATTATACAGTCTACCTGTATAAATATTTTTTCAATTCAAGAGATGTGTAGAAAATTTACCTTCTTTTACATCTTTTTACCCTCTCCCATTTATTAAATCATTTATTAAATATTTGCTCTACATACACTGAGTAATGCATCGGACAGTGTTATAATTTTGCCTCAATCATAAAACTTAGAAAACTTCAGGGGAAAAGGAAAGTCTATTGTATTTGCTCATATTTATACTCTTTTCATTGCTCTTTCTTCGTTCCTGATGTTTCAAAATTTCTTCTTTCGTCATTTCCTTTCTCTTCCGAGAAGTTTCGTTTTAAAAGTTTTTTAATAGTAGATCTTCTGGTGACAGTCTTTTGGTGTTCCTTCATCTGAGAATATCTTAATTTTTTCTTCATTCCTAAAGGGTTATTTTTGCTGGATATATTCACTGGAGTTAGGGTTACAGTTCTTTTCTTTCTGCACTTGAAAAATGTTGTACCACTTCCTTCTGGCCTCCATGGTTTCTGATGAGAAATCCATTATCAGTGGAGTTTGTTTTTTCCCTCTCATCAAGATGTCATTTTCTTTCACTGCTTTCAAGATTTTTTTTCTCTTTGGTTTTCTGTAGTTTGTCTATTGTGTCTTGTCATGGATTTCAATGAGCTTATCCTATTTTGGCTTTGCACATCTTGATTGGTAGGTTTATGTCTTTTGCCAGATTTGAGAGGTTTTCAGCTATTTTTTCTTTGAATATTTTTAGCCTCACCCTCTCTCTCCTCCCCTGAGACTACAATATGAATGCTAGATCTTTTGTTATAATTCCACAGGTCCCTGAGGCTCTGTTCATTTGTTTTCAATCTGTTTTCTCTCTGGTGTGCAGATTATTTAATTTCTATTATTTTATTTACATGTCCTCTGATTCTTTCCTCTGTACCTTTTATTCAGCTTTTTAACTCATCCACTGATTTTTTTCATTTTGGTTATTATATTTTTTTTAATTTCCACTTTTTTTAAGTCTTCTCTTTCTCTGCTGAGACACTATTATTTTCATTTGTTTTGAGCATTTTATAATTGTTTGTTGAAGCAGTTATATGGTGGCTACTTTAAAATCCTTGCCATAAAATTTTAGCATATATGTCATGTTGGTTTTGGTTTTTATTGACTGCCTTTTATCATTAAAATTGAGATCTTCCTATATTTTGGTATAAGTGAACTCTTTATTAAAATCTGGACATTTGAGTATTATGAGACTCTAGATCTTTTTTAAACCTTCTGCTTCTACAAGCCTCCTCTTACACCACCCCAGCAAAGGATAGGGGATGGCGCTGCCTTATTACTGCCAGGTAGGGGTGCAAGTCCAGATTTCTCACTTGACATCCACTAACACCTGGTTATGGAGAGGAAAATCTTCATTACTGTTGGTGGGAGTGGAAAATCTGGCTCCCTACTAGACTTCCATTGATACCACCCTGGCTGGGAAAGGCAGGCATGCCCCAGAACTGCTCTTCACATGAACTTCCCTGGCACGGTGATGGGTGACCTTGTTACTGCTGGGTGATGGTGATAGTCCTGACTTGGCCTTCCCTAACACCTCCCTAACAAGAATGGGAAAGTCTCCTCATTACCATTGAATGGGGGTGGATGTCCAAGCTCCTCATGTGGTCTTCACTGATACTGCAGGGAATATGGTGAGGAATAGTCTCACTTGGGGATATCTATTCTCCCCACTTGGCCTTTGTTAACAGGTGTGGGGTTGGAGCTTGTTTTTTTCTGTGGTGTTTGGCTAAAGTAGAGCAGCTATTGTCTAAATGTTTTTCTGTCTTGCTATGCTGCCACCTTTCTGATCCTGTGGCTGAAGACAGCAGGCTTTTTCCCCCTTTGTCTGTACCCATTGGTATTTCTGGGTTGCCAGCATGTAGATATATAAGACAAAATTAAAAGAGCTAACTCACTACCATGTTTTTCCATGCATCCAAAGTTCCAAGTTCCCTGACTGGTCTGCCTTCTTCACTCCACCTTTCAGAGTTTTCTCATGTTTTCTAATATAGAATGTCCAGAGTTTTGAGCTTTAGTTAGAGGAAGGCATAGAGAAAAGCGCTTCTACTCCATCTTTCAGAAGAAGAAATACCTCTCTCTTTCATTTAGAAGATGGAATTCTTATTGTTTTATATAGATTTCTTGATTGACATTCTTTTTCTTTCAGCACACTGACCATGTTATCCCACTGCCTTCTGACCTCCATAGTTTCTGATGAAAAGTCAATTGTAAATCTTTTTTATAAGACCCTGTACGTGATGAGTCATTTTCTCTTGCTGCTTTTATGTTTTTCTCTTTGTCTTTGGCTTTTTACAGTTTGACAATGACATATTGAGGTATGGATCTTTTAAATTTTCTTTTAATTGGGGTTTTTTGAGCTTTTTTGGATATGCATGTGTTAATTTCCTACTGCTGCCATAGTAAATTACTACAAATAGTGATTTAAAATAGCTCTGGAGGTCAGAAGTCTAACATGTGTTCACTGGGCTAAAATCAAGGTGTCAAAAGGGCTGCATTCCTTCTAGAGGCTTTAGAAAAGAATTATTTTCTTGCTTTTTCAAGCTTTAAAAGACTGACCATATTTCTTGGCTTGTGGCCTCTTCCTACATTTTCAAGTCTATCAATTGACTCTCAAGTCTTAATAATACAGCACTTCCCTGATCCTCCTTCCTCTGTCTTATAAAGGCCCCTGTGATTACACTGGGCTCATGCAGATAATCTAGGATAACCTCATCTCAAGATCTCTAACAATTATATCTGCAGTTTCTTCTGATAACATATTCACAAGTTTTGATGATTAGAATATGAACATCTTTGAAGGGTCATTGTTCTGCCTACCACAGTATCAAATGTTTTTAAAATCAAATTTGGGAAGTTTTAAAATATTTATTTGAGGGTGGAAAACTCAACTCAAGAAAAGGCAGATTAGTAAAAGAAAAAGCATATAACTTTATTAACATGTGCACAGAGAGAACCACAGAATGTCTTCCCACCTCCAAGGGGGTGCAGAAGTTTATATACCATCTGGAGGTTACAGAAAGAATGGGGGCTCAGAGTATGGCCAAAATCAGGTTTTGGTGATAAATCAGGTTATAGCAGCATCTGGTTATGGGAGGAAAAGAAGATACTTGGCTAGCAAAGATGATCTTGTTATATAAATGAAACCTCACAAGTAGCAGCCCTCAGAGAGACTAGATGGTAAACGTTACTTTCAGACCTTTAGAGTGTGTCAGACTGTCAGTTAATCTTTTCTAGCTCCACACAAGTGAAGGCCTAGTTGCATCAATGCAGATTCTCTACAGATATAAACTTTCTCCACATAAGACAGATTTGCAGGACTACTTATATTTGCTGGCTTTTTGACAGCCATTTCAAAATATGTTAAATAAATATATTTTGGGTTAAAATATTTTTATGTCTTTCAAGAGGGTGGAGGGATAAGGAGAAGTTAGTTGAACGGTATAAAAATACACCTATTATAGATTGAAGGAACATGTTCTAATATTGGATAGTACAATAGGGAAATTATAGTTAATAATAACTGACTGTATATTTCAAAATAGATAGAATAGAACAAGTGTAATGTTTCCAATGCAAAGAAAAGATTAATGTTAGAGGTGATGGATACACCAGTTACCCTGATTTGATCATTACACATAGTATACAGGTATCAAATATCACATGTACTCAAAATATGTACAACTATTGTATATCAATAAAAATATTTTTATGTAAGCATATAATTTTTGCATCCTTTTCTATATATTCTCTTTTTGGTACTTTCATTATGCAAATTTGTTATTTTTGTAGTGTTCCACAGGTCTCTGAGGCTCTGTTCATTTTTTCACATTCTTTATTCTTTCTATTCCTCAGACTGCATAATATCTATTGGCCTAGTTTCAAGTTTCCTGAACATTCTTCTGAAACTGCCTTTGCAAAAGTTTTAGCAGTGAGAGAAATCTAATCTGACTCCATCTTGCTTCTAACCTCACAAGCTAATTGCCTCTGTTAACTTTAAAACAAAGATGTTAACAGTCACTTCTTGAAACTAACCCCTTCCTTGCTAAGGGACAAAAACCACTTTTGTATGACTAACGAAAGGCCACAAAATTAGGATTATGGGAGGAGCTTGAATTCTGCTAAAATATACACATAGTTAATGATAACAAGCCATTGTTCCCTAGCTTGCCTTTCTATAGTTGTTTACTGCTCTGGAGATCACAAGATTTGTAACTTCTCCAATTGTTCCTGTAGATAACATGACTACTGCCAAAACCTAAAAGTGGTGTTTGAAATATTTTTCAGACTGTGTATTCTGGTGACAAACTGATTCCACCCAGACCCATGACTTACAACAAGGAACCGGCTCAACTAGTCCTGTGAGCCCCCACCCAGAAACTGACTCAGCATGTGAAGACAGTTTGTACACTCCTATGATTTCATTTCCAACCAATCAGCAGTACCCATTCCCTAGAACCCTGCCTACCAAATTATCTTTAAAAACCCTAGCCTCTGAGCTTTTGGGGAGGCAGATTTGAGATTATCTCCTGTCTTCTCATTTTTACTGCTGCAATACCACTCTCTCAGTGAGTTGGCTTTTCTGTTTAGCAGGCCAGAAAAACTCATTGGGCGGTTACACTTGTCTCTGCTAAAACTACTGGTTTAACTCATATAGTGAATTTTTCATTTCTGTTATTGTACTTTTCAACTCCAAAAATTCTATTTGGTGATTTTTATAACTTTTATCTCTTTATAGATACTCTCTATTTGGTGAGACATAGTTTTTATACTTTCCTTTAACTATTTTAACATAGTATTCTTTTTTTAACTTATTTTTAATAGCTGCTTTAAAGTCTTTGTCTACTAAATCCAACAGCTTGTCTCCCTCAAGAACCTTTCCAATCAAATGCAGTGTTTTTCCTATGTGTGGGCCATACTTTCTTATTTCTTTGCATGTCTGATTTTTTGTTTTTGTTTTTGTTAAAACTGGACATTTTAGAGGAGAAGATATTATAGCAACTTTAGATTCAGATCCTCCTTCTATCCTCCAATTTTGTTGTTATTGCTTTGGGGTTTTTTAATTGACAAAGAGTATATATATTTATCATGTACAACATGATGTTTTGAAATATGTGTATGTCATAGAATGGCTCAATCAAGCTAATTTAAAAAAATAAAATCCTGCTTGATGCTTGTTTTTTTTCATGACTTTTCTAAACCAGTTCTGTAGATTTTGTATTTCCTGGAGTGTACAGCCACTGAGTTTTCCGATTACTTTTTAAAAAATCTCATTTTTACTTTCAAGCCTGTCATTTTAGGGGTCACCTCTAGGTCAACATAGTTTGATAAGTATCCAATGATTGGTTAGAAGATTTTCTTAATGCTTTGATCCAGTGTCTTCAATGTTTTGCCAAGGAGATTTGTATGGGAAGGCACATCTTCAAATCTAAAGGGGTTTATAAGTCAGCATTAACATTTACTTCTTGCTTGCACAGGGCTGCGAGTTTGCCCAAATGTAAGTTACTGGATCCCTCTCTAGTTTTCCCTGGCCATGCACTTGGCCCTGTGCAGCATGTGTAGCCTTCTGGATCTCCAGGAATATGTCAGAGCTTTACAAAGTCCTCTGCTATCATATGACTTGTTCCCCAAGTCATCCTTTTAGATTTTTGGCCAGGCTCTTTTTTGTTATGGGCTGAATTGTGTTCCCCTCAAAATGGTGAAGTCCTCACCCCCACTGTCTTAGAACATGGCTGTTTTTGGAAACAGGGGTTTAAAAAAGGTAATTAAGTTAAAATGAAGTCATTAGAGTGAATTCTAATCCAATGTGACTGGTATCCTTATAGGAAAATGAAATTTGTACACAGTTATGCACACAGGGAGGACAATGTGAAGACAGGGAGAGAATGGTCATGTACAAGTCAAGGAGAAATATTTTGAAAATATTGACAGTGCTCTGAGGATGGGGGTTTTCACAAAGCTCAAAACAGGTCAAACTTCTTCACTGGCTGCCAGCTCTTCACAGCTAACACCCTGGTACTAGGGGTTGGGTACATGGGAATAGTTCCAAGTGAAAGCACTATAGACCCCACTGTTCTTATGAAGCTCGGTAGTTATATTTGAGTGAATGCTTTTCAGTGTGTTCTGTGCCTTTGGTTAATTTTCATAGTTTTAAAATGGTTGGTTTCTATTGGTGTTTTGCCAGAATTTTTGTTGCTTTTGTAGGAAGAGGATTCACTGATGTCCTCACCCTGGCATTCTGAAAGTGTTGTCCCTAACCTTGTTTTTGAAATATATTTATGTTGGTTATAGACTTCTAGGTTGACAAGTTTGTTTCCTTTCAAGCCGTTGCTCCTTAAAACATTGGAAGGAAACAAAGAAACCATACAGTCTTTTGGCTTGCATTGCTTGGATGGGAAGTCAGCTGTCATTCTCATCTCTATTCTTCTGCATGTAATGTGCATTTTTTCCTAGTTGCTTTTAAAATTTTCTATCACTAGTTTTGACCAACTTGATTATGATTTGCATGGTGTAGTTTTCTTTCTGTGCCTTGTTTGGGGTTTGTTAAGCTTCTTGAATTTGGGGGCTTATAAATTTCATAAAATTGGGGGAAATTTTGGCTACTGTTTTTCCACATTTTTTGTTCCCTTCTCTTTCTTGGGCTCCAATGCATGTTAAGGCACTTGCTGTCCGCAGGCTCACTGATGTTCTGCTCATTTTTCTTCAGTCCCTTTTTTCTCTTCTTTTTCTTTTTCTTTTTTTTATTTTTTGAGACAGAATCTCACTCTGTTGGCCAGGCTGGGGTGCAATGGCGTGATCACAGCTCACTGCAGCCTTGACCTCCAGGGCTCAAGCTATCCTCCTACCTCAGCCACCCAAGTAGCTGGAACTACAGGCACAGGCACGTGGCTGGTTAATTTTCATATTTTTTTGTAGAGATAGGGTCTTGCCATGTTGTCCAGGATGGTCTCAAACTCCTAGGTTTGAGCAATCTGCCCACCTCAGCCTCTCAAAGAGCTGAGATTACAGGCATGAGCCAATGCACTCAACCTCTTATTTCATTTTGGATATTTTCTATTAGTATGACTTCACATTCACCAATCTTTTTCTATATCTAATTTGCTGTTAATCTCATTCTGTGTATACTGTATCTCAGACATTATATTTTTACTTTAGAATTTCAATATTTTAATATCTTCAATGTCTCTCCTTGTCATATACATAATTTCCTCTACCTTCTTGAACATATAAATGTATTTATAATAGCTATTTTAACATCATTGGTTTATAAGTCTATAATCTGTGCCATTACTGAGTCTTTTAAATTATGTTTTCTTTTTAATATAGGTTGTATTTCCTGCTTCTTTGTATGCCTGATAATTTTGGATTGATGCCAGACACTGTGAATTTTACATAGTTAAATGAAGAAGTTTTAGTATTCCTTTAAGGATTTTTGGACTTTGTTCTTGGACACAGTTAAATTACTCAGAAATAATTTGATCCTTTTAAGACTAGCTTTTAAGCTTTGTTAGGTGAGCTTAGAATAGCCTTTTGCCTAGTGTCAATTTTGTCTCTCTGCTAAGGCATCTAATGAGTCTACTTTGTATGTGTTAGGATTTCTTTGTGCACTGATTGGTGCAAAGACGAACTATTCCCAGCCCTGTGTGAGCTCTGCAGATTATTCCAGCTGATCTTCTCTAATCTTTTCCTTGGCTCTCATGTGCTGATTAGCATTCTGCTGAAGAGGGAACTCTGTGGATCTCTGAGACTCTCTTTATATGTGCATCTCCTCTCCAGGGCTCTGCCATGCACATTCTAGGTACCTTGATCTCCCCCAAACTCTGAATTTTCTCTTATTAATAAAGGGAGACCACTGGGCTCCACTTATGTACCCCCTCCTTGTGCTGTGGCCTGGACACCCTCTCCATGCAGTGAGCTGGTGCATTCATAGGGTTTACCTCATTTGTTTCCCTTGTCTCAGTATTCTCTGTCCCATTCCACTCATTGTTTAATATCTGAAAACACGTTTTGTTTTATTTTTTCCCCCAAGTTTTTAGTTATTAAGATAGAAAAGCAAATCTGGTTACTTTTATTCCGTTATGGCTGGAAGAAGTTCCAAAACCTGATTTACTTATTTATTTATTTTATTTATTTATTTTTTTTGAGAAGGTATCTCATTCTGTCACCCAGGCAGGAATGCAGTGGCATGATCTTGGCTCACTGCAACCTCCGCTTCCCGGGTTCAAGCAATTCTCTTGCCTCAGCCCCCCAAGTAGCTAGGATTACAGCCACATGCCACCATGCCCAGCTAATCTTTATATTTTTAGTAGAAATGGGGTTTCACCATGTTGGCTAGCCTGGCCTTGAACTCCTGGCCCCAAGTGATCTGCCTGCCTCGGCCTCCCAAAGTGCTGGAATTACAGGTGTGAGCCACTGCACCCAGTAAAAACCTAATTCTTAAAATGGACAGTTGAACACTTGGATTGGCATTCAAGGGGCTTCAATTACAGGAAAGTAAAGAAGGGCCAGGAACGTTGTTTGTTGCTCTTTAAATCAAATGAGGATTTAAGATTCAACCATCCATCCAGATGTAATGTTCAGAAGTCCAAGCAGTAGGGAACATAGATAGAACTCAAATATGTCTCATGTATGATAGAGACTAAATACTTCCTGAGTACCCCAACTGAGAAATCATAACAAATTATCACAGATTTAGCAGCTTTAAACACCACAAATTTTATTATCTCACAGTTCTCCAGGTCAGAAATCCAAGTACAGCATGGCTTGACTTATTCCTTGGCTTGGTTTCTCAAAAGACTACAATTAAGGTGTTAGCAGGATTGTGTTTCCTTCTGAAGGGTCTAGAAAAGAATCTTTTTCTAGGCTCATTCAGGTTGTCAGCAGAATTTAGTTCTATGTAGCAGAAGGACATGAGCCCCACTTGCTTTTCTGGCTGTCAATCATAGGTCATTCTCAGCTTCCAGAGGCTGCCAGGATTCCCTAGCTCATGGCTCCCTTCAAAGACAGCAATGGCACATTGTGTCCTTCGTGTTTTGGATCTCTCTGACTCTGCTTCTTCTGTTTCATCTCTTTTGCTGTATGTCTTCTCACTCTAGTTGGGAAAATGTGTCACTTTTAAATGCTCAAGTGATTAGATTTGGCTGACCCACATAACCCAGAATAGTCTCCCCATATCAAGGTCCACAGTCTTGAGTACATTTGCAAAGTCCACTTAACATAAAACATTCTCAGGATCCAGGGTTTGGGGCATAGACCCCTCTCTGGACATTAGAGGGGGTGGTGGTAGAATTATTTAGTCCACCACATCAGTGTAC
Organism: Pongo pygmaeus; assembly: GCF_028885625.2. Taxonomy (NCBI): domain Eukaryota; kingdom Metazoa; phylum Chordata; class Mammalia; order Primates; family Hominidae; genus Pongo; species Pongo pygmaeus. The sequence goes on along the minus strand of NC_072373.2, from coordinate 107,856,745 downwards.
AGGATAAAATCCCCATCTTATCCTTGACCTTTATATCCCATGAAGACAAATGAATAAACAACTATGGTAACCCTGGGAGATCTTTGACTTTTTACCCTTGCTCTGTTATACGGTTTCATTTTGGAGACTGGGAAATATGTAAATACCAAATATCATCACAGAATATCAGAGGTGGAAGGAATGTCGTCAATCTTCTAGTCTAGCTCTGTTTTACAGATGAAGAAATTCATGTCCAGAGACAGAAACGTTCTTTGATGAGTTAATAGAGCTGAACATTCATTCTGGATCTCCATATCTTTGCCAATATGTGGTTTTATTAATTACATGACCATGGGCATTTACCTACCCTCTCTAAACTTCAGTTTACTCATATAAAATTAAGGATAATAATGGTACTTCTTAAAGGTGTTTTAAGAATTAAAGGAAATAAATATACGTAAAGCGAGCATGTAGTACAGTAACTGTACTTGGCATTTAGTAAGTACTGAAAATACTAGCTATTATTGTCATTGTTATTATTATATTATTATTCTAAAGATCAAAGCTGCATCAACACATAGACTCCTTCTTTTGACTGAATTGATTGGTTAACTTAATAATTTAGTCCCAGCAATTGTGAATTTGAGGTTTTATGTTATATCACCACTTTTTCCAACATGATGCTTTCTGCTTGACTGATTTGAACATTTAGATGGGTGAGAAAATCTATGCTACTATGACTGAACTTTTATTTTAAGGTGATAAAGTAATATAATATTTATTTTCCATTTTAATAAATCTGGTAATTCATTCATTCATAAAACCAATGTTTATTGAGTGTCAATTATTGGTCAGGCGGTGAAGAAAACAGTCACGATTCTTGCTCACTCAGCTTATTCACCAGGGAGAAACTGGTAACCAATGAATAAACAAACACAAAAATAAATATTACTTTAAATTCTTTGAAGGAAAATAATAGGATGCTACAAGAGATTTAATTTAAAAAAACACCTATGCTAGATTAGTGGTCACAAGGCTTCTCTGAGATATAATATTCAAGCTGAGACACAAAGAATGAGAAGGAATAAGCCATGTAGAGAATGTTCATGTGTTTGGCGATGGAGAGGGAAATAAATACATACATTCGAAATATACTTGAGACAGAGAATCAACAGGATTTGCTGAAAAAATAGATATGGGCAGGGGATGAAGGAAGGAAGGATTCAAAGACGACTCCCAGGTTTCTGACCAGGAGTTAGGGGATATTGTGAGAAGGAAGTTTAGAGGCAGTAGGTAATTTTATCAACCACTTGTAGTGTTATTTGCATCCTCATGATATTCAGCTATTTTAATTTTTAGTTTCAGAGGAAATTTTATCTAAAAGTATGGATAAAATATACTTCCTTACAGAATTCCTGTGAAAATATGTTCAAAAATGTAATTATAAAACAACAAAAAAAAGCAGATACAACTGTAAGGGTAGACCATAGTACTTATTTTATGAGAAATATGTGAATTCAATTATATACCAGTTGCTTAAAAGTGGATCTGGTAAAGTTGGTGAAAAAGAATTACAGAAGGCAAGCCCATAAATAGAAAATAACGTCATATTCTTATCATAAATAGCCTTTGAGTCAATATGAAGAAATATGCAGGGGAAATAACATTTTTGTTGTTGTTGTTGTTCTTAAGTAATTTATTTTAAAATTAAAAAAATATGGAAAGCTTCACGAATTTGCATGACACTTGAAATTTAAAGGGAAACTTGAAATGGGAGCAGTGGCATAATGGGGAGAATGTGTGTTGTAGATTAACTATGTTCACTGCTCTCTTATATATTACTTATTTAATCCAAACAAAACCTCTGTAATCCAAACGTTCCATATTACACATGGTCAAACTAAGGCATATAGAAGCTAAATAACTTGCTCAAGGTCAAAGCTGACAAGTGACAAAGGCATGATTTAAACCCAGGTCTGTCAAACTCCCAAACCCAATTGCTTACACCAGGGGTTAGTAAACTTTTTCTGTAAAAGAACATAAAGTAAATAGTTTAGGCTTTGGGGGTCATATGTTCTCTTTATCAGCTACTCAATTCGGCCATTGTAGTATGAAAGCAGTTATAGACGATACATGAATGAAAGGGTGTGGCTGTGTTCCAGTAAAACTTTATTTATAAAAATAGGTGGAGTGCTGGATTTTACTGCTGACCACTGGTTTACACTCAGGAAAAAAGACAGCTTAGCAGTTTCTAAAGAAAATTGGGAATCCAAGATACACAAAGCTTCATTTAAGGACAATCCACCAAGAAAATAATTTCAGATGCAAATGAATGAGCTCTCAAGATTCCTAGAATTTGGGATTGTTATGTCACAGTCTAGCATATGTTTGTTGTTTCTGGTAAAGAGGGGGAAGAGATGAATTAAAATTTTTAAAGAATCCAGAAATATCATTCTACTCAGTTCCAAATTTGTCTTTCCCCCAACCTTTTACTGGAGCTACTTACTGGGAAACTGAATAGTATAAGTTTGATGTTTTCTTTTGTATTCTCTCTATTTGTTCTCTGAGAAATAGAACTAGCCACTGGCAGCACAAAGGAAAAGACAGCAAAGACGAAGAGACAGATGCTCAAAGATTTGAGAGGGTATACGATGAAGTCACTTCTGATGCTTCTAGAATGGTGTTCTGTCATAATTACCCCAAACGATCAGAAGTTTCTTACACAAAATGGGATGCTCGGTGTATTTGTTTTCTATTGCTACCATAACCAATTACCACAAACTTAGCAATTTAAACAACCATTAATTATCTCACCATTCTGTGGTTCAGAAGGTCAGGTGTGGCATGGCTCAGCTGGGTCCTCTGCTGAAAACAAGGTGTCAGCTGGGTAGGATAGAGGGAGACTTTGCAGAAGATTCTACTTCCAAGTTTATTCAAGTTCCTGGCAAAATTCAGTTTCTTGTGATTGTAGGACCAAGGTTACCTTTTCTTTAACAGTGGCACCCTTCATCTTCAAGCCAACAATGACATGTCAAGTTCTACTTGTGATTTGAATCTCTGACTTTATCTTCAGCCCAAGAAAGATCTCTGCTTTTAGGGGCTCATGTGATTATCCCTTAAAAGGGCCAGTCAAGGAGTTTGAGACCAGCCTGGCCAACATAGTGAAACCCTGTCTCTACTAAAAATACAAAAATTAGCCAGGCCTGGTGGCACATGCCTGTAATCCCAGCTACTCGGTAGGCTGAAGCAGGAGAATTGCTTGAACCCGGGAGGTGGAGGTTGCAGTGAGCTAGATCATGCCATTGCACTCCAGCTTGGGCAACAGAGCGAGACTCCGACTCAAAAAAAAAAAAAGAAAAAAAGAAAAAGAAAAAAGAAAGCCAGTCAAATAAGCCAAGATAATCTCTGTATTTTAAAGTCATGTGACTAGTAACTTGAGTTATAACTTCAATTTCTTTCTGTCATGTAGTGCAATATATTTATTTGAATAACACTAGAGGGTAAAGATCATTGAGGCTACCACACACTTAGTAAGGTAGAATTTGGTATTGTGACTTTTCTCACGGAAGAGAGAAGCTGGGAGAAAAAGTTTGGGGCTCCGGTATAATTCGCCAACTGTTGTTTTTGCAACATCAATGCTGACTAGATTTCCTTCCTTACATCTGAAAAAAATTTTCTGGAGAGCACATGGACTAAGGAGAGAGAAAAATTCCTGTCTAAGAGACTTTATATACTGGTGGAGGTGAAGAGTGGGCAAACAAGTTAATAGACAATAGTGATATGCATGACAAGAAGACAGGGCAGAGAATCAAGGGAATGAGGGGGAATACAAAACCCTATTCTCAGAGTCAAGCTACACAACCCAGAAGAGATGTCATCTAATCCAAGAACTAAACGATGAGTAAAAGTTAATCAGCTCTCCTGATGTCTGTCATCATATCACATTATTATTTTATTTATCTCCCAATATTCATTTCAGTTGAGAAAAATTCAAAGTAGAAAATCAAATAGTGGTCACTGAATTCATCTTTTTAAATTTTTCCAAGCACCCTGCATTACAAATGGTTTTCTTCTTGTTCTCCTTGGTCATTTACCTGATATCTCTTCTGGGAAATGCAGTCAGGGTCAGTCCTGCCTTCTATACTCCAGTGGGTTATTTTCTTAGCCACTTGAGCTTCCTGGATATCTGCTACATGTCTACCACCATCCTGGTCATGCTGGTGAACTTCTTCCAGGAGAGTAAGACCATCTCCTATGAGGGCTGCCTTTCCCAGATCTTCTTGCTTGCGTTATGAGCCAGCACTGAGGGGGTTTTGCTGGCTGCCGTAGCTTATGACCACTGTATGGCTATTTGCCACCCTCTTCAATGTAAGCTCCTAATGAGTGGAAAGGTCTGTGTTTGTTTGGTGACTGGGTTTTGGATGTGTGGGCTGCTCAATTCTGGGACACACACAGCACTGACAGCCATACTCACTGTGTGAACCCAACCCCATCAGCTACTTTCTCTGTGCCATCCCATTGCTCCTGAAGCTCTCCTGCTCAGACACCTCTGTCAGTGAGTCTGTGCTCCATGTGGTGAGGGCCACCACTGGCCTGAGCCCCTGCCTGTTTATGGCAATGTCCTACATATTCATCATCTCTACCATCATTAGGATTCCCTCTGCTCAGGGCAGGAGCAAGGCCTGCTCTACCTGTGCCTCCCTCCTCACCATGGTGGTGGTCTTCTTTGGAACAGACCACTGCAACTATGACAGGCCCAGAGAAGGGTGCTCCCTGGACACAGACATCCTGGTTTCTGTGCTCTTTTGTGTTGTGACCCCAGTGTTGAACCCCATCACCTACAGCCTGAGAAACAAGGAGATCAAGGGTGCAGTGATGAGGCTAAGAGGAAAACATAAATACTCTAGTGAGGTCAGTGACTAGATAGTGTTTCCCATTCTGGAAAATTTCTTAATTAGAGAAAAACATGAACATTCCAGTGACTATTATAAGAGGTTGCACTCCATGTAGCATCTCTTGACAATTTTGGTGCCCCATCCCACCAGGACAAACAATTGTATCTGCACTGAGAATTTCACACATTGCGATCTCATGTACATTGTGTTCTCTCCAATGAACTGATATTTTAGAACATTTCATCATCCACAAAAGAAGCCCCATACCCACTAGCAGCCACTAATCATTTTCCCTAAAAACCTCCAACTTTAGGTGACTATATTTCTTCAGAAGAGTCAAGTGAAGCAGTGGGAGTGAAGGAACAAAGAAATCTCTAACTGGTTGTGATCAATTAGTTATAAACACCACTGCAATTGGAACAGCCATTAGGCAACTATCAATCTACTTTATGTCTCATGGATTTGCCTGTTCTGAACATTTAACATAAATGGAAATATACAATGTGGTGTCTTTTTAAGACTGGCTTCTTTCACTTAGCTTAGTGTTTTCAAGTTTCACCCATGTAGCAGCATGTTATCAGTACTTCATTCCTTTTCATGCCAAATAGGATTTCATTGTATGAGTATACCAAATTTAATTTGTCAGTTCATCAGTTAATGGACAAATAAAAATATGTACAATATTTTATCAAACAATTTTTTATTTTTGAGACAGAGTCTTGCTCTGTCGCCAGGCTGGAGTGCAGTGGCATGATCTTGGCTCACTGCAACCTCTGCTTCCAGGTTCAAGTGATTCTCCTGCCTCAGCCTCCTGAGCAGCTGGGACTACAGGCGCATGCCACCATGCCTGGCTAATTTTTTGTATTTTTAGTAGAGACAGGGTTTCGCCATGTTGGCCAGGATGGCCTTGAACTCCTGGCCTCATGTGTTCCATCTACCTTGGCCTCCCAAAGTGCTGGAATTACAGCTGTGAGCCACTGTGCCCAGCCATCATATGCTTTTAAAGGGTAGATATATCCTGACCCTGGGTACAGTTCTTCTCAATTTTGAGAAATAAATAAACTACTGGTAAATAAAGTTACCATACATTTATTTATGGTAAATAAATAAACTACTTACCACGAAGTCTCACTGAAAGGCTTGGATTTCTGGCTTTGCGGGGTGGGACTTGTGCTCCCTAAACTACTATGGAAAGAATACTCTTTGATACAACTGGATATTGACCTCCATGCATCATGAGGGGGACCTGCCCTTCCAGGAGCTGCCTATGGCATAGTCATTGCCTAACGCAAAATCACTCCACAATTCCTTCTTTTAGGGCCATCTATAAACACTTGTGGACTGTCCTTTTGGGAGTTGGTGTTTCCACTTTTTGTACATTATGAATAATGTTGCCAAGAACACTTCTGTATAAGTTGTTAGTGGACTTATATTTTCATTTCTTTGGGGTATGTACCTGGGGGTTGAATTGCTGGGTCATATGGCAACTTCCAATTTTTTCACATCCTCGTCAATATTTGGTATCTGTCTTTTTCATGATAGCCATCCTAGTGAGTAAAGTGGTATCTCATTGTTTTTTATTTGTATTTCCTGGTTAGCTGATGATTCTAAGGCCTTTAATAGGCACCATCTTTGGGCTTCTTCACATCTGGAAAAACCCATGTTGCTAAGGGATTTTTGAGCTTTAGACACGTAACTCTTAACATTGTGTAATGTTTTTATCTTAATTTTGGTGCAGGAAAATACTGCAAGATTTTCAGGCTTATACTTTCTCCACATCTGGGCCCTACAGAGCTATTTGATGGCTCTGCCGTTTTCCCCTTCAGTAACTCCACAGCAAGCAGTGCCATCAGCAGGTTATGAGCAATGGCAGGACCAGAAATCAGGGGCCACGAAGGTCTAAGGGGTGCTGGTGGGAAAGAAGGGAAGCACTGCATGCAGGGGGCAGCCCTAACTAGGAGCCGCCTGAAGCTGAGACAGCAGACATACTGTAGTACTGTGGCTCCAGATACACGTCCCTCTGGTGGGGCATGTGGCATGAAGAGGCTAGGTCCAAGCAAAGCCCACGGCCATGGCCACCAGAACAAACAGAAAACTCCCTCATGTGTTGTAAAATCCAACCAAATAAGCCCACATCCATGCATACGCCTTCACTCACTAACTAGGAGGAGGACAAGGCTGTCTTTCAGGCTTTAGCCTCTACAACTCCTGACAACAAATCCAGTGCCAAACTCCATTCACAAATGTCCCCAAAGAGATAGAAAGCTGATCTCCTCATTGCATGCTGGGAAAAGATGATTGCCACGACCTTAATGAATCCAAGAGAGAACTAATTGCTCTTCATTTCTACACTTTCAAATCAAGCTGTTGACCTTGAGTTGTGTTTGTATTTGGAGGAGTCTCAGAACATTTGCTTAGAGAGAGATTAGATGGATACTCCCCAAAGGACAGTCCACAGGCATTTATACATGGCCATCCTAGAAGAAGGAATCATGGAGTGATCAAAGGGGATTTTTGGTTCCTGCGTTAGGCAATGACTACGCCGTAGGCAGCTCCTGGAGTGGCAGGTCCCCCTCATGATGCGTGGAGTTCAATAGCCAGTTGTACCAAAGAGTATTCTTTCCATAGTAGTGTGGGGAGCACAAGCCCCACCCCCAAAGACAGAAATTAAAGCCTTTCAGTGAGATTCAGTGGTAATAGTTTATTACCATAAATAAATGTATGGTAACTTTATCAATCATTTATTTATTTCTCACAATTGAGAAAAACTGTATCCAGTATCAGAGTATATCTACCCCTTAAAAGCATAAGATATTGTACATAATTTTATTACCATTTTCATGACATTTATGTAATGACATAGGCTTACCATCATTTCCTGCATTATTCACTTCTGAAGTAGTAATAATAAAACCAGAGTTGAAATGACCTTAGAGATTATCTACTTGAAAGCCTGATGGGTGCCTGAATTCCTCAAGCTGTGTGAGTGGAAAATATGTTTCTAGTTAATAATATGCAGTACAATATAAAGTATTACTCCTACTCTAATTTTGACAATCAGGATAGTAGCAATAGCCTTCAGGGAAAAAGCACAGGGTTACATTTCTTCTTTGATACATTGTAGTATGACAGCAGGGGCACACAAAAATTTGTTTAAAGAAAATGTAATTAAATTTTCCTAACACTTTTATTTGGATACCTTTGTTCACTCTACTAGGGGTTCTTATCTTTATGTTGTAACACCTCAGTGCTTGCCAGGTGTGTTACAAGCCACTTCGCAATAATCAAGCTCTGAAGTTTGTGAATGATTTACTTCTCTCACAATCCCTTTTAAAAGAAATCTTGAGGTTATTCCTAAATAATTTTATTCCCAATCATTTGCCTTAGAGATTATTGATTGATTGGGAAAGAAGCAGGATTGCTGCTCTCTGGCTGGGAACTGAGCAGAACATGCCACATGGTCTCCATTGCTACCATTGCTCTTACAGGGCCATGGTGCCACATTTATGCCCCAACAGGCTCATCTTTTCCTCAGGTCTCTAAGATGTTTGCACCAGAACTGCTGAACAGAAATGCCCTTCAGAGGTCAGCTGAGAAGTTCCTTCTTAATTTTCTTTCTCTGCAGGTCTGACTAAAGTGCTGGATTATTTTATATCTTTTCCTGTTCCGCTGACTTCCACCTGACTTGTTTGTGAACAGTGTTTGTGCCTCAAGCTTTGGGTCTCTATTCAGCTTCAGTAGACAGGGAGTTTGGATGCCATTAGGAGTATCAAGCTCTGTGATGCCAGGGTCAAGGACGTGAGGCACCGCTCATAGGTAGGGCATTGGAGGCCAGCCCTTCTCCACTCTGACATACATGTTCATGAGAAGCGGCTCAGAATTTGACAGTGGTTCTATGCTGTCAAGGTCACAGGCTGGAGAAGAAGTGCAATTTTCTGTGAGACCCCTATAGTGTTACCCTCTTCTCCAAGCTGAGACTAAGTACACAGGTTAAGAAATGCCAATCTATGTCATGTTTGAGGCAGAGACAGATGTTGAGAAATCCGTGCCTGATAAATACTACATACTATGATGCTGGGGCTCCCTTGGGGTAGGGGCAATTGGTGGAAAAATAAAATAGCTAATCATTTAAATCATTTTTATAATTATAAATCCAAGAACTTGGTTTAACTGATCTTATGAGCAACTTCTTTTCATAGTTTGTGGGTTTTTTGGTGCAAATTTGCTTGAACTTTTAGGAAATTAAAAAGTTATAGATATTTCCCTGATTTGCTCCTCTCTTTATTTGTTATTTCACAAAACATTTTTTTTCAGGACAATAAAATGGAAAAATTATGTTCTTCAATGTCAGATGGACAGGATTAAATTCTAGCGTCTTGTAATTGTAGTTGTACAGCCTTAAGCATCAAATTCCTCACTTGCTAACTGTAATAAAATCTATATTATGATAGATATATGAGATAATGTGTTCAAAGCAGCCAGCATCAATAAACAGTAGCTACTGTTACACTTGGGCTACTGTTATCATCAATCCCAGGGCTTTTGAACAGGGCTATGAAAGGATGCAAAGAATGTTGGAAGTGTTGGTGAAGCTGGCTTTTTTTATTTGCTTAGTCATAAATGCATGTAAACGAAGTACTGAATGGACATACACCAAACCGTGAATAGTGGTGCTGGGCAGATTTTGGTATGATGGTGAAGATATTTCATTTTCATTTGATATGTCTTTGACTCAGATAAATTTTTCCGTGAGTATGTGCTATTTAAAAATGTTGGGGGGGCAGCCAAGATGGCCGAATAGGAACAGCTCCGGTCTACAGCTCCCAGTGTGAGCAACGCAGAAGACAGGTGAATTCTGCATTTCCATCTGAGGTACCGGGTTCATCTCACTAGGGAGTGCCAGGCAGTGGGCGCAGGACAGTGGGTTCAGCGCACCATGCGTGAGCCGAAGCAGGGAGAGGCATTGCCTCACTCGGGAAGCACAAGAGGTCAGGGAGTTCCCTTTCCTAGTCAAAGAAAGGGGTGAGAGACGGCACCTGGAAAATCGGGTCACTCCCACCCTAATACTGCACTTTTCTGACGAGCTTAAAAAACGGCGCACCAGGAGATTATATCCCACCCCTGGCTCGGAGGATCCTATGCCCACGGAGTCTTGCTGATTGCTAGCACAGCAGTCTGAGATCAAACCGCAAGGTGGCTGCGAGGCTGGAGGAGGGGCACCCGCCATTGCCCAGGCTCGCTTAGGTAAACAAAGCAGCCCGGAAGCTCGAACTGGGTGGAGCCCACCACAGCTCAAGGAGGCCTGCCTGCCTCTGTAGGCTCCACCTCTGGGGGCAGGGCACAGACAAACAAAAAGACAGCAGTAACCTCTGCAGACTTAAATGTCCCTGTCTGACAGCTTTGAAGAGAGCAGTGGTTCTCCCAGCACGTAGCTGGAGATCTGAGAACCGGCAGACTGCCTCCTCAAGTGGGTCCCTGACCCCTGACCCCCAAGCAGCCTAACTGGGAGGCACCCCCCAGTAGGTGAAGACTGACACCTCACACGGCCGGGTACTCCTCTGAGACAAAACTTCCAGAGGAACAATCAGACAGCAGCATTCGCAGTTCATGAAAATCCGCTGTTCTGGAGACACCGCTGCTGATACCCAGGCAAACAGGGTCTGGAGTGGACCTCTAGCAAACTCCAACAGACCTGAAGCTGAGGGTCCTGACTGTTAGAAGAAAAACTAACAAACAGAAAGGACATCCACACCAAAAACCCATCTGTACATCACCATCATCAAAGACCAAAAGTGGATCAAACCACAAAGATGGGGAAAAAACAGAGCAGAAAAGCTGGAAACTCTAAAAAGCAGAGCGCCTCTCCTCCTCCAAAGGAATGCAGTTCCTCACCAGCAATGGAACAAAGCTGGACGGAGAAGGACTTTGATGAGTTGAGAGAAGAAGACTTCAGACGATCAAACTAATCTGAGCTACAGGAGGAAATTGAAACCAAAGGCAAAGAAGTTAAAAACTTTGAGGAGCCAAGATGGCCGAATAGGAACAGCTCCGGTCTACAGCTCCCAGCATGAGCGACGCAGAAGACAGGTGATTTCTGGATTTTCATCTGAGGTACCGGGTTCATCTCACTAGGGAGTGCCAGACAGTGGGGGCAGGACAGTGGGGGCAGCGCATTGTGCGCCAGCCGAAGCAGGGCGACGCATTGCCTCACTCAGGAAGTGCAAGGGGTCAGGGAGTTCCCTTTCCTGGTCAAGGAAAGGGGTAACAGACGGCACCTGGAAAATCGGACCACTCCCACTCGAATACCATGCTTTTCCAACGGGCTTAGGAAACAGGGCACCAGGAGATTATATCCCGCACCTGGCTTGGAGGGTCCTACGTCCACAGAGTCTCGCTGATTGCTAGCACAGCAGTCTGAGATCAAACTGCAAGGTGGCAGAGAGGCTGGGGGAGGGGCGCCCGCCATTGCCCATGCTCGCTTAGGTAAACAAAGCAGCCAGGAAGCTCCAACTGGGTGGAGCCCACCACAGCTCAAGGAGGCCTGACTGCCTCTGTAGGCTCCACCTCTGGGGGCAGGGCACAGACAAACAAAAGGACAACAGTAACCTCTGCAGACTTAAATGTCCCTGTCTGACAGCTTTGAAGAGAGGAGTGGTTCTCCCAGCACGCAGCTGGAGATCTGAGAACCGGCAGACTGCCTCCTCAAGTGGGTCCCTGACCCCTGATCCTCGAGCAGCCTAACTGGGAGGCACCCCCCAGTAGGGGCAGACTGACACCTCACACGGCCGGGTACTCCTCTGAGACAAAACTTCCAGAGGAATGATCAGACAGCAGGAATCGCGGTTCATGAACATCCGTGGGTCTGCAGACACCGCTGCTGATACCCAGGCAAACGGGTCTGGAGTGGACCTCTAGCAAACTCCAACAGACCTGCAGCTGAAGGTCCAGTCTGTTAGAAGGAAAAACTAACAAACAGAAAGCACATCCACACCAAAAACCCATCTGTACAACACCATCATCAAAGACCAAAAGTAGATAAAACCACAAAGATGGGGAAAAAACAGAGCAGAAAAACTGGAAACTTTAAAAAGCAGAGCACCTCTCCTCCTCCAAAGGAATGCAGTTCCTCACCAGCAACGGAACAAAGCTGGATGGGGAATGACTTTGACAAGTTGAGAGAAGAAGGCTTGAGACGATCAAACTACTCCGAGCTACAGGAGGAAATTCAAACCAAAGGCAAAGAAGTTGAAAACTTTGAAAAAACTTTAGACAAATGTATAACTAGAATAACCAATACAGAGAAGTGCTTAAAGGAGCTGATGGAGCTGAAAGCCAAGGCTCAAGAACTACGTGAAGAATGCAGAAGCCTCAGGAGCCGATGCGATCAACTGGAAGAAAGGGTATCAGTGATGGAAGATGAAATGAATGAAATGAAGCGAGAAGGGAAGTTTAAAGAAAAAAGAATAAAAAGAAACGAACAAAGCCTCCAAGAAATGTGGGACTATGTGAAAAGACCAAATCTACATCTGATTGGTGTACCTGAAAGTGATGGGGAGAATGGAACCAAGTTGGAAAACACTCTGCAGGATATTATCCAGGAGAACTTCCCCAATCTAGCAAGGCAGGTCAACATTCAGATTCAGGAAATACAGAGAACACCACAAAGATACTCCTCGAGAAGAGCAACTCCAAGACACATAATTGTCAGATTCACCAAAGTTGAAATGAAGGAAAAAATGTTAAGGGCAGCCAGAGAGAAAGGTCGGATTACCCACAAAGGGAAGCCCATCAGACTAACAGCGGATCTCTCGGCAGAAACTCTGCAAGCCAGAAGAGAGTGGGGGCCAATATCCAACATTCTTAAAGAAAAGAATTTTCAACCCAGAATTTCATATCCAGCCAAATGAAGCTTCATAAGTGAAGGAGAAATAAAATACTTTACAGACAAGCAAATGCTGAGAGATTTTGTCACCACCAGGCCTGCCCTAAAAGAGCTCCTGAAGGAAGCACTAAACATGGAAAGGAACAACCGGTACCAGCCGCTGCAAAATCATGCCAAAATGTAAAGATCGTCGAGACTAGGAAGAAACTGCATCAACTAATGAGCAAAATAACCAGCTAACATCATAATGACAGGATCAAATTCACACATAACAATATTAACTTTAAATGTAAATGGACTAAATGCTCCAATTAAAAAGACAAACACTGGCAAATTGGATAAAGAGTCAACACCTATCAGTGTGCTGTATTCAGGAAACCCATCTCACGTGCAGAGACACACATAGGCTTAAAATAAAGGGATGGAGGAAGATCTACCAAGCAAATGGAAAACAAAAAAAGGCAGGGGTTGCAATCCTAGTCTCTGATAAAACAGACTTTAAACCAACAAAGATCAAAAGAGACAAAGAAGGCCATTACATAATGGTAAAGGGATCAATTCAACAAGAAGAGCTAACTATCCTAAATATATATGCACCCAATACAGGGGCACCCAGATTCATAAAGCAAGTCCTGAGTGACCTACAAAGAGACTTAGACTCCCCCACAATAATAATGGGAGACTTTAGCACCCCACTGTCAACATTAGACAGATCAATGAGACAGAAAGTTAACAAGGATACCCAGGAATTGAACTCAGCTCTGCACCAAGTGGACCTAATAGATATCTACAGAACTCTCCACCTCGAATCAACAGAATATACATGTTTTTCAGCACCACACCACACCTATTCAAAAATTGACCACATAGTTGGAAGTAAAGCTCTCCTCAGCAAATGTAAAAGAACAGAAATTATGACAAACTGTCTCTCAGACCACAGTGCAATCAAACTAGAACTCAGGATTAAGAAACTCACTCAAAACTGCTCAACTACATGGAAACTGAACAACCTGCTCCTGAATGACTACTGGGTACATAAGGAAATGAAGGCAGAAATAAAGATGCTCTTTGAAACCAACGAGAACAAAGACAAAACATACCAGAATCTCTGGGACACATTCAAAGCAGTGTGTAGAGGGAAATTTATAGCACTAAATGCCCACAAGAGAAAGCAGGAAAGATCCAAAATTGACACCCTAACATCACAATTAAAAGAACTAGAAAAGCAAGAGCAAACACATTCAAAAGCTAGCAGAAGGCACAAAATAACTAAAATCAGAGCAGAACTGAAGGAAATAGAGACACAAAAAAGCTTCAAAAAATTAATGAATCCAGGAGCTGGTTTTTTGAAAGGATCAACAAAATTGATAGACTGCTAGCAAGACTAATAAAGGAAAAAAGAGAGAAGAATCAAATAGACACAATAAAAAATGATAAAGGGGATATCACCACCGATCCCACAGAAATACAAACCACCATAAGAGAATACTACAAACACCTCTACACAAATAAACTAGAAAATCTAGAAGAAATGGATAAATTCCTCGACACATACACTCTTCCAAGACTAAACCAGGAAGAAGTTGAATCTCTGAATAGACCAATAACAGGATCTGAAATTGTGGCAATAATCAATAGCTTACCAACCAAAAAGAGTCCAGGACCAGATGGATTCACAGCTGAATTCTACCAGAGGTACAAGGAGGAACTGGTACCATTCCTTCTGAAACTATTCCAATCAATAGAAAAAGAGGGAATCCTCCCTAAATCATTTTATGAGGCCAGCATCATCCTGATACCAAAGCTGGGCAGAGACACAACCAAAAAAGAGAATTTTAGACCAATATCCTTGATGAACATTGATGCAAAAATCCTCAATAAAATACTGGCAAACCGAATCCAGCAGCACATCAAAAAGCTTAACCACCATGATCAAGTGGGCTTCATCCCTGGGATGCAAGGCTGGTTCAACATATGCAAATCAATAAATGTAATCCAGCATATAAACGGAACCAAAGACAAAAACCACATGATTATCTCAATAGATGCAGAAAAGGACTTTGAGAAAATTCAACAACCCTTCATGCTAAAAACTCTCAATAAATTAGGTATTGATGGGACATATCTCAAAATAATAAGAGCTATCTATGACAAACCCACAGCCAATATCATACTGAATGGGCAAAAACTGGAAGCATTCCCTTTGAAAACTGGCACAAGACAGGGATGCCCTCTCTCACCACTTCTATTCAACATAGTGTTGGAAGTCCTGGCCAGGGCAATCAGGCAGGAGAAGGAAATAAAGGGTATTCAATTAGGAAAAGAGGAAGCCAAATTGTCCCTGTTTGCAGATGACATGATTGTATATCTAGAAAACCCCATTGTCTCAGCCCAAAATCTCTTTAAGCTGATAAGCAACTTCAGCAAAGTCTCAGGATACAAAATCAATGTACAAAAATCACAAGCATTCTTATACACCAATAACAGACAAACAGAGAGCCAAATCATGAGTGAACTCCCATTCACAATTGCTTCAAAGAGAATAAAATACCTAGGAATCCAACTTACAAGGGATGTGAAGGAGCTCTTCAAGGAGAACTACAAACCACTGCTCAATGAAATAAAAGAGGATACAAACAAATGGAAGAACATTCCATGCTCATGGGTAGGAAGAATCAATATCGTGAAATGGCCATACTGCCCAAGGTAATTTATAGATTCAATGCCATCCCCATCAAGCTACCAATGACTTTCTTCACAGAATTGGAAAAAACTACTTTAAAATTCATATGGAACCAAAAAAGAGCCTGCATCGCCAAGTCAATCCTAAGCCAAAAGAACAAAGCTGGAGGCATCACGCTACCTGACTTCAATCTATACTACAAGGCTACAGTAACCAAAACAGCATGGTACTAGTACCAAAACAGAGTTATAGATCAATGGAACAGAACAGAGGCCTCAGAAATAATGCCGCATATGTACAACTATCTGATCTTTGACAAACCTGAGAAAAAGAAGCAATGGGGAAAGGATTCCCTATTTAATAAATGGTGCTGGGAAATCTGGCTAGCCATATGTAGAAAATTGAAACTAGATCCCTTCCTTACACCTTATACAAAAATTAATTCAACATGGATTGAAGACTTAAACATTAGACCTAAAACCATGAAAACCCTAGAAGAAAACCTAGGCATTACCATTCAGGACATAGGCATGGGCAAGGACTTCATGTCGAAAACACCAAAAGCAATGGCAACAAAAGCCAAAATGGACAAATGGTATCTAACTAAACTAAAGAGCTTCTGCACAGCAAAAGAAACTACCATCAAAGATAACAGGCCACCTACAGAATGGGAGAAAATTTTTGCAATCTACTCATCTGACAAAGGGCTAATATCCAGAATCTACAATGAACTCAAACAAATTTACAAGAAAAAAACAAACAACCCCATCAAAAAGTGGGCGAAGGACATGAACAGACACTTCTCAAAAGAAGACATTTATGCAGCCAAAAGAGATATGAAAAAAATGCTCATCATCACTGGCCATCAGAGAAATGCAAATGAAAACCACAATGAGATACCATCTCACACCAGTTAGAATGGCAATCATTAAAAAGTCAGGAAACAACAGGTGCTGGAGAGGATGTGGAGAAATAGGAACACTTTTACACTGTTGGTGGGACTGTAAACTAGTTCAACCATTGTGGAAGTCAGTGTGGCGATTCCTCAGGGATCTAGAACTAGAAATACCATTTGACCCAGCCATCCCATTACTGGGTATATACCCAAAGGTCTATAAATCATGCTGCTATAAAGACATGCACATGTACATTTATTGTGGCACTATTCACAATAGCAAAGACTTGGAACCAACCCAAATGTCCAACAACGATAGACTGGATTAAGAAAACGTGGCACATATACACCATGGAATACTATGTGGCCATAAAAAATGAGGAGTTCATGTCCTTTGTAGGGACATGGATGAAATTGGAAATCATCATCCTCAGTAAACTATCGCAAGGACAAAAAACCAAACACCGCATGTTCTCACTCATAGGTGGGAATTGAACAATGAGAACATATGGACACAAGAAGGGGAACATCACACTCTGGGGACTGTTGTGGGGTGGGGGGAGGGTGGAGGGATAGTATTAGGAGATATACCTAATGTAAATGACGAGTCAATGTGTGCAGCACACCAGCATGGCACATGTATACATATGTAACCTGCACATTGTGCACATGTACCCTTAAACTTAAAGTATAATAATAATAAAATAAAAAATAAAAAATAAAAAAATGTTTAAACTCCATAACAATTTTCATTTTAAAAATATGATGGAACTTCCCTATATATTTCTTTATAACTTCCTGTGAATTTATAAGTATTTCAAAATTAATTTTCTTAAATGTAAATGATAAATAAAATGTTGAATCTATGTATTTATCTATCTGTGACAGACCAAGTAGGCTTTTGTGTGTGTGTGTGTGTGTGTGTGTGTGTGTTACAGAGTCTCACTCTGTCACCCTGGCATGATCTTGGCTCACTGCAGCTTCAGCCTCCCCGGTTCAAGAAATTCTCATGCCTCAGCCTCCCGAGTAGCTGGGATGACAGGCGCCTACCACCATGCTTGGCTAATTTTTGTATTTTTAGTAGAGACGGGGTTTCACCATATTGGCGAGGCTGGTCTCGAGCTTCTGGCCTCAAGTTATCTGCCTGTCTCGACCTCCCAAAGCCAAGTAGGCTTTTAGTCATGTGAAATGTTTACCAGTCCAGAAGATGTTCATAGATACTTAAAAGGGATTTTCTCAAATTGGATGAATACTAAGGAGTGCATTTATATGTTAGGTTTGATCCAGTCATATGAAACATGAAATTTTCATGATCTTAATAATGCCAAGTTTTTGCCTGTGTAATGACATGGATAGAACAATGGAATCTCAGGGCTGAAAAAAAAAACGGTAAGAATTAACTCAAATGATCTTCACTTAAGACTTGAGTCAGTCTTTTTGGTAGGTGATCTAGCTAACATTTGAACATCTGCAGTAACAGAATCCCATTACTCTCTCAATATTGTAAAATGCTTGCTTATCTAGCTTACATTCAGTTAGTGAACCAGAAGTTTCAAGGCTAAAGAAGACAAAAGAAGAATAGATATCAGGCCAGTTAAGCCCAAGGGAAATTTCAGTTCAAGTTGATTTTTGACAATTTGGCCAAGTGAATTTCCAAGAAGTACTTGGAATGAAACAAGTATGTAGAGTTGTGAGCAGGTAACCTAATATTCATACATCAGGAAGGGGGAGGTGATATTGCTCAGTAGTCGAAATCAAGGCTCTGAATTTAGGCTACCAGTGCATCCTCTTGAAGCCTCGGTTTTCTTATCTGCAAAATAGGACTAATAACAGTACTTACCCTATCAAGCTGCTTTGAGAATGAATGAATGAAAGGGGCAATCCATGAAGAGTTCCTGGCACATACATCATGTTCATCAAGTATTAAATAGGAGGCACAGTGATGGCATTAGCAATGTGTGCAGGTGGATAGGAGAACACAGTGCTCTACTTTTAGGCGGCCTTGACTGTGTAATCACAAATTTTGTAGGAAGTTTTCCAAAGCTGAATGGGTGAGAACAAGGTAAACCTTAACGTCTTTAGTATAGACTGGAGATGAAAGGGACCTCCATCCATCTCATTTCATGAAAATACTCTTGATTTGCACACACATCAATGTTTGAGAAATACGAGTCTATTTGATGACCTCTGAATATTTCATGTGGTCCTTCATGCCCATATTATGTGGAAGTGTACATATAGTAACCTGGGGCAAAGAAGAGCTTATATTCCATAGCCACAGATTAACTTTGCCACAAACACCTCAAATCTTCTGGACTTGCTATTAGAAAAAGTCTCCTGAATGCTATTATTAATTGTTGAGAGAGAGAGAGAGAGAGAGAGAGAGAGTGTGTGTTTGTGTGTGTGTCTGTGTGTGTGTCCATGTTTTAAGTATATAGGCAATTTACTAGGCAACATGAAAATTAGATTTAAAATTTTTAATTATTGCTTTGTATTACTGAAATCAAATAAGAATAGATGTGCTGTTTTTCTTATGTGTTCCAAGGATTTTCATAATTACATCAACTACCCTGGTTTATTTTATGCCCATCCTGTTTCCTTTAAGAGAATAAATTACTAAGGTTAGTCAACAAAGCATGCCATAAGGGTTAGCTTTTATTATATAATGTGTATTTCTATTTATTATTTAGTTTGAAAAATCCCAAATGAATTGAGGTATGTAAAAATGTTGTTTTCTTTTCAAAGTAACTCATTGAGTTTTGTTTTGTTTTGTTTTTCAATTGGATAGGTTATCATAAAGTTATCTTCATCTTTAAAGAAAAACACTTCCTTTAAACTAAATTCAGCAAGATTTCTTTCAAGCTAGACAATTTTGTATATAGAATTAGCCAAAGAAAACTTATTCTCCATCTATTTTTCCTATGAAATCTATCCTCAGTTATCAGTGGGAAAAAAGATCATTACTATAAGGCAGAGGGTTTGATACTGAGGTTGCCTATTCATATACAGTATGTATAAATCCCAAGAGGCAAGAATCTAGAGTATCACATAAGCTATTATGTATAAGTGGCGCTTGTTAATAATGGATTTTGATGATGATGATGATGATGGTGATAATTCACCATTGTTGTCCTATGCAAACAGTATGAGCATGAAAAATATGGAAAATAAAATAGACATCGCTTCTCACTTCATCCTCCTGGCTCACAAAAAGACTAGCCAATCAGAAGAAAAAAGTTTAGTACAGTTCTGATTCTACATAATAAACATATTATATTCTATGAGTATGTTTCTTAGGAATGGGCTTCAAGTCATATTTGAAAACATGTAAAATAAGCAGTGCATGCAGCTTCAGAAACCATATTTTTAAAAATCCCTAAACATTTAAAAATCACTTTCACAATTTGGTTATACACAGATCAGTCCTTGTTTTCTTTTTGTGGGGCTACCTTTCGTGAAGAATTTTATTTCTTTCTGTGAATAAATCTAGACATCTGCCTATAAAAGAGATTGTTGTGTCTACCTTTTCCATATCATGAGTTAAATGCATGTCACCGTGTAATTGACAGAGAAAACAAACAATAGTACACACATTACATACAAATTTTCTGAGAGGACATGCAGATTCCCAGCCCAAACAGAATGTTGCTTTACTGTTAAGCAATGCCTACAGCTAACCTAGAGAAGTGCTGAGTGTCAGTAAACCTACTTCTTGGATACATCTTACACCATACTTCCTATAAACTTTAGAGATCACAAGTCCCATCTTAGCCCTCTCTTCTCACTCCATTCTCCTTGGTGGATTCCATGTACATCTACGGCTTCAACAGACACCTTTAAGGCAATGACTCTCAAATCTATACCTAGAATAGGTATATTCTGTCTCCTGAGGACAAGTCCTGGATTTTGACTGCTTGTTGAGACTCTCCACATGGATATCTCATAGGTACCTAACACTCAACATTACTTAAATCTCCACTATCTTCTCCCCCAAAACTGTTGCACCTCATTTATTTCCTGTTTTAATTAATGATCCCACCATCCACTCAGGCTGCCCAAACTGATTTGGTGTCCTCACCACCCATAGAGTTTAATGTGCTTCAAACTTGGCCCCTTTTCCACAAACTATTGCTTTAGTGGTTTTCTCCAAGCTCCAAAGCCATCTTTACGTCCGTACATCTTCAATTACAGACCATTTTACTTGATCTGGTTTTAGCTCTTAAACTACTCTCTTGAACTAAACAAAGACGTTTTAACCTGAGGAACATGGACTATAAGGGACTCATTATATGACCCCTTTGAAATCACAGATACTCCTCGACTTATAATGGGGTTACATCCCAATAAACCCATCAAAAGCAGTAAATACCATAAGTCAAACATGCATTTAATATACCTAACGTACTGAACATCATAGCTTAGCCTAGCCTACCTTAAACATGCTCGGAACACTTACATTAGCTTACAGTTGAGTAAAATCGTCTAACACAAAGCTTATTCTATAATAAAGTGCTGAATATGTAATTTATTGAACACTGTACTGAAAGTGAAAAACAGAACGGCTGTATGTATGGGTACACAAAGTATGGTTTTTACTGAATGCATACAGCTTTTGCGCCATCACAAAGTCGAAAAATCCTGAATCAAGCGATTATAAGTCAGGCACCATCCGCACATTGAAGATTCTGTGCATGGGTACACATGCATTTCTGAATCTGTAGATTCTTATCAGTTTCTTAGAGCTACTGATTTTCTAAAACCCAGGCATCTACCTCCATATACTCCCTGCTTCTAATCTGCCCTTACCTAAAATGTGATTTACGGGCCATTGTTGATACTCTGCAGTCATCCTGGTCCATTCTCACACCAAAGCCTGGCTTCCTGCTGCTTCATGAGGGGAGGGATTATTTTCTGAAGCCCCTATTGAAGGACTACTCAGCTGGTTTTTTTCTAAGGACTTTGCTCACAGGGCAGACCTGACATAGCCCTCACATCTCAGTCTTATTCCCCAAAGGCAGTTGATTCTCTGCTACCTCTTCTGGGGTAGCTAATGAGCTTGTGCTTGAAGTGAAAATAATCACGCTCTTTAGGATTAGTCATGGGGTTTGGTGGAACCACCCAGGGCTGACCTACCAGCTCTCTGCAACTAGCAGAAATCTCCAGGGACTAAGGACACAGCTGTAGGTGACGGGGTTGCCAGCAAAGCTCAGAACTCTGCAGTTTTCCTTCCTCTAATAGAAACACAGCTCTCAGCAAAGTTCACTAGGATCTTGAGGCCTACTAGATGCTTTCTCCTATAAACATGAGAACAACATGAGTCTTTTGAGTTTTCTTGCCCTTGGCTGGACAGACTCATGCTGCCTATTTTATTTGAAATTTCCGCCACCAATATTGCCTGGGATGGTGACCTGCCATCTTCTTGCTTATGTAAAAGAGTTTTCACACATGCTTACCTCCAGAATAAAACACATATCCACACACACACACACACACACACACATTGTGAGCATGGTTTTTCATCTGTGTTCCAGGGTTTGTAGGACCACCAACCAGGCTGACTCCCCCAAATTAATCATTATGAAAAGAATGAATTGTATTTGCATATGCATGAAGGGGCAAGGCTGTAGGCAGGGAAACAATTTAAAGGCAGTTGCAATAACTCAGATAAAAGGTGATGAAGTATTGAACTATAATTCTGGTAGAGAGGAAATAGAAAGATGAGAAAAAGGGAAAAATATTTAGGAGGCCCTGTAATTTATTGGACTTAGGTCTGACCAATCCTAAAATAATCATTGTGTGAAAAATGCCTCTTGCTTTTATCTTCCTCCTTATTTTTAAAAAGTGAATTCTATTTAATATATAGTAAAATGCAAAAATCTTCAGTGTACAAGCTGATGAATTTTTACCTATATATGCAACAAAGTAACCACTACCCAAATGAAGATATAGAACATTTCTATCAGCTCTGAAAATTTCTTCAGGCTCCTTTTCAATCAATGTCATTCAGAAAGGTAATTACTATAAACCAAAAATAAAATCCTAAGTCCCCAATCAACTGAGCAGACACCCTCTGGGCCAAGGGGACCCCATAGAAGATGAAAAACTGAATTCCCAGCCATTATGGGAAGGGAGGTTGGACACATCTCATTATACTCCCTCCTTTTTGGAGTTTAGGCACAACTGACCAGCATTAACATTAAGATGGAGATCGTAAGACTGACAAAATAGACTCTTTATTGCAATAAGATACCAAATTCCAACATGACTCTGGGACAGCATCATGACAGATAACAGACCCTGAAGGAAATCAAAATATTTTATTGCAAAATATATTTCTTTGGAATATTTTGAAATGACCCTACAAAGCCATCTTTTGTGGGGAAAAAACTGCATTCTTAGAGAATCTCCATTACCACAGCCAGGCCTTTCATGGATCTAGGAAAGATTGATTAAGAGTCTGACACCTTTTAAGGTCTGAAAAGAGACATTTGCCATCTATTCTCTCTGAATGCTGCTGCCTGGAGGCTTCATCTATGTAACAAGAACCTTGGTCTCCACAAACCACCGGGCCCCCTTATCTTAACTCAAGCATTTCTTTCTACTGTCTTCAAGTCTTCAGTCAAAACTTACCTCTTTCAACCAATTACCAATCAGAAACTCTTTGAATATACCTATTACCTATAAGCCCCAACTTCAAGATATCCTGCCTCTTTAGGCTGAACCAGTATACCTTTCATGTATCGATTTATGATTTTACCTACAATCCCTGGCCCATGGTCACTCATACAGGCTCAGAATAAACCTCCTTATGTATTTTACAGAGTTTGGTTTTCGTGTTAACACTACTATGCTTGCTTTATCACCAGAGATTAGTTTTGCCTATTTTTTAACTTCCTTTAAATAGAAACTACAGTACAAATTCTTTTATGTCTAACTTCTTTCATTTAAAAGAATATATTTTAGGTTTGCTATCCAAAACACCACCAGGATGACTAAACAGTAGAAAGGAGAGCTTTATTGGTAATAATTGTTTGCAAGCTGGGAACAGAAAGTCTCCATCATGGACTGAAGGTCTCTCTCTCCAAAGAGGGTAGGGACAGGTTGGGTTTTATGCCTTACAGGGCCTCTATCATAGATATTCAGCAGGTTTGGAAGAAAAGTTATACATATTTATGAGGGGAGCTGAGTGCATGCATAATGGATAAATACACATGTAACATACATCCCATGTTCACTTTGGGGGCAGGGCTTCAGCATTAAAATGAGATGAAATTTGACTCTACCTAGAAAGGTAAACTGTAGGGCACGAAGGCAGTCTATGTGTGGCTTCTATAAGCTGGGTGAAACTGGCTTTGGGCCTGCAATTGCTTATCAGAGAAGAACGTTTGTAAGGTCAGTCTTCTATCCAATTGGAGTTGTAGTGGTCTGGGCTGTAAATCAGAGCTGATTGCTCTGATTTGTTAGAGAGTTTAGCCATAAGAATTTAGAAATTTGTGAGGCCAGCCAGGCCCAGAGCTTGACTAGTAAGGAAACTAACTTTGTTTTCCTAACCCTTGGGTCATCCTAACTGATAAAGGGGCATCTATTTTGGTGTCTTAGATCACAGATTTATCAATGTTTTCGTATGCATCAATATTTTAATTAACCGTATGGTATTCCCATATGCATATACCATACTTTTGTATCCATTCTCCTATTGATAAGCATACTATTGATTTCTAGTTTGTGCTATATGAAGAAATTTGTTTTGAACAGTTTTATACAAGTCATTTCGTACGCATATACACTTACTTTTCTTGGGTATATACCGAGAAGTGGAATTTCTGAATTATAGTGTAACTATGTTTGACTGTTAGAAACTGCCAAATAATTTTCAAAAGAGGCTGAATTGATTTCCAGTTTTGACTCGCAGGTTTAGGCAGCTGGAGGAATGTTGCTCCCGGCATTATAACAACAAAGCTGGACATAATGTGAATTCATGACTTTTCTTGAACCCATCAGGGAAGTGAGATTGCAAGGCAAATGACTAAATAGAAAACTGGGGAGATTAGAAGCATGTAGGGAGAAACCGGGCCTAAACATTTTTTAACCTGAGGTAGTAGCCATCAGATGCCAAAAAACTTGTAAGAAGACTCATAGCTTTTTTGTGAATTTAATTAATTGTTAAGGAGTGAGCAAAGTCCCTGGGGGCCATAGACATAAGGTTTGCATCGTTTTGCTTTTCCACCATGAACTCCACCAGATGCTCACAGGGAAGACCAAGAAGTATTCTGAGAAAGCTTCCCTAATGCTGCAGTGTGGGAAGGGTGGGGGAGGAGCAGTCAGTGCCAAAACTTCTCCATGACCCATTTCCCGTATTTTTCCTGCAGAACAAAAGCCACAATCTGCAGAGCAAAACCAGAAAGCTGTCACCTCAGGACACTGTGGAAACTCATTCTAGCTGGGAAACGGACAGGGACCAAAAAGTCTGACTCATCGGAGAGGGGCAGAAATGTGTGCCAGGACCACACTACAGCTGGAGAAAGGGCAGGATCACTGTGAAAGTCATGCCCCAAGGCCCAGTCACAATACCTAAGACTGAAGCTTACCCAGAACATGAGAGAACACCTTCCCCCTCCTCCCTGGTAGCCAGGCCAACAAGCAATGAGTAAAATTAATAGTGGAATACATCTTGAAATCTTTAAGAAAAGGGTTATCTCTGGGGTTAGTCATGTAAAGTGAAGACCCGAAGACAAGCAGGGAATAGAAATTAAAACAAACACACAAACAAAAACCTCTGGCAAACTTTCCTATGACCTAAGCACAAGGTATCACTGGAGAAATTTGAAGCCTATAGCGCACTGAGGGTAAACACCTCAACACAAACTCCAAATTCAGCCCAACCCGACTAGATTAGCACATGCTCCAACACTAGAGGTCTAGAAGAAGAAAAGACATACTAATCTCCAAGCCAAAAAAATGTCATTACCTCATTCTCTACTGTCCTATATAACATTTCTAATATCAGCAAAAAGTTATGAAGCATACAAAAAGGTAAGAAAATAACAGTCTGAAGAGACAAAGCAAACATCAGACCAGACTAAGACGCTAAAGAGATATGAAAACTATGAGACAGGGAATTTTAAATTACTATGATTAACAGGTTAAGGAATTTGGAGGAAAAAGTATGCAACATGCAAGATCAGACAGATAATTTCAGCAGAGAGATGGAAACAATGAGAAAGATCAAATGAAAATGCTAAAATTAAAAAAAACAGAAATAAAGATGAACACCTTTTATGGGTTCATCAGCTGAAAAAAGAATCAGTGAACTTGAAAATATGTTAAAGAAATCATCAGACCAAAACACAAAGAGAAATAATAGTTTAAAAAAAAAAAAAGAAAATCCCAGAGTATCAGACAGCTATTGTACAATATCTAACATATACACAAGTTGAGTCCCAGAAGTAGGATTATAAGAAAATACATCTCGAAAGATCCAGAAAAATCACTTAACAAAATTTAATACCTATTCATGATAAAAACTCTTAGTAAAGAAGAGATAGTAACTTCTTTAACTTTTAAGGAACATCTAAGTCTTTGAGGAATCGCCACACTGTCTTCCACAATGGTTGAATTAATATACACTCTCACCAATAGTGTTTGTTTTTCTCTACAACCTCGCCAGCATCTGTTATTTTTTGACTTTTTAGTAATAGCCATTCTGACTAGTGTGAGATGGTATCTCATTGTGGTTTTGGTTTGCATTTCTCTAATGATTACTGATGTTGAGGCTTTTTTTCATAATTGTTGGCCGCATATAAAACAGAAATATCATTTAACTCAGCAATCCCATTACTGGGTATATACCCAAAGGAATATAAATCATTCTATTATAAAGACACATGCATGCATATGTTCACTGCAGCACTATTCACAATAGCAAAGACATAAAATCAACCTAAATGCCCATCGATAATAGACTGCATAAAGAAAATGTGGTCCATATTCACCATGGAATACTACGCAACTATAAAAAGAATGAGATCACGTTCTTTGCAGGAACATGGATGGAGCTGGAGGCCATTATCCTTAGCAAACTAACATGGGAACAGAAAACCAAATACCACATGTTCTTATGTCTAAGTGGGAGCTAAGTGATGAGAACACATGGACACACAGAGGGGAACAACAGACACTGGGGCCTACTGGAGAGTGGAGGGTGGGAAGAGAAAGAAGATCAGGAAAAAAGAGGATCCGTACTAAAGGATACTAGGCTTATTACCTGGGTGACAAAATAATCTCTTCAACAAGCCCCCATGACACAAGTTTACCTATGTAACAAACCTGCACATGTATCCCTGAATTTAAAATAAAAGTTAAACTTAAAAAATAAAATAAAGAACATCTAAACAAAACTCTACAGCTAGTAAAATGGTAAAATACTGAATGCTTTCCCCCTAAGATCAGGAATGAGGTAAGGATATCCTAACTGCTCCTGTTTCACATTGTTTGAATTTGCATTTACCTGATGTTGATGCATCTTTTCCTAAGTCATTGGCATTTAAATATATTATTTTGTAAAGTGCCTCTTCATGTCTGTTGCAGGAGTCTGGGCAAGACAAAATGTTGACTTGGACTGGGGTATCACTAGTGATGGTGGTGAGAAATGACAGTATTTGTAAAATTTGGAAGGTAGAGTCGAATGAAATATTTTATCCTGAAATATTTTACATGGACTACAAAATAATAGCATTGATAGCCTCAGTTGATTGAATACCTCTTAAGTACCAGGCACATTATTTATTTTATCTCATATTACTTCTTCCAACAACTCTGATATAGGCATGAATAAGATCTGAATACAATGAATAAACTGAGGAACGAAGAAGTCAGCTAACTTATCCACCATCTACACCTAGTAAACAGTAGAAGTAGGATTTAAAAATCCACATCTATCTGGTTCAAGAGCCCACTCTTTCCAACATATCACCTCCTCTCTAAGATTGAAAAAGATGAGAAAATTACAGTTCATAAAAATGGTTGTGAGCTTATTAGAATGGATAGCTTAATGGGAAGTGGGTAATTCTATCAATTTTTTTTCAAGAAATATGTAATGTTGGGCTGAGGATAAATCTTGGATTAATACAATTTAATACGATAATGTATCTAAGTACATATGTTTAATTTAAAATTTTTATACCCTTTAAACTCCGAGAAGATAAATGACCCAAGGGATTTTTAAAAATTAGTGTATTTCAAAACAGAGACTTAAAATTTTACTCTGAAGAGATAATCAGAGATGCTCACATTTATGTGTGAAATTACAGCATTCATAGGGAATGGAGACAATTTGAATGTTTAATCAAAAAGGAGATATGAAGTTTATTTCATATGATGAAATACAATGCATCCCTAAGAAATGAAGCTCATAATTTTTTGTCATTTATCTTTAATTGTGGTAAAATATGTGTATTTATTAGTGGACCATTTATAAGTGTACAATTTTACAGCATGAAATACATTCACAATATTGTATAAACATCACTGTTATCCATAACCAAAACTCTTTCAACATCCTCAACATAAACTCTGTACCTATTAAACGGTAACTTCCCATTTCAGCTCACCTTCAAGTCCCTGGTAACCTCTATTCTATTTTCTGTCTCCATTAATTTGTGTATTCTAGGTATTTCATATAAGTGGAGTACAAACACAATATTTATCTTTCTGTATCTGGCTTATTTTACTTAGCATGATGTCTTCAAGGTCTATCCATGTTGTAGCATATATCAAAATTTCATTCCTTTTTACTGCTAAATAACAATTTGTTGTATGTATACCACATTTTGTATCTGCTGATGGACACTGGGGTTATTTCTGGCAATTGTGAACAAGGATGCTATGAACTTGGATGTACAAATATCTGTTTGAGTACCCACTTTCAATTCTTTCAGATGTATTCCTAGGAGCAGAATTGCTGGATCATATGGTAGTTCTATGTTTAACTTTTTGAGGAACTGTCAAAATGTTTTCTAAAGCAGCTGCACCATCTTATATTAACACCAGCAATTCATGGGGGTTAAAATTTCTCCACATTGTCGCCAACATTTGTTATTTTCCATTTTCTTTATTATATCCATTTTAGTAAGCAAAAGCTGGTATCTCGTTGTAGTGTTGATTTGCATTTTCCTAATGACTAATGGTGTTGAGCATCTTTTCAGGCCCTTATTTGTATATCTTCTCTGGAGAAATGTCTATTCAAGTCCTGTGTCCACGTTTGAATTGGTTGGTTTTTATTATTGTTGTTGAGTTGTAGGAGTTCTTTATATTATGAATATTAATGCATTACTAGATTTCTGATTTGCAGATATTTTCTTCCATTCTACAGATTGTCTCTTCACTTTATTGATGGCATCCTTTGGATAACGCTTTCTTAATTTCTACGAAGTAAATGTTACCTACTTTTTCTTTCGTTGTCCGTACTTTTGGTGTTATTTCTATGAAATAATAATCCAATTCCAAATCCAACGACATGAAGATTGTCCCCAATTTTTTTCTGAGAATTTTATAGTTTTAGCTCTTATGTTTAAGTCTTTGATCAATTTTGAGTTAATTTTGTATATAGTGTAAGTTAAGGGCCCCATTTCATTCTCTTGCATGTGGATATATAGTTTTCTTAGGACCATTTTCTGGAAAAACTGTTCTTTCCCCCATTGAATAGACTTGACATGCATGTTGAAAATCAATCAACCATATACGTGGAGGTTGATTTCTGAGCTCTCTGGTCTATCCCGTCAGTCTATGACTGTTCTTATTACAGTACCATACTGTTTCAGTTTAGTGTATCGTAATTGTAAGTTTCAAAGCCAGGAAGTATGAGTCCTCCAACTTTATTCTCACTTTTCAAGGTTATTTTGGCTATCCAGGGCCCCTTGCAATTCCATACAAATTTGAGGATGGGCTTTTACATTTCTGTGAAAATGGTGCTGAAATATGATATGGATTTCATTGAATCTGCAGATCACTTTGGGTAGTATTGACATCTTAACAATGTTAAGTCTTTCTATCAATGAACATAAGATATATTTCCATTTATGTAAGTTTTTCTTTAATTTATTTCAACAATGTTTTGTAGTTTTCAGTGTACAAGTTCTTCACCTCCTTAGTAAGATTTATTCTAACTACTTAATTCTTTTAGATGTACTGTAAGTAGAATTGATGTCTTAGTTTCCTTTTTGAACTGCCATTGCTAGTATACAAACACACAACTGATTGTTCTGTGAGCAACTTTGCTGAATTTGCTTATTAGCGCTAGTAGTTTTCTAGAAGATTATTTGATATTTTCGCTATATATGATCATGCCATACTTGTACAGAGGTAGTTTTAGTTTTTCTTTTCCAATTTGGAAAAATTATTAATATCTTAAAGATATAGAGATCAAGATTTATGTAAAACGAAAAAAACTACGATGAAATACACTGAAAGGTAGTACTAACTGATTCTG
Organism: Pongo pygmaeus; assembly: GCF_028885625.2. Lineage (NCBI taxonomy): Eukaryota > Metazoa > Chordata > Mammalia > Primates > Hominidae > Pongo > Pongo pygmaeus. The sequence continues at coordinate 107,826,925 of NC_072373.2, read as the reverse complement.
CTGCTGACTGAATTATTTATAGCTTTCTGCATGTTCTTAAATTTTTGTAATAAAATTTGTTTTAATACTTGCCAGGCACAGTGGCTCAAGCCTGTAACCCCAGCACTTTGGGAGGCCAAGGCGGGTAGATCACAAGGTCAGGAGATTGAGACCAACCTGGCCAACATGGTGAAGCCTCATCTCTACTAAAAATACAAAAATTAGCCCGGCGTGGTGGCATATGCCTGTAGTCCCAGCTACTCGGGAGGCTGAGGCAGGAGAATCGCTTGAACCTGGGAGGCAGAGGTTGCAGTGAGCCGAGATTGTGCGACTGCACTCCAGCCTGGTGACAGAGGAAGACTCCATTAAAAAAAAAAAAAAAAAAAAAAATTGCTGACAAAATCACTAATCAGCAGGGAAATGCAAATTAAAACCACAATGAGATACCACTTTACTCCTGCAAGAATGACTATAATGAGAAAGTCAAAAAACAATAGCTGTTGGAGTGGGTGTGGTAAAAAGGGAATACTTACACTCCTGATGGGAATGTAAATTACTACAACCACTATGGAAAACAGATGGAGATTCCTTAAAGTACTAAAAGTAGATCTACCATTCGATCCAGCAATCCCACTATTGGTATTTATCAAAGGAAAAGAAGTTATTATATGAAAAAGACACATGAACATGCATGTTTATAGCAGCACAATTCACAATTGTAAAGATATGGAACCAACCTAAGTGCCCATCAACCAACGAGTGGATAAAGAAAATGTGGTATATATACAGCATGGAATTCTACTCAGCCATAAAAAGGAATAAACTAATGTCCTCTGAAGCAACTTGGATGGAGCTGCAGGTTTCCTGGATGGAGCTGCAGGCTATAATTCTAAGTGAAGTAACTTGAGAATGGAAAACCAAATACTCCATGTTTTCATTTATAAGTGGGAGCTAAGCCATGAGGATGCAAAAACATACAGAGTAATATAATGGACATTGGGGACTCAGTGGGGAGGTTGGGAAGCGGGTAACGGATGAAGGACTACATACTGGGTACAGTGTACACTGCTCAGGTGATGGGTGCTCTAAAATCTCAGAATTCACTGCTAAAGAACTCATCTATGTAACCAAAAACTACCTGTACTCCCAAAACCATAAAAATTTAAAATAATAAAAGTGAAAAAATGAGCTGACGTGGCTAGTCATGTAGGGTGAGAAGTCATGGTTCCCTGAGGTCAACCCTGCATGTCACCCCTACCCAAGCTGATTTACGTCCAACAATATTTGACATGGCCATGCAAATTTACAAACCCATTTGAGGTTGTTCTCAGTATATTCTCATTATGGTTTCTTTTTTCTTTGTTTTGTAGCTGTGACACCAGTCGAAATGAGCAATCAAACATATGTCACCAAATTCATCTTTTGGGTATTTTCCAACAACTCCAACCTACAAGGCTTGTTCTTCCTGGTCTTTCTGGTCATTTACCTGACACTCTGTGGGAGAACATGCTCATAATGGTGGCCACCAGAGTTAGCCCTCCACACTCCACTGTATTATCTCCTCAGCAACCTGAGCTTCCTGGATATCTGCTACATGTCTACCACCATCCTGGTCATGCTGGTGAACTTCTTCCAGGAGAAGAAGATCATCTCCTATGAGGGCTGCCTTTCCCAGATCTTCTTCCTTGCATCATGAGCCAGCACTGAGAGTGCCTTGCTGGCTGCCATGGCTTATGACCACTGTGTGGCCATTTGCCACCCTCTTCAATATAACAAACAGACCTTCAAACAAACAGACCTTTCAATAAGTGGAAAGGTCTGTTTGTTTGGTGACTGGGTTTTGGATGTGTGGGCTGGTCAATTCTGGGACACACACAGCACTGACAGCCACATTAATTCTGTGTAAACCCAACCCAATCAGCCACTTTCTCCGTGTCATCCCATTGCTCCTGAAGCTCAGACACCTGTGTCAATGAGTCTGTGCTCCACGTGGTGAGGGCCACCACTGGCCTGAGCCCCCACCTGTTTCCGGCAATGTCCTACATATTCATCATCTCTACCATCATTAGGATTCCCTCTGCTCAGGGCAGGAGCAAGGCCTGCTCTACCTGTGCCTCCCACATCACCATGGTGGTGGTCTTCTTTGCAACAGACCACTGCAACTATGACAGGCCCAGAGAAGGATGCTCCCTGGACATAGACATCCTGGTCTCTGTGCTTTTCTGTGTTGTGACCGCAGTGTTGAACCCCATCACCTACAGCCCGAGAAACAAGGAGGTCAAGAGTGCAGTGAGGAGGCTGACAGGAAAACACAGATTCTCTAGTGAGGTCAGCAACTAGATCCCATTCTGGATTAAAGAAAAACATGAACATCCTAGTTTCAATTATAATTGTGCTCACTCCACATAGCATCTTTTGACAACTCTGATGCCCATCCCACCAGGACAAACAGCTATACCTGTGCTGAGCACTTAACACATTGTGATCTTGCATGCTTTGTTCTCTAATCCACTGATATTTTGGAACATTTTAATCATCCACTCCCAAAAAATAGCACTCACTCCCTATTTGCCCCCAATTTTGTAGCTCTAAACAACCACTAATCTGTTTCTGTGTTTTTGGATATTGCTATTCTGGATGTTTCATATAAAGGAAGTCATATAATATGTGCCTGGTATGTCTAGCGTCTCTCACTTGAGATAATGTTTTCAAGTTTCATCAACATGACAGCATGTATCAGTACTTCATTCCTTCCTACTGCTAAATAATTTCCATCATATAGATATACCACATTTTATTAACCCATTTATCACTCGATAGACATTTTGGTTATTTTAACTTTTTATGAATAACGCTCCTATGAAAATTTATGTACAAATTTTTGGTAGACAAATATTTTTATATATCCTGGGTGTATAGCTAGGAAAGGAAGTGTTGGATCATATGATACATCTATGTTTAACTTTTTAAAGAACTTCCAGATTGTTTTCAAAGCAGTGGCACCGTTTTACATTACTAAGAACAGTGAATGGGGTTTCTAATTTCTCTACATCCTCACCAACACTTACTGTTATGTCTGCCTTTTATTATAACCATCCTGGTATGTATGAAGCACTATGTCAAATGCGATTTTGATTTACATTTCCCTGAAGGCTAATGACCCTAAGGGTTTTAAGAATCTCCATTTCTGTGCTACTTCTTCGCACATGGAAAAACCCGTTGCTAGGGGATTTTTGAGCTTTAGTGACTTAACTCTTAACACTGTCTAATGTTTTTATCTTAATTCAGTGCCGGAAAATACTGCAAGATTTTCAGACTTATACCTTCTCCACATTTGGGCCCTACAGAGCTATATGATGGCTCTGCCGTCTTCCCCTTCAGAACTCCACAGCAAGCAGTGCCATCAGCAGGTCATAAGCAATGGCAGGACCAGAAATCAGGGGCCACGAAAGTCTAAGGGGTGCTTGTGGGAAAGAAGGGAAGCACTGCATGCAGGGGGCAGCCCTAACTAGGAACTGCTTGGAGCTGAGACAGCAGACGTGCTGTAGTACTGTGGCTCCAGATACACATCCCTCTGGTGGGGCATGTGGCATGAAGAGGCTAGGTCCAAGCAAAGCCCATGGCCATGGCCACCAGAACAAACAGAAAACACTCACTCATGTGTTGTAAAATCCAACCAAATAAGCCCACATCCATGCATACGCCTTCACTCACTAACTAGGAGGAGGACAAGGCTGTCTTTCAGGCTTTAGCCTCCACAACTCCTGACAACAAATCCAGTGCCAAACTCCATTCACAATGTCTCCAAAGAGCTAGAAAGCTTACCTCTTCATTGCGTGCTGGGAAAAGATGATTGCCACGACCTTAATGAATCCAAGAGAGAACTAATTGCTCTTCATCTCTATACTTTCTAATCAAGCTGCTGCCCTTGAGTTGTGTTTGTACTTGGAGGAGTCCCAGAACATCTGCTTAGAGAGAGATTAGATGGATACTCCCCAAAGGACAGTCCACAGGCATTTATATATGGCCATCCTAGAAGAAAGAATCACGGAGTGATCAAAGAGGATTTTTGGTTCCTGTGTTAGGCAATGACTACACCGTAGGCAGCTCCTGGAGTGGCAGGTCCCCCTCATGATGCATGGAGTTCAATAGCCAGTTGTACCAAAGAGTATTCTTTCCATAGTAGTGTGGGGAGCACAAGCGCCACCCCCAAAGCCAGAAATCCAAGCCTTTCAGTGAGACTCAGTGGTACGTAGTTTATTTATCATCACAATTGAGAAAAACTGCCCAATGTCAGTATATACCTACTGCTTAATAACATACTGTATATTGTGCATATTTTTATTACCATTTTGGTAACATTTATGTAATGACATATTTTTAACATCTCTTCTGTGTGTATAAATTTCAACAGTACAACTTATAGAATTAGAGTAGAACTTACTTTAGAAATTACCTACTCCAGAACCTAAGGAATGCCTGAGTTATTTAAGTGAGATAATATAAGTGAAAACATTTTCATGGCATAATAACAAATGCAAAGTATTAGTATTCTATTTTTGACAAGCAGGACAGAAAGGAATAATTTTTTGGGAGAAAGCATAGGGATATATTTCCACTATTATACATTACAGTAAAACAATAAGTGCAGATAAAATAACTGTTTACAGAAATTTGATTAAATTCCTACAAAACATATATTTGGAAACATTTATTTGCTAAACAGGGGTTCTCATCTTTATGTGGCAACACATTGATGTTTGGGAGAGGTGTGTTGCAAGCAATTTATTGACTATAATAAAGGCTTGAAGCTTGCGAATGATTTACTTTACCTATGATTCTTTTTATTATAAATATATACTTAAAGTTATTTGTAAATAATTTCATCCCCAATCATTTGACTTAGAGATTATTGATTGGGAAAGAAAGAAGCAGAGTTGCTGCTCTGTGGCTGGGAACTGAGTAGAACGTGCCACATGGTCTCCATTGGAACCATTGCTTTTACAGGGCCATGGTGCCACATTTATGCCCCAACAGGCTGTTCTTTTCCTCAGGTCTCTAAGATGTTTGCACCAGAACCATTGAACAGAAATGTCCTCTAGAGGTCAGCTGAGATGTCCCTTCTTAATCTTTCTCTGTAGGTCTGACTAAAGTGCTGGATTTTATATCTTTCCTGTTCCCCTGACTTCCACCTGAGTTGTTAGTGAACAGTCTTTGAGCCTCAAGCTTTGGGTCCCCGTTCAGCTTGGATGCCACTGGGAGTATCAGGCTCTGTGATGCCAGGATCAAGGACCTAAGGCACCTTCTCATAGGTAGGGCACTGCAGGCCCGTCTTTCTCCACTCTGACATACATGTTCATGAGAGGGGCCTCAGAATTTGCCATCAGCTCTGTGCTACCTCTGGCATAGGCTTCGGAGGAGTGCAATTTTCTGTGAGACCTCTATAGAGTTACCCTCTTGTCAAAGTTAACACAGGTTAAGAAATGCAAATCTATGTCATGTTTCAGACAGACACAAATATTGAGAAACATGTGCCCAATAAATACCATATGGTCTCATCATGAGGCTGATAGGGTAAATATAATTGGTGGAAAAATAAGTCAATAATTTCATCCTTTTTTAATTCCAAGAAATTCATTTGATCAGTGTTAGCATTAACTTTTGTTTTGACTTGTTTTGTTTTGTTGTTGCTGCTAATTGAACCGATTCTCAGGAGATTGAAAAGAGGTAGGTATTTTTCTTATTTGGATCTTTCTCTCTCTCTTTATTTTATGGAATTATGGAATGCAAAACAGGGAATTGGAAAGAGTATGGCCTTTAGAGTCAGATGGACATGGGTTAAATCCCAGCCCCTAATATAGTAGCCAGGTAACTTGAAGCATCAGTTTCGCTACCATCAGAGTGAACAGGCAACCTACAGAATGGGAGAAAATTTTTGCAATCTACCCATCTGACAAAGGGCTAATATCCAGAATCTACAAAGAATTTAAACAAATTTACAAGAAAAAATCAAACAAGCCCATCAAAATTGGGTGAATGATATGAACAGACACTTCTCAAAAGAAGACATTTATGCAGCCAACAGACACATGAAAAAATGCTCATCATCACTGGCCATCAGACAAATGCAAATCAAAACCACAATGAGATACCATCTCACACCAGTTAGAATGGCGATCATTAAGAAGTCAGGAAACAACAGGTGCTGGAGAGGATGTGGAGAAATAGGAACACTTTTACACTGTTGGTGGGACTGTAAACTAGTTCAACCATTATGAAAGACAGTGTGGTGATTCCTCAAGGATCTAGAACTAGAAATACCATTTGACCCAGCCATCCATTACTGAGTATATACCCAAAGGATTATAAATCTTGCTGCTATAAAGACACAGGCACACGCATGTTTACTGTGGCACTATTCACAATAGCGAAGACTTGGAACCAACCCAAATGTCCATCAATGATAGACTGGATTAAGAAAATGTGGCACATATACACCATGGAATACTATGCAGCCATAAAAAATGAGTTCATGTCCTTTGTAGGGACATGGATGAAGCTGGAAACTATCATTCTGAGCAAACTATTGCAAGGACAGAAAACCGAACACCACATGTTCTCACTCACAGGTGGGAATTGAACAATAAGAACACTTGGACACAGGGTGGGGAACACCACACACTGGGGCCTGTCATGGGGTGATAGGGATAGCATTAGGAGATATACCTAACGTAAATGACGAGTTAATGGGTGCAGCACACCAACATGGCACATGTATACATATGTAACAAACCTGCGCATTGTGCACATGTACCCTAGAACTTAAAGTATAAATAAAAAGGCATCAGTTACCTTACTTACAAATCTTAATCAACACCTACTATATAAGGTTGTTGTGATACATACATGAGACTGTGTGTACAAAGCACCCAGTACAGTTCCTGGTACCTTGTAAGTACTTAATAAGCAGTAGGCACCATTATATTTGGGGCTATCATTACTGTCAATCACAGGGCTATGTAGGGATGGAAAGGAAGCTGAGATTGTTTGTTAAGCTGGTTTCTGTTTTTTGGTCAATCATATACGAATAACACACTGTGAACAGTGGTGCTGAGCAGAGTGTTCTGTGAAAGGGAAGACATTCCATTTACATTTTATGTATTTTTCACTTATGTGAAATTTTTCAGTGAGCATGTGCTACTTTTGAAATTTAAAATTCCTATATAGTTTTTATTTAAAAAATGAAATGTAAGGACAAGACTCCCTGTATAGTTCCTTAACTTTTCCTGTGAATCTATAATTGTTCCAAAATAAAAAATTTTAAAATCTCTATTTGATAAATAACATAAAATAAGGGATACATATATATATATTACATAATATTGGAGCCAAGGAGGCTTTTGGTCATGCGAAATGTTTACCTTCCTGGAAGATGTTCATAAACACCAAAAGTGGATTTCCACAAGGTAGGTGAATACTAAGAGACGACTGATACACTTGGTCTGATCTGATCTTATGAAATATGAAATTTTCGTGGTCATAAAAATGCTGTTTTCACATTGACAGAGCAATGGAATCTTGGAGCTAAAAAGGACTATAAGAATCAACTCAAAAGATCTTCACTTGAGACATGAGTTAATCTTTTTTGCAGGAGATGCAGCAATCCAGCCTCTATTTGAATATCTCCAGTAGAGGTATCTCATTACTCTCTATATATTATAAAATGCTTGCTTAAGTAGCCTAAATTCAATTAATGAGACAAGAAGTTGCAATGTTAAAAAAAAAAAGAATAGTTATCAGGTCTCTATACTTATATTTACACACTTCAGTTAAGTAGAAAGGTGGAGATTTCAATTCAATATGCCAAGTGGATTACTGAGAAATTCTTGGAATGAAGCAAGTAAGTAGAGTTGTGAGCATGTAACTGAATATTCATACACCGTTATGAAAAGGGGGTGTTGCTCCTTAGTCAAAAATGAGACTCTGAATTCAGAATAGCAGGATAAACTCTTAAAGTCTCAGTTTTCTTATCTGCAAAATGGGCTTAATAACAGTATTTACACTTTTTAGTTGTTTTGAGAATAAACGGGATAATCCATGAAGATTGCCTGGCGCATAGCACATGCTCAATGAGTATTTAATAAGATGAACAGTGTTGGTATTAGTAATATGTACAAGAGGATAGGAAAATCCAGTGCCTTACTTTGAGGTGGACTTAACTGGCTAATCACATATTTTCCAGGAAGGTGTCCCATGCTGAATAGGTGAGAACAACAAGGTCATCTTTTTATCATCACCACAGGCTGCTGAGATAGAAGGGACCTCAGAAGTCAACCAGTCTGGATCTTTGTTTACGAAACAATGAAACAGAAGCCTAAATCATACTCTAACAGAAGTAAATCTCTAGGTTACTCCCTTCGTAATTTTTAAAGAATATGTGATTTGAGACAAACAGGAGGGGGACGAAAGTTGGAGCAACTCAGAAGGAAAGAGCCAATTCTGGGCACCAGCCTCCATGGCTTTGCTTCTCTGCTCTCTTTACTGCAAATGATTATCCCCATATTTCTCCCTGTTTAAGTCCTTTAAGGTCCACCACAGTGCTATGTCTTTAAAAAGCTTTTGATATCTCTAATCCCATAGACGTTCTTTACGGTGCTTCTATATTCATCAAACATTGAATGCATGCTTGTACGTGAGGCTCCAGGCTACATTTTCATATAGAATTGAAAGGCTCAGACTGTAACTTCAAGGTATGTGTATTTAAGATGGAACTGGGGGCTTTGAGCAAGCACTGAGTGTCCTATTCCTACAAGTGTTTAGCCAGGGGCTATCTGACCAAAAATTAGTAAAGAAAAAAAAATAATAATTTTAAAAGTAAACAAAATGTCACAAAGCTCTCTGCCTCATATTGTAGTTTACCTTCCCATTAGATTGTTTGTTTATTGAAGACAGGAATTAGGTCTTACTCCCCTTTGGGTCTCTTTATAATACGTATTATAGAGCTGTATTAGACTCTATGTAGGCACTAAATTGGTTTGAATTGAAAACTAGCCACTATCAAAGAAAGATTATTGGAAAATGCTGAAAGAAAGTAAGAATTTCATAGCTTGAAGAATTTTATAGCTGGAAGGCACTTACATGTCATAAGAGGTAGCAATTTGTCTTTCCTTTTTCCTTTACACTAGAAGTGCAGGTGAGATATAAAGAAATGAAAGAAATATTAAATGCTAGAATAAATTTCTGAGATGCAACGGAGAATTTTTCTTGACAAATAATTATTAAGAAAAGACTTAACCTACTAATTTTAGAGGTTAAGTGTAGCTCTGTCTGTTCGGTGGAAAGAGCTTACACTTGTCGCTCAAGTGTGGTCCCTGGGTCAGCAGCATTGGTGTTGCCTGGGAACTTACTGGAACTGCAGGTTATTTACATGCACATTCAAGTTTGGGAACACACTGGCCTGCACAATGACCTCTGAATATGCCATCTGGTTCTAGGCACTCATATTATGGGAGAGCTTACAAATAGAAATCTAGGCCAGGTGAAAATAATTCATATATTCATGGCAATAAATTAACTTCACCACAAGCACCTGAAATAATTTGGTTTTCTTTTAGAGAAATTGTCCTACATACTGGTATTTTGTGTGTGTGTGTGAGAGCATGCATGCACGTGTGTGTGTGTGTGTGTGTGTGTGTGTGTGGTTTAAGTAGATCAGCAATTTACTGGGCAACATGAAAATTTGATTTAAAAATTTTAATCATTGCTTTGTGTTATTGAAATTAAATATAAGTAGATGTTTCCCTGATGTGCTGTAAGGATTTTCAAAATCACATCAGTTACTCTAGTTTAGTTTATGCCCACTTTGTTTCTTTTGAGGAAATAAACCCGTTAAAGTTAGTCAACAAAACATTTCATTTATTACCAAAGCAAAAAAAAAAAAAAAAATTCCTCTTTTAAGACCCCTACGCTTGTTTATTTTCCACAGTTTATATTTATATTTAAAAATTATTTATGCTTAACTTCAGTACCAACTTTCTATTGAAAGTTAAATACTTTAAGCTCCTGAAGCTCCTGAGATTTGGAATTTTTAATGAAAGCTGTACTGGCATATTAATCACATGCCTTGAATTCTCAGAATCAAAGATAAGAATGCATGGGCTTTCAAGACTATAGAGCAGTTTGCAAATATAAAATATTATCAGAAAAAAGATATTATCAGGTATCATTATTAATAATTATTATATGACTTAAACCCTCTGTGCCTCAGTTTATTTATCTCCAAAATGGGTGTGGTAGGTTGTCTTATAGGTTATTATGTGGATCAAATAAGTTAATACATGTAAAAAGCTTAGATGTAATACATGTAAAAAGTTAGCACATAATATAAATTTAACTACTGCTAGCTATTATTATCTAATGTTTGTTCCTATCCATTACTCAGTATGAAAAATACTGTTTGAATTCAGGTATGTAAAAATGTTGCATCTTTTCAAAGCAACTCATTGGGTTTTGACTGGATGCGTTATACTAAAATCAATTTAATCATTAAAGAAAAACATACTTTGAAACTATTAAGCAAGATTTTTTTTTTTTTCTGAGATGGAGTCTTACTCTGTTGCCCAGGCTGGAGTACAGTGGTGCGATCTCGGCTCATTGCAACCTCCGCCTCTCAGGTTCAAGCAATTCTTCTGCCTCAGTCTCCTGAGTAGCTAGGATAACAGGCATGTGCCACCACGCCCAGCTAATTTTTGTATTTTTAGCAGAGACAGGATTTCACCATGTTGTCCAGGCTGGTCTTGAACTCCTGACCTTGTGATCCGCCTCTCCTCGGCCTCCCAAAGTGCTGGGATTACAGGCGTGAGCCACCACGCCCGGCCTAAGCAAGATTTTTTTTAAAGCCAATTTTTTGGTACAGAACCAGTCTAAGAAAAATCACCCTCAAATTATTTTTTTCTATGAAATCTATCTATCTCCATGTGATCATGGAGAATAAAGTCATTATTGTAAAGGAGAGGGTTTACAATGAGGCTACCTATTCCTAGGAATAAGAGTTTAAATTCTAAGGGACAAGTGTATATTGTATTACAGAAAGTGTCATGCATAAGTGGTGATTGCTAATAATAAATTTTAATGACGATGGTGGTGATTGTCTCAGTCCTTTTCGCATTGCTCTAAAGGAACACCTGATGCTGGGTAGTTCATAAAGAAAAGAGTTTCATTTGGCTTACAGTTCTGCAGGCTGTACAAGAAGCATGGCACCAGCATCTTCTGGTGAGGGTCTCAGGAAGCTTCCAATCATGACAGAAAGGGAAGTGGAGCTAGCATGTAAAGTGGCGAGAGAGAAAGAATGAGAGAGAGGAGGAGATGCCAGGTTTTTTGACAATCAGTCATGACGTGAACTAATAGAATGAGAACCCACTCATTACTACAAGGATGGCACCAAGCTGTTCATGACAGATTTGCCCCCATGAACCAAATCTCCCACTAGGCCCCACTTATAACATCTGGGATCAAATTTCAACATGAAATTTGGAGGGTGAAATATCCAAACTATATCAGGGATGATGAGTAATAAGAAAAAATAAGGCCGGGCACAGTGACTCACCATGTAATCCCAACACTTTGGGAGGCTGAGGTTGGCAGATCACTTGAACCCAGGAGTTTGCGATCAGCCTGGGAAACATGTCCAAATCCCATCTCTGCAAAAAATACAAAAAATTAGCCAGGTGTGGTGGTGCGTGCCTGTGGTCCCAGCCACTCAGGAGGCCGAAGTGGGAGGATTGACAGCCTGGGAGGTTGAAGCTGCAGAGAGCCAAGATTGCACCACTGCACTCCAGCCTGGCAACAGAGCCAACAGAGCAAAACCCTGTCTGAAAAAAAAAAAAAAAAAGAAAGAATGAGAAAAAATAGATTCACATTACTACTTATCCCATCTTATCCCCCTGGCCCACAAGAAATTAGATTAGCCAGTCAAACTAAGGAAAAAAGTTATATGTAGACATATGTAGAGAGATTTTTTTTTAATGCCCCATGAATATGTTCCTCAGGAACTGACTTCAACTAACATGAAGTCACATTTCAAGGCCTTTATAATAAGCAGTGTGTGCAACCTCAGAAATCATATTTTAGAAAATCCCTGAAAATTTATATTCAGTTTTCTAATTTAGATATCCATAGACTGGGTGGTGTTTGGATCAGTTTCCCAAAGTAAACTCTTACAGAGCCACCTTCCATGAGGAATTTCATTTCTTCCTGTGAATACATCTAGACATCTACTTATAAAAGAGATTTTTATATCTACCTTTTTGATATGAGGAGTTAAAAAAAAAAGTCACTGATTTTCAAATGACTTGAAGTTTATGCAGTTAACAGAGAAAACAGAATAAAACACACACATAAGAAATTTCCAGGAGTACATGCAGATTCCCAGCTCAGTTCCAGTGCTGATTTATTGTAAATCATTTCTAATAAGAGACTAATAAGGGAAATGCTTATTATTTAGGGAAATTACTTAGGAAAAGCAATGCCTACAGCTGACCTACATAGGGTGGTATTTTCAAATCCTTCCTGGATACCTCTTCACCACATTTCCTGTAAACATTGAGAAGCACAAGATTCCCACCTTAGCCTTCCTCTCCTCTCACTGTATCTATTCTCCTTGATGGAATTTATGTACACCTGTTGCTGCAACAGTTGTCTTCAGGATGACTCCCAAATTAATATCTGCAGTTCTAACCTGTCTCCTGAGACCAAATCCTGTATTTTGAACCGCCTATTGGGAATTTCTGCATGGAGATCCCACAGTTACCTAACATTCAACATTATTCGAATCTAATCCACTATCTTCTCCCCCTAAACCTGCTCTATCTCATGTATTTCCTGCTTTAATTAATGATTCCACCATCCAGCCTGCCTGCCCAAACTGAGTCCATATCCTCACATGTCCTCACCACCCATGGACTTTAAAGTGCTTCAAACACGGCTTCCTCTCTGTGAACCAACGCTGCAGGGATTTTCTCCAAGCTCCAAAACATCTTTGGCTATAGACCATTTCATTTTAATCTGTTTTTAGCACTCAAACTACTCTTTGGGACCAAACAAAGGTGTTTTAACCTGAGGCACACAGACTATCAACAACAGGCGGACTCTGCAACTCTTCTTGCCCATTCTTACACCAAAGCCTGGCTTCCAGGCAGACACATAGCAAGACCCACATCTCTGAAAAATACTTTTTTAATTGGCCCAGCATGGTGGTGTTTGCCTATAGTCCCAGCAACTTATGAGGCTATGGCACGAGGATTGCTTGAGCCCAGGAGTTTAAGGCTGCAGTAAACCATGATCACACCACTGCACTCCAGCCTGGGCAACAGAGTGAGACTCCATCTTAAAAATAAAGGTAGGAAAAAATACAGCCTGAAGAGACAATACAAACATCAAAAACAAACTCAAATATGAGAAATATTTTTAAACTATCAGACAAGGAATTTAAAATTATAATGATTAATAGCTTAAAAGCCCTAATGGAAAAAGTAACCAATCTGCAAGATCACATAGTCGATTTCAGCAGAGAGGTGAAAACTATAAGAAAAGATCAAATGGAAGTGCAATAAATAAAAAACATGGTAACAAAAATCAAGAATTCATTTAACAGGCTCTTCAGTAAACTTGATACAGCTGAAGAAAGAATTGGTGAACTTGAAAATAGGTCAATAGAGGCCGGGTGCAGTGGCTCACACCTGTAATCGCAACACTTTAGGAGGCCGAGGTGAGTGGATCGCATGAGGTCAGGAGTTCGAGGCCAGCCAGGCCAACATGGTGAAACCCCATCTCAGGCCAGGCATGGTGGCTCACGCCTGTAATCCCAGCACTTTGGGAGGCCGAGGTGGGTGGATCACGAGGTCAGGAGATCGAGACCATCCTGGCTAACACGGTGAAACCCCGTCTCTAGTAAAAATACAAAAACAAAATTAGCCGGGCGTGGTGGTGGGTGCCTGTAGTCCCAGCTACTCAAGAGGCCAAGGCAGGAGAATGGCGTGAACCCAGGAGGGGGAGCCTGCAGTGAACCTAGATCGTGCCACTGCACTGCAGCCTGGGTGACAGAGCAAGACTCCATCTCAAAAAAAAAAAAAAAGAAAAAGAAAAAAAAGGAAACCCCATCTCTATGAAAAATTACAACAACAACAAAATAGCTGGATGCAGTGGTGGACACCTATAATCTCAGCTACTCAGGAGGCTGAGGCAGGAGAATTTCTTGAAACTGGGAGGCAGAGGCTGTGGTGAGCCAAGATCATGCCACTGCCCTCCAGCCTCAGTGACAGAGTGAGACTACATCTCAAAAATTAAAAAAAAAAAAGAAGAAAATAGGTCAATAGAAATTACACAAACCAAACACAAGGAGAAAACAAGAATTAAAAATAATTTTTAAGCCCGAGTATCCAAGAGATATGGTACAGTACCAAACTGTCTAACATATACAAAATTGGAATTTGAGAAGGAAGAGACAAGTAGTAGGAGAAAAAAAACAACCAATACAGCATCACAAATAAGAATTACAGCAGACTTCACATCACAAACTACACAGTTGCTAAATGAAGTGGTGTGACCTCTTTAAAGTGCTAAATGGAAAAAAGAAAAAAATAACCTGTTAACCTGAAGACATCCTTCAAATATTGAGAGAAATAAGTATTTTCTCAGACAAATAAAAACTGAGGGAATGCGTTGCCAACAATATACTCTAAACAAATGTTAATGAAAGTGTTTCAGGTATAAGAAATATACTGTAAGTCAGAAACTTGGATCTATACAAAGAAATGGAGAATGTTAGAAATGAATTAAATTAAGATAAACATATTGGGTTGAACAGTGTTCCCCTAACATTAATATCTAAGCAGAATGTGATATTATTTGGAAATAGGGCCTTTGAAGGTGTAATTATTTAAGATGAGATTATAATGGATTAAGGTGGGGCCTAAACACAATTAGTGGCATCATTATAAGAAAAGGAGAGGACAAATAAAGGCACACACAAATGAGAGTGCCATGCAAAAATAGAGGCAAAGATTGGAGTGATGCAGCTACAAGCCAAGGAACAACAGGGATTGTCAGGAACCACTAGCTGTTAGGAAGAGACAGAAAGGTATTCTTCCCTAGAGCCTTCAAATTGGGTTTTAAAAGGTAATATCCAACTATATACTGTCTAAAACAAACCCACTGTAAATATAAAGAGAGGGGAGAGTTGAAAGTAAAAGAAGAGAGAAAGATATACTATGCAAATATTGCATAGTAAAAGTGGGCAAAGGATATATTAACTTTAGACAAAATAGACTTCAGAATGAAGGAAGATCAACAGGGATTAAAAGGAATATTGCACAAGGGTAAATCACATCTCCAAGAAGACATTATCCTTCATGTGTAAACACCTGAAAAAGAACTTCAAATTACATGAGGCCAAAACTGACAGATCTGAAAGGAAAAATAGACAAATGCACAATTACAGTTGGAGACTTCAACATACCTTTCTCATTAACAATAAATATCAAGCAGAGCATATTCTTTGGCCATAATAGACTATTAGAAAGATGTCTAGAATATTCCTAAATATTGGCTATTAAACAATATATTTTAAAATAACTTATGAAGCAAAAAATCTCAAAGGAAATTTTTAAATATTTTGAACTGAATGAAAATAAAAACAATAAATAAAAAATTCTGAAATACAGCTAAAGCAGGGTTTAGACAGAAATATATACCACTTAATGTGTATATTACAAAAGCTTGTATCTATAATCATTAACCTAAACTTCTGCCTTAGAGAAAGAAGAGTATATTAAACCCAAAGCAAATAAAAGTAAAGAAACAATAAAGATTTGAGAAAAAATCAATGAAATTGAAACAGTAGAGAAAAATCTGTGAAAATAAACTAGTTCTTTAAAAAGAGCAACAAGATGGATAAACATCTAGGCAGGCTGACTAAGAAAAAAAGACAGAAGACACAAATTATAAATATCAGGAATAAGACAAGATCGATCAATACTGACCCTACATTAAAAGGATAATTATGGAATACTACTACTTGACAGCATAGATGAAACATAACACTTCCTTGAAGACACCAAAAGGTCCCAAAACTCACTCAAGAAGAAATGGATAACCTGGATAGTTCTATGTATGTTAAAGGCATTGAATTTTTAGTTTAAAACATTCCAAAAAAGAAAAGTCCAGGCCAGATGACTTGCTTTTTTTTTCCTTTTTTTTTTTTTTTTTGAAACTTGATAGATTTTTCTTCAAATAATAAATCACTAAAACAAAAAAAGAAAAGGGAAGGAAAAAAGGACAGGATAATTGGAAAAACTTGAACACACTGACTTGATAATGCCTTAGTAGACATTATTTTCTTTTTTTATTTTAATTTTTTAAGTTCTGAGGTACATGTGCAGGATGTGCATGTTTGTTACATAGATAAATACATGCCATGGTGGTTTGCTGCACCTAACAACCCATCACCTAGGTATTAAGCCCAGCATGCAAACAACCCCCATTAAAAAGTGGACAAAGGATATAAACAGACGCTTCTCAAAAAAAAGACATACATGCAGCCAACGAACATATGAAAAAAAGCTCAACATCACTGATCATTAGACAAATACAAATCAAAACCACAATGAGATACCATCTCACACCAGTCAGAATGGTTATTATTAAAAAGTCAAGAAACAACAGATGCTGGTGAGACTGTGGAGAAATAGGAACACTTTTACACTGTTGGTGGAAATGCAAATTAGTTCAACCATTGCGGAAGACAGTGTGGTGAGTCCCCAAAGATTTAGAACTGATGCTGTTTGACCCAGCAATCCCATTAACTTGAGTACAGATCCAAACGAATATAAATCATTCTTTTTTTTTTTTTTTTGAGACTGAGTCTCACTCTGTCACCCAGGCTGGAGTGCAGTGGCACGATCTTGGATCACTGCAACCTCTGCCTTCCAGGTTCAAGCGATTCTCCTGCCTCAGCCTCCCGAGTAGCTTGGACTACCGGCACATGCCACCACATCCAGCAAATTTTTTTTTTTTTTGTATTTTTAGAAGGGACAGGGTTTCACTATGTTAGCCAGGATGATCTCGATTTCCCAACCTCGTGATCTGCCCACCTCGGCCTCCCAAAGTGCTGAGATTACAAGCGTGAGCCACCGCACCCAGCCTAACTCATTCTATTATAAAGATACATGCACGCATATGTTCATTGCAGCATTATTCACAATACCAAAGACATGGAATCAACTCAAATGCCCATCAATGACAGACTGGATAAAGAAAATGTGGTACATATACATCATGGAATACTATGCAGCCATAAAAAGTAAGGAAATAATATCCTTTGCAGGGACATGGATGAAGCTGGAAGCCATTATCCTCAAAAAACTAACACAGAAACAGAAAACCAAACACTGCATGTTCTCACTTATAAGTGAGAGCTGAACAATGAGAACACATGGACACAGGGAGGGGAACAACACTCACTGGGACATGTTGGGAAGGGCAGAGTGAGGGGGGAGAACATCAGGCTTATATGATTTCACTGTTGAATTTCAGCAGGCATTTAAGGAACAAATTATACTAACTATATACAATTTCTCATAGAAAATATAAGAGGAGAGAAACTTCTGCACATATTTTATATGGCCAGTATGACCCTGATAACAAAACTAGACAAAGATATTACAAGAAAAGAAAACTATAAATCATAAATATAGATGTAAAAGTCCTCAACAAAATATTAGCAAATTGAATCCAGAAGTATATAAAAAGGATAATACATTGTAATTAATTGAGATTGATTCTAGGAATGCAAAGTTAGTTTATCATTCAAAAAGTCAATCCATATAATTTACCATATTAACAGACTAAATAAGAAAACACATATATTATCTGTGTAGATGCAGAAAAATCATTCAAGAAAATTCAATGTCCATTCATGATGAAACCTATCAATAAAGTAGGGATAAACCGGAACTTTTTAACCTATTAAAGAGTATTGAGCACATATAACGCACCAGACCTATAACTTATATTATCTCGTATTATTTTTTCCAACAATTGTAAGATAGACACCATTAATATCAGAACACAATGAGCAAACTAAGAACAGAGATCAGCTAACTTTTCCACTGTCTACATCTAGCAAATGGCAGATGTAGATTTTCAAACCACATCTTTCAGGCTCAAGAGCCTGCTGTTTCTACTATATCATCTTCCTTTCAAGACAGAAAAAGAAATAAAAATTACAGTTCACATTAATGGTTCAGAGATTCGAAAGCATAGCTTAACACAAATTTGGCAATTGTATCAATTATCTTTTCAGGAAACATAATAGTTTCTGAGCTTAAATCTTAGACTACTAAAGTTTACTTTAATAAGGAAAAAAGAAAAATATCTAAGTAAAATATATATTATTGGTTGAAATTTCTTACATCTTATAAACCCTGAAAAAAATTTTTTAACTCTTATTGAGAAAAATAAAGCTAAGTAAAAACAGACTGACTTAAAATTTAATTCTGAGAAATAATCAGAGATGTTCACAGATACTCATATCTGAAAATTTTCATTCCAGGATTTATAATAGCAAAACGAATGGAAGCCATCTAAATGTTCAATCAGAAGAGAGATATTAAATTTATTTTGTGTGACAGAATAATAAAGTGTAATTTTGGGAATTTGTGCTCCTAATATTTTAAACTTATAACCAGAGATCAGGATTCATATATAGAGAAAAAGACTGGAATGGATATACTGAAAGGTAGCATTGATTCTGTGGATGATTTTATCCTTCTTTATATCTTTCTGCATTTTCTTAATTTTTCATAATAAAAATGTGTTACATAAAAAATAAGATATTTACAAAAAGGAATTTAACACAGTGGAATGCAATTTTAGAAAGGAGCTAATGCAGAGCCAGTGAGAAATGAGCTTACGCTAACACGGGGGTTAATAGCTTGTCACCGATTTTAAAAGGTCTCCATTTATTCTTACCAGCCAGAAGCCATACATAACCCTGTGTGAAGTTGTGATCTTCCTGAAGGTACTCCTGCATACCTCTTCAGGTTGCTGTGTATACATTATGTGACATGGCTCTGCAAGTTCAGAAACCCAATTGTGGTGCTTTCAGTAGTTCTCATTATAGTTTCTTTTTTCTTATCATTTTGTAGCTGTGATATCATTTGAAATGAACAAACAAATGTCACTGATTTTGTCTTGGACTTTTTCAACCATCCAACTGACAGGGCTTGTTCTTTCTGGTTTCCTGATCATTTACCTGACAACCTGACAACTCTCCTAGGAAACATGCTCATAATACAGTCCACCAGGGTCAGTCCTGTCCTCCAAACTCCAATGGGTTATTTCCTCAGCAATCTGAGCTTCCTGGATATCTGCTACGTGTCTACCACCATCTTGGTCATGCCAGTGAACTTATTCCAGGAGAAGAAGACCATCTCCTGTGAGGGCTGCTCTTCTCAGATCTTCTTCCTTGTGACATGAGCTGGCAGTAAGGGTGTCTTTTTGGCTGCTATGGTTTATGACCACTCTGTGGCTATTTGCCACCCTCTTCAATATGGGTTCCTCATGAGTGTGAAAGTCTGTGTTTGTTTAATGACTTGGTCCTGGTTGTGCAGGCTGGTGAATTCTGGGACACACACAGTGCTGACAGCTACAATTACTCTGTATGAACCCAAACCAGACCCACTACTTGCTCTGTGGCATCCCATTGCTCCTGAGGCTCTCCTTCTCAGACACTTCTGTCAGTGAGTCTGTGCTCCATGTGGCCAGTGCCACTGTTGGCCTGAGCCCCTGCCTGTTTACTGCAGCATCTGACATACTCATCATTTCTGCTGTCCTTCAGATTCCCTCTCCTCAGGGCCAGAGAAAGATCTTTTCTACCTGTGCATCACACCTCACTGAGGTAGTGGTCTTCTCTGGGATATCCCCCTTCAACTATGACATGCCTAAGTAACTCCTAGCTACTTATCTAGGAACTTTGCTTTCAACAAAATTGAAGAAGGACCTAGTTCAGTAGTCAGATGGTATATCACTTTTTATATTTACTTAGACATTTACCATTTCTGATGATTTTTATTATTTCATGAAGATTCTAGATTCCATCTGATATCATTTCTCTTCAGCCAGAAGAACATTGTTTAGCATGTTCTATTATACAGCTCTTCCAGCAACACACTCTCTTAGTTTTCTCTCATCTGAAATTGTCATTATTTTACCTTAATTCTAGAAGAATATTTTCTCTAATTACAGAATTCTGGGTTGATAGTTTTTTTCTTCAACTACTTTAAAAATTTTGTTCCACTGTCTTCTGGCCTGCATTGTTTATGATGAAAGGTCAATGAAAATTTAAATTTGTCTTGGTCCTCTGGCTATAATGTATCATTCTTTTCTAGTTGCTTTCAATGTATTTTCTTTATCTTTGCTTTTTGACAGTTCAGTAAGAACCTTAAACAGATCAAACTCTTCTCTTAAAAAGTTTAGAATGGCTAAATGGATAAAAATCAACATGGGGGTCAGGGGTCAGGGACCCACTTGAGGAGGCAGTCTGCCTGTTCTCAGATCTCCAGCTGCATGCTGGGAGAACCACTGCTCTCTTCAAAGCTGTCAGACAGGGACATTTAAGTCTGCAGAGGTTACTGCTGTCTTTTTGTTTGTCTGTGCCCTGCCCCCAGAGGTGGAGCCTGCAGAGGCAGGCAGGCCTCCTTGAGCTGTGGTGGGCTCCACCCAGCTCGAGGTTCCCGGCTGTTCATGAAGGACATGAACAAACACTTCTCAAAAGAAGACATTTATGCAGCCAAAAAACACATGAACAAATGCTCATCATCACTGGCCATCGGAGAAATGCAAGTCAAAACCACAATGAGATACCATCTCACACCAGTTAGAATGGTAATCATTAAAAAGTCAGGAAACAACAGGTGCTGGAGAGGATGTGGAGAAATAGGAACACTTTTACACTGTTGGTGGGACTGTAAACTAGTTCAACCATTGTGGAAGTCAGTGTGGCGATTCCTCAGGGATCTAGAAATAGAAATACCATTTGACCCAGCCATCCCATTACTGGGTATATACCCAAAGTACTATAAATCATGCTGCTATAAAGACACATGCACACGTATGTTTATTGTGGCATTATTCACAATAGCAAAGACTTGGAACCAACCCAAATGTCCAACAATGATAGACTGGATTAAGAAAACGTGGCACATATACACCATGGAATACTATGCAGCCATAAAAAAGGATGAGTTCATGTCTTTTGTAGGGACATGGATGAAACTGGAAACCATCATTCTCAGTAAACTATTGCAAGGACAAAAAACCAAATGCCGTATGTTCTCACTCATAGGTGGGAATTGAACAATGAGAACACATGGACACAGGAAGGGGAACATCACACTCCGGGGACTGTTGTGGGGTGGGGGGAGGGGGGAGGGATAGCATTAGGAGATATACCTAATGCTAAATGACGAGTTAATGGGTGCAGCACACCAACATGGCACATGTATACATATGTAACAAACTTGCACATTGTGCGCATGTACCCTAAAACTTAAAGTATAATAAAAGAAGAACTAGAAAAGCAAGAGCAAACCATACTCAAAATTAGCAGAAGAAATGATAAAGATCAGAACAAAACTAAATGAAATGCGGACTAAAAAATATAAAGCACAGGCGAAATAAAAAGTTGGTTTTTCTAAAAGGTAAACAAAATTGATAAACCACTAGCTAGACTAACCAAGAAAAGAGCCAAATATGCAAAATCCAAAGTGAAAATGGACACATTATAACTGATGCTACAGAAAAACAAAAGATCATTAGAGACTATTAAAAACAACTATGTGCTGACAAACTGGAAAACATAGAGGAAATAGGTAAGTTTCTGGAAACACACAGCCTGCCAAGATTAAATCATGAAGAAACAGAAAACCTGAATAGGCCAATAAGAGTAACAAGATTGAATCAGTAATAAAAAGCCTCCCAACAGGAAAAACCCAGGACTAGATGGACTCATAGCTGAATTCTACCAGATGTACAAAAAAGAATGAATATCAATCCTCTTGAAACTACTCCAAGAATTAAAGAGAAGGGAATCCCCTCTAACTCATTCTATGAGGTCAGCATTGCCTTGATATCAAAACCAGACAAAGACACAACAATAAAAGAAAACTACAGGCCAATATCCCTTATGAACATAGATACAAAAATCCTCAAATACTAGCAAACTGAATCCAACAGCACATCAAAAAGATAACCCACCACAATCAGGCAGGATTCATATCAAGGATGTATGGATGGTTCAACACACACAAATCAATAAATGCGGTACATCACATCAACAGAATGAAGGGAAAAAAAAAACACATGATAATCTCAATAGACTCAGAAAAGGCATTTGATAAAATTCAACATCCCTTCAGGATTTAAAAAAACTCTCCATAAACACAGAAGGAACACACCTCAAAATAATAAAGACAATATAAGACAAACCCACAGCTAACATTATACCAAATGAGGAAAAGTTGAAAGACTTTCCTCTAAGAACTAGAACAAGATAAGGATGCCTACTTTCACCACTCCTATTCAACATAGTACTGGAAGTCCTAGCCACAATCAGACAAGAGAAAGAAATAAGACATCCAAACTGGCAACGAGGAAGTCAAACTGTTTCTCTTTGCTGATGATATAATCTTACATCTTTAAAAATCTGAAGACTCCACCAAAAATCTCTTAGATTTGTTAAAGGAATTCAGTAAAGTTGCAGGATACAAAATCAATGTACAAAAATCAGTAGCATTTCTATACCCTAATAATGATCTAGCCAAGAAAAAAATCCAGTAGGCAATGTCATTTACAATCGGTACAAAAAATGAAATATCTAGGAATAAATTTAACAAAGGAAGTGAAAGAGCTCCACAAGGAAAACTACAAAACACTGGTGAAAGAAATTGAAGATAACACAAATGAATGGAAAAACATCCCATGCTCATGGATCAGAAGCATTAATATTATTAAAATGACTGTATTGTCCAAAGCAATCTACAGATTCAATGCAATCCCGATAAAAATACCAACATCATTCTTCACAGAGTTACAAAAAAGAATCCTAAAATTCATACACAACCAAAGAAGAACCTGAATAGCCAAATAAATTCTGAGCAAAAACAAGAGAGCTGTGGACATTACACAACCTTACTTTAAAATATATTACAGCATGGTGCTGGTATAAATACAGATACATAGACCAATGGAACAAAATAGAGAACCCAGAAATAAAGCCACATATTTACAGGCAAATGATCTTTGCCAAAGCCAACAAGAACGTAATTACATTGATTGGGGAAAAGATCCTCCTCAATAAATGATAATGGGAAAATTGCATAGCCACATGCAGAACAATGAAACTGGACCCTTATACCTCACTATATAAAAAACTCACCTTGAAATGGATTGAAGATTTAAACATAGAACTTGCAACTATAAAAATACTAGAAGAAAATTCTAGGAATAACTTCTACATTTTACCTTGACCAAAGGCAAAGACATAGATTTTGGTCAAGGCAAAATCTAGGACATTGTTCAAGGCAAAGGATTTACCACTAAGACTTTGAAAGCACAGCCAACAAAAAATAGACAAATGGGACTTAATTAAACTAAAAAGCTGATGCATAGCAAAAAAAAAAAAAAAAAAAAAAAAGGAGAAAGAAAGAAAAAAGAAATCAAGAGTGAAAAGACAACCTGTTGAAAAGAAGAAAATATTTTCAAACTATTCATCCAACAAGGGACTAAGATCTAGAATATATAAAGAACTCAACTCAACAGAAAAAAAAAATCCCATTAAAAAGTGGACAAAGTACATGAGCAGACATTTCTCAAAAGAAGACATACAAATGGCCAACACATATATGAAAAAAAGGTTCAACACTACTAATCACCAGAGAAAGGAAGGCAAATCAAAACCACGATGAGATAACACTTTGCCCTAGTCAGAATAGCAATTATTAAAAAGACAAAAAATATCAGATGCTGGTGAGGATGCAGAGAAAGGGAACTCTTACACACTGTTGGTGGGAATTTAAACTAGTGAAGCCACTTTGGAAAACAGTATGGAGATTTCTCAAAAAACTAAAAATAGAATCACTCTTCAATCCAGCAGTTGTACTACTGGGTATCTACCCAAAGGAAAAGAAATCACTATATCAAAGGGATACCTGTGCTCACATGTTTATTGCAGTACTATTTACAATAACAAATATGTGGAATCAACGTCATTGTCCATCAGTGGAGGAATGGATAAAGAAAATGTGGTATATACACGATGGAATACTATTCAGCCATAAAACAAAAGAATGAAATCATATATTTTGCAGCAACATGGATAGAACTGGAGGTCAACATCTTAAGTGAAATAAGCTAGGCACAAAAAGGACAAATATTACATATTCTCACATATATGGGAGCTAAAAATTTTGACCACATGGAGGTAGAGAGTGAAAAAATAGGTTACAGAGACTGAAAAGGGTGATTGAGGGTGAGGGAAAGCAATGAAGAAAAGTAAATTAAAGGCTACAAACATATAGTAAGATAGAAGGAATAAATTCAATGTTTGATAGCAGAGTAGGATGACTGTACTTATTATAATGTATTATACTCAGGTGATGGACACTGTAAATACCCTGACTTGATCACCACACATTATATACATGTAAAATATCTCTTATGTATTCCCTAAATTTTCACAAAACAATTATTTTCTAATACAAGCATTTAAAACTATTCATTTTCTTCTAAGCAATGTTTTAACTGCAATGTTCTAATTCTACAACCTGTGGTATTTTAATTGTCATCTGCATATTATTCTATCCAAACTGTTTTAAATTTCTATTGTGATTTCTTTTTGATCCTTGAGTTTTTAGAAGTATGTTGCTAATTTCATAATATTTTGTAATTTTCTATGTATTTTTTGGTTTTCTGTTTATTTCTAGTTTAATTCCATACTTTATATTATTTAAATAATTTTGATTTTATCAAGACTTATTTTATGGTCCAGTATATGGTCAATTCTGTAAGAAATCAATGAAATAGGAAACTAAATGCTGAAAGTTTATTCTTTGAAAATATTTTCCCACTCATTCTTTTTGTCTTTAACTTCTTAGATTCAGTGAAAAATTCCTAGAGTGCTATGTGCATTCAAAACAATTGTTTATCCCATAGTTACTTGGTGTCACACTCTATAAATATCAATTAGCAGAGGTAGGTTGCATTGCTGAAATCTTCAACTAAAATTATGGGTTTGTCTATATCTCCTTTTAGTCTATTAATTTTTGCTTCATGTAGTTTGAAACTAGGTTATTAGGTGCATACACGTTTCTTAAATATAGTCCCATATTTATATTTTAAAGAGTTCAAGTTTTAAAGGATGTGTTAGTCAATATCATATTTTTAGTAGAATCTATATTCCTTGATGTGATTTTTAAACAGTTTTATTGAGACATAACTCACACAATAAAATTCACCCTTTTAAATTGTATAATTCAATGCCTTTTAATAAATTTATAGAGCTGTGCAAATATCACCAAACCCAACATTACCAATATTTTCATCAATTCCAAAAGATTTCTAATTTCCACTTGCAATCAATCCCCATTTCTATTTCCAGGCCCAAGCAACCACTAATCCACCTTCTGTGTCTGTAAATTTCGTATTCTGGACAATTCATGTAAATTGAATCATATAATATGTGGCCTTTTGTGTCTGGCTTATTTCACTTAGCATAATGTTTTCAAGGCTCATCCACACTGTAGTATATATCAGTACTTAATTCCTTTTTATTGCCAAATAATATTCCATTGTATGTGTACACCTCATTTTATTTATCCATTCAGCAGCTGTTGAACATTTGGATTGCTTGCACTTTGAAGCAAGTATGAATGATGCTGCTATTAACATGTATGTACCAGTTTTAGTTTGAACATGTTTTCATTTCTCTTAGGAACATACCTGGGAGTGGAATTTCTGGGTCATTTCCTTTTGAAGAACTGCCAGGACATTTTCCAAAGCGGCTATACCATTTTGCACCCCCAACAACAACGCATGAGGATTCCAATTCCTTCCCATCCTTACCAATGTTAATTAGCTCTCTTTTATATTATAGCTATACTACTATGTATGAAGGGATATTTCATTGTGGTTTTGTTTTGCATTTCTCTGATGACTAAGGATATTGAGCATGTTTTCATGTGCTTATTGGCCATTTATGTGTCTTCTTTTGAACTTTTATTTTAGGTTTGGGGGTACATGTGAAGGTTCATTAGATAGGTAAACTCATGTCATGTGGGTTTGCTGTATAGATTATTTTATCACCCAGGAATTAAGCCTAGTACACAATCATTATCTTTTCTGCTCCTCTCTCTCCTCCCACCCTTCACCCTCAAGTAGACCCCAGAGTCTGTTGTTTCCTTCTTTGTGTTCCTAAGTTCTCATAATTTAGCCCCAATTATTAGAAGTAAGAACATGCAGTATTTGTTTTTCCTGTTTCTGCATTAGTTTGCTAAGGATAATGGCCTCAAGCTCCATCCATGTTCCCCCAAAAGACATGATCTCATTCTTTTTTTATGGCTACATAGTATTCCATGGTGTATATGTACCACATTTTCTTTATACAGTCTGTTATTGATGGGCATTTAGGTTGAGTCCACATCTTTGCTATTGTGACTAATGCCACAATAAACATTCATGTGCACGTGTCTTTATAGTAATGGTAGAATGATTTCTATTCCTCTGAGTATATACTCAGTAATGGGACTGCGGGGTCAAATAGTAGTTCTGCTTTTAGCTCTTTGAGAAAACCACTGCTTTCCACATGGTTGAGCTAATTTACAGTCCTACCAACAGTGTGTAAGTATTTCCTTTTCTCTGCAACCTCGCCAACATCTATTATTTTTTGACTTTTTAATAATAGTCATTCTGACTAGTGTGAGATAGTATCTCACTGTGATTTTGATTTGAATTTCTCTAATGATGAGTGATATTGAGCTTTTTTTCATATGCTTGTTGGCCACAAACTATGTCTTCTTTTGAAAAGTATCTGTTCATGTCCTTTGCCCACTTTTCAATGGGGTTGTTTTTCTCTTGCAGAGATGTTTAAGTTTCTCATAGATGCTGGATATCAGACCTTTGTCAGATGCATACTTTGCAAAATTTTCTCCCATTGTGTAAGATGTCTATTTACTCTGTTGATAGTTTCTTTTGCTATGCAGAAGCTCTTAAATTTAATTGGATCCCATTTGTCAATTTTTGCTTTTGTTGAGATTGCTCTTGGTATCTTTGTCATGAAATCTTTGCCCATTCCTATGTCCAGGATATTATTGCCTAGGTTGTCTTCCAGGGTTTTTATGGTTTGGGGTTTTACATTTAAGTCTTTAATCCATCTTGAGTTGATTTTTGTATACAGTATAAGAAAGGGATCCAGCTTCAGTCTTCTGCAAATGGCTAGCCAGTTATCCCGGAACCAATTATTGACTAAAGATAGTCTTTTCCCCATTATTTGTGTTAGCTTTGTCAAAGATCAGGTGGTCATAGGTGTGCAACCTTATTTCTGGGCTCTCTATTCTGTTCCATTGGTCTATGTGTCCATTTTTGTGCTAGTATAATGCTGTTTTGATTACTGTAGGCCTGTAGTATAGTTTGAATTCGGGTAATGTGATGCCGCCAGTTTTGTTCTTTTTGCTTAGGATTGCCTTGGCTATTTGGGCTCTTTTTTGGTTGTATATAAATTTTTAAATTGTTTTTTCTAGTTTTGTGAAGAATGTTTTTGGTAGTTTGATAGGAATAACATTGAATCTGTAAATTGCTTTGGGCAGTATGGTCATTTTAATGATATTTTTTCTTAATATCCATGAGCATAAAATGTTTTCCCATTTGTTTGTGTCTTTTCTGATTTCTTTGAGCAGTGTTTTGTAAATCTCATTATAGAGATCTTTCACCTCCCTGGTTAGCTGTATTCCTATTTTATTCTTTTTGTTGCAATTGTGAATGAGATTGCCTTTCTGATTTGGCGCTCAGCATGGCTGTTTTTGATGTACAGGAATGCTAGTAATTTATGTACATCGATTTTGTATTCTGAAACTTTGCTGAAGTTGTTTATCAGCTGAAGGAGCTTCTGGGCAGAGACTGGGTTTTTCTGATATATAATCATGTTGTCTGCAGATAGCAATAGCTTGACTTCCTCTCTTCCAACTTGGATGCCCTTTATTTCTTTCTCTTGCCTGATTGTTCTGGCTAGGATTTCCTATGTTGAATAGAAATGGTGAGAGAGGACATCCTTGTCTTGTACTGGATTTCAAGGGAAATGCTTCCAGCTTTTGCCCATTCAGTATGATGTTGGCTGTGAGTTTGATGGTTTTTATTATTTTGAGGTAAGTTCCTTCAAGACCTAGTTTCTTGAGAGCTTTTAACATAAAATGGTGTGGAATTTTATTGAAAGCCTTTTATGTGTCTATTGATATAATTGCATAGTTTTTGTCTTTATTTCTGTTTATGTGATGAATCATATTTATTGATTTGTGTATGTTGAACAAACCTTGCATCCCAGAGATGAAGCCTACTTGGCTGTGATGGATTTATTTTTGATGTGCTGCTGGATTCAGTTCACAAGTGTTTTGTTGAGGATTTTGGCATCAATGTTCATTGAGGATAATGGCCTGAAGTTCTATTTTTGTTGTGTCTCTGCCAGGTTTTGGTATTGGGATGATTCTGGCCTCATAGAATGGATTGAGGAGGAGTCCCCTGTCCTCAATTTTTCTGTAAGAATGCTACCAGCTCTTCTTTGTATATCTGGTAGAATTTGGCTGTGAATCCATCTGGTTCTGGGCTTTTTTTGGTTGGCAGGCTATTTATTACTGATTCAATTTCAGTGAGTGTTATTGGTCTGTTTAGAAAATGAATTCCTTCCAGGTTCACTCTTGGGAGGGTGCATATGTCCAGGAATTCGTCCATCTTTTCTATATTTTCTAGTTTGTGTGCATAGAGGTGTGCACAGTAGTTTCTAATGGTTATTTCTATTTCTGAGGGATCAGTAGTAACATTCACTTCATTATTTCTAATTGTGTTTGCTTGGATCTTCTGTTAGTTTTTTCATTGTTTTTTATTAGTTTCATTTTATTAGTTTTTTTCATTTCATTAATTTTTAATAGTTTTTTATCATTTTTTGAAAAAAAAAACAACTCCTGGATTCACTGATCTTCTGAATGGCTTTTCATGTCTCAATTTCCTTCAGTTCAGTTTTGACTTTGGTTTTTTTCTTGTCTTCTGCTAGCTTTGGGGTTGATTTGTTTTTGATTCTCTAAATCTTTCTGTTTTGATGTTAAGTTGTTAATTTGAGATATTTCTAAGTTTTTGATGTAGGCATTTAGTGTTATGAATTTCTCTCTTAATACTGCCCTAGCTGTGTCCCAGAGATTCTGGTATATTGTGTCTTCGTTCTCATTAGTTTCAAATAACTTCTTGATTTCTGCCTTAATTGTGTTATTTACCCAAAAGTCATTCTGGAGCATGTTGCTTAATTTCCATGTAATTGCATAGTTTTGAGTAATTTTCTTAATCTTGACTTCTATTTTTATTGCACAGTGGTCCAAGAGTGTGTTTGGTATGATTTCAGTTCTTTTGCATTTGCTGAGGATTGTTGTATGTCCAAGTAAGTGGTCAATTTTAGAGTATGTGCCATGTGGCAATGAGAAGAATGTATATTCTCTTGTTTTGGGGTGCAGAGTTGTATAGAGGTCTGTCAGATCCATCTGGTCCAATGTTGAGTTCAGGTCTTGAATGTGTTAATTTTCTGCCTATTACAGTCAATACACTCAATGATCTGTCTAATACTGTCAGTGGAGTGTTGAAGTCTCCCACTGATATTGTGTTGAAGTCTATGTCTCTTTGTAGGTCTCTAAGAACTTCCTTTATGAATCCAGGTGTTCCCGTGTTGGGTGCATATGTATTTAGAATAGTTAGGTCTTCCAATTGAATCGAACCCTTTACCATTATGTAATGCCCTTCTTTGTCTTTTTTTCATCTTTGTTGATTTGAAGTCTGTTTTGCCTGAAATTAGGATTACAACCTCTGCTTTTTTCTGATTTCCATTTGCTTAGTAGATTTTCCTCCATCCTTTAATTTTGAGCCTATGGGTGTCATTTCATGTGAAATGTGTCTCTTCAAGACAGCATAACATTGGGTTTTGCTTTTTTATCCAGGTTGCCACTCTGTGCCTTTTAAGTGGGGGTGGTTAGCTCATTTACATTGAAGGTTATTATTGACAGATGTGAATTTGATCCTGTCATTGTGTTGTTAGCTGGTTATTGTGTTGACTTGTTTGTGTGGTTGCTTTACAGTGACATTAGTCTATGTGTTTAAGACTGTTTTTGTACTAGTTGGTAGCAATCTTTTCTTTTTATGTTTAATGCTCCTTTCAAAATCTCTTGTAATGCAGGTCTGGTGGTAATGAACTTTTTCAACATATGCTTATCTGAAAAGGATATTATTTCTCCTTTGCTTAGGAAGCTTAGTTTGGCTAGATATGAAATTTTTGGTTGAAGATTTTTTTCTTTAAAAATGTTGAATATAGGCTCCCCAATCTTGTCTGGCTTACAGGGTTTCAGCTGAAATGTCTGCTGTTAGCCTGATAGTGTTCTCTTTGTTGGTAATTGCCCTTTCTCTCTAGCTGCCTTTAACATTCTGGGATTTTAACCTTGGAAAATCTGACAATTATGTGTCTTAGAGATAATCTTCTTGTATAGAGTCTTGCAGAAATTATCTGTATTTCCTGAATCTGACTATTGGCCTCTCTAGCAAGGTTGCAGAAGTTTTCATGAATGATATCCTGAAATGTTTTCCAAGTTATTTGCTTTCTCCCTCTCCCTTTCAGGGATGCCAATGATTTGTGTAGATTTGGCCTCTTTACGTAATCCCATACTTCTTAGAGGGTTTGTTCATTCATTTTTATTCTTTTTTCTTTATTTTTGTCTGTCTCACTTCAGAGAACTAGTCTTCAAATTCTGAGATTCTTTCTTCAGTTTGGTTTATTCTGCTATTAATACTTGTGACTGCATTGTGAAATTATTGTATTGTGTTGATCAGCTCTGTCAGACCTGTTATGTTCTTTTTTATACCACCTACTTCATCCTTTAGCTCCTATATTGCTTTATTGTGATTCTTATTTTCCTTGGATTGGGTTTCGCTGTTCTCCTGAATCTCAATGATCTTCATTCCTATCCATATTCTAAATTTTATTTGTTATCCCAGCCAGTTCTTGTTGGAGAACTGGTACAGTCATTTTGAGGCCATACAAAACTCTGGCCATTTGAGTTACCAGAGTTCTTGCATTGGTTCTTTCTCATTTCTGTATATGGGTGTTCCTTTAACTGTAGTATAGATGGATTACAGTCAATAGACTTCTGGATGTTTTCACCTGGCTGAGGCCTTGTGCAGGGTCTCTATTTGAAGCTGATTTCTTGTCTCTAGTTTCAGAGGGGATTATGTTAGTGAGGCATTTTTTATGTTGAAGCTTTGTGGTGTGATCCAGTAGGTGGCATTTAGGCTTACTGGTCAGTTGGCAGACTCACTCAGTTGTGTAGCTCCCCTATGTTTCCCCACAGTGGCAGCTATGTTTCCTCTCAATCCTCTGGAAGCCTGGCTTCCTCTCCCCCTTGAGGGCTGACTGTAGATCATGGCTTGTCACTCCTGGACTGCCCACTATAGCTCTGGGATGATCTCAGCATTTATGATCCTTCCCCAACTCAGAGGCAGCAGAGGAAGGGACCTTAATAGTGGTTTTGACCAAGGGTCTTTTGCTTGTCTCCTGAGGGCTCCACCCAAAAGATGGAAGATGAACTGACCTCCTCTTCTTAAATTGACTGCAGCCTGTTGGAGGTATAGATAAAGCACTTAAGGGCTTTGTTCCTTCATTAGTCTGAGGGCACCAAGGGCAGTTCTACTGCAGAGGCAGTGGCAGAGTAGATTTCAGTTGCCCCTGGAGGCTCTGTCCAGGGAGTTGCTGAGTTGCTACTGGCTCAATAGCTCTGGCAGTGGGTGGCTGGAAGCCCTGGAGAACCTGCCCAGTGAGGAGATATGGGAATAGGCACCCATTCGGTCTGGCCAGTTTTCCATAGGGCTGCTGTGGTATGCTGGGTCCCTCTCCAGTTCCTAGTTGCCTTGAATTTTCCAGTACATAGAGATACCATCAGTGAAGGCTGCAATACAGCAAAGATGGTAGCCTGCCCCTCCCTCTGGAACTCCATCCCAGGAAGGTACGGGCCTGTTGCCAGCCCAAAAGTACCTGTAGGAGGTGGCTGGAGACCCTGGTTAGGAGGTCCCACCTACTGAGGGGGAACAGGATCAGGAACCTACTTTAAAAAGCACACTGGCCATGTTTTCATAGAGCATCTGTGCTGTGCTGGGGCTCTGCTTCAGCTCCCAGTCACCTCAGACACTCCAAAACCACCCAAACAGCAAAGACAGTGGTCCACACTTCCTCTGGAAACTCCATCCCAGTGAGGTTTGAATCTTCGTCAGCCAGGGAACACTGGTGAGGGTAGCTGGAGACCCTGGTTGGGAGGCCTCACCAAGTGATGGGGAATGGGATTAGAGTCCTGCTGGAAAATGCAGTCTGGCCATGTTTTTGTAGGGAAGCTGTGTTGTGTTAGAGGTCCACTTCAGACCCTGTTCAGCTTGGACTCTCCAAAGCCCAAAGGCTGGAAAGGCTAAGTCACCCAAACAGCAAAAATGGTGGCCTACCCCTTCCCTGGGGAGCTCCGTCCCAGGAAGGTGCAAAGCTACTATCGGTGGCTGGCTGGAATTCCAAGCCAGTAGGTCTTATTCTGTGAGGTGGCTGTGGATGTGGGGCCTGCAGACTGTAGCTGATCAGCCTCCTGGATTCAGCCTCTTTCCTAGGGGTATATATGGGGTCTATCCTTCCGCTTTGCCTGGTTTCAGCTACTTTTCCTAGGAAGCCCAGATAGCCTGAGTATCTAGGGCTTCCAGGTCTCTGCAAGTGCTGAGTGGCTGCTCTGCCAAGACTCCACATAACTCTGTGTGTCAAACTGAAGGGCCTGGTGGAGTGGGTTCATAAGGGGATCTCCTGACCTAAGGGCTGCAAAGATCCATGGGAGAAGTGTGGGTTCCCAGGGTCACACATTCACTCATTACTTCCCTGGGTAGGGAAGGTTCTCTTGGCTCTATGTCCCTCTTGGGTGGGCCACCATCTTGCCTTCTCCATTCTCCATGAGTCAAGTTGTTTCCTTGATTAGTCCCAGTGCTAGTACCTAGATGTTTCAGTTGAAGGTGCTGCATTTACTTGCCCCTTCCATTCCTCTCCATGACAGCCATGCACACTAGGTGCTTCTAGTTGGCCATCTTGGCCACCTCCCCAATATGTGTGTCTTCTTTGGTGACATGTCTACTTACAACTTTGCTCATTTTTAAATAGAGAAATTTGACCTTTTATTATTGAATTGTAACAATTCTTTATACAGTCTAGATACAAGTCCATTAACATATACATGTTGCAAATATAATCTCCCATTCTGTTGACTGCTTTTTCAATTCCTTGGTGTCCTTTAAAGCACAAAATATTTTAATTTTATGAAGCCTAATTTATTCATTTGTTCTCTTGTTGTATGTGTTTTTTGTGTTACACCTAAAAAACCAACGCGAAACCCAAGGTCATAAAGTTTTATTTCCAATAAATCTCTCTCTGACACACAGAGCTAAGCGGAGTCTTGGCAGAGCAGCCACTCAGGCACTTGCAGATACCCGGGAGCCTTCCCTCTGACCTGGAGGTACAACTTTGCCCTGAAGAACTGCTAGGCTAGTTTTTTTTTTTTTTTTTTTCCTAAGAATTGCATAGTTGTAGCTCATACATTTAGGTCTATTATCCATTCTGAGTTAATTTTGTGTATATTACTTATAAATCCTACAAATGATATTTTGTAAACAAAACTCATTTTTGAACTGGGAACTGCCTAGAACACATGACCTTTTGAATAACACAAGATTTCACCTTGACACTAATTGTGATGAACAGAAATATGTCAAACAACTGCCTTGGTGCTTGTGTTTTGGGAAGTAGGCAAGGAGGGTTGTTCTTCACAAAATCTATTGGTAAATGTACGTTAGTAAAACGGACCATTCATTCAGGTGCAGACACTTTTTAAAAAATAGGCAGCTGGGCTACAAAAGTTGAATCTTGCTACAACATTCCTGTTTTGTATGCCCGTTAGCTATGCCCAGATTTCATACAATTTACATGTCTATATTATGACATTTCTAAGGTCTCCTAATAAGCACTATTGCTCCTTAGTGAGTAGAAATAACATAAATTACTAATGATGTCTGCATTTTTGATATATAAATCTGACACTGTCAGATGTTTTTGTCCTAGTTTTGTTGCAGTGAAATATTGCAAGATTATTCAAGCCTACTGCCTTCCCTCTGACCTGGAGGCATAACTTTGCTCTGAAGAGCTGCTAGTTCTCTTTTTCTTTTCTTGTATTCCAGAGGCAATTGCTGTTAGTACCAGGTCTTGGGAAATGGCAAGCAGAATATCAGGGGACCTATGAACTGCAGGAAGCTGGGGGGAAGCCAGGAGGCACAGCATTTAGGAAAGTATTTTCAATCAGAGCATGGGTTGGTACTAAGAAAGTGGTGTATTGTTAGAACCATAGCTTTGGTGCCAAAGCACAGGTCAGTCTAGGTTGGTAAGTCAAAAGAAAGGGAAGGTGTGATATGGAGTCCAAGAAGGTCTGTGTCCAAGGACACCAGCCCAAATGGAGGAAAAAGTCCATGCGTGAAGTCTAAGTAAGCACATGGGCTATGGTTGGTATACTGAAATCCAGGCAATAAATACGTCAGAGAGGTTTGTGTAATCCCAGTTTTGGGAGGCCAAGGCAGGTGAATCGCTTTAGCTCACAAGTTCGAGACCAGCCTGGGCAACATGGCAAAACCCCATCTCTACAAAAAATACAACTTAGCCAGGCATGGTGGTGCATGCCTGTAGTCCCAGCTATTTGAGAAGCTGAGATGGGAGGATGACTTGAGCCCGGGAGGCAGAGGTTGCAGTGAGATTGTGCCACTGCACCTCCAGCCTGGATGATAGAGCCAGACTTTGCCCAAAAGAGAGAGAGAAAGAGACTGAGGTAGTGAGGTCTGCTAGCATGTGTAACCATGGGAACAACATGGAGGGTACTCAGACTGGCCTTGAGGGAAACAGGTAAGGAGCGGAGTTCAAAAAAAGCAAGAAACAGCAACTTGGATCATAGAACCACAGAGCAGCATAACGAGCATTACGGCTGTGAGCTTCTTAAGGCTGGGAATTGTGTCTTTTCATTTCTGTTACTCCAGTGTCTAAAATGGACCTGACATAAAACAAGTGCTCAGTGCCTGCTGTGGAATTAATGAATACATGAAAGTTTATAACAGGATTGAAGTTGTCTGCTCCTAGGCTTAGTTGTTTTTGTGGATGTCTAAGGTTGTTGGGTATGCACAATTCTCTAGAGAGGGGAAGGACTCTATAGGTGATTAAAGTTGGAGACCATAGCTTATGGGGTGCACTGACTTTGGTCCACTGAAGAGTACTCACTCTCAATACCCAATAGTCAGAAACACAGTGGTTAAGATAAAGAGGAAATGCAGTAAGGTGCAAGTTTGCATAAATTAGGAAAAGAGTCAAGAAACAATGACAATTTAGGTGGCCTGACCAAAGTTATACTAACGAGCTTCAACAATCAGCCATTCACAGAGAGTCTGATTTGAAACTTAAGTTATGGAGAGTGGCATATTTTTGCTATCTCTGCCCCCTTAGAGCATAAAAGAGAGCTTCGGGGGAGCTGAGATGGAGAGCTAATCTGTTCACTGGGTGTGTGGGATGACCAACACAAAAAAATTCCTGTGTTCCTTGCAAATGTAAGGATTTAATCAGAGAATTCTCAACCCTGAAAATAACAGACCAGAGGATGATTTGAAACAAGCGTCAGGGACACCCTAGTCCCAGGGACTGTCTACTGCTCATCAGAACTAATTGATTTAATCCACTGAGAAGAAATGTTTGAACTCTTATAGTATTATAAATAATATCATATTTATATTACATAAGCGTCTGAGCATGACAATAAAAACTCATGATTGGTAGGAGCTGTTAAGAGTGATCTCACTGGATGTAGCAGTCCAGTTCAGTCATGAGGAGCTCATTACTCCCTAAAAGCTATAAAATGCTTGTTCAATTAGTAAAACAAGGAATTGAAAAGCAAAAACAAATATAGTAACAACAACAAAGACAAATTTTAAAAACTAAGCCTCTATGACAACACATACTTGCCTCGATTAAACACGAGAATGAGATTATTACAATTCACTACCAACTTATCAGCTTCTCCAAATGCTAATCACACATTCTCTGGGAAAACTTGTGGATTTACAAGTAAACAAAGTAAGTTCTGAGTTGAAACCTGAACACCCTGACATTTAATATGGGGAGAAAGTTTAAACTTCTAAGGTTACTCAACAGATATTTCATATTTTGTCAAAGCAAATTATTGATAGGCATACTCATGTGCTTCACTTTATTGCACTTCACAGAGATTGCATTTTTTACAAATTGAAAGTTTCAAGCAAGTCTATCGGCAAAGTATCAAGCAAGTCTATCGGCTCCATTTTTCCAGCAGCATGTGCTCACTTCATGTCTCTGTGTCATATTTTGGTAATTCTCATAATAGTTCAAATTTTTTCATTATTATTTTGTCTGCTAAGTTAATCTGTGATTATTGATCTTTGGTGTCACTATTTTAATTGTTTGAGGTGCAAAAACCATGCTCTTATAAGATGGCAAACTTAATCGATTAATGTTGTGTGTGTTCTGACTGTTCTACCAACTCACCATTCCCCTGTTCATCTCTCCCCCTCTCCACAGGCCTCCTTATTTCCTGAGACACACCAATATTGAAATTAGGCCAATAACAACTCTCCAGTGGCCTCTAAGTGTTCAAGTAAAAGGAAGTGTCAAATGTCTCTCATCTTAAATCAAAAGCTAGAAATGGTTAAGCTAAGTAACTAGTAAATGATTAAGCATGTCAAAAGCTGAGATAAGCCAAAACCTATGCCTCTTGCACCAAATAGTTAGCCAGGTACTGAATGCAAAGGAAAATTTCTCAAAGGAAATTAAAAACACTACTTCAGTGAACATGTGAATAATAAGAAAATGTCACAACCTCATTGTTTATATGGAAAAAGTTTCAGTGGTCTGGGTAGAAGATCAAACCAGCCACAACATTCCCTTAAGCCAAAGCCTAACCCAGAGGAAGGCCCTAACTCCCTTCAGTTCTATGAAGGCTAAGAGAGGTGAGAAAGCTGCAGAAGAAAAGTTTGAAGCTATCAGAGTTTGGTGTTTATAACATAAAAGTACAAAGTGAAGCAGCCAGTGCTGATGTGGAAGCTGCAGCAAGTTGTCAAGATTTAGCTAAAATAATTGAGGAAGGTGGCTACACTAAACAACAAATTTTCAATGAAGATGAAACAACCTTCACCTACATTGATGAAGATGGAAGAAGATGTCATCTAGGACTTTCATAGCTACAGAGAAGTCAGTGCCTGGCTTCAAGGCTTCAAAGCTTCAAAGGATGGGCTGACAGTCTATTGCAGCTGGTAACTTTAAGCTGAAGCCAATGTTCATTTACCATTCTGCAAATCCTAGGGCTCTTAAAAATTATGCTAAACCTGGCTGGGTGTGGTGGCTCATGCCTGTAATCCTAGCACTTTGGGAGGCCAAAGCGGGCAGATCATGAGGTCAGAAGATCGAGACCATCCTGGCTAACACGGTGAAACCCCGTCTCTACTAAAAATACAAAAAAAATTAACTAGGTGTGGTGGCGGGCGCCTGTAGTCCCAGCTACTTGGGAAGCTGAGGTAGGAGAATGGTGTGAACCCAGGAGGCAGAGCTTGCAGTGAGCCGAGATCGCACCACTGCACTCCAGCCTGGGTAACAGAGCAAGACTCCATCTCAAAAAAAAAAAAAAAGAATTATGCTAAATCTGCCCTGCCTGTGCCCTGTAAATAGAACAATAAAGCCTGGATAATAACACATTTGTTGACAGTGTGATTTACTGAACATTTTAAGTCCACTGTTGAGACTTACTGCTAAAAAAAAACTATTCCAAAATATTACTAACTGACAATTCACGTGGCCATCCAAGAGCCTGATAGAGATATATAAGGAGATTAGTGTTGTTGTCATGCCTGCTAACACAGCAACCATTTTACAGCCCATGTACCAGGGAGTAATTTTGCATTTCAAGTCTTATTATTTAAGAAATACAGTTTGTAAAGCTCTAGTTGCCATAGATAGTGACTCCTCTGATGGATCTGAGCAAAATAAATTGAAAGTCCTCTGGAAAGGATTCACTATTCTAGACGCTATTAAGAACATTTGTGATTCTTAGGAAGAGGTCAAAAATGTCAACGTGAACAGGATTTTGGAAGAAGTTTATTCTAACTCTCATGGATGACTTTTGAGGTTTCAAGACTTTGATGGAGGAAGTAACTGCGGATATGGTGGATGTAGCAAGAGAACTAGAATTAGGAGTAGAAACTGAATATGTATCCAAATTGCTTCAATGTCATGATAAAATTTGAATGGACAAAAAGTTGGTTCTTACAGATAAGCAAAGAAAGCAGTTTCTTGAGATGGAATCTACTCCTGGTGAGGATACTATGAACATTGTTTAACTGTAATCAAAGGACTTAGAATGTTACATAAGCTTAGTTGATAAAGCAGCAGTAGGGTTTCAGAGGATTGACTCCAATTTTGAAAGGAGTTCTCCTGTGGGTAAAATGCTATCAAACGGCATCATATGCTACAGAAAAATCTTTTGTGAAAGGAAGAATCCATCAATGTAGCAAACTTTATTGGTCTCTTATGTTACCAAATTGCCACAGCCACCTTAACCTTTAGCAACCACCACCCTAATCAATCAGTAGCCAACACTGAGGCAAGACTCTTCACTAGCAAAAATATTAAGACTTGCTGAAGGCTCAGAAGATTAGTATTTTTAGCAATAAATTAAGGTATGTACATTGTTTTTATACATAATGCTACTGCACACTTAACAGACCACAGTATAGTGTAAACATGACTTTCATATGCACTGGAAAACCAAAAAATTCATATGACTCATTTTATTGCAATATTTGCTTTGTTGCAGTGGTCTGAAACCAAATCTGCAATGCTGTTGAGGTATGCCTGTATTTCTTAGGACTTTCTAGGCTTATTATATTTCTACCATTTAAATTTAGCTTTAGGAATTGTTGCATTTTAACTTCAGTATCAAGTTTCTATTGAATAATAAATACTTCAAAAGATCCTGGAGACTCTGAGATTTGGAATTTTTAATAAAAGCTACATTTGCCTATTAATCATGTGTCTTGAATGCTTGGAATAAAGAACAAGTAGTGTGCATTATTTTTCATGTGCTTTAAATATTTCAAAGTATTTTTAAAACATATCATTTCATAATTATATAATATGGCATATTAGCTAATAATTCATAACATTATTATAGCCACTTAACCCCTCTATGCCTTGAATTTCTCATCTACAAAATGAGAATAATGGTATGACCTCAGTGTTGTAAGGATTAAATAGCTAATACATGTAAACCAATTTCAACAAATTCTGGCATCTAGTAAGTTTTCAATGTGTTACTATTATAATACGGTCTAATATGTGTCCATACAGAACACAATTTGGAATATCCTGGTTAAATTCAGGCATGTGAAAAATGCATGTTTTCAAATTAATAGGCTAGATTTTATTTGCATGTGTATTTGTCAGTTTATAATGAACTCAATCTAGAGGTGACAAGTCAGGATAGAGGATACATAGCACAGCATTGACGGCATAGACTCTAGAGTCTTACAAGCTGGGTTTATATCTCACTTCTGACACTTAGCTGAGTGAACTTGGGCACCTTATTTAAACTTTCTGTGTCTCATTTTTCTCAGCTGTAAAATGAAGTTCATAATAGTATCTATCTTCTAATGTTATGGTAAAGATAACTGAATTAATATACATAAGATATTTAGAGCAGTGAACTCCATATAAGGGTTTACTACTATTACTATTATGTCTTCTATCATTTTTCAGGGCCTACCTTCAAGTAAATAAAAGTTACATATCAAGATATTTAAAATAAGCAATGAGACTAATTCCAAAGACAACCAATTTTGACCCTGAATATCTGTATCCTTTTTGTTAATTTGGTTATTCAAAAACAAGGCAAGTGTCTCTCTGAGAAACTATATAAACAGTGTCCTTTTTTCTTTTCCGTCTATAAATACACCTACATCAAGTAGGGATATTTATTTAGGATTTTCTATATCATGAGATAAAGTAATATACCAGCTCCCAAGGGAGGAGGAACTTGAGGTTTATCATCAGAGATGATAAAAACCACAAAAAGCAGCACCTTCTTTACAGAGAAATTTGTAACAAGTATACTCAGATCCCTAACCCATTTAAGGGGTGTATTTGCTGAAAAATCAATGCCTAAGACTTGGGGATTTCAGTGCCTGCAGCCAACTCTGGAGATTGAGGTATCTGGAAACCCATCACAGATCTTCCTTGACAACTTTTTCTACCTTTTAAATATATGAGGACCCCACCCTCAACTTCTTCTTTTTGTAACTACTCTCCCTGGTACATTTCATACACGGTCAGCGGCTTTAACACTCACTTTCATGCCAATGACTCTTAAACTGATATCTTCAGCCTTTCTCCTGAGTACCAATCCTATATTTTCCATTATTGACTGGGCACTTCCTCCTGGAGTCCCACAGCACTTTAAATTTCCAAAATGAATGCATTATCTTCTTTCCAACACCTGTTCTTTCTCAGTAATACCCACTGTCATTTAATGACACTCCTAGACTGTCCAAATTGGCTCAACAAATTCATACCCACCCATGGACTCTAGGATGTTCAAAAAACGGCTTCCACGCACTGAACTATACCTTCAAGGTCTCTCTCCAAACTCCAAAACCTCTCTCTTCACACCACAGACATTCTTTTTTTTTTTTTTTTTTTGAGACAGACGAGTGCAGTGGTGTGATCTTGGCTCACTGCAGCCTCTGCCTCCTGGGTTCAAGCAATTCTCCTGCCTCAGCCTCCCATGTAGCTGGGACTACAGGTGCACACCACCACGCCCAGCTAATTTTTGTATTTTTAGTAGTAGAGACAGGGTTTCACCATGTTGGCCAGGATGGTCTTGATCTCTTGACCTCATGATCCTCCCACCTTGGCCTCCCAAAGTGCTGGGATTACAGGCATGAGCCACTGGACCCAGTCCATACCATTCTCTTTAAATATGGTTCTAGGTCTACCCACTTTCTGGTCTAAATGAGGAATTTTGAACCCCAGGATCTATTGACTGCTATGAAAACTCAACAGGTTTTATAATTCTGAAATTCCTTCTTGAAATTACATGCAAAATGCCATGAATGTAGGTAAGTTCATTTTTCTTAGTCCTTGAATTGCATTATGCTTTGCAATCCATCTGTAGTCTATGGACTGTTGACTCACCAAACAGATTCACTACTCAAGACAAATTATTGACTCTCACTTTTGAAAGAGATGTCAGTCCTTACATACACACATGGGCACCCTACTGTTATTCATAAAGAAAAATAATGATGGTCAAATGTGGCAGACTGCCACGGTTACTACTTGAGACCGTCACTATGACAGTTTCTACTGTTACTACTTGAGACCGTCATTACGACAGTTACTACTGTCACTACTTGAGACTGTCATTACAAGACTGAACAAAGGGACAAACGCAGAAATGAAAACTTAAGACAAAAGAAATCTGTTTTAAACAAAGGGCCAGGGGAAGAAGAAGAGAGCTTCCTGCTTCTAGTGAGCAAGGGCAGCCCCCTCTGCCAAGCTTCTACAGCCGTTCCTATTTATTGGGTAACAAGAGCAAGGAGGAGGAGGTAATAATTGGTCGGCTGCTTAATTGATCACAGGTTCATATTATTACCAACAGGCTTCAGATGTACCTAATCACAAGAAACATTGCACTTGGGGTGTGACTGCCCTCAGCACTCCTTCTGGGTGCATACACAGTTTGTCAATTTGCCAACATTCTGCGTTTACGAGAACAGTTTGCTGTTTACTCATATAGCCTCCAGTGGTATACTAAGTTAGTCACAACCCTCAATCTTTTGGCCTCAAACAGTCAAATCTCTGCCAAGCATCACTGGCCACAGTGTAGTCATCCTTTGGGGCCGTTACCAGTTTCTCTGAGCACCAGGCTCTAGGGCCTTCTCAGTCATACCATTCTTCATGAAATAGGATGCATGGAATAGCTTTAACCTCATCTTCATCCAGGGAGTGGAAGACAGCCTTCCAGATATGTCTATCGGTGTGAGTTCACCGTGACATCCTCTGGGCTCTGCAACATACCAACCAATGTCCTTACATGATAAGCAGCATTTTGAGTGGCCTTGGAGTAGGATCTATTAGTACATAAAACACATGCTAATATCTTCTCCTATGCTGACATCTCATGGACCCCTGGGCAGCACTTAATTATCTATTTCAGAACTGCTCCCAAATCAATTGTAAGAGAATTTAAGATTCTGGACACAGTATCATTAGCCATGCAGTCTATGTGATAGTGAATGTATTAGCTTCCTCTTGCTACTATAACAAATTACCACATACTTAAGGGTTAAAATAACACAAATATATTGTCTTCCAGTTCTGGAAGTCAGAAATCCTAAAGTGAAGATATCATTAGGGCTGCATTCCTTGTGAAAGCTCTGGGACCAAATCTGTTTCCTTGCCTTTTCCAGTTTCCAGAGGCTGGCTGAATCCCCTGACTCAATGGCCCCTTCTTTACTCTTCAGAGTCCATCATTCCAGTCTCTGCTTCCATCATCACATGTTCTTCCTCTAACTTTGACCCACCCATCTATCTCCCTCTTGTAAGGATCCTTGTGATTACACTGGGTCTACCTGGATAATCCAGGATAGCGTCCTCTTTTCAAAATTCTTAATTAAATCACACCTAAAAAGTCCCTTCTGCATTCACAGGTTTGGGAATGCTTATTCTGTCTACCATAGTGAATAAGGTAGCAGTCTTTTTAGGGTAAAAGCCTCCCCTTATTTCTGTTATTAAGAGTGTTAAAGATATCTAGGTTTACCAGTTACTATCATCAGCTCACTTTCTGCTTTTTCACCCTGACATCTCCAATACTGACCCCTTTCAGAAAGGTGATTTTTTAATAGGTGGAAGATGATGCAGTGTTTTGTCATATTTCTCTCTGCCTTGACTAAATCTTGCTCTGACTATGCACGGTCTCACTGGTAAGACCATATACCTTCCCCAGGTGAATTCTAGTCTCTCCTCAGCTTATTTATTACAAAAGCTAACCTGGATAAAATTTAATACCTGATTTGGTAGGTGGGCCCAGTGTACTAGACATATGTAAGAGCAGAAAGTAGATTGGTGCAGTTGCAACAGAGTGAGCAAAAGGGAGAATGGTTTAAAATGAGGTCAAAGAGCTAGCCATGAATATCTGAGGACTTTGGACTTTACTCTGCTTGATGTGGAAAGCTACTAAATGGTTTTTAGCCAAGAACTCCCCTTTCCAATCTATGGGAAGCATGGGGATAGAACAAGGGTGAAATATAGAAAACAGCAAGCTATTGCCAGTAGGTGAAAGATTTTTTTTCTATAGGTGATGAGAATGTATTGAAAAACTGAGTACAGGTATGAAATAAAAATATTTATATCTATAAAGAAACACCCTGGCTGCTGTGAGAAGAAAAGACTAATAGAGGTAAGGATAGAGGGTAGGAGATCAGTGGACAGGCTATTGCATGTCCAGGGGAAAGAAGGTGGTAGATTGGACTGGGGTGTTAGCAGCAGAGCTGGTGAGAAAATAGGTAGAAGCACTCAGAAGAGAGTGCTTTCTGATGAGACTATTGTATTTTAAAAGCTTTTTACATGGACTGATACATAATGTAATTTAATCCTTCTAAAACACATATGAGTTACATACTATGATCTTTATCATTCAGATGAATAAACTGAGACTCAGGGATGACAGTTTCTAGAACATACAGAGACAAAGCCAGGATTCAAATCTACCTGGCACCAAAGCTCACCCTTTCCATCATAGTTACACTGACTCCAATTCTAGAACAGATACACTGCAAAATAACCCAGCATGGGTTCAAAGTTTAAGTTAATAAACTAGTAGAAAATTGATGGTCATATTGACTGCTCTGT
This sequence comes from Pongo pygmaeus, assembly GCF_028885625.2. Taxonomy (NCBI): domain Eukaryota; kingdom Metazoa; phylum Chordata; class Mammalia; order Primates; family Hominidae; genus Pongo; species Pongo pygmaeus. The sequence continues at coordinate 107,782,563 of NC_072373.2, read as the reverse complement.
TAGGAAAGAGAAAATATTTAACAGAAGATGTCTGGGGTTAGTAACAGTTTATATCAATGAGAAAATATTCCAGAAGAAATTGGCATAAAATTAATTGGTTGATTAAAATTTCTAAGAACTTACGCACTCTGAAAAGAGAAATCATATTATTAGGAAAAATGAAGTCTATACAAAAGAAAAAAAGTTTTCTCAAAAAAAAACTCAAGAAAACTTTTAAAAAACACAGAACTTGCTGGGGTCACCCTGTAATCCCAGCACTTTGGGGGGCCAAGGCAGGCGGACGACCTGAGGTCATGAGTTCGAGACCAGCCTGGCCAACATGGTAAAATCCCATTTCTACTAAAAATACAACATTAGCTGGGCTGATGGTGCATGCCTGTAATCCCAGCTACTTGGGAGGCTGAGGCAGAAGAATCACTTGAACCCAGGAGGCGGAGGTTGCAGTGAGCAAAGATTGCGCCATTGCACTCCAGCCTGGGCAATTATATATATTTCCATATAATGGAATATTACACAGCCATTGGAAATTGTACATTCAAATATACTGAAAGCTATGGAAAATGTTTGTGCTATAATATTAGTTTTTTATGATGAGATTGGCGTGCTGCCCACTGTGCTGCGGGTGAAGATACTAGTTTTTAAAGGATACAAAATTAAATATAAAAGTATCTATTTTGTGAAGATATGGACACATATACAGATATAAATGAAGACAGAGACACAGAAAGAGAATAAGAGAGAAGAGAGGGCGAGAGGAAAAGAGAATGAGAACATAACAAAATACATTGAAGTGAAACATTAATTCAGAAGATGTTAAGCATCTTTTTGTATAATTGTTATTCATAAACATCTATTATATTCATGAAACCTTTATATAAATAAATTTAAATAATATAGTGAAAGCAATACTAAGAGGGAGGTTTACATAGCCTTTGGAAAGTAAGCTCACTCTAACACAGAGATTCACACAGGTTTGAACTAGTGCATTCATACAAGCATGGGAGCTGCCTGAGCCTGAGATGGCAAGGTCCGTCCTGTCAGGAGAAGTGGTGGTCTTCCTGAAGGCAGCCCTGCTTGCTTTTCTCCACAGATCAGGCTGCTTTGCTCCTAAAATCATTTGGCATAACCCTACAAGTTAACAAACTCACTTAAGATGCTCTCTGTACATTTCCATTATGGTTTATTTTTTCTCATTGTTTTGTAGGTGTGATGCCATTTGAGTAAACAATCAATCACATGTCAACAAATTTGTCTTCTTGGGGTTTTCCAACATCCAACCTACAGGGCTTGTTCTTCTTGGTCTTCCTGTTCATTTACCTGACTACTCTTCTGGGGAACAGCCATAATAGGACAAGACTGACCCTGGTGGCCACTATAATAACAGCCACCAGGGTCAGTCCTGTCCTCCACACTGCAATGGGTTATTTCCCCAGCAACCTGAGGTTCTTAGACATCTTCTGTATGTGCACCACTGACCCAGTCTGCATTGAATACTCCACATATATAAGGTCAATATCTGCTTCACCTTCTTTAATATTACAGGGTTAGAGATTTACAAATAAAACTAAGAAATGTACCACATGCCCTACAAGAGGGGATGTCAACTTTTAGAACTTCAGTCACCCTTTTAGGAGTGCTTTATCCATTCTTATAACTTTAAATCTCCTATGTCTGCAACTCTCAAATTTATTTTTCCAGTCTATACATCTCTCCTCAGCTTAAGACTTAGAGATTTGACTGCCTCCTTGACATCTCCTCCTGAATGTCTAGTAGGCATTACAAATTTACTATGTTCGAAATGAAGTGTTTAGTTTTCCCTGCACTTTATCTGATCCCCTGTTCATCTTCCACCAATTCTCAAACCATATTCAGCATGCAATCTGTGACCTAATGCTGTATTTCTTTTTTTTTTTTTTTTTTTCTTTCTTTTATTATTATTATTATTATACTTTAGGTTTTATGGTACATGTGCGCAATGTGCAGGTAAGTTACATATGTATACATGTGCCATGCTGGTGAGCTGCACCCACCAACTCGTCATCTAGCATTAGGTATATCTCCCAATGCTATCCCTCCCCCCTCCCCCCACCCCACAACAGTCCCCAGAGTGTGATGTTCCCCTTCCTGTGTCCATGTGTTCTCATTGCTCAATTCCCACCTATGAGTGAGAATATGCGGTGTTTGGTTTTTTGTTCTTGCGATAGTTTACTGAGAATGATGATTTCCAATTTCATCCATGTCCCTACAAAGGACGTGAACTCATCATTTTTTATGGCTGCATAGTATTCCATGGTGTATATGTGCCACATTTTCTTAATCCAGTCTATCATTGTTGGACATTTGGGTTGGTTCCAAGTCTTTGCTATTGTGAATAATGCCGCAATAAACATACGTGTGCATGTGTCTTTATAGCAGCCTAATGCTGTATTTCTGAAGACTATCCCTTCTACCCTACCACAAACCCGCGCAAGCCACTAACAGTCTTTGCTCAGATTCCTGTAATATTTTTCCCGTGGTGGCCAGGCACAGTGGTCTGTAATCCCAAAACTTTGGGAGGCCAAGGCAGGCAGGATCACCTGACATCAGGAGTTTGAGACCAGCCTGGCCAACATAGGGAAACCCCATTTCTACTAAAAATATAAAAGTTAGCCAGGTGTGGTGGTGGGCATCTGTAATCCCAGATACTTGGGAGGCTGAGACAGGAGAATTGTTTGAACCCAGGAGGCAGAGGTTGCAGTGAGCCAAGATTGTACCACTGCACTTCAGCCTGGGCAACAAGAGTGAGACTCTGTCTTGAAAAAAAAAAATATAGATATAGATATAGATATAGATATATATGTGTGTGTGTATGTATATATGTGTGTATATATACATATACACACATATATATAAAAACATATATATATTCCCCTCATAGGTTTTTCTGATTCCACTCTTACATCATTCTAATTCATTTTCTACAAGGTAGCCAAAATGATATTTCAAGAATATCAACCGGAAATCACATCACCAACATCAACACCAACACCAACGCCACCAAGGCACATTATAATCAAATTGTTTAAAAAGAAACACCTCTGATAAACAGAAAGTATTGAAAGCAATCATAGGAAAAGACATTATATACAGAGGAACAAGGATAAGAATTATCACAGACTTCTTGCCAGAGACGATGCAAGCCAGTAGGCAATGGAATGATACATTTAAAGTTCTGAGGGGAAATGGTCAGCCCAGAAATCTACATCCAGTGAAAACATTAAGCACTTTGGGAGGCCGAAGCAGGCGAATCCCCTGAGATCAGGAGTTCAAGACCAGCCTGGCCAACATGGCAAAACCCCATCTCTACAAAAAATACAAAAATTAGCTGGGCGTGGTGGCTTGTACCTGTAATCCCAGCTACTAGGGAGGCTGAGACAGGAGAATCACTTGAACCTGGGAGGCGGAGGTTGCAGTGAGCTGAGGTCGTGCCACTGCACTCCAGCCTGGGCAACAGAGCAAGACTCTGCCTCAAGAAAAAAATGCAGCTGTAGTGAGTTTTACTTGGAAATTTATTATATATTCTTGGTTTTAGGGCCAGAACATGCATAGTTGGGTGAAATCACATATGTGAAGTATTGTAGCCTACTAAGCCTAAAGTTCTGCAAACTCTCCTTCTCTCTTACAATAGAGCCAGCAGATTTTGTTTTAGTGAGTAAATAAGAAAACAATACAATCTTATGTGTCTAGAGCCTCACAACATTTTTGAATTACCTTACTTTAAAATATTCCCCCTCTCCCTCTCCCTCTCCCTCTCTTGCCGAAGCTGGACTGTACCTCTCCCTCTCTTGCCGAAGCTGGACTGTACTGCCGTGATCTTGGCTCACTGCAACCTCCCTGCCTCCGGCTCCTGTGATTCTCCTGCCTCAGCCTGCCGAGTGCCTGGGATTGCAGGCGCACTCCGCCACGCCTGACTGGTTTTTGTATTTTTGGTGGAGACGGGGTTTCGCCATGTTGACCGGGCTGGTCTCCAGCTTCTGGCCCCGAGTGATCTGCCCGCCTCGGCCTCCCGAGGTGCTGGGATTGCAGACGGAGTCTGGCTCACTCAATGCTCAATGTTGCTCAGGCTGGAGTGCAGTGGCATGATCTCGGCTCGCTACAACCTCCACCTCCCAGCCGCCTGCCTTGGCCTCCCAAAGTGCTAAGATTACAGCCTCTGCCCGGCCCCCACCCCATCTAGGAAGTGAGGAGCGTCTCTGCCTGGCCGCCCATCTTCTGGGATGTGAGGAGCCCCTCTGCCCGGCCACCCCTTCTGGGAGGCAAGGAGTGCCTCTGCCTGGCTGCCACCCCGTCTGGGAGGAAGTGAGGAGCACCTCTGCACGACCGCCCTGCCTGGGAAGTGAGGAGCACCTCTACCTGGCTGCCCCTTCTGGGGAGTGAGGAGAACCTCTGCTCTGCCGCCCAGTCTGGGAGGTGAGGAGTGCCTCTGCCCGGCCGCCCACCGTCTGAGAAGTGAGGAGCGCCTCTGCCCGGCTGCCCCGTCTGGGAGGTGAGGAGCACCTCTGCCCGGCCGCCCCGTCTGGGAGGCGAGGAGTGCCTCTGCCCGGCTGCCACCCCCTCTGGGAGGAAGTGAGGAGCGCCTCTGACTGGCCGCCCCATCCGGGAAGTGAGGAGCGCCTCTACCTGGCCGCCACGTCTGGGAAGTGAGGAGCGCCTCTGCCTGGCTGCCCCATCTGGGAGGTGATGAGCGCCTCTGCCCGGCTGCCCTGTCTGGGAGGTGAGGAGCGCCTTTGCCCGGCCTCCACCCTGTCTGGGAGTAAGTGAGGAGCGCCTCTGCCCGGCCGCCCCATCTGGGAGATGAGGAGCGCCTCTGCCCGGCCGCCCCGTCTGGGAGGCGAGGAGTGCCTCTGCCCGGCCGCCCCATCTGGGAAATGAGGAGCGCCTCTACCTGGCCATCCCGTCTGGGAAGTGAGGAGCGCCTCTGCCCGGCCGCCACCCCGTCTGGGAGGAAGTGAGGAGCGCCTCTGCCCGGCTGCTCTGTCTGGGAAGTGAGGAGCGCCTCTGCCTGGCTGCCCCCTCTGGGGAGTGAGAAGCGCCTCTGCCCGGCCGCCCCATCTGGGAGGTGAGGAGCGCCTCTTCCCGGCCACCCATCGTCTGGGAAGTGAGGAGCGATTCTGCCCGGTCGCCTCGTCTGGGAGGTGAGGAGCACCTCTGCCCGGCCGCCCCGTCTGGGAGGCGAGGAGTGCCTCTGCCCGGCTGCCACCCCCTCTGGGAGGAAGTGAGGAGCGCCTCTGACTGGCCGCCCCATCCGGGAAGTGAGGAGCGCCTCTACCTGGCCGCCACGTCTGGGAAGTGAGGAGCGCCTCTGCCTGGCTGCCCCATCTGGGAGGTGATGAGCGCCTCTGCCCGGCTGCCCTGTCTGGGAGGTGAGGAGCGCCTTTGCCCGGCCTCCACCCTGTCTGGGAGTAAGTGAGGAGCGCCTCTGCCCGGCCGCCCCATCTGGGAAGTGAGGAGCGCCTCTGCCCAGCCGCCCCGTCTGGGAGGTGAGGAGCGCCTCTGCCCAGCCGCCACCCCGTCTGGGAGGAAGTGAGGAGCACCTCTGCCCAGCTGCCCCATCTGGGAAGTGAGGAGCGCCTCTACCCGGCCGTCCCGTCTGGGAAGTGAGGAGCGCCTCTGCCTAGCTGCCCCTTCTGGGGAGTGAGGTGCACCTCTGCCCGGCCGCCCTGTCTGGGAGGTGAGGAGTGCCTCTGCCTGGCTGCCACCCCATCTGGGAGGAAGTGAGGAGCGCCTCTATCTGGCCGCCCCATCTGGGAGGTGAGGAGTGCTTCTGCCCGGCCGCCACCCCGTCTGGGAGGAAGTGAGGAGCGCTTCTGCCCGGCTGCCCCGTCTGGGAAGTGAGGAGCGCCTCTGCCCGGCCGCCCTGTCTGGGAGGTGAGGAGTGCCTCTGCCCAGCCGCCACCCCGTCTGGGAGGAAGTGAGGAGCGCCTCTGCCTGGCCGCCCAGCCGCCACCCCGTCTGGGAGGAAGTGAGGAGCGCCTCTGCCCCGCCGTCCCATCTGGGAAGTGAGGAGCGCCTCTACCTGGCCGCCCCGTCTGGGAAGTGAGGAGCGCCTCTGCCCGGCCGCCCCGTCTGGGAGGTGAGGAGCACCTCTGCCTGGCTGCCACCCCGTCTGGGAGGAAGTGAGGAGCGCCTCTACCTGGCTGCCCCATCTGGGAGGTGAGGAGCGCCTCTGCCTGGCCGCCCCGTCTGGGAAGTGAGGAGCGCCTCTGCCGGGCTGCCCTGTCTGGGAGGTGTACCCCAAAGTTCTGAAGAGACAGCAACCATCGAGAACGGGCCATGAGGATGATGGCGGTTTTGTTGAAAAGAAAAGGGGAAATGTGGGGAAAAGAAAGAGAGATCAGATTGTTACTGTGTCTGTGTAGAAAGAAGTAGGCATAGGAGACTCCATTTTGTTCTGTACTAGGAGAAATTCTTCTGCCTTGGGATGCTGTTGATCTATGGCCTTTCCCCTACCCCCCTGCTCTCTGAAACATATGCTGTGTCAACTCAGGGTTAAATGGATTAAGGGCGGTGCAAGATGTGCTTTGTTAAACAGATGCTTGAAGGCAGCATGCTCTTTAAGAGTCATCACCACTCCCTAATCTCAAGTACCCAGGGACACAAACACTGCAGAAGGCCACAGGGACCTCTGCCTAGGAAAACCAGAGACCTTTGTTCACATGTTTATCTGCTGACCTTCTCTCCACTATTATCCTATGACCCTGCCATATCCCCCTCTCCGAGAAACACCCAAGAATGATCAACAAATACTTAATAAAAAAAAATAATAATAAATAAAATAAATAATTCCCATTTTTATAATATTAAAATACAGCACTATTAGCTGTAATTTAATGAGCCAAATACTATTAAAGCACTTCCCCCAAATCATCTCATTTACTCATCAATAATAAGTTTGTGAGTTTATTATGAGCTCTCACAGAAGTCATTTGGATGTCCATACTTAGGCATATTGGCTCTGTCTTGGAGATCGAGTTCAGAAGCACTTAAGACTGTTAGCAGCCTTATTATCTCACAAGGTTAAGTTAGTGAAATTTAGCACGATTGTAACTGAGCTATGTTCTGGCTCTGGGGGGACTCCAGATGATTCCTGAGGTTATTGTTCCTCCTGTCTGGTGTGTGCAAGCCTCTCAAGCCAGGGAGATAATTCCTTATTATAAATGGTCGACGTACCTGCATTCCACCAATCAGAGCTCCAGCTTCCTTCCTTTTTGTGTGCATTCCAATCCATGGTGAAAGAAATAAGAAAGGCCAGGGCTGAGAATGGGGAAGATTGACTAGAAAGAGAAAGGAGGGAGCTTTTTGGGCAATGGAAGTGTGTGTGTGTGTTTGTGTGTCTACATATATATAAAACACAACATATGTAATATATTATATGTATTTTATTATAATAACGTAGCCCCAATAAAGTTGATTTTAAAAGTATGCTTCTTACCTTAGGTTGTAGGGTTCTATATAATCTGGCTCCTGCCTCTGTCTCCAACCCCTCCTGTCTCCTGCCACTCTCCATCTATCTCATACTGGTCTTCTTTGTTCTGTTTCAGTTACAGGGGTTCTCTCTTCCTTGACAAAGCAAGGCCTTTCTTGCTTCAAGGACTTGGCACTTGATGTTCCTTTAGTCTGGAGTGCTTTCTCCTAGCTCTTCCTGTAGCCGGCTCATTCTCATTCTTAAGATTAATCTCAAATACTCCTTTCTCAAAGAGGTTGCCTTTGCCATTTTAATATAGCCATCCCTTCCCCCATACCACTCCTCTTAATGCCTTGCTTGGCCTTCACTATCATGAAGATGAACACGTAAATATAGATCTTCCAAACACGACCAAATAATTTTCAGATTGTTTATCAATAATTTGTTACTTTTTAATGCTGATTAGTATCCCATTGTATAAATAAACCACAATATTTTTATCCATTCACTTTTTTTGATAGAAATTTGGGTCATTTCCAGTTTGGGACAATTACAAATAAAACTACAATAAACATTTGTGTGTTTTGGGGGACACATTTTTCATTTCTCTTGCAACACTATCACTCAGAAAAGACAGATATTTGCAAAGTTTCTCATGTTACAGAACACTCTGTTACCATATTCTGAACTGCCAAGTACATTTGATGGGAGACGATTATCTTTAAATAACATTAAACAAATAATAATATTTGAATATCCAAGAAATATCCAGATTGAAATGGTGAAAGACAGAATAATTTGTAGACTTGGTCATTTTTCCTAGAAACATGACCTCACAATTTTAACTGTTAGTATAAACTGATAGTATAAACAAGCATTTTAAAGATCACTTTAAATATCATTTTAAAGTAATAGTGTTCCATATGGATATCTACAGAAAAATACATAAATTGTGGTATATTCATACAATGCAATATTAAATAAGATGTGAACAAACTAAAGCTACATGCAAAAAATATAGATAAATTTTGCAAACATAAGAGAGATGATGTGATATTTCAGGTTCACCTTATATTTTTTCACCAATGATATACAGCATATAAAGTTCTCTATTTTCAATTAAAGAAATGGCACATCTATAGGCGCTAACAAAGAGGTAGCTCTAAACAACCGTATTATATCACATGACCCTTCATCCCCCACCGCATATTTTGGACAGTAGATGTGTGTCTGACCCAAGAGCAGTCAATCCATAATTAAAGCAAACACATGTAATCCATGCTTAATAAAATGAAAACAAACACAAGCAATTTGCGCCCAGTGGACTCCATGCTTAGTACAAACACTAGAAATAATAACAAGTTCTGTCTTGAGAAGTTTCATAGAGAAGATGTTTCTAAAGGGGCCTTGAACAAAGGACAAAAGAAACATAAATATGACGGAGGCTGAAAATGAAATATATTGACTCACATCAGTAAACTAGCAAAAGGGAAACAAAGTATACTTCAGAATAAAACCTATAACCAGGAATAAAGAAGGGTATTTATAATGATAGAAAGGTCAATTCTTGGAGAAGTTATACCTAAGCCTAAATGTTTATGTACTTACTAAAAGAGCATGAAAAACTGACAGACCTGAATGAAGAAACAGATAAATCCATAATCATAATAGTGATTTCAACATTCTTTTTAATCGCTGATAGAACAACAGGTGATGATAGCTTTAAAAACTACTACAGAACACCAAAGGCTGTGAGTATTCCAGCTACCAACCAGTAGTGGATCTTTCATTCCCAGCAATGGGCTGGTGATCCAGTTCCAAAATCCTTTTTAGAGTCTGTTTCCTAGGACTGTTCTCAATATTTACTATCTTAAGTCAGGTTCCTCAGGAAACAGAGTCAGACAGTGATTGGTGTTCCCAGAGACCCATCTCTGGAACATCACGGTAAAGGCAGTATGAGAGGTAGGGTTGGGCAGACAGAGATGCAGTGCTGAGCATCACTCCACCGTGATGGAGCCATGACAAAAGCCTCTGCTGATCCGACATGGAGCTGCAATGACTCTTCAGAGTTGTCTCAAACTGAGGCAATGGGGCCGGGCCTTTTCTCTGTCACATCAACCAGGCATTGGAGAGGAAATGCCTCAAGTAAGAGTGTTATATTAAGTAAGACAGGTCCCTTCAGCTGAGGGCAATTCTTAAAGAGGGACTTTGCTGCGAGCTGGCAGAGAACTGCCTCAGTTCTGAGGGGGATGCGGCCAGCACATCACAGCAGTCACTACATAAAGATCTGAAGTTTAGCTTTACTATGTTTGAAATGCCTATTAAACATCTAACTAGAAATGTTAAGTAGCCAGTTGAGTATAAGAACTTGGAGCTCAAGAGAAAGGGCTGGGCTAGAGACAAATTTGTAGTCAACAATATTTGGGTGACACTTTTAAAACCTTATGGCTAGGTGAGATCACCAAGGGAATTCAAAGAGAAGCAGTTCAAAACCTGAACCTTGGAGCACTTCAAAGTTAAGAGTTAAGGAAGAGTAGGAGCCACCTAAGGTAAATGAGAAGGAGGAGCCAGTGAGGCAGGAAGAAAGCTAAGAGTATGGTGACCAGGAAGCCAAGTACAAAAAGTGTTTCCAGAAAAGAGGAACAATCAATGATGTCAAATGTGGCAGACAGTGGAAGGCAGATGAGGACTGAGACTTGACCATTGGATCTAAACATGTGAAAGTCACTGGCCATCTTGACAAGAACAGTTTTGGTAGAGTAGTGGGGGTGCAAGCCTGACTGGAGTGAGTTTACAAGAGAATGAAAAGAGAGGAATTGGAAGCATTAAGAATAAATGAGCTGCTGGGTGCCATAGCTCACGCCTGTAATCCCACCACTTTGGGAGGCCGAGGCGGATGGATCACCTGAGGTCAGGAGTTCGAGACCAGCCTGGCCAATATGGTGAAACCCCGTCTCTACTAAAAATATTTTTAAAAAATTAGCCAGGCATGGTGGCAGATGCCTGTAATCCCAGCTACTCGTGAGGCTGAGGCAGGATAATCGCTTGAACCCAGGAGGTGGAGGTTGCAGTGAGCTGAGATGGCGCCACTGCACGCCAGCCTGGCGACAGAGCAAGACTCCGACTCAAAAAAAAAAAAAAAAAAAAAAAAGAATGAATAAGCTGATTGTGGCATCTGCTCTAAAGGGAAGCAAATAAATGTGATGTAGCTGAAAGGGGAATGATATTAGAAAGGAAGTTTTACAAAGGATAAATAACAAGAGGAAAATAATTAGTCAAAAGAAACAAATTGATAATGTGGGAGAAAGGGGATAATGCTATAGTGATGGCCTTGAGTGGAGGATAGTGTGTGAGATGGAGTATACTTGGAGAGGTTGGTCTAGTTAGGGGCATAGACACCAGGTGGGGAGGCAGAATATATGGCAGTTAGTATGAGTATTGGGTAAGTTCTTTGATTACTTTGATTTTCTCTTCAATGTTGGAAGCACTAGGATCAGCTGAAAGTGAGGATGGGGAGGTGTTGGAGATTTGAGGAGAGGAGAGAGAGTATACAATCATCTTGGAGAGTGAGAAAGTAAATGGAAGAGAGATATAGTATGATAGGCGGGCAGCATTAGGCCCACTTGAGGTTTGTGGTCATTAATTGAAAGTGGGAGGAATAAGCATGATTGTGCTTCTCCACTGCAGTTATTCATCTGTAAAATGGGGCTATCAGTGCCTTTCTCCATGGGGTTGTTGGAGGATGTGAGGATTAAACATCTTAGTATAGGTAACATGCCTGGTACATATCACTTAATGATTGTTAATTATTGTCCTGTACATTGTTATCTTGTGTACATATCTCTATTTTGATCACAAATAAGTGGACTCACAGAACTAAAGGTTAAAAATCATTGAGTCCAACCACTTACTTGATAACCTGAATTTCATCTCCATCCTCATTCGGCCTTTGTTTGAGCTGCTTAGGGTAGGGCACATATTCTGTCCCAAAGCAGTCATTTCATCTTTGGACATCTCTAATAACTGGAATGGTCTTCCTTCTGTTATAGTGAAATTTGCCCTGTGGTAACTTTCACCAAAACTTACCCATTGGGCCACACTGAAGAAATCATCCTTGTCTATGGTTCCATCTCTCCTACAAACGGTCCTCTTCATGTTTGACTATAGAGCAGACTGCATTCTGTGCAGCCGGTCTCAACCCTTTCAATACACCCTCCAACCTTTCCTTCCTTATCAGTATCATTTGCATTTGCAGAAGAAAAAAAAAAGTCTATTTTTCAATACTTTCAGCCCCTGGAGCCACATTCTTGTTAAAGTGTCTGACTTTGTTACCTTGCTTGTTTCTGCAGAGAAAAGTGGATAATCTGCTTTTTTCTAGTCTAGAACAATTTTCCTTTACTGCGTTTTGTAGAACACTGTAAGATTCTAGTGATTGTTTCACTTAAAGACGGTTTAACACAGGCAAATAATTTTGAAAAACTGTAGTCAAAATTGCAGTTTTCTCATGTTGAAATAGCTAACATGTACTATCAATTCCCAAAAAGGTAGCTGTAGTGCATTTCCTAAATGTATTTGTTAACAAAAGCATTTGTTGTTGTTGCTGCTCATTTCCTGGAACTAGCATTCCACAGAATAATCTTTGGGAAACACACATTCAGAAAAACGTCTCTTAAACTTAACTAACACATGACATATAAAATGTTGGCTTATATTACATGTATTATCAAGTTGCATAAATATGCACAATCATAAAACCAGGTGTTAACGCCACTCTTTATGCTTATAGTTCTTATATAAGCAACTATATAACTATAAAACCAAATCAATTTATAAAATAAATATAAGTAAAACAAATGAACTTCAAATAGACCACATTAAGTTAATGTGATATGTAATATTGCTTTGTTTAAAGCAAATCACCAATGCATAGTTTATTGATAATGACATAACATATTATTATTAACTTGGTTCTTTTTATTTTGTACATAGACTTGCATTTGAATCAATAATATGATTGCTGATCATTTCAGTTTTTTAAAAAGAAACTCATAACCACAGATTTATTTTTGGATAGGGCAATCAATTAAGCATTCACTTCCAAATAAAATACTATAATTTTAAAAACTTTTTGAACAAAAAAAATTATTGCATATTTATTTTCTTCTATTGAACTGTATCAAGTTGGTATGAACAAAGAATACAAGTAAAACATTTAAAATATTAATACCATATGAATGTACTCACTATATGCACAGATTCTTTTTTTTTTTTTTTTTTTGAGACGGGGTCTCTGTGTGGAACCAATAACGGGAAAATAGAGATGAGGAGCGGCTGAAATGTCCATAATGATCTTTGTAGAGAGAGTGGATTGGCAGCCTCTCTTTTTTTGCACAGGGATGAAGAGAAACAGCTCAGCCGAAGTCTCCAGCCCTCCCTTTTCTCCTCTACAGTTCTTCACCCACCCACCTGCCCAAAACAAACAGGAAAGAAAACTGTCAGGTATATTTTTACATTCCTCACACCAATGTGTTTCTTCCATTTGAATCTGTAAGGCTTTTTAATCTATTATTGTAGAAGAAAGACTTTTCCTCTCATTAAAGGGAATTCAAGTTCAGACTCCCTGGACTGGTAGAGGATTCTGGATTTGGGGCTGGAGAAGATATATAGCGTGATTTTCTCCTTAGAATTTAAGCTGTAGTTAGGGATAAAATCTAAGCTAATGCTAATCTAATCTGAACTCTAACCTGCATTTGCAGGTGTAGGGAGTGTGATCTGCCACAAGACACCCCAAGTTCCTTTTTCACAGTGCCCTGTCCCCTGTACCAGAGTTGGCTCCAGCCTGGTGCATTCTCCCTGCTTGCCTCTCCTGTTTCCTCTACGGGCCCCCTTAGTCCTCCTCTTCTCACCTTTCACCCTTCCTGCCCAAAGAAGAAGACATTCCTCTAGGACCACACTTCTGTGGAAATGGGAAGTGGTGGGCTGGCATGAAAAAGGAATGAAAGGAACCTCATCTAAAGAGAAACTCAACTCCTAAGAAATAACATGCTTGGTTTTTCGTCTTTCAACTCTTGGATGATAATAAACGTACTAGGACGTTGAAGATTACAAAACACAGAACATGGTCTCCAGGTCCACACCGATGATCTTTAACTACAAAAAAAAAAAAAAAAATAGTGGGCAACTCTGGTTCAGCTAAATGGGAATATGTCTTAATGGTTTTCTCTGGATAGTAACCTCTTTCATTTATCTGCATTTCCTAATCTGAAAATCTCTAAGAGGTCAATATTCCACTGAAGTCAGGCATGGAAGGATTCTTGCCTCTTCTTGAAGAAAAAAGAAGGAAAGATAAATAAAACTGCACTCTGGGACTAAGAGCATGCAACTCAGATACTTCATACAAGGCATGCTCCGAATTCGTTTCTGTATAGTAGTGTTCACAGTTTTTTCTTCTTATTTTTACTTTTTAATTTCTTAACTTTTTTCTCAGTTGTTCAACAAACATTTATTAAGCCCCTTTCATGTGATGGGCTCCCTGCTAAGTGTTTCCGGATTTAAAGATGAAAAAGATTGATCCCTGCCTTCAAAGGACTTTCAGTCTAGAGGAAGACACAGACAATAAACTATAGATAGCCAAGTTAACAAATAATTTGGAATACATAATCATTCCTTAACTTGTTCAGAGCTGGTATGCCCATCTATATTTCCTTTATTTTTTATTTTCTATTATAATCTCCACAGAGCAAGGCTCACCCTGGCCTGCTCGGATTCTGCAGAGCTTGCTTACAATCTTTCAGAGAAGGGCATTCAGCATAGCTGCTTTTGATAATGAAGATACGGAGCTTTATATAATGACAACTGATCCATCTATAGATTGCACGTTCTTTGTGCAGGCCTGTGTCTAATTGTCCATTTTGTATAGCAGCTAATCCACTGGGAAAATGCCTTAAGTGTTTAAAAAAAAAAAAAAATGTGTAGCAATACTCCCCTGCTGCCACCTGGTGCTTTATTTACACTAAGTTACACTCAGAATTGTAGGTAAGGCAGCTTAAAATCATTTACCACACTCAACTATAAAATGAAATCCCAGCCCCTCAATACACACGCAAGCACATACAAATACATACTGATCACACATATGTACACTCCTTCATTCCTTCCATCTCTGCTAGCCCAGAGCAGACATTTCTTCATGTTTTAAAGAAATGGTACCATGATAACCAGAATTGAATCTCGAGAACTATGTTCAGTTAAGACTAGAAAATAGGACTAAGATAGTGTAATTGAAAAAACTTTCTGCTAGGCCAGGTGCGGTGGCTCACACCTATAATCCCAGCACTTTGGGAGGTCAAAGCAGGTGGATCACCTGAGGTCAGGAGTTCGAGACCAGCCTGGCCAACATGGTGAAACCCCATCTCTACTAAAAATACAAAAATTAGCTGAGCATGGTGGCATGCACCTGTAATCCTAACTACTCGGGAGGCTGAGACACAAGACTCCCTTGAACCCAGGAAGTGGAGGTTGCAGTGAGCCAAGATTGCACCACTGCACTACAGCCTTGGAGACAGAGTGAGACCCTCTCAAAAAAAAAAAAAAAAAAAAAAATATATATTATATATATATATATGTATATATAACTTTCTTCTTTCTTCTGGATGACAAAATTGTGTGCTATAATGACGAGCCTAACTGTGTAAAGAGTTAATGAAGCAGGCCGGGATCATCAGCTGTCAGTTAATTCATCATGAAATATTTTTGAAGACATACAATGTGACAGGCATAATTCAAAGCTCTGGAGAATCAGTGGTGAACAAGAGGAATACCTTCTATGCTCAAAAGGAAGTTATATTCTAGTGTGGAGAGTGCTGCTAAGCTCCTAAACAAATTTTTAAAAATCAGGCAGGAGTAAGGGATAAAAAATACATAAAATATGGGGCTGTGACTCAGGCGCTGCTTCCATTAGTGGGGGCAGGGATGGCCCCTCAGAGGAGGTCACATTTGGGACTCGAGGCAATATTGATCATGAGGAAGACAGCTGTGTTAAAATCTAAAGGAAGAGCATTTCAGGCAAAAAAAAAAAAAAAAAAGACAGCACAGGCCCCAAGAGGAGACAGACTTTAGTATCTTCAGGGACAGAGAGAAGGCCAGGGTGGCCAGAGCAATGTGAGATGAAGGAGGGGTGGGTGGAGAAAGACTAGCTAGTGAGGGTGGGAGGGTTGGAGCAGGAGTGCCTAGAGATTAGGGATTTGATTTGGTTCTGTAAGCAAAGGCAAAACTACTAGAGGGATTTAAGTAAGGGGGCAACACAATCTGTGCTGCTTTTCTGAATAATCATTCTGAAGGATGAATTCCAGGGGGAAGAGTAGAAGTCCAAGACCTGTTAAGAGGCTATGGCTGGCTGGGCGTGGTGGCTCACGCCTGTAATCCTAACACTTTGGGAGGCCAAGGCAGGCTGTTCATAAGGTCAGGAGTTTGAGACCAGCCTGGACAACATGGTGAAACCCCGTCTCTACTAAAAATACAAAAATTAGCTGGGCGTGGTGGCACACGCCTGAAATCCCAGCTACTTGGGAGGCTGAAGCAGGAGAATCACTTGAACCCAGGAAGCAGAAGTTGCAGTGAGCGAAGATCGCACCACTGTACTCCAGCCTAGGTGACAGAATGAGACTCAGTCTCAAAAAAAAAAAAAAAAAAAAAGAGGCTATGGCTGTCATGTCATCCAGGTGGAGAGAGGGTCATGTGTTACAGTAGCAGACAGTAGAGATGGAAGAAATTGTCAGCTTTGAGATATATTTTATAGGTAGAGTGAAGGGGTTTTTGGAAGACCTAGACATGGGGATATAACTAAAAGAAGAAAAGTAAATAGGGCTCCTAGAGCAACTAGGTAGATAGTGGTACCATTCACTAACGTGGGAAAGGCCAGGGTTGGAGAATAGATCTAGGAGGAATGCGGAATAAATAGCTCTATTTGGCCATGTTAGGTTTGAAATATCTGTTAGATTTCTAAATGGAGCAGACAGGTAGATACTAAGTCTGGATCTCAGGGAAGAGGCCCAGGTCATATGTTTAAGAATTGTCAGCATGTAGGTGGCTCCTAAGGCCATGCTTGTTCACCTTACTCTACATTAGCTCTAGATAATATCTTTTCCTAACATCTCTGTCCCAGCTTCCCTGAAAGGCATATTCCCATCAGCAATAATCTCAAAGACTGAATGGAATGGTAAAACTCTGCCATTCTAAAGAATCGGCTCCATGCACATGCATAAAACAGATTTGCAAGGCCTCTTCCACCAAACCCCTCATTTACCCATGATGAGTTTGGGGTGCAGAGAGGTGAGAGACCCAGTGGTGTCAATGCATAGCATTACCAGGGCTTAAACCTGATGTGTTGGTCCACAACACAGCATCCCTTCAGCATTCCTGTTGCCGCCAAGATGGCCTGATTATATTAGGGCTGTGGGATATGAACAAAATCAGGTATGTGCACATACCATGACTAAATTCAAAATTACAGTTTTAATCTATGGGGAGGGTTCATTATCATTCAAGAGTGAGTGAGAGTCCTAGGCATGGTATAGAACAAACAGAAAGCAAAGTTTTAAAAATAATAATCCTTCTGAGGACCAATGAGGCTCACGTCTATCTCCAAGGCTCCTCTGAAACCTGCTTGTCTTTAATTCATGGTCAGTGAATGTGAACAGGCATTGAGGCCCCAGGTGCCCTGGCAGTCTGCATCAACCCTTTGTGAATAACTGCCATGGAAAGGTTAGGTACCACTTAGTTCTTGCAAAGCACCACTAGGGGGCTGCAGACACTAGCAGTGGCTGGTACAGACGGCCACTGAAACTGAATTTGAGAAGCGCGCCATCGCCTAGTGGTCCAATCCTCCCTGTAGGCTGAGGAAATTAGAGCCTCAGAAATATTAAGTGGCTCTCCCAAGGCCTCCCGGCTGGTTAGTGGCAAAGTCACAATTCCACCACAGTTCCTCTGATGCAAAATTCAGTGTGATATAATGGAAAGTATATGGGTTTTAGAGCCAAGAATCCCATTTTGCTGTGTCTTATCTTGGGTGCTCAGTGAAATTTCCTAACTTCTCTGAACTTCAGTGTCTTGATCTGTTTTATGGGTGATGAGTGCTTCTGCCGTGCCGTGTGTTCTGTTGGTACGTTGCCATAGTCGAGGGGCCCGGCACTTAGTGAATACTCAGCCAATGCTGTGGCCTTCACCTCTTTCTGCTGAGGCCAGGCTCTTCTCTGAGATGCCTCAACCTCAAGAAGCAACTTTCAGGAATGAACTCAAATGATGCAGTGTGGTTATAATACTTTGCTGCATGTTGGAGTACACATAAAGAGAACTATATATTGCTTTAAAAGACACAACAAATAAATACAACCATAGGAGGTATATATAGCTTTAGTTGAACAAGGAGCCATGGGAAGGAAAGGGGCTTCCTTGCTCTGTCCTAGGGTTTAGATTCCCAGCATGTCCTTTCATGCACCCCCATTCAGTGGATGTTTGTTGAGTGCCCATTGAAGGAGGGACCTGGGCATTTGGGGAGGACACACACGAATCCTACCCTCAGCAAGAAACAACAATTTCATGCCAGGCATTTCCCTGTAACTTTATTTATCTTACCTCTTGGATTCTCACGATAGTCACACTAGTGATTATTAGTCCTTAAGGATTCATCAACAGTCCCTCATGATTTTAGAGATGAGAAAATTGAGTCTCCGAAAAGTTAGATAACTTGTCCAAGGTCTTTCAGAAAATACGGAGAAGCTCTGGAGTTTAAGCCCAGCTCTGCCTGAGCTTTCACAGCACTGCCTGCGCCCTATTCCTGGAGGTGTAAGGATTGAGGATGTGGGAAGTCCCGCAACAGGAAGGCTGCCTGCTGGGAATTCTGAGCAGCGGCCCCTAACTGAGGGGATCCAAGATGGCTTCAGGGGAAGCTCACACTGGCCTGGGGAGGTGGGAAGAAGAAATTCCTGCCACAACTGTATATGGTAAATCAGATGCATCAAAACATGGTGTGTTTGGTGAATGAAGAACACACACACACACACACACACATCCACACATACACACAGTTAGGGCTGGTTGAATTCCATAAAAGAATTCTTCCTGAAAGGAAGTACAGTCAAAAGCTGAAGTAAAAAATCTAAAGTTAGATTTGTAACACCAGTATACCTCACTACCAGCTTGCCCAGAAAATTAATTTCATGTTGCACTGTTCTATTAAAAAACTCTGACTGAAATGTCTTCACAAGATAAACAACGGGAAAGGGTCCAGGAACTTCCTAAAGCATTTAACACAGCCAAAGGCTGACCTGACCTAATTGGTGGGAAGTAGGAGGGAGGCCAGGGAATCCCAGCTCCCTTCCACCTACCCGAGGCCTGGCAGACTGCCACTTAAAAATACTAGCCCAGTGGCCACGTGCAGCAACTGCAGGGCCACCCCCACCCGGCCCCTCGAGGTGCTGCCCACCAGCATGTTTGTCATTGTGAGCATCTTCTGAACATGAATGTCCAGATGCTCTTCCAAAGCAGTTCTAGAAATAGCCAGGCGCCTGAATAATGCCTGACACAGGAAACATCTTTCCATCCAGGACAAAGCACACTCCTCCAGGGAAAGGAGAGAGGAAGTCATAATTAGAATCATTCATTCATCCAACAGAACTGAGCCTCCAGCAAAGAGCCAAATGTAATTTTTGACTCTGACTGCACATTGGAATCACCTGGGAACTTTTAAAAATACCAATGCCACAGCTCCACCCTAAAACAATTAAGTAAGGATATCTGGGAGTGGAGCCCAGGCCTTTGTATTTTTTAAAAGCTCTCTGGATGATTCTTATGTGGTTGAGAACTACTGCATTAAATATTACATACAACAAAAAATAGAGTCACTGACCAGACCTCAAGGAGCTCACAGTTTCACAAAACCCTACAGTTTGCAATATGTTTCTTCCTGCCAGTGACCTTGGTTGATCGTCACAACCAGTCTGGGAGGGTGTTGTTATTGCCTGTTTTGCAGATGAGGCAGCTAAGCCTCAGAGAGAGTATACAGCTGCCCAATATTGCACAGCAGGTAGGCAGCAAGTGAGCACAAGAACCAGGTTTTCTAATTCCCTGACTCCTGCTCTCACATCACAGACCAACGTGTAGAGGAATCGGACTGAGAAGAGCCTCAAAGCACTTCGTAACTGCAGCACGGCAAGGGTCAAGAGCCAAAGGAATAAATCGAGGAGAGTCTTAGGTGGACCTACCTGCCCTAACAAATGTCCACCAACCAGCTGATGTCCATTAGTGTTCCTAAAACTGTGCCTGTGTTGATCAACTGCTTATTTAACTCTTCTCATTAAGAATTTTCTAGGCAACAGAACCTTGTGGATAGAATTTTAAGCAGATACTTAAAAGATCACCTTGCCAGGCCCAACAATTGGCCTTCGGATACGCTAACAACCCCTAAGAAGAATACAATTTATTGCATAAATTCTTAGACTGTGAACAGTAAGTACTTAGTACAGTGTGTCAACTGATTTGTTGGCCATTAATTAATGGTCAGTAGGTGTTAGAGGGAGAGCCCATGTTAGTAAAAGGAAAAAGGGAAACAGGTGCAGCATGTGGCTAAGCTGTGGGCCAGAACTCAGAGGCTTTGAAATCTAATTCCTTTCTGGGTGGCTGTTTAGCCTTATGTAAATCCTTGCCTCTTTAGGTTACATATACAGTTTTGCCTACCCCAAAGTGGGCTGTACATTCCCATGGCCTCAGAGATATTTAGTCTAGTTTCCCAAGTGCTGGTCCTTTGGGAAGTAGGAATTACTCTTCTCAAACAGATTTTCTACCCCTGCCCTTTCCCCTTCAGCAACTGCGATCTGGCTCTTCTCTGTCTGCTCTTCTAACCCCTTTTCTTCCTCGCTCCTGGTGTTTGTCAAAGGGCAGTTTCCCTGTGCACAACTTGGAAATCACCAATAAAATGCAACCCTCCCATTTTGCAGATGAAGAGACTGACATCCAAAGAGAGACCCTGGTCAAAGCCACATAGACAGTGACAGAGCTAGGACCAGCCCAGCCTCCTGGTCCCACCCCAGTACTCTGTCAGGTCAGAAACAACCAGGACCATAAAGCATTTGTGAGTGTAGGTTCCATTCCCAATGCTAACTAGAGCAACTCACAGTTACTAGACTCAGCTTAGTGGCCTTTGGGCATGGGTCCAACCTTGGGCAAAATCACGATGAAAGGAAATGTAGTCTGATAACCTCTTGCCTCTTTCAGGTCAAGATGAAAGTACTTAGATGGGTTACTAATGTATGTTACTAACACCTCAGTATATGCAAAAATCCATATCTGTTCTTTAAAAGAGGATCCACTGGGAGAAGAACCCAAAGAAATAAGTCTCTGATAACAGCATTTATGGTCTGTGATATCTGGATTCAGTTGACCTTCTTGATTCCTTCCATAACAGTAGTAAGGATAATAATAATAATAACCTACCTACCATTTACTGAGTACCCGATATATTCCAGGGGCTCTGAAACAGGCTTCATGTATCATTTAATGTTCATGTGAAGCTGGTCTTATTTTCTCCTTATACAGTTGAGGAAAGAAACTCAGAGTGGGTAATAACATGCCCACGTTTCCACAGTTTATAAGCACCTGAGCCAGGGTCAGGTCTGGGTCTTTGTACCACATACATAAACCTCTCCTCAGAGGACCTCAGTCCTAAACAAACATCCAGGAATTTTGGACATGGCAGAGGCCATACATAGATCCAAGGATGTATAAGAGAGAGAAATATCAGTCCTCAAAGGCTGAGCATTCTGCAGTTGCCTTTGAACTGGTTGCCCACCCACCCCCTGGACCATTCATCTTCCCCTTAGTCATGGACCCTGGAGGCTGTGAGGGAAGCAAGCAGCTTGAGCACTGTCTGGTCCAACACTGGAGGGGAGCCTGATGGCTGTGACATTCATCAACTGGTTAATTTCAGAAAGGCATCCATTTGCACCAGCTGCTTAAAAAGCTCTTGGCCCTCAGGAGACACTCAACCAATCACAAAGCAAAGGCAGGGAGTGTTTCTGGTAACCACATTCAACTGGGTGTCTGTCTGCTGCTTGATTGGTTGTATAATTTCGGCAAAGCAAAGGACAGTGGAGAATAGAGTTAAAATGAATGATCTTATTTCTTTTAAATTATTATTTTTATGTTTATGACTCACATTTGTCTTTAATGCACAAGTGCCCTATTAACCTATCATGATGATGATGGTCATGATGAAAATGACTGCTGTTGCTCTTTACACGGTGAGAGATGCTTGGCTGTTTCTGACAAATTCTCCCTAGGTGTCTGCATCTTGTGTGAGTGTTTGGAGGGAGGGGAGAGGGAAAGTCACCACAGGTCCAGGGTCTCCTCCTGAACTCAGTCAGTTCAAGTTCAAGTCTCAAGTAAGAAATGTCTTATAAAAATTATTGGTAAACCAGAAGGCAAACACATTCACATAGACAAGGAGAGATTTCCCACCAGTTCCCAGAGTTGGTGTTGAGGAATGGGGCACTTCCTCCTAGTTGTCAGTTCCCCTCATGAGAGCAAATGCTCTACAATCACAGATTTGGAATAAAGTGCATGGGATGTTCTTAAGAAACCATTTCTCCTTGTTGGGGTGAAGACGAATGAAGAGAAAAGCAGTGTGATTATTTCAATCAATGCATAAAATGGATATGACAAAATACTGCTCCCTCTTGTGATAAAAACTCACAGCACACTAGGAATACAAGGGAATGTCCTCACTCTGATAATAAGTATCCACAAACAAATTAAAACTAATCATATTAAGTGGAAAAATACTGAACATTATCACTTCTATTCAACATTGTACTGGCCTGTGCCATATACTGTTAATGTCAGAAAAATAATTAAAATGCATTGCAATTGGAAAAGAAAAAATAAAATAGTAATTATTTGCAGTGACATGATTGTGTGTGCTGACCCTTCACAGCCTCACTCTATAGTTAATTCTTATCGGGACCTCTCAATGTGGCAAACACTGGACAACAATGATCTCACTTGGTCCTACACTGGTTATCTCTTTCATTTTACTGGTAGTGAAGGAGAAGCCTAGAGAGGGCAGTGCCCTCATTCAACTCCAGGTTTGTCTACCTACAAAGCTGAAGCTCTCAACTGTCCCCTTTGTCCCATCTCTGTAGGTTTAGAGCTACTTAAAAAGTTAGCACTGTTTGTCTATACTCAAAGTACCTTCTCCCTCTGTAGTATTGAGCACTTCTGAGTAATTTTTGCTTACTCATTCCTTTTATAGTCTCTATGTAATCCACCAGTCTGGCTGCATTGAGAGTTTATATGTTTGTTTTAAACTCAATGGTTTATTAAAGTTAAGAATGAAGACTGAGTCCAGAAAAATAAAATATATATACACACATACACACACACACACACACACACACACACACACACACACATACAATAGTAGAAAGAAGCTGGGGATTATGGTAAAAGGGCAGGTAGGTAGGAGAGGGCAGAACATAAATCTGAAGATGCTACATTCACTCATTCAACAACAAATAAGTGTGGAACATTTACTGTGTGCCAGCTACTGAATGCTTAGAACGGACAATAAAAAGATGAGGTCTCAGCCTTAGCGCCATCTTCTTGGAAACCTCTGTGCCATGAGAGCCAAGTGGAGGAAGAAGTGAATGTGCAGGCTGAAGCGCAAAAGAAAGATGAGGCAAAGGTTCAAGTAAATCACTAGTCTGTGCACCAGTGGAGGCCATAGGAGTAGAAACATGGAATGGCAGAGGCTGGAAATGCTGGTACAAGTTGTTGAACTGCATGCTACTGTCTAGAGCTTCTCTCAATGGATCTAGAACTTCATCGCCATCTAATCACCGAGACTACCTCTGAGACTCACCTTGCTCATAACAAAAACTGTCCATGTTGGTCCTTTGCCCCAGACCTGTGACATCCTGGACTATTTCTGTGTTCACTTGTGGCTGAGTGAAAGAGCCATACAATAAATCACCTCTTATTCTGTCTTAGCTGAAGAGTTAACAAAAAAATAAAAAACAAAAAGATGAACAGGACTAAGCTATACCCTCAAGCTTCCTGCAGTGTAGTAGGGGTAGAAGTGGGAAATAGTTATGATCCAATGGGTATTTTGGAAGCAAAGGAAAATGCATGACTTGACTGCCAAAGTCCCTGAGTAGGAAAGCAGGGTTGGGAAGATTTCACTGGCCCTTTAAAATTATACATAATATCTTCTATTAGCTCATTCATAGCACCATAAGATGAAAAAAAGTTCATTTTTTTAAGTCCATGCTTAGCACAAAAAAGTCTTAACGCAAGTATTTGGAAATATCAGCTTATAAATGAATAATGAAATATGCTGAGGTGGAATAAAAAATAATAATAAACTAACTGTATTAGTCCATTTTCACACTGCTATAAAGAATACCACCTGAGCCTGGGTAATTTATAAAGAAAGGAGGTTTAATTGACTCACAGTTCCACATGGCTGGGGAGGCCTCAGCAAACTTACAATCATGGCAGAAGGTGAAGGAGAGGCAGGCACCTTCTTCACCAGGCAGCAGGAAGGAGGAAAGAAGGGGAAACTGCCATTTATAAAACCATCAGATTTCATGAGAATTCACTCGCTATCACAAGAACAGCATGGGGGAAACTGCCCCCGTGATCCAATCGCCTCCCACCAGGTCCCTCCCTCTGCACCTGGGGATTATAATTCAGATTACAATCCAAGATGAGATTTGGGTGGGGACACAGAGTCAAGTCATATCACTAACATTTATTAATGCAGGCACCAGTCTAAGCTGTTTACGTGTATTAACTCATTTAAGCCTCACTAGAACCCTAAGGGATAAATATCAATACTATTTCCATTTTACAAACTAAAAATTGACTCACAGGTTGCTACACATGGCCAAATGACACTTATTATCTATTATGTAACTGATCCTAAGATGAGGTAGCAAGGAGTAGAGGGAAGAGAACAAACTTTAATTAGAACAAGACTCTGCCACAGTTAGCTCTGTTGATTTGGGTCTTTATGGGTAAAGCGAGTGGGTTGGTAGATAACTTCTGAGGCTCTTTCAATTTCAAGCCTTGAAAATCCTTCTTAACTTTATTTTCTATGGGAATAAGGTAGGGAAGGACAAGAGATGAGCAGAGGTGAGAAGCAGACTGAAGCCACCAGGGCTTTGGAAAGCGTCACTGGAACTGCAGCAGAGTTAATACAATAGAACTGATGTCCAGTAGGTGGTCAGGAAATAGATGCTGAACAAAATGAATGTATGAAGGGAATAACTAGTGAAGGAAAAATAAAATCTTCACTCAGAGATGTTAAAGATTGATGCCATACAATATAGCAGAAAAGAATGTAAACACTGTGTTTATAATAGAACCCCCAATGGGACTGCAGAGGAGGAAGCATGACAGACAGACACTGATCCTGTGGTTTCATGGCAGGGTTGTCAGGAGCATGAGTTGTGGCATCAGACTACTTCAAGTCCAGACTGTGCCACTCTTTAGTGTGGCCTTGGGCAAGTCACTCAATCTCTCTGTACCTTGTTTTCCTTATGTATAATTCAGGAATACTATTAGCACTTTCATCATAGAGTTTCTGAAAGATAAATTGAGATAATATACGTATAGCCCTGGCACATAGTGAGAGCACTATTAATTTAGGCATTGTTATTAATTCTGAATTGGTGTGAGTGAGACAGACAAGTAGGAAATACTGGTTGCACCAGTATTGGTATCTTCTCATCATATCCAGCCTGATTTCTCTTTGAAAGAAGTTGTGGCAGGCGCAAAAGGATGATGTAAATGTTTGGTTAATGAGATTACTGACAAACATGGAAGGAAATAAGACAAGGAATTGTGGACAAAGTGGGTTGAGGCATTACATGGATTGGTGCATAAAGGGCTCCTTAAAAAAGCCAGCGAGGCCGGGCGCAGTGGCTCATGCCTGTAATCCCAGCACTTTGGGAGGCCAAGGTGGGCAGATCACGAGGTCAGGAAATCGAGACCATCCTGGCCAACATGGTGAAACCCTGTCTCTACTAAAAATACAAAAATTAGCTGGGCGTGGTGGCACATGCCTGTAATCCCAGCTACTCGGGAGGCTGAGGCAGGAGAATCACTTGAACCAAGGAGTCAAAGATTGAAGTGAACCGAGATCGCGCCACTGCACTCCAGCCTGGTGACAGAGTGAGACTCCGTCTCAAAAAAAAAAAAAAAAAAAAAGCCAGCAAACTGGAACTCTCCATCTCCTCCAAGGGCAGGTCCAGAAGAAATGAGCTTGCTTCCAAACAGAGGGGAAGACTGTACTAATAAGAAATTAAGAATAGAGTTCTAAAGGAGGAAGAAAGGTGCCTGTTTGCTACTTTGTGGAGCTTTATAATGTAAATAGAAACATATTTTGGAGCTTTACATACATTCTTATCCTACTGAAATAAGGACTTAACTAAGGCCAAGGGTGAGTTGGAATGAATCAGTATTCCAAGCCTCAGGCCTAAGAACCTAGCATTGTTGGCGTTCTTTTTCTTTTTTTTTTTTTGAGACGGAGTCTTGCTCTGCTGCCCAGGCTGAAGTGCAGTGGCACGATCTTGGCTCACTGCAAGCTCCACCCGCCGGGTTCACGCCATTCTCCTGCCTCAGCCTCCCAACTAGCTGGGACTACAGGCGCCCACCACCATGCCCGGCTAATTTTTTGTATTTTTTAGTAGGGATGGGGTTTCACCGTGTTAGCCAGGATGGTCTCGATGATCCGCCTGCCTTGGCCTCCCGAAGTGCTGGGATTACAGGCGTGAGCCACCGTGCCCTGTTGCATTGTTGGCATTCTTGCCATAGCTCTGGTTCTACTTTGTCACATTCAGCTCCCACTCACTGAGCACCTACTGTGTGCCAAGCACCCTCCAAGGCCTCACACTTGGTTTATATTCCAGACCTCCTAGCTGGTCTTTCTGAAGCACCATAATTGTGTACATGGGCGTGCAATCCCCATTCAACCTTAATTCTCCTGCTCTTCTCCAGGAGCTGATTTCTGACTCACAAACTCAAACTCAAGTCAGCCATAACGCCGATGTACTTCCCTGGTGTATGCGCTGAAGGATGGGTTGGAGGAGGCGACAGTGACACTGGTTCAGACACTGAAAGCCTCCTTAGGGTCTGGGCCTCCGCCCTCGCACCTAGCAACTGGGGCCACAGAAATCATTAGCACAGTGCACTGATTTTCTTCTATTTCTCAGGTGCTGAGAAATGAAGGTAAATTAAAGAGAAGACGCGTATAAATAGGCCACTTTAACAAGTGATCATATTCACACCCAGGAACCACAATAACAAATCAGAACAACAGAGAAACATAGCGCGCTAATGAGACCGGAAGGCTGTTTCAGTTTCTGGGCTCTGCTCACTTGTGTTTTGAAAGGGCGAAGCAACTCAGTTGCAGGAATGTCCTGGGGGAGAAAATTCCACCAGGACAGACTATTATCAAGTTGTCACAGAGGAGGTGGGAAAAGGCTGCCAAAGAGTCTGACTCGTAGACTGCTCTGAGAAGGAATCAATGCTGGGTCTGATCAGAGCTCATCCTCTTTCATGCTGCCTGATTTTTTGAGAAATAATGCCCAGGGTTACACTGCATCATTGCAAACTCACCAGCCAGCCCCAGTCAGAGCTAGAGACCAGGCAGGGGAGAGCAAATGTAATCTGACCCTACCACCTGCTGGCTGGCTGGCTGGAGGGCGGATAGGGAAGGCAGGCCATGTTTGAGAATCTTTGTTGAGGCTTTGCTTCATCCTCCTCCCTCCCCCATCCTCCCACAGAATTGCTTATTCCTCTGGCAAAACCCTGATTCTCAGTGCCAAGCTTCTCCGTGCATAAAATAAGGATGATAACATTTGTTTTCCACTTTTTCAGTGTCTTGTGAGACTTCATCTGCTAATATTTATAAAGCAAATCAAACTTCTTCAGTGAAAGGTGACAATCTGTAAGCACCTTGAACTGCCATTGACAACTGACATTTATTGAGCATGGACTTCGGATCAGACCGTGTACCAGGTAATTTATATACATGTTATTCAGTTCAGGCCTGGTACAACAGCCTGGTAAAGTAGGTGTTGCTATTCCTGTCTGGCAAAGAAAAGGAAACCCATAAATGTCAAGTAACCTTGCCTAAATGCACACAGGTAAAAAGAGTCATGATTGAGTCTGACTCAAAGATTTCCCAAGATGTGGCTCAGCCTCTCTCATACACTTTGCTTTGAATCTCCTTGAATTGTGTGTTGATTTATCCAATGAGCTGCTATGTGCCAGGCATTCTTTCCCTGTCTTTCATCATCTACCCTTTTCCATGTCTCTGTGTGTACGTATCTGTTTCTACGTGTCTTTCTCCAATTTTTGTCTCTGATAAACACACACACACACACCCTGAGCCAGGTGGAGACCAGTGTTCTCATCCTATAGCCCAGTTACAGGGCACCCAGCTTTTCTGGGCCTACGCCACAAGGCTTATTACCCTCCACTAGCAGGGGCAGCCCCATCTCTTGGCACAACTCCCAGGGACCCCTGTACCTGGCACTGCTTAGGGGTCCAGTTCATCTACCTGAAACAGTGAGCTTTCCTTGGCAAATTCTGAAGAAGTTTTTTCATTCATTGTTTGCTACAATTCATTTGACAATAAATCATATATTGCTTTGTGGCAGCTCTTCCATTGTTGCCTTAAACAACTGTTCAGCACTTAAATTTTTCTCATGTTTACGTCTTGTTCCTGGAAGCAAGAGTCGTGTCTTATGTCTCTGTTTCATCTGCAGTCCCCACATGCTTGACACGTGAGAGGCATTCAAGAAACATTTGTTGATTTTATATTCAACTTCCTCCTGTTCCTGGGAATGGGTCTGCCTAATTACTCTTCCTGACAAATTCTGTGCCTTGTTATACATTCCTATCTCCCCGTACCCCATCCTTTCTATTTTTATTTTTTTCATTCCTTCCTCTCCTCAGTTAACTAAGCAGAAGTCATGGAGTTATGTTTATTTGTTAAATTATCTTCCTTGGGTCCTGTAGGTGGAAAAAAACACCAAATTTGGAGTCTGACAATCTGAGTTTCGGTCACTATGTGACAACAGAGTTTACTGGCTGTATGACCTCAGCCTAACTACCGAACTCGTCTGAAAATCCATTTCTCCCACAATTACTATCTCCAGGTCTTCCTCATCTCAGACCATGCTCCTGAAACATACCTTGCAAAGGTCATCAATGTCCTACCTACAGCCAAATCCAATAGACTGTTTTCAGCCTTTTTATTTTGACCTCAGCACATTTGTCTTTGTTTATGTATTTATTTTTTGCAGAGACAAGGTCTCACTTTGTTGCCCAGGCTGGCCTTGAACTCCTGGGCTCAAGAGATCCTGCCATCTCCATCTCCCAAAGTGCTGGGATTACAGGCGTGAGCCACTTCACCTGGCCCATTTGTCCTTATGGACCAGTTTTATCTTGCCTCAACACTCTTCCTTCATGCCATCACCTTCATCTCATGTTCTTCTTACTTCTCTACTTGCTTTTTTTTTCATTGTTATCATTCTTCTTACTAAAACATGAGCTAACCTTAACTGATGCTTACTATGTGCCAGAATTGCGATAAACTTTCTAGGTACTGCTCCATAAGGTAGGTGCTATTACTGTCCTTGTTAGAGATGAAAAGACCATGGCTCAGAGAGGTGACCTAACTTGCCCAGAGGCATATGGCCGGAATATATTCTCTCAACAGAACAACATGCTTCTTCAACTCCTTTATGGGTTCTCCTTCTCTTCTTTTTACTTTTGAAGTTCCTTGGAGCTCTATCCTGGGCCTGTTTCTCCTCTGTCTACTCTCCCTGGCAATCTCGGCTACTTCTTTGTCTTTAATAACCAACCATGTGGCAATAGTTCCATATTGCCATCTTCAGCCCATGCTCCTCTCCTGAGATCCAGATCTTTGTCTTCAACTACTTACTGGACAGTGATACATGATGTTTCCAACACGACATGTCTTAAACTGCATTAGTCATCTCTCCCTCAAACCTGCTTTTCCTCTCAGGCTTCCTACCTCAGTAAAATCACACGAGCCATCCACCAACTGCCCAAGTGAGAAAGCTCAATGTCATCTTCTTTACCTCTCATTCATCCTTCTTGACATGGCTTCCAAGACCCTTCAAGACTTGGTTCCTTCCTCTTTCCAGTTTCATTTCTTCCGATTCATCCCCTGACATTCTTCATCCAGCTGTGATAGAGTAAGGCAAATTCACTTGCTTGCTTTCTCTGACTTTCTCTGACCTTCTCGTGTCTGGGTCTTCGATAAATCGTACCTCTAGCTGTAACATGCTTCCATCTCTTGCCCCTCACCTAGCTCATCTTTATTTACTATTCAGGTCTCATCTTAAATGTCACTTCTTAGGAAATACTTGCCCAGACAACCTCAGATCTTCTTGCTGGCTGTGCCCAGCTACCCTTACTTAGCAAAGCATAATCCTGTCACATGGCAATTACTTTTCAACTGTTGATATAGTCTTGTCTATTGTAGTATCTCGAGTATCCAGCGCAGTGCCTTGTGCATAAAAGGCTCTCAAAATATGTTGAGCAAATGAATGAATTATAAAATAGAGTTAGCTAAAACTACTTCTCAGTAACATTAGGTAACTGTGGAAATTATGAGATAATATGTGTGATTATACTTTGTAAACTGTAAAATTCTAGAACAAACTCCATAGTGATAAAAAAAATTATGCACGGTTGATCTCCCACACTTTTCCAGATTCCTCATCCCCTTTCTGGACCCACTATCTCCTCAACAGCCAAGACATCTTGATGTATGAAAGTCCCATCAGGGGACTCCAGCTGAGATTCACCCCAGGTTCTCTCACTTTGAGGCTTCTTTCTGATCCAGGAGCTACTTAGGTAAGTTGTCTTCCATATCATCTCTGTCAGTTCCATGCTGAACTTGGCTCAATCAGCAGCTACTGACAAAACAACTCTTTCATACCTATACCTCTGCTCTGGTTCAATCCAATTTGGTTCTTTAAGCTGATTTTCCCCACTAACTTTACCCTCTAATCTGCCAGGACACTCAGTGACTGAGGATTAGACTTTTCACTGAGGATTAGTGTCTTGCCCTACCATCCCAATGGTCCCTCTTGCTTTCACTTGCTACAGAAACTTTACGAGAGAAGGACATCCTAACCTAAGGTTCTCCTGGCCATAGAGAAGCTAATTTGGAGAAGATTAGGATGTTGATAGGTTTTTAAAGCAAACCCTCAATGAGTTGATTACTGAGTGAGGGAGGTTGACGTGGGTACAAGAAGAAACAAGGAGTATCTGTGGGGGTACGAGAGTTGTTGGGGGAGGAGGAGCATGAATTCGATCCTCCCTGGTGATGCACTGTTTCCTCAGTGATAGCCCATCTCTCCAAAAGCAGGGTTACTTCTCTGGCTGGCTCCCAGAGAATGGGTGTCCCACTCTCAACCAGCATCACCTAAGACACACTTGGATACACGGTTGCTTATCCAGAACCATCCCTGAGTTTAGAGGCCCAAATCGGGGATAATCTCAGTGATTTTTTTTTTTAATCACCACCAGGGATATTTGAGAAAGTCAGTCACTGTATCAGCTAGTGGTTTCAACTTATAAAAACAACCACAATTGCAACAGCAAAAACCTCTGATTCATTCACATAAAGAGAGTGTGTAGATTGGCCTTCCTTTCTACTTCAACACCTGCTCCTCAGACTCACCCCCTTTGTGACTTCTTGAAAAATGCCTTGGGTGTTCATTAACCTGATGTAACCAATATAAATATGTTAGAGGAAAGCACTCAACATTATCTGTCCTGGACCATCCTTGCCAGAGAAGGACAAGCTCTTAATACCATAGGAGATTGTTTATCTGAAAAATATAACCACTGGAAGCATCCAAGGACTGTTTATACGCTAAATGTATTTTCTTTTTTTTAGGCAATATGTTCATGTGGAATTAACATATCTAAATTCCAGAGAAAGTGCTGATTGGACATTCAAGGTGAACAGTCCTCCTTTACAGTCCCTGGGCTCAGGCACCTTCCCTTCCCTCAGGCCCTTAATGTCTCTGTCCCCTATAGGCTCTCCTTCCCTTCTGGCTTCTGTTGCAGCACCTCTTTCTACCACACACCCCCATCCTCAGCCCAACACAGCATTGCTTGTAAAACACTCAAGGTGCTAAACTTACCTGCACCTTTGTGTGTTTTTACTGCGTAATTTAAGGAAGTGACAGAACTGTCATAATGTGTGAGTTTAAGTCTCTGAGTTTTAAATTCAACACAGAAGAAAAACAAGGGGCTCATGAAGATGAGAAAGGTAGCAGACACATTTCATAATTTTTCAAGATATTACTCCTGGAGCCTTATTTTTTCCTCCTCCCGAAATCCTTGCATAACAACTAGATAGAATGATGAGCAGTGGCACCTTGGAAGGCAGCCAGTCTCACAGTATTAGAGAGATAATATAATTTTAGAACTGGAGGGGACCTCAGACCTGATTTAGTCCAACATTCTCACGTTAAGATTAGGACAGTGGGGCCCAGGGAAGTGTTGTGATTTGCTCAAGGTCGCATAGGGGATTTGGTTGAGCAAAAGCCCTCTGGGCACCCAAGGCCATACTATCCAGATTCAGGCAGGGCTTGACTGGCAGCAACGGGGCCTGTGCAGAGAGCCAGAAAGAGGCAGTGATAAAGAAAGTGAGGCTGCAGGGTGCCAGGGGAAAAGAAGCCAGGAAGGATCACAGAGGAAGATGCCTTTGAAGCACAATTTCAAACTAAGTGGTCAAGCTTGCAACATTTGGAGCATGAGGATTACCAGATGGGCCTGGGATGGGCAGCAATCAGGCACTGGGGGATTCACTGGGAGTCAAGGCAACCAGAAGAAGCTGAGTCAAAGAGACTGATGTGCAAACCACATACGGCTCTCCATATAGTAGCTACAGCTGCAAACCCAAGGTCAGTGTTTAGATTTACAGGTGTGTGGATAAGACTTTTGGTCAGGGCCGGGTGCAGTGGCTCATGCCCGTAATCCCAGCACTTTGGGAGGCCGAGGCAGGTGGATCACGAGATCAGGAGATCAAGACCATTCTGGCTAACATGGTCAAACCCCATCTCTACTAAAAATACAAAAAATTAGCCGGGCATGGTGGCGGGTGCCTGTAGTCCCAGCTAGTCGGGAGGCTGAGGCAGGAGAATGGTGTGAACATGGGAGGCAGAGCTTGCAGTGAGCCGAGATCACACCACTGCACCCCAGCCTGGGCGACAGAGAGAGACTCCATCTCAAAAAAAAGACTTTTGGTCAGCATCAGTCACCTCAGCCAGGTCCCTGAATCACAGCCAAGTCTAGATGAGTGGTATTATTGACCATAATAATGGGAGGATGAATGGTGGCTATGACTGCCTGCTGCAATCAACCTTTAGGATGGCCAGAAATTCTGATTTGGCCAGCCCTTGGCCCAGACAGCAATGTCCCCAAGACACAGTGATCACTGTGAACAGAAGCAGCTTCCATGACAAAGGCCACATACACAGCCCTGTGATCGAGGAGACCACTTTGTCATGGGTCAGAGCTCAGGTTAAGATAGACCTTTGGGGGTATGGGGGATGGAGACAGTGAGGACTCTGCACAGAGCTGCAGAGTGGAGAGAACTGAACTGACTATTTTCAAATCTTATGGATTCAGAAGCTGTCAATGGGGCAGTAGGAAAACATTCGTGCCGCTGATACTAAAATGGCAAATCTCTCAACAATTTTATTGCCAGTATATTCAGAAGGTTTTGTCACAAATCTTGAGTAAGTGACTTAACTTTGCTATGTGTCAGGCTAAATCAATGCAATGCAAAAACATCTGGATGAAAATGAAGCATCTCTGTCAGTTGTCTGGGTGTTTTGTCTACCTGACATCAAACAGCTGGATTCTTCTAAACATTTGGATGATGCACTAAATTTTTCATTTTTCATTCAGATCACAAAATCATAGACTCTCCAGCTTGACAAGAACTTAAAGGTCATCTAATCCCTGATATTTGGCATAGCCTCAAATGACCTATTTTGTATTATCATGCAAATCAAACACTAAGATAGGGGTATGTGTTCTGTCTAATTACACACATTGTATCTTATTTTAAAACATGTTTATTTTAACATTTGGTTCTCCTTGGCTGTTTAATTGAATTGTAAATGAATCATTTACAGGGGAAAGTAGATTATTATATGTATAAAAATACAATGAAATCCGGTAATTAGGCCAGACCTGATATACAAAAAAAGAAAAAAAACTGCAGGTGTGTAAATGCTTGTGAACTTTGGTGCTATGTTCAACACAAAGCCAAGAGGCTATGTGAGTTACCGTCACTCATAGAACTACCTGCTTAGTTTCACAAGGAGAGCAGTTTGCAAAGAAGTTTGTTTAGCTCTTTTTCACTTCTTACTTATTCCTGCCATTTAACAAGCTTACACCAGGTGTCTGTTTCTAGACTGAGACAAGCAAAGTAAGGGCAAAGGACTGTGAAATTCATTAACTCCAGAGATCTGTTTCAGCATCTGAATCTTTCTCATCCAGATGGCCAAGGCTTCATCCCACCCCAACCCCCTTTCATATTCAGAAAGTTCCTTTAAAAACATTCACCCAATCACAGCTTCATAGAGAAGACGGCTAAGGAAGCTTTCTTACCCATAGATTCAGCTCCTGGTCTAAAGTATGTGTTTAATTTCCCTGAAAGTCTGCATGGAGTTTTTCATTTTTTACAAGTTGTTCTTTGAGCTATTGTCTCATTTATACCAGGAGGCAGCATAGAAATGGGGGCAGCCAAATTAAGATATAGGAGCAAATAGGGAGTATTTTCCAAAACTAGATAATGTGTGCATGCTGAGTGAAAAAAAATGGTAATCTGGGGAGAAAAACAAAGTTAGAAGGTCCAGAAAAAGGAAGAAAGGGTGAAATGAGGTGATGAGTCAATGAGGCAGGGAGATCTATGAAGACTGTTCTGGATGGCAGGAGATGTAGAAAAGAAGGTTCTTACATTTGCAGTGATGAAAGCTTATAATGGGCAAGGGGGAGGCATAGTAAATCAATCAGCCAGCCAGCCAGCAGCATGTGCCGGGTGCCCACAGTGTACAGAGCATTCTTGGTACTAATAACTGCAGGGTGTTATCAAGGTTGTAAAAGGCCTTCCAAGATGAGCTTGAAAACTAGTGGAGGAGAACATCACAGAAAAACCACACCTCACTAAACTTCAGAGGAAACCAGAATCATATTGAATAATGAAGATTGGCTATTACCTAAGCAGGCATCAATACAGCCACATGCACAAAAAATAACTCAAGCAATCCAGCTAGTATAGGTTTAATATATATGTATGTCACAGTTAACATTTATGGAGTGCTTACTATGCAGCAGACATTGTATTAAGCACTTTATACACACTACATCTTATATATGGGAGATGTGGACAAGCCTAGAAAATCTAAACATCATGTAATAGGTCTGTTCATTTTGGTATGAAATGAAATAAATGAAAGGATATGGGTAGAGATGTAAACACAGACTCCAGCATTTAAGGATTTGACATAACTAGCTGTGACTATTCATGGGCAACCCTTAAAGTAAAGGGGTTAAGTTGTAATTTTCTCAGATTTGGATTGACTTATGGTGGGCAATGACTCTCCTTCAGCATTGGGTAGAGAATTGTTCACTGCCACTGTCTACATCTCAGTACACCTTGATTGTTCTATGTGTTTCACTGAGTTTGTCTTTTTTTTTTTTGAGACGGAGTTTCACTCTTGTCGCCCAGGATGGAGTGCAGTGGCGCTATCTCGGCTCACTGCAAGCTCTGCCTCCCAGGTTCAAGTGATTCTCTTGCCTCAGCCTCCCCAGTAGCTGGGATTACAGGTGCCCGCCACCATGCCTGGCTAATTTTTTGTATGTTTAGTAGAAACGGGGTTTTGCCACATTGGGTAGGCTGATCTCAAACTCCTGACCTCAGGTGATCCACCCGCCTCGGCCTCCCAAAGTGCTGGGATTACAGGCATCAGCCACCGTGCCCGGCCAAGTTTGTCATCATTCTTTTGAAGTTATGCTTTTCTGAATTATAGGGGGACAGTATGAACTACTGTTTAACAAAGAGTTTAAAGATTTGCAAATGTCTTCAGAAGTATAAATATTCACAAAGGGAAAGTGTCTCCTGACTTTAGAGAAATGTAGAAGTACCCCATTGGGTGTAAGTAAGTTCTCCAGAGTCTCTCTTTAATCTAGTTCTAGGGTAGGATAGAGGTGGAGCCAGAAGGGTCTGTGTCTGCAGTTGTGACAGTGTTACCCTTCTTCAGCCTCCTGCACAGTGAGTGACCTCCAAGGATTATTCAGGGTTTGGGAATAGAGAATTGTAAAATGTATTTTAGATGGGCCAACCTTTTCTCAAAATCCTCTTCAAAGGAAAACTAGTCTCTTCCTCACCATTGCCTGCCGTGCTGAGGAAGAGGACCTGCTGCTCCTTGAAGGAGGGTGGCCATTTCGATACCACAAGAGCCTACTTTGCCCTATGACTGGATGCCTGGCCAACCCGTGACATTAAGGCAGCAAGCAACCCCAGTACTGCACAAAGTTCTGCAGCAACAGAAGTGATGATTAAATAGGGCAATGGGTTCTCGGGAATATGAACTGGGAAATTCTAAAAAACAATCAATTAGTATCCTGAGGAACATCAGGAAGAACACAGAAGAGCAGCCCAGGCATGCTCGCGGTGAACAGCACAGAGATGAAGGGCCACCTCAGTGTTAGATCCTTCCAGTGTCCATATGACATTTCACCCACTGGGATGCCACTGGTGCCAGATGCTCCTGTGATGTGCCTCTCTCTCTCATTGCCACAGGTATGCTGCAATAAGCCCCCACTGACTAAGGTAGCCTGAGGGAGTGTCAGTTCCTGGAAAACAAAAAATCACCATACTGTCAGAGCTGGTCACTTAGTCAGTGCTACTCAAAGTGTGGTCCAAGGACCAGTGGAATCCACCACTGTTCCAGTGTGCAGAAACAAAGCACAGAAACAAAATACGCATTTGGAAATCTTTAAATAGGATTTGACCTTGCCCCAGCAATCAATTT
Source organism: Pongo pygmaeus (assembly GCF_028885625.2). NCBI lineage: Eukaryota > Metazoa > Chordata > Mammalia > Primates > Hominidae > Pongo > Pongo pygmaeus. Next base: position 107,745,960 of record NC_072373.2, on the reverse strand, counting down.
TATGTCTGTTAAATCTAATAATAAAAAGTTGAGCTTGCATTTCGTAAGTCTATGGGAGTTTTTTTCACTTCATTTTTCTAATAATTTATTTTTATTGTGTTTTACAAAAGCATCAGTCAGTATGTGAAGGACTGAAAACTGTCAAATATTTAAAAACTGGTGCTTCACAACAGACAGTTTTGAGGAGCACTGATCTAGCCCCCTGTTTACAAACTGTGAATCCTTGACCCATTCGTGGGTAGTAACCCATTAAAGAGTCACGAAATTAATTTGTGCGGATACCAGCATTAACGAATAGAATAAAAAGTATCAGGGTACATTGCATGAATTCAGGATTAAGTACTTTTTTGTGAAATTTTTATTTTAAAAAGCATATGCAAATACATATGCACATACACATACACACTTGTATATTTTTGCACGTATATAAAACAGAAAAAGGAACCTGGGATGCCCATGTTTTATTGTAAAAGATACTTCTGCTTTTCTAATAGTTGTAAGGAAAATGTCTGCACATATTTGGAAAACTATGTGTTGTCCATCGCACACCCTTCTGCTATCTTTTATCTGATTTGGATTCTATGGGAGCTATTTCACAACTTTGTAAACTGTAGCTAGCTGATAGCATTGCAAAATAATTATTGTCTGTAAACATTCAAGTTTTGTCCCTTCTGGTAGAGGTTCAATTGACTCCCACCCCCTCTGTGGAAGAAGTCAGTTTTGCCCTTTTTTTGTGCATTCATTTCAATATTCTTGATCTATACATGTTCTTTGTATTCTCTTTTGAGCCAGTTATAGTATCTGCCTAGTTCTCTCATTGATTGAGTTAAATAAAATCTCTAACACATGTTCATGTTCAATCTCTGTATGTGTCATGATTCTATGTTTTGTTTTGTTTTTTTAATTACCTTTTAACGTAGGTCACAGTAGAGCTTTCATGCATCAGGTGGCAGTGTTTGTTCAAACTTAGGTCAACTGTAATGAAATGGGATACCTCAACAAGAAGGCAAAGCTGGATCCCTAGCAAGGCAGAGGGACTTCCTGGTTTAACTTTGTGCTGTTGCCTAGAGGAATCAAAAGGAAGGGGAGAATTTTATTGTGAAAGACCACATGCCAGCAATGATTTTAATTGCTGCTCTGTAAGATCCCTCCCACGCCTTGTTCTCATGATGTCTGAAATACACATCTCTTTTACTACAGTTCAGAAAAATCTGAAGATACAAATGAATATGGACTAGGCAAATTAGAAGTACAAGGTCTCAGACATAGCAAGAAAGAACACCAGCCTGAGAACAAAAAATTTAGGTTCTAGGCCAAACTTGATCCCTAGTTAGCTGTATAATTTGATTTTAAGCATGTGACTTAGCTGCTCTGGGCCTCTTATTCTTTATCTGTACATTGATTTACCTTAAGTTGGTAGTTTTCAATTTTTTTTCAGGCACGACAACTTTTCTTTTTTTCAAAACAAAGCTTGCACACAGTTTTAATGTGCAAAACAAGACAACAACTCTGGTTTAGTAGGGTGACTGCTTGGTTTCAACTCCTCCACTATGGTGGCCTCTAATTATAGGGGCCCCTCAGAACCGTGAGGATTCCATGATAGCACGGTCTGAGAAGCATGGAATCCAAGAGCACTAACATTCTTCCTAATGCTGCGATGTTCCAGTCAATTATTTTGTCTCTGGTTTAACAGCATTCAAAATCTTTTCCAAGTTGTTCCACCCTTTCCTTCCTTGCCCCATCCCCACCCTGTTGAGTATTTCCAATTTTAGCTCTGACCTTTAGAGTCCTTGTTCTATCTTCAGTTCCTTCAACTGCTGGGATCCACCCCACAGGTTTGGTCCAAAACTGAACCTATGGGGTGTATTCCACTGTATTCCAATGATCTGTTTAATTATCTGCTTCCCCAACCAGACTGAGTTCCCTGAGAGTGGGAGTCTTGTCTTCTCACCTTTGTCTCCCAGGTCCAGCGCGGTGCCTCGCCCTCTTCTCTATTCTCAGCACACACTGAGTTCTCTTCTCTACCTTACTTATGTATGTCCTACTCAGATCTCTCTCCTCAACTTTAGCCTCTCGTGTACAACTACTTTCCAGACAATTCCACTTTGGGTATCTCATAGGCTCTTCAAAAGCAGCACATCCAGTTCTATAGCTTCCATTCAGAATATTTACCTCCTCCTAAAGTCCTATCTCAAGGAAAGATGCTTCAATCTATCTGCTGCCCAAGACAGAAACCCTTGACACCTCACTTTCTTTCATTTCCACTTCCACATCCAACCCTTTAATTCCACCTCCTACCATTTTTTAATCCATCTACACTTTTTTTAGAGATGGAGTCTTGCTATGTTGTCCAAGCTAGACTTAAGTGATCCCCGTCTCAGCCTCCTGAAGAGCTGGAGCTACAGGTGTGTGCCACAGCACCAACGATCTATGTCTTTCCATTTCCACTACTGTTGCCCAAGTTAAGATCACATGGATAACAACAGATCATTTCGATGGTGCTTCCAGGGTGCCAACTGTTGCAAAAATAATAAAACCCTTTTCATACATTAGATCCTTCAATGTGCATATTTGCTCTGGTTATTACTGTAGCCCCATTTTACCATTAAGGAAATTGAAGTTTAAAGAGAATAAATAACTTACCCAAGCTGGTAAGTGTTGGAGCTGAGAATTTACTCCCTGTCTCTCCAATGCCAATACTCTAGCCCTTAACTGTAATATACCAACTGAAATATTAGCTGGTGTTGTATCCCTACTATCAGCTTTGCCTTCTAAGTCTTTTTTTTCCACTCTACAGCCCAGGGATTTTTAAAAAATAGAAATCTTACTGTGTCCAGAATTTATTCCTTCTGGTGGGTTCTTGATCTCACTGTCTTCAAGAATGAAGCCACAAAGCCTCCCAGTGAGTGTTACAGTTCTTAAAGATGGTGTGTCTGGAGTTTGTTCCTTCAGATGTTCAGATGTGTCCGGAGTTTCTTCCTTCTGGTGGGTTCGTGGTCTCACTGACTCCAGGAATGAAGCCACAGACCCTCGCGGTGAGTGTTATAGCTCTTAAAGGTGGCGCATCCGGAGTTGTTTGTACCTTCTGGTGGGTTTGTGGTCTCCCTGACTTCAGGAATGAAGGCACAGAGCCTCGCAGTGAGTATTACAGCTCATAGAGATAGCGCAGACCCAAAGAGTGAGGATCATCAAGATTTATTACGGAGAGTGAAAGAACAAAGCTTCCACGGCACAAAACCAGACAGGAGCAGGATGCAGCTGCTGGCTGGGTGCTGCGGGTGGCCAACTTTTATTCCCTTATTTGCCCCACCCACATCCTGCTGATTGGTCCATTTTACAGAGTGCTGATTGGTCCATTTTTACAGAGTGCTGATTGGTGCGTTTACAATCCTCTAGCTAGACAGAAAATTTCTCCAAGTCCCCCACTCGACCCAGGAGGTCCAGCTGGCTTCACCTCTCGTTATCATGTGTCCTCCACTTAAAATTCTTCATTATTTTTCCTTTGCCCAGGGATACAATAGAAATGTGTTAATATCTCACTATGCCCTTCATAATCTGTATCTGGTTTCTTTTCTTGCTACTGTCACCCTTGGCTTCAGTCATACTGAACCATTTATGATTTGGGGGGCATATATTGCAGTATTTTCCATTCGTCCTCAATATCTTCTTTTTCCTCTGCTTGAGAAATTCTTTATTTCCCCCACCTCTTTACCCAGCCAGCTCCTAGTTATACTTCAGTTCTCAGCTCAGAAATGTTCAACTCTAAAGAAACACTCTGTGACCATTCCTGTTCCCAGAGCACCGTGTATCTTCTGAAGCTACCATTGTGACTCTACATTATAAATGCTTGTGTATTTGTCCGTATCCTCCCCCAGCACAAGCTCCCAGAGGGAGACTACTTCTGATTTATTCAGCATTGCCCATTGTCTTAACTTGGGTTCCTTAGAAGCAGACCCTGAGATGAGAATTCTTCTTACTCAAGTGATTTATTGAGGATGAAATTCATATGAGTGAGGGAAACTGGATAGGGCTGGGGAGATCAGCCAAGCTGTGGGTCTAGCCTCAGCCTGATTCCAGGGGGCACTTTGGAGCTTGAATAACATCACAGAGTCAGCCCACTTGAGACAAGGGGACTGCACTTTTACCTCCACCCCTAACAACTGGGCATTGGCTGCAAGCTGCTCCTAGAGTGTGTGTGTGTGTGGGATGAAGGCAGCATAATCTCCCAGGCATCGCTGGGGGGAGTGCTTCCCTGCTGCAGGACTCCAGAGAAGAGTGCAGCTGTGAGTCCTTAGTAACTGGGGGATGAGTGCTCCACCAGACAACAGGGGTCTACTACGTACCTCAGCTGCTAGAACATGTCCTACCACATCATACTCAATACATGCCAAAGAAATGATAGAATTTTTTCATTCATCTCTCTATTTCTCATTTATTCCCAGCTGAATGATTTTTCTAGTGGATTAGATTCTTTAATATTCCCAATCTTGATTTTTTTTAAAGCCTCTCAATTTTCTTCCACCTTTCCTGAACACTAACCACTTTATAAGATTTCCAAACTTGGGTAACTCTAGTTTCTCACCTCATGTGCTACGTTAAGTTCTAGACAAACATGAGCACAGCCGTTAATATTTCTACAACTTAATTAGTTGTTTAAGGTCTGACTGGTTACTGGTCAAAATGTACACATCTTCTCAAATTGAGTGGGACTTACGGAGAGAAGGTTTCTGTCAATTATGAGAAAATTTGATTATTTGATTTTTTTTTTTTTTTTCAGACAGAGTCTTGCTCTGTCGCCCAGACTGGAGTGCAGTGGCGCGATCTCGGCTCACTGAAAGCTCTGCCTCCCGGGTTCATGCCATTCTCCTGCCTCAGCCTCCCGAGTAGCTGGGACTACAGGTGACCGCCACCATGCCCAGCTAATTTTTTTTGTATTTTTTGTAGAGACGGGGTTTCCCCATGTTAGCCAGGATGATCTCAATCTCCTGACTTTGTGATCCGCCCGCCTCAGCCTCCCAAAGTGCTGGGATTACAGGCGTGAGCCACCACATCCAGCCGATTTTTTTTTTTTATTATTTTTTTTTGAGACGGAGTTTCGCTCTTGTTGCCCAGGCTGGAGTGCAATGGTGTCATCTCAGCTCACTGCAACCTCAGCCTCCTGGGTTCAAACAATTCTCCTGCCTCAGCCTCCCAAGTAGCTGGGATTACAGGCATGTACCACCATGCCTGGCTAATTTTGTATTTTTAGGAGAGACAGGGTTTCTTCTTGTTGGTCAGGCTGGTCTCAAACTCCCGACCTCAGGTGATCCTCTCACCTTGGCTTCCCAAAGTGCTGGGATTACAGGTGTGAGCCACCACGCCTAGCCTGGAAAATTTGATTTTTAAACCATTTGTCTACAACAATTTACTCCAAAATATCTACATGTATCCTACCTGGGGGGTCTACCCAGAGAGATCTGTGAATTCTCTGTAATCCATGAATGCATATTCCAGGCTGTGTGCCTTTACCTATGGCAGTCAGCTGCCACCTGCTCAGATGGATGGACACCAGCAGCCTCCTCCTTGATTGGGAAGTTGGACCACATAGAGGGAAGACGACCTCTTCCCACAAGAAGGTTCCCTTCTGCTCGAGTGGACTGGAGCCCTGAGCTTATTCCTCAAGGAAATTTTCTCTCTGGAAAAAATCCAACCTTATCAGACTCAGACAAAAGGTAAGAGCCTTAAAGGTAGAGATCGGGTCCTGTTCTTTACATAAAAACTAACAATATCTCACACTCAACTGTTTAAAAGTGCTTTCACATATTGTATCTCATCTGATCCTCAATAAAAGCCCACCCATGAGAAAACTGAGACATCTAGCAGTCAAGTGACTCACCTAAGATCACGTAGCCAACAAATGGTAGAGCCATGATTCAGACCCAGGATCTCTGATGCCAAATATGAAGGTCTTTTCAGAGTACCCTGCTGTGTAACACAAGGCCTGGCTTGCCATATGTCCTCATTAGCTTTTCGTTGAGTGAATTACCTATGGCTTCTATTATTCATGTCCAGTGCACCCCTTCTTTAGAATAGATAACAAAAAGTAGATGATGGGCTAGTCTGTGTCAGCTAAAGCATTGTGCCAATGAGGTCCAGGTCATTGGTTCAACTCCCAAAAGACCAGTTACCTTTGTCTCAAGATGGCAGTAAGCTTATTTCCACTGATACAGGCCACTGCCCTAATCACTCATTTTGCCTATGAGTCAACATCAGAGAATGGCAAAAGGATTTGGATAGAGCAGGGCAAGTTCATTACTAATTCTAGAGGGACATGGGGAAGAAAATCTTATTGCTTTTATTTTTGCCCAGGAGAAGGGTTAGTGCATCATTGGACTTAGCCACAGAAGGCTCTGGGTTGATATATGTGGAGTTGAATTCAGTGACTTGAGTGGATTTGACCCAGAAAGGCTTCATGAGGAGGGGGTGTGCCAGGCTGAAGTGAGAAAAAGGGCTGGGAAGAAATGACCAGCTGGAAAGGCCAGTCCAGCACCGCCAATGTCTTCAAACAGAAGGCTGCAGAGATAACTTGAAGACTTTGAGGAGTAGGAAAGTGTCATGGTTCTGGAGGTTAAATTTAAAATCCAGAGCCCCAAATAAAACCTTCACTCAGGTTCTCTTCTTCCATTCCTATAACTTAGCCTATGGTGCTGACAAGGAAGCAAATGCTTAACAAGTGCAGAGCTCTTATTATCGATCATTGTTATACCATTCAATGCAATGAACACTGACAGGCCTGTTTTGCATCCACTGCTGTATAAGGTCCTGGGGTTGCGGTTCATGAAATCTCTGACCATAAGTTATTGTCCAAGGAGTGAAATGATTGTAGTATATTATACAGATCAAGCAAAAATAAGTTCTACGTAGTGACTGCTCTGAGAGTTTAAAGGGAAAAGTTGGCTATGATCAGATTCCTTTGGAAGAACTTCTCAGGAGGGGACTGAGTTAGTCTTTGACGAATTGGCAGGATCTGAATCTGAAGGTGGAGGGAGGTGGAAAGAGGATTCATCCCCTGAATCCAGTGCCCCACATACCTCCTTTGGGCCCACTTTATTGTTTCAGCCATTGCTGTAGCAACCAGCCGTGAGCAAGTGAAACCTGGCAGCACCGTGTCTTTGGATGCAGACAGCAGTGCTCATCTTCTGTTCCCGGTTTCTGTGCCACATCTGCCTGCAGGAACCTGCTTGGCCATTCTGATACACATGCAAACCTGAGAGTATGGGGAAATTATCACCCAAAGGACAATACTGGATCAATGGGAGCAACCACTGGTAGATTAATACTTCCCTCTTCCACCCTGCAGGCTGCCAAGTCTGAGATGCATTCTACAGGGGCTTCATAGCCTTCTAAGTAGGACTGAGCTCTGGTTGCCCACAGTGACGATCCGATAAAGTAATCATGGATTGGCTTCTCCTTCTTCCTTCTTTCAGCCTTCACAGACCCCAAATGTCCCAATCCTACTTCTTAGCATAACTCCCCCAATTCAACCACCTGTACAAGCCCTTTTTTGGGAAGGAACATGGAATAAAGTTAAAAATGGGCTTGTTGCTTTTTCCCTATATCCCTGAAAAGTAGTTGTTCCAGAGATAGGAGAAAGCCGAGCAATATGGCACAGGGAGAAGGTGCAGATTCTCTTTACTACACCTCCCAAACCCCCAACTGGCTCCTGCCTTTTGATCAATCCTATGGGGACTTCACTTAGAGCCACCAGGGGTCTTTAGAGAGCTCCCTGAAGCCTGAGCGATGGGAAGCCTCACACCCATGTGGTAGGGAACATTTCACTGAGAGTGACGTAGCCAAGCCCTCCTCTCCTTCCCCAGTTCCTTCAGACATCTGTGAAAGCTTGAAAGGGGTTCTTGCATTCCCAGGCCCAGGACTGCAGGGAGGGAGGAAGCTGACCCTCAGTCTCCCTGAAACATCCTTTGTGGGACTCCCATCCCTACCACCTCTTTAAGTTCTCAGACCTCAGCACTGGGCTGGGATCTTCCCAGGACCACCAGCCCACCCAGCCCCAGAGGGTATTCACCAGAAGCCCTGCTCAGAAGCTGGCCTGATCTTAGTAATAGTCCTGACTTTTTCCGAACATAGACCATGCTGAGTTTTATGCCTCACAAGTGAAGTGTGGTAACAAGAACTTGGAGAGGATCTAAAGCAACCAAAAGGCAGGGCATGGTGGCTCATGCCTGTAATCCCAGCACTCTGGGAGGCTGAAGTGGGAGGGTCACTTGAAGCAGGAGGATTACTTGAGGCCAGAAATTCATGGTTACAGTGAGCTACAAGTTGCATTACAGCCTCAGTGACAGAGCAAGATCCTGTCTCAAAAAAAAAAGTAAAATAAGATAAGCAACCAAGGGATATGAGTTTGAAAAACAGCTCTAGGCTGCACCCTTAGAGAAGCGGTGCAGCTTACCTTCTCGAAAAGGCAGGAAGTACAATGGTGCCCACTCAGCCCAGAGGAGGACATGATATGAGAGACTGGGGCAGGACAGAACTTTCCCCTTACGAAGATTGTGGAAGGCCTTGAATTTGGTGGGGAGGTGAGAGGGGAAAGATAATTGGAGAGCGTGAAGAAAGGATTGCTAAGTAGTTTTTTTCTGGCAACATTTTTTAAAGTTCAGGTAGTTTAAAGATGGTTGAGGCAATGCTCGGAGAGAGCGGTGGGGGTGGGCTTTTTCTTTGCAGCAATCTCTCTGGCCCTGAGTGCCCCCGTGAGATTCTACCCTTGTACACTTGAAGGCACATGAAAGTGATAAGGAGAAGAAGGGAGAGAGGACAGCGGAGAAGGAAAGGTGAGAGAATGACATTGGTCATTGCTGTGGCGCACTTCAGGTCACCACAGGTTGCCCAACTGCAGGAATCCTTACAAAGTCTTCCCGGACCTGTAATATGGGACTCTCTTCAGGGAAGCAGTAGGGCCTAGGATTAAGAACATTAGCCTTAGAATCAGACCCAAGGGTCCCAGAGCTGTTTATAGGCTAAACAACCCTTGCTCAACAAATACTTAACTTCTGGGGCCACTGTTTCCTTATCTAGCATAGGAGCTCCATGAAGTCTGCCTTATTCTCTACAAGAGCCCTAGAGCCTCGTATTGCACCTGGCAATACATATTTGCTGAATGAATAAATAAATCTATAAAATGAGAATAAACTTATTACTACTCCAAAGGCAGTAAAATCATGATAAGGAAATTGGATGCTGGAGCCAGACTCCCTGGATTTGAATCTGGGCTCAGTGGCTTCCATCGCTGCCACTTTGGCGGGTTAGTGAATCTTTCTATGCCTCTCTGTGCCTCAGTTTCCTTGTCTGTGAAATGGGGTTGATAACAGAACACCTACCTCAAAAGGTTGTTGTGGGGCTTAAAACAAGTTAATGTATGTGAAATGCATAAGCTAGTGCCTGACTATATATCAGTTCACTATTGTTATAAGGGTTAATTGACTAAATCCAGAAAAAATGGTGAGAATTTCATGTTGCTCAGCCCCCTCCTCCTAGGCTGGAGTGCAGTGGTGTGATCTCAGCTCACTGCAACCTCCACCTCCTGGGTTCAAGCGATTCTCGTGCCTCAGGCTCCCGAGTAGCTGGGACTACAGGCGTGTGCCACCATGCCTGGCTAATTTTTGTATTTTTAATAGAGACGGGGTTTCATCACGTTGGCCAGGCTGGTTTCGAGCTCCTGACCTCAAGTGATCTTCCCCCCTCGGCTTCCCAAAGTGCTGGGATTACAGACGTGAGCCACTGCACCCGGCTTCAAGTCTCTTATAATAAAATGTAAACAGGTATTATTATTAAATATTTTTAAGCAGTTAGTTCATCACGTGCCACATTGTAAGCTCTCACTAAGTGCTGGCTGTTGTTGTTGTCATTGAAAAAAAAATCATTCTGATCTTACTAGGTCTGCCAGTTGATGATAAAGCCAAAAGTTTGTCCTCAGGATCAACTTAGAATAGGAGCCGGCAATTGCAGGCTTTAACTGAAGAAGGATCCCCAGGAAAACTGCTATTGGCATTGAATAGGATGAGAGTAGTGGGAGCTGAGTTGGTTGTAATGTTTAGCCGCAGGCTAGAGAAACAGACTTGAACAGGAGAAAAACAGTGCCTTGCAGAAGCACATACACTGAGTGGAACTTGTTGTAATATACCAGACCAATTTCTTCTTCTTTACAGTTTATTTCCATTTCTAGTCAGAGGAGCTGGTTCAATTCCTCAAGAAGTAGTTACAAAACTTCTATTATTTTTTCAGCCCTATCATTGGGGTTGTAGGAAAAAGACAAGCCCTACATGGCAGCCCTAACTCTTGCAGAGAGAATATGTTAAATCATAAAGCAAGATCATATATGATCACATCTCAAAGTGCGCAAAACAGGTAACTGCTACAGTAAGTTAAGACAAGGGAGACCTCAATTCATTTGTTCATGCTCACATATATTCATTTACTGACTCATTATCTAAAAGACACTAAGCACCCACTGCACCGAAGGCCATAAGAGACAGGGAGCTTGGGATGGTTCCCTTCCCTCGAGGAACCTATGCTTCATTGAGTTGGTGTCAATCTGTATGAGAATAGTTCCAATACAGGGCAGAACGTGATCATGCTTTATGAGGCCACAGAGCTTGCTTGGGGTGAGCATTATCAGAGTTGCCTGGTTGAGTAGTCTGGTATGGCTTTTTGAGTGTGGTGGGACTTGATTCGGACCTTGAAGGTGTGGTATTAGCTAAACAGACGGGGGTGAAGAATGGCATCCCAAGCAAGAAGACACTAGGAGGAAGTTCACAGAAGCAGGGATGAACATGGCTGTTATATTATTGATTCATCAATGCATTGAACAAACTTTTTTTTTGAAATATCTGTTATGTGCTTGAAAGATGACCACATCATCATTCTTTCCCTCAAACAGTTTGTAGTTTAATGGGGGAGGCAAACTCATAAAGAAAAACGTCTATTACAGTGTGGTAAGTGTATCAGCCAAGGTAGGTGTAAAGTTGCATGCAGAAGGTTCTCCCTGGGAATGAGCTGGGGGCTCAGCGGGTGAGGAGGGAGCCATGGCACTGCAAGCACAAAGGGCTGCAAAGGCCCTTTAGGAGGCACATTGGAGGAAGGGGTACAAAGGCCACTGGAGAGTGATGGGAAATGAGGTAGTTAGACGGGTAGAGATCAGATCATAAAGGCACGTTGAGTACATTCTATGAAACTTGGGCCTTATTCAGAGGACAGGGCAATCACTGAAAGATTTCATAGGAAAGGACATATTACATTTGCATTTTAGAAAGATAATAAATAATAACATTGTCTTATATTATTTACACTATTTAGGGCCAACTATGATTTAAACATTGAGCCTCACAATAATGTTTATCATCCCCAGAGAGATGCATGCACTGTTGCCCCAAGTCAGTTGAGTAGTAAGGAGTAGAAAGATGCTGTCTCCTGGGCCAAACTCTTAACCCTTATACTCTGCTACCTCTGCAGCGTGGAGGAGGGAGGCAAGGGGATGGTAAGGAAAGAGGCAGGAGCCGAAGTCAGAATGAAAAATAATGAGGCCAGAACAAAAACAGTAGGGGTGAAAATACAGAGAAAGAAGCAGAATCCAGAAATGTTGAGTAAGTAGGCTCTACCGGATGTTAGGATTGATTAGATGTAGGGAGAAATGTGGAGGGAGGACTGGAATGACTCCCAGGTTCTGCTCCTCTAAGTGTGTCTTTTGTGAGGCTGTTATCAGTGAGAGGAACTATAGGAAATAAAGGAGGTGAGGAGATAATGAGTTGAGGAAGCTGTGGGACTCCATGGCAGAGATCCTAGTGGGGAGTGGGATAGACCCAGCTGGAGCTTCGGAGCCAGGAATGGGCTGGAAGAAGAGACTGGGAAATCTGATGGATTGGCTGGGGCAGGGAGGGCTGATTAGGTTGTAGGAAGCTGAGATGACAGGATAACATATGGACTTGAATTTGAAGACTGTAAGGAGTTGCTAAGGCCTTTTGATTACAGAAGCAACATGGTCAGTAACAGCCTTTCAAATGTCAAGCCTCAAACTAAAATATCCAAGAACTGACATGGAACTTTATTTCCAACCTTCCCTCCGGTCTCTGGTGAAAGCAACACCTCAGTAAGGATGGTCCAGTCCCCCATGCTCAGGGTGAAGACCAGGTTCTGGGGGGCTTAGCAGGCACTGGGGAAGGGAGCTGGTCCTTGACCACTTTCCCCCTTGTGCCCCTGGGACATCCTCATCTTGTAGGTCTGCTCCACGAGGGCCCCAGCCACAGCTCCTCGTGAGGGTTGCAAGATCTTTCCTGGTCTGGAAGTGGTGAAGGGCTGGAATCCCTGTATTCACAAGCACTTGTCTCTTTGCTTTGTCCCTCATATTACCTGGTGGATATAGGATGAAAGGAATGTTGGGAGGTGAAGCAGAGGTGGGAAATATTAATAATATCTTGAATATTACCCTGCCATTTAATTAAAATCATATTTTGGGAAAACCAGTTCACAGCACTGGACAAGGTCTAATGGAGGAGGGAGAGGACAGGGGAACAGGCAGACCAACTTAGAGACTATTGCAGTAACTGCAGTGTTGTGTGGGACTGTGTAACTTACAGTGCACTTTGACCACTCATTTGATCCTCACAGTGCCTCTGCAAGTTGGCCTTACCAGCCACATTTTACAGATAGGGCAACAAAGAGAAGTTAGCTCAATGAGGCAAAATCATCTGGCTAGCAAATAGAAGAGCTCAGGCTTAACACCTTGGTCTTCCAATAAAAACCTTTAAGAGAAAAAATAATCCCTTCTTCCAGTGCATTCATCACCTGCTGCACATCCTGCAACACCAGGCTGCCTCTCGGGAATAAGGTGCTCTAAACATCAGAGGCTAAACGTGCATTTGGAGGCTCTGTCTTCAGAGAAGATCCCACTGGGAAACAAGTCTGCACCACCTTAAAGGATTCCTCTGGGCTTTGGAAGGGACTTCCCACAGAGAGCTGCTTCCAATCATAACACATTGAGCCTTCTGCAAGGTCCCTGTGTAACTTAACTGTCGAGGCACAGTAGAAAGCCCGCTCCAAAAACCATCCTCTGTTCATGCCTAATGAATCCCTGGTATATGCTGTCGGAATTTAAGAGGCAGGTGTCGCTCCCCTGAAGCTTTGAATAGGAACTTGTTCAAATCGTGTAGCCTCTCTAGGAACAGTTTTTCAAGAGTGGTTTATAATTTTTCATCTGCAGCAGTAGTGAGGGGGTGGAATCAGAGGAAGAAGGAGGAAGTACTGACGGGGGAGGCAGGAAAAGAAATGCCATCCTGGATCAGAGCTGTGAACGTCAAAGGAGAGGGGTGATCCTCACCTCTGGAGATGAGAGGCTGGAAGAGAATGCCTGTGAAGGTAAAGGAAAGAAAGAACTTAGATGTGGTAGGTGGAGCCCTCTCTATAGAGAGACACAGAAGAGGTTTCTATTTCCCCAGATGATAGCTAGTAGTCAAGGCTTCCTGCCCTCACCATCATCCTCTGCAGGCATCTCCACGTCAACCAGGTCAGGCTGCTCCTCTTTCTGCCCCACTCAGCACCCTCCTTCCACCTTTTCTCTAGCTTATGCAACCCAATATCTATACATTTGTTCGTCTGGTTTACTCTTTCTGGATCACTCTCTACCCTTTACTCTACTTCATTGATCAGAATCAAATTTAAGTGCCGAATGCCCTATAAGTCTGACCTGAAACTCCAGCCTACAGTGGTTCTTATTGCCTGTACCAGCAGTTCTCAAACCCTAGCATGCATCAGAATCACTCAGGGGGCATTTGAAAACACAGGTTTCCAGGACCCTCAGAGTTTCTGATTCAGTAGGTCTGGGCCAGGGCCTGAGAATTTACCTTGCTAACAAGTTCCCAAATGACTCTCGCTGATGCTTCTTGTTTGGGAACCACTAACCTGTACCATTCATTTAGCCTTAATCATGCACTGCCCTGTGCTGATACTGTAACTGAGTATCCAGATGCAGCTGTGAATATATCAAAGGCAGTTATGTTGTAGGTACTGGGATGTATCCCCCACAGGACCTAGCTAGCATACTCAGAGCAGGTACCCAAACCCAATATAATTTATTAATTGTTGTGAAAAGTTAGTATTGGTTTTAGGTAAAATTAGGAAGACAGTAGTTTGTCCACAGGAACCTTCCACTTTCCCTCCTTCATTTCTCAGCCAACTTCTGTGTCACTCACTCTTCCTCCTCCAAGCGACCCAGGCTCCCCTAAACATAGGCTTGTCCTAAATACCCAGAGCTCTCCCATTTGTCCCTCAAAGTTTACAGGCAATTCTCATAGAAGCTTGACTGAGGCCGGACGTGGTGGCTCATGCCTGTAACACCAGCACTTTGGGAGGCCGAGGCGGGTGGATCACAAGGTCGGGAGTCCAAGACCAGCCTGGCCAACATGGTGAAACCTCATCTCTACTAAAAATACAAAAAAAATTAGCTGGGCATGGTGGCGGGCACCTGTAGTCCCAGCTACTTGGGAGGCTGAGGCAGGAGAACCACCTGAATCCGGGAGAGGGAGGTTGCAGTGAGCCGACATCTCACCACTGCACTCCAGCCTGGGTGACAGACCAAGACTCTGTCTCAAAAAAAAAAAAAAAGAAGCTTGACTGAGAAGTTAAGAGACAGTTGAGCTTATGAGCTTATTTAAATACTGATGGAGAGAGGCGCGCAGTGGTGCCAGTGTGGGAAAGAGAGGGAATAATGGCAGGTGGGATCCACAGTGCAAGGAGAAGGATTCGCTTAGACAGGAGCAGGGACACCTCTCCCACTGTAGAAGGAAAAAAGAAAAGATGGGTTTAGATGCAGGAATAATAAGGCTTTAGATGCTAGGTGACTCCCAGCTCTAACATCTTGTGATTCCATGAAATTAAATTGCCACGGTGTCAGTGGCTTAATATGTCACCTCTCCCTGGCAGAGCTTTAACCCAAGGAAATGAATGTTTCATGAGAGGCTCTTAGGCTATGGGAGGCCTGCTAGTGGGACAGCAGGGCCTTCCCAGTGGTCTTGAATACCTGTTGCTCCTCTAGGCAAGGTGGGATTGGGAAAATGGGATAAATATATCCAACTGTGACAATGTAAGAACTACAGCAAGGCCACAGAGCTAATACATTCTGAAGCCGGATTTAGAACTCTGTGTCACTCAAGTCCGCAGTCATCTGGTCCACCCAGTCATATTCTGACTACCTGAAATTGCAAGGGAGGGCTGGAAGTATTAGGAACAACTTCTTCCTAACCCTTGGGCTAGAGACTTGAGATGACATGCTCCATCTCAGACCCACACAGCTCCAGCCTATTTCTGGGGCTCTAAGAAACACCTGATAGTGACAGGAATAATAACAACAATAATAATTTATCAAATGCCACCTCAATTAGACTAGCATGTAAGGTGCCTGGTACATTGTGCCAAAACCTGGATCATAGGAAGAAGTCAACAAATGTAAGCTGTCATCCTCCTCCACCTCCTCTTTCTCATTATCATCACCTTCACTGTGTGCCAGTAACCATACTAGGTACTTTATATATATTTTTAAGTATATTTTTTCCTGATTACAAAAGTAACCAGTGTTTAAAAATTCTAACAAGAAATGCATAACATAAAAAGTCCAAGTGTGGTGCACTAGAAAGAGAGGAAGCACATAAAATAGTTACTGACCCATGCCCTATATTCAGTCACATAAAAGCACAGCAGACTGTCTAGGTTTACTTTCTGGTTCTTCTAATACTCACTGGGTGGTCTTATTTAGGCACTCTTCTGTGCCTCAGTTTTCTTATTTGTTAAAAGAGAGCAATGATAGTTCTAACATCTAGTGTTCTTGGGAAATTTAAATAAGATGCTATGTACATAAGGCAATGAACACAGTGCTCTGCACATAGTGAGCAGTCCATATAAAGTGGTTATTATTTATATTATTTTTTAATAAATAAAATTCTCCATTATCCACATGTCAGAAGTAACCCATATTGGCCAGGCGTGGTGGCTCATGCCTGTAATCCCAGCACTTTGGGAGGCCGAGGCGGGTGGATCACCTGAGGTCAGGAGTTCAAGACCAGCCTGACCAACATGGCAAAACCCCGTCTCTACTAAAAATACAAAAATTAGCCGGGCATGATGGCATGTGCCTATAGTCCCAGCTACCTGGGAGGCTGAGGCAGGAGAATCGCTTGAACCTGGGAGGTGGAGGTTGCAGTGAGTCAAGACTGTATCATTGCACTTCAGCCTGGGCGACTGAATGAGATTCCATCTCAAAAAAGAAAAAGAAAAAAAGAAATAACCCATATTGATAGCTTATTGCATACTTTTCAGACTAGATATATGTATATCTATATATACATTCTATGACATCCAAAACATATACACTATTTTACATGTCTTTATTCATTGGACAAATATTATGGATGATTCTTTTTTTTTTTTTTTTTTTTTTTTTGAGATGGAGTTTCACTCTTGTTGCCCAGGCTGCAGTGCAGTGGCGCGATCTCGGCTCACTGCAACCTCCGCCTCCCAGGTTCAAGCGATTCTCCTGCCTCAGCCTTCCTAGTAGCTGGGATTACAGGCATGTGCCACCACGCCCAGCTAATTTTGTATTTTTAGTAGAGACGAGATTTCTCCATGTTGGTCAGGCTGGTCTCGAACTCCCGACCTCAGGTGATCCACCGACCTCAGGTGATCCACCCACCTCAGCCTCCCAAAGTGCTGGGATTACAGGCGTGAGCCACCGCGCCCAGGAAATATTATGGATGATTCTTAAAATAATCTTACAAAGTACTTATTGATACATGGTTTTGTTTCTATTATATTTCTTCTAAGGTTGCATCTCCACCTCCCAAATGTTCAGAGGAAACCTCTGAATGGGTGGATGGGTCAGCAACCTTTTTTTTTTTTGAGACTGAGTTTCACTCTTGTCACCCAGGCTGGAGTGCAATGGTGCGATCTCGACTCACTGCAACTTCCATCTTCCAGGTTCAAGCAATTCTCCTGCCTCAGCCTCCTGAGTAGCTGGGATTACAGGCGCCCACCACCGCGCCTGGCAAATTTTTTGTACTTTTAGTAGAGACGGGGTTTCACTACGTTGGCCAGGCTGGTCTCGAACTCCTGACCTCAGGTGATCCACCTGCCTCGGCCTCTCGAAGTGCTGGGATTACAGGCGTGAGCCACTGAGCCCAGCCGGGTCAGCAACCTTTTTTACGTGAAGGACCAGACAAAAACAGTTTAAGCTTTGCAGACCATACAGTCTCCGTTGCAGCTACTTAATGCTGCGGTTGTAGTGTAAAAGCAACCATAGACAATACGTGAACAAATAAGAGTGGCCATGTTCCAATAAAACTTTTTTTTTTTTTTTTGAGTCAAGGTCTTGCTCTGTTGTCCAAGCTGGAGTACAGTCGTGCAATCATAGCTCCCTGTAACCTGGAACTCCTGGGCTCAAACCATCCTCTTGCCTCAGCCTCTTGAGTAGCTGGGACTACAGGCATGCACCACCATGCCTGGCTAATTTTTAATTTTTTTGTAGAAATGAGGTCTTACTATGTTGCCCAGGCTGGTCTTGAACTCCTAGCTTCAAGTGATCCTCCCACCTCTGCCTACCAAAATGCTGGGATTACAGGTGTGAGCCACCATTCCCAGCCCCAATACAACTTTATGGAGATTGATATTTGAATTTCCTATAATTTTCAGGTGCCATGAAATATTCTTTAAATTTTTTTCCAACCACTATTTAAAAATGTAATAACCATTCTGAGCTTGCTGTACTGTGTAAAAACAGGTGGCAGGCTGGATTTGGCCTGTGGGTCACAGGGAGCAAACTAGCTTGCCATTCTGGAGCCAGGTTGAAGATTAGAGGGGCAATGAAGAGTAGAAGTAACATCTTAATAGAACCTCCTTCCCTTTTCAGTGAGAAGCGCCTTTTCCTCTTGAGATGCGTGATCCCACCACACCTGTTAAAATTCCCCTGAAGAATTAAAAGTTGTTGCCTCCTCAGAGTCCTCTCAGCACTTCTTTATAGTATATACTAAACACTGGGTGTCCCCCACACCAAAATTCATATGAATCCTCAAACTCCTTGCGTGTTCAATTTACTGCTGTTCATCCAGAACTAGCACAGTGCTTGGCAACTGAGAAGGGTTGGGTTGAACCACCAAGCTTCGCTTTCACTCTATTGGTGCAAGCAAAAGGAATCCATTAGAACCAGTCTAGGGGGAGGGAGAAAGGGGAATTATTTAGAACTAGGAACATCTTAGCGTGCCTAAATTCAGGAAACCTCCACCAGGGCTTCGCGCTTCATTCTGTCTCTCTCTCTCTCTCTCTTTCTCTCTCTCTCTGTCTTAGGCCACATGGATTCTTATCTCTTTGTCTCTGAGTGGGTCTATTTCTTTTTTTTTTCCTCATCAGTTTTATCAGTTCAAGAACTAATAGAGATCAACTAGCTTCCGTGAACCCTACTTTTAAATTTCTGGGAGAAGGCCAGGCACCGTGACTCATGCCTGTAATCCCAGCACTTAGGGAGGCCAAGGTGGGCGGATCTCCTGAGGTTGGGAGTTCGATACCAGCCTGGTCAACACGGTGAAAGCCCGTCTCTACTAAAAATACAAAAATTAGCCAGGCATGGTGACGTGTGCCTGTAATCTCAACTACTCAGAGGCCGAGGCAGGAGAATTGCTTGAACCCGGAGGTGGAGGTTACAGTGAGCTGAGATCACACCACTGTACTCGAACCTGAGAGACAGAGCTAGACTCTGTCTCAAAATAAATAAATAAATAAATAAATAAATAAATAAATTTATGGGAGAGAGAATCTGACTGGCCAGGGAAACTGGTCATACAGTATAAATATAAGTGCAGAAGCTTAACTGAACAGGTAGTCTAGGGATTATTTTCCAATAACAGAGGGAATGTGTTGTGCAGACACTTCAAAATGCCTATAATACTTGCTGGCTTCATTTATTTCATGACGGCTGTGTCATGGTTACTAGTGTACATCTTTCTCTTTTCTACTATCTAGATGGAATGCTCCTTTAGAACAGGGAAAAAGTCTTCCTCATTTTGGTGTCCCCAGACCTAGCACAGTCTTTTGCACGTAATAGGTAATAGCAAACACTTATTGAACTGAATGAAAAACACTACCTTCTATTCAGCCTTTCATGCATCTTTCATCTTTATGAAAGGTACACATTCCATTGCTAGGCAAAAGACATGGTATAAAAGATAAATTTCCTTTTCCTGGCTTCAGTACTGTTTTTTATTAAATTGTCTTTAGCTCAGATAATTGCATTATTTCCATTTTGGGTTTTCAGAGGTCAAACAACCTCAGATCCAGATGTACTATGAATGCAACTATAATAGTTTCAGAGCAATTATCTCCATCCAGCTCTGTAGGGCAGAACAACTCGAACTCTGGAGCCCAGCTGGTGAGAAATCCTTTTATACATAGCCCTCTCAGAATCAGTCCAAACTGAACTCAAGATTAGTTTCAGCAGAGAATCTACTTAGCTGTGGCTAGTGGCCTAGGTAGCTGTTGCCTCTGCAGGCATCTAAGCAGCCCTGAGAACAGCTGAGTGCCCCAGGTCATACCTGAAACTCTCTGCCCATTAACCAAGGCCAGCGTAAGCTCATGTTCAACATCATTGCAGCAGCCAAGGTCAATCAGAAGAGGCAGTCTCTTTCTGGCCAATGAGTCACTGCAAATGGCTGGAGAGTTTCTCTTCATAGTTTATTACATCTCCTCTGATCTGCCCCCCTGGGGGAGAAGTTGGTTCATTGTTTACCAAAACCAGTTGCTCCCACTGGTAGCTCTGCTGTCTCTTTCTGCTCTGATGAGCTGCAAGCTTCAGGCAGAAGCATATTTCAGGGAAGGGGCGTTACAAACACAGCCTATAGCAAATGCAACTGGTTCTAGTTTGTGTCTTCCTTGCTTTGGCTCATATCAATTCATAAGGCCTTTTTCAGAGTGTTCTCAGCTCCTTTCCACATCTTCATTAGAAGGAGTTTGGGACAGGGCAAAGTGGCTTTTCTGTCCTACTGAAATGTCAGTTGTATTATTACACATATACCATGTTCATAATAGACATTCTAAGACTTTCATATCTGGGATTCTAATAAGGTACAATCCTGGCTGCTCCTTCTGCAAGAGGACACTGTGTGAGTGTTCACATACATATGTGCCACATCTCTGCATGAAATGCACAGAACTCCAATTTATCATTAGTTAATGCATTTAAATAACAATTACAAATACGAATCAAATGCATATGAACACAAGCAAATTTCTTTGACTCTCCTTTATCAGTTAATCAGGATCCTTCTTAGGTCTTCTGCAACAATTAGAGTTTTTTCAGAAAGTGGTCCAGAAAAAAAAAATAGCTGTGCTTTTAAAAAAATGTGTTAAGATCTTGGGCATTTAGTCTGTTGGCCAATTCTAGAGTGGTCATCCTGTCAACCTACCCATATGTGAGTCCGTCCTTCTGATTTATTATTGTTGAAAAAGAACAAAGAAGCTGCATTCATTTATTCTGAAGGATAGGGGAATTTCTGTTCCTCACTACAGTGATGCCACCTCTCACCAGAGTTCAATAATGTGAATCTCTTGTTAACACATATTTATAAGTTAGTTGTGTTCCCTTAAATATTTTTGCTTATATAAACTGTAGTTCTCAATTTTCTACCCATCTTATATTACATATTTCAGTTTGCGGATTACGCAGATGCCTTGTTCTTTCTTCTACACTGGAGCTTTTGGCCACTTAACGTTCTCTATTGACCTGAAGCTTAGCTGAGAAGAGAAAAAGATGAAATTTAAATGCATAATTTTTAAGTTCTAAATTATGAATTTGTCACTGTGCTTTTCTGAGATGTTTGAACTCTACTATAGGTCACTTTGAGGGGTCTTTTCAAATAGTATTTTTATTTTTTCCATTTTTTAATTTTTTGAGCTTTTTATTTAACTTCCTGCACTATTCTGATGTAGTATTTTTTATTTTATTTTTTAACAAATGTGCTCTCACTATGTTGGCCACAGTGGTCTCAAACTCCTGGCCTCAAGCAATCCTCCCATCTCAGCCTCCCAAAGTGCTGGGATTACAGGTGTGAGCCACCACACCCAGCCTCAAATAGTATGTTTAAATATTAACATCATTTCTCTAAGGTACCCTGTATAGAAAATATTTTCCTTGAGTGTTTGTTTACAGACTAACTGTTCAAATGGGAACCTAATAAGGGCAAAACAAATGATGATAATTAGTATGTCCCTTCAATTATTTGTGGGTCAGAAAAATCCGTAGCAAGATAGACAATATAAAACAGCTGAAATAACAGGGGCTTTGGGTCAAACAGAACCAGGTTTGAGGCCCTTATAGTTATGAACTGTGTGACCCTGGACAAAGTACTTAATCTCAGCAAGCCTGTAAAATGAGGACAAATATAACATCTAACATTTGTTCATTACTTTTTATGTACTGGGCACTATGCTAATTATGTCACATGCATTCATTATCTCATTTTGTCCTCAAAATAATCCCATGAGGAAAGTACTATTAATATCCTCATTTTACAGATGAAGAAATTGAAGTTCAGAAAGGTTGAGTAACTTGTCCAAAGTCACAGAGTAGCAGAGCCTGTAACTCAATGTCATGTCTGTCTGGCTCTAGAGACCAAGTACATAAACACCACTAGTAGTACTCCCAATAGTAGTACTCCCCTTATAGGGTGAATTGCAAGGATTAAATGAGATAATGCATGTAAGGCACATGCCTAGCACATAGCACTGTTATTCTTACTAAATGTTATTATATATTACTAGCTAAAATTTGTATAGCACTTTACTGCTTGTAAAGCTCATTTACATAGTAACTCATTGGCAACTGTCTCAGAAAAGTTAAAAGACTTGGTCAAGGTCATTTAGCTTGTAAGCACACTGACATCAGAACCTGGATCTTTTAATTCCAAAACCCAGCCATTTTACCTTGGCTTTTAATTACTGGGGAGTGCTATGTTTTTCTATAGTTATTATTAGTAAGAGGTAGCTATTTTCAGATTAGGTGAGTTCTAATCTTGCCAGCCTCTAAATTGCTCCTTTATCTTGGTAAATCTTGAAATCTGTTTCTTGATTTTCTGCTTGATTCTCTCCTTTATGTCAGACAATTCACCTTTCCAGAAATGTGGAGAAGTCTCATTTGTCCTACTCTCACATTCTTTTCCACAGTTAAATATACACATGTAGGTAGATGTCAAATTATGAATGGGCTGTAGTTTGTAAGGTTATTTTGTAAGTTGGTTGTTTAGAAATCTGAGCATTTCTCCCATGTTTTGAATGAAACTTAAGTCCCATAGGGAACCCATAGGAACCTATTATGAGCCTGTGCCAGATGCAGGAAAAGGGAGAGGGAATGTGGAGAATTATGAAGCTCCTTCAATTCATTCTGGGCTGGGCTAGATAAAAGTTTTGAAAGTCTTTGCTTTTCACATCTCCTCACCTCCTACAGCTTGTCTTGTTTCCTAGTGTCCCTTCTCTTTCTACTGCCCTGTACAGCCCCCAAATCAGGCCTGCCGTACACCAAGGAGTCTTCTAAGTTACAAAACTATCTACCTGCTCCTACTATTTTTTTCCTCTTCTCCCTCTACTCTAAATGGTTGTTTGATATGATATAGGAATTTGTAGAAAAGTAGGCTAATGAAATAATTCACGCTAAAGTAGGAAAGGCTGACTTCCCTTATCCCTACTAGAGGTGCTTACATTTTTAAAAGATTATTAATAATGCAAGTGAATTTGTAATTGGTGGGAGCTGTAGCAGTGAAACAAAATAAAATGAAAAATGGATATTATGTAGAAGGCATTTTGGAAGAGGTGTGTTGCAATCTGGGTAGAACAGCCCAGATAGGGTCTAATTCTTGTTCCATTCCTTAAACTCCCTCCAGTGCATTTACACATACGTGTGCCAAACACACCTCATCAGTTACCTTGGCTTCTAGTCTTTTTTTTTTTTTTTTGAGACAGAGTCTTGCTCTGTCACCCAGGCTGGAGTGCAGTGGTGTGATCTCAGCTCACTGCAAACTCCGCCTCCCGGGTTCACGCCATTCTCCTGCCCCAGCCTCCCCAGCAGCTGGGACTACAGGCGCCCGCCACCATGCCTGGCTAATTTTTTTGTATTTTCAGTAGAGACGGAGTTTAACCGTGTTAGCCAGGATGGTCTCCATCTCCTGACCTCGTGATCTGCCCACTTCGGCCTCCCAAAGTGCTGGAATTACAGGCGTGAGCCACCACGCCCAGTCTGGCTTCTAGTCTTTTCCTCATCAACCAGATAACTATTAGCATGATAGCATTTCAGAACTGGAAAGGGTTTTAGAGCTAATGTCATTAGCTTATTTTATAATTGAGGAAATAGGGTTCAGATAGCAAGGCTCGTGTTCACAGTTCTTCTGCCTAAGAATCTAGGACATTTTCATCTATACTCCATGCTTAGCTTTCATAAGTCTTGTAAAATAAACTTAGAAATGCTCATGCATTGACCTTGTTCACTTATCCACTTGGAATTTCTTTTTTCTCTTTGGAGTTGGCAGGTGGAAGCCATCAGTGCTGGAGGCAAGATAGTCTGACCTGGTGTTCTTACCAACATGTTCTGGCCTGGAGGCCTGGGATTCTCTGTCCTCTGCCAAGTGGAGGAATTGGAAAATTAAAGGTTGTTTGGGGGCCTGGGCACATGCTTTCTTCTTCTTTAGCTACTTATAGGAGATGTCATGAGATTTTAAAATGCATGTGAAAGTGTTAGGATCATGATTGCTTCTTTCTTCTTTCTCTCATTGAGCATTTGTGTTTTCACTCTAACAATTGGAACAAGTCTTTTTGCTGCCTTAGCAGTACATCATAGTGGTGGGGATCCTGGTCTCTAGAAAGGCAGACCACCTGGGGCCATATCTCAGCCACTACTTCCTGGCTGGATTACCTTAACACGTTACTTCACTTCTGTGCCTCAGCTCCTTCATCTGGAAAATAGAAACACTAATAGTTTACACTATATGGGGTTGTTTAATATATGGAAATGCTTAATAAATGTTAGTTGTTGTCATCATCATTATCATCAATATCTATGGGCCTTTTTAGTTTGCTTTTTTATTTAAAAAATTTTTTTATACTTAAGAAAGGGAAGCTTTTCTGGTCTTAGCTGCCTTTCTCCATTGCCTAGCAATCTGAAAATAGTGCAGTCATTGAAGGTTAAGTCGACCCTTTATGCAATTCTTGCCTAGGAGGCCTCATTGTGTATAGTGAGTCACCATCACTTAGAAGTGGACAGTGAGTCAGTAGCCTATTAAGGGGAGGTCAGAAGTTCCCCTGGCTCAAAACGAAAGGATCCAAACCCAACCCTGGGGTACAGAAAAAACAGTGTACTTATATGGCTGACTGGACTTGAAGTACCATGGAGTACCTGGACTACTCCAGTGAGAAGGCATAATACGGTGGGTAAACGCTGGGGCTTTAGAATCACACAGGCCTCAGTTGGATTTCAACTCTACCTCTACCTTGCTGTGTGACCTCAGACAAGTTGCTTAACCTCTCTGTGCCTCGTTTTTCTATCATCTGTAAATGGAAATGATCTTAACAGAAATTACTTCATGATACAAATGCTTGGGAAAGTGCTAAGAATCAAATAAATACTAAAAAAAGGTAATTATTATTATTATCATCACCATATCATCATCATTAATGGGAGTCAGGATAGACAGTTCAGGGATCAGGGATAATGGAGGAGCAAATTAAGGGGGAAAATAACAGGAACAAGTCTGTATCTTTGATGTGGTGAGTTTTAGGTAGTGACACCTCATTTAGCTAGTATTAAGTATGACAGAAGTCATAATTTATTCTTTACTGCACACCTATGAAAGAATGAGTGATGTGTGTTCTCATAATTTCCATTTTGTAAAGGAAGATTCTGAGGAATAGAGTCTAAACAATCTTCATGAAAAAGTACAGATCTGATTTAGCAGCAGTTAGGAGCTAAGCTTCCATTCAGATCCTGTTGTATAGGGGTAACTCTTCTGGCCTAGGCAGAGAAGACCTTGTTAGGTCTGTGAGTCCACAGTATCTAAAAATATGAATGTCTATAATCATCCTGTCATTCTTCTTCCTGATCTCAATTGGCCCTCCTGATTTCATGCCATCTGCAAATTTGCACATCCTTTGTGCTCCTTTTTGCTCACATTTTATGCCTTCTTTTACCATCTCATTTACTCTGCATGTTTCAATCTCTCTGGGCTTCCATTTTTCTTCTTTTTTTAATGCAGTGTTGTTTCTCTCTCTCTCTCTCTCTCCACTCCTTTGCAGCCCCCACCTCCTCCCTCCACACCAATCAAATTCCTGCTTGTTTCTTGCCATATTCATTATCCTACCTCATTCCCCTCTTATTCCTAGAAAACAGCACACTCACCCTCCCCTCCTCCAACTCTCAGGCCCACCCTCCATAAATTCCAGCAGCCTGGCAATCAGTAACTTTAGCATCACACTTCACAGCTCTCCTAGTTTACACTACTTGTTACTACTCTCCTTGCTACTGCTCTCTAGGGTTTCTGCTAAAAAAAAAAAAAAAAAAAAGCTTCACTTTAAAAATATCTTGGGTACAAGTTGAACCTACAGTTAAGTTTACTCACACATTTACACATTTCATGATTTTATTTTAACTAGTAGCTCAAGTCCATGCTCAATTATGCAGTGAAAGAAGGCTAGATCCTTAAGAAACAAATTTTTCTCTATTGTAAAGAAGAAAAATCACCTAACCACTCAACAGAAACCCCAGTCCTGGGGCCACTCACCCTCTTATCTCCCTACTCCCCCAATCTCCAGCTAATGGGACTTTGCTTTTTCCTTTGCCGGGTCATTTATTTCACTTTTCCTGGCGCTCAGATGGCCTGAGTCTGTGTATGTGTGCACACGTGTGTGGCCACTGCTTTTCTTCCAAAGGACTCACCTCTCTTCTGCCATTTTACTAGGACACAGGAGGCGGCTCTCTGCTCTCGCTCTCCCTCTCTCTTTTTCTCCCTGCCCCCAACTCAGCCTGGGCTTTTTCCTGTCTCTTAACTCCACCAGTGCAGCAGCAACTAGCTGAGCTGTTTGAGAGAGAGAGAGAGAGAGGGAGTGTGTGTGTGTGTGTGTGTGTGTGTGTGTGTGTGTGTGTGTGCCTGCGTGCGCAGCTAGGCCAAGCCTGCGAGCCTGCCTGTCACTGGAGAGTTTTAGTTTGCATTCAGAAGAAAGGAGGAGGAGAGACAAGAGGGGAGGAGGAAAAGGTGGAGGGGGGAGGAGTAGGGGGGGGCGCAGAGAAGGGAGGGAGAATGTCTTGTTTGTGGCTTGTCAGCAATTGCTTGAGACAAGCTTCCATGTGTGAAAGCTACTTGGCATGAATGCCTGGGCCGTACCAAGTGTCACCGCAGCAAGAGGGGGAGTCAGAAGAAAAACAGATCAGACCAGAGCAGACAATAGGCCCCTAAAGTGTTCCCCCTAAGTTGCTTTGATGTTGTCCTGGTGTCTTGATACCAGGAGGCCAGGGATTGCAGGAAAAGGGTCTTTTTTGTCTTCATTCACTTTCCCCCCTCAGTTTCTGAAATGATTCTCCAGAATTTCTCCTCATAAAAAAGGTAAGAGCCCTAACAATTCCTTCTTCCGTGGCAGGCTTGTTCGCCTGTGCCTGGAAGTGGGGGTCTCATTCCTGCGCTGCTCTGGAGGAGCGCTGGGGTCCTGAGATTGGAGCTCCTGCTTTGCCCCTGGAAGTCTTTCAAGGCATCCAGGACTGGGGATGGCCCCTCTTTCGAGGGAACCCCAGTAACACGATCTGTGCCTCTGGGTTGGTGGGGGAGAAGGGGTGGATGGAGAGGGGTGGGAGGAGGGTGTGAAGGTGGGAGGGAAAAGAGAGAGAGAGAGGGAGCGCGAGAGAGGGAAGCCTGAAAAAGAGGGAGAGAAGGGCAGAACCTTCGTTCAGGGAAACCCCAGCCCAGAGCCCAGGGAGGCCTTGCAGGCTCCGAGCTGTGCATTCTCAGGCTGAGCAAGGGCCGGCCAGGGCTCCTCCGAGTGACTGCAGAGATTGCATCGAGCTTTGTGTGTGCCAGTGTGCCCGTGGGTCTGTGTGTGCGTGTGGACTTCCCACACACTGCCCTGGCGTGCCTCGCTGTGAAGGGGAGGCACCCCGATCCTTACCACCCCAGCCCAGACTCTCCGAGGAGGAGCGGCATGGCAGGCAAGAAGGGAGAGCAAGAGAACTCTGCCACAAGACGATCCAGAAACTTTTCCGGTCTCAGGGATTCCTCTGGTCGTAGAGACTGTAGAGTTGTGGGGTGCCCCGTGCCTCAATTTCCCCATCTGTAAAATCAAGGGAGCTGATCAGGGATGCTGTATGCCTCCCTGGGATTGAGCGAAACAGAACAGATCACTGTGTCTGAAACGCGTGGAGAAATCGTCAGCTAGAGATGCTGTGGAATCACAGAGTAGAAGTGTTATCATTATTCTTGATCGTCATCATCAGGGTAATAAAAACATCATTAAAGACACCCTGAGACAAATAGACTGAGGAGCACAGATCAAGTGTCTGAGCATTTCCAAGGAAACAAAAAGCCTTGTTCCACCTGTTGGCTTCTGTCCTTTTTCTCTTGTGTCTTTTCGTTAGATTTATTGGCCGATTTGTACAGAGAATGGGGTGGGAGGGGTTGGGTTTTCCCCTTTCCTCCTCCTTGTACATATTTTTGTTTTAAAGAAGGTCAATGTAAGATGCTTGAGCGAGAAAATGTGCCTCCTGTTATAGCAGTTTATTCAAGACCTTGTGTTTTCTGGCGCTGGCAGGGCATGCAGACACATCTGTAAACTCTACCTTGGAGGTTAAAGATTTTTATTGTGGCTTTTAGAGATTAAATGAGATTTATTTACAATTGCTGTTTATCAGAGAGTAAATATCTTACTGTGTGTGTATGAGGCTAAGAATGTGAAGGCTGTTTACTCGCTGGTGGTTTTGTGGATAAAACCTTTTGCTTTTTCAAGTGACATCTTGACGGATGGAATAGAGGGCTAAAATCAGTGCCTAACATTCATCTTTAAAATTTTTTTTTGAGGAAAAAAAGTCTGCTTATTTTCTTGAATTGTGGATTTCCTTTCTTCTGTTCCTACACAGTGATTGTTTAAAGGCTCTCAGTTGTAGCTCTCTCTGAATTCTCTGGAGGAATTCTGCTTTCTTACCTAATTCTAGGTTTTCTGTGACTCTGCTACTTGTCCAAAAAAATCTGTAAAAGTCTAGGAGGCTGTGCCTCCTTCCATTCTAACTGCAAATGTTTATCAGACTGACTCCCTGTGATAGCTGGAGATTGAAGCAAAGGGCCAGCCCTGGTTGAGAATATTTATGTGCTTTTCACAGAGGCCTGGAAACCTGACTTCTGAGTATGGGAAAAGCTGAAGGAAAGCCATTAGTTGGCTTGGATCTGGCAAGAAGGTCCCCCTACATTTAAGGTTTTATTAAAATAAAGCTGTATTTTATGTATATATATCTGAAAACTTAATTGTTTTCTACTTTATAGTCAGAGATCTTACCATGGTTGTTCCTGACAAGATTTCAGGGTCCAGATATCTTCCTAAAATGTTAGAATTTAAGAACTGCAAGGAAAAAGAAGTGTTATTCCATCATGTTATAGATGAGGATGTTAAGGTCCAAGAGAGGTAAGCACTGATCTGAGGCGGGTGCAACAAAGCTGTGGTAACATCTAGACCACACCCTGGGGTTCAGAGTACCCCGAGGGTCTTCATGCCAGGTACCCTTACCTCACACCCACATTTGATTTTACATACTCCAGCACTTGGCCAACCAAAGAGAGGCATCTTTTGTAGTTCTGCTTGCTGTGCTGGATTACAGCAGCACACTCTGCCCTGCTCATGTCATCAAATGGTACAAATATGACAAACATGGGTCCACAACATGAGTTTGCATAAATTCATTCATGTATTCATTTGTTCATTCAACTTATATTTTGGGGCTCTTTACTCTGCAGCAGGCAAATACTGGGCACTGAGGATATAGGAAGAGAAAGGCGGATATACCCCTGCCCTCAGGGAACTTACAGTCTTGTTGGTATGATCAACATTAACCACATGGTCACACAAACCAATAATCATAATATTGATGATACTTATTGAACAGCATGCAGGTATTATGACGTAGTGCATAGAGTTGCATAAGTTATTGACTCGAAGTGTGTAACTAGACATAAGCTAACCGTTCTCTTTCTCTGTGTGGCTGAGTTCCCCTTGCCCCAGCCAACCTCCATTCCACTGGTGCCATTCCTATTCACAGGGAGCCCAGCAATTCCAAAGAGCAGAAAATTCTCCTTCCCTCTCTCACCATCCTTCACTCTCTCTCTTTATCTCAGCACACAGACCAACAAATAATATCTGCTAATCCCCTACACTTGTGCCATGAAGTAACTTCACTCTTGTAGTGAGCAGCCTAACATTGTTACCTGGATAATTCATGTTGACCGTGGTTAGTGAGACTCTGATCTCGTTTCACTGATTCCATCGTTCTTCCAGGGCTGGTACTAAACACTCAGCTGCAAGAGACTCCACCGTTATCACTGTCATCTTGGAATTCCAAAGACAATATAATAAAATGACCTTTCTTACCCCTCCCAGCAAGGACACATATCCTACCCCTCCCAGCAAGGACTCATAAAGGGAAAAAAAATTAAATACCTTTTTAGCAGATCTCTGGTTGTGCTATTAAAATCTGACTGGTTTAGTGATATCAAAGACAGAACTTTTTTTCTCTCTCTCTCTCTTCCTCCTATTTGTGGCCTTTCTTGGAAAGAATATAGTGTCTGGTTGAAATGCCAGTCATTTCCACAGAGGCAGATTTGTGTTAATGCTGGCATCACCATTTTCTACATCATGTCTTTCTCTAGTACTCAGTGGAGTGTTGTCTTCAGTGTTGTCAATCCATCTTTTTTTAAGATTAATTTAACAGTTTTTTTAGAAGACAGACATGCCCACCCACACATAAATCATAGGTTCGATGCCTATACTTTGGAAACCCACACATAATGTGTGGTTAAGTCGTGTCATGAGAAAAATAAGAGTCTATTCTACATACCCAGCATTGTTACACAGGGATGTGCCCAGCCCACATTGTAGCAACAACCTAAACCGGAGCTTGCCAGCTTGCTGTGGTCTGCATTTGGCACCTGTGGCCAACGCCTCCTCCTCTGAGCGGTATGCACTTCATTTGCAAGTCTTTGATCACTTCCGACATACTCTTCCCCCACCCCAAGTGTGTTACTCACCGGGGAGCTGCCTCTTGGGGAGGCAGT
The DNA here is from genome assembly GCF_028885625.2 of Pongo pygmaeus. Classification (NCBI taxonomy): domain Eukaryota; kingdom Metazoa; phylum Chordata; class Mammalia; order Primates; family Hominidae; genus Pongo; species Pongo pygmaeus. The sequence goes on along the minus strand of NC_072373.2, from coordinate 107,715,601 downwards.
CTGAGTTGGCATTGGAAGAGTAATCTAAGAGGAGTAATCCAAGTGGGGAGTTGAGGAGTGAGTAGAACGAGGATCTGGTCAGAGGAAAGATTTAACAGAACTGGAGAGCCAGACAGCAGTGATAACAGGTCATCTTTAACTCTGGGGGAAGAAAACTGAAGACTGTTATGACATTTTAAAGGTGCAATGTGTAGGTACTCTGTATAAATAAAAATTCTAGAGTCTCTAGTCCTGCTGAAAGTAAAACCAACACAACATACAGGACATTCCCAAAATTCACAAGTTACAAATACGGCTTTTGCATGTAGCTTTACTGAAGGGGATTTTGTAGTTTTTCTACTCCCAAGAGACATAAATATAAGATGTACAATGGAAATTTTCTCCATTCCTTTTAAACCTTGACATTTTAATTCACTTTAAAATGTCTGCTTAGTCCTCTATTATAACAGCTCTGTGAATTAAACAGTATTGTTATCCTTCTGTTATATTTGAGTAAGGTTATGTGACTCACCCAAGGACTCACAAGAAAATGAGGGGTTAAACTGCTAGCTAATTAAATCCCCCTGTTAGGCCATCTCTGCAAGAGATGAGAAGCAAGAGAACAGAGGAAATCACCTCGACATTCAGATTAAAGGTACCGTGTTGACTTGGCATTAAAATAATTGCCTTGGGCCAGGCACGGTGGCTCAGGCCTGTAATCCCAGCACTTTGGGAGGCCAAGGCGGGCGGATCACGAGGTCAGGAGATCGAGACCATCCTGGCTAAAATGGTGAAACCCCGTCCCTACTAAAAATACAAAAAAAATTAGCCGGGCATGGTGGCGGGCACCTGTAGTCCCAGCTACTCCGGAGGCTGAGGCAGGAGAATGGTGTGAACCCGGGAGGCAGAGCTTGCAGTAAGCTGAGATTCTGCCACTATACTCCAGCCTGGGTGACAGAGTAAGACTCCAAAATAATAATAATAATAATAAATAATAATAATTGCCTAAGTTTTGCCATTCCCCCCTTTTTTTTAAACACTAAGATTTAGAGTGTTCATCGAAAAAAGGGATCCTAGTTCTGGTTTAATAATGACATGTTTTCTACAAAGTGCAATGGACCAGCTTCTAGCTTTGGTTTTGCCAGTCTGTGGCCTAGAAATCCCCATTTTACTTCTCTAGACCTCTCAGAATGAGGGAATTGGACTAAATCATCTTTAAGCTTCCTTCCAGCTCTGCTATTCAGTGTTTTTCTGATTCTGTGAATAGGATACTTCATGAATCTGGTCTTTGGTCACCTTATATGAAGCCCAATTCAAGAACTATAGTTATCAAAGGGGAAAGGGTAGTGGGTTTTGTGGATATATAGGATTCATTCCTATACATCTATATCTATCATACTGACTATGTTGACATTTTGAAGGGAAAAGCTCAATGGGAAAAAGTGAGATTTTAATTTATATCTTTTAGGAGAAATTGCCAGTCAGCATTCAGGCACATGTGCAAGAGACTAAAGAACCATTTCTGAAAGAATAGGCTGTTTCGAATGCATGTTTTTCTGTACAAGTAGGAATTTAAAATGGATGGGCACTGGGTACATCTCTTAGCTCTGCTGTTCTCACAGCCTTTTCCATAAAAATCGTGTTTTTTTTTTTTGTATTGTGCTCACATGTTGTTTTGAGGATGCAAAGAAACGGTGTAAGCAACTATAGTGCTGATGATACATGCTATGCGTTTAACACTGTGCTTTTGGGGATGACAGGACAATCTTTATGACATGCAACTCCTGAAAGAGATTATTGAAGACTTGCTGATATGTTACGTTTGTGTGTGTGTGTATAAAATATGTGTGTGCATATATATTATATATGCCTTTAAGATATGAGTAATAAGCTGCTTCTGAAATGTGATTGAGGGTGAGACAGAGGGTAGAGAATGAATGATGTTTTCATTAATCATGTCATCTCTATGAGTAATTCCAAGCACTATTCATTTGAAATTGGTTAAAACTTTGAAAAGATACAATTTAAAAATTTTACACAATGGCTCTTAATGCAATTTTTAGAACTCCAGAGTAAATTTTCCTGCCATGTTTTAGGAATATCATCTTGCTTGGAGCAAGGGAAACCAGTTCAAGGTTGCTTTGACAGTAAACCACTGACTCTATTTTAATTAGTTTTACGTTTTCTCATCTGGAAAAAAATAGTATGTAAGATATAATTACTTTCTAGCTGGGAAAGAGGATTTTGCACACTGTATGTAATAATTTTTTGACTTACAATATTCCTTTATTCTGGGTTGCTTAAAATTCCTGACATTGAATATCTTGCTTAATGTCATAACAATAATAATAAGTAGATGCACAAGAGAAATTTATTATTAACTTTAAAGACAGGAAAAAAGAAATAGTTTAGTGAAGTGGACAAGCCAGTAAGACTTTTAGAACCTAAGAATGTACTCTGTAGAAATTTGTGAAGTGTTTGGTTACCGATGAATGCTAAACATTATAAAGGAAAAGAAAAGCATATTCTACATATTATTGTTGCCAATCTAATTTTTAATGATCTAAGTAGTTATCAAAAGTATTCTTAAAGATTCAAAATGCCTTCAGTTTAAAACTTTGGAGAGCTTTAGTAATTCCATGAAAATCACAATCACTCTTTTTCCTGAAAAATACACAAATTCAAAACTACCACTAATGGCATTTGAAGGAAACCAAGTTGTCATTTGCTCACAAGAGAAACTTATGAACCTTGAAGTAGCTTTTTATCTTGGATAATACCAGATATGTTGGACTTTCTGTTATCCTTAGGGCTTGTGCAGTTAGTACATGTTTGAGGAGAGAAATTTTGCTGCGGGTCTGTGGACAAGGGTCATTTTGAGTGAAGGTTAAGGTCATACTCGCTCTAAGGATGCTTGGATTGGTGGTTTACTGTATAGACATCCATGACACACTGGAGTGTTTAAGGCAACCATAGTCTAAAGAATTCAGGACTTTAACTCCTGTGCCAGTGCCCACGTTGCTGTCTCTGCCTGGAATGTCTTTTTGCCTTATCTTTTCCAAGCCAGCTCCAGCTGCTCCTTTCAAGATTTATCCTGGGCATTTCTTCTGGGAAGTTTCCTGGACCCAAACCATGTCATTCCTGCTCTACCACCTCTTAGATTGGGTATGCACTTATGTGGCTCTTATCATACTGCACTAGAATCGTCTGCCTCCTGCTCTGGGCTGTGGCCCCTCAAAGATTGGGATTGTTTGTAGTTTTTGTACCCCTAATCCTTAGCATAGGGTGAAACAGAATAGGCAATCAATAAATGTTGGTGAATGAATAAACAGTTCACATTGAAATAGAGCTGATTAATAAATTTAATTAAATATACATCCAGAGGCTGAGATGGGAGAATTGCTTGAGACCAGCCTGGGTGAGAGAGTGAGACACTGTCTCAAAAAAAAGTATAAATACAAAAAGAATTGACAAGAAGAATCTTAAATTGCAACCTTATGTTGCATTAAAAAAAGGAAGTTTCTGATAGGGTATCCGTCTTCTCTCCTGTTGCAAAGAATAAAATACACAATCATGATAAAGCATTTTGTATACTCTCAAATTCTCTCCTTTTCTTTCTTTCTTTCTTTTTTTTTTTTTTGACTGAGTTTTGCTCTGTTGCCCAGGCTACAGTGCCGTGGTGAGATTTCGGCTCACTGCAACCTCTGTATCCTGGGTTCAAGTGATCCTTCTGCCTCAGCCTTCCAAGTAGCTGGGATTACAGGTGTGCACCATGACACCCAGCTAATTTTTGTATATTTAGTAGAGACAGAGTTTTGCCGTGTTGGCCAGGCTGGTCTTGAACTCCTGACCTCAAGCGATCCGCCCACCTCAACCTCCCAAAGTGCTGGGATTACAGGCATGAGCCACTACACTCAGCCTCCTCTCCTTTCTTATGCCCAGCTTTTTCCCCCTAAAGCTTTTGTTTTTCATGTTTCCCATTCTTGGACCTTGTGATTTCCTACGATTTTATTTTTTACCTCAAAGAATCACAGATGATAAATGAGTTAGTTAAGTTTGCCTATCTTACCTGCTATTTATTAATATTAGGTAGTAGCTAAAGAAGAGAAGTTTCTTCTAGCTCAGAAACAGGAAAAATCAGAGATCTTTGAGGAAGTCTGGACAATTAAAGAATAGAAGGTGAATGCCTGACTTCCAGGAATCTGCAATTGTGACCATCTGAAACAAAGAAGGAGTCACTGTAATTTAACTTTCATTTTCTAAAAAAGGGCTTCTGGTTGCAAAGGACTGACTCACTCAGGTTTCCTCTAGAAAAGTGACATTCATTGTGAAGATGCTCACAGACAGAGCCTGCAATCAAGACTCGGAAACCTTTTAGGTGCTGAGGCAGCTCTAGGGACAACCTTCTCTTTCATATCAGTCTGATTCTCTCCCTCTGTGTTTGCTTTACTCAGGCTCTTTTGCTACTCACTGCTTTGATCTTTTAGCTTTATTCTGAGTAACCACTCTCAATCTCGTAGGTTTTTAATTACACCCCTAATTGTTGCTTCTTTGACTTGTCAAGAGCCCCATGTCCAGAATCTACTCTCTCTACTCTCCCCGCTTCATGGCTTTTCCTCATGGTTTCTTTCCTTACATTCTTTCAGCTGCAATTTTCCCTGATAATTGCTTCCTTCTCTCAGAATTCCCTAATTTAGATTCCCAAGAAAGGATCCAGTTAACCCAACTCATCTTTTCACTGCCATGCTTTATAGGTTCTTAGCCAGATTAAGGTTGGAGTTGTCCATGAGTCAGAAGCTCACCTCTAGTCTAGGATGTTGTGGTAAAGGGAGATGGGTAGGGGTAGAGTGGTTGTCACTTGGTATAAAACTGGATTGTCTTTTAGTACGAACCATGGAAGGGCCATCTTCCCTTCCATGTAACTGGCAATGAATATATTTGACACAGCTAATATAAGCTCATTATGGAAGTCTAGGAAATTAAGGCTAACTAGATTATTAAAAATTAAAATTTTCATGGGTGACAATTAGTATAACTGAGATAAAAAGACCATGAGAACAATAGCAAATTTATAACAAAAAAAAAAGTTGGGAGAGGGAAGTGTATTAGAGTTAGCTCTTAGACGAGTGACGTCATTTCATGTATTTATCAAAAAGCAAGAATAGGTGAATAGTGAGAGTGAGAATATATTGACATGGATCCCACAGGCTAGTTTAAAAAGCAAGCATAGTACTGGAATTGGGGACCAGGAGGAGGATAAATAGAAGCATTAAACTCCATAGGGAGATTCAAAGCCTGTGCTTTCTTCCTGTGCTTTCTTCCTATGCTTCCCTGTTCTGTACTTGATCCAACTTATTTGTAGCTTCTGGAACAGTCTGTCCTGAACTGGTTATGTGACCTTGGGCTGGTTATTTGTTCTCTCTGAAACCTCAGTTCATCATCTGTAAAATAGGGATAATAATTGTTATTTAAATAGCTTGTCTTAAGAATTAAATTAGATGGGATCATATATTTAAAGTGACTGATACACATTACCTGATATGTAAAAGGCACTCAATCAGCTGTAGCAACTATTCTAGAACATAAGGAGGAAGGAAATGTTGACGGAACAATGTGCTGGGTAAAATTCTACTTTTTATATCATTTATTCCTTATAGCAGTCCTGAGGGACTTGTATTATTATTTCTACTTTATAAATGAGGAGACAATAATAATAATTGAGTATTTGCTACGTGCCACACACTGGGCTAAACTCTTCCAGGCATTGTCTCATTCAAACTGTGATAGGTGCTATTAATACCTTCATCTCATAGTTGAGGACACTGCGATCTAGAGAGTATAACTTGCCCAACATCATACAATTAGTAAGTGACAACTAGAGTGTAAGTCTATCTAAAGCTGGGTCAGTCTGACTGCAAAGTATTTCCAAAGTCATATAATTGCTAAGTGACCGAGTCAAAGCTCAGATCTTGTTAAGGGCAGTACTTCTTCAGTGCACAGCCAGAGGTACATGCTGATTGAATGAAGGATAGTGGCAGGCACACACCTATTAGGGTCTCTGACTCTGAGTGCCATGGTTAGTCAAGAGTAAGTTTTGGATAGGGTACTGTTATGGTTCGGCTGTCCCCTCCATAACTTATGTTCAAATTTAATTGCCATTATGACAGTATTAAGAGGTGAGACCTTTAAGAGGTGGAGAGGTCATAAGGACTGCATCCTCATGAATGGATTAGCGCTGTTATCTTGGGAGTGGATTAGTTATCGAGGGAGTGGGCTCCTGATAAATGATGAAATTGGCCCCCATTTTCCCTCTGCTATGCCCACATGTTCACTCACCAGGTGATGCCTTCTGCTATGGAGTGGCCGTCACCAGATGTGGCCCCTTAATCTTGGACTTTCCAGACTCTAGCAAATAAATTTCTTTTCTTTATAAATGACGCAGTCTGTGGTATCCTGTTATAGCAGCAGAAAATGGACTAAGGTATAGATTTTTAAAAAGTTTTAATAATTTAAGTATGTCAAAATAAGGTCTCTGAGACCTGAGGAAGTGATTTAACAAACATGATAAATATCTGTTGTATGTCAGGCAATGAAAATGAGCTTGGCATTGTGGGGTGCAAGATGATTGAGGCTTGAATCCCTACCTTTAAGGTGCTTTCATCCTGGTGGAGAGAGACAGATATTCACAGAACTAATTATAAAGCATATACCAATGGATCAAAAGAACTGTGGTAGTCACGGGAGAGAACAATTAATTTGGTGGTGAAGGGAATAATGGTGGAAGGAATTGGGGAACACTTCATGAAGGAGATGACATTTGCAATGGTCCTTGAGGGATGAATGTGGAAGTACTAGAAGTCTTCTATAGTTTAGTTTTTCTTCACATCAGTGGTTTTACAAAGGGTGATATAAAGTAGCATTTTAATGACTGAATAATAGATTGAGGCCAGGCGCAGTGGCTCACGCCTGTAATCTTAGCACTTTGGGAGGCCAAGGCGGGTGGAACAACTGAGGTTAGGAGTTCAAGACCACCCTGGCCAACATGGAAACCCTGTCCCTACTAAAAAATACAAAATTAGCCAGGTGTGGTGGCGCATGCCTGTAATCCCAGCTACTCGGGAGACTGAGGCAGGAGAATCACTTGAACCCAGGAGGCAGAGGTTGCAGTGAGCCGAGATTGTGCCATTGCACTCCAGCCTGGGCAAAAAGAGTGAAACTCTGTCTCAAAAAATAAAACAAACAAACAAATGAAAAGATTGACAGATAATAATGCTTTTAAAGATTAGTTTCTTTGAGTGAAAGCAGAGAAATATCTACTCTTACTAACCATAAGAACATATTGGCATTTTCCTAGTCTGTACTTACCCAGAGTTCTGTTGAAGGAATCACAATGAAATGCCCTGTTCTATGCTTTCTAGGTTTGGGTTCTAGAGTTGAACAGCAATCTAACAGGGCCTATAAATCCCTGGTGTGACCATATGGGACACTAGTGTGAGTTCTTGTGTAGTACAAAGGAGTACTAAGGTACTGACAGATGGGTCATTTATTCATCTACTCTCTGAGATTTTAGTCTGTAGTTGGGAATTTCCAATTTTTTTTTTACATACAATACCAGGCTTTCTGGATTTGGTGGGTTTTTTGGAGACAGTCCTAATTTAAAACATTCTGCCTTGTCTCCATAAGTATATTCATGACTGGTAGTCAATATATTCTGGTGGTTGTTTCAGGTTGTTCAGTTATATTGAGTTTCTACATCCTAATCCTGTTTAAAGAGGGCCTAGTAGACGTCTTCTGCATTCTGGACTTTGTTCACTTGCTGTGACAAAGTGCATACTGACCGGTCTTTACACTGTAAGGTAGAACCCCCGCTAAGCTCTCTTGTTCTGTTTTGGTTCGGTTCTTTTCTTGGCTTCTCTTTTCCCAAACTCTGCAGATGGACATTAGACTCATTCTTATTTCAAGGTCTGGCTCAAATATCACATTCTGCACAGTCTTTTTCAATTCCTAGAGCCAGAGGACTCTTGTGTCCATGTTATCTTCTACTTTGCTTAGAATGATCATATTAGCTATATGTGTTCACTATCACAAATCCCTTAATAGAGAGTAAACCAGAGGGTAGGGATTTAGGTCCTGTTCACCTCTGCATCTCCAAGAGCACCCAGCAGAGTTCCTCTCCTTACAAGTGGTTGTGCTCAGAGATGTTTATTGAACTCAACTGAATTGAATGCTTGGCTTCATTGGATTTGCTTTGAGTATGGTAACATTGATGTCTGTGCCCCAGTTCCCTTTTGGAAAAGAAATGCTGCCTTAAAAATAAAAAGCATCTTAACTGATTTTGGGATGAAAGACACCATGTAATATAAGCAGTAATTGTAATTATTATTAATAAGCATCATTAAAATAGTATGAACTGATAGGATTACTTCCTTTGCTTGCTTTTGCCAGCAGAGTTGGCAGGTTTGATAAACTAACTGGTCTTTTCCATCTTCAATATCTATGATTCTTTGAAATTTTATGTAGACAAGTGCAAACTAATGTACACTGGAAGGAACAATTGAAACAGCTCATACTCACTGATGGGCTCTGAATTACTCTACTTGTAAGTGCTCAGGAAAAAGATCTCGGATTCATTGTGGATTGCTCAATGGAGACATCTGCTCACTGTGCAGCAGCAGTCAGAAGAATGAATGAGATATAATAGGCTGTATTAACTTTGAGAATGGGATAAAGAATAATGCAGAAAATAATATAGTGTGCATAATTTGGCATTGACTATTTCTGTAATTACAATAAAACATTTTAATGATATACATTGATGTTATGATTCACCTTAAAATCAGAAATCAGCATTGGGTCCTTTCATTTCAAAGAAAACAAAGCAGAAATACAAAGGTTCCAGGGAAAAACAACAGACAGTCTCAAAGACATACAGGGATTTATCTGTAATGAGAAACTGAAAAGACAAGGACATTTTAATTTTGGGTAAAGGGAAAGATGACATTGTATAAATTTATTTAAAATTAATGAAAATTTCAGAAAATTGCTAGAGCTGGCTTCTGTTTATCCTTAGTAATGGAGGTCAGAGATAGGCAGGATAATTGGAATCCTTGATAATCTCCAATCCTCATTTTAGCTATTAGTTGCAGCATCCTGTCCTACCAGTAGTTTTAACAAATGAATAAATATGATACCAGACATGACAGCTCAGGGTTTGTGAAGTGAACAGCTCATGAGAAAGGCAGTCTGGGCTATTGAGAAGTCCACAGAATTTGGAATCAGATGACCTGGGTTCTAGTCCTTGCTCCCTGTTTATTGTCTGCGCAACCTTGAATGAAGTGTTTAACTTCTATGAGACCTAGTTTCTACATAGGTAAAATGGAGATAGTGGAAATAGTTATTTTACAGGATCTTTGGGGGAACTGAGTGAGCTAGTTGGAAGTGATGGCTGGACTGTGCTGGTTGAGTATTTGTTGTTGAGAGTGCTTGCCTCAGGGGCCAACATATCTCCAGGTCCCTGGTGCTTACACACCACCTTTCTTTCTCTTCAATCTCCCACTTCTTACAATCTTGGCAAGAGATTTTAGAAGTATAAAATATTTTCTTCATCTCAGAATCAGCATTCCTACTCCCTTGCTCCCGAAAAGCCTTAAAATAATTTTGCACTCATTTTTATTACTGTATGATTAATTAGAGGTCATCTTATATAATCTTCACAGCAGCCCCTTGAGGTGGGTACTGCTATTATCCTCATCTTTCAGATGCAGACCCCAAGACATAGAAGACTTGTTTAAGAACACACAGTAATGGCAGACTAAAGAGTCAAACTTATGCTATCATGCCTCTGGGTTGGTTTACGAAGTCTAGAAAACTGAGTTATGTGACTATACTGATTTCTCCCCTGGGAAGTGACTGGCTTTCCTTATTTCCATAGGAACTCCTACTCTATACTTTGGCACCCAACTCAGGACTCACCTGCCCCCATGGAGGCTGTCCTAAGCCCTCTCTTCCCCTGTAAGAGATCATCTTGTTTGCCTTCACACCCTGTATTGTAGCTTTTAACGTATTATTTGCTTAACAACAGTAGAAACCCTTATACCCAATTCAATTAATACTTAGTGATTTAGTTGAACAAGTTAGTTAAGGCAGGAATCATACCAAATGATGGAAACATACCTTAAGCTTTTATTTTAACTTAAAACATGCCTCAGGTTTTTGATGTTGGGCCAAGGCCCCATCTTTGGAGTCGAAGGCTTCCTATTAGACTTCTGAGTCTCGTTTCTTACATAAGTCACACCCCTGAGGCTTTCCCAATCATTTTTTGTCCCGGGTTCTTTAAAGTGGAGCAAAATCTTAAAGACATTTGTGAGGCAATCAGATTTTCCAGATTTAATGATGTTTTGTGGTTGGCTCTCTCATGCCTAAGTTGATAGCACATTTTTTAGTAACTAATTTTTAAAGCCTTTTCTAAACATTCACCTTAGATCTTACAGAAACAACATCTCTTTTGCACTCATATTTCATTACTTTAAGTAAGTTTAATTAAATTGTGTAATTACAATAATAGGAAGAGCTAGCACAAATAGGCTTGGGAACAAACACTGATTCTTGGTGAGCAGACAGCTCCACTGGTGGGAGGAAGGGCATGAAGGTGTGCTAGAGTAGTCTACTACTAGCAGTGAGGCTCAGCAGATTGAGGGTCTTACGTCTTTACATTTATTTATTTATTTACTTATTTACTTATTTATTTTGAGACAGAGTCTCACAGTGTTGTCTGGGCTGGAGTGCAATGGCTCCATCTTGGCTCACCACAATCTCTGCCTCCAGGGTTCAAGCAATTCTCCTGCCTCAGCCTCCCGAGTAGCTGGGATTACAGGAGCCCGCCACTACTCCTGACTTTTTTTTTTTTTTTTTTTTGTATCTTTTAGTAGAGACTGGATTTCACTATGTTGGTTAGGCTGGTCTCGAGCTCCTGACCTCATGATCCGCCTGCCTCAGCCTCCCAAAGTGCTGGGATTACAGGTGTGAGCCGCCATGCCCAGCATCATTTATTTATTTATTTATTATTTTTATTTATTTATTTATTTTTGAGACGGAGTCTCCCTCTGTCTCCCAGGCTGGAATGCAGTGGCACAATCACGGTCACTGCAACTTTGACCTCTCAGGCTTAAACAGTTCTCCCACCTCAACCTGAGTAGCTGAAACTACAGGAGTGCATCACCACACTTAGCTAATTTTTAAATGTTTTTGTAGAGACACGGTCTCATTATGTTGCTCAGGTTGGTCTTGAACTCTTGGGCTCAAGTGATCCTCCCACCTTGGCCCCCAAAGTGCTGGGATTACAGGTGTGAGCCACTGCACCTGGCCATCTTTACATTTAAGGAGTGAATGGAGACTACAGATTAGTCACTTAAGTGTTGGTCACTTGAGACAGCTCCTGCTCAATATGACATGTTTCATGTCTTTGCCATAGATGAATGCCTTGAAAGTCTAGCTTGTATCTTTCTAGTTAGTCTCAGAACCTAGAGCGATGATGGGTATACAGTGGGCCCTCAGTGACCATTGACTGACTAGCTAACTGACCATACCAACAAAAACAAAGCTTGGCTTTGCCATTGCACATCCTCAGGTGGGGGTATCAAGCAGCAATGCACTGTCTAGAAGTTGAGCAAGGGGGAGAGAAACAGAGACAGATCTAGCAAATGAATTTCCAATATTGCTGCAGGATAAGATGATATATACCATTAAATAGTTTTAAAATGTAAGGCAGCTATAAAGAAGATGACTTTGTAGTAATGTAATTAACCTGGGTAACTCACTAGTGCAAAATAACAGTGACACAACTTGCTTGATAACATTTTATAATGGACTAGATACGTTCTTGTGTGAGGAAAAAAATCCTCATTTACAACCATAATATCTGAGCACAAAAAGTCTTTCTGGTGATTATGTTCAAGGCCAGCCAGATCAAGAAAAAATTTCCCTTATGGATATATCCTTGCAGCTTTGAGTTTATTATATGCTTCTGTGACAAAGTAAAGCATCTTGTATCGAGCACCAGTAGAGGAAAGAAGTCAGATCTGAAGGATATTCAACTTGACAAAGACATCTGTGGTAAGTGACTGGTTTGGAAGATAAGGGTAGAGGCTTGGTGATCGCAGGGATATCCTCCTTCCTAAGATAAAGCAGGCAAACACATTTAGCCTTGTGCTCAATAAATGAATTTCACGTTGAACTAAAATATACTGAACAAGCAGAGTTGGAAAGTTGTAGAATATTTACCCTACCATAGGAAATGGGATGAGAAAAAATATATATACATGTATATTTTATATATGCATGTCTACAATAGGAATAATCTTCCATAGGATCCCATGGGTGCAAACTTTCTCATTAATTTTCCACATTGGGAATCTGTAGGCTTCTTCCAATTATTAATTATTTAGAACCTCCCTGTTCCTCAAGAGGTTGTGAAGCAGTTGTCTAAAAAAGGAAGGATGAAATTAACATTGTACTGAGTACTCACTGTGTGTCAGCCATTATGCTAATTATTTAATATATGTCACCATATTCCTTTGAATGTAAGTTGCCATTGATTTTTGTAAGACCCACATTACTTTACGTGCCACTATGAAAGAAAAAAAACATACCCAATCAAACTGTATGTATACCATACATACTATCAATGTTAAAAAATGTGCATCTTAGAATCAGTGAGATGTGGTATGTCATTTAATTCTCCCAACAACCCTTAAACTAAGTAATAATATGGGTAGATGAAAAAAGTGAGGCTCAGAGAAGTCAAGTAATTTGCCTAAAGTCAAATAGCATGTAAGTGTCAGAGCTGCAGTTTGACCCAGATTAATCTGTCTCAAAATCTAGTATGCTGTCCTTAGTACCATGCTGCTGATTGAAATCAGTACTTGCCCAGAACTCAGAGCTAAATAAATAAATAAATGCATGGTATCCCCCTAAAAGCACTTATCTTTGGACTTCTCTCCCAAAGACCTTTCCTCAGAGAAAACTGTGGATGACTCTGGAGTCAATGGCTGCCATGGATTTCTAAGAGTAGAAGGAAATCTTGCGTTCCTTGGTCTGGTCTCCTCTGTGTCTGATAATGCCTGCTGCCCCCACCAACCTCAAGGAACCACACACGCTCTGTGGAAGCACAAGTGGGCTTTGTTTTTATCTACTTGTTGGTCCTGGTTCTATCTGTGGAGATGTGGAGAGTGAGCCTTACCCATCTTACTATGACGTGGCCCTGCCTGTATTTGAAAACAGGTGTGAGCGTCCCCCGAAGACTTCTTTTCTTCTAGCAGAACATTCTGAGTTCCTTATAGGACATGATATAGAAATCTCTCTTTCTCTCCAGCTACTATACGGAATGCACTTCAGTTTTACTGTGGTCCTTTTAAACAGAAGCATTCAAAATTGATTGCGTGGCTCCACAAGGAGTAGGTGAACTATCACCTTCCTTGCTTTAGTCCACACTTCTCTGGGTGCAGCCTGAGAGTGCATTTGATTTTTCCAGCACCTCATCACATAAGTATAAACTCCTCCTCCCCCTACTTCATCTCCTTTACTCTAGCCTTTTCTCCTCCTCCTTTTAAACACATGCTTCTATGTAGGCAACTTGGACTTTTGTAATTTTTATGTGGGGCTGAAATTATTTCTGCTTTTATCACTTTTGAAATTTGTCTTGTTAGATTTGATATTTTGAAGGTTTTTTTCTTTTCTTTTTTTTTTTTTTTTTGGCATTTGATGGTCATCTCTCCTATTTTTTTTCCTTCTTTACCAGGAAAGTCAGTGATCTCCTAATTTTGTAACATCCTCAAATGAGATTTTTTAAAGCATTTTCTATAGTTTTAGCCAAATCATTGCTATCTAAATTGAGTAGGACAGGCTCAAAGACAGAGCTCTTTGGGAGGTCATAAGAAATATTTTCGTTGTTCTGTTACCAATCCATCAGATTCCTCTGTCATCAGCTTGTATTTCTCTATCTTGTCTATAAAAACAGCAGTTGCTTTGTATGTGCCATTCCATTTAAACTGCAAAATTTCACATACCAAGTACTTTCGTTCCTGTTTAGGTTAGGCAAGCCAAACTATAGATAGGTGAAGCATTTTGCCCAGAATTTCCCTGTTTGTTAAAAGAAGAACCAGGACTTGCACCCAAACTTTCATGTCCCTTCTACTCTGTCGTGGTTGTACCCATTGTGGATAACCTTGATGAAATGCAGAGATGGTATTTTTACCTCATTTTTCTGGACTGCAAGAGAGTGCTTTTGACCCTAAGGAGCCAAATGTTATAATAGAAATGTACTCTCTTCCTTCTTCCTTCAGAGAACCACAAGCAAGAGAGTAAATACCTCGTTCCTCTCTAAGGACGGTACTCACACCCTTACTTTCCCCACTGACTTTTTTTAGAAACAGATAGAAAAATAGTATTTGAAAAAGAAGATTCTTTTCTGGGCTGTCTGAGCAATGGAACAGTTGTTGGGTCCTGAAGGCCAGGAACTAAGATCCAGAGAAAACAGAGACTTTCAGAAGCTTAGTAAAACACTGGTTACCTAAACTCTTGGAAACCAGAGTTTGAAAGCCTTGCTTTCACTCTCTTCCTCTAGGATATGCTAAGAGGACTTCATATTTCAGAATAAGTACAGACTGTTGTAAAGTTAAAAGAACAGAACAGAAAAAACGTAAATGATGCAGGGAAACACTCGTGCTATTCAGACCACAACTGCTATCGAGTTTGTTGGTAGGCAAGGTGTGTGGGATAGATGAAATTCATGAGAAGCAGTAGCCCAAGGTGAGTGTCAAATGCCATGCTTCTCTCTCACACTGAGGGACTGATCTTTGGTGGATTCCTTAATCTTTCAGGAGGGGAGTCTTAACTATTAAAAAGGAATAAGGCCAGGCCGGGCGCGGTGGCTCACACCTGTAATCCCAGCACTTTGGGAGGACGAGGCGGGTGGATCACCTGAGGTCAGGAGTTCTAGACCAGCCTGGCCAACATGGTGAAACCCCGTCTCTACTAAAAATACAAAAATTAGCCGGGCTTGGTGGCTGGTGCCTGTAATCCCAGCTACTCAGGGGCGGGATGGGGGGAGGGTGCCGAGGGTGGAGAATCGCTTGAACCTGAGAGGCGGAGGTTGCAGTGAGCTGAGATCGCGCCATCACACTCCAGCCTGGGGGACAAGAGCGAGACTTCATCTCAAAAAAAAAAAAAAAAAAAAAGAATAAGGCCAGGAGCAGTGGCTCACTCCTGTAATCCCAGCATTTTGGGAGGTTAAGGGGGGTTGTGGGGATGACTTGAGCCTAGGAGTTTAAGACCAGCCCTGGCAACATAGTGAGACCTCATCTTTATAAAGATAAATACATACATAAATAATTTTTAAAAAGTAATAAAAACAAGGCATCCTTACTTCATGGAGTTTCATGATTCTCAGACATAATTAATAACAGATGGTTTACAACGTACTAACAATATGTGTAATTTAAATAACAACAGGGACACCTAGGTATCCTCTTATTCATAAAAAGAGTCAAGGTCAGTGCCTGAGGCAAAAGATAGTGAGTGAGGAAAAGTTGCCTCATTGCTTTCCAAGCAAATGTTATGCCCATTTTCTACATAAGTAGAAGTCTTTGCTCCATGAGGAGGTTCATTCACTATCTTTGTTCCAAAGCAAAGTCACTTAAGATAAATGAACTCACCAATGCAATTGATTGAGGTAAACCCCAACACACACTTTAGTCTTTCTGGAATGCTAATATAGTACAGCAAAGAATTAGGAAATTAGCTGAAACTTTTATCTTTTTTTCTGAAAAGGAACTGCTCAACTCAAAATTAATTGCTAAGGGAGATGGTTTTACATTATTTCCCACAAACCTACCATGGGGATTGAAGGACCATGGATAGCGGGGAGGCACAGACATGGAATCTATGTCCTAGGGCACTGTTAACACAGTGCATAATTTTCAGCAACTCCCGAGTGACTTTTTCTGACATCCATTCCATGTAAAACGATGGAAACCTATTTCCAGGCTTATTTGTGTTTCCTAGGGGCCCTTCAATGCCATTGTGAAGATTAAAGGACTAGACCCTTCTCATTCCCTCTTATGATTATTCATAATTTTCTAAAATCATCTTATTGCGTGATGCAGCCCAAACATGAATTTTAGTGTCTATTTGTCTATTTATTCATTTGTTCATTCATTCTTCAACAAATATTTATCAAGCACTTCCTTCACATCATGTTCTCTGCTAGGAACTTAATAGGCATAAAAAATGAATATGATTCAGTCCCCATCCTTAAGGAGCTAATAATATAATAGGGGAGTAAGACATGTACACAGATAATTGTAATACAAAGAATATAATAAATGCCTTAAAAAGGTTCAGACAAAATCCTGTGGGAGGTTCACATCTAGTCAGAAAGAGCAGCGAGAGTGTCATAGAGATGGTATCATTTGACTCTCTAGGGATTGACTAGTATAGGAGCTCAACAGATGTTATTGGAGGAAATGTCAATTCAGACCCAGAAAATGGCATAAATATAGAGTCATGTTCTGAGAAGAGGAAGTAAGCCAGTTTGGCCAGAACATAGGATAAATATAGGCAAATGTGGAGAGGAAAGACAAGAGAAGTTTAAGATACCTGGTAGAGGCCGGGTGTGGGGGCTCACACCTGTAATCCCAGCACCTTAGGAGGCCGAAGCGGGCGGATCACCTGAGGTCGGGAGTTCAAGACCAGCCTGACCAACATGGAGAAACCCTGTCTCTACTAAAAATACAACATTAGCCGGGAGTGGTGGCGCATGCCTGTAATCCTAGCTACTCGGGAAGGCTGAGGCAAGAGAATCGCTTGAACTCAGGAGGCAGAGATTGTGGTGAGCTGAGATCACACCATTGCACTCCAGACTGGACAACAAGAGTGAAATTCCATCTCAAAAATGAATAAATAAATAAATAAAGATACCTGGTAGAGGATCTTAAACAGTGGGTTAGAGAATTACAATTTCATTTCTTCAGTACTGGGGAGCCATTAAACGTTCTTGAGCGGGAGTGACATATGCAGACCTTTATTTTTCAGAGACATAATCTGAAAGTAGTGCATGGGTTGGATTGCAGAAGGATCAGAAGACCAGTTTGAGAGTTACTGAAGTAATTCTAGGGAGAAATGATAAGGACTTGAATTAGAAATATGGCAATAAAAATGCAAAGGGGAGTTGAGCTTCATAAACACTATTGAGGCTGACTTGATGGGATTTGGGAATAGACTGAATGGAGGCAGAGAGAGACTCACATGTGACTACCTAACTGGCAAAATAATGATGCGCTTAAGAGAAAGTGGGTGCATGCACTTGCACATTTATACTTAGGAGCGTGGACGGGGGGTGGCAGGATTAGAAGTAATCTTTTTAAAAGGCAAATCAAATCTCATTGCTGCCCCACTTAATATCAAAATGGCTTTCACTGCATTTAGAATAAAATCCAAACCCCTTACCACGGCATGGTGGAAGCCCTACATGATCTGGTCCCTGCTTTTCTCTGACCTCATCTCTTAAAACACTCTCCTTTGGGTTAGCTTTAGCCACACTGGCCTTTTTTCAGTTCCTCAAATGCACTGAGTTCATTTCTGCCTCAGGGCCTTTGCATTCACAGTAACCTCTGCCCAGAACACTCCGTCCCCAGATCTTCACATGGTTGGCCCCTTCTTGTCAGTCAGGCCTTAGCTTAAATGTCACCCCTTCAGGGAGCCGTTCCTAACCAATCAATTCTCTTACTCTTTGCTCACAGCCACTCTTCGTCACATGGTCCTGCTTTTTATTCTTCACAACACTTACTAAAATCTGAACTGATCTTATTTATTTGTTTACTTTGTTTATGTCAGCTCCTCTTCACCAAAAGTAAGCCCCTAGAGTGTGTCTTGTTCATTGCTGTGCCCTGATTATTAGAACCGAGCCTAACACATAGTCATAAATAGTCATTGAATGGATGAATAAATGAGTGGATTCTGTTAAGGGAATGTTGGCTTCTCATGCAGATATAACAACATTCAGGTAGACATGGGCAACAAGGACCTAGACTTGAGTTAGGACTCAAGAGAGGGCTAGATTTAACATCTGCTTTCAGAAGATGGAAAGTCAGGGGAAGGTATGACAATCTGTGGGCCTTTTTGAACAAAGGCATCACTTCAGTGCTTCTGCCATAGTCACCGAGCCTATCAATGACTGTTTTAAAACCTGTGATATCCATCCAACTTAACTTTCAGTGTCCAAGTGAGTGTCCTGAGATCATCTACTTGGTAGACTTTAGCAGAAATGCTACCACGTCTGAAGTCATTTTTGGAATTTCTATTTTAGAATTGCCTATAGAGTCAGCAGCACTTTAATAATGTAAAATATTAACAACTGCTACTCATTACACACTTGTACCAAGCACCGTGCTAAGTGTTGACACTCATTATCTCATTTAATCCACTTCATAATCCTGAAAACGGGTAAAATGATTCTCCAATGTTGCAGTTGAGGAAACTGAGACTCAGAAACGTTAAATCCTTTGAACTGTGTGAGATCTGAGGTTCAGGTTCATTCTGAATGACTCCAAAGCTGGCTTGTTAACTACTTTGCAGCATTCTAGGAGGAGTGGGGGTGAAAGGGTGGGAACCTTCACTTCCTTTGAAAGTGGATGTGACTTGAAAACAGCCAGAAGCTATAGAACAGAATCGCGGTTGTGCCACTCTATAGGCGTGTGATCTCAGAATAGTAACTTCCTCAACAATAAAATGATGCTACGAATGCTCTCTCATAGGATTGTTCTGTTGAGTGAAATCTGTAAAACACCTGGCACATTGTGGGAAAATAAGTTTTTGCTCCTTTTCATTTCTCATAACAGACACAAGTAGTTCTTGATTCGGTCAGGGTTTGATTATCTAGTTGGTGGATTATTAAGCCCCTGGCATTTTCTCATCTTTCCTATTATCATATTTAGTATTTTATAAATTGTTACCATTTCCATGTTGAAGTCAGGCAAGGTGAGGGATTGGAGGTTGTACTGCCCATGAAAGGAACTGGAAAAATAAAGCCTGAAGTGATTGGTTCAAATTACAGCTTTATTATGTTTGAAGTCTGAGACCTTGGGGAAAACGTCTGGGTCTCAATTTCCTCATCTGTAAAATGAGGAAATATTTCTTCTCTTCTACATCCTGAGAGTTGTTCTGAGGATCAAACTGTAGCTGTGAAAGACTTTTGGAGAGCATAAAGTTAATTACAACTGTAAGGTACTATTATCATTGCCTGCATTACAAAACGAGAGTTTATCCTTCTTTTTAGAAGGTCTAAAAGAATAAATGTGCTCTATTTGTGAATTGCCTAAATTAAACCTGTGCCTTCCTTTATTCTTCTGTTGAAACTGTTCTCAAACCAATCCCTTGTTCTTTTATCTTTATACCTAAAGTCTGGCTTACATAAAGTTAATATCTACCCAGTCCAATATGGTAATCACTATCCATATGTGGCCATTTAAATTTAAATTAATAAATAAAAATTTTAAAATTCAGCTCTTTAGTCACACTAGCCTAATTTCGAGTACTCAATAGCCACATGTAACTGGTGGCTACCATATTGGGCAGTGCAGATAGAGAACATTTCCATCTCTGCAGAACGTTCTAGTGGACAACGCTGTTGTTGATTCTCTTGAATTCCATTTTTTTAATGCTTTCTCTCCCAACTTGAGCCATGATAAAACCAAGCTAGTTATTCTTTAGTTAATAACCCAGTGTACTTGCCAATGACTACATCACAGACTGTCAAGAATCTAAAGGCTGTTAGCCATCCTCTACTCTAAACTTTTAATTTTATACATGAGAAAATGTAAGCTCAAAGAGGCAAAATCACTCACTCAAGCCCATGCAACTCTTCAGTGGATTTCCACTACTATTTCCACAATGTAACTACAAATACATGAGTAATAGAGGAGGCTTACATTCCTCTCGCAGAACTGCTAATACCTTCCATCTCAGAAGAAAATATGCCTGAGACAGAACTTACAAGTTGCTAGCTGTTATCAGTGGGCATTCTTCCTCTTGCCTGGCCAAGTGCTGTTGGTGAGTGCTCATTATGTCACAGTGACGATATGCTGAAAATTGGATAGCACATCTTTCCACTTCTACCTCTGTTAAATTACAAGTGTCCTAGAAGGCTGGCTGCTTTGGGAGCTAGAGTATTCTGTGATTCAGAATTCCCCAGACCCAGCTAAAATCCCCTGGGATAGGCCTTACTTCTTCTTTACACACTCACTTAAATTATGAAATATTGGATCTTTAAGCAAACTTCTAGAGAATTTGGAATGGAGATTGTTGTCTCCCAGGATTGCATGCAATACGGATATAAAACACTCTTGCTCATAGCTCTTGGTATGTAGTAGGTGCCCAGTAGATATTTGACATAGCTCTTGGGACATAGTAGGTGCTTGGTAGGTGTTTAATTCCCTCCCCTCCAGATCTACCCACTTTCACCCCCATCCTCTTACCAGAGGCCAGCCCTTTTCTAGATAACCAACACAATACTTGCAGTTCCCATCTTCTTGTTGCTAGAATCCCAAACTACTGTTTCTTACAATTATTTTCCCACTGATTAATCTTCATTGAGAGCCCATAATCAAGGGCACAGTGTACCTAACAGTTGTAAAGTTGGTGGGGGAGGGGGAATATTTGTAACATTTATCATGAAGACATTTAGCATCAAGACAGAGGAGCTGGTTGCTGGAAAAGCATTTCTAAAGACAACAGGGCACCACAGTTGAGGCAGGAAATATGCCAAAAACTTCACTGTGTAGTTGCTCTATTTCTCCAATATGCATTGTAGCTGTAGGGTCCATTCTTCAGGTGAAAATTGAATGTTGGGGCCCTACTGGGAAAGAGGTTAGCTGGGTACCTGAGAATAAAATGTATGTATAGGCAAGAGTGGGTCTAGGTTTTGTGGAGCCTGAAGCTTCCTCAATTCAGGGGACCCCCCTGAAGAAAATAATATTCAAAATTACTTAGATGCAGGGCCTTGGAAGGAGACTATGAAAGTCATGGGCCGGCCATGGCCAGGCGTGGTGGCTCACGCCTGTAATCCCAGCACTTTGGGAGGCCGAGGCGGGCAGATCACGAGGTCAGGAGATCGAGACCATCCTGGCTAACACGGTGAAACCCTGTCTCTACTAAAAATACAAAAAATTAGCCGGGCGTGGTGGTGGGTGCCTGTAGTCCCAGCTACTCGGGAGGCTGAGGCAGGAGAATGGTGTGAACCCGGGAGGCAGAGTTTGCAGTGAGCCGAAATCGCACCACTGCACTCCAGCCCTGGGTGACAGAGCAAGATGCTGTCTCAAAAAAAAGGAAAAAAAAAGAAAGTCATGGGCCATAAAGCTAAAGTTTCATTGGCTTTTGTGTAAAGGATGAACTGTGAGTGTTTGTTTATGTTTAAGATACATTTGGGGTGAAGAGGGAATGCTAGGTGGAAGCTAATCACAGAAAGTCTGAATATGTAAAGTTATTGCATCAGGCACCTTTTACTAACTAATCTTGTACAGAAGCTAGAAAAAAAGCATTAAATTGGGCCCTGTGGGAAATAGACTCTGGGCGTGGGAAGCTTAATAGGAGGACAAAAGCCTCTTCCAATGTGGGTAAGGAGTGTCACTCCAATACTGATATTATCTGTTTACAGTTTTATTTTACTTGGTGAAGTGATTATGTATTATTTGATTAATTTCTTGTTTTCTAAGAAAAGCAACCCCTTCCCAACCCTCCTTCTGCTGACACACACACAGTTTCAACAAGTGGGTTTTACAAACCCATTGGCTTTGGTGATGTTTTCTTGTACGAGTGAATTCATGGACTGTACAGAATTGAGGAAATCAAGTTAAATTTTTCAGAAGAGAATTTTTGGTTTGTTTAAATCTCCTTAATGGAGATTATTGATACTATTGCAATAGTAACATCATCAGTAAGTATAGGAAGAGAATGCTACTCTGGCCTGCTTTTTACAATTGTAGATAACTTATTTCCAAAATATTCTATTTGAGTCAACATTTCCACACATAGTTGGTATATGCCTAAAGGAAATTTGGGAGGGAAAGACAAAATGGAACCCAGTCATTTATTTTTAAGTCAAGCAAAAGCAGGAATAAAATATTTCACTTATGAAAAAGGTATGCTGAACAATTAATGGCACAAAATTCAATATTTTTAAAGCATCAAATTTGGCATGTAACTGACCCTCAATGAGAATAATGCCTAACTCTGTTGAAGGAAAATATGTGGGGAAATAATGAGACCACAAGAAGTGAAAGCAAGTAGTGTTCCTGCACAATGAAGCTTAAAACCGTTCTTGTCTTAGGAGCCCACCCCTTCCCCCTCCCCCTGCTAGGAACCAATCTCTCCCTCCTTCTAATGTGCAGATCCCCTTATCTACTTCCAGGGTGGCATTGCTAGTGACCCAGCAGGTCTGACTGCCTTTCTGCTCTATTGCTGGCTATCTATTTCAGATTTTATATTCCATTGCAGCTCTAACAATCACACCTTGAAAGTGTGTTCCTTAGTGCTCTGCAACTCACATGCACACACAAACACTAGCAAACCCCACACAGCTGCATCTCTCTGTGACAAAGCATGCTAACTCCTTTCTTATGGAAGCCCTTGCATATCAAGCTTTAGAGATGCTAATGATCTCACCTACCTCTGTAATCAATGCCTCTTCCTTTTGGAAATGTCCAAGCTACTCTGTTATTCTCAAGAAAGTCCTAGTCTTGTTACTTCTCCCAATAGGCTCTCATAGGATTGAAGCACTTTAGGGGGAAGCATTGTGGTCAGATCATCTCCTAAGAAATGCAGTTCTATAGCCTTGAGAGGCTTTAAAATCTAACAGCAAATTCTTCCTAATAAATGCCCTGTTGACTGATACAACCTAGAATGCTCCACTTCATGGAATTACAAAGTTTTGAGTTAGAAGGAATCACAATGTATTCTAACTGGAGGCTTAAATTCCTTCTATCATTAAATTTCATAGTTGGGCACTGTTCAAATAGAAAGGTTGTTGAAAGAAAAAGCAAAAAAGAAAAGAAAAAAAAAGTTTCTTAGTCATTTCACTTGGATCCAAAGAGAATAAGAATTAATATTTTGTGATTTCTGTAGACCTACCGAGGGGGATTTTTTTTTCCTCTTTTTCAAATGTAGAAAGGGATTAGACAAAATAGGAAAGCTGATTCAAGAGGTCTATTAACAATCTCCTTCTCTTATCTGCTTCCCTCCCTCCCTACAGATCTTTCTAAAAGACATGGTTAAGTTAGATAGTAAGATGTGAGGCCATCTTTGAAAAATGTCAGTTGTGTTTAGCCCCAGGGCATTGGGCATTCCAAAAGAAGGAATACATTTCTTTAAATGCATCATTACATAGGTTCTTAGGTTTTTCTCATGAGTTTATGTCTATCTTGTTTCTCCTACCATTCTCATTCATTCACTAATTCAGTCAGTCATTCCCTGAGTACCTACCATTCTGCCAAATGCGAGGTATCCCTAGAAATCATAAGATAAATGTTTTCCCTTCAGGGAGCACACTGTATAGAGTAGTGATGAATAAGCAGTCCAATATAAAATGACAAAAATTATTAATAGAAGCCTGGAGGAAGAAGGATCTAACCATCAGGTAGCTGGCGGAAGCAGGTGAAGGAGAACACTCTTCGAATGAGTTCTACAGGTCTGGAGGAGGCTTATGGGTGAACAAATGGACAAAGGAGTCAAGTAGAAGAAGGGCAGCGAGGAAGAGGGAACAGAATGTGCAAGGTCATGGAGCTATTAAAGAACTAAAATCCTTTTTAATAAGTAGGTATTTTCTTGAAAAAGATTCTTTTTGGGGAGAGTAAAAGGAAATGAGCAAGGAGCCAGAAGAGGAAGGGTCTGTCTCATGATAAGAAATTTAAACTTGGCTGGGTATAGTGGCTCACACCTGTAATCCTGGTACTTTGGGAAGCCGAGGAGGATGGATCATCTGAGCTCAGGAGTTCAAGACCAGCCTGGGCAACATGGTGAAACCCTGTCTCTACTAAAATACAAAAAAAAAAGAAAAAAGAAAAAAGAAAAAAATTAGCCAGGTGTGGTGGCACGTGCCTGTAATCCTAGCTACACAGGAGGCTGAGGCGGGAGAATTGCTTGAAACTGGGAGACGGAGGTTGTGGTGAGCCAAGATCTCACCACTGCACTCCAGCCTGGATAACAGAGTAAGATTCTGTCTCAAAAGAAAAAGAAGAAAAAAAAAAGAAAAAAGAAATCATTCTTATGGTACTTTGGAATAGAGCAAGACTGGGGACAGAGATATTAACTAGCAGACTGTCATAGTGAAACAGGTGAAAGGTGATGAGGGCCTATGGCAGTGAGAAAGAGGAGGAAGGGATGTATTTAAAACATTTTGGAGATAGAATCTGCAGGATAATGTAGGAGTGAGAGAGTAGAAAGAGTCTAAGATGAATCAGGTTTCTGGCTTAGGCATCTGAATATTAAAGAGGCCATTTTCTGAAGGGAAAAAAAAGGAGTTAAAAAAGAAGAATCAGTCACAGGAGAAGATTAGTTCTATTTATGTTGAATATAAAGACTCTGTGGGACATCTTGATGGTGATGTCTGACGGAGCTTGTGGTTGGAAAAATCTAGCTAGAACTCTAGTTAGTTTCGTCAGACATTTACTGCTTATCTTCTGTGTGTTAAATATTGTGTTTAACAGGATGTCTGAGCTGGAGCTATTGGTTTGAGAGCCATCTGTTTGTAAGCAGTGATTGAAACTATGGAAAATCACCTAGAAGGAGCATGATGAATGAAAAGAGAAAGTCTTGGGATGGGACTCTGGAGATCCCCAATATTTAATGAAAAGGTGGAAGAAATAGCTAAGGAAAAGGAGAAAGATGGTGTCACAGAAGCCATGTCAGGAAGAGAACTTCAGGAAGCATTGAGGAGTCAATAGTTCAAATCCACAAAGAGGTTGGGCAAGATGTAGGCAGGAAGATGCCTTCTAGATTTGACAATTTGAAGCCATTTATGACCTTGGCGAAAGCAGTTTCTATGAAGCAGGGCAGGTGGAAGCTTTGCAGTATCATCTTTGGGGCAAAAATTTTATTTTCAAATTCTTGTCTATTTACACTCTCTGCCTTTTGCTTCTGTTCCTCATCCTATCCCTTTGCCCCCTATTCCCACTCTTCCTAATGCAAAATTATTGACTGACTTTCTTTTGTTTTTTTTTGAGATGGAGTTTTGCTCTTGTTGCACAGGCTGGCATGCAATGGCACGATCTCAGCTCACTGCAAACTTCGCCTCCTGGGTTCAAGCGATTCTCCTGCCTCAACCTCCCAAGTAGCTGGGATTACAGGCATGTGCCACCACGCCTGGCTAATTTTGTATTTTTAGTACAGATGGGGTTTCTCCATGTTGGTCAGGCTGGTCTCAAACTCCCGACCTCAGGTGATCTGCCTGCCTCGGCCTCCCAAAGGGCTGGGATTACAGGTGTGAGCCACTGCGCCCAGCCCATTGACTGAATTTCTTTTTTTCTTTTCCTTTTATTTTTTTTGAGATGAAGTTTTGCTCTTGTTGCTATCAGGGTATTTGCATGCATCTCCCATCCACCAGGCTGTACACCCTGGGACCCACCAGGTGCCCCTGAGAACATAGTAGGTCACGCACGTTCCAAGGCATGTCTCATCATAGAGACAATTCGTGGTCAGGAGGTAATAGCTCATTGTTACAGCATTTGCAGTGTGTGATCGGTTGTGGCATTTGTTCTCAGAACTTTTCATTTTTGATTCTGACAGCTCTGAGGTGGGTAGGATTGTTTTCATTGTCCCCATTTTACCTAGAAAAAAAAATGAGACAGTCTGGTCTCAGATCTGAGTCTTCTGATTCCAAATCCTTCCTTCCTTCTTGAGCCTTCTGGCCAACCGTCACTGATACTCCCATTCTGCAGAGAAAGACCAACCTGACACCACCCCTGGGTGGTGTATTTTAGACATAGGCAAGGGTGGTTCCAGGTTTTCTAATCTCCAAAAAAGTAGCTGCAGCTAGAGACCCTCCTTTTCATCAAAGCAAAGCTCCTGGGTTGGGAGGAGCTCAATGATCTGGGAATTTGGGGGAAAGTTTAACACTAGCCCCTCCCCAGGTTATGTTGAAGTCCCTTAGTTCTTCCTCAAACGGTGAAAAAGCACCCTTTTCCCTGTATCCCACTCCCATTTTCCTACAGAGAGACCTCAGGGTGATGGAAATCAGAGAGAGGAAATGGCCTCACAACAAGGTGTGGTGGTAGGCAGCCCTCCAGACATAGTCGGTAAGAAAAGCTGGACCTGCTAACGGTTGCCTCCTGCAGAGATAACGCAGGAAAAGGAGAGAATATGTGCCTTCCCAGACCTCTGCATACCTGAAGCAGCATCTAAGTTTCCTTGGTTTTGCCCCAAACTCCTGTACCAGAACCCAGGACTCTATTCATTTTCTCTATGCATTTGATCCACATACATTTATTGAGCATCTACTATAAGCCAGGCCCTGTTCGGGTATAAGAGATAAAACATCATGCCTGTAATCCCAGCACTTTGGGAGGCTGAGGCGGGTGGATCATGGGATCATGAGGTCAGGAGATCGAGACCATCCTGGCTAACACAGTGAAACCCCGTCTCTACTAAAAATACAAAAAAAAAATTAGCTGGGCGTGGTGGTGGGAGCCTGTAGTCCCAGCTACTCGAGAGGCTGAGGCAGAAGAATGGCGTGAACCCAGGAGGCGGAGTTTGCAGTGAGCCAAGATCGCGCCACTGCACTCCAGCCTGGGTGATAGAGCGAGACTCCGTCTCAAAAAAAAAAAAAAATAAATAAAAATAAAACAAAAACAAACAAAAAAGAGATAAAACACCATAAAACACAATTCTGTCCTGGAGTTTACATTCTAGTGGGGTATAAGACTAAAGGCCAGGCATGGAGCAGGCTTTCTCAGAAAAGGTTCCTAAGAGGCAAGTGACCAATGTGTTTCCATTTCAGCCTCTCCTAGCATTGATAGACATCACTTCCAGGACAGGCTAGAGCTCTGCTGGCTGGGAAAGCTTTTGACCTGAGCTGACCATAGGTGACCAGCCAGTATGCATTCTAATCACCTTAACACCTCTTTAGAAGGAAAGGTTCATAGGTAGAAGTTTTTGTTTGTTTGTTTTTGAGACGGAGTCTTGCTCTGTCACCCAGGCTGGAGTGCAGTGGCACGATGTTGGCTTATCACCACCTCTGCCTCCCGGATTCAAGCGATTCTCCTGCCTCAGCCTCCTGAGTAGCTGGGACTACAGGTGTGCATCACCAAGCCTGGCTAATTTTTGTATTTTTAGTAGAGACAGAGTTTCACCATGTTGGTCAGGCTGGTCTCTAACTCCTGGCCTCAAGTGACCTGCCCACCTCGGCCTCCCAGAGTGCTGGGATTATAGGCATGAGCCGCTATACCTGGCCACGGGTAGAAGAATTCAATCCTCAGTGGTAACATTTAAGATGAGAAGCTGGGGCTTTGTTCACTCGTTTTTGTTTCTCTGGATGGAACAATCCAGCAAATAACATCTATGTGTGTTTCTGTATGTGTACTCACATGTGTTTGTGTACCCACATATTTGTGGAATGTCTTATTAGCCTTATTTGTTAGGGTGTTTTGTATTGGGGTGAGCATCTTAGTCTCCATAGGATGGAAGACTTATTAGACACACATTAAAGACTTAATAATTGATGAATATTGTTAAAAACAAGGTTGAGGCTGGGAGCGGTGGCTCACTCCTATAATCCCAGCACATTGGGAGGACCATGTGGGTGGATCATCTGAGGTCAGGAGTTCAAGACCAGCCTGACTCACATGGTGAAACCCCGTCTCCACTAAAAATACAAAAAAATTACCCTGGCGTGGTGGCGCATGCCTGTAATGCCAGCTACTCGGGAGGCTGAGGCAGGAGAATCACTTGAACCCAGGAGGCAGAGGTTGCAGTGAGCTGAGATCATGCCACTGCACTGCAGCCTGGGCAACAGGAGTGAAACTCCGTCTCAAAAAAAAGGAATAAGGTTGAAAGGCTCACCCTTGAAGATGTTTTCTCTAGTTCCTTCAGTTACAAAAGGGAGTGGAAGCAACTTGGTGGGACAGTGATTGAGAGGATAGGCTCCGGAGTGAGACCAGGGTTCAATTTCTGACCCTGTCATTTAATAGAAGTGAGGGTTTGTTTTGTTTTATTTTAAATTATTTATTTATTTAGGTCTCAATTTCCTTATCTCTAAAATGGGGAGCGTTGCTGTAAAGGTTAGGTCAGAAAATTCATGTACTACATTTAACACAATGCCTGGTTCACTATATGCAGTGAGTATTGTTATTTTCCAGGAAGAAGTGACTTCTTTAAGTCACACAGCTAGTTAGTTAGAGATAACCTGAACTTAACTAGGTTTCCTAACTCTCAGTCATGTGTTTTTTTTCCACTGTCACTGCACTATGTCACAAAAGAGTAGCAAGACAGATAAGATGTGGAGCTTAGTTCAGAGGTGGATATTATGGTGCCTTGAAGGGAAAAAAAAATCCTAGTGAGGGCTACAATGTGCCAAGTACTGTCCTGCATTATATATATGTTACCTCTTTAATCCTCACAGAATCACTATATGACATTGTTATTATCCCCACTCTAGAGATAGAAAACTGAGGCTTAGGTAGACTAGTTTACATAAACCTAGGCCTGTCTGACCCTCAAACCCATCACTCCATCCTGTGATGACCGTGGTAAGAATATTGAGGTCTTATAAACATAACTGCAAGGCAAAAGGCACTCTGGACAAGGCTGTGTGGGGGTCAGCTTTTGCCACTCTGTCCACTCTCAGTGGCAGCCCCTTCCTGACACCGCAGTTGTCATTTGTGGAAGAACATAGTGCGATTTGAGTGGACAGTATTTTTACAGTATTTGTTTCACTGTATAGGAGAATCTGTGTAGACAAATGAAGAACCTACTGCCATTTAGGACCAGAATTCCGGAGGAACCAACCAGCTGTGCACCTCCATGTCAGAGGAAAGTGTTTTATTTCCAGTGTGAAATGCCAAATAGTCCAGGAATGATAAAATCACCCTAGTTTTTCTTATGAACTCCTAGAAGTCATCTTTGTTGGTATAAATGAGATCATTTAGCCTAATTAGTTCCAAGCTTAATTAGCAGTAATTATCCCAACATGGGAGTAATATCCGAGCAGGAAGTGCCGAGTCCTCGATTAGATAGATCTCTAATTGGTGTTACAATATTGTAATTAAAGCGTGTTTGTACGCCTCTGCCACAGCACGCGATTTGTTTCATGTCTGATTAAACAGGGAGACCCAGCAGCCTTTGAAGAGGCCAAAATTTTAGATCTGACTCACATAACATGTTAACCCTGTGACAAAAAAGATATGGGGACCTACCTCAGTGGCCAAGGTGAGTGTACAGCTCTGAGCCAAAGGCATTTTTGCAGAGAGGATGAGTCCTTGGTCTACTCCACCCTTTGACTCCCATGTAGCAAGTATAGGAAAACATAAGTATATGGTTGAGGGGCCACTTTGTAACTTTTATACCTTTGAGGGCTGACTCATATATAACCAGAGAAGACTGTACAAAAAGGACGAATAATAATAGCTACAGTTTATTGAGCATTTACTATGTGCTGGATGCTGTGCTAAATGCTTTCAATATCAAATTCATTAAAACTTCAAAAAGCCCTCTGAGGCAGCTATTACAGTCCCTGTTTTATAAATAAGGACCTGAAGATGAGGGAGTTGCTTCACCCAACTAAGTCTGTGTTACCCTTCAGGTCTTGCCTTGAGCATCACTCCTCTAGAAAGCTACTTCTGATCCCTAGACCATGTTGGCTTCTTGACACAGCTCCTTGTAATTTTCCTTCATACACTTTAATATAATTTCATTGTCTGCCTTTCCCACCAAACCATAAGCTCATTTTTGCCTTGTTCACTGCTTTTGCCCAGTGCCCAACACCAAGCTAAGTGCCAGCAATGTAGCAGGTGTTCAAGGAGTAAGAGCCAAATGAATTGTCAGAAGTTACCCAACTGACAGGTTGGATGATTTGAACCCAACTCTGTGTGATTCTGTAGTCCTGTGTTTTCCATTACATCATGCTTCCTTTTTTTAAATGTTAAAAACTCCAAAGTTTCTAGGTAGCAAAAGTATAATAAACATGTATTTTGAGGAAGGATAGGGGAATAGAGATTTTCTTTCCTCTCATTTCAAAGTGCTGTTTAAAAATTTTGCAGTAGATGCCTTAACCATTCACTATATTTATCTACTTAATGCTTCAACCTGATGTTATAATTTAGATCTTTGTGTGCATATTCAAATAATTGGTCATTGAATTTAATAAGCCCAAGAGAATTAGAGTAAACCAGATAGAACTTATGTGCATTTATACATCACTGGATTCTGCAAATCTTTAAAAATGTACCTAACACTTTCCGAATCTGTATTTCAGTGATTCCCAGCTGTGGTTTTGGCACACCCTAAGAATCTCCAGTTATTTTGAATAGTGACATAAAATTCTCAGTTTTTTTTTCAAATTAACTTTTTTGGATATTTAAAAGAAAACATGCCACATGGTGCATTGCGGGGCAATAAGAAACAGGCTAGATCAGAATGGAGCCAATGCCTTTGACCCTTTGGAAATCATTGCTATTTAATCTTGGTCACTGCTGAAATATATTCAGGGATTAAGAACCTTAACAAGAATTTTTGTTTATTCATTTAAAAAGTTTTAACATAATTATTAAAAATTAGTAGATGATACCTGCACAAAGTATAAAATTCACAAAAATGTCTAAGTGAAAAGGCCCCTTCCACCTTTCCCTCATCTCCTGGCCACTCTAGAGATAATCAGTTTTGCATATCTTTCTGGAATATTCTATGCATATGCAAATATATCATTTTAAAGGTATTATTTCTTGGTAAAACACCGGAGTGCACACTGACTCATAAAGGTCAATTCGCTCACTTTTCAGTTTAAGCAAAGATAAAAAGTGATAATGAGAAATTCACTACATAGAAACCAAAGGCACAAAGCTTTGAAGCTTATTTTCTTGTAAAACTATTTCTAAACATTATAGTGATATACTGTAATGAAATGTGGTACTAATGAAGGAGAAATGCTGCTTGACTTATGACAGTAATGGTATCCAGTGTGGGTCCTGAATCTTCCTGAGTTTTCTGTTCTGATTAACTCTTAGATGATGTTTCTGTGTGGCGATTTATCTCAATACCAGCAATAAAGAAGCCAAGCTGATAGGTTCCGGTCACTGTAGGAAACTTATGTGAGGAAACTTACTGCTGGTCTCTTGTCACTTTCTCACCCACCTCCTCTAGTGACCTTAAGTTGCCTACAGTGTGCAAAATAATGTAAAGACGATACCTTTTATATCAACAGACATTTCTCTTTTGATGGTAATAGGTTTGCAAGAATCTATCCGTTATCTCAAAAGAGAAATGTCTGTTGATATAAAAGGTATCATCATTACGTTATTTTGTGTGGACGGGGCTTGATGAATCTTTGGATGATGATTTTAGTGCAAGAAAATTCACAAAGCTTCCTGCAGTTAGTATGCTAAAATTTTTTTTATTGTTTCTGGCTTTTGAATAATCATAAGTGATCGAACCAAGAAATTAAAATAATTGAATTGCATTTGGACAAGCCTACAGATAAACTGGGTTTAAGTAGTTGCAGCATGAGTATCTTACAATACCAAAGGAGTACACTAGCCAAGGTCCTCGTCAGCTTTTGATAGTTTATATTTAGAATTTATTGAGCCCTGCATATGCTCAGCTCTGGAGAAAACTTGGTGGCCTGTGAACTGATAGTCTTCAGTTATTTGTCATCTCATTTTGCTTATCAAAGACTTGCCTACAGTCCCCGTGGCTTTTCTTTTCACCAAGGGCTTGCCTTGGATGGAGACAGACTCTGATGCTCTTCTTTTATGACTATGGAAGGCACTCATGTCTGAGTAGAGTGTGATTTTCTTCTGGAATGTGTCTTTGGCAAACAAAAGGACAAATGCCGTGGAATGTTCTGGAGGTACCATCTAAGACCACAGTAACCTTTTGTCTCTATTTTCAGTACTCTGTTCCATTGTGTTCACTTGTATTTTGTGTCTCAATTTTTAGCTTAGAAAATATAACCACTAGAGCTGGAACAAACTGTCTCTAGAGTTGGGCCCAACTCTTTTTGCTTTCCTTAGTGGAAAGATAATTTTGTGTTTTGTTTTTCTGGACCTGGATCTTTCCATTGTAATGATATGTTGGATCAATTGATTCCTAAGGCCCTTTCTGTCTTTGGCATTCTCCGATTCTACCATCCAAGCTTTGGAGCAGTGCTTCTAAAGTTTTTCTACCAATGTGTGTGTGTATGTGTGTATGTGTGTGTGTGTGTAAATGTCTTCATGATATCAAGCTCTGAATGAATGTGGCTATAATTGATATGACAAATGAAGACATTATGTCTGTAAAGACAAATTCCAATTAGTTCTGATATATGAGTTAATTGATTATTTCCCCTTTTATTCAGCTTAAATGTAGAAAACCTTCCCCTCTGAAACCTTAATACGATTTGAGTTTTCCTTCACAAGGAATAGCTCTTCATGGGCCAGCTTCTATTTGCCATCACGGCATTTCCAAAAGTCTGCCTTTCTCCTGCTGGTGAATGACTGTGTGACTGACTTCAATTATTCCCCCTTCCCCATTAATTTAGTCAGTACTGCTTTCTTTTACAGCAGGAACCATGTGATAGTCATCTTATTGGACTTCCTCCTCCCATGTCAAGTGTTTGCATATACAGGTTGAGCATCCCTAATCCAAAAATCCAAGATCCAAAAGTTTTTGAGCCCCAACATGAGGGAAAATTCCACACCTGACTTTCATGTGACAGGTCACAGTCAGAAAGCAGTTTATTCAGCATCCTCAAGGGAAAAATAAAATTACCTTGATGCTCTGTGTATAAGGTGTATATGAAACATAAATGAATTTTGCATTTAGACTTGGATTTCACCTCCAAGATATCTCATTAGGTATATGCAAATATTCCAAAATGTAAAAAAAATCTGAAATATTTCTCTTCATAAATATTCTGATCATAAGCATTGCGGAGAAGGGATACTCAATCTTCTCCTAGGCATTCAGAAAATGGTTGTTGAATTAAACTGAATTTCTGACAATTTCCTACCCCTGGAATCCTTCAGAACTTCCTCCAAAGAAACCTTTCTGGACTAACTCTATTCAGACTTTGCATTCCCTTAATTTGCATTTTGTAACACTTCTGTGCACATGGTTTGTATCATATTAACTTGTGTAGTTATTGTTCTTGTTATTCCTTTTGAATTATATGTGAAGTATAAGGGAAAGGTACCCAGACTTGGAGTCAGGAAATTTGGTTTTCTTTCTTTTTTTTTTTTGAGATAAAGTCTCGCTCTGTTGCCCAGGCTGGAGTGCAATGGCACGATCTCGGCTCACTGCAACCTCTGCCTCCTGGGTTCAAGCGATTCTCCTGTCTCAGTCTCCCAAGCAGCTGGGATTACAGGCGCCTGCCACCACACCCAGGTAATTTTTGTACTTTTAGTAGAGACGGGGTTTTACCATGTTGGCCAGGCTGGTCTCGAACTCCTGACCTCAAGTGATCCACCTGCCTTGGCCTCCCAGAGTGCTGGGATTACAGTCGTGAGCCACTGCGCCCGGCTGAAACTCGGTTTTCATCTCTCCTAATATGCTAGTTGAGTGACCAAGGACAGTTCATTCAACTTTCAGGGATTTCAAATTTTTTTATCCAAAAGATGGAAGGAGAGGTGAGGCAGAATGGATCAAATGATTCCTAGGATTCTTTCTAACCTTAGCATTTTGATTTTTGGCATAGTCATTCCCTGACAAAATCACAGACTTCTCAAATGCAGAGAATTGCTTTTCTCTACTATATGGAATATATACACTGCTTGACACAGATGGTGCTTAATAAATGCTTCCTTAGAAAATGACTGCTGTTCTACCCCTGCTAGCAAGAAGTTAAACCTGAGGGTGCCCCTCTTATAGCCCATGTCCTAAAGGGGCTCTCAGACCCACGCTGGGAAATGCTATCCTAGACTTAGACATCAGAAGCTGAGACTAGCACACTGTATTAGTCATGAATAGGGGCACACCTAACAGCTTTGCCTTTTTAAGTAAATGTGTTTATGGTTTGTGCTGCTTTCCTCAGTAAGATCATTTCCTTGCACGTAATGAGAGCTGTGTGTGATATGGTTGAAATCCTGTCCCTCGGCTGAGATGGAGAACTCACGTGATGCTGAGTGGGGCCCATTATCCCAACGGCACTCACAGGAATGCTAAGTCTGGCAAATATTAACTCGAACCACAGCAGCAGTTAGGATGCAGCAAGCAGTCTACCCACCTTTCTGACTATCACTTTGGGTTTTTCTGATTTTCCTTTCCTTGGCTTGAGCATTGTGTTTATTCCCCCTTTCATTCATTCTTCCTCTTCTCTTAAAAAGCAAAAACAAGACATATTTCCTCCATTCATCTCTGACTGGAAACTCTGATGTTCTCATTCATTTCAGACAGAAGGCTTTCCCTCTTTTGCCTAAGTGATGTACAACATGTTTATTCATCCTCCCTGCCTCCATGCCACAGGCCTGGGCATTGGAAGAACTCTGGAGTCTTCCACAGGTCTTGGGGAACAGACTCTCATTGCAGGCAGCTATGGATAGAATAGGTGGATTGTGAAAGCCTCTCAAAACCAATCCTGTGTGCTGGAGAAGCTTTCCTTGGATGAAGAGAAGCATATGATATTTTCCCATGTGGCAGGGAAAGGAGTGACAGATGAGATGGAAGAGACCTAACACACATCTGAATGTATGTAAAGAAAAGACTTATAACTAAAAGGGAGGAGTTGTGGTTTAGATTAAAACCACAAAGGAAGTGAAGGACGTTACCACTTTCCTCTTTGTGGGTAGAAGATTCTCCTTTGGCTCATCTAATGGGCTCTGTGAGACTGAGTCTTCCTATAGGAATATGTTTATCCCTCCTACCCTTCTAGAAAAGCATAGTGCACAGTGGTTTGTGGTCTTAAAGAGTTTAGACTTAATTTTGACAGCATAAACATGCCATAAAGCACCTCCATTTCTAAATCCATTGTCCCAAACATGCTTCTTTTATTGTAAATAGAAAAGCAAAGAGTTAAAGCTCTCTGGGAAATGAAGGAAAGGAAAAGCCCCTTTCTCAAGTTACCTAAGCAATTTCCCTACCTCACCTTAATTTTCCTTTGTTTTCCTGGTGGAGACCTTGTGCCTGTTTTGACTTAGCAAAGGAAATTATTAGTAGCTCCGTTCCTCTAATAGCCACCATAATTGAGGACCTACTATGTGCTGGGTATTTCCCTTGTATTATCTCTGAACTTCCAAAACTTCTGAGAGATAGATTTTATTGCTACCATTTTTAAAAGTGAAAAAAACTGGGGCTCAGAAAAAACCATTGCCCAACTATGACCTCAAGCCTTGCATCCAGGTGTGTTTGATGATAACACTGGTGCTCCTCCCTGCCTCTTCTTCAAATCTGGTTTTAGAAGTATTTTGGCCATCGATGTCACAAACTTGGAAGTGGGTTTGAAACCTGGCTCTGCCTCTAATTACCAACGTGACCCTGGGCAAATTATTTGACCTCTCTAAAGTCTTATCTGGTATGTCTTGTCTGGTATGACAATTGCTTACATAACACTGGGAAAAGGCTTCCTTATTGGCTTCTCCTTAGAATTAAATGAAGCAAGAGATGTAAAGACATGGCATATCAACTAGCAAACAGTAAACTCCCAAAATGACAGCTATACGCTAATTGTGTATAGGTCAGGTTCTAGACCAAACTGTGAAATAGCTGAACTCCGCTTAAGGGAACCCTCTGTTTTCTTAAATTCCTCATCCTCATTCCTGTCACTCTCAGCTTCTAGAAAAATGCATCAAGGCTGTGAACACTTGGAAGAGAGAAGTCATACTTCTTCGATAATAAAACAAAAGAAACAAGTGTTAGCTGTAGAATTTCATCCTTCTAAAGTGTGAACCGAAGGTTGTTTTTTGGTCTTTTGTTTGGGGGAAGGTGGGTTGCTGTAGGGTAGGAAAAAGGAAACCCCGAGAGTCCCCGAGCCACACTGTGCACAGGGCCTACGGCAGCTCTTTCATCTCATGCTTCTTTTTCTGGATACATTCAGTGTAAGGCCAGTTGTAGATTCCAGGTCTCAGCTGCTTTTGATCAGAACTTTTTTTTTCTTCCTGTGGTGATACTGCATGAATTTCAGACGCTGGCGACTTTCAGTTGCCTGAGTCTGTTTTTCATTGCAGATATTTGTCAGGTTTTTACATCTAGGTTGCATTTTGAAAGCTTTTCTGTTTTTCTTCTCTGACTATTCTCTGTGAACTTCTGATTGTGGATTTTTTTTCCAATTTATTTTAAACATAATATTTATACATTTTCCTGATTACATAATTAATAACTATTCATTCTGGAGAATTAAAACAAAAGAAGAAAAGATTTTAATCACCCATAAACCCAGCATCCAGAGCACTTTTCACATTTTATTGCATTTTCTTCCATCCTTTCTCTACACATATATGTTTCTGTCTATATAAATTGTATGTATGTATATGTTTTGCAAAATTGGGATAAGACCATGTATGCATTTTGTATCTTACTGTTTCATATAACTTTATATCATGAGCATTGCTTGCATATGATAAAATGTTTCTGTGAAAGATTTATGTCTGCATAATATTTCATCATATGAATGTACCAAGGTTTATTTAACCATTCCTATTCTGCTCTACGTTTAGATGTTTTTTGTATAAATTTTTGTCCAAGTTTCTCCATTTCCTTTTGCTTTGTAACTTATTCCTAGAAAGGGAATTATTAAGGCAATTAAGGCAAAGAGTATGAACATTTAATTTTTTATTTAAAAACGTATTTCAACTTGGTTATTTTAATACAGACAGCCTGTGTGTGGCCTTTTAAAAGCCTCTTGCTATTAATGCCAAATTGATTTCCAGAAATGTTCCTCTAGTACAGGGTGGCAAACTAAGACCTGAGGGCCAAATCTGTCCTGTGGCCTGTTTTTGTACAGCCTATGAGCTAAGAATGGTTTTTACATGTTTAAGTGCTTAGGGAAAAAATCAACAGAATAATAATACTGCATCACATGTGAAAATTATGTGAAATTCACATTTCAGTGTCCATAAACAAAGTATTTCTGAAGCAAAACTATGCTCATTCATTTACATATTGTCTATGACTGCCTTCACCGTACAATGGCAGAGCTGAGTAGTTGCAATAGAGACTGTATGACCCGCAAATCGAAAAATATTTACAATCTGCCCTTTACAGAAATTGTTTACTGATCCCTGCTTTAGTATGTAATCCTACAAGCTGCATATGAGAGTGTTCATTTGACCACACACATACTAACACTGAACACTGGAATTTTTTTATTCTTTGTTAATTTGAGCAAGTCAACAAATATTTACCAAGTGTTTGCCACGTAACAGGCCCTCATGAAAAATACAATTAACTTAGCATTTCTTTGATTACTAGTTAGGATGAGTTTTTCCATAAGTTCATGTAAATTTTTTTGTATTCATTTCTGTGTATATGAAATATTACATTTCAACTCAGGCATTTACATTTTTCATATCCCTTTGTATGAGCTCTTTATATACTAAGAATATTAATGTCTTTTCAGCCATTTGTTGAAATCATAGTTGTTGGAAATATTTTGCTTTTATTAGACTGTTTGCCATTTATTTATTTATTTATTTATTTATTTATTTATTTATTTATTTTTTACTTTTTTTGAGATGGACTCTTGCTCTGTTCCCTAGGCTGGAGTGTATGGGTGCAATCTCGGCTTATTGCAACCTCCACCTCCCAGGTTCAAGTAATCCTCCCGCCTCAGCCTACCAAGTAGCTGGGATTATAAGCATGCACCACCATGCCCAGCTAATTTTTGTATTTTTAGTAGAGACGGGGTTTCACCATGTTGGCCAGGCTGGTCTCGAACTCCTGGCCTCAGGTGATCTGTCTATCTTCGCCTCCCAAAGTGCTGGAATTACAGGCGTGAGCCACTATGCCCAGCCTAGATCGTTTGCCGTTTAATTTTATGATTTTTTTTTACATACAGAATTTTACATTTGTATGTAATCAAGTCTATTCAATTTTTTAAAATTTTTGGCCGGGCGAGGTGGCTCACACCTGTAATCCCAGCACTTTGGGAGGCCGAGGTGGGCAGATCACCTGAGGTCAGGGGTTTGAGACCAGCCTGGCCAACATGGCAAAACCCGTCTCTACTAAAAGTACAAAAATTAGCTGGGCATGGTGGCTGGCACTTGTAATCCCAGCTACTCAGGAGGCTGAGGCAGGAGAATTGCTTGAACGAGGGAGGTGGAGGTTGCAGTGAGCCGAGATTGCACCACTGCCTTCCCTCCAGCCTGAACGACAAGAGTGAGACTCTGTCTCAAAAAAAAGAAAAATTTATTTTAAGAATATCTTTCCCTGTCCCCAAGTTCAGATAAATATTCACCTTTATTTTCTTTCATTTCTTTAATGGATTCATTTTTTTTTTTTTTTTTTTTTTTGAGATGGAGTTTCACTCTTGTTTCCCAGGCTGGAATGCAATGGTGTGATCTCAGCTCACTGCAACCTCTGCTTCCCGGCTTCAAGTGATTCTCCCGCCTCAGCCTCCCAAGTAGCTGGGATTACAGGTGCACACCACCACACGCAGCTAATTTTGTATTTTTAGTAGAGACGAGGTTTTGCCATCTTGGTCACACTGGTCTTGAACTCCCGACCTTAGGTGATCCGCCCTCCTCGACTTCCAAAGTGCTGGGATTACAGGTGTGAGCCACCGTGCCCAGTCGGATTCATTTTTATATTTGCCTCTTTCATCCCTCTGTAACTTTTTTTTCTTCAACTCTGGCCTACAGAACCTCTGGAATTATTTGTTGTATGGTATGAGATGAGGATCTTAAATTTTCTTCCAGACAGTAGAATAATTATTCCAATATTATTTGTTGACTAATCTTTTTTTTTAATCCACTTATCTGTGAAGTCACTTTCATCAATTCCCAGTTATGTTCAATGGTGTATGTGTCTCTTGTTTTTGTTGCTGTTTCCTTGTGGATGTCCACCTTATTGTTCCTGATTAGGCCTACACAGAATACAGACCCTGGCTGGATTTTCAGACTTATGTCTTGTGTGTGCCTCCCAGGTACTACTCCTTTGCAACTGTAAATTTCAGTAGCATCTTTCCTTCTTTTGGTCAATTTGTCAGGAATGCAGTAGAAGTTTAGCTCCTAAAGTACACAAATGGTAAGGAAACTTCCTACTAAACAAGAGATGAGGGCCAGGGCCGGCCCTTGCACATAGGTGAACCATGAACCGTGGTGCTCATTCATAACCACTCCAGGTGACAAAGGCTCTAGCTTTGTAACCTCGGAGGTTGGAGGTTTTCTGGCCAAATAGCATCAACTGGCATAAAAAGAGCAAATCTCTGGAAGGGGCTCCCAGAAGAGCTGTTACATGATGCACAGCCCCTAACCTTCTGTTAATGGCTCACCCCAACCCAACCCTGGTTCACAGTGGAGTTATTTTATTTACCAGGTGTGAAAATTGGATTTTACCACAGAGGAGGGGAGTTATTACCTATCAGGCCTGCTCTTTAGGGGAGCGGAGATTGTGGTGAGATTTATTAAAAGAGATTTGCTATGCATGGAACATATAATTAGAGATGTGTTCCTTTAAAACTGGATTTGCAATCTTTGTCATTTTAGAAATTCAGTTTTTTGCTTTCTGTTTTTCTGACAGCCTTCTTTTCCAGGTAGGTTGCACACAACCTGCCTAGGATCTGAATATTTTATATGGCACCATTCTGCCAAGAGACGGACCTCAGGGGTGTGACATGTGACAAAGAGTACAGCTTGGGGGGGATGGTGGGGACTGACTGTAGTATGGATGCTGATATTAGTCACACATGATGCTAAGGATGGGGAGGGGATGATAAAGTAATTTTAATGTTAATTAATTGCTATGTAGTCCAGGCCTCAGTTTCATGGAGGTATTAGGGTCATTCTGAGACCCTGTGATGAGGGTACTCTTGAAAATCGAGTTCAGATTTAATTACCTGTTGTTAGAGGCTATATAAGACAGCCTCAAAGTTAGTACCGGTTAACTACACCTGCTTTTAAAAAAGACACCTTGTTTATTATCATGGTGAACTGGGGGTGGCTGAATTTATTATTGTTTAGCATTTCTAGCACACTTTGTTCTTGCTGAGTGCTTTAAGCATATTTATGTATTTATATTGGTTGCTCTTCGCAGCACTCCCAAGGGATGAGTGGGTGATAAGTTTTATTATCACCTGCTTTTCCAAGGAGGAAACAGAAGCTCCTAAGAGGAGAAGGGACTTGCCTGGGTTTATAGCTCAGAGCTCCTGCCACTTTGTTAGGGGATCCTCAACAAAATGGTGATAAATTCAGCCCTTGCTCTGCCCGCTCTCCGCCCACGAGTACCACCTGTGCTCCATCCTGTATCCCACTAACTACAGTGGGATGCAAAATAAAAATCATCACTATTATTGGCCTCTCTGTGCTTGGCACTTTATCTCTCAACTGATCACCTTCCTAAACTCACCTTATTAACTCTGCTTTTCTTTTAAAGGCTCTGCTGTTTTCCCCACCGCCCAGCTTAGCTCCCTGAAGTCATGTGGGACTCAGCCTTTCCACCCACTTCAGTTGCCCAGGAAGCCATGTAGATTCTGCCACCCAAATGTCTTACATTTGTCCCTTCCCTCTTCTTCCCCCTCCCACTACCAAAATTCAGTCCTCATTACCCCCTACCTGGACTACTGTAATAGCCGTTTAACTGGGTCCCCACACTTTCCATCCTAAGTTCTTCTGTCTGATAAACCTTCCTCAAGTAAGGCTCTGATAAATACCACTCTCCCACTGGGTCCGTTCTCAGGAGCCTTCCCATTTAAGTGCAGATTCTTATCCTGCACTCAGAGGTCACCTTCCTTTTTGGCCTTCTCGCCTACTAAGCCACTGAACAACTTTACTGCGCATCAAGAGCTTGGCTAGCAGGCGCCTGCCGTGAGCGATTCTGATTTGGCGGGTCTGCTCCGGGGCCAGGGGACCCGCCCTTAATAGGCCTCCATGTGATCCCAGTGCTCGGGACCCTATGGACCACACACTGCTCTCGCAGGCTTTTCCCAAGCCCATGGTCTTCAGCCCCTGTGCCCGGCTATGCTGTTCTTTTACCCTGAAACGCTCTCAGCCCCCTCTCCACCTGTTGAAATTTTTCTCATGCTTTAAGGCCTAGCTCAAATATCTCCTTCGTGAAGCATTTTCTGATTGTTCCAAATGGATAAGATGCAAACTCCTTAGCCTTAAATTTAAGATGCTCTGTTTTACAATTCCAGGCCCATCTCCTGCCTTCCTGCCTGGTTCCTCCGCTATCCCTAAGCGCTCCCACCACACCGAAATGGTTCTCAGCATAGGCCCTTTACACATACCTCCGCCAGGAATGTGGTTCGTTTTCTCTCTCTCTCTCTCTCTATATATATAGATCTATATATATATATATCCTCTCTCCCCACCCAACCCCGTCTCTCCTAAACTTACCCTGCTAGACCCGGCTCACATGTCACTTACTCCGTGCCACATTCATCACAACGACAGTCTTTCTAGACTCTTCCCCGCCCCCATAGCCGCTAAGTCACTCCCTCCTCTGTGCTTCCCCAGACTTTAAACGCCCGAGAGAACCCAACGACAGTAGCTTACTTGTGGTTTGTCTGTTTAATTTGAACACTAGGCAGTGAACTTGGCTCAGGCTGTGTTCTGAGGACCTAGCCCGGAGTCCACAGGCAGGCAGTCCTTCTAAAATGCACGCATGAATGAATCTCTTGCTTCCCAGCTGCCCCTCCCCCGGAACAGGCTTTGCTCTTTGCATCTCTGCCGTTGCATTTCTCTTTCTGTCTTTTTTGTACTTGTTTTACTCACCCTACTAGATTGCAAGCCCCCTTGAGGGGAGAAACCTCGTGGGATTTTGCTCCCTATTCCCAAGTCTGGCTCCTTAACCATGGCAGGAGGTCAATAAACGTTTGTTTAATTGAGTTGTAGGATGTTGTGCCCAGCTAGCTGCTAAACAACCTCATTTAAGGGGTTAACTAATAACACTCAGAGAAGTTCTTCTCCTTAGGGGGCATTTGCATTTTAATGGGAATCTTAAAAACCCAAAGGAAATGTTCTCTAATGGTGGGATTCAGGCCTTGTAGTTAGGCGTGTGTGTGTGTGTGTGTGTGTGTGTGTGTGTGTGTGTGTGGTGTTTGATGGGGATTAGGAAAGAGTTCCTCCAGCCCAGGGGTGTTTCAAGTTTTCTGTGCCATGGGCCCCCACGAGCAGTCTCGTGAAGCCTATGAACAGAATAATGATTTAAGACACGTAAAATAAATTACGTAGGATTACAAAAATAGGTTATAATGAAATATAATGATCTAAATATTAAAAACGTCAAGTTTGTGATATAGTAGTATGTGCTTCTTTATTAGAGCATTAATTAAAAAGTCTACTGGCAGGTCTTATAATTATTGTAATGTCATAGTGATAACTATAAGCGATATTTGGGATATCTGTGATTCTGCTGGTTAAAAAGTCATGAGCTGCTCATACCACCTTGATCTGTTGCCTGGATCCATAATTGAAGGAAATGATAATTTTCAACTAGAAGTTAATGGAAGCAAAGATGTATTCTTTTTCTCCATCCAAGTTCTAGCTCTAGTTTCCGTTGTGGACCCAGGGTTAAGAGGCCCGACTTGGCTGAAGCCTTAGTATGATGTGGGTGGTCTTGAAGCCAGTGCCATTTTGGACCCTAGGCTTCCTTTTCTACTCTCCACTACTTTGACCTTGAACTCTCAGATTCTTATTTTTTACCCTTTATTTAACAAAAA
Organism: Pongo pygmaeus; assembly: GCF_028885625.2. Taxonomy (NCBI): domain Eukaryota; kingdom Metazoa; phylum Chordata; class Mammalia; order Primates; family Hominidae; genus Pongo; species Pongo pygmaeus. The sequence continues at coordinate 107,672,580 of NC_072373.2, read as the reverse complement.
ACAACAGTATACATTTACTTCATTTACAGAAATATGAAATAAGGTGAAACAAAAAGGATTGTTTGGGTTCTCCCTCCATCAGCCAAGGCATCAAGATGTCAGACTTTGGGAGAAAGAGAGGCTCACTAGTTTCCTAGCCTGGGAACACCCCCTCCTGGAAGTGCTATCGATGGGACGGGGTGGGGCGAGGCCAGGAGGAAGAGGAGGATTTGTCCCAAATTCAGAGGTGGGAAAGCAGTTGCAGAGTTTACCTGAGAGTCTCTGCTGCCTCTTTCTAAATTCAGAAGTCAATATTGGGACCAAAGAGAGCTATTCTAGGGGTGGTCCAGCATCATATCCATCTTGGTAGTTAGTGACTAAGTGAAATATTGCTTTTGAGACCCCGCACTCCCTAATGCTGATGTGATTTCTAATTTAGGTTTATGTGCAGTTCTCTTTTTAAACCCAAAATACAGGGAACATATTCAATCCTTTCCCAGTTATCTTTGTGTATTTTAGTCATTTAGAGGCAATTTTCCTCCAGACAGATTTACCCTACTGTTTGCCATGCCTTGGGGCTTATACCTCTGCTCTCAGTGGATGCATGCTTAGAGGATATCAGTGAATTTTAATATTGGCTGGACATGTTGTTACCAGGGTGAGCACCATATTAGCCCAGGCAAACCATCATCCCTGCCCCTAATGGTAGTGACACTGAAAGCTTTACCCTTGACATCTTCCTTTTCTCTTGCATATGTTTTCCTTTGGTGAGCTCATTCATTTTCCTGGCTTTAGTTTTTACCTCTGCACCTCCAGCCTGTCCTCTCACCTGGCAAGACATCTCCATTTTGGTGTTCAGTCACCCATAATTCTAAAACTCGACTCTTTCGTCTTTTACAAATCAGCGTCACTTTTCTAAAACACAGCTTTATTGAGGTGTAATTTACAAACCATAAAATTTAGCCATTTTAAGTGTATGATCTAATGATTTTTTTTAAATTGACAGTGTTGTGCAACCATCACTAAAATCCACTTTTAGAACATTTGCTTTACCCCGAAAAGATCCCTATACTATTTGCAGTCGATCCCCATTCCCACCCCAACTAATCTGCTTTCTGTCTCTATAGATTACGTTTTCAGGACATCTCATGTAAATGAAATCATGCAATATGTAGTCTTTTGCATCTGGCTTCTTTCAGGCTTCTTTTGCTTAGCAAAGGGGTTTTGAGGTACATCCATGTTGTAGTGTGTATTAGCAGTTCATTTCCTATTGCTGAATAATATTTCATTGTATGGATAGACCACGTTTTATGTAACCATTCATCAGTTGATGGACATTCAGATTGATTCCACTTTTTGGCTATTGGGAATAATACTGCTATGAACATTCACATACAATTCTTTGTGTAGACATACATTTTTATTTCTCTTAGATAGACACCTAGAAGTAGAAGTTCTGAGTCACATGGTAAACTTACATTGAACTTTTTAAGAAACTGCTAAACTGTTTTTGAAGGTGACTACAGCATTTTACATTCCCACCAGCAATGCATGAAAGTGATAGTTTCTCTCCATTCTCACCAACACTTGCCATTGTCTTTCTTTTTTATTATAGGCATTCCTAGCTGATGTGTAGTGGTAGCTCACTGTAGACCAGTGTCATTTTTTATTTTATTTTTATAGAAATGAGGTCTTGTCATCTTGCCCAAGCTGGTCTCTAACTCCTGGGCTCAAGCCATCCTCCTGCCTCAGCCTCCCAAAGTGCTAAGATTACCAGAATGAGCCACCAGCACATCCTGCCCAGTGTCATTTTTGAATTCGTCTCACTTCTGACCACACTGCCCCCGCTTTCCATCAATTTTATGGCTAGAAACCAAACTTACACTATTCTTCCTTCCTCTTACATTTATATGCTGCAGAAGTAAGCTGCTACAATCTTCTTCAGCTAGCACCTGAATTTACTACTTCTTCATTTATCTTTACATTGCCCTACCTGGATCTGCATCATTTCACACCTGAATTTCTGCCGTTTTCTGGCTTCTCTCCTGGCTTCTTCTCTCTTCTCTCTTCTTCTGCCTGTTGTAGCTCTTTCTTCAAATCTTCCTTCCTGTAGCTGCAGATTGATGGTTAAAATAGTAACATGAAAAGACCATGCATGGATATGGAATTGGGGGATCTGTGTTCTAGTTCAGGAATCACCACTCATCATCACATGACCTTGAACTAGTCTTGTAACTTACCTGAACCCAGCTCCTTTATTAAGTTACTTAACCTTTCTGAGCCCCAGTTTCCTCATATGCAAATTAAGGATAATTGCAGAACCTTTCTTATAGAGTTGTTATATAATACATGCAAAGCCCTTAGCACAGTGCACGGATGTATGAAGAGTATTCAATCAGTGCTGGTGAATGTTGTTATTTTAATGATTATTATGACTATTATTATTAATCGTTATGATGGGAGCTATCTACTACGCCTATCATATGGTTGTCATAAGCATCAAGAGTGGCTGTGAATATAAAAAAAACCTTGAAAAATACCATGCAAATTGCAATGATGTTATTTTTACATGTTTTTTCCCTTGCATAAGGAGAAAGGCAGTGCAGGATAGCAGCAAGAGTACAGGCTTTGCCGTTAGCCTGGCATTCAAATCTGGACTGTGCTTTTTAACCGTTGAGAGGCTTGAACAAGTCATTTACCCTCTCCATTTGGGTTTTCTCATCTGTAAAATGGGTATAATTATAAATCACATTCAGGATAATGCTGTCAGGATGGTGCCTATTCCATAGGCAGTATTCTGTAAACTGTAGCTTTTAAAAAAAAATAACTCAGTGTATTCTTCTTATATACTTTATCTAAACTATATTCTTCATAATTAATTCCCACATTATTTATCTATCTGTATTCCCCACTGATCCCAACACATACATTGAAGAGAGGCTATAATGTGGAAAGATTAAACATTTTCACCTCAGGCTAACTTTGGCTTTAATCTCAGCTCCACCACTCTCTAGACACATGACTCAGCACAGTTACCTTAGCTTGTTAAGTATCTGGCCCCTCAACTGCAAAACAGTTGAGGGAGAGCAATTCATACCTCATGGGGTTATTGCGTGTATAAATAAGATCATAGAAAGTCCTTAGAATAGTGCTTGGCACATGCACATACTAAATACTCAATAAACAGCGGCTGTCATTATGTTTGTTTCTAATCACCTTTACCACTATCATTTTCTGATTCACTGCCCACACATATGCTGTGCTCCTTTCAGTCTCTGGCTTGGCTCCTTGTATCTCCCTCCTGGCCATCCTCCCCTCCTGGAACTGCCCAAATCCTATTCTTCAAGGCCAGTTTGGCTTCTGATCCTTCACAAAATTATCACACACTACTCCAGATTCTAATCATTGCCTCCCATCCTGCCCTCCCACTCCCCGGAAATCTATGGTTTGTGTGGTGTCTGTAATTCTGTTTAGAAATTATTAAACATCTTGTGTTGTACTTGTTTCCTCAACTGGACTGTAAGGTTCTGGAGGAGGGGTATTTATTCAGCTTCTAATGAAGCTCTCACTCTGCTTAGTTTGGCACTAGACACATAGTAGGTGCTTATTAATGCTTGACTGATAAACAATAACTAAGAAAGCAAACATGTAAAAGTCATTATGAGATTTTACAAACAGGGGTTCCTTAACCACCTGGATAGTGTCCTCAATGACTGTGAATCAAGAGTGATCCTGAGCAGTGTTATTCCAAAACACTAGCACAGAGTAGAGAAAAGAGCGGTTGATGCAGAACCCCCAAATCAAGGTCAGCACTGTTTGAGTTAGCAAAGCCTGTCTTTACTGGCACAGATGACCTTGTTTTTGTTTTCCTCACCACTTCTTGGCATCTCTCGCCAATCTCAACCACTTTTTCCAATCCCATAGGACTTGCTGCCCTCAGAAAGCCCTCTGAGTATCTTTCCTTCTATCTTGAATTTCTGGGGAAAGTTCTCCAAGCTTCAAAATAAGCCTTTTCTTTCTTCCCCTCAATATTCCCTCAGTGCAGTTAGCAGTTAAGGAGAATAGGGGTCTGGCCAGATAACTTATTACAATGAAACAAGGCTAACCTTTTATTATGTTATCCCCCCCAAGGGCTGGGGGAAGTGACATCTTAAATCCAAAGTATGAACTTCTAATGGAAGAATTTAAAAGAGTGTGTCAGGAGAGTTGAAGAGATATCAGTAAGTGAGGTTGGGTGTGAGAATGAGTAAGGTATTGAGGGGATAGCCTTTCAGTGTCCCTAAAATCTCCCCACAGGCCAATTCCATTTTGGAAAATCCAGAGATGACCAAATGCAATAATAAGAACCAACATTTATCAGGCACTTAACTATGTGCTAGGCACTATTCCTACATGTCTACAGTCATTCATTTATTCCCACACTACTCTGGGAGACAAATACCTACTACCAGTACTCCACTTTATGGGGGAAAAAAAACCTAGAGAGGTTAGGTAATTTTTCCAAGGTTATATAGCCTGCTCATGGCAGAGGTAGGATTCAAAATCAGGTGGTGTCCACCCAGAAGTGGGTTTTTGAATCACGTGTCTCCCCTTGTAAACATTCCGGGAAAACAGAGGAACAAACTTCATGAGAAACAAACCTAGATATTATCATTATTACCATCACCATCATCATCACAGCAAACAAGGTGCTGTCCCTGTTGTGTGCAGGGCACTGCACGAGGTGCTGAGAAGACAAAGAGGCATCCAGCCCCACTGCATGCCTGAATCAACCTGACCCTCAGATTGCCTCAAGTGCTTCCACCTCCATGAAGTAGTTTCTGCTCATGTCTTCTCCCTCAAATAATGTATCTCCTCTGATTGCTGATTTACTTTTTGCTTCTGCTCTGCCATTTATTTATTACCTTCTATCTTGCATTGTGGTTATTTATATACATTGTCACACATCTGATCCTTTGCACATTGCTGAGTCCTTTGCCTGGCTGACTCCTAAGCATTCTTTAAGATTCCACTCAGGTCTTATTGCATACCCTGACTCTCCTTCCTGAACTAGATACCTGTCTTCTGTACACCCAAAACACTTGATATTTATTCATATTATGCCACTTATTATAAGTGATTATAAGTGTTTGCTTGTCAATATTTTTAACAAGCTAGATCACTGATCCCAACATCAGGGGAGTTAAGTTATACTTTTTTGAATCTTCAGTACTTTGCACAATACCTAGCACATGGTAGGCACTTAGTAAACTCTTTTTTTCTTATTAATGAATGAACCCTCCATACAAATTTGATTATACTTTGAAAACAGAATTGAATGTTGGATTCATTTTTTGTATCCCCCAAGCCCTGTACTTAGTAGTTGCTCAATAAATATTGCAATGAATAAGTAATTGAAAAACAAAAGATATGTGAGATTCTGCTCTTGGGATATGGGGGAAGACGGGGACCTAGAGTAAAAGTTTGCCTATCTAGGCTATATTTTTAAGTTGATTATAAAAGCATCTACCACTAAAATAGATGAAAAAGAAAACATTGTTTTTGACCAAAATTGCTTGGCTACAAAAATATAGTTTAATATCTAAACCCAGGTCCATATGACTCTAAAACCAATATTGTTTCTGTTATACAACATTGTTGAGATCTTAAGGTAGATAGAGGTGCCCTCATTGGGCTCAGCAGAACCAATAAGGCTTAAATAATTAGAAAGGAATAGACACTGCATGAATTATGTAAAAAATGGTGGTATATGTAAACCACTTTTTAAAGAAAGATCTATCTGGCAAGAGCATGTAGAATTGGCTGATGAGGGGAGAGGCTGGAGGCAGGAATATCTATTGCAATGGTCCCATCTTGGAAACAGAGAACAAGAAATTGATTTAAGGAGGAATTTGTGGACACTGGTGATGAGAGGAGACAAAGACAGAAGATGTTGAGTCAGGATTACCACAAAGTTTTAAGCCTAAGTGAAAGATATAGGGAATTCAGAAGTGAGACTTAATCTTGACAGATGGTGAGTTTGCTTTTTGATATGTTAAGTCACTTTAGATGAGCAAGCTGAGTAGATAGAAATGCAGGATTAAGTTCAAGAGGGGCCTGAGCTAGACTTGTAGATGTGCTGGTCATAGCTAAAGTTCTTTAAACTTCAAAGAGATGATAGCTAAAGTTAGGAGAGTGAAATGACTTAGGGAAATTGGAGAGAGACAAGATCAAGAACAAACGACTTTAAAGAACAACAATTAGGAGACAATAGGAAGAATTTAAATCAATAAAGAAGGCAAAACCGTATCATCACATCTTGGAATTAACAATTAAAAAGAGATGCAGGGAGGAAAGGATATTCATTACGTGAATTTGGCAATTAGGTTTGGCCATATTGGACAGAGCATTTTGGTAGAATGGTTGGGTTAATTGCAGAGGAGGAAACACAATTGTTGTGGCAGAGAATGTAGGTTGCCCTTTGGATAAATTGGGAATTAAAAAAAGGGGAAAAAAGGGTACTAATGTAAGAAAAATGTTACTGAAGATTCTAAAGCAAAGAGTAAGAAGCCAGTGGATGGGAGAAGAGTGAGCAGCGTCCTTCAGAAGTGAGATGAGATGACGAGGTTGGTTTTGCAGTGTAGAAGAAGTGTGGATAGAATTTGGAATAATTGCTGTGGAAAATGATAGAGGCAACAGTGAGGATACGTAAAAGGATTACAAAGTGGTAAGTAAAGAAATTCAGCATCATCACCTTAATTTTGGTTGGGATCCATTTTATTGGCTTCATGTTTTTTCTAGCAAGGTCTGGTTGACTAGATGTGGAAACAAAGAAGTGAAGGTACATCTTAGCATTAGAAATTTCTGTGGCCAGAATGGTGGATGGTCAAGGATTCCATGGAGACAAAGTGGCCAGTGGGTGCAACCTGAATGCAAACCATAAAGGTGAAATCAAGGCTGAAACAGTTGGGTAGTAATTCTAGAGAAACTGGGAAGAGATTGATTGTGTGAGCTGGGAAGAGTCCAGTAGCACAGGCTGAAATCAGGAAAAACAAAATAGGTCATCTGGAGGGCAAAATTCCTAGGGAAATGTCTAGGAGAATGAAACAAAATGAAGTAGTAGAAACATCCAGAATTATTGTTGGGAAAGCAGTTATGAATAAGAAATGAGTCTGGGTTCACTGGTTTATGCCTATAATACTAACCCTTTGGTAGGCCAAGGCAGGAGGATTGCCTGAGGCTAGGAATTTGAGACCAGCCTGGGCAACATAGTGAGAACTATCTCTACAGAAAATAAATAAATAAATAAATAAATAAATTAGTGGAAATTGAGGAAGAAAAGGGAAGTGGGATTCTAAGAATGGATATGAAGAACTGGTATGAAGATCAAGAGATTCGGAGAGAAATGGTTAAAGCATGTGGAACACGTAGATTGTCCCTTGGTAAGGCACAATGGACAATGGTTAAATTGGAAAAGTGGGGAAGGATCAGGATCATTATGTCAATCATTTAGGGCTCAGGACATGAGAATGTCACAAAACTTGAATTTTAGAAGGTAGAGTAATGAGAGTAGGAGGCACAACCATAAAGGTTTGAGCATGAAAACAAAGGGGAAGCATTGGTGGTGCCTTCTTATGGGATCTGAGTGTCACTTCAAAGCTTCATAAGAATGGTGACTCTGATTCTCAAGTTGTGAAGAGCAGGTATGTGGTGACACAGAACAAGACTCAAGCTCTCATCGAATGCCAAGGGCCTCAGGTGAAGCTGCAGGAGGAAAGGAGGTGGGAAAATTGATTTTCACCTAACGAAGGAGACAACTAGTTTTAAATTTTGCAGCCAGGGATGAAGCTCTGGGACTCCCCCATTGACTTCAATAGACTGGTGAAAGGTAGGATAAGGAGATTTGTTTCTTTTGCCTGGGAAACCTAAAAAAGAAATAATTTCCTGGCCATGTTATTACAGCATTAGGGCACAGCACTATGAAAGTCAAGAGATTAGATTGACTTTCTTTTTTTTTTTCTTTCTTTTTTTTTTTTTTGAGACGGAGTCTCGCTCTGTCGCCCAGGCTGGAGTGCAATGGCGCGGTCTCGGCTCACTGCAAGCTCCGCCTCCCGGGTTCACGCCATTCTCCTGCCTCAGCCTCCCTGGTAGCTGGGACTACAGGCGCCGGTCACCACACCCTGCTAATTTTTTTGTATTTTTAGTAGAGACGTGGTTTCACCGTGTTAGCCAGGATGGTCTCAATCTCCTGACCTCGTGATCCGCCTGCCTCAGCCTCCCAGAGTGCTGGGATTACAGGCATGAGCCACCCCACTCGGCCGAGATTAGACTGACTTTCTAATGGTTAGATGCTATTCCATTCTAACCCATCATTTTCAATCATTAATGACTCTCTTGGTAGTATTCTTTTGGAGCTGAAATTCACCAGTTTCGGTGAACAATGAGGTAGATGAATCGGTAATAAATATTAATAGTACAAGCAGCAGGAGCCCATGGACAAGCTGAGGGCTTTGACCAAGGCCAGAATTTGTTAAGCCCTCTTATAACCCTGATACTAGCTGGCTGAGTGGGCTCAACCTTTCTTAGTCTTGGTTTCATCATTTCTAAGGAAGACTTTCGTATTCTCTCTTACAATAATAAATATTGTTAGGAATGAACAATCATTGGAATTTAGAATACTGCTGTGGAGTCTTGGACTCAAATTCTAGTCCCTAAAACTGAGCATAATCTTGGCAAATCATTGAACTTCTACGCCTTAGCATTCTGTAAGACAGAATGGAATTCCTTCCAATCCTAAAATTTAGGTGTAAGTTTATCAAGAACGGAGGAAACAAAAGCACTTGTTGCTTCAACTTGAAAGTGGAGTTTACAGGTGGAAAAACTGGAGGCAAACCTAACATAAATGCTATGATTAGCTAAAGAACTAAGAAGTCAAACTTACATCATCTATGTTTGCAACACAGTGAGTGCTCATCATTATGAGAAGCAAATTTCACTAAGTGAGAAAATCAAAACCAAGTCTCTTTAGCATCAAAATCCTTTATTTTTAGCAATTTTACCATTTGGGTAAAAAATGATTTCTTATCTTAAAATTTCTAGAGTAGCAGTAACAGTTTGAAGCTTTTATTCATAGGATGCTTTTAAAAAAGCATTTCATTATCCATTAATGTTTATGTATACAGTGTGTTAAATCCTTATACACCAAAATAGAATTCTTTCTCAAGTGAGATGAAAATGCATACAAGGTAGAAAATCCAGAGGGCAAAAATTCTAGTAAAATAAACTATTTAATAGAATAAATCCTAGTTTAAAACACATTTCTATCCCATATGCAATGTAGCTAAATTACCATTTCTACGGAACCTCTAACCTTTAGATTTCATGACTTTCTCGCATGCTTAAATTCTCAATATTATTATTCTTTTACCCTAGTGTCGTATGTTTAATATTCATTTGCATTTTTCTTCTGATTCAATAATAATTTTGAACTTTGACACATAATGGCTGCATGAGGGCTTAACGCTTAGTAAAATGGCTAAGACTTTCTTTTAACATGTGTATTACTGTTATAATGAGTTTGTTTTGAGCTTGCTGAGCAGAGGTGATCTGGTCTGGGATTCCCCCCAGGCTGGAGCTTATTTTGGCAGTAGTTTTCTCTTATAGATAAGTTCTGTGAGTTCCTTCTTTCCACCTACATTAGCAATCCCAAATGTTTCTTGCATATTCCTGATTTGGTTGTCTTTTCTAATACCATAAGAAAAGTCCGTAAGTCCATACCTGACTTTTTCCTCCTGCCTTCTTTTACAGGGGTTCTTAGCTGTGTTACATCAAATATTCTATGCCCCAAACTTGACAAAAGGCATTTTAATTATTTTCTATTTGGAATTCTTCAGTTGATCTTGATATTGTTTATACCAACTATTCCCTTTCTTCTTTATTTACTTTATATCCTCAGTCATGACAGAAGACAAAGAGAAAATACCTTGCCACAGTTTTTCATAGGATCTAAGCAGGGGAGGCGGGTATGGTAACTTACGTTGACCAGTTAAAGAGTTTTAAATGATTTCGAAAGCAGATCAGCTTTATCATTTAGGGCTCTCTTGACCATCCTTTACAACTAGCACCATTCCTTAAAAGGTTGCCCAAGGAAGGTTTCCTTTAGGAAGGGAAACTGGCACAGGAATAAGTACCCTGGGTAAAACTATGGGTGATAGAAGCAAGAGCAGAAGATTTATCTCGTCCTCCTGGCCATATTGCCTCCATCTGTCTCCAGGGAGAACACGCAGTACACTCTAACATGGGCAGTCTTCACCTAACGGATTCAGAAGAGCTGCGGGGTCAGTGCACACAGTTGCCGAAGCAGCTAACTTAGATCAAGACCCCCACAAGGCACAAGGACAGAGGTGTAACAACAGTGTATTTTGGGGAGGGTGCAGAGCAGACAGATCTATAATAACGGTTGTTCACCGCAGCAACCGGGGCCACATAGATGGAGCAGAATAGCCCGAATCTGAGCTTTGATTCAGCAACATGCTCTAACCATGATGCCGTCATTTTTTCCTTCTGAGAAAACGTGTAATCTAATGGGCTACCCTCTCACAACAGCGCCGGGATCCTCAGGCTTTGAGCCCTTCAGAGCAGAGGCCTTCCGAAAAATTAGGGGAGCTAGCCCGGCTGTGAAGCGACGTGAGGTCCTGGACAGAGGTTCCCTCTGTGGGCACCAGACAGCGATGCCTGAGCCAGGCTGGGCTGGGCCGGATGTGAAAGGAGACCCTGCACCCCCAGCGCATCAGCGGGACTCCTGCACTTCGCAGAGGGCGGAGGAGAGCGCAGTCCCGGGCGGGGGCTGCTCCCCTGCGAGGGGAGAAAGCCGGCCATGGCCCGGGCGGTACAGACTCAGGGGTGGAGAGAAGGGACCGGAAAGCAGGGTGGAACTGCGTCCCGAAGGTGTGAGGAGGTGGCCTTGAAGGTTGAGGGCGAGGCCGGGACCTGGGCAGCAGGGAAGAGTGAGGGAAAGACCCGCTCTTCAATTCGTTTCTGTCAAAAGATGGCCAAATTCCACGCTGCCCTTCCCCCTCTGCTCCTTTCCTGGCCCCCCTCGGTTGCTCCCAGGGCTGCGCGAGGCGGCGGGAAGGTCCGGGAGAGTGCGCGCGTGGGGAGGAGGGGACGGGAAGAAGAGACCCTCCCGTGCCGAACCTCCCGCCCCGCCGGCCCCTCGGGAGGCTCTGGAGTTGGGGACTAGAGCTCTGCCGCTTTAAGCTGGGGAGTGGGCGTCCCCTCCGGCCGGGTGACGGTCCGGGGCGGGCCCTGACGGGCGTGCCTATGCAAACCAGGAGGTGGTGCCGGCGGTGGGCGGGCCCGTAGTAAAATATACGGGGCGGGGCGGCGGGAGGTGCGGCTGCCTGGGGGGCGGGGCCCTGCGGGAAGGTGGGGGCGGGAGGAGGCCGCGGCGGGTTGGTACCATCGCGCGCGTCCAGGGAGGGGGATGAGCGACTTTCCCTGGAGGGGCGGGCCCTTCCCGGTCGCGGGGCCGGACGCTGAGGCGGGGCGGGGCGGTCCCGGTTCCCCGCGGGCGGGACGTCGGGCCGGGGGGAGGGGGAACCCTCCGCTCGCGTCCGAGGCGGGGCCGGCTGTACCTTTCGTGGCGCGGTGCGGCGGGGGAGGGCCGAAGGGAGGGAAGGGGCGGGACCGGGAGGGGGGAGCCGGAAAGGGGGAGGCGCCGGCGGACAATGGAGCCTATGTGTGCTTGCCGGAGTGGGACGGCGCCGCCGCCGCCGCTGCCGCCGCCGGGGGGAGACGCTGCGCCGCCGCTGCCGCTGGCCCCGGCCCCGGCCCCCCGGGGCTGAGAGCCGCCCCGGACCCAAGCCTCTTCCCCTGCTCTGCACCTCTTCTCCCCTCCCCCACTCCTGCCTCCGGGGTAAGTGGCACCTGGGGGAGGGGGAGGGGAAGGACCGGAGCCGGGGGTAGTGGGGGCCAGGTCCGCGTCCGCGTCCGCGTGTTTTGAGCCGGTTTGGGGGCAGGGGTAGCCACAGCCGCGAATAGCGGGGTGGAGGGGGGCAGAAAAGGGGCGGGGGCCAGGGTTGCGGATTTAGTGAGGCGAGTCTGGAGGAACCTGTGGGGGGAGGTGGGGGTGCTTCACGGGCGGTGGGGAGAGAGGGCATCTCTTCTTTTTTTCAGAGGTTGTGTCCCAAGCAGTGCTTGGAGAGGTTAAACCAGGAGAGTGAGGACAGTCCCAGGGTCCTGGGATGCAGGGGTGTTGGAGGGGCGAAATGGAGAGCTAAATAAGGGAATTGGGATTGAGTTTGATGGGGTCTGTAAGACCCCTGAGATGGATAGAGGTAAAGGGGACTTTGCACGCCAGTGACTTGTTGAAGGGTAGGGGGAGGTGGAAGCTAGGAAGAATGTATAAGTAGTTAAGGGCCCAAGCAGGTGAGTTGGTGATGTCTAGGTCACTGAGTCATTGTGGGGGTCTTGGGACACACCAGTGATTTCCAAAGTGGAGCCCTAGTCACTGGCCTTTGAAAGTTGCAAAGACTATTAAGATGTCACTGATGAGAGTTGGGTGAGCCTGGTGAAATGGAGATATCCTAAGTAAAACAACAGCAGGGTTGGTTGTTATGTCCAGAGGGAAGGAGAGGGAGGGGCCAGAGGCCTGTAATAGTATTGCTGGGGGCCTTATGGGAAGGCTACCAAGCATGAAGGAGGAGGCCAGAAATCTGTCCTCCAAGAGGTCTGAAGGAGGGGGAAGGAAGAATGGGTTTTTAGTGATAGGAGAGACTTAGAGCCTAGATTGGAGTCCAGTTGGGGACTAATAAAGTTACTAGATAAGTTAGAGAAATGGACATAACTATCTCTTAGTGGAGAGTCTGTAAGATGGGATAGAATTGATGCAAAATTTGACTTTGATTACAGCAAACATAGGTAAATCCCTGGCAGTGATTTCAGTGGGGAAATGATTTTCTATGTAAAGAGTTACATTTTGGTCAATGATGGGTATTGGAGTATTAGTTAGCACTTGATATATTCAGGAATTAAATGTTCGTTTTTGGGGCAGAGATTTGGATTCGTGCACTAAGCAAAGTGATGATTAGAACTAACAGACAGTAAGGATAAATTGTAAAATCATTGAGAGATGGGAGGAGGGGGCAAAAGGATGTTGGAGGTAAGACTCATGTGAGTTTAGAACCTTTGTGGAAATTGTGCAACATGATTGTCCTGTTTTGTGTTTTCTACTGAATACTAGTGATTGGAAAGTTTTAGCAAGGAAGAGATGTTTGCGTGAATAGTGTGAAGGCCCTACATAAAAATTTAAGAAAGACCTCCTTATTCACTATTGAAAAACACCCAAACTATTAAAGACAGAGATGGGTTTATAAGAGGAGCTGTTAGTTAAATGGCATAAGGATGCTTTGAGCAATGAAGGTTCCATTAGTTGTTTGAGGGCTTGGATAAAAAGAGAAATTGTATTTTATTTATTTTTATTTTTATTTATTTATTTTTTGAGACAGAGTCTCGCTCTGTTGCCCAGGCTGAAGTTCAGTGGTGTAATATCGGCTCACTGCAACCTCCGCCTCCCAGGTTCAAGCTATTCTCCTGCCTCAGCCTCCCAAGTAGCTGGGATGACAGGCACGTGCCACCACGTCCAGCTAATTTTTGTACTTTTAGCAGAGATGGGGTTTCACTATGTTGGCCAGGGTGGTCTCGAGCTCCTGACTTCTGGTGATCCACCCACCTCAGCCTCCCAAAGTGCTGAGATTACAGGTGTTAGCCACCGCGCCCGGCTAGAAATTTTTTTTTTTTTTTTGAGACGGACTCTCGCTCTGTAGCCCAGGCTGGAGTACAGTGGCACGATCTCGGCTCACTGCAATTCTCCTGCCTTAGCCTCCACAGTAGCTGGGATTACAGGCATGCACCACCATGCCCAGCTAATTTTTGTATTTTTAGTAGAGACGGGGTTTCACCATGTTGGCCAGGCTGGTCTGGAACTCCTGACCTCGTGATCCGCCTGCCTCCACCTCCCAAAGTGTTGGGATTACAGGCGTGAGCCACTGCGCACGGCCTAGAAGAGAAATTTTAATGTAAATTTGAGAAAAGTTGAGATGAGGGATGGGAGTATGAGATTTGGAAGTTTTATGACTTAGAGATTTGGAATTGAACCATTAAAACATTTTGTTAATAACCATGTTGAATATAAGATGATAATGGTTTCAAAAGAGATGGTAGATAGACAGGGAGGTCATTGGCTAAAAGATAAAAGAACAATTTCCATAGAGTTCTGTTTGTATAAGGCAAGTGTATGTCACTTGCCTCCTCAGAAGTGTCTGCTCCTGTGAATAAAAGAAAATGCTCTCTTGTTTGTGGGGGGAAAAGAATACAGATGTTTCACACACATTATAATAAACTATTTGTTCATGGTGACGTGGTACAGTAGTTAGAGCCTTGGATGTAGAATCAGGAAGTTCGTTCTCCCATTGACTTATGTGTGACTTTGAACAAATCCCTTATATTTCTCCAGTTCTCCCATCTACAAAGTAGTAAAACCACCTGCCCTAACCACTCATAATGGCATTTCTGCCTAACAGGTTAATGCCTAACTGCAAAGTGCTCTGAACATCTCTTAGAATGAGAGATTATGTAGCCCAACTCTTCCAATTTCTGTAAAACTACAGTCTCACTAACAGACCAAATTCAGCTTTGGTAATGTGCTTGATCAAGGAACAAAAAGGAGTATCTTGTACATCTGTCTTGTTCTGTTGTTTGGGTTTTTGTTTTATATTAGTTTTGAAAGGTAATGCCTCTCTCCCTTTAGTGGCAAGACAGTAATAGTGATGACAATTGTAGAAATGTAAGCAAAGGTCCCCATGGAGATGGAAGATAGATGCTGTTGAGTGCTAACCTGGGCTACGCCAACCCCAAATGTCTGAGGCCTTGGATATGTTTCCTGGCTTCCTGGCAGCTTAATTTTCTTCAGCTATGAAATAGTGTTGGTGGAATAACTTCTCTGTCTGCCTTGGTGAAGATTACTTGCTCTAGATCAGGGCTTTTTGTTTGTTTTGGTTTTTTTAAATTGAGACAGAGTCTTGCTCTGTCGCCCAGGCTGGAGTGCAGTGGCGCAATCTCAGCTCACTGCAACCTCCGCCTCCTGGGTTCAAGCAATTCCCCTGCCTCAGCCTCCCAAGTAGCCGGGATTACAGGTACACGCTACCATGCCCGGCTAATTTTTGTAAATTTTTTTTTTTTAGTGGAGATGGGGTTTTCACCATGTTGGCTAGGCTGGTCTCGAACTCCTGACCTTGTGATCTGCCTGCCTCGTCCTCCCAAAGTGTTGGGATTACAGGCTTGAGCCACGGTGCCCGGCCAGATCAGGGTTCTTAACCTTACAATGTCCCATGTGTTCCTTTGGCAATCTAGTGAAACAGAGGACCCCCTTCTGAGAATGTTTTTTAAATGCACAAAATAAAATACATTGAATTATAAATCAAATGGAAACAGTCATCAAAATATTAATTGTAACAGTATGTTTCTTTATAACACATTAAATAATAAAATATAGCTGCAGGTCTAATGAGACTGTAATTTTTGAAGTAGTGTATGTATTATGCCAAGATATCTGCAACAACTATGTGACGTGAAAATGTCTTGTGGTTTCGGTTGGTGACAAAAGGTCACAGAATTGCTAATAATATCAGGGATGGTTACTTCCATTCACCATTGAAGGCCATGCAAATTTTTACTTAGAGGTTGGTCAAAATGAACATCTGAGCTTTCCCCAGGAGGTTCACAAACATTTTCCCCTCCCCCGGGTCTATCCACAGACCTCTTGGTAGTGCGTGGGATCCCAAGTTAAGAACTCTTACCCTAGACCAACTGATTTTTGAAAGTTATATTATCTCATGGCCACTTGCATTTTAGGCTTTGCAGTATTTTTTAGCATCTCCACCATGCTAAGAACAGGAGCATAGAGAAGACATGAAACAAAAGTCCATTTCACAACCTGTCATGACTGTTTTTGATTGTGGAAAATGTTAAAAACAATGATTAAAATGAGGCTTTTGTATCTGGTGGCTTTTGCTTTTCTAAACTCCCAGTCATCCGTTAGCATGGTTAGGCCTCAGTGGGATGTATTTGGGCTGCAGTGACCCTATCTTGGACTTCTTGTATTTTGAGTTTTAGTGGTTTTGCCTTCCTTCTCCCTTTTTGACCTAATTGTTTTCTTACTGTTTCTTCTTTCCAAAGATTGCTTTGGCCGCAGAGCATTGGGGAATGGGTGGTTTTCCTTGGAATCAGCATGAATTGGGGTATGAACTTTTCTTTTTCCTTATCCGTATAGGACTGAATGTGGGCCCAGTTGGTGTCATTCAGTTTTGACCTAAACATTCCCATCTGATTGGGTGGCAGAGATCATTTTTGGAAAGTTCTTCCGTGTCCCGATGTAGAAGAAATAGCAAATTGGACATATTGAAAGGTAAAGAACATCCTGATAAGTCAGTTCCTTTTGTGATTCAATCTGAATATGTTGGATTTTTGTTTCTGTTTCTATAGGGCATCTTGTAAGTTAAAACTACGTTTATTCATTATTCTAAGAATTCTCAAGGCAAAAGTCATCAAACTAAATGCAAGTCAAAAATATAAGAGCAGTTACCTTACACCTTTCTGTGAGCAGGGACTTGTGCAATAACTCATTTCATAGGGCCAAGGATAAAGGCAGGTGGTGAGAAGTTAAACAGGTATTTATCATATCATCGTTGGTTTGTGTGAATGCAAGGTAAAGGTAGCAATACACAAGCCCCAAGCTCATTATAATACATGGATCAAAGAGTATTGATAGAGTTTCTACCAGGTATCAGGTGCTGAGAGGAGGAATGACAGTGCCCTCAGAGAGTTCCGTGTCTACACATACAGTTTTGTGTTATAATAGTTTGTGATTATAATGCCAGGGGCCATGGAGGACATATAGAGGAGAGTTGGTAATCAAGGAGAATTTCACAGAGAAGGG
Organism: Pongo pygmaeus; assembly: GCF_028885625.2. Classification (NCBI taxonomy): domain Eukaryota; kingdom Metazoa; phylum Chordata; class Mammalia; order Primates; family Hominidae; genus Pongo; species Pongo pygmaeus. The sequence continues at coordinate 107,655,626 of NC_072373.2, read as the reverse complement.
ACATCTGTGCTGAAATAATATTTTGGGTAGCCATTATTCCAGATGGTGATAGTTGAAATTCATTTTGAATGCTTGAATTTTGTCAGAAATCTTTAGCTTGATATAAAATTTTATTTGCTTAAAGTTAGCTATTAAAAGGTGACAGAGGTATTTTTACCCCATGAGTACTAAAATGTACATTAATATTTTGCTTGGACCAAGGTTTTCTCTACATGCCCATTGCATAGTTTACTTTTCTCCACATGTTGGGAGAAATTGGTTTTTCCTATTGTGTACTTTTTCTGAGAGGAAGCCTTTTAGTAGTCGGTATGCCAGAAGTTAAGAATGAGCTAGGAATGGAATCCTGAGGCCTTTTAGTTCCACATTCTAAGTTTGATACTATGCCTTTTATGGAGTAGTGGTCATAGCATAGAAATGAAATTTGTTAAACATGACATCGTTCTAATAAACTGGACTTCTTAGAGCAGGGAAATGGGAAAGCATCATTGGAAGAGTTGAAATTGGAATCATAGAGGTGATTCTGAGCTTGGTTGGGTTAATTTGTGAATTTAACAACTTGATGGCATGCCTCTCTAGGAATCCTTCTAAAGATTCCTAAATAATTTAGCCCTAAGACAGTCTGCGACTTGCTTCTCCCTTGCTATTTCAAAACTATAAATTCTGGGCAAAGAGGGAGGCTCAGTGTCATAATTCTAGTTTATAAGGACTAATGGTGGAAATTGTTCTGCTTGGCCAGTACTTAGTGTTTTATTGACTTAGCCAGCTCAATTCAGTACCGCACTTTGCACACAGTAGGCACTGAATAAAAGGAAGTCATCTGGCCACGTTATTCAGCTCTTAAGTTCCCGAAAAGTATATGAAAATAAATGTTCTTGCTGGATGTAGAGTTACGGTTGAGAGTAGGGAGAACTGTGAATGATCTTCACTTTGTAAATTCAGAGACATATCTGGAATTTTGTCTCTTCTCACCTTTACAGTCAGCTTTCAAATCTCTATACTAATAAGGAATGGGAAGAAGCAAAATTATGAGGAGTTTCTTTCTACTAAATTCCCAGAATTCTAAAAAGTAGAAAACTTGATTTGCAGTTTATATTTCTCCAGCCTCTGAAAATAAAATGTGCAGTTGGGAAGGAGGAAAAGCCACAAGAGCCTTGAACTGGCTACAGATCAGATATAATCCTTTAAAAATTGGGAGTTGATTCTATTTGTGTGGGGGATGACGGCTTCCTCTTAAACTGATATTCTGGAATAAATAAGAAACCTGTTTTTCTCTTAAGATATTCATTGACAAATTGATGTTGTTGATTTTTAAAAAAATCTGCTTAGGACTTCTTTTTTTCCTCGTCTAGACGAGGGTCATCTTTGAGAAGGGGGTTCCTGGACTCCTCACCTCCAGGATGAGCACTGCAGTGTCGTGACCCTAGGGGTTTTGGTGAGTACACTGATGGCTGATAGCACTGGAGCACATGCCTGGCTTAGAAGAAGGAGCTTAGGGAAAAGCTTCAGCTTTTATTTAACGATTTTTTTTCTTTACATCACCCAACCCTCCCCCTGCCACCTCCACCCAGCTCCTGCCCTTGGTCACCACCATTTTACTGTCTGCTTCTACTACCAACTTTTTTAGATTCCACGTATAAGTGAGATCATGTGGTATTTGTCTTTCTGTGCCTGGCTCATTTCACTTAACATGCTGTCTCCAAGTTCATCTACATTGTTGCAGATGACAGGATTTCCTCCTTTTTAAAGGCCGAATAGTATTGCATTGTGCATATATACCACATTTTCTTTATCCATTCCTCTGTTGATGGATACTTAGTTGATTCCCTGTCTTAGTTACTGTAAATAATGCTGCAGTGAACATGGGAGGGCAAATATCACTTCCACATACTGATTTCATTTCCTTTGATTAACAACAAAAATTTTTTAAAGCAAATACTGTGTGCTAGGCACTATAGTAATTGCTGGGTATACAGAGATGAATAAGTCAGTTGTGGTCCCTACCTTCATGGAGCTTATGGTCTAGTGGGAGAGATGAATGTTACACAGATGATCACATAAATTGCATATGTAATCACAAAGCATGAAAAATGTTGAAAAACCCTAGATGCTTTAAAAAGAATGTAATAGAAAATTTTATGTAGATTGATGGCATTAAGGGATTCTTCTCCTCTGAAAAAGAAACACTTAAGCCAAGACTTCATTCATTCAACAAAACTATTCAAACTTGATATGGGAAAGTTGAAGTTTAGGGAGAGAGGTGTCAAGAATTACTTTCAAATTTCTGCCGTGAGCAACTGGGTGGATAAAGGAGCCATTTATTAAGATATGGAAAACTGAGGGAAAAAAGGTTTTAGGAGGAAGGCTATACACAGAATTGAAGAATTCATGTTTGATCCTGTTAAGTTTGAGACATCCAGGGAGATGTCAAGCAGGTAGATGTGTATACAGATCTGCTGGACTGGACCTGTAAATTTGGGAGTTGTTGGCATGGAGAGAACTTGCAGCATGAGAAGAGAAGATGACTCAGAATAGAGTCCAGAGGAACTCTAAAGTTGAGAGATCAGGTAAAAAAGGGCCTGCAAAGGAAGCAGATGAAGGCCTGGAGAGGTGGGAGGAAAGCTAGGAAAATGAGGTGTTATGGAAACCAGGAGAGGAGTTGCAAGAACGAAGTGAGCAACTGGCAGAATCTAAGAGATGGTAAGATGAGATTAGCAAAGTGGCCAGTGGTGACCTTAACAAAAATAGTGGTCAGTATGATCTGGGGGTGGAAGTTGGTTTAAAATGATTAAAGGATGAATGGCAAGTGAGGAAGTGAACACTGTGTCTCGTCAACTCTGTGGAGAAATTTGGCTCTAAGGGGTAATAGAATGCTAGACCTGGGTTTTGTTTTGCTTTTTTTTTTTTTTTTTTTTTTTTAGCACTGAAAGATTCTACAGCCTGTCTGAATGCTGATTGGAAAGATCCAACAGACAGAGGGGATGGCCCGAGGGGAGAATGAGAGCTCTCAGAAGGCTGGAAGGGATAGGCCTAGTCCACCTGTGGCTGGATTGACTTTTGGGAGAAAGTGGGCTATTTTTTGTTTCAGTAATAGAAAAGAAAGAGGAGATAGATATTGATGAAAATTGGTTTGTGTATTTAGCAGTAAGAACTTCCTGCCGGGCAACATCTCTTCCTATTAAGTACTGGGCAAGTCCAGGTATTGGGAGTGGGAAGGAAGGGAGGAAACGGGTACCTAGGAGATGTAAAAGGTATTTTGAAATGGCTTCTGGCATGATAAGCCAGCGTGCTTGCTAGAGAGTGTAGTAGTCATAGTAATACTTAACACTGGAGTGCTTACATTATACTGCTGAGCACTTTATATGAACTAGCTCACCTTGCCCACCAAGGCTCTACTTTGACAGGCACTACAGTGATGAAGAGCACAGACTTTGGGGCCGGAGTGGCCAGAGTGCTGGTTAAATGCCCAGTCTACCACTTACTGGGGTGTGAGCTTGGGCAAGTTACTTAACATTGCAGAGCCCGTTTTCTCATCTCTAAAATAGAAATAGTAGTGGCACCTGCCTCCTGGGGTTGTTGTGACTGGGTTAACATGTTTTTACAGTACTCAGAACAATGCATGGCACATAGTAAAAATTTTAAGTATTAATTTAAGAATAGAAGAGAAAAACATTGTATAAGTAGATCTAAGGTGTTAGGAGATGTAGTTATGTTGGGGGAAAAAAAAATCTCTCTGGCTATAATGATTCTGTGGAAGATCCTTTCCAGTCCTTGAAGGTGGTTAAACAGTTGAACACTAACCTCCTGAAGAGCCTAATTTTATTCTTTGGAACTATAGAAGATGTTTGGCAGATTTTTTGCTCAGTCATTTTTATCATCAGAAAGGCTAAAAGTAGGGACAACTTATTTCCTTGGACTAGGGATTGAAAAACCGCGATTTTGATCCCAGTCACTGGGTGAGCCCACATGCTTATTTCAACCTCTGTGCTGTCTCTCCCTCCATAAAGTAATGGGAAGGAAGATGGCTTCAAGGAAAGAGCCAGGGTCTGAGAGCAGTGACTGGAAACCTGGAAGAAGCCATTCACACCCCATGTGCTACATTCATTCATCTCTAAAATGCCTGTCAATCAAAGTCAGGCAAATTGTGAGAAAATGAAACTGTATGTAGAAGTACTTCGAAAATAAAAGTGTTTTATGTTCACAGCATTATTATTAGAAATAATCTTTGCTACCAACTCATCATAAATGCTTGGCAGATTAATGAGGTGATTTGATAATTGTAATGTTTTGAGTTTCTTTGGAAGATGTGTGTAACACAAATGCCAGGTGTTTCTGTTATGGGAGAACTTGAATAAGTCACAGAGGATCTAACTACATGCTTAGTACATCATGCTGAGTATTACAGAAAAACAAAAGAACTTTAAAACAAGGTTCTTGTCTTTTAAGAACATAGTCTTCACAGGGTGATAAAATATACACCTAGGATTATTCAGTACGACATGTGATTGAGTGCTAGAATACGTGATGCAGACAGAAAGTACTAGAAGAAGTTGTGAAGGGGGACTATATAGGTGGTAACTACTTTTCTTTTCCTGAGGTAAATGTTTTCTGATGGCTTTGTCCATGCAGGATTCATTTTCTACTTCTATTTTCCCAGTGATTTCTAATGTTCATTGAGAGGTTACAAAATGGTTTATGATTATATATGTCGAACTTGACAACCACAATCCATATCTTAGTCTAAACCAAAAAAGAAAAAAGGCTGGAAGATGATGGGGGATAAAAATAGAACCTTAAATATAATCAAGACCAAAATGTTTTTTAACATGCTCTGTCCTGAGGTCAGCATAGAACATTCATAATGTTTTTATTCTAGTTCTTTTTCCTGACTTTTTTATTTAAAAAGGAAAAAATTTAATTGGGTGTACTCAGAACTTCCATAAATTTCTTTCACTGTCCTAGGTAAAATAGCTGAGACTATTGCAGATTTCTAAATGAAGACATAGACCTTTAATGTGTGACAGTGATCATAGTGCTACAACCTAGGATATAACTGATCCTCCCAATTTTAGCCCAGTCTCCATTCTCTCAAAGTGCATGTAAGTTGCAACACCTGAGCTGTTTCTAACTCCCTTTGGTTCTGTAGTCACTAGTCCTGCACCTAATATTCTCCTCCTTCATTCCTATACTTTGTCAGTAAGATACCAGAAGCTGGAAGGGGGTTGATAAGGGGGATAGTGGTTACAAGAAAACCATAATGGAATTGCCCTGGGAGGGAGCAGAGACTTAAAGTATGTCTTGGTTTTACCTGAATTCGTCTAGGCTTCCCTGAATAAAGGACTTTCTCATTTGTTCTCTAGCTAGGTTTGGGAATATTTTCTTGACCTTTATGCTTCAAATTAGCCTTGCAAATTGGCTCAAAAAATATCTTAGCCTTCAAAGATGTTCTTTTAGTTTCAGAATTATGGATCATTCCCATGCTTACCCATGCCTGCCGTCCCTGTCATTAAGCAGTGAGAACAGGAGACACATACTCGGCATAATTTAATAGAAAGATCATGGAAATCAGGGGGCAGAACTGATTGTATTTGGTGTTGGTTCAATATTTGATTTCAGAAGTACCTCCTTTAAAGTCCCCCCACCCCCAAGGCCCTGAAAGTATAAACATAGATTAATTTGCATCATGGTTTGAAATTGGGGGGGTTGTTTCATTTCAGTGCTGTTGTTTGCCATCAGAACTGAAACACCAGATAGTCACTATGATCTGCGGTACCTAGGGGTTTCAAAGCATTGTTTTGAAAAAAGAAAGACACAAGTTTTTGAGGGTTTTGTATTCAAAACTACAGAAATGTAAGGGAGAATACATAGCTAAAGAGAAAACTGCCTTTCTCACCTGCTCACCCTTGCCTGGTCCATGCTGCTTGGGTGGGAGGCTTGCATGCTTGGCAGGAAGTCCTAGTCACCCTCCAGCTGGTGTGGCCCCTGAGCCTTTGTCCACAGTGGGAGCATCACCGTTTCCTTTCACCCTGATGGAAGTGGAGGCATGGTCTAGCTGCTTCGCTGAGTTGGCTAGTGCTTTCACCTTGATCCTGTTGTAAGGGTGTTTTATGTCTCTGTTTTTGCTCCCAACTTTTTTTGGGTGGCCTTTTCCTGTAGTATGCCCTGGAGATGCGAGATTTTCCTCTGGCAGCAGGAGGCACGCACCCAGAGAATGCTGGAGCTGCAAGGGGAAAGGACCCACTTCCACAGCAGAGAAAAACAAAGAGGAAAAAGACATACAGGCAGCGAGCGCTAAGGGACGCACCCAGCAAGCAGTGGGCCAGTGCCACTGCCCCCAGCAGCTGTTTCTGCTGCAACCCGAGAGGAACTCGGTGAGCCTGTCCCGTTTGTGACTGCAAGCTCAGGATTTCAATCAATGCATTCCAGTAACCCTAAAGTGAGGAGCTCTCCATCAGGAAACACACAGAGGTAAGGGCTGGGGCCTCTTCCTGCAGCCCCTTGGGGATGCCATAGGCATACCATGAACACTCATTGGTGAAACAGTATGTTGAATTAGAAGTAAATGAAACCCAAATGGGAAAGGAAGAGAAAATAGACTAGTAAATAGTAATATAAGAGTAAGCAGGATACAGTGTAATCAAAGCTTATGTTAGAGTTTTCCTTTGTTATTCTTTTGTCCATCATTCCCTGACCTCTCCACCCACCTCCTTGCCAAAGCACAAACGAAAGGACCATAGAGACCAACCAGTACCGTCTGCCCAAGTTGGCAAACAAGGAAACTGAGGCCTGGAATGGTGAGGAAGCCTAACGTCTTAGAACTAAAACATTATTCCCCGGACTCCCACTGTGACACTTTTTCCTCGGTTTCGCAGTAGTTAAATTGTTACTTTAAAAGAATTTTGTCCTCACTCCCTGAGGGCAGTGGTTGGTTTATCTGCTTTGGTGTAATACTGCTTGTTGGGAGGGATTAGTATCCTGGAGGATTTCCCTAACCTGACAGTCACCAGCTCCCGTGCTCTTCGGGACCAGCTTGCATTTTCCAACAGGGAAGTGAGGCTCTCCTACAGCTGTTCCTTGTCATCAGCCTTGGGGGTGGGTAGTATTTTGATCTTAACGATGCCTGTTTGTTTACTCTGAGCTAGTCTTAGTGTAAGAGTCACTTCTCTGTGTACATAGAAACCGTTGTCCTTTATTGACAGAAGCCCTGGAGATGGGTCCCCATGTGACTGTAGGGTTCCTGAAACCTGGCAGGCCACTCTGCTTGATCCTCCTCTCTGTTGATAGCTCTGAGATGGGATCAGGGGTGGCGGGAGCAAGTAAATGGCTGAGGTGAATCATGGGGTGGTTATTTTAGTCCTAAGGGTCTCCTTGACCCCCAATAGAAACTGCCTCTCCCTAATTTGTGCTGACCAGCTGTATCTGGTGTCTGATCTTCCTTTGTTATTTGTTTCTTTTAGTAGCCCTAAGTCAAAGCAGGAGGTGATGGTCCGTCCCCCTACAGTGATGTCCCCATCTGGAAACCCCCAGCTGGATTCCAAATTCTCCAATCAGGGTAAACAGGGGGGCTCAGCCAGCCAATCCCAGCCATCCCCCTGTGACTCCAAGAGTGGGGGCCATACCCCTAAAGCACTCCCTGGCCCAGGTGGGAGCATGGGGCTGAAGAATGGGGCTGGAAATGGTGCCAAGGGCAAGGGGAAAAGGGAGCGAAGTATTTCCGCCGACTCCTTTGATCAGAGAGATCCTGGGACTCCAAACGATGACTCTGACATTAAAGGTATGTCTATAAGATCTTTGAGACTCAGAGGGAAGTAGGTATACCTGAGGGAAGGCCTCTGACATTCGACAGAGGCCAGAGAGCCTAATATCAGACAAGTGGGGAGAGTAGGTATCAGATTCATGAGTTCTCACAGTTTATGATGGAACTATTTCTTCTCATTTTGTTGCTAACTGAAGAATTGTTTGGAACCTCCTAGTTGAGGAGTTCTTGCCCTTAAGGATGCAATGGTTTAGGGGTTATGGTAGGATGTTTCACAGGCCTATCCCTGTTCGTACACGTTTCTGGCCTCTATGCTGTTTGTACTTTAGTTTCAAGCCAGTTGCTCTAGTTTGTCTGTGCCAGTGGCCCCCACTGGGGTAGTTTTTCTGGTATCCCCTTCTCTTCTCCATCAGAGCAATCCTTCAAGGCTTGGGTCTTGTGTTCTCTAGTTGCCATTTTGCCAGACTTCAGACACAAGAAGAAGCCTTAATGGCCCTGGCAGTAGTCCAGATTTGTTACAGCTGATTTTAGTGTAGCAGGAATGAGTGGCTAACAGATGTGTAGAGATTTGGCAGGCACCAAAATGGAGTGAGCCAAGAATGGTATGGGACCAACAGCTGTGGTTTTAGGCTTTTTCCTCCTAGTATAAGACCAAAAGTCTTAACTGTAGGCCAGAACATGAAGTTAGTATTCAAGGAATGGAAGTATGATTTTCCAACCCAAATTAGAAATGGAAACTTGGGTGATTGTTTCTCCCCCTCTTCCTCCCCTCCTCCCTCAAGTATTTTGGCAGGCCTGCTATGAGTGCCAGCACTATGCTGGGGGGCCATGGTCAGCAAGATAGAAACAGCTGTTGTCCTCAAAGATTTGAATGCACCTAGAAAGCTGATTATTAGACAGTTACAGTAAAATATGATAAATGCTGAAATAAGAGAAGTTAGAGGGCTGTGAGATCCATCCCCAGTTAAGTCTAGGAGGTTTCAAAAAGGTTACCAGAAGAAGGGACATTTACACTAATATATGAAGGAGGTGTAATAGAGAGGTAAGGAAGTGGGGGAAGACTGCTTTATGGTTAGTCATCTGAGAGAGAAGAGTATTTGAAATGTTATGAGTAGAAGAGGTTTCCTCTTAGCAAGGTGGTACCTCCTTGAAATTCTCAAGGTTGGTTTGTGTTGTGATGCTATATATGTTGGCAGAACAAAGGAAATTTTATTCTTTCTATGACGAGTCATTTTATTATTTTAGAATGTAATTCTGCTGACCACATAAAGTCCCAGGATTCCCAGCACACACCACACTCGATGACCCCATCAAATGCTACAGCCCCCAGGTCTTCCACCCCCTCCCATGGCCAAACTACTGCCACAGAGCCCACACCTGCTCAGAAGACTCCAGCCAAAGTGGTGTATGTGTTTTCTACTGAGATGGCCAATAAGTAAGTTGATGGCTGTGTCTTCCTGTTGGGCAGGGCTTGTCTGGGGACCTAAGTTCTTATTCCCATTGCAGATTGGGAATAACTTTATTATCACCTAAACTTAACAGTACAGAAAGAGATAAAACATAAAACCTCCCCAACCCAAACTCCCCCAGAGGCAACCACTGATAATACATCCTTTGCTTCCCTTTCAGAAATTTTTCGTGCTTGTACAAATATACATATATATATCTCTTTTTCTTTTCTTTTCTTTTTTTTTTTTTTGAGATGGTGTCTGTCTCTGTCGCCTAGGCTGGAGTGCAGTGGCGGATCTCGGCTCATTGCAGCCTCCACCTCCTGGGATCAAGCAATTCGTCTGCCTCAGCCTCTTGATTAGCTGGGATTACAGGAACCCGTCACTACACCCAGCTAATTTTTTGTATTTTTTAGTAGAGATGGGGTTTCACCATGCTGGCCAGGCTGGTCTTGAACTCCTGGCCTCAGGTGATCTGCCTGCCTCAGCCTCCCAAAATGCTGGGATTACAGGCATGAGCCACCGCGCCTGGCCATATATACCTCTTTTAAACAGAAGAAATTGATTGCACAATACACAGTTTTCTGCAACCTACCTATTATTATTTTCTAAACAACACAAGTAACAAATGTCCATTCTAGAATAATTAGAAAGTATAACTAAAAATTAATATCTCTGGAATTCACAGAGATAACTACTGTAAACATTTTTATATATAAATTTTTGGTGGATGGATGCATCAATTTTTATTTATCAGAATTGTGATTATACCCTACATATGGTTTTGTGACTTTTTTTTCACTTAAGATAAAAAGTGAATCTTAACAGCCTTAAACTATCACTAGGTATTGTACGATCTCATCTTCCCCCTTCTTGGGTTGGGATTTTGAACTCGGATTCTCTATAAAACACCTACCACAGTGGATTGGTTTCAGGAGAAAATCTTGGTTTTTGTTTTTTAATGCCTCTTTTGGGATTTGCTAATGGCTGTCTTTTAATTTTAGAAGTTTGATGATAAGTGGTAAATATAAATAATGAAACATGTTTGTCTTGATTTCTTCTTCAACATTTCTGGTGGTTCTTTATATTCCTTCCTCTCCCTTACAAGTTTATTGTGTGGTTAAAGTGCTTTGGAATTACAGTTAGTGAAATAGAAATAAGTTCTAGTGTGTGCTGTCTCTTCCGTCTTTGCAGAGCTGCAGAAGCTGTTTTGAAGGGCCAGGTTGAAACTATTGTCTCTTTCCACATCCAGAACATTTCTAACAGCAAGACAGAGAGAAGCACAGCGCCTCTGGTATGTTGTTTCAGAAACTAAGTAATGGTTTAATGATTCTACAGTGACTGCAAAGGAAAGGAGGTGGTGAATTTAATTGATAGGAAGGTAGTCTTGATGGCGTGAGCTGTGTTCTTGGCATTTAACCTAATTCTGGCATTGTGGGGCATTAGGCATATCATACTATACTAGCCTTTTCTACGAGAAAGCTGGTAGATTGATGAATTACTAGGAGGAAGAAGATGCAAACTAAAAGAGGAGCTATACAGATATCTTTGGGTTTCCTTCATGTAATCGTCTCTGGGAAAATCTAAATTCAGACCCTGTGTACAGAGCAGGTTTTTAAAAAATAACACTCTTGAGCTAGTTGAATAACAAAGAAAGAACAGAAAAAAAGCAACAATTAAAACTTCTAGAGTACATGATGACAATATCATAATCAGAGCCTCATTGACTTTCAAAGTGATTCATATTTATTTCAAAGTGATAAGACCATTGAATGCTTTTAATTGCTTGATATTTGTAAAATTGTAATAAATGTTAGTCTGTTTTCTATCTGGATCTTAAGCACCTGTTATAAACTCCATTAGAAAAAGCATACAGTGGCCGGGCGTGGTGGCTCATGCCTGTAATCCCAGCACTTTGGGAGGCCGAGGCGGGCAGATCACGAGGTCAGGAGATCGAGACCATCCTGGCTAACCCAGTGAAACCCCGTCTCTACTAAAAATACAAAAAATTAGCCGGGCGTGCTGGCGGGCGCCTGTAGTCCTAGCTACTTGGGAGGCTGAGGCAGGAGAATGGCCTGAACCTGGGAGGCGGAGCTTGCAGTGAGCCGAGATTGTGCCACTGCACTCCAGCCTGGGTGATAGAGTGAGACTGCGTCTCAAAAAAAAAAAAAAAAAAAAGCATACAGTGGATATTTTAATGCATGTAGCTTACCAAATTGAACCAAAAGATACTTATTGTATCTGGCATTGTCAAGCCATTGCACCACATGCTATGGGGGATACTAAGAAGTTCAAGACACAGTCTCTGCTTTCAGGGAGCATGAAATCTAATACTGGGATGAGTCTTAAACATGGGAAAAGTTAATTGACAATAAATGATCAAAGTGACAATTCAAGATAAAATAGGTGACATCTTTCCTATTTTGTGTATCAGAAAAGTCTCCTTCTTTGTAGACATAAGCAGAGTTTAGGCCTTCCTAAACTTAGAAAAGGAATTTCACATTCCCCATGCATCTTGACTGCTCAAGGGTAGAAGATGCATACAATTATATTTAAAATGCTTATTGTCCTGGAATGAATATGGTACAGTGCAACTGAAACCAACCTTTTATTGACTTAATGGCAGTTCTTAATACCTAAATACCTACACCTACACCTTCTCTGGTACTAAAATCAGGAAAGGAGTTAAGGAAGGAATTGGGAATAATCCATTGTTCCACATCTAAATGTTTTCTGCCATCATGGTTTCCTTATATGAAATCAGTATCCACCCGCAACAAACAAAACCTGACCAACAAAACCAAACTTAAAATGGCACTAGAAGGAAAATCAAGGTGACCTCTACACTCCAGTTAGGAGTGTGGATATGAAATATACTTTTGACTGTACAGAATCATACAAGATTCAGCCGATCTTACCCACACAACTCAATACCTATAGGCAGAAGTGCATGGATACCTCAAAATCCAACATTTATATATATATTCACAGAATATAAGTGCTCAAAGATATGTTTTCATGTGTATACAACACAAATTGTTCATATGCAGAGATACACATAATTATTTGTTTACATATTTGCACACAGGTAAACATTCCAGAGAGTAGGTGAGGAGGTAAGAGCCTGAAGGGTTTGGAAATACAGACTGGATTAAGCGAACAAGTAGGAGCAAATGAACACGAAAAAAGGGTCTGGAGAAAGGCCTTTGGTGAAAGGTCTCTGAGACAGGGTTTATAGATCAAGCTCTTCTGTTCATCAGTGCCCTCTTACATTTCAGCAGTGCTCTTGGTTTAGACCCAGAACATATACATCTCTCTTCCAAACATTCAAGGTGTCCATGTCACCTATTGTAGGTGACTGTGCTTCTACCCTGGATTTAGTATAGCACTGGTACTTAATAAACAATAATAAGGCAGTCATCCAGCATATTAAAAAAGGGCAGTCTACTGTCTATTGGAAAGAACAGTTCAAGAGACACCATGAGCTAGGTAGCCTCAGATTTCTCCACAGAAGCTTCCTGCCTGCAGATTATCTCACTACAGTTAATGTACAAGTTCTTATCAAATGTGGAATCAGTGATCACAAACCAAAAACAGAAACCAGAGATGTCAGGCCCCCTGGAAACTCCAGGAGGGGAGTGCCTCAGTAGTCACCCTGCCAGAGGAGATGTTGAAATGGAGCAGCCTTACCTGCTTCCTCGGCTGGTAGAGTACAGAGCTGCAAGTGACTTACGCTTTCTCTTTCAGATGGCAACATCAGGCCTTTTGATTGACAATGAGAAGTCTACATACCCAGTTATACTTTCAGGGAAAAGAAAAAGGTGTTAGGTACAGCCTCCCACATACCAAGAAACTAATCTCTGTCTGAATCAGAAACACATAGTAGACATGTGATATCAAACCTGTTCCTCAAAATAGATACTGAAATGTATTCACTTTGGCAGAGTGGCTCTCCCCTGGCATACTTTTAAAGTTATTGAAACCTAATCTTCAGCAAGGGAAAGAGGATACCATTTGACAGTAAGTTTAAAAAAAAAAAAAAAATCAAAATGTCTCCATGCCCAAAAGAGGGTTGTACATGAACAATTTCTACAGCCAGTGTCAGTTAGATTTATGTGACTGGGGACAATTCCTTTATAACATATCTTGCTCTTTTAATTGCCCTTCTGTTCAGTTTACTAATGATTTTTAAACTATTTGTTTGTCTTCAGAACACACAGATATCTGCCCTTCGGAATGATCCGAAACCTCTCCCACAACAGCCCCCAGCTCCAGCCAACCAGGACCAGAATTCTTCCCAGAATACCAGACTACAGCCAACTCCACCCATTCCGGCACCAGCACCCAAGCCTGCCGCACCCCCACGTCCCCTGGACCGGGAGAGTCCTGGGGTAGAAAACAAACTGATTCCTTCTGTAGGAAGTCCTGCCAGCTCCACTCCACTGCCCCCAGATGGTACTGGGCCCAACTCAACTCCCAACAATAGGGCAGTGACCCCTGTCTCCCAGGGGAGCAATAGCTCTTCAGCAGATCCCAAAGCCCCTCCACCTCCACCAGTGTCCAGTGGCGAGCCCCCCACACTGGGAGAGAATCCCGATGGCCTATCTCAGGAGCAGCTGGAGCACCGGGAGCGCTCCTTACAAACTCTGAGAGATATCCAGCGCATGCTTTTTCCTGATGAGAAAGAATTCACAGGAGCACAAAGTGGAGGACCCCAGCAGAATCCTGGGGTATTAGATGGGCCTCAGAAAAAACCAGAAGGGCCAATACAGGCCATGATGGCCCAATCCCAAAGCCTAGGTAAGGGACCTGGGCCCCGGACAGACGTGGGAGCTCCATTTGGCCCTCAAGGACATAGAGATGTACCCTTTTCTCCAGATGAAATGGTTCCACCTTCTATGAACTCCCAGTCTGGGACCATAGGACCAGACCACCTCGACCATATGACTCCCGAGCAGATAGCGTGGCTGAAACTGCAGCAGGAGTTTTATGAAGAGAAGAGGAGGAAGCAGGAACAAGTGGTTGTCCAGCAATGTTCCCTCCAGGACATGATGGTCCATCAGCATGGGCCTCGGGGAGTGGTCCGAGGGCCCCCCCCTCCATACCAGATGACCCCTAGTGAAGGCTGGGCACCTGGGGGTGCAGAGCCATTTTCTGATGGTATCAACATGCCACATTCTCTGCCCCCGAGGGGCATGGCTCCCCACCCCAACATGCCAGGGAGCCAGATGCGCCTCCCTGGATTTGCAGGCATGATAAACTCTGAAATGGAAGGGCCGAATGTCCCCAACCCTGCATCTAGACCAGGTCTTTCTGGAGTCAGTTGGCCAGATGATGTGCCAAAAATCCCAGATGGTCGAAATTTTCCTCCTGGCCAGGGCGTTTTCAGCGGTCCCGGCCGAGGGGAACGCTTCCCAAACCCCCAAGGATTGTCTGAAGAGATATTTCAGCAGCAGCTGGCAGAGAAACAGCTGGGTCTCCCCCCAGGGATGGCCATGGAAGGCATCAGGCCCAGCATGGAGATGAACAGGATGATTCCAGGCTCCCAGCGCCACATGGAGCCTGGGAATAACCCCATTTTCCCTCGAATACCAGTTGAGGGCCCTCTGAGTCCTTCTAGGGGTGACTTTCCAAAAGGAATGCCCCCACAGATGGGCCCTGGTCGGGAACTTGAGTTTGGGATGGTTCCTAGTGGGATGAAGGGAGATGTCAATCTAAATGTCAACATGGGATCCAACTCTCAGATGATACCTCAGAAGATGAGAGAGGCTGGGGCGGGCCCTGAGGAGATGCTGAAATTACGCCCAGGTGGCTCAGATATGCTGCCTGCTCAGCAGAAGATGGTGCCACTGCCATTTGGTGAGCACCCCCAGCAGGAGTATGGCATGGGCCCCAGACCATTCCTTCCCATGTCTCAGGGTCCAGGCAGCAACAGTGGCTTGCGGAATCTCAGAGAACCAATTGGGCCCGACCAAAGGACTAACAGCCGGCTCAGTCATATGCCACCACTACCTCTCAACCCTTCCAGTAACCCCACCAGCCTCAACACAGCTCCTCCAGTTCAGCGCGGCCTGGGGCGGAAGCCCTTGGATATATCTGTGGCAGGCAGCCAGGTGCATTCCCCAGGCATTAACCCTCTGAAGTCTCCCACGATGCACCAAGTCCAGTCACCAATGCTGGGCTCGCCCTCGGGGAACCTCAAGTCCCCCCAGACTCCATCGCAGCTGGCAGGCATGCTGGCGGGCCCAGCTGCTGCTGCTTCCATTAAGTCCCCCCCTGTTTTGGGGTCTGCTGCTGCTTCACCTGTCCACCTCAAGTCTCCATCACTTCCTGCCCCGTCACCTGGATGGACCTCTTCTCCAAAACCTCCCCTTCAGAGTCCTGGGATCCCTCCAAACCATAAAGCACCCCTCACCATGGCCTCCCCAGCCATGCTGGGAAATGTAGAGTCAGGTCAGTATGCTTGCATCCTCACAGTTGCACCTAGTAGTTGGAGACTGCTAGACCTGATAGTTACTTTAAGAAAACTGGTGTCTTGAGTACACAGACAGAGGAGGCAGTCTTTGTTGAAATGGCCATATTTGTGGCAAGGTGCATAATCAGTGCTTCCATGGGGTTATGCAGAAGTGTCCAATCAGCAAAAAATACATATGTCAGAGAGACTGTTAAAAGGAAGAGGGGAAATGGGGAATGTGTGTTGGGTTCACAGAATAATTTACATTCACACAATGAACAAATGCAATAAAATGTCTTAACAGTGGATGAATGTGGCTTCTTTAAATACTGGACCCACTGCAAGGGGCTGCCCTTGAATCGAGATTCTGGGTATAATCCTAAGCAGAGAGAGGGGAAGCTGCTGTAAGACTTGTGTGGTTTTTGTAAATACCTGTTGGCCACAGAAACAGTTACCAAAACCTTCTCCTTGGTAGACCACTGTTTTCACAGATCAGCTACAATTTAGGAGGATTTTCTTCCTGGGAGAGATTCTTGCTGCTGCTGATGGTTTTGTGAGTGGGACTAGAGGTGGTCAGTGGTGCTGTCTCCACCTGAGAAAGACTAGAATCAGAGCAAGATAGAAGATTTATTCTACCAGCCTAAAGTGTCTCTCTGTGGGGTAGCAGTTCACTGAAGCAGTACAGTGGAACAGCCCCCTCAGACCTTTTTGGTTCAAACATCTTGGTTGTGGAAATTAATCAAGAATGCGTGTAGGGTGATGTTGTTAGTACCTGGGGTTATATCACTAGTCTGGCTTCATGGCATACTAATACCTGAGTCGAATTCTAAACTGTGATTGGCAAGGGAAAGAGATCCACTTATTTCACATTCTATTCAGTGAAATGGTTGTCTGTAAACCGTATTTTCCCCAAGCTTGAACTAATATTTCTAACACATTCCTGGTGTGTTTGTCTTCACATCTGCTGATCGGTCATGTCACCTCCATATCACACCGCGGTCTCCCTCTGCACTCACACAGAGCTTGACTAGAAGATTGATGATTTGTGTCTGGGATCTAATAACACTGTCCTGTTCATCTGTCTCATTCCTGGCCTTGCTAGTTCATAATCATAGGGCCCAATACCCTTCAAAAGGAATCTAATTCCCTGCCCGTTTTGTTTTATTTTGCTTCCTTTTAGGTGGCCCCCCACCTCCTACAGCCAGCCAACCTGCCTCTGTGAATATCCCTGGAAGTCTTCCCTCTAGTACACCTTATACCATGCCTCCAGAGCCAACCCTTTCCCAGAACCCACTCTCTATTATGATGTCTCGAATGTCCAAGTTTGCAATGCCCAGTTCCACCCCGTTATACCATGATGCTATCAAGACTGTGGCCAGCTCAGATGACGACTCCCCTCCAGCTCGTTCTCCCAACTTGCCATCAATGAATAATATGCCAGGTAAGAAATCAGAAAGGCAGGTTGTGGAGTGAGTGCTAGACCAAAGAGAAACCTCTTGAAGTGTTTTCTCAATGGCTATACACCTGAATAGGTGGAAGTTCAACAAGTAGAAAAAATCTTCCATCTAAGGTAGTTTCAGTAGAACGAAAGTGTCTTGACTAGAGGAAGATAATTTCTTATTAGCTTGATTCTTTATTTGTTTGTAAGAAAGCAGGTTTCTTTATAGTTCTGATGCTTCTGTGTACCTGGATGGTTTTGAGGGTTTGTTGTTTTTGTTTTTCTCTTTGGGTCCTCATGTAGCAATATAGAGAGCAGTTTCTAACAGGCTGATTGGAATGTCTTTAGTTCTCAAGTATTTTTTTCTGGAAGAGCAGCCTCAAACCACAAGCAGCCACAGGATTTCAGACAGCGGAAAGCCCCTGTTTTCTAGAGAAGCCTTTTTTTTTTTTTAGGACTAGGGAGATAATAAAATTCTTCCCTTCCCTACACATTCGGTACACCTTCATTCCTATACCCCCCCCTCACCTCGACTCCTGCCACCTGACTGACAGAAAATGATCAGGATGGTGAAAGCGATCAGCAAAGAGACCGTGACTTTTCAGCCATGAGTTTCTGGTTCCAGTTCTATTCTGATTGTTACGAGTGTTCTTTATTTATCAGTAACTCTAATTAACCAGGTTAGTACATGTACCAGGAACAGCATAAGGCCCCTGCCACACTTGGTGGTAATTCCACAGAGAGACCAAATACTTCAGTGTCCCAGGGACTGTATTAGAATATGTTACTTTCCTTTTCTATTAAAAGTTATTTCTTGAACATTTCATGTAATCTCGAGTTTTAAATGCTTTCTCTATAAGGCACTTATAAAATAATGCCAAATGCCAATTGAAAAATGACCTGTTTAGTTTCTTTGTTATGATTCCTGATCATTGGGATTGTAGAACTGATTTCTCCAAAAGGACCGTACTTGAGTCATTCAGGCAAATTGTTTTCTTCTGTATTAAATATCTCCAATGAGGAAGGCGAAACTCACTTGTGTGCTAATTTATAACTTTTCACACATGAGAATTTCTCCCTTGCTATCTTCTACACACTCCTAAATCATACAGTTTAAGACTCAATAATATATTGTCCTGTAGAGCTCTTGGTTTGTATGTCCCCAGATGTATTATGATCTTATTGATGGCAGGGATTGTGTGTTGTATGTTTTCCCAGCATTATACTATGCACATTGGATGCACAATAGTTTTTTTGTTAATTTATTATAATTTTTCTGAGTTGATTTTTGGTTAAGTTGATTCCTTTGATATCTTTATTTTTCTAGGAATGGGCATTAATACACAGAATCCTCGAATTTCAGGTCCAAACCCCGTGGTTCCGATGCCAACCCTCAGCCCAATGGGAATGACCCAGCCACTTTCTCACTCCAATCAGATGCCCTCTCCAAATGCCATGGGACCCAACATACCTCCTCATGGGGTCCCAATGGGGCCTGGCTTGATGTCACACAATCCTATCATGGGGCATGGGTCCCAGGAGCCACCGATGGTACCTCAAGGACGGATGGGCTTCCCCCAGGGCTTCCCTCCAGTACAGTCTCCCCCACAGCAGGTTCCATTCCCTCACAATGGCCCCAGTGGGGGGCAGGGCAGCTTCCCAGGAGGGATGGGTTTCCCAGGAGAAGGCCCCCTTGGCCGCCCCAGCAACCTGCCCCAAAGTTCAGCAGATGCAGCACTTTGCAAGCCTGGAGGCCCCGGGGGTCCTGACTCCTTCACTGTCCTGGGGAACAGCATGCCTTCGGTGTTTACAGACCCAGATCTGCAGGAGGTCATCCGACCTGGAGCCACCGGAATACCTGAGTTTGATCTATCCCGCATTATTCCATCTGAGAAGCCCAGCCAGACGCTGCAATATTTCCCTCGAGGGGAAGTTCCAGGTCGTAAACAGCCCCAGGGTCCTGGACCTGGGTTTTCACACATGCAGGGGATGATGGGCGAACAAGCCCCCAGAATGGGACTAGCATTACCTGGCATGGGAGGTCCAGGGCCAGTGGGAACTCCGGACATCCCTCTTGGTACAGCTCCATCCATGCCAGGCCACAACCCCATGAGACCACCAGCCTTTCTCCAACAAGGCATGATGGGACCTCACCATCGGATGATGTCACCAGCACAATCTACAATGCCCGGCCAGCCCACCCTGATGAGCAATCCAGCCGCTGCCGTGGGCATGATTCCTGGCAAGGATCGGGGGCCTGCCGGGCTCTACACCCACCCTGGGCCTGTGGGCTCTCCAGGCATGATGATGTCCATGCAGGGCATGATGGGACCCCAACAGAACATCATGATCCCCCCACAGATGAGGCCCCGGGGCATGGCTGCTGACGTGGGCATGGGTGGATTTAGCCAAGGACCTGGCAACCCAGGAAACATGATGTTTTAAGCTGCTAAGATTGGATGTGCCGATCCTTGTCAAGATGAGATTCCAGGTCCTGAGAGCTGCTTTGAGGGAGTTCCAGGAGTACTTACTATTGGTCATGCAATAGGAGAACAGAGACCCGAGGGCTGCTTTGGGGGAGGGGGGAACTTGAGAATGTATGGATTTACCTGAAAACAAATTATTCATTTAATCAACAGGTGTGTTTTTTTTAAGATTTATTTTTTAAAAATTATTTTTGTGGACTTGGGTATCCATGATGGCACCTACTTTTGGGAATCTGTAGCTGTGCTTTGAGAATTGCCATCGGTCATGTGTTGCACCGTTCTCTGTATGTTTACGTCCTTTGGACTGGCTTCTCCCAGGATTCTTTTCTGTTTTTGTTTTTTTGATTTGGGCTTTATTTTTTTTTGTGTGTACTGTACTATATTGTAAAAGGGATTTTAGCAGAGACTTTAGTCTTTGGGGCAAGAGGAGAACAGGAATGCTGGGCTGTTTACTTTAGGTGGAGAATCCATCTTCAGACCTTTGGACTATTTTCTTTCAACTGCAGTGTATAGAAAAACCAAACTACGACCTCAGAGCAGAGTATTAATTGAAAAGCACAAAAAAAGGAACTAAGTTCAGCGAGGGGTGGGGGGAGGGGGGAGATTTTTCTTTTGAAAAATAATGACTCTTAGGACATTTGTTTTTCAGTTCAAGTGCTCTTCAGCACTGTCTGTCTCCCAATATACCAACCCACTGGCAGATTTTTCTCGTTTTCTCTCTCCGATTTTGCTGTCTCCTCAGTTAAGTGTTTCCTTCCTTTGTGCCCCCCCGCTGGTGACCCTCTGCTTCCCTCTCTCTTTCCCTTTGGCAGCTGCAATACACAGTGTTATTTTGGGGAAATAAATCTAGCAAAGCCTCACCTTCCGTGCCGAGCATCCTCTTGGCTCTGAGAGGGAAAGGTCTGTCCTTGGGATGCTCTCTGGTCTTTTTTTCCCCGTCTTTCTCTTTCCCATCATACCCTTCCCTGCCCACCTTGTTTTCTGTTCTCCTTTTATTAGGAATTCCCAAGTGAATTTTATTAATGTGGGAGTGGAACAGATGCTAAAAGCTATCCAGGATTTTGTTTCTGTTTGTTTTAAATTTTGTGGTTCCTTCCCTTTTCTCCCCCTCCCATGCGTAAGATGTTCTGTGTAACCTCCATTAAATTTGGTACAAAACCACTCGCCAGAGCTGTGGTGTCAGAAAAATAAAATATATTGTTTCTTACAAAATTGAACTGCCTTTTTTGTTCATTTGGATTCCTGATAGTTTAGTATTGGGCATACTGGTTGCCATGTGACCCAGAAGTGTAGACTCTTTGTATTGGAGTTGATCAATAAGGTGATGGTTAGGGAAAGCAAATAAAAGTACCTTCTCAAAGCATATTCCATGCTGTTAAGGAATAACTATTCATGCAGGTTTATTCTGTACTGTTCGTATCTCAGTCATGAAATACTCGTTATAAGCAGAAGAGCAACCCTGGTCCCACTGCTGAACTTTACCTCTAGGGCAATTAATGGTCTTTATTAGGAATGTTTGTGAGAGCCAGTTTAGTGGTATGCAGTAATTAAGAAGGCCAAAGGTTGTATGTTTAGTTATTTGAATAAGCTATGAGATGTCCCTGGGTTCTTCTTAAGGTAGAATATTATTAGTATACCTGCAAATTATGGGTTTCCACAATCCGTGGGTTTCTGTGGTCCTTTCTGGCTCCCCACCTCCCCGCTACCCCATCACCTCTGCTAACCCTGCTCATTCTTTGTGCACAGTTCACTTAGCACACACCTCTTCAGCAGATCAGTGTGTATCTTGCAAGGTATGTGTCTAATGGACTTGCTGTTGTGCTTCTGTGCAGTTAATTCTGTTCTGGTGTGTGTATTTCTTTGAGTTGTTGTAGGTGTTTTTAGCTCAGTGAGTGGGCGTCTGTGTGCGTGTTTGTTCTTAGGTGAGAGAATCTAAGCGAGGAGCGGCAGGTGCAGAGTCATCTGCAGACAAACTTGTACAAATCGGGCTCTGCTGGTGTTTCACAGTCTGAGCTTTTCTCTCTGACAATTGTTTTGGAGAGCCACTTTCTCTTCCTTTTCAGCAGCCCTGTCTTCTCAGTAACACAAGTGCCCCAGACAACAAAAAATGTGGAGATGAACATTTGAGTATCTACTCTACCAGTCGTCTCCGTGCACTTTATCTTGCTGATTTTTAAGGGGCCCTATGAAGTGAGTGGTAATGATCTCATTTGCAGGTGAGAAAACTGAGCTCACAAATTTAAGAATTCTGATTCAATCTGATGTATTCTGTTGGTGCTGGGTAGTGAAACTTTCATGTTGTAGAGAAATCAGGATAGTAAAATGAAGATTTTGTTTCACAAACTTAGCCATGTTTCTGGGTTCTCCGGCTTTAAAGTATATAGATGAGAACAGACTAACAGCCAAGCATGGGCAGCACAAGATGAGAACCTGAAGGAAGGGTCCCACCTGGCATTTGTCTGCTGGTCTGGCTTCTTGGGTCGCTCCCCTCCTTGCTGTACCCAACAGTGTTGCAGTCACTCATGGTGTGTGGTCCTGTTGTTACTCACAGGCAGGGAGTCAAGGCATAAAAGGTACCCACATAGGAGAGCAGGTACTCAGAGGGCTAGCAAGAGACCGGTGGGTCTGGCTGCTGTGGGCAGCTGGATGTGTGGCACTCCTCTCGCAGCCCCCTGCTGGAGAACTTCCGGCAGTGCAGATCAACTTCCCCACCTGAGTTTTTAAAATACCCCATCATACATCTTCATTCACTTTATCAGCACATGCCATTTCATCACGATAATGTCTGACAAGCCAAATTTAGGGTCTAAATGCAACAATTTCTCATTTACTAAGATTGTTATAAAATAAAATTACCTTTAGAGAGACTGGATGCTACTGCATAGAGAACTGATGCAAGATTTTTAAAAAATCAGTGGAAGAGTGATGAAAGATGTTTCATATTAACATATTCCTGTGAAAGCCCAGCCAATCTTCTCTCCTTCCTCTCCTGAAGTTTGGGACTGAATGGAGAAAATGCAGTATTGACTTGTTCACTTCAGGGGAAAGTGGTGGAGTGTGTGTGGCTCATAGCATTTGTTCTTAAGGACTAACTAGAAGTATGTAGCATTTTCCCTGAAACAATGTAAAATAAAATAATTTACTTTAGAAACGATTCTGCACTTACACATGAAAACAGACATAATTATAGGGGTCTTATGAAGGAGGCGGCATGAGAAAATAAATTGAAAACAATTTTTCATATTTTAAAGCTACTCCTTAAAAAATGGATCCAACATTTCTCCCAGCCTCCCTGCGCTCTATACTTCTTGATATTATCATTACAACGCAACTGTGGTCATCTGTGCCACCTGTGCAGTTGGACAGGACTCCGGCTTTGTTTAATGCTCCACTGTCACTGTTTGGAGTTCTTAATTATTGAATAGGGGCTCCACATTTCCATTTTGCCCTGGGTCCCACAGATTGCTTAGCCAGGCTGTTGTAAACAGAAATCACAACAGCTCCACAGAGGTGCTGGGACCCCAGTCTCCATATTTATTCTTTCTCCTTAACTAGTGGCCAGGAGCACCCCAGGCAGGGTACTTGCTGTGTTCCGTTTAAACTGTCTACACTTCAGTCATTTCTTTTCCTTTTCCGAGTAATTTCAAGGCGCTGAAAGGAGAGGGAAGTTGCATTTTAACCCGAGGACTCATTTATTTAGCAAATATTTATAGAGCACCTACTGTGTATCAAGAACCGTGCAAAGGCTGGGATGTGGAAACAGGTGTGTAAACCAGTTACTGCGATACAATATGATGATTGCTACAGTGAAGGTGTGGACAGGGTGCAATGGGCCAGAAAGGAAAATTCAGTGAATCCTCAAAGGAAAGGTGATTTTTTGAACTGACTCTTAAAGGAGAGAGGATTCCTGGAGGATGGTGGTGTGAGCACTGAAGCAGAGGAAATGGGAACAGCAAAGGTTTGCTGATGGGATGGCCTAAGGGAGGAAGAAGTGAAGAAGTAAGAAATAAGCCTAGGCCGTGTGCGGTGGCTCACACCTGTAATCCCAGCACTTTGGGAGGCCGAGGCGGGCGGATCATGAGGTCAGGAGATCGAGACCATCCTGGCTAACACGGTGAAACCCCATCTCTACTAAAAATACAAAAAAATCAGCCAGGCGTAGTGGCGGGCACCTGTAGTCCCAGCTACTCGGGAGGCTGAGGCAGGAGAATGGCCAGAACCCGGGAGGCAGAGCTTGCAGTGAGCCGAGATCGCGCCACTGTACTCCAGCCTGGGCGACAGAGCGAGACTCTGTCTCAAAAAAAAAAAAAAAAAAAAAAAGAAAGAAGCCTAGAGAGAGAGTGGGTCACAGAGAGCCCAGTGTGGCCCACTAAAGAGTTTGAACTTCAAAGTTTTAAGCAAGGGATCAGGTGATCAGGTGATCAGATTGTGGAAGATAGGCTGGGGGCGGGGTGAGAGAACCACAGGAAGATCACTTGCAAAAATTTGCTTATTCTACAAAATCCTCGGACTCATCTCTTTTGCTTGAAGTAACATTAAATTGTATCATATTTCCCATGCTGTTTAGGCAACTTGAGCTTCACTGCTACTTTCTTTTCTCTAACTCAGACCTGTAATTTTTTTCAAAGTCACAAACCCTTACATTTAAGAAAAGTCATGGAATCCTAATTTGGTGGTAAGATTTTAATAACACATTTAAAGCAATAAGTTTATAAAGCACAAAACCAGTGGGTGGCCAAACATTTCCTATTGGAGGGAGCTAAATCATAAAAATAATGTTAAAAGGAAGGTATGCTATGAGGATTGTAATAAAAGTTGTCTCTATTTAACATGGCTTCTTATCTGGGTTACTGTTAAACAGACACGCATCTATTTTCTGCCTATAGGTGACCCCACTTCAGCTGTTAACTTTCTGTCTCAGTGCTTAATTGTGCTTGGTAATCAATACTGTCAGAGGAAGACGGTGAGTGTATGTATGACCATAGAAAGAGAAAATAAACAGAAGAACCAGAAATTATTTCCTCACACATAGTTAAAGCATGGGAAAATTCAGTTATTTCACCAAACACGAAAGAACCCAGATTTCTCTTGCAAAATATCCGCTTAGTGTCCCCAATTATGTGGGTACCCTGGGGTTCCAAAGAACAGGTTAAAGAAACCCAGCCCTAGGAAACTGCATGTCTTCACTGGGGCCGGCTGGGCGTGTTGCTGTGCGGCTCTGGGCGGCTGGGTTTCTCATACCTCACCGCCTGCACCTAGACCAGCAACCCCCTCTCATGAGGGGCTGACCCGAAGCTCTGTGCTAGCCACACTCTTCCATTCTCCAGAGGCTGGAGCCAGGGTCAAGGGCAGAAACAGCTTACAAATCTCAGTTATATCCAGTGTCCAATTAATTAGTGTTGAGGGTGAATTTAAGTTTTCAGTAATCTTTTTGTTTTCTACAGCCAAAGTTCTTTTTATTAAAGACCCCAGGAGCTCATGTTTGTTTCTCATCTTTACCAAGCTTCCAGGAGCTTTCATTTTCCTCACTTCCCACATAGAAGCTCAACAGCTACCCCATGAGCTGTTTTCCCTGGAGACTCCTGCCCGTCCCCATGAATCGATCTGTGATCTAAGGCCGCGCTTTTGGCGGTGCTTTACGGGCTCTGGAGTACTGGCTTCTGGCTGCTCGGTTCTCAACGTGAAATGAAGACAAGGGCTGGGCCTGGCACCTTGCTAGAAACTGAGTCATTGTTATTGGGTTCAGTCAAAATGTATTTGATTACAGGGGATGGTGGATTACTGTGATTTGTTCTCCAAACTGCAGAAGATCTCCTGGGCTTTGGTAAAATTCTCTAGGATAGCTGTGAGTAGTTGAGCTATTGAAAACTTCTATATACACATATACACATACAGATTTACTTATACACATGTATATGTACCTTTAATATATGAAAGTATGTAAATAATTAAATGCCAGTTTTGAAATGTCAACACTGCAATGAAGAGTAGTTTGCTTTTTCCTTGTCAATGAGGCTGGAAAAGCCCTAGAATTTTCTTCATTCCTGTTATGCTTGGTACCTGCAAGGCCTTTAAAATAAAATCATCATTATTTAAAAGTGTGATAATATCAATGAGGAAATACAAGGATCACTTCCATACAAAGGAAGAACCAGACCCAGGAGAGAAATCTGACAGGCACCTCAAACTTAACATGTCTTAAACTTAACCTCTGAATTTCTCTCACATCTTATCTCCATACCCCACTTCCCCATCACAGTAAATGACATTATGTCCATCCCCTAGTTTTCATGTCAGACACCTGGGAGTCATTCCTAATTCTTTACTCCTCATGTAAAACCATCAGCAAATCCTTTTGTGCCAATTTCCAAAACATATCTTAAATCCATGCACTTTTCTTCATCACTCTAGATGAAGTTACTATCTTTCACCTCATTTATTAAGTGTTTGTTTGTTTTTTAACCAGTATTTTCACTCTAGCTCTTCAGTCTATTCTCCACAATATAAACAAAGTAACCTTAAAAAGTATGAATTGGCTGGGCACTGTGGCTCACGCCTGTAATCCCTGCACTTTGGAAGGCTGAGGTGGGTGGGTCACAAGGTCAAAAGATCGAGACCATCCTGGCCAACATGGTGAAACCCCGTCTCTACTAAAAATACAAAAATTAGCGGGGCTTGGTGGCATGCACCGGCAGTCCCAGCTACTCAGGAAGCTAAGGCAGGAGAATGGCTTGAACCTAGGAGGCGGAGGCTGCAGTGAGCTGAGATCGTGCCACTGCACTCCAGCCTGGGCGACAGAGTGAGACTCTGTCTTTAAAAACAAACAAACAAAAAAACCAGTATGAATCACACCACTTTCTTCCTTAAGACCCTTTCATGGCTTCCTAATGTAATTACTATGAAACCCAAGATTTTTGGCAGGCCTGCTAGGCCCCAGCGCCTCTCCAGTTTTGCTCCATGCCCTTCCCCCACCCACTGTGCTCCAGCCGAACCATGCTAATTTCAGTATCTCCAGCGTGCCAAGGCCTTCTTGCCACAGGACCTTACCCATACCAGTTCTTTGGCCTGGCATACTTGACTCCAGGCTTTCCCAATGGCTGGCTTCTCCATGCCCCTCAGGTCTCAGCTTATTTGTCATGTCCGCAGGTCTTCTCTGAGTACCCTGTCAAATACCTACCTATGCCCAACACACACACACACACACGCCATCATTTTGTATCACAACTCTGTATCCTTCATAGCAATTATGTATTTTATCTTGCCCACTGTGTGTAAGTCAGGAGCCAAATTTTTCTTGCTCATCACTTGTTCACCAGCATCTGACATAGTGCCTGTACTCTATCAAAGATCAGTAAATAGCTGTTAAATAAATGAGAGGGAAGAAGGATCCATATGAGCTTGGGTGGCCAGGAAAGATTTCATGCTGGTTGTGGTACATGAGGTGGACCCTACCTATAATGAGGCTGGGGGTGGAGGACACACAGAGAACAACATGAATGAGGAAATGGCAGTGGGAATGGATGGATAAAGAAAAGCAGGCCAGATGACAGCGAAGGGAATAGCTTAAACAAAATTGATCATGTGCATAATAGAATGTGAAATTGAAAAGGAAGGGAAGAATGAATAGCCCCAAAGGCCAAGAAAAGGAATTTCATCTTGATATGGGAAGCAATTGGGACCCACTCTTTGGTCTTAATCAGAGGACTTACATGCTAAGTGTTTTATCAAGTGATACTGGCAGGGGCAAGCAGGATGGATTGAAGCAAGGACAGGCTGGAAGAGCTGACTGGAAGCACGCACGTATTCTGGGGTTGAGGAGGTGAGGCTCCTGGCGATGCAGTGGAGAGTAAAGGGTGAAGCAAAGACAGCTGTGAAGGAAGAACCCCCAAGACTTCATTGGATAATGGGGACAATCATTGGAGAAGAGGTAAGAATCAAACACGATGTGATTTTGAGACTGAGAAGCTGAAAGAAAGGTAGAATCGTAGTGTTGGAAGGGGCCACCCTACTGCCCTAAGTATCCCTGACAGGTGGCCAGCACCTCCACTTGAGCCATCCGATAATGGGAGGCCATTCCATTGAACGTCATTAGCTCTAATATTTAGAAATTCTGCCGCCTAATGAATCAGGCTTCTTTTAGCTTTTTGCCCATTCATCCCAATTCTGACTGTAGGAGTAAATACAGAATAAGAGCAGTCCTTCTTTCTCATCCAAGCCCTTCAGATAGTTGAAAACAGTTATTACTTCCCTCCTAATTTTCTTTTTCCCAAGCTAAATGCCCTGGTCCATCAATCAAGACCAATGAGATCAGGTTTTGAGTTCCCTAACTGCCCTCATAGTTTTATCTTGTTTCATCACAGTTTACACATACCTTGAAAGAAGAAATAAAGTGTTTAGTGCCCCAGTACTATCTGATCAGCAGAGAGCACAGTGAGACTATTACTTTCTTTTATCTGAGCACAGTTTCACTAATAGGCAAAAGTTTCTTTCTTTTTTTTTTTTAACTGCTATGGAGTTATATTGGAATTTTGGGAAATGAAAACCTCAAGATCTTTTTCATGTAAAAAAAGTCATCACTCCTAATCCTGTGTATTATTTTGCTTATTTTTATCCTATATTCAGAATTCTAGTTATTCCTATTTAATTTCAATATTCATTCTGATCTGTTGTTCCACAATCTTAAAGTCCTAACAAACTTATTCTAACAATCTTTATATTGGTTCTAACTTTTCTATCAAAAGCAAAGCTGGTAATATTTTCATCAAAGTGATACAAGAACCCAGGATAAAGACCTGGAGCTCATAACTGAGGTGCTTTTTTCACCCATTTTTAAAAATTGCAGTAAAAATTACCTAGCAAAAAATTGACCATTTTAACCATTTTTAAGTATACATTAATGTGTTATGGCACTAAGTACATTCACATTGTTGTGTGATCATAATCGCCATCCATCTCCATAACTTTTTCATCATGTAAAATTCTAACTTTGTACCCATTAAACAATAACTCCCCATTTCTCCCTCTGAAGTTTTTGAGGAATTGCCATACTGTTGTCTACAAGAGCTGCACCATTTTGCATTCCCACTAAGAATGTACAAGGGTTCCAATTTCTCTACATTCGTATCAACATTTATTATTTTTGTTTGTTTTCTCATTGTGGTTTTGGTTTGCATTTCTCTGATGAGTGACGTTGAGCATCTTTTCATGCGCTTACTGGCCATTTGTGTATCCTCCATGGAGAAATGTGTATTCAAGTCCTTGGCCCGTTTTTTGATGAGGATTTTTGGTGGTGGTTGTGTTGTAGGAGTTCTTTAAATCTTCTGGATATTAATTCCTCATCAGATAAATGATTTTCAAATATTTTCTCCCATTCCATGGGCTGCCTTTTCACTCTGTTGATTGTGTCCTTTGATGCCTAAAAGTTTTTTTTTTAATTTTGATAAAATCCAACTTATCTATATTTTCTTTCCTTGCCTGGGCTTTTGGTATCATATCCAAGAAATCACTGTGAAATACAATGTCATAAAGCTTTTCCCCTGTGTTGTCTTCTAAGACTTTATAGTTAGAGCTAATCTTTAGAGTGACATCAATTCAGAAATTTTTAAATGTTTTAAATATACTTGTGTAATCACTTATAATTCTACCTCTTATCATCCAGCTCACATTCTCCATCTACCTATTGAGTAATTGACTCTTTGATTGATTCATCAGTCTCTACAAGGCTAGGAACTGTGGATGCAGCAGTGAACTGGTCAGGAGTGGTCCCACCCTGAGCTCATCAAACCCAGAGTCTATTGAAGAAGTTGAACACTGAATAAGCGATTATAAGCACCATCATGGCATGAAAGAAAAGGAAGCTGCCCACATTGAAGACAGGGAAGTGCAACCTAAAATATCTTATCAAATTTCCTGAGAATCTTCTATCTACTGGTCTGTTAACCTAAAGGAGAAAGGAAATAGTTCAGCCAAGTACTGATTCCTAATGATGATTGCTGCTTTCTTTCCTAAGTGCTCCACAGACTTTTCCTTTGTTTAAAAGTCCACTCTAGACCAAGGAGCTCTCTAGTCCTTAAATTCTGGAGTCTATCATTTTATGGGTTTTAAAAACTAGGGCCACATTTGCCTTTGTATTTTGGTTCTTTGAGACTAGAAATCTGAGAGTATCTTCATTTCTCATAGATTACTGTCTGAAGTGACATCTGTAACTTAACTTTATCTACTCCAGGGTATTACCTACCAAATAGGAAGATCTGAACTCATTGACATCAACCAGGTGCTGTCCTCACTGCTCTAAGGTTTCAATCCCTCCCAGCAATCTTGGGCCATTTGTGGCTTAAAGGTAGATTCTGTTGTTAGGAAAGACTTATTAGGAAAGAGAGGGATTTGGATTTAACTGCTTTCATTTTCTCTCTCTCCTCTATTAAATCTTCTCCCCCAGATGCTGAGCCTGTCTTTTACTTCTTCATTACTTTTTTTCTCAGAATACAGCTTAAGAGCCCTTAGCTTCCTCTTCCTGTCCCAATCTTGCCCAAGCTTCTAGTATTATCATGAATAAAAACTGGGGAAGTTGGGGAGAAGTCCTTGTTGGGGTTGAGGGAGTGTTGAGTATGAAGTGATGAAGTGGTGTCTATGTGTGGACAGTTGGAAATAAGAGACAGGGATGAGTGAGCAGTTTGGACTAGATATGGAGATGTGAATTCCTCCACATGGAGATGAATATAGATTATTTCTCTATGGGAGTGAGAGAATAGAGAGCCAAGTGGAGGGCCAAGAACTCAGTCATGAGGGATTGGCACAGTCCGCAGGCAGGAAGAAGTTCCAGCAAAAGAAACTGAAATTCACAGAATAGGAAGAAAACAGAAATGATCTAGCCCACCTCTCCCATCTAACTGATGAGGAAATGGTTGTCCAGATAAAAATGAATCAGTGACTAAGGCAGCTATGAAAATATAGAGTTGCATAAGTCCTGAGGGGTTGGGGGAGTGGCTTTCAAGAAATAGGAGGTGGTCCGCAGGGCCAAATACTTCTGATCAATCAAAAAAGGTGAGGGCACTAAGGATGGCACTTGAAATTGATTAATGTATTGGTCTCCCAGAGTGTAGCTGTGGTAAAGCAGAAGAAAGAGAAACCTAAGCATGTGGGGGAAAGGGTGTAAGTGTGAAAGAGGCAAAGAGATACTGAGTTATACATGCTCAGTAGGTTTGGCAGTACCAGGCAAGAGAAATAGGATGGTTAGATAGAAGAAAAATATAAATAAGCAAAGTTTAAGACAACAGAAGTACTACTAATTTAAGACAGAAAGGAAGGAACCAATTGAGTGGGAAGGATTGAGGACACAAAAGAAGTCCTGCCATCCTTGGCAGGAAGATCACAAGAAGCAGGACAAGAACTGAAGCACAGGTAGCGGTAAGTTTTGGGGAAAGAAAGATACCAGAAGTGAAAGGAGAACGGTGCCATGTGTGATGAAGCAGATAAAGCAAAGAGACAAAGGGACACATCCCGGAAGCCAGATGTGCAGACATGCAAGGAAAACATGCTGATCCTCAGGTCAAAGGTGAAAGTTTGAGTCCTGCCTCTGCCTCTCCCTGGATATTTGACTTTGATCTCTTTGAGCTGGCTGCTTCACATTTGGATGTCATAGGCTTTTTGCGAAACTGTTATCAGACAACATGTGTGTATGCCTAGTATGAATTATCAGAGCATTTTTGAGAGATGCCTTAGGCTGTAATGCAAAAAGATATGAAATGGCTGCTCTGGTAAATTAGAAAGCTCACAAGATACACCAGCTGGGCAGTAAGAGGGTTCTAGCTGAAGCAGAAAATCATGATTCTTCTTTCAGAAGGGACACCCAGGGACCCCTCTTGCTGCCCTCCTGGGCACTGAAAAGTAGCACAGAAAAGCCATAGAGAAAGAAGCATCACAGTGGAAATCCCATGATGGGATGGTGGTGGCCACAGCAGGAAGGCATTTTCAAGAGCTACTAATCCCTGGAGTCCCCAAGCCCAGCCAGCCCAAGGTGGGGATAACAGCAACACTTTAATAGGGTTACACTGGGGTCACCAGATTCTCAAGCACTTCTCTCCTCCTGCTTTTAAAGTTCAGAATCATCTAATTAGAGGACCAAACTCCATCCCTGACCACATGAAAAGCAAAATGAGGCCTGACTCTGACTCAAACTGTTCACAGAGAATGAAGGATGCTGTGGAATCCTAGAACTTCAGATTCTCATGGTAGGCAGGGACTGGCCCGTGTGTGACCCTCTACAATACTTTGACTAAATGCCAGTGTAAGCTTATAATCCTCTAGTAAAAGAACCCTCTAAGGTAGCCCAATTCATCCATGGTCAGCTCTGATTATTTCAAAGGTTTTCCTTATGTTGATCTCAAGTCTATACATCCCTGCAACTTATACAATACTGTTCTGCGTGTGGTCCTCAGTGCCCACATAAATCAAATATTTGATATGCCCTCGGTGTCTTTGATCCCTTCCTCTTGATGGTCTTTCTCCAATTGACAAGCTTGTCTAGCTCTGCGATCAAGTCTGGCTCTCAGATCTGAGCACAGTTCCCTGGCTGTGCTCTGAACTGTGCAGGGTGGAACATCACTTCCTTCATTCCAGTACCAGGATAGCCATTGCACATTTAGGATTTTGAGGAACACATACTATTGATTCACACTGAACAAATCCCTCACTAAAACCCCTCTTCAGTTGTGGGCAACTGATTTTGAGGCCCCAGGATCAGAACTCTGCATTTGTCTCCATTAAGTTTCATCTTAAAATATTTGGCCTAGGATCTAAAACTGATATCAGCACAAACATATCTAAGACATCTGTCATTTATTCATTCATTCAATTAGTCATCCAGTAAGTGATTTTCCCCAGTTGTATGTCTTCAGTAAGTGTGGCCAGTCTGCACCCTGTATCTTTACTCAGTTGTATTTTATGCAAATCTTTGAAAAAAACATGTCCAATAGGGCAAAGGCCTATCATACAACATGGAACACTTCCCTGAAGAACAGCTGACCACTGAATTAGTTTCTTTATTAATTCAGCAAATTCATTCAGTAAGTACAAACTGAGTCCCTACTACATGCCAGGTTATGACCTACAGATAGCATCCAGCATGTTCACTGCATACAGCAGTGAACCAACCAGACAAGGTTCCTGCTTTTTGCAGAGAAGGTTACAGGGGATAATAAACACTTAAAAACAAATAATCGCTAATATTTTTTAGCTTGCCTATGTGCCAGCCATTGCTCTAAATGCTTTATGTGTTTATTCCTCACAAAGCCTTATGAGGTAAGCACTCTTCTTGTTCCCATTTTATAGATTAAAATGCAGAGAAGTTGTCACTTGCTCAAGGTCATATGGATCCTAAAGGATGGAGCATCAACCTGGGTAGTCCATCTGCAGAGCCTGTGTGTTTAACCACTGGGCTTCTACTGTTGTCTCTGTAGAAATAAACACTCAATTAAATATATACATATACACATATATTCCCATGTGAGAGAGGGTGATATTTAAGCTGAGATCTAAAATGACAAGAGGCAGCCAACTCCTTGAGATCTGAGGGAGAGCAAAAGGGAGTGTGGTAGAGGATGAGGCTGGAGATGTGGGCAGGGGGCCTATTCCATGAGGCCTTGTATACCAGGGATTAGGGCTCCAGTAATTTAACCAGTGGTGAACATGCCTAGTTGCTTCAGTATCCAGCGCATACATACCCATCTTGTCCACAAATATACTGCAAACAATTTCCTTTCCTGATCCCCATACATGATCAAAGGACATTCCCTTTATACTCCAAACCATTACCTTCCAGTCTTCACCATCAGTGTGACACAGAAAAATACACTGGTTTGTTTTTGCTTTTGTTTTTGTTTTTTTGAGACAGAGTCTTGCTCTGTCACCCAGGCTAGAGTGCAGTGGCACGAACATGGGCCACCACAGCCTTGACTTCCCAGGCCCAAGCGATCCTCCCACCTCAGCCTCATGAGTAGCTGAGACTACAGGCACTTGCCACCATGGAAAGCTAAATTTTAAATTTTTTGTAGAGATGAGGTTTTGCCATGTTGCTCAGGCTAGCCTCGAACTCCTGGGCTCAAGCAATCCTCTGACCTCAGCCTCTCAGAGTGCTAGGATTATAGGTGTGAGCCACCTGGCCAAGATGTACAATCACAGTTCAGAATCCATTAAATCTCCATGGTGCTATATGACCTCGGCCAAGCCACAGGCTCTCTGATCTTCAGTTTCCAGGGATATTTCCCCATTGTTCCATAATGTTACCTTACTCCTAGAACTGAACCCCTGAGGTATTCAGCATTTTGGAATTTTTGACCTAGAGAACAACCATTCCTTCAACCTTTCCCCTTCCTGATCTCTTCCATCCTTCTCTGTGCAAGGCCCAGGTAAGCTATGCCTACCTTTATGCAGCTGGCTTCAGTTACTAACAGCTCCAGGGACTGCGCTCTCATCTCCCAAAAGCCCTGCTGGTTTGACACCATCAAGTCCTACTTACCCAAGTGTTATACAACCCTCCCCTTAATTACACACTCAATCAGTTCCTCCCAAGCTCAGCAATTTGTGGTCTCTGGGCATCGCCCAGCTGCTTTTCCGGAGGTAGCTCCCAGGCTGGGTCCTGGCAAGCCTCGGAAGCACTGCTTGGGTTTTTAAGGCCATGGTGCCCAGAGTTGAAAGCCTTGCTGTTATTTCACACTCTATTTCCTTCCAAATTAATTCTCTGATGAATACTGTCCTTTGCAGTGATTCAGTGCAGGCCATTTCCTTACATCTTTCCCCTACCTTTGAGACTTTTAATCTCTCTCAAACCCATATTTTCCTTTGTGAAAGGCTTGCCTCAGAGAAAAATGCCCTGCTTTCCTACCAATATAAACAGCTCTACCAACACTGGCCCCAGCCTCCCGGCACACTCCCTTTACTGGTTGACTTAGCTGTACCTTTGATTTCAAAGCACACATACTTGCCTTCTCTAAAAATCTCTGTATAGCACAGAGCGACTCAAACTTCTTGGCTTACAGTAAGCTGCTGGATCCTATTTCCTTAAGCCCCAAATACAA
Organism: Pongo pygmaeus; assembly: GCF_028885625.2. Classification (NCBI taxonomy): domain Eukaryota; kingdom Metazoa; phylum Chordata; class Mammalia; order Primates; family Hominidae; genus Pongo; species Pongo pygmaeus. The sequence continues at coordinate 107,620,973 of NC_072373.2, read as the reverse complement.
GAAGATGCAGGTTCAACATTTGTATCTGAGGAGGTAGTGCCTTCCATACCCTTTCACATGGTTATTTTGCTTACATCCCCCTCCCCCACCCCCAGCAGATAGTATCACCATCCTTCCATGTGGATAAACAGAAACTCTGCCATGCTAAAGGAGTTGCCCAAGGTCACAGGGCCCAGGAAAGTGGTAAAACTGGAATCCAAATCCCTGGCTCTTTTCTCCAAGGTAGGTGCTTCTTTCAGCATCCTTCATGTGGCTTAAACACCCCTAAAACAGCCTAGTCTTCAGCCACCAAGATCTTACCACCCAGGGGCAAGCCATCTAGGTCCCCAGGCGCCCACTGCCCACAGCCCTGAGGAATGCTCCGGAGGAGCCACAAAGAGGCTCCTCTGGCATAGCAGGAGCAATGGCTTATATTTGTATAACACTTTTCATATTAGGAAGTGCTTTCCATACCTAATCTATGTGATTCCTAGGATAATTCCATGAGGGAGATGCTATATTAGAGTCTCATTGCACAAATAAAGATATACAGGCTTATCAACAGGAAGTTAATGGACTTGCCCAAAGTCACACAGGTAGTAGGTACAGAGCAGGACTTGAACTCAGAGCACATGACTCCAAGATCAGTGGTCTCTTGAGTTCTCAGACATGGTGACTGTGGGCCACTGCCCCCCTCCCAATTTCTTCAGGAAAAGGTACATTTTATTTAAAGGCCAAATGGAAAGCGGAATCCTGAGAAGACCAGCTTTTTACTGGGGAAAGTGTTTTTCAGTTCTCTCCAGCCAGCCTTAGACAGGGGTCAGGTTTCTAGAAGCTGGCAGGGTGGACTGGGAGGGGCCGGGCTGCGAAGTCCCCCTTGGCCACTAGAGGGCAGGGTCTGAACAGAGCACACAGCCGTCTCCCCGGGGAATTCCCCACCCAGCAGAAGAGACTCATCGCTGCCTAGCAGCCCCAGGACACGCTCTAGCCCAAAGCTGAAGAATAATCCCTTCCTGGCATGTAGTAGACAGGGTAGGTGCCCTTAGCCCACCTCTCCCCCCGCAGCCCGCCCAGCCTCCTCTGCAGGTAGATGGCGGTGCCCTAGAGGATTCCAGCTGAGGAAAAGGGGTGCCAGGTACCACTGACAAAGACCTGAGTTTCCTACAATGAAAATAAACAGGTCAGCACTCCAGGTCCCGGTGCTTCGAGGACTAGGGGAGGGTGGGACGGGAAGTCTCTCCTCCTCCCTCTTCAGTTGGGCCCTTCAGGGTTTCTGTCCCCTTTCTGTAGTTTTTAACGATCCTCGTGGAACTAACTGTTACAGGGGAGTAGGAACATGGCAGTGAATGGCCTTGTCTAATGACAGTCCTTCATCCCAGGGCTTGCCAGAGCCAGGAGCTCTGTAAGATAAGCCACGAGGCCCTCGGGAAGAGCTATCAGGGGAGCCGCAGATGAAGTCGGCCTTCCCTGGCAAGCCTGGCTCTCCTCCGTCCTGGGAAGCCTTTCACTTTGCCATACACGGGTGAGAGCCTCCTGTGGGAATTCTTTAAACCTCAACAGCACTCTGAGGCCCCTTAGAGAAAGAAGTCAAGGCAGGGACAGGTTAGGAATTTATGAAGAGCTTTTCACATCCTATTTTCCATCCTCAGGACAAATCATCAGGTAGATAAACATTAACTTCCTCGCTTTATAGTTGGGAAAATGGAAGCTCAGAGAAATTAAGTGACATGCCCACAGTCACACAGCTGGTGAGTGAGGGAGCCAGGGTTCTGTACAAATCTCCTGCACACACAGGCACAGTGCCCCGGGAAGGGCAGGTGGAGACGGGGCGCTGCCTGCAGAGGAGCATCCCCAAAGGCTCCCTTGGCTTGCGAAACCTACCACAGTTAAGAATCTCGTGGGAAGTGAGATGAAAGAGAAAAGGGAAAATAAGAATACTTGAAGGCACTTATACATTTCCTTAATTAATTCTCACAACAACCCTAATTAGTACGTATCATTATGCCCATTTTTACATGAGAGGAAAAACAGGCTCAGAAACACCCGTCCAAGGGTTGCAAAGAAATAAATACGCTGTCAGAATTTGAACCCAGCGAAAACTTGGTGTTTTCCTTTACTCCATGCTTCCCCCTAGTGGTGAGTGGAAGGAGAGTGCATAGAAGCCACCTGGGTGCCAACAGAAGAGAAGTCAGCGTTCTGAACTCATTTATTCATTCAGTAAATCTTTGCTGAGGTCCACTTTGTACAGTCTCTGTACTTGGTTCTAGAAATACAATAAAAGACAAGACAAACAACCTTCTATTGAAGGACAAACAGAAACACGGGAGGCCTAGACAGGAAAAGGGATTAGACAGGAAAAGGGAGTGTGGGTCAGGGGTCAGGTGATGGAAAAATGTGTGCCAAGGTAAAGAGGCCAGAGAAGTGCGATTTCCTTTTTTTTAAAACATACTATAGGTCTGGCTAGGGAGATATGTGAGGGGTGAAGCTGGAGAGGTAGGCAGGGGCCAGGTCTCAGGGGTGATGGAAAGCAAGTGAGGGTATGGCCCATTAGGAAGCCACTGTGGTAACCTAGGAGGGTGGCCTTGGGCCCCGGAGAGAAGTGACAGAGGGGATGTGTCATTCAAATGTCCAAGTGTCTGAGCACTGGCATGCACTAGGCACTATTCCAGGTGTTGGGGACACATCAGTGAACAAGAGGAAATCTGCCGTCATGGAGCTTCCATTTTAGTCAGGGAAATAAGCATACAGATACACAAATATGTAATATCCAGCACTGATAAATATCGCAGGGTGGGGGAAAGACAGGACAAAGTGTATTCATTTGCTAGGGTCTGCCGTAGCAAAGTATCACAGACTAGGTGGCTTAAACAACAGAAATTTATTTCCTCACAGTGCTAGAGGCTAGAAGTCCAAGATCATGGCGTCAGCAGCATTGGTTTCTTCTGAGCCTCTCTCCTTGGCTTGTAGATAGTCATCTTCCCTCTGTGACTGTGTCCTCATTTCCTCTTCTTATAAGGATTCCAGTCATATTGGATTACAGCCCACCCATATGACCTCATTTACCTCTTAAAAGGCCCTATCTCCAAATACATTACACCTGAGGTACATTCAGTCCGCAACATCATTGATAGGTTCTTGGAAACTGTAGCTTTAAGTAAAACAACATATTAGAGAAGCAACTGTTTTGCTCATCAGTGTTACAAGGCAACGATGTTGAACAAAACACAATGTTATTCAAGGACCTGCTACATGTCCTTTCACTGAAAGTCGACATTTCCAAGAGCCTATTGATAGCATCAAGTGAGGATTTACTGTACTAGGGGTTAAGATGTCAACATATGGATTTAGGGGGGACACAATTCAGCCCATGACAGAAGGTGGCAGAGTGTACCTAAGGCAGGAGGTAGAAGGAGGGCAAGGAGGGCCTCTCTGAGATGACAATGAGCTGAGATCTGAATGAAGAGAGGGAGCTAGCCACGCAAATGTCTAGGAGAGCATTCCAGGCACAGGAAAAACTTGTGCTCACCCCGAGATGAGGACATGGCTCAGGGCTACTTGGCATACTCCATCTTCAAAGACAGTAAGAATGCGATGGGATGATGGGAAAAAGGGAGATGTTAGTCAAAAGGTACAAAGTTTCAGTTAAACAGGAGAAGTAAGTCTTTGTGATCTAGTGCACAGCATGGTGACCATAGTTCATAACAGTATACTGTTGTCTTCGTCCATTTTGTGTTGCTATAACAGAATACCACAGATAGGGTAATTTGTAATGAACAGAAATTTAGTCTCTCACAGTTCTGGAAGCTGAGAAGTCCAAGATCAAGGCACCAGCAGGTTAGGGCCTGGTCTCTCTGCTTCAAAGATGGTGCCTGTTGCTGCATCCTCCAGAGAGGAGGAACACTTTGTCATTATATGGCAGAGAAGCAAAAGAGAAGGAACCCATTCCTGCAAGCCCTTTTTATAATGGCATTAATACATTAAACATCCCCATTAGGCTCCACCTCCCAGTAACATTGTACTGGGCACTAAGTGTCAACATAAAATTTAAAGAAGACAAAAGCGCTCAAACCACAGCGACTGTACACCTGAAAACGACTAAAGAGTATATCTTAAACATTTTCACCACAAGAAAGTGATGAGTAGATGAAGTGATGGATATGTTAATTAGCTTGATTTAATCATTCCCTCATGCATACATATATCAAAACATTACATTGTACTCCATAAATATACACAATTATTATCTGTCAACTAAAAAGAAAGTAAAAAGTTTTTATTACAAAAAGAAGAAGAATGGTAAGATGGCTAGTATGGCTGGGGTGCAGTGAGATGTCATAGGACCGTGAGGGCATTATGACTGGCCCTTAGTTTGAGATGAGAAACCAATGGGGAATTTAGAGCAGAAGAGTGGCACGATCTGACTTTGTTTTAAAAGCAACACTGTGTTGAGAATAGATAGGCAGAGAAGGGAAGGGCAGAAACAGGAAGACTAGTTATGAGGCCTTTACAATAATACAGGTAAAAGATGACACTGGGACTAAGACAGTAGCAATGGAAGTCTTGGGACATGGTCAATTCTGGATATAGTTTGAAGAGAGATACAACAGGAGTTACTGATGTAGTAGAGGTAGGATATGAGAAAAAGAGGGGAGTCAAGGGCAGTTCTAAAGTTCTTGGCCAAAGTAACAGGGTGAATGGTGGTGCCATTTACCTAGATGGGAAAACCTGTGGAAGGAGTAAGTTTGAAAAGGCACAGAAACTGAGAGTTTATTGTGGACAATGGGAAGTTTGATACCTATTGTATATCTTAAACATCCAAATAGAGACATTGATTAGACTGTTGGAAACAAGACTGGAATTCACAGGGAAAGGTCTAGGTTGAAGGTATAAATTTTGGAGACATTGTGTAAATATTTAAAACTGGAAATTCTTTTTTTTTTTGAGATGTTACTTTGCTCTTGTTGCCCAGGCTGGAGTGCAATGGCGCGATCTTGGCTCACCATAACCTCCGCCTCCTAGGTTGAAGTGATTCTCCTGCCTGAGTCTCCCAAGTAGCTGGGATTACAGGCACATTGTACTCCATAAATATAATAATTTTATAAAAATATAATTTTTGTATTTTTAGTAGAGACAGGTTTAGTGGAGACAGGGTTTTGCCATGTTGGCCAGGCTGGTCTTGAACTCCTGGCCTCAGGTGATCTGCCTGCCTTGGCCTCCCAAAGTGCTGGGATTACAGGTGTGAGCCACCGCGCCCGGCCTCAAACTGGAAATTCTTGAGATCACCTAGTGGGTGAGTGTAGGGGAAAAGGTGGAAAAAAGGTCCAAGGAGTAAGCCCTGGGACACCCCAACACTTACAGATTAGAAAAAGGTAGATTCAGCAGGAACAAAGTTGAGAAACTGGAGGAAAACCAAGAAAGCATTTGTCGAAGCCAGTGAAGGAAATAGTCTAGGAATACTGATGAGAAGCTTAGTAAGAAGAATGAAAACTGGCTATTGGATTCACCACACAAAGGCTATTGATGATTTTGACAAGAGCAGTTTCCATGGAGTGGTGGGGGTGAATACTTAATTGTAGCTGGTTCATGAGAGAACTGGAAGGGAAGAATCAGAGGTAGCAACTCTTTTGAGGAGTTCTGCTATAAAGGAGAGAAGGAAAAGAGAACAGCTGTTCAAAGATGCAGGGAAAAAAGTTTAAGACAGGAGATTTTACAGTATATTTGTATTGCTAATAGAATAATTGGTCAGGAAAAAAATGGACAATCCAGAAAAAAGACACTAGGAGTCAATGTAAAGCTAGAGGGTTGGGCTTGGATAGGAATAGGGTTGGTTCATTCTTAGTAAGAGGGAGGAAGGAAGGCTATAAAAGCACCAATGCAACTGGGTTAGCAGATTTGGTGGTTGGGTGTTGGGGGATATGGAAGTTTTCTTCTGATCTCTTTTAGATTCTTAGTAAAATAAGAAATACAGCAACCAGCAGACTGAGGATGGGAAGGGGATACTGAAGATTGGGGATAAAGATATGTGAATAGATTAAAGAAATAAACAGGTAGTATTGATAAAACAACTGATTAGACATAGGAAAATGTGAGACAAAGAAAACAAAGACAGATTTCTGATTTGGCAACTGGGTGGGTAGTGGAGGTGTCTTTCATTCAGATAGGGAAGTGTGTGGGAGAAGCAGGTCTGGGAGGAGGGGGATTTGATTCTAACATGGAAAGTTTTGTGCCAGTGAAATCCAAGTGGATAAAAGTGTCTGAAGCTCAGAAGAGAAACGTGAGCTTGAGATATCTCAGCTCCCTGATCTGGAAGTTGTCAATATTAAGATAGTAGGAAGTGGAGAGGCTTTTGTGGTTGCTGTTTTCTCTGAGAGGTAAAGGGACTGGTGGTTTGAAATCAGAGAAGGGTTGAAATAGATTCTGGAGAAGAACGGGAACATTGACAAGGAGATAAGGGGATCATTAGGTACTCTTAGGGGGCACAGTAAAAGGTGGAGCTCTTATGTTGAGTAGTTCCAGCCTTACCATTGCAGAGCCCTGGGGCCCACATTTGTTTCTGGAACTAAAACCACCAGGGGCCCAGTGTCCTTCCTGCTTCTCCCTGCTGAGCCTACACATCAGGGTTCCATCTTACCACCCAGCAACGTTCCCTGACCTTGAAGCTTATCCTTCACCTAAACGCAACACGCTTCCCTCCTCGCTTCCCTGGTTAACTCCTACCCACTTTTCTCTACTCAGATCAGGCCAGGACCTTCTCAGAAGCCTTCCTTGACTGTTCCCCACATCCCCTGCCATGTGAGCAGGAAGTTTCTTCTCTATACCCAAATAGCCCCTTAAATACCTATTACAGCATAAAACATACAGCACTGTATCACTGATTTACTTGGCTGCCTCTCTCACTGGACTGCAACAACTTGAGGGCAGAATGTTTTCACCTTTATAATGATCACTACTTAGTAGGTAGCTCAATACATGTGAAATTAATATAGGAGAAAAGAACTAAAGTCCAAAACCAACACAATTCTACAGGGTCATGATGTCCCCAGCCCGTGTCACACACAGATGCTTCTAACCTTAGAAACCAACTCACAAAATAGAGAAATATCCTTTTGGTCTCAATATTATACCCCTTTTCCTTTCAGGAAGAAATCTTAGTAAACCCACAGAAAGGAAATATCCTTACCTTATATGAAAGTACATTACCCCTTGCTCTCTCCTCTTCCCAAACACACAAAGCAGGAGGCATTGTATAAAGGCACTTTATTTTAAAATCAACACATTCTGCTTGTATAAATCAGTTACTCTCCATTTCCAACTTCCATCACCTGAGTTTGAGAGCAGAGTGCGTGGTATTTTTCTGGGCTTAAGGTATAAACTGACATGGCATTCAAGAACATGTCCAGCGGGCAGAGCCCATCAGGGCAACCTCTCGGCACCTGCTCCTGCAGAAGAAACATAACTCAGCAGGTCCGCCGAGGAGCCTGTCCTTCTGCTACTTCCAGCTAAGCCCAGAGATCTGAGAGGCTCTGATCCATGTGGTATACATGTGCATACATATTACAGACAGGAAGGCCCCACTACCCGGTGAGCTTCCAGAATAAAAGTACTATGCTCTGCTTGTAAAAGTCACTCAAAAAGTGTTGAATTGACTGGGAAGAAACAGTCGAGTTACATCCCTGAGCTGGGAGAACCAACAGGCTCATCCCTGGGGTGTGCTCTGGCCTCTGCCCTGGATCCCAGCCCTGATGAAGCAGCTGACACCACAGGTGCTAAGAGCAGCACACATCACCTCCCAAAGATACCATCAAAAATCTCCAAAACAGGTCTCACAGTCAGGAGGCTACATCCTGACAGGGACACTCAGGAGAAGAGGAGGGGAACCCTGTTCCTAGAAGGAGTCTGTAACAGAACTGGGATAAGGCCCAAGCCCCATCCTGCCACCATCTGTCAAGTTCTGCCTGACCCCTGGGCCATGGCCAGGAGTTGCCCTATAGGATTCAGAGAGCTGACTGTGCCAAGGGAGACTCCACTGGGCCTGAGGAGGGAGACTTGGTGCTAACTCAGGTGGGTGGGTTTTGCAGGAGGGTGCCTCACCATCACCCAACCCCACCTCAGGGGTATTACCTTCCCATGGTAATAGAGCTGCACAAACCACTCCTTAGATTCTAGGTGCTGGTAGAGTTCCATGGTCAGGTCAACAGCAAACGGGGGCCATTTGTGGTCAAAAATCCCCAGGGTCATTAAGAGCGGTATGAGGGTCACATCATGAGCCGCATAGAGATACAGCTTTCTGCAAGAGGAAACGGATCTCCACAATTCTCTACCTCAGGACTCTGAAGGTCAGGATGTGGCCTGCCTCCTTTACATAAGACACACTTGCCTCAGAAACTAGGTGACATCTAGAAATCAGTGGAGCCTGGTATAAAAGTCCTTTGCAGTAGATCATAGGAAGAACCCTTGTTCCCACTCCCCATGTCTTCATGAGGAGGGTCCCCACCGGAGAAACTCTCCTGGCTTCCTCCTTGCCACCTACTCACTCCTCCCTTGTGAGTTTCAAAGAAGAAACTGAGCATGTGTGGCTTAGGCCCTACCTCTCTTCTCTCTTTGGGTCCTGCCAGCCTACATGAATGCCCTTCCTACTCTCAGCCATGGGATGAGTTTAGTAGGGCTCCTTGTTGGGGAAGCTTGAAGTTTTGGGGTATTGTTTATTTCAAAATAATATTCATAAGCCCATTTGGCCCTCAGCACATTCTCCAAATGGCTTTAATCTGTAATAAGAATGCCATTTTAATCTACATCTGCCTGACACCCGTATCCATCTCTTAGGAAAGACCAAGGATTTTATTTATGGACCCCCATCCTAGAAGACTAGCATTGGATCCTGTGGTGTTCTAAAGATCCAAGGCAGAAGGTGGCAAGGTGGCAAAAGCCAGAAAAAATGTACTGTCATTGCAGGTACTGTGAAGGACAGGAAATGGCATTCACAAGATTTGCTATTACAAATCTTGGCCCAAAGTTCCTGTTTCAACTCACTGTCCCCTATTCCTCTTACGCCATCATGAGTTTCTAGCTGTAATACCACAACAGTGCTTCTCCAAAATTCAGGTGAATATCAATCACCTGGGGATCTTGTTAAACTGCAGATACTGATTCAGTAGATTAGGCTGGAGCCTGAGAATCTGATGAGTTCTTGGGCAACGGTGAAGCTGTTTTTCTGCAGAATGCACTTAGCAAGTGCCTAGGACACATAATATTCCACAGCCGTAGTCCCAACCTTGGATTCAAGGCTCCAAAAGTGGCAATGGAGGCTAATGAGCCACTTCCAACATTTTTTTTTTTTTTTTTTTTGAGACAGAGACTCACTCTGTCACCAGGCTGGAGTGCAGTGGTGTGATCTTGGCTAACTGCAACCTCTGCCTCCCGGGTTCAAGCAACTCTCCTGACTCAACCTCCCGAGTAGCTGAGACTAAAGGTGCGTGCCACCATGCCCAGATAATTCTTGTATTTTTAGTAGAGCAGGGTTTCACCATGTTGGCCAGGATGTTTTCGATCTCCTGACCTCGTGATCCACTCGCCTTGGCCTCCCAAAGTGCTGGGATTACAGGCGTGAGCCACTGCACCCAGCCACTTCCAACATTTTTAAATGCCTTATGGATATCATACCTTCTTTACACTCAATGAAAGTGGTTCAAACTACACAATCCATTAAGCAATTATCTTTGTTTTGGATTATTATCATATCAAATCAGTGTGACATCATAATTGGCTACTGTTTGACATATCTCCAATTAATAAAAAAAAAAGAGAAAGAGAGAAAGCAAAAATAAAATTTTCAAAACATGGTAGGAGGGGTGCAGCAGGAAGAAAAGTTAAAAGATTGTGAACCTCTGAGACTTGGGGCCTGTTAAACATCTACCTTCGGTCACTGACAGCCTGGTTCTTGCCTCACTAAGATTTGGGTTCCCTCCCTACAGCCAGAAGTTCCCACGGCCCTTAGCTGCACAAAGCAGGGTTGCTGTGCCAGGTACCTGATCTTGTCGGGGGCAGTGGCAGAGTCCATGGCTTTCAGCAGGTTGCTCTCCAGGATGTGGAGGAGTGGGCCTACTGCCATCTGAAGACTTTCCCTGTGAAAAGTGAACAACATTTAAGCACCTAGAGGGCACTCAGCATTCAGGAGACACAGACTGATTCTGTCCCGAGGACCTCATGAGTCCAATCAGACACAGCTGAGAAAAAGGCAAGTAATACATAAGGGCTAGCAACGGGCCAGAAGGAGAGAAACGGCACTGAGTCCGGTATTGGGGTCCTCTGCAAATAAAGACTCTCAACAACACAGGCACCAGCACACAGACCTGTTGTGAACACAACTGAGATGGGAGGGGCTGAGGGAGCAGGAGAGTGGTAACCTGGATAAGCCGTGACCAACTAGGCCTTGGGGAATCAAAGAACAAAGCTGACAAAGCTGGGAAGAAGAAGGGGTAATAATTTCCAGGAATTCTAGAAGGCCCTTAGAAAAATAATCAGAAGGAACAAGAACATCCTAAATTTTGTTTCCTATGTGCCAGCCTTCCTTCTTTTGGAGTTTGGGCCACAAGGACATTTCTTATTTATGTCTTATTTATTTTACAGAAGAAGTTCAGTGGTCGTGCTCCCAGGCTTGGCTCTGTGCCTCCACCACTTTCATTCTCAGGCCTGTCACATCACAACCACAGGTGACTACTGCAGCTTAAAGCACGTTCACTCACAGTAGTGAACAAAGTCCACTTACTATAGAAGAAAGAAATGTTTCTCATCTACTCATCCTAGCAGCTGATCAGCTTCCATGGAGCCTTCAGGGACTGATCTTCTCCTTGTTTTTGTGCTTCTTACTTTTTATCAAAGAGAAAAAAATACCCCTCCTAGAATTCCCAGAACCCAGTCACTGACAAATGAAAACAAGGTTGCCATGATTGGCTTAGACAAATCCTTATTCGTGGTGATTGGGTAAATGACGATCTTTATAAGTCAAGGAATGTTGCAGCAATGGATGAAGAGCAGGCAACCAACATTGTATGCAACATATACTTTTCAGAAGAATGTATACAGGCAAAGCCAAGTTGGATAGCCTTGTGAGTTGTAACCATTTGTCCTTAAAGAAATGTTAGTTTTACAAAACCAGGGCTAATTGGAATGGAATAGACAAGGTCCTGTTTAAAATGATTTACACCAGAATAAAACAAACTACACCGTAGGCCAAATCTGACCAGTTTTGGTAAATAAATTTTACTGGCACAGAGCCATGTCTATTTATTTGCATATTGTTTTCGGTTGCTTCATGTTACAAGGGCAGAGATGAGTAGTTGTAACAGAAATTGCATGATCCTGACAGCTTAAAATATTTACTAAATATGTGTGTGTGTGTTGATAAAGGAGAGAGAAGTAAGTAACAATTTAGGTACAGTGGTGCCCCTTCACAAACAGAAAAGGGAAGCTGGCAAGTCCCAGGGAGTGGCAGCAAGCTGTGTGGCTTAGCAGGAACCTTCTAGATGCCCTAGGCTTGCACAAAAGTGGACACACTGACTCTGAATGGAAGGAATGCAGTCAGGGGCTCTTATCCTTGGGCACCCAACCGTGCAAATTCTTGAACTGTTAGATGCCTTTCCCCCCTACTCATCTTTCCCCGGACTACTTCCTACCTCCCCTCCTCTATCAAGTCACCTATTTTTAGTGCAAGCTGAATGCTCACAACCAATCAGAAAAAAAGGTGTCTTCCGAAATTTGGTAAGAGAAAAACTTTCCATCCTGGTAGTCAGGAAACAGACCTAGAAACAGAACCCTAACTGCTAGTAATATAGCGAAAACACAGAATAGGCAGTCAGTGGATCTGGGTCTAAGTTCTGGCTCCATCACTTGCTAGCTGGGCCTAGACCAGGTAGGCAATATCTCCCAGCCTCAGTTTCTTTATCTATAAAGCCAGGGAGAAAGGCATCTCTCTCACCTCACAGTGAGAATGTGAAAATGATTTGCAAATTGTAACATAATGACTAAAGACAGAAGTGAATATTCTTTCTTCAGCTCCCCCCACCCAAATCCTTTAAACCTTAAAGCAAAAGGAAAAGGCAAGTGATAAAGTCATGAGGGTGGTGGCTCCTGGTTCTGCATAACAGGGAACAGAAGCACTAGGTCACCAGTCCCAGCTGCAGAAGTGCGAGGACCTAGTGCCTACTGGCAGGTGGGCAGAGTGGGGTTCAGCCTCCTTACACAAGAAGACATCAGCTGCCAGGTGTGAGTGGGCCTGATGAACTCCTCTTCCCCATACACTTGGATGTCTGACCAAGCGTGACTTCATGCCAGCAGTGAGAGGCCCCTCACCTGTCTTCCTTGGGCAGTATGTACAAGGATGTGTCCACAGCTCTCTGTTCAATCATCTGTGCAAATCTCTTCAGCATGGGGCAGCTTGGGAGGTTGTGTGCCTGAAAGGGCCACATGTAGTTTTAGAAAAAAATGCTTCTCACCCACTGATTCTGGCAGCTGATCAGCTTCCATGGAACCTGCAGGAGCCCATCTTCTCCTGGGGAAGACAAGATGGGCTCAAGAACAGCTACATCTGTTAACAGGTCAAGAAGCTATGTCTCTAAAGCTCTTCCAAAGCTATTACTAGATATCTGAAGGCCAGGAAAAAAAAAAAAAGAAAGGGTTTCTTCCCTTTCTGATGACTCCCCATCCACTCCAAAATGAAAAGCATTTTTGTTTTTTTTTTTTTTTTTTGAGACGGAGTCTCGCTCTGTCGCCCAGGCTGGAACGCAGTGGCATGATCTCGGCTCACTGCAAGCTCCGCTTCCCAGGTTCACGCCATTCTCCTGTCTCAGCCTCCTGAGTAGCTGGGACTACAGGTGCCTGCCACCACGCCCGGCTAATTTTTTTGTATTTTTAGTAGAGACGGGGTTTCACCGTGTTAGCCAGGATGGTCTCGATCTCCTGACCTCGTGATCCGCCCTTCTCAGCCTCCCAAAGTGCTGGGATTACAGGCATGAGCCACCGCGCCCGGCCTGTTTTTCTGTTTTTTTGTTTTTTTTTTTTTTGAGATGGAGTCTTGCCCTGTTACCCAGGTTGGAATGCAGTGGTGTGATCTCAGCTCACTGCAACCCCTGCCTCCCAGGTTCAAGCAAGTATTCTGCCTCAGCCTCCTGAGTGTCTGGGACTACAGATATGCGCCACCACGCCCGGCTAAATTTTGTATTTTTAGTAGAGACAGGATTTCTCCATATTGGCCAGGCTGGTCTCCAACTCCTGACCTTGTGATCCTCCCACCTTAGCCTCCCGAAGTGCTGGGATTATAGGCATGAGCCGCCGTGCCTGGCCTGTATTTTTTAACTTAAAAAAAAAAAAGATGAATAAAATACAAAGCAAGGAATTCATAAATTCCTACTAGACCTTCATTTTCCCAAAATGATGTCTAAAAAATATGCCATACAAATACATGATATGAACTCTTGCCTTCTAACCTTAAACCTGTTTTACACATAAAAGCAAGGTGCATTTCTGCCTTTAGGGTACACTGTCATTTTATTTTCACAAGAGAAGGAGGGAGGATCCTATATACCTTTGGATGTCCAACTTTTAAATCTAGAGAAACCTTTCCCATTGTTAGTCTTCTTTATGTATTTATTACAGAAAAAAAGATCCTATGGCTAAATAAGCTTAAGGAAAACAGATTTAAAGATTAACCAGCTTTCTTTACGAAGGGCATCTCAGATTTTTTAAATATGCTGATGTACATATAGTACTCTCAAGAAGTGATACAATAAATAGGCATTCCAAAATTTTTAGACCCTACTCATCCCTCCCTACCCATTGCCCCTGCCTGCCCAAACACACACTGCACATTGGGTGTTCTGGGGAACATGCCTCAAGAAGCTCTGGTCTAGAGTTCAGTGTCTGTGTTCCTACCTGGGTAAGGAGTCTTCCTCGATTGCTCCCTATCCCTCAGTCCCCACATCCATTCTATCTGTAGGTCCTATCACAGTTGCCTCCAAACCAGGAGGCCTCCACCCACTTCTCTCCACCCAGTTCTAACTCAGGAGCCAGCCCACCAAGGCTATTATCCCAGGCTCCCCAACCCCAGGACTCACCTGCTCGGCAGCCATGTTGTCCAGAAGGATGAAGAAATCCACTTTATCACTACTGTCAATGCCCATCCTGTCCTTCACCTTTTTCAAATCCTCTGAGATTCCTGGCTGTAAAGAGGCAGTCTGCCTCCGGCCTCTGACAAAAAGAAAAGTAATGCCTTATATTCTATAGTGATTAACAGTTTACAATGTGTGCTTCATACTTGGGTTATCATTTGGGATATCATTTAATCCCCACAACCCAATGGGGTTAGCTGGTATTATCTCAATTTTATAGAGGAATAAACTAAGGCTCTATAAGGTCAAATGACTTATAACATAAGTTAGCAAGTACCAGGGTTAGGATAATAGGATGAATTTTCCAAATCTCACTCTAGCATTTGCATTATATCAAAAACGATGCAAGCATGGCCCAGGTCTGTCTGAAAACAGCATTTTCTTTTCTTTACGGAATAAATACCATATAGTCTTAGTGCAGCCTAGAGATACCTGAAAAGTGTCATCAGCCCAAACCGATCTATCCTACATAGAAACATATTGGTAAGAGAAGAAAAGTCTGTGTCTTGTTGGGCTTGTACACCTGGATTTGCAGGTTAAAGACAGTTTCAATCATCTTTTATTTAACCTGTTGGTTTTCTCATTTGCCCCACCTGAGAGCCCGGGGTTGTCAGAAGGATCATACTTTGTAAATGGCAAAGGCCCACTCGTGGCTGTATGTATCATCTCGCTAGCCCAGTGTGCGGCTCTTCCCAGAATTCCTGACCTTCACCATGGGTCTGTCACTGTGAACAAGACTTCTTCGCTTCCTAGACAGCTGATGTCACACTTAAGTGTAATTTAAACCTTCCCATCCATTATTCGCCACTAGGGTAAGCCTGGGCAGGCCCTCAGTACAGACAGAGTTCTGCCAGCAAAGGTGGTAAAAGGCTGTCCCCAACTGGTGAGCAAGAACCCAGGGGCAGTTACCTGGTTCTCTGCCTCAGGCTCCAGCAGCTTTGGTAGTTGGGATACAAGACTTCTGAATCTGCTTCATCAGTGTGGATGATGATGGGTCCTGGAAGAAAGGTATGAAGCACAGGCAGGCAGAGGCTTCAGCTTGTTCTTCCCAGCATCTCCACCTCCTTCTCTTTGTCTACAGAGATGGAGCAGAGATCTGCTCTGTGGGGCAGATCATCAAGCTTACTCCTTAAGGACAGAAAATGCTTTCAACATGCCCTGGCCCTGCCAAAGGGGGCTCTCCTATAATCTGAGCAATGAAAAAAGTAAGTGGCAGCAGCCTTGTTCTGTCTAGCACTAGCCCTCCTATTGGGCCACAAATAGACGAGAGCAGGTAATAGACCTGAAGCAGACTGGCAACTCCGTGACGCCTTCCAAAAAATCCCTGCTATAAAGCACTACCAGCATTTGGGCATTCTAATAAAGAATAGTGTTATCAGAACTAAGTTGCTTCCTGAAGCCTGATCCTATAGGCCACTATGGTGACTTATCACATAACAAACCGAGAAAAGTGGACACAAGGCTACAGATCCTATCAGAGACCCCATAGCCTTGCCCAAAATAAAAAGCCACGCTTTTAGATGAATTGCTGGTCTAACCAAAGATCTAACCAAAGAAACTACAATGTTTCTCATATATCTCATGGCAGCTCACTGCTGTTCAGAGCTCCTCAGTATCATTGTCCCCTCCCGTCAATGCCCAAAGAAAGTGTCCTAACACCTTCCCATGCTTTGCTCTGTGCCAGAGATGGCAAGTGCCATCTCTGTGTGGTAGGTTGTTTTTCCACACTGCTCAAGCCTGATGGCAAAAGAAGGAGCTCCCCAGCAGCAATTTGGGATTCACTGAGGTCCATCTACAGAGTGATCAGCTGAATCAAAGTCCCAAAGGGGTATTTATTCCCAAATTATTGATAGTCAGAACCAAGGGCTTTAAAAATAGCCTATAACTTTACTAGAATATCAGAATTCACACACACATCGTTGGTCTGGACAGAAGAAGAAACCACACTGAAAGTCATGAGTTTAGTCTTCAGTCCAGAACTAACCAGCAGTCACCCTGGGAAGTCACTACCATTCTCTGGGGTTCATCGGTAAATCGAACGGGTGGGACTATATCAGCCACAGAACCTCCTCCAACCTATGACTATTATGTAAAGTATAATAATAAAAGAAGAGGTACTGATGGCTGCAAGGTGGAGATCGAAAGCATAGTCCACTTGCATGTCCCATCCCCTCCTTTTCTGTGCTTCCTGAGACCCTCTGAAGAATCCTGGGGTTCTGCAAGATGTGTTGTGAAAAGGACAAACCAAATGATCCGATGCCGCCTCCAGATACACATGTCCTCAAATAAACAGTTGAGCATAAAAGGAAAAAGTAGGATTCTGAACCAAGACTGCCAGAGTTTGAATCCTAATTCCACCATTTACCAGTTTTGTGTCCCTGGGCAGGCATTGAGCCTCTCTGTGTCTTGGTTCTCTTATCTGTAAAAGGGGATAATGACACCTACCTCATAGGGTTACTACAAGAATTAAACAAGTTAGGGAGAGGAGCCAAGATGGCTGAATAGGAACAGCTCCAGTCTACAGCTCCCAGAGTGAGCGACGCAGAAGACGGGTGATTTCTGCATTTCCATCTGAGATACAGGGTTCATCTCACTAGGGAGTGCCAGACAGTGGGCGCAGGTCAGTGGGTGCACGCACTGTGCGTGAGCTGAAGAAGGGCGAGACATTGCCTCACTCGGGAAGTGCAAGGGGTCAGGGAGTTCCCTTTCCTAGTCAAAGAAAGGGGTGACAGACGGCACCTGGAAAATCGGGTCACTCCCACCTGAATACTGCGCTTTTCCGACGGGGCTTAAAAAACAGCGCACCAGGAGATTGTATCCCGCACCTGGCTCAGAGGGTCCTACGCCCACGGAGTCTCGCTGATTGCTACCACAGCAGTCTGAGATCAAACTGCAAGGCGGCAGTGAGGCTGGGGGAGGGGCGCCCGCCATTGCCCAGGCTTGCTTAGGTAAACAAAGCAGCTGGGAAGCTGGAACTGGGTGGAGCCCACCACAGCTCAAGGAGGCCTGCCTGCCTCTGTAGGCTCCACCTCTGGGGGCAGGGCACAGACAAATAAAAAGACAGCAGTAACCTCTGCAGACTTAAATGTCCCTGTCTGACAGCTTTGAAGAGAGCAGTGGTTCTCCCAGCACGCAGCTGGAGATCTGAGAATGGGCAGACTGCCTCCTCAAGTGGGTCCCTGACCCCTGACCCCCAAGCAGCCTAACTGGGAGGCACCTCCCAGCAGGGGCAGACTGACTCCTCACACAGCTGGCCAGGTACTCCAACAGACCTGCAGCTGAGGGTCCTGTCTGTTAGAAGGAAAACTAACAAACAGAAAGGACAGCCACACCAAAAACCCATCTGTACATCACCATCATCAAAGACCAAAAGTAGATAAAACCACAAAGATGGGGAAAAAACAGAGCAGAAAAACTGGAAACTCTAAAAAGCAGAGCACCTCTCCTCCTCCAAAGGAACGCAGTTCCTCACCAGCAACGGATCAAAGCTGGACGGAGAATGACTTTGACGAGCTGAGAGAAGAAGGCTTCAGATGATCAAATTACTCCGAGCTATGGGAGGATATTCAAACCAAAGGCAAAGAAGTTGAAAACTTTGAAAAAAATTTAGAAGAATGTATAACTAGAATAACCAATACAGAGAAGTGCTTAAAGGAGCTGATGGAGCTGAAAACCAAGGCTCGAGAACTATGTGAAGAATGCAGAAGCCTCAGGAGCCGATGCGATCAAATGGAAGAAAGGGTATCAGCAATGGAAGACGAAATGAATGAAATGAAGTGAGAAGGGAAGTTTAGAGAAAAAAGAATAAAAAGAAACGAGCAAAGCCTCCAAGAAATATGGGACTATGTGAAAAGACCAAATCTACGTCTGATTGGTGTACCTGAAAGTGATGGGGAGAATGGAACCAAGTTGGAAAACACTCTGCAGGATATTATCCAGGAGAACTTCCCCAATCTAGCAAGGCAGGCCAACATTCAGATTCAGGAAATACAGAGAATGCCACAAAGATACTCCTTGAGAAGAGCAACTCCAAGACACATAATTGTGAGATTCACCAAAGTTGAAATGAAGGAAAAATGTTAAGGGCAGCCAGAGAGAAAGGTCGGGTTACCCTCAAAGGGAAGCCCATCAGACTAACAGCGGATCTCTCGGCAGAAACTCTACAAGCCAGAAGAGAGTGGGGGCCAATATTCAACATTCTTAAAGAAAAGAATTTTCAACCCAGAATTTCATATCCAGCCAAACTAAGCTTCATAAGTGAAGGAGAAATAAAATACTTTACAGACAAGCAAATGCTGAGAGATTTTGTCACCACCAGGCCTGCCCTAAAAGAGCTCCTGAAGGAAGCGCTAAACATGGAAAGGCACAACCAGTACCAGCCGCTGCAAAATCATGCCAAAATGTAAAGACCATCGAGACTAGGAAGAGACTGCATCAACTAACGAGCAAAATAACCAGCTAACATCATAATGACAGGATCAAATTCACACATAACAATATTAACTTTAAATGTAAATGGACTAAATGCTCCAATTAAAAGACACAGACTGGAAAATTGGATAAAGAGTCAAGACCCATCAGTGTGCTGTATTCAGGAAACCCATCTCACGTGCAGAGACACACATAGGCTCAAAATAAAAGGATGGAGGAAGATCTACCAAGCAAATGGAAAACAAAAAAAGGCAGGGGTTGCAATCCTAGTCTCTGATAAAACAGACTTTAAACCAACAAAGATCAAAAGAGACAAGGCCATTACATAATGGTAAAGGGATCAATTCAACAAGAAGAGCTAACTATCCTAAATATATATGCACCCAATACAGGAGCACCCAGATTCATAAAGCAAGTCCTGAGTGACCTACAAAGAGACTTAGACTCCCACACATTAATAACGGAAGACTTTAACACCCCACTGTCAACATTAGACAGATCAACGAGACAGAAAGTTAACAAGGATACCCAGGAATTGAACTCAACTCTGCACCAAGCAGACCTAATAGACATCTACAGAACTCTCCACCCCAAATCAACAGAATACACATTCTTTTCAGCACCACACCACACCTATTCCAAAATTGACCACATACTTGGAAGTAAAGCTTTCCTCAGTAAATGTAAAAGAACAGAAATTATAACAAACTATCTCTCAGATCACAGTGCAATCAAGCTAGAACTCAGGATTAAGAATCTCACTCAAAACTGCTCAACTACATGGAAACTGAACAACCTGCTCCTGAATGACTACTGGGTACATAACGAAATGAAGGCAGAAATAAAGATGTTCTTTGAAACCAACAAGAACCAAGACAACATACCAGAATCTCTGGCACACATTCAAAGCAGTGTGCACAGGGAAATTTATAGCACTAAATGCCCACAAGAGAAAGCAGGAAAGATCCAAAATTGACACCCTAATATCACAATTAAAAGAACTAGAAAAGCAAGAGCAAACACATTCAAAAGCTAGCAGAAGGCAAGAAATAACTAAAATCAGAGCAGAACTGAAGGAAATAGAGACACAAAAAACCTTCAAAAAATTAATGAATCCTGGAGCTGGTTTTTTGAAAGGATCAACAAAATTGATAGACCGCTAGCAAGATTAATAAAGAAAAAAAGAGAGAAGAATCAAATAGATGCAATAAAAAATGATAAAGGGGATATCACCACCGATCCTTCAGAAATACAAACTACCATCAGAGAATACTACAAACACCTCTATGCAAATAAACTAGAAAATCTAGAAGAAATGGATAAATTCCTCGACACATACACTCTTCCAAGACTAAACCAGGAAGAAGTTGAATCTCTGAATAGACCAATAACAGGAGCTGAAATTGTGGCAATAATCAATAGCTTACCAACCAAAAAAAGTCCAGGACTAGATGGATTCACAGCCGAATTCTACCAGAGGCACAAGGAGGAACTGATACCATTCCTTCTGAAACTATTCCAATCAATAGAAAAAGAGGGAATCCTCCCTAAATCATTTTATGAGGCCAGCATCATCCTGATACCAAAGCCTGGCAGAGACACAACAAAAAAAGAGAATTTTAGACCAATATCCTTGATGAACATTGATGCAAAAATCCTCAATAAAATACTGGCAAACAGAATCCAGCAGCACATCAAAGAGCTTATCCACCATGATCAAGTGGGCTTCATCCCAGGGATGCAAGGCTGGTTCAATATACGCAAATCAATAAATGTAATCCAGCATATAAACAGAACCAAAGACAAAAACCACATGATTATCTCAATAGATGCAGAAAAGGCTTTTGAGAAAATTCAACAACCCTTCATGCTAAAAACTCTCAATAAATTAGGTATTGATGGGACGTATCTCAAAATAATAAGAGCTATCTATGACAAACCCACAGCCAATATCATACTGAATGGGCAAAAACTGGAAGCATTCCCTTTGAAAACTGGCACAAGACAGGGATGCCCTCTCTCACCACTCCTATTCAACATAGTGTTGGAAGTTCTGGCCAGGGCAATTAAGCAGGAGAAGGAAATAAAGGGTATTCAATTAGGAAAGGAGGAAGTCAAATTGTCCGTGTTTGCAGATGACATGATTGTATATCTAGAAAACCCCATCGTCTCAGCCCAAAATCTCCTTAAGCTGATAAGCAACTTCAGCAATGTCTCAGGATACAAAATCAATGTACAAAAATCACAAGCATTCTTATACACCAATAACAGAGAAACAGAGAGCCAAATCATGAGTGAACTCCCATTCACAATTGCTTCAAAGAGAATAAAATACCTAGGAATCCAACTTACAAGGGACGTGAAGGACCTCTTCAAGGAGAACTACAAACCACTGCTCAAGGAAATAAAAGAGGATACAAACAAATGGAAGAACATTCCATGCTCATGGGTAGGAAGAATCAATATCGTGAAAATGGCCATACTGCCCAAGGTAATTTATAGATTCAATGCCATCCCCATCAAGCTACCAATGACTTTCTTCACAGAATTGGAAAAAACTACTTCAAAGTTCATATGGAACCAAAAAAGAGCCCGCATCGCCAAGTCAATCCTAAGCCAAAAGAACAAAGCTGGAGGCATCACACTACCTGACTTCAAACTATACTACAAGGCTACAGTAACCAAAACAGCATGGTATTGTTACCAAAACAGAGATATAGATCAATGGAACAGAACAGAGCCCTCAGAAATAACGCCACATATCTACAACTATCTGATCTTTGACAAACCTGAGAAAAACATGCAATGGGGAAAGGATTCCCTATTTAATAAATGGTGCTGGGAAAACTGGCTAGCCATATGTAGAAAGCTGAAACTGGATCCCTTCCTTACACCTTATACAAAAATCAATTCAAGATGGATTAAAGACTTAAACGTTAGACCTAAAACCATAAAAACCCTAGAAGAAAACCTAGGCATTACCATTCAGGACATAGGCATGGGTAAGGACTTCATGTCTAAAACACCAAAAGCAATGGCAACAAAAGCCAAAATTGACAAATGGGATCTAATTAAACTAAAGAGCTTCTGCACAGCAAAAGAAACTCTCATCAGAGTGAACAGGGAACCTAAGGAATGGGAGAAAATTTTTGCAATGTATCCATCTGACAAAGGGCTAATATCCAGAATCTACAATGAACTCAAACAAATTTACAAGAAAAAAACAAACAACCCCATCAAAAAGTGGGTGAAGGACATGAACAGACACTTCTCAAAAGAAGACATTTATGCAGCCAAAAAACACATGAAAAAATGCTCACCATCACTGGCCATCAGAGAAATGCAAATCAAAACCACAATGAGATACCATCTCACACCAGTTAGAATGGCAATCATTAAAAAGTCAGGAAACAACAGGTGCTGGAGAGGATGTGGAGAAATAGGAACACTTTTACACTGTTGGTGGGACTGTAAAGTAGTTCAACCATTGTGGAAGTCAGTGTGGCGATTCCTCAGGGATCTAGAACTAGAAATTCCATTCGACCCAGCCATCCCATTACTGGGTATATACCCAAAGGACTATAAATCATGCTGCTATAAAGACACATGCACATGTATGTTTATTGCAGCATTATTCACAATAGCAAAGACTTGGAACCAATCCAAATGTCCAACAATGATAGACTGGATTAAGAAAATGTGGCACATATACACCATGGAATACTATGCAGCCATAAAAAAGGATGAGTTCATGTCCTTTGTAGAGACATGGATGAAATTGGAAATCATCATTCTCAGTAAACTATCGCAAGAACAAAAAACCAAACACCGCATATTCTCACTCTAGGTGGGAATTGAACAATGAGAACACATGGACACAGGAAGGGGATCATCACACTCTGGGGACTGTTGTGGGGTGGGGGGAGGAAGGAGGGATAGCACTGGGAGATATACCTAATGCTAGATGACGAGTTAGTGGGTGCAGTGCACCAGCATGGCACATGTATACATATGTAACTAACCTGCACATTGTGCACATGTACCTTAAAACCTAAAGTATAATAATAATAAATAAAAAAAAAAAAGAACTAAACAAGTTAATATATGTGAAGTTCTTAGAACAAAGTTTGCTGCATATAATTGGTCCTCCATGTCCTTGGGTTCTACATCTATGGATTCAATCAACCATGGATTAACAACATTTGAGTAAAAAAGAACAATACAAAATAACACAATAAAAATAACATAAATTAGAAAATAGTACAGGATAATACACAGCATTTACATTGTATTGGGTATTATGTCATCTAAAGATGATTTGAAGTACATGGGAGGATAGGCACAGGTTATATGCAAAGCTATGCCATTTTATAAAAGGGACTTGAGCACCTGTAGATTTTGGTATCTGCCAGGGGAGAGGGTTGTCCTGGAATCAACCCCTTTTGGATACTGTGGAATGACTGTACTAAGTCCTTTATGTGTTAGAATAACTATGACTTAAACTTATAATATATAACACTAATAATATTATAAACCTTAATATTTCCATCTGGAGTCTGATATTGGTGTCTGGATTTTGGACCCACAGTTTATGATAAATAAGGCACACTTGAGTAGACAAATGTACATTGAGCAAATGACTTGGCCAGTGGGAAGACCAACAATCTCCAACTTTCCCCACAGCCTGATTCTCTGCAGCCTACACGTAACCTCTGGGATTTTTCTAGGATTTTACTCCTAAAGCAATATCCCAAAGTTGCACCATTTCCATCAACAGTGCCACCTTCTGGGATTCTTTTTTTTTTTTTGAGATGGAGTCTTGCTGTCACCGAGGCTGGAGTGCAGTGGTGCGATCTTGGCTCACTGCAACCTCCGCCTCCCGAGTTCAAACAATTCTCCTGCCTCAGCCTCCTGAATAGCTGGGATTACAGGCACCCACCATCATGCCTGGCTAATTTTTGTATTTTTAGTAGAGACGGGGTTTCACTATCTTGGCCAGGCTGGTCTTGAACTCCTGATCTCATGATCTACCCGCTTTGGCCTCCCAAAGTGCTGGGATTACAAGCGTGAGCCACTGTGCCCAGCCCCTTCTGGGATTCTTTGTTCAAGTCTCTTCATATAGGAAAGGCATGGAAGTAGCTAGGAAAGAAGCCAAACTGGAGTCCCAACACCTGTGGGTCCAGCGCAGGGAGCTGCTACCCAGACACCTGCACCTGAGGCTAGTGATTTCCTTCCCTGATGGAAACCTGGGACATTCCCAGTCTGGGACCTGCCTAAAGAGAATGTTGCCACCAATAAACATCTTTCCTTCTCAGTACCACTTTTGATGTTTCTGAGAAGATCTTTGCCTTTTAGAAGCTGAGCAGTTGAGAGCTTTCAGAAGATCAGGTGCTGTGGATCATTCCCAAACTCAAGGCCTCCCAAGAAGTAAGGGGCAGCCCATCCTGCTTTATGTAACCTAGACACGTACTGTTTGTGTGCAGCAGCCAACTACAGCCATAACTAGCAGCAGTATCCAACCCAGTCGGGGGCAAGATCAGATTCCTTTCCTGAAGGTTCTATTATTTTACATATTTCTTAAAAAATGTGATGGAAATTTTGTTTCTATTTGAGATATTGCCAAAAGCTAAACAAAGTAACAAGAACCTTTGCTTTATGGCACCTTTTTAGTAAGGTCATGATGATCTGAAACTTAGACCAGTGATTAAATGTAAATTTGAGCCAATTACAAATGACAAAATGCAGCTTCATGTGATGGCCAAAGGCTCTCAACACATGGGATCCATGAGGGAAAATAATTAATGCAGTCCTTGGGGATGAAAAGGTTGGGAACCACTGACTGCAACCATTCAGGGGCTGAATGTATCAAAACCCAAACTTGATGGACTTTCTCAAGGCTAGACGGAACAGTGTTCATGCTGTGGATTATCACCAAGATTAGGGCAGTAGCAGCAGTATTGGGTCCCAGTGTCCTTCCTTTCCAGCAATGTCTCACCTAAACAAAAAGCCCCCTCGATTGTTCGCAAAACATGGTTAGGACTGCCTTGTGCAGCTTGTGTAGAAGCTTGAGGGGAGAAGCCAGGAGCCAGAGGCAGATCAGAGCAGCTGCTGCACTGCTGCTGCTGTGGAGGTCAGGCTGGCAGGAGCACCATAAGGCTAGACAGGGAAAGACCCACTGGACTAGGTACACACTGGAAGTCACACATGCAGGAGAAAAAAAATCAAGGGAACAGGTGCCAAGAAAGAGATAGGGGCTTTGGAAGTGAGAAGCAAGAGCCCCTCAGGGACAGGGACTGACTGGAACCCCAAATACGAACCTTCTTTCTGACACTGGAAAAGCCCAGCCAGCAAACAACGGGTGGACTCCAGATTCCGAAAAATGTTAGTGGAACGAATACTGAAAAAAATGACAAAATAGTGACACTCATAAAAGGCATATTTAATTATATACACTCTATTTTATTCCACATAGGCTTCAGGGGTTTTTCAAGAGTACATAAGGAGAGCTATGGAACTAGGAAGAATGCTTTACTTTTTTGTGGGATGTCAGCCCCTGAGAGACTCGAAGTGCAATGAATGTGACCTCCAGGAACGACCTGTTCACCAGATCCTGTGACATAAAGGTATGCAGCATGACAAGTTGTCCCCCAAACTACCTTGGGTGAGAGTGAGAACCATCTTGGGGAGTCAGGACAGGTATCCTCATGCTTAAGACCTTAAATTAAGTGCAACATCCCTTTTCAAGTGACTCACAAGACCTCCTGTGGGTTGAAGGTTGGTGAAAGAAAGGGAATGTCTTCCACGTAGTTCTTCCTCAGTCTCTCTCCCAAGGCAAACATCTGCTGCATGCCCACCTTGGTCAGCTGCCCAGCAAACATGCCCCCCTAAAGTAGGGAAGAAAGAGAAAGAAGAATGAAAACACCTGACAGCCTGCTGAACTCAGCCCAGAGAAAACCACCCAACCTTTGCAGTGGGGCTCCCCAGAGCAAGGAAGCATTTCTCACCTTCAGGGTGGTCTCACAGTATTGAGCATCGTAAGGAGAATATGGTTTCGGACCACCAGCTAGATTGGTGACTGTGTAATCAAACTGAGTTTGGGGTGGGACCTCTAATAGCTGGGGGTTCCACTCTACCTGTTAGTACAAAAAAAACACACCACATTGTTTAAAAATGGTTCTTGAAATGTACAGCATTAACATCCCAAAGCACTCAGAATACATGGCTGGAATCACTGACACTAGGCCTGCAACCTTCCTATGGGATGGAAAGAAAGAAATGTTAGGTAAAATTAAGGGAAGAAAAGATGGTGATTTATTATTCCAGGTGTCCTTAGCGTAAGTCCTGTTATTGCTACACTAGTAATGACTGCTAAGGGGCTGCTCTGGCACTTAGCTCACACTGAAGTAAAGGGGAGAAGTGACTAGAATGCCTGGCTTGTGGATACGTGGTGAATGAATGGATGGATGAAAGAAATATGATATCAGTGACCATATGTAAGAATTTATAAGGAATTAATCTGGAGGTTTATACACCCTATCCCAGCTTAAGGATTCTACTTAATGTCCTTGTAACTAATACACTTTTTTCTTCCTTTCATGCAGTTCATGAAACAAGCAGCTGCCATCTAAGATGTTGCTTTTTCATCATCTTCCGTCATTCCTTGCAATCTGGCTCCTGCCCCAACTGTGCTGTAATGATTTCAAAACATCACTAGTGGCCACAGGTCTCATAGCTCCAACTGTCCATAAAACTCTGACACTCATTGAGTCAGATGTGATGACTTCAGTTTTAAAAACAAGTCTAATCCCATAGACCAGTTCCCTTTCCCAATCTACTATGTCCCTCTCAATGTTATCACAGTTCTTCTAGGCCCCAAACCTCAAACCTTTGGCTCCCTGTAGATCCACTATCCCCACACCAAGCCCTGTTGATCACTGCTTAGAAGAAAAGTCCCTCCCAATGGTCCTTCCATGATCTTATTGTAGAATGTAAACCTTACTACTGCAGGCAAAAGCCTGTGACAAACTCCTCCCTTTGACCTGCACAATCCATCCATCCATAGCCAACTAATTAATCTTTTTGGAAAAAATATTTTTTATTGCATTTAAATATTTTATTTTATTTTTAATTGACAAATAATTGTATATTGTATATATTTATGGAGTACAATGTGATGTTTTGATATACATTTACATTTGATATATGATTAATGTAAACAAAATCCATCAGCTCACATACTTTCATTTTTACGTGGTGAAAATATGTAAAGTCAACCTTTTAGTAACATAGGCATACATCATTTTATTGCTCTTTACAGATATTGCATCCTTCACAAATTGAAGGTTTGGAGTAACTCTGCATTGAGCAAGTCTATCAGTGCCACTTTTCCAACAGCATGTGCTCATTCATGTCTCTGTGTAAAATCTGGTAATTCTCATAATATTTCAAACTTTTTCATTACTATTAAATCTGTCAAGGTGATCTATGATTTGTGATTTGTTTTTCTTTTTGAAATGGGGTCTGGCTCTGTTGCCCAGGCTGGAGTACAGTGGCATGATCTTGGCTCACTGAAACCTCTGCCTCCTGGAGTGCAGTGGCATTACCTTGGCTCATCCTCCCACCTCAGCCTCCCGAGTAGCTGGGACTACAGGCATATACCATCATGCCCAGATAATTTTTTTTTTTTGAGAGACGGGGTTTTGCCATTTTTCCCAGGCTGATCCTGAACTCTGTGAACTTTGATGTTACTATTTTAACTATTTGGGAGTGCCACAAACCGCACCCATATAAGATGGCAAACTTAATCAATAAATGTTGTGTGTTTTCTGAGTGCTCTGCTGATTGGCTTTTCCCCCATCTCTCTCCCTCTCCTCGAGCCTCCTTATTTCCTGAGACACAACAATATTAAAATTAGTCCAGTTAATAACCCTACAATGGCCTCTAAGTGTTCAAGTGAAAGGAAAAGTTGCAAGTTTCTCACTTTAAATCAAAAGCTAGAAATGATTAAGCTTAGTAAGGAAGGCATGTAGAAAGCTAAGATAAGCCAAAACCTATGCCTCTTGCACCAAACAGCCAAGTTATGAACGCAAAGGAAAAGTTCTTGGAGGAAATTAAAAGTACTACTCTGGTGAACACACAAACAATAAGAAAGTGAAACAACCTTATTG
Source organism: Pongo pygmaeus (assembly GCF_028885625.2). NCBI lineage: Eukaryota > Metazoa > Chordata > Mammalia > Primates > Hominidae > Pongo > Pongo pygmaeus. Next base: position 107,593,234 of record NC_072373.2, on the reverse strand, counting down.
ATAACACGGAGATATTCAATGCAGAAGAAACAGCCTATATAGGAAGAAGATCCCAGCTAAGACTTTCATAGCTAGAGAGAAAAAGTCAATGCCTGGCTTCAAAGCTTCAAAGGACAGGCTGATTCTCATTAGGGATTAATGCAGCTGGTTTCCTTAAGGTGAAGCCAAGGCTTATTTACTATTCTGCAAATCCTACAGCCCTTAAGAATTATGCTAAATGTCCTCTGACTGTCTGTATAAATGGAACAACAAAGCCTGTATGGCAGCACATCTGTTTACAGCATGGGCTACTTAATATTTTAAGCCCATTGTTGAGACCTACTGCTCAAAAGAAAAAATTGATTCCTTTCCAAATATTACTGCTCATTGACAATGCACCTAGTCACCCAAAGGCTCTAATGGAGATGTACAAAATTAATGTTGTTTTTGTGCCTGCTAACACAATGTCCTTTCTGCAGCCCATGGCCCAAGGAGTAATTTTGACTTTCAAGTGTTTATTATTTAAGAAATACATTTTGTAAGGCTATTGTTGCCCTAGATAGTGATTCCTCTGATGAATCTGGGTAAAGTAAATTGAAAACCTTATGGAAAGAATTCACCATTCCAGATGTCATTAAGAACATTTATGAGGAGGAGGTCAAAATAGCAACATTAAGAGAAGTTCGGAAGATTTGATTCCAACCCTTATGGATGACTTTGAAGATTCAAGGCTTCCGTGGAAGAAGTAACTGCAGATGTGATGGAAATAGCAAGAGAACTAGAATTAGATGTGGAACCTTAAGTTCTGACTGAATTGCTGCAATCTCATGATAAAACTTGAATGCATGAGAAGTTACTTCAAAGAAGTGGTTCCTTGAAAGGGAATCTAGTCCTGGTGAAGACAATGTGAACACTGTTGAAATTACAACAATGGATTTATTACATAAACTTAATTGATACAGCAGTGGCAGAGTTTGAGAAGATTGACTCCAATTTCAAAAGATGTTCTATTGTGGGTAAAATGCTATTAAACTGTGTCACAAGCTACAGAGAAATCTTTCATGAAAGGAAGAGTCTATCAATGTGGCAAACTTTACTGTTGTCTTATTTTTAAAAATTACCACAGCCACCCCAACCTTTAGCAACTACTACCCTGATCAGTCAGCAGCCACCAACGTCAAGGCAAGACCCTCCACTGGCAAAAAGATCATGACTCACTGAAGGCTCAGGTAATCACTAGCACTTTTTAGGAATAAAGCATTTTTAAATTAAGGTATGTACATTTTTAGACATGCTATTGCATAATAGGATACAGAAGAGTGTAAACACAACTTTTATATGCACTGGGAAACAAAAAAAAATAGTGGGTCTCACTGTATTGCGATATTTGCTTTATTGTGGTGGTCTAGACCTGAATCTGCAATATCTTCAAGGTATGCTTGTATGTGTAGAATCTAAAAAAGTCAAACTCACGGAATTAGAGAGTAGAGTGGTGGTTATCAGAGGCTGGGGGGGTGCAGTAAATGGGGAAAGAGATTTTTATCAATGGGTACAAAATTTCAGTTAGACAAGAATAATAAGCTTTAGTGATCTATTGTACAGGATGGTGACTACAATAAATAATAATGCATTGTATGTTTCAAAATCACCTAATTAATCTTGCTAAGCCAGTTTCATCATATCAGTAGTTTTTTCCTAATGTCTCAGAGGTAAGCATCTGTCCTTCAAGGACTTCTACATCGTGGCTGGGTGCAGTGGCTCATACCTGTAATCCTAGCACTTTGGGAGGCTGAGGTGGGAGCATCACTTGAGGCCAGGAGTTCAAGATCAGCCTGGGCAACACAGCAAGACCCCATCTCTTAAAAAAAATTTAAAAAAAGGACTTCTACCCGCTTTGCCCAGCCCCTGTACTCAGCTTCACTGCCTCTTTCCTCCCCTCCAACCTAGACCCTGCCCACTGTTTCTGCATCTTCTTCCAGCTTGCTTCTCTTGCTTGAAGGGACTCCTGTTCCTATCTGCCCATCACCTTGTCTTCAATGTTCAAGGATAGCTCAAGTCTTACTTCCCTATCACTGACCACTCTGGTTTTCAGTGGTTATCTTTTAAATCTGAATTCCTATAACATTGATAATAAAAAAATATTTAACTCAATCTCCTACTACTTTGTTTAGTTTTAAAACTAACATTTGGAAACCTACTATGTCACATATCATCATATTTATCTTCATCCCTCCCCGAACTATCCCAGGAGAATGGTACTGGGAGCCTCAGATTTTCTTTGCATCTAGGGAGCCCTCCATTCTTCCCAAAGGCATGTGTCAGTCCCACTGGCACCTGGTCTCCAACACCTGAACCTCCTTCTGACACATCAGAGGACCAGGTGTTCACAGAGAGGCCTTCTTCCTTCTTCCACAGTTAATCACTGCTCCCTCTTTCTGACCCTCTAACCCCTCTGGATAAAAAAACCCTTCAAGGGTTCATGGCTCATGTGGCCCCACCTCCTCTCTAGCAGCCCCCTTACCACTTCTTCCCTATTCTACACACTTACTCACTAGCTACGCAACTTCGTTTCCTTTCTCATATTTCATGGCCTTTCAGTATCATGTTTCTTATGCCTGGAATTTTCTCTCCTCATTCATCTAGAAAGACTTTTGTTCATTCCATAAGACTCAACTTAAATGTTCCCAGAAACCTTGGTCATGGCCTTATGCTTTCACAGTAGCTTCAGTGGCTCTCTTTAGTAGCCTTTACCAAAGTGTATTAAACGAGCTCCTTTACTGGTCTGTCCTGTTCAGTAGACTTGGCTTCCTGAGAACAGAGACTGGGTCATCTATTGACTTCTGTTTCCCAGCAAAGGGCCTCACACACAGTAGGTACAATTAATAGCTCCAACAATTTGCCAGCTCCCATGGAAGATACCCATCTTGAGAAAACTTGACCCTGCCTTTCCTGAGTTTTCAAGTTAGTAAAGAAAAAAGGCCAGCTGTGAATGTAAATGACAGCAATACCATAATAGAAGCTGACATGTGCTGCAAGAAACCATATGAAGGCCATATCAGTTCAAAGGCAAGACAGACCTTCTCTTCTGGCTGGGGATTCAGGAGAAGTTTCATTGAGGGAATAGCATTTTAAATGAATAGTATTTAGTCAAGCAAATACCTGTACTTATAAAGGGTGACATTCAGAATTCCAAAAATAACTAGAAAGCTTGAGCAAAGCAGAGATGGTGAAGAATGCGTATGGCAAAGAAGTGGTTTGGTTTGCCTCAACCTGGGAATGGTATTCCAATTTTTAAATCAGAAAATACCATGTAAAGTTTAACTTTAGATTTGTACATATAAAGGCAAAAACTCGAATTTCTCTAGTTGAAGTAGGAGGGAATCCCACAGCCCCAGCCGCTCAACATCCTCTTAGCCCACAGGCTCCACAGAATAAATCTGAAACCTGGCAGCATATATCACAATTGGAATGGGAAGACTAGATGCAGAAAAGCCCATTTTGAGATGTTAGCAATAGTCCACATGAGAACCTAAGGCCTCATCTAAGCCAGTAGCAATAGAGGAGGTAGACGTAAGACATTTGAGTTAGACTTGGCCAGTGAGTAAATAAAAGCTTTATTTGGGGACTGTGTTGGTAGGTAAACACAGAAGAACAAAAAAGAGACTCCTTTGATTTTTGAGCCTCGTAATGGAGATATTCCTTGACTAAAACTAAGACCAAGGCAGAAAAACAGGTGGAAAGCTGATTTCAGTTTTGGGCATTTGGAGACACCTCCTTTGTGTTTCCAGTGCTCCCAGCATATTGCCTTAATTGATATTTGTTGTCTCTGCTTTATCACATTGAAACTCCTTTAAAGGCAAGACTGAATTATCCATCCTTGTAGTTCCAGTGTCCACCACAGGGCCTGACACAAAGCTCCACAGGGCCATTCAGCCTCACTAAGAAATCTCCTGTTAGGCACATTCACCAAGAGAGGACCCTTGGTGTCTCCTAGGACACTGGAGTCCAGGTCACGTCAAGTCTAAAGTACAGTTTTCAGATTTTCAAGAATGGATGATACATCAGTTTCATATAATAGTGTCCACCCCACATACATACTCTCATTCTCATTCCTGCTCTTAAGCTTCCCAGTTAGTGGCAAAGACTAACTTGATAATTTTACTTATTTTATGTATACCCATCTTCAAGGGGTAATAAAGTAGATATAGCAAAAATTAAAATATAGTAAGACAACTAATTCAAAGTAGGCAAGAAAGACAAAAGCAAACAAATGTAGGGACAAAGAAATGGATGCAGTAATACGGTTACTAAAATATGTACACCATGAAGATCTGTTTACTTACCATACGTGGGCCACAGACTTGGCACCCAGCTTCCTGACTTTTACATAAAGAAAGAAACTTGATCAGCTAGACTAGTTTAAAGAAAAAAGCAAGCCAATTGTTCAGGAGAAGCACACCATTCCTAATGCTAACAGACAAATTCCTCCCAAGGGTCCTCATAAAGAGGATAGAGTAATATAATGAACATCTTTTCAGCAGTCACAGCAATGAGTTCTGTGGGATTGTTTCTCCTAGTTCTCTCAACACAGAATGATAGCCTCTTACCAAAGCACATTTCAGCGAAGGCAATTCTGTACTGGGATTGATATACTACATTCAAGATAAAACAACAAATCTACATAAAAATAAACAAAAACCTTCCAGGTGTAGATTTTAAAATAAAGCAATCATATTAAACCTTGTCTTTACACTGGTATTACCAGGACATTTTTTAAAAGTTACTGATGCCTGAGTCCCATCCTGGGATAACCGCATTTGGATTATCCCCCAAAAAAGTGGGGCCTCCACTTTTTTAATGCTCTTCAGTCCAGATAATTCTCAAGCTTCACCAGAGAGTCTTTTACATTATCTGGATACCCTAGACCAATTAAATTAGAATCTTTCGGAGGGAGACCTTGGCATGTGTATTTTTTAAAGCTTCCCAGTTGACTCCAATGTTCCACCACGGTTAAGAACCATCGATCCTGAAGAATGGGTGGACCTCATGTAATGCTTCTTGAATACCACTTCTTTTAGCTGAGTTTTGGAAAGGTACTAAGCAATAAAAGATTCTTACATTATGCTTCTCAGCTCATCTATATTGTCAAATAAATAAGGACCCAAATGTCTTAATCAACAGTGAAGCTGGGGTAGGTTGGAATTTATTTTATAAAAACTGAGGAACCTCCCTGGGTGGAGGCCATCTTGACACTCAGGGGAGTTGAAGGAAGCCTGGAAGCAGTGCCAAATCTTTTCTTTTGATAGTGCATTTGGATCTACTCTAATGATCAGGAAAAAAAATGGCCAATCAAGTTCTATATTTTTATTTCCAAAGCACAATCTTTTAGCAAAACAGGTTAAACCAACAGCCATTCAAGCCACAAGAAAACAACCCAATAAAACATCTAGTTTTTTGTTTTTTGTTTTTGAGATGGAGTCTTGCTCTATCACCCAGGGTAGAGTGCAGTGGCCCAGTCTTGGCTCACTGCAACCTCCGCCTCCCGGGTTCAAGCAATTCTCCTGCCTCAGCCTCCCGAGTAGCTGGGATTACAGGCGCCCACCACCACACCGGGCTAATTTTTGTATTTTTAGTAGAGATGGGGTTTCGCCATCTTGGCCAGGCTGATCTCGAACTCCTGACCTCGTGATCCACCTGCCTCAGCCTCCCAAAGTGCTGGGATTACAGGCATGAGCCACCACACCCAGCCAAAACATCTAGTTTTAAATCATGCTACTTTCTGAGAATTTGTGAGATGACTGAATGAGGTGACTTGTCACATATATTAATCTATAAACCAGTCAGAAATCAGGAAACATGTACCAAAGACAAAAAATTTTTGCCAGGCAGTCCCTTCTGACTATAATTAATAGCAGAACCAAGAAGATTAAAAAATCCCAATAATGGCCGGGCGCTGGCTCACGCCTGTAATCCCAGCACTTTGGGAGACTTGAAGCAGGCGGATCATGAGATCAAGATATCGAGGCCATCCTGGCCAACATGATGAAACCTCGTCTCTACTAAAAATACAAAAATTAGCCGGGTCTGGTGGTGTGCACCTGTAGTCCCAGCCACTCGGGACGCTGAGGCAAGAGAATTGCTTAAACCCGAGAGGCGGAGGTTGCAGTGAGCCGAGATCGTGTCACTGCACTCCAGCCTTGCAACAGAACAAGATTCTGTCTCAAAAAAAAAAAAAAAAAATCCCAATAACAACCTCTATCAAATTGGATCTTGAAATGAATACCGGACAGAGACTATCCAGAAACAAGTTTTAAGAGGCTAATATTTGCTCATAGCCTAAATTGAAAGAGTTGGTTCACCCCTGATTTTCATGCACACAACTTCATACTAGATAGCCGAAGATGTTTAAAGCATCTGTCTAAAGTCTGGAGAATATGAGCAGAGAAGAGAGGTAATATGCCTTCTCTAATTGCAAAGTCAGGCCATGGATTCAGATGCTATTTTATGGCTACACAGATTGAAGATGAATGAAGCTGATATCCTAAGCTACAACGGACCTTTCAACCATAAAGGCAGAAGATATCCATCACACACCCACTCTCCCTTAGGCACAAAGCCCTAAAAGAATCTAAATATTTTCCTAGGGCCTTCAGGGTATATATATATATATATATGGTACATACTAGGTCTAGGCCTATACATTCAAAGTTTTACTCTCCATTACCACTGATAACTTTTTGTCTTCTACGTGAATATAATATATATTCCTACATATGATTCCCTAGTCTTTCTGTACCAAGAATAAATAGAGAAGAATTGGGGGAAGGGGAGCATCAGAGATGGGCTGTATACAAAATCATAAGGAAAATTTAGTGATCTAATATAAAAAGGCAAAGTAAGAGACTGAAAAAAAATCAAAGAATCAAAATGAAAGAAGAAATCCCGGTTCCAGAGAGCAAGTGGTAAAGCCAGAGTAAGGCTAACTAGAAACCTGGTAATAGAATTAAGTGCCTTCCATATGTATTTATTTATGTGGAAAATGCTTTAGAAGTTTAATTTCATGTGCGGCCAACCTTGAAAAATGGGTTTCCAGTTGTACAATGTAAAGAGACAATCCTGAAGGTTTCTAGAAAGCAACTGTTATTATGAAGAGTATACCTAACATCAATTTTGGACAATCTGTTTGACCTCCTCCAACATCAACCTGGAAGACCAACGATACAAAAGCACTCCACAGGTGTAATACCTGGGAGTTTGGGGATTTCAGGTTGCCTGTTCCTCTTCACTAGGCCTTTCTGCTATGAAAAGTCACATCCAGGAAAGATAATCTTTTTTTTTTTAAACTATTTGTGCTTTAGTCATAATTATCCTGACAAAACCAGACAGATTTTTAAAACATTACAGCCACAGACTAGCTCATTTTTAATTTTTTCCGACCTCAAATCCCTTCCACTATAGGTTTAGTAACCTTAAATAGAAAAGGAGAACCCTAGAATACAACACTTGTTACAAGAAAAAAACTTCAGATCTCAAATGACCTCTAGCAAACCCTGAGAAAAAGCAGTTATAAAGTTTGTTTCCAAAGGCAATGACCTCTTGTCCACTGTAATCTCAGTTAAGAGTGAGTGGTTCCTGTCACTAAAGTCCCTTTAGCCCTTCAGCTCTGACAAACCACCTTCAAAATGGTCACACAGAAGTGCACTGCACCCTTGTATTCAAGTTCACCTAGACCCTTAATAGAAATGCTGACCTGGGGCACTACTCCACACCTGCTGAATCAGAATCTGCAACGTAGCAGGATCCCCAGGCGACTACCATGCGTCTTAAGAAGGGCTTACTGATGGCTGCGCCATCAGGGCAAAACTGGAAGTTCCGGGGCTGTCCTACCCCCAGCAGGTCCTTTGCTCGAGTCTGGGGAGTCACTGGCTACTGCTGTTTTCCCTTCTTCTGGACCCAACCCGAGCCCCGCTCCGCGCGAGTAAAGCTCTGAAGATGTGTGTCAGGGCGAGACGCCTGGCCTGGCACAGGGTCCTCGCCACACCAGCCCCGGCCCGGGCCGACCTCTCACCTGCTCCTCCAGCGGGAGCGGCTTGCGAGGACTCCGCGCCCCGTGTCGAAACACGACCTGCACCATTTTCAACTTCAGCAGGCTGCGGTCTACCGGACGCCGGCCATCGGCCTCCTGCAGCTCGGCCAGGGCCACCCGCCGCTGGTGCAGGCAGTAGGCCAGCGAGGTCAGGACGCCCACCGGGGTCCACAAGCGCATGCTGAACACACCAGTGATCATGGTGGTAGGCCCTCGCTGCCCTCCGGGTTGAGGATGCAGGAGGCAAACACAAGCCCTCTGCGGGCGCCGGGGCTCAGCGGGCGCCCCCAAGTCCGCGGGAACCTGCGGATGCGTACATCCAGCCCCTCAGCAAGCAGGGACCGCTGTGCCTCCCGGCCCTGAGGGAGACACCGAGTGGGAACGGGGGAGAGAACAAGAGGTGGCAGCAACGAAGAGTCCCTGGGAGTTTTAACCCGGGTCGGGGTTGGTCGCTCCTGCTGCACACCCGGCCGGGGGAGATCGGATCCTTATCTTTTGCCCAATGGGGAACCTTAAACTTGTATTTCAAGTTTGGCCTCCAGCACTCTTGAAGGAACAGGAGCCGGCCCTGAGTTCCCTGGCGGCAGCGGCTCCACCGGCAAGGACTACTCGATTCCACGTTTCTATAAGCAAGCTCCTACCCACCTCCTCACCTACTCAGGGACCCGTCCCAAGTGGACCCGCGCACAGGAGCACGGGAAAACGAGTCCTGTGGTGACACCTCGCCTGGAGACTCAGAGCTGCGGGAACTACAGCTCCCACAAGGCTGCGCGTACCGCGGCTCCCAAGAAGTGGCTAGTACCCGCCCCCCTCGCCAGCGGGCCTCGCCCCTCCGGCCCAGCCAGCCGTTTTCCAGGCGTGGGTGGCCCACGGACGTGCTTGGTCCGGCAGTGGAGTGGGAGTGAATCTGTCCGGCCATGGAGTTTTCCAGGCAGGAGGAACGCGAGCACAGGAGTAGAATTGGGTGGTGGAGGGGAGTAGTTTGAGTATAGTTTTGAATGTAGAAGACTTCCTTCCAGTCCTGGAAGCCTGGTTGCTGCAGCGAGGAGCTGAGACACCTGCCCGGTGATTGCCATTTGCGAAACACAGCACTAGGTGCTTTATATTTAGTCATTTACTACTCCCGTCTCTGTTTTTAAAAAATTCTCAAGCTTAAGTCATTGTAATCATGTAGAACTTTAAGCTCACTGATGTGTTTACTTCCATCCAGAATACTTCTTGTGGAAAAAGCCAGGCCTTGCCTGTGAGTGTCCCAGTGATTAAGAACCTAAGAGGCGCCATGGCTCACGCCTGTAATCCCAGCACTTTGGGAGGCCGAGGCGGGCGGATCACGAGGTCAGGAGATCTAGACCATCCTGGCTAACACGGTGAAACTACGTCTCTACTAAAAATACAAAAAAAGATTAGCCAGGCGTGGTGGCAGGCGCCTGTAGTCCTAGCTATTCCGGAGGCTGAGGCAGAAGAATGGCGTGAACCCGGGAGGCGGAGCTTGCAGTGAGCCAAGATCGCGCCACACGATTCCAGCCTGGGCGACAGAGCAAGACCTCCGTCTCAAAAAAAAGAAAACAAAAAACCCTAAGAACACAGAACAATGCCAGCCTTACCACCTGCTAGTCTGGTTTCTGTTGATATACAGGTATCCCAAGCCTGTGTTCCCAGATCTTTGAAGCAGGACACAATCTGGGACCCACTATGTGTCTATCTCCAAAGATCAAACTGGGCCAGATGTAAAGACAACATACTTACAGAGCATGGCTCCTGGCCTGAGAACAAATTCTGTTCACCAAGCTGGAAGGTTCTGAGTGCTCCCTGATGCAGGGAGGGTCATTTTGGAACACTACATATTGTCACAATTTTCTCCCTAGCCCAGCCAAGGGACTCACTTTTCAGAGTCTTATTGTGTGTGCTGATGTGATTAAAAATCGAATACTGTTTGCTATGGACTCAGTTGTGTTCCCCTCCAAATTCGTACCCACTAAGTGACTGCATTTGGACATAGGACTTTTAGAAGGTGATTCTGTCAGAGGCATTTGAACCATAGTGACTCCATCTTGAATAGTGGCTGGGTAAAATGAGGCTGAGACCTACTGGGCTGCATTCCCAGGAGGTTAGGCATTCTCAGTCACAGGATGAGGTGGGAGGTCAGCAGTACTGGTATCACAAGAAACCAGTCAAAAAGACCCTGCTGATAAAACAGGAAGTGGTAAAGAAGCGGGCCAACACCCACCAAATGCAAGATGTTGATGGAAGTGACCTATGGTCAAACTCACTGCTCATTTTACATTAATTATAATGCATTAGCATGCTAAAAGACATTCCCATCAGCACTATGACAATTTATGAATGTCGGGGCCAGCAGTTACCCTATATGGCCTAAAGTGGGGAGGAACCCTCAGTTCCAGGAAATCCCACTCCTTTCCCAGAAAATTCATGAATAATCCACCCCTTGTTTGTCATATAATTAAGAAATAACCACAAGTATATTCAGTTGAGCAGCCCATGCCCCTGCTCTGTCTATGGAGTAGCCATTCTTTTGTTTCTCTTTTTCTCTAATAAACTTGCTTTCACTTTATGGACTCACCCCAAATTCTTTCTTGCCCGAGGTCCAAGAACTCTCTCTTGGAGTCTGGATCAGGACCCCTTTCCAGTAGGAGTTTTGGTTAAGTGAAGATATAAATGTGAGGTCCTAATCTGGTAGGATTGATGGCTTTATAAGAAGAGAAAGAAGGATCTCTTTCTCCACACAGGAGATCTGATGGTTTTATAAGTTTTTGGAAATTCCTCCTTCTTTCTCCTCTCTAGTCTGCCAACTTGTGAAAAAGGTGCCTGCTTCCACTTCTGCCATGATTATAAGTTTCCTGAGGGCTCCCCCACCGTCCCCAGCCATGCGGAACTGTGAGTAAATTTACTCCTTTGTTTATAAATTGTAGTATCTTTATAGCAGTGTGAAAACAGACTAATACAGCAATGGTCCTGTGAGGGCTCACGTGTTGTGTTGGAGGGGGAGTGTGGGGAAAAACTTAGCAGCAGATCTCCAAAAGAAACCAGAGTAAGTGAGGGTGGAAAATAGCAGATTTCATGTGGTTGTTAAAAGCACTGTTTGTCAACACATGTGAGACAAACCATGGGGAGTCCAGACATATTTTGTGTGTGGTAGTAGTGGCAGTGAGCTGCAATTTAAAAGAGGCTGGGCCGGGCATGGTGGCTCACGCCTGTAATCCCAGCACTTTGGGAGGCTGAGGCAGGCAGATCACCTGGGGTCAGGAGTTTGAAACCAGCCTGGGCAACATGGTGAAATGCTGTCTCTACCAAAAATACAAAAATTAGCCGGGTTTGGTGGCACACATCTGTAATCCCAGCTACTCGAGAGGCTGAGGCAGGAGAATCGCTTGAACCTGGGGGCAGAGGTTGCAGTGAGCCGAGATTGTGCCACTGCACTCCAGCCTAGGCGGCAAAGTGAGATTCCATCTCAAAAAAAAAAAAAAAAGAGACAAAGAGAGAGAGACTGGAAGTCCTGACCCAGGGTAGGACCGTGTGGATGGGGGTGTTAGGGTGGTTGCAGGAAGCAGGGGAACACTGAGTAGCTGTTATTTTGACCCTGGTTTTAAACTACCAGGCAGGGATGGCTCGGGGAAATAAGCCCTTTCCCAGCCAAATTGTCTTCAGAGGATTGCATTTAATATTATGTAAGAACTCAGTTTTAATAATGAGATTAGATAAGAAACAACCACATTCACTGTTTTATCCCCAGTGGTGAGCACGGTGCCTGGCTTGTAGTAAGTACTCCATAAATACTTGCCAAATGAAATTATAGGATATATCATAGGAATGTTGTTGAGCCATTGTTCATTACATCATTTATTGCTTCCTTTATAAATCTCCTCCTGAGAAATTTGGTTTAGAGTGTTAGAATTAGAGCAAGCATTAAGAAGTATGAAGATTACTTTTCCTTCAATTTTGTCTTGGTTGTCAGGAAGCTTGGTGCCTAATTTCAAACTTACCTACAGCAAATATTTAGAATCTAGTGGCCGGTATAACTGTGATCTTTCCCTCCAGAGTATTACTCTGGATTGGATGGGAGCAAAACTGGAGAAAGGGCCATTAGGAGGCTGTTGCAGCAATCCAGCTATGAAACATGTAAGAGGTAGTTAACAAGTGAGAAGGAGGAAGGAGTCAAGGATGACTACTCTACGTTTCTGGCTTGGACAACTTGCAGATGATGCCATGCACCTGGGAAGGAGGTCGAGCAGAAATTACCAAGTTAATTTTGAATATGTAGATTATAAGGTACTTAGGTATCAAGGAAGCCAAGAGAAAAAATGTTTTTTTAAAAAAAAAGAATGGACAATAGTGTCAAATGGAATTGAGAAGCCAAGTAATGTAAGATCCAGTGTCCAATGGATTTAACAACAAAGTAATCTTCTGTTAGTTACATGAGAGCAGTCTTAGTGAAATAGTGGGATCCTAATCTAATAGTGGGGCAGAAATGGAATGCAAGTGGGAAGTAAGTGTAGACATCTTTAAGAAGCTTAGCTGAGAAGAGGGAATGAAAAAAATGCAGTAGCTGGAGGTGTTTGGTTCATGAAATTAAGGGAGAATTGTCTTTTGAAGATGAGAGAAGCTTGTATATATGTTTAAATGTTGATAGAAATAAGTTTCCAAATAAGGAGAGACAGGATAATAGATCTGATGAAGTGCTTAGGAGGGCAGGATAAAATCAGAAATGAGCTTAAGTGGCATAATTAGCTTCAGAAAGAAAAAGTATGTATTTTCCATGTTTATAGGAGGGAAATAAGAAAGAATAGGCATGGGTGAAATACATTCATGGCATGGAGATTCATGGGGCTTTTTTCTTTTTTTTTTCCCCGCAAAATCAGAGTATGAGTTAAAGGGGTAGTGATTGGTGCTCTTGACAATTTGAGGAATGTGAGAAAGTAAAATACCCACAGTATACACAAGAGAGAGGGTCACAGCTAGGTAGCCAGAGGATTGCCAGGTACCATGGAGAGCCCAATAGAGAACAGTTTTCTCCAACTTTATGGTACATCATAATCACTTGGCTTATTTGTTAGAATGTAGGTACAGGAGCACCAATATGTCTTACTATAGCTGAGTGGAGCCTGAACTCTGTGTTTTAAACAAGCATCCAGGTGATTCTGATACAGAAGCTCTTCAGATCACACATTGAAAACTATGGATAGAGAGTCAAAGAGGGGTTAGTTTTAGTATGGACGTGTTTTTTATAAAATGGGTGCTATAGTTTGGATGCTTGTCCCCTCTAAACTTCATGTTGAAATTTGATCCAGTGTTAGAAGTGGGGCCTAATGGGAAGTGTTGGGTCATGGCAGTAGATCCCTCATGAGTAATAGACTGATGGCCTCCCTCAGAAGTGAATAAATTCTCACTCTCCAAAAGCTAGTTGTTAAAAAGAACCCGGCACCTCCCTACCTCCTTGCTTCATTTCTCATCATGTTATCTCTGCACTTCATCTTCCACCATGAGTGGAAGCAGCCTGTAGCCATCACCTAATGCATATGCCCAACCTTGAATTTTCCAGCCATCCAGAATTATGAGCCAAATAAACTTGTTTCTTTATAAATTATCCAGCTTCAGGTATTCCCTTATAGCAACACAAAATGAACTAAGACTATGGGGACAATTCCCAGTGGAGGGGAAACAAGAAGACAAAAAGAAATAATTGGTAGAGAAAAATTCCTAAGGAGTTGAGAGAATGTGTGATAAAGAAGAAAAGAGGAAAGGTCACGCTTGGACAGGAGAGAAGGTTTGCATCTTTCATTAAGGGTCATCACTTCTATTAAAATGAAGAGGAGGAGGTAAAGATAGATGGTGAAGCAGGAAAGATTGGTAGTTTCACCTCCAACAAATTATTTCCCCCAGTTATATCTCCAGTAAGCTTGGGAAAAGGAAAAACATCAATAATAGTAATTGAATTAAGTGGTTACCATAACCATATACATGGCATTACGTAATGTGATATTTAATCCTTATAGTAACTCAAGTTGTAGGTACTATCACCATTTTGTAAAGGAAGAAATTGAAATTAGAGAACAGAAAGTAACTTGCCCAAGAATGCACAGATCTTAAATGGCAGAAACTGAGTAAACTAAATTTGAACCCGTTTGTCTGGCATCTGGGCCCACACTATGAGTCACAGATATTACAGATATTATAATGCTTAACTTATATTAGGGAGGGGGTAGCAATTTGTGTGATATTTAGCATGGATAATACCCCTGTAAGATGAGAGATTAAAACTTTCCTTTGTGACTTCTCTCCAATGAGTCTCTTTCTTCCTACCATTTCCTCAATCCTGATGGATGGCTTCCTGTTTTTTCCTTAATATCACTTAGGATTATTTCTGTTGCAAGTGGCAGAAGACTTGATTCAAGCTGGTTTAACAGGAAAAAAGACAAAAGAATTGATTAGCCCACACAATTGAAAATTTCAAGAGAACTGCCTTCAGTCTTAGCTGTATAGAAGCTCAGTTAATATTGATTTTTTATTTCTTTTGTAGCCTCCAGCTCCATCTCCCACTGTTTTGCCTTTGTCCTCAAACTTTTTCTGGTGACTCAGAGCTCACCCCTTCATTACACAATGACTCAAGCAGTCTAACTGGAAATAAAGCGCTCTTTTCCCCCACACAAGCAGAAATTCTGGGCCTCAGAAATTTTGCCAGATTTGAGATATATACTTAATGCTTGAACCAGTCATTTCCAACCATCCCTGAAGTTGAAGGGGAAGTCAAACCCACCCAAACTAAATGAGCTACTAGGGCGTACAGGCGATTCTTCAAAAGAGGTTCAGATAACTATTTTTACTTTAAAAAGAGAGTGAATGAATGATGAAGGGAGAATAATAGATGTCCTCCATGCCTTTCTCCAATCTCTTCTTTCCTCATTAATCAACTTCCTATGTGCATTGTTGGTGACTCGTGCTGAAGTTGCTGACCTTTCGACAGAGGGACAGAGGGAGGTGGGCTTAATACCTCTACAACTCCTACAACTCTAACAGAGTACATCTGTGTCTATACATCTTTGTGATTTCCTTGTTTAAACATCTTTATTGGCTCCCCGTTGCCCACAGAAGAGTGACTTACAATACCAGTTTTCAATGTTCCACCACTCTGATATTCCATGCTGTTTTCAAAGGTACTAGAATACTGGTATTTCTGTTGGTATGATACTGTTAGTTTGAAGTTAAAAAAAATCTGAAATCTGAAACATTTATGTTCTGAGACATACCAGAGACATGTTTCATTAAAATTTGGGAATCACATATAGGTGACTGTGTTTAGAAAGCTGTCTTATATGCCTTTATAATCCTCAAGAAAAAAGAAAACAAAGCAAAGCTTCTAATACAAGAATAATTATTATCTATCCCAAAGACTTTCCAACACATGGACATGAATGGAACACTATTGGTATTAATAAGGTGTCTGTATTAGAATCTTCATTTATGGAAGATGAGATGGAAAAATAAAGACAAACCAGAAATACTTTCTTTGAAGCAAAAAAAAAAAAAAAAAAAAAAAGTTTGTTACTTAGTCCATTTGTTACAGGATGCTGTAACAAAATATCTAAGACTAGATAATTTATAAATAATAGAAATTTACTTTTCACAGTTCTGAAGTCCAGGATATCAAAGATCAAGGTGCCAGCAGATTTCTTATCTGGTGAAAGTTTGCTCTCTGCTCCACAGGTGGTCCTGTTGTTGCATGCTCATATGATGAAAGGGCAGAAGGGCAATAAAGGGCTAAATAGGGAGAACTCACTCCTTCAAGCCCCTTTTTATGGGCACTAATCCCATCCATGAGAATGGAGCCCTCATGAACTAATCACCTTCTAAAGACCCCACCTCTTAATACTGTTGCACTTAGAAATGCTTGTTTCCCAGTGCTGTAAAGAAATAGCACTTGAACATAAATTTAATTTTCTCAGCAAGGCCATTTTTACTTTCTGCAGAAAGGGTACACTCACCAGCAGTTTTGCCATGAGAGTACACCGAACAAAGGAGACAAGGTTATTTATAACCTCATGCATCCACCCTACTGCTGTGTCCAGTTTCCATTGGCTGGAACAGGACCTCATATTCTGTATTTGTCCCAATTGGCTAGCAACTTAGAACTTTTTAAAAGAGGCAAAGGCAGTGGAGAACAAAGGAAGGAGGAGGCAACTTGTGGAATGCTGAGAAAGGTAAAAAACACCTCCAAATAAAGAAGAGGAACAGGCGATGACCTAACACTTGCTTGGACCAGTATAAGCATGCCAGGGCAAATATTTAGGCTAAATTGTGGGAGTGAAGAACACAAAGTACATTGATTTCTTTATTACGGCTAGCAGATATCTAAGAATGTTAGCACAGATCTTTGAATAAATTTGCTTCTAAGTGAAGTCACTATTTATTCCTAATTAGATGGGGAGGAAAGTCTTTTTGAAGAGCAACCTCTACTTTACTTTTTACAATTGGAATTATGTTTCAACACGAATTTTTGAGGGATACAAACATTCAAACCATAGCAATTAAAAAATTTAAAAAACTGTTCTTGCAAAGAAATGTAACCTTGTCCCCCCAAAAAAATCTCCTCAAAGTTATTAACCAAGAGATAGGATTGTTTGTAGATAATGGGTGTCTTACTCTATTTTGTACTGCTACAACATAATACCTGAGACTGGGTCATTTATAATGAACAGAAATGTATTGGCTCACAGTTCTGGAGGTTGAGAAGTCCAAGATTGAGGCACTGGCATCTGGTGAAGGCCTTCTTGCTGCATCATCCCATGGCAGAAGGCACAGGGGAGAGAGAGCAAAGGGGGGCTGAACTTGTCCTTTTATAAGGAACAGGTTCCTGTTATAATGGCATTCATCATTCATGAGACTGGTGCTGTCATGGCCTAATCACCTCTTAAAGTTCCCACCTCTCAACATACTTGCACTGAGGATTAAGCTTCCAATGCATGAACTTTGGGGGACACATTAAAACCATGGCAGTGGATTAGAGAAAAATATTTAAGAGCAATTTATAACAAGATCTTTATCATTCTCTTAGCTGGCATAGATTCAGAAAGAGGTTTTCAGCACTGGAAAGCTTTACACAGCTCAGTGATGACATCATTGATGGACTAAGTACACATTAAAAAATTATAATTCTATTTTATTTTTAAGCTCAAACTTTATGTAGTATGTGGCCAGGCATGATGGCTCACGCCTGTAATCCCAGCACTTTGGGAGGCCAAGATGGGTGGATCATGAGGTCAGGAGATCGAGACCATCCTGGCTAACACGGTGAAACCCTGTCTCTACTAAAAACTACAAAAAATTAGCCGGGCATGGTGGTGGGCACCTGTAGTCCCAGCTACTGGGGAGGCTGAGGCAGGAGAATGGCGTGAACCCAGGAGGTGGAGCTTGCAGTGAGCCGAGATCTCACCACTGCACTCCAGCCTGGGCGACAGAGCGAGATTCCACCTAAAAAAAAAAAAAAAAAAAAAATTGTTCAAGTATATTTACATTTTACTTATGGTTATTAATTTTTGTATTTGAAAAGTATTGTGTCTTAATCAGCAAGATGGCAGAAAAGAACTTTCCAGTGCCAGTCTCTCCACAGAAACATTAATTTGAAAAACTATCCATGCATAAAAATACCTTCACAAGAGTGAAGAAAACCAAGTGAGAGATTATAACACCTGAGTGTAGCATAGAAATGAGAAAAGACACATTAAAGAGGATAGGAAGGACAACTTTACATTACCCACATTACCCTTACCTCCATACCAGGCAGCACAGTCCACAGAAAGATACCTTTCACTTCGGGGAAGATGAGGAAAATAAGCATCAGATTTCACCTCAAACCCCAATACTGGGCCCACCGATAAAACCCAGCACTGGGAAGGCCCCCACAGCCCCAGATTCTAGGCCCATCCTGATGTGTCTGGAATTGGGTTCTTGGTCTCACTGACTTCAAGAATGAAGCTGCGGACCCTTGCGGTGAGTGTTACCGCTCTTAAGTTGGCGCATCCGGAGTTTGTTCCTTCTGATGTTCGGATGTGTTCAGAGTTTCTTCCTTCTGGTGGGTTCGTGGTCTCGCTGGCTCAGGAGTGAAGCTGCAGGCCTTCGCGGTGAGTGTTACAGTTCTTAAGGCAGCGCATCTGGAGTTGTTCATTCCTCCCAGTAGGCTGGTGGTCTCGCTGGCTTCAGGAGTGAAGCTGCAGACCTTCACGGTGAGTGTTACAGCTCATAAAAGCAGTGTGGACCCAAAGAGTGAGCAGTAGCAAGATTTATTGCAAAGAGTGAAAGAACAAAGCTTCCACAGTGTGGAAGGGGACCCAAGTGGGTTGCCACTGCTAACTCGGGCAGCCTGCTTTTATTCTCTTATCTGGCCCCATCCACATCCTGCTGATTGGTAGAGCTGAGTGGTCTGTTTTGACAGGGCGCTGATTGGTGCATTTACAATCCCTGAGCTAGACACAAAGTTTCTCCACTTCCCCACCAGATTACCTAGATACAGAGTGTCAACACAACAACAAGTCCCCACCAGAGTAGCTAGATACAGAGTGTCGATTGGTGCATTCACAAATCCTGAGCTAGACACAGGGTGCTAATTGGTGTGTTTACAAACCTTGAGCTAGATGCAGAGTGCCAGTTGGTGTATTTACAATCCCTGAGCTAGACATAAATGTTCTTCACGTCCCCACCAGACTGAGGAGCCCAGCTGGCTTCACCCAGTGGATCCCGCACCAGGGCTGCAGGTGGAGTTGCCTGCCAGTCCAGCGCCATGCGCCCGCACTCCTCAGCCCTTGGGTGGTCGATGGGACTGGGCGCCCTGGAGCAGGGGGCGGCGCTCACCGGGGAGGCTGGGGCTGCACAGGAGCCCACAGAGGGGGTGGGAGGCTCAGGCATGGTGGGCTGCAGGTCCCCAGCCCTGCCCCGTGGGAAGGCAGCTAAGGCCCAGTGAGAAATCAAGCGCAGAGCCGGTGGGCTGGCACTGCTGGGGAACCCAGTACACCCTCTGCAGCTGCTGGCCCGGGTGCTAAGCCCCTCATTGCCCTGGGCCAGCAGGGCCCGCCGGCTGCTCTGAGTGTGGGGCCGCCAAGCCCACGCCTACCCGGAACTCCAGCTGGCCCGCAAGCACCGCGGGCAGCCCCGGTTCCCGCTCACGCCTCTCCCTCCACACCTCCCTACAAGCTAAGGGAGCCGGCCCCAGCCTTGGCCAGCCCAGAAAGGGGCTCCCACAGTGCAGCGGTGGGCGGAAGGGCTCCTCAAGTGCCGCCAAAGTGGGAGCCCAGGCAGAGGAGGCGCCCAGAGCCAGCGAGGGCCATGAGGACTACCAGCATGCTGTCACCTCTCACTGACACCAAGCCAGATCCTACATTCCCAGGCTCCAGGTTTGCTCTCCAGTCTCAATCTCCAGGCCAACCCTAACATCCCTATGCTCTAGTCTGACCCCAACATCTAGCTGGCCCCCATGCCTCAGACTTTGAGCTCACCATAGTGCCAGGCCAGCCCTCACAGATCAGGCTCCAGGCCTGCCCTGAAGACTCCGTCTTCAGGTTTACTCCAGGGTCAGACCAGTCCCAGTGGTCTCAGGCTCTGGATGCCCCCCAACCCAGCATCAGGCTGGGCCCCATAGCATCAGCCTTCATGCCTATCTCAGAACTAGGCCAACCCCTACAGTCCTAATCATCAGGCCAGCACTCAGCCTTCAGGCTGGCCTGCAGATATAGGTTCCAGGCCTGCCCAGGATAAGGCTAGCTCCTGCAGCTCCAAGCTACAGGCCTGCCCTAGTTTAAGATCAGCCCAAAGCCACATCAGCCCACACAGCCTGACACCTTAGGCCCACCTCAGTGCCAAGTCAGTACATCTCAGGCACAAGGCTGATACCACAGACACAGGTTTTAGTCCTGCCTAGTGCCAGGCTGATCCCTGTGGCCCCACACTCCAGGCTGGCCCCTGCAGTCCCATGTTCCAGCAGATGTAAGGGCCAGATTTGTCCCAGCCAACCTCAGTGCTAAGCTGACCCTCATGGACCTGGGCTCCAGGACTACTCCTAAATACCCAGGTTCTAGGCCAGCCCCCATAGACCCAAACTCCATGAACTCAGGATACAGGTCTACCCCAGTGCCAGGTCAGCCCCCATGGACACAGGCTCTGGGCTCATCCTAGTGGGCCCAGGCTCCAGACGCATTCCAGGGCCTAGCCAGCCCTACAGACTCAGGCTTAAGGCTCACCCTAGTGTCAGATCAGCTACTATGGAACCAGGCTTCAGGCCACCCCCAATGGATATAGGCTCTAGATCTGCCCTTGAACCTAGGCTCCAGGCTCACCTCTGCAGACCCAATCAATACATCTATCTCAGTGGATCCAGGATCCAAGCTCAACCTTATGGACCCAGGCACCAGGTCTGCTCACTTGCTAACCCAGGCACAAGGCCCACTCGCCCAAGGACTCCAGCAGCAAGTATGCCAACAGGCCACGCTAGATGGACTGCCCAGAATCTCTGGACATGCTGACTGGTGAAGGATTTCCCAAACAAAGCTAGTTTGCAAAGATTGGAATAAGTCTCCACTTCTTAAAATGAGCACACACCAGCAAATGGCCACAAAGATCAAGAATAATCAGGGAAACATGTCATCACCAATGGAAGAAAATAAAACATGAGTAACTGACACTAAAGAAATAGAGATATATAAACTGCCTGATAAATAATTCAAAATAATAGTTGTATAGCAAACTTCAATAAAATACAGAGAAATAATTCATTGAAATCAAGAAAACAATAAATGACCAGAACAAGAAATTTAACAGAGATTGAAATTATGAAAAAGTAATCAAATTCTGGAGCTGAAAAATACAATGAACTAAATTATAAAATGCAATAGAGAGCATTGACAGCAGAATTGATAAACAGAAGAAAGAACCTGCAAACTCAAAGACAATTATTTGAAAATATGCAGCAAGAAGAGAAAAAGGAAAAAAGAATGAAAAGGAATGATGAAAGCTTATGGGATTTATGGAACAGTATCAAAAAAGCAAATGTTCAAGTTATAGGAGTTAAAGGAGAAGAAAGAGAGAGAGAAATTTATAAGTTTATTTAAAGAAATAATAACAGAAAATAAATTAAATCTGAGAAACAAATATCCAGGTACAAGAAGGTCAAAGGACTCTGATTAGACTCAAGCCAAACAAGACTGCAAGACATATTACAATCAAACTCAAAAATCAAAAATAAAAAGAAGACACTGAAAACAGCAAGAGGAAAGAAGCAAATCATCTATAAAGGAATTCCTAAAAGGCTATCAGTGGATTCCTCAGCAGAAACACTGCAGGCCAAGAAATATTGGGATAATATATTAAAAGTGCTGAAGGGAAAAAAAAGCCCTATCAACTAAAAATACTATACCCAGCAAAGCTGTCCTTCAGAAATAAAAGAATGATGAAAACTTTTCCAGATAAACAAAAGCTGAGTGAGTTCATACCACATGATCTCTCTTACAGGAAATGCTAAAGGGAATTCTTCATGCAGAGCAAAAAGGATGCTAATTATTAATAGTAACACAACATATGAAAGAATAAAGCATACTGGTAAAATTAAGTACACAGTCAAATTCAGAACACTATAAAACTGTAATGGTGGTATGTAAATCACTTATATCTTTAGTATGAAGGTTAAAAAACAGAAGTATTAAAAATAATAATAGTCACAATAATTTTTAAGGGATATACAGTATAAAAAATGTAAATTGAGACCTCAAAAACAGAATGTGGGAGTGGGTAAAGTAAAAGTGTAGTTATTTTATGTAGTTAACATTAACTTCTTATTAGCTTAAAATTGCCTGTTACGACTATAAGATGTTTTATGTAAGCCTCTTGGTAGCCACAAAGCAAAAAATTATAGTAGATACATAAAAGATAAAAAGGAATCAAAGCATACCATTGGAGAAAATCATCTAATCACAAAAGAAGACATCAAGGGAGAAAAAAGAAACAAAGGATCTATAAAACAACCAGAAAACAATTAACAAAATGGAAGTAGAAAGTTTTTACCTATCATTAATTACCTTGAATGTAAATGGAGTAAATTACCCAATCAAAAGACACAGCATGGCTGAATGGATAAGAAAAGAAGACCAAATATACACACCCTACAAGAAACTCACTTCACTTGTAAGGACACACATGAAATGAAAGTAAAAGGATGGAAAAAAATATTCCATGCAAATGGAAACCAAAAGAGCATGAGAGTAGCTATACTTATATCAGATAAAATAGACTTTAAGTCAGAAGCTGTAAAAGGAGACAATGGAAGTCAATATACAATAATAAAGGGGTCATCAAATATGTAACAATTGTAAATATATATGTTCCAACATTGGGGCACCTAAATATATGAGGCAAATATATTAATAAATCTGAAGAGAGAGATGGATTGCAATACAGTAATAGCAGGGGACTTAAATACCCTACTTTCAACAATGGATAGATCATCCAGACAGAAAAATCAATAAGGAAACATTGAACTTGAACTACACTTTAGACCAAATGGACCTAATAGACATTTATAGAATATTCCATACAATAGCAGCAGAACACACATTCTTCTCAAGTGCATTGCAATATTCTCCAGGATAGATCATATGTTTGGCTATAAAACATGTCTTAGCAAATTTAAGAGGATAGAAGCATATCAAGTAGCTTTTCCAATGATAATGGTATGAAACTAGAAATCAGTAA
Source organism: Pongo pygmaeus (assembly GCF_028885625.2). Taxonomy (NCBI): domain Eukaryota; kingdom Metazoa; phylum Chordata; class Mammalia; order Primates; family Hominidae; genus Pongo; species Pongo pygmaeus. Next base: position 107,570,424 of record NC_072373.2, on the reverse strand, counting down.
GAGAAGAAATTTCAGAAAATTCACAAATATGTGGAAAATAAGCAACATGCTTCTAAATAACCAATGGATCAAAGAAGAAATTAAAATAGAAATTGAAAAATATCTTGAGACAAATGAAAATGGACATGCAATATACCAAATTTTATAGATGCAGCAAAAGAGTTCAAAGAGAGACTTTTATGGCAATAAATGCCTACATCAAAAAAGTAGAAATACATAACCTAATGTTACACCTCAAGGAAGTACAAAAAAAAGAATAAACCAATCACAAAATTAGTAAAAGGAAGGAAATGATCAGATCAGAAATAAATGAAATAGATACTAGAAAACAATGGAAAAGATAAACTAAGAGCTGTTTTTTTGCAAACAGAAAAGAAACTAACAAACCATTAGCTAGACTAGCTAAGATAAAAAGACTCAAATAAATAGAATTAGGAATAAAAGAGGAGACATTACAATTGATATTATACCGTAGAAATACACAGTATCATTAGACACTGCTATGTGCAATTATATGCCTACAAATTGTATAACCTAGAAAAAATTGATAATTATTGGACATATATAACCTATTAAGACTAAATCTTGAGGAAATAGAAAATCTGAACAGAATAATGAGTAAGGAGATTGAATCAGTAATAAAAAGTCTTCCATTAAAGAAAAGCTCAAAACCTGATGGCTTCATTGCTGAATTTTACTTAACATTTAAAGAAGAACTAATAACAATCCTTCTCAAACTCTTCCAAAAAATTAAATAGAAGGGTGCTATGGTCTGAATGTTGGCTTCCCTGAAAATTTATACATTTAAATGTAATCCCAATGTGATAGTATTAAGAGGTAGGGCCTTTGGGGACGTGGTTAAGTCATGAGGGCTCTGCCCTTGTGAATGGAAGTAGTGCCCTTAAAAAAGAGATGGAGGGATCATGTTTGCCCCTTCTGCCATGTGAGAATGCGACAAAAGGCACCATCTTTAAAGCAGAGCAAGTTCTTACCAGACATCAAATCTGCTGACATCTTGATTTTGGACTTCCTAGCATCCAGAACTATAAGCAATATATTTCTATTGTTTATTAATCGCCCAGTCTAAAGTATTTTGCTATAGGAGCCTGAACAGACTATGACAGAGGGACAACTTCCAGAGTCATTTTACAAGGCCAGCAATACCCTGATACCAAAGTCAGACAAGGCCACCATGAGAAAAAAAGTTACAAGTCAATATCCCTGCTGAGCATAGTTATAAAAGTTCTCAACAAAATACTGGCAAACTGAATTCAGCAGCATGTTAAAAGGATCATTAATCACTTTGGGAGGCCAAAGCTGGTGGATCACCCGAGGTCAGGAGTTTGAGACCAGACTGGCCAACATGTTAAAACCCTGTCTCTACTAAAAATACTAAAAAGTAGCTGGGCGTGGTGGCCCACGCCTGTACTCCCAGCTACTTGGGAGGCTGAGGAAGAAGAATCACTTGAACCTGGGAGAGGGACTTTGCAGTGAGCCAAGATCGCACCACTGCACTCCAGTCTGGGCAACAGAGCAAGACTCTATCTCAAATAAATAAATAAATAAATAAATAAATAAATAAATGGATCATTTACCAAGATCAAGTGGGATTTATCCTTGGGATGCAGGAAGTGTTCAACATATATGAATCAATAACATATGAAGGACAAAAACCATAGTGATCATCTCAATAGATGCAGAAAAGGCATTTGACAAAATTCAATATCCCTTTATGATAAAAAACATTCAACAAATTAGAAATAGAAGGAATGTACCTCAATACAATAAAGATCATATACAATAATCCCATAGATAACATTTTTCAACAGTGAGAAGTTGAAAGCTTTTTCTCTAAGATCAGGACTAAGACAGGGATGCCCACTGTCACCACTTTTATTCAATATGGTACTAGAAGTCCTAGCCAGAGCAATTAGGCAAGAAAAAGAAATAAAATGTATCCAAATTGGGAAAAAATGAGTTAAATTGTCTCTGTTTACAGGTGATATGATCTTATAAGAAAACCTTGAAGACTACCAAAAACGGTTAGAACTAGTAAAGAAATTCAATAAAGTTGCAGGATACAAAATCAACATACAAAAGTCAGCAGGTTTCAAGTGGCAGCCAAGATGGCTGAATAGGAACAGCTCCAGTCTACAGCTCCCAGCATGAGCGACGCAGAAGGCGGGTGATTTCTGCATTTCCATCTGAGGTACCGGATTCATCTCACTAGGGAGTGCCAGACAGTGGGTGCAGGACAGTGGGTGCAGTGCACCATGCGTGAGCCAAAGCAGGGTGAGGCACTGCCTCACTCGGGAAGTGCAAGGGGTCAGGGAGTTCCCTTTCCTAGTCAAAGAAAGGGGTGACAGACGGCACCTGGAAAATCGGTTCACTCCCACCCCAATACTGCGCTTTTCCAATGGGCTTAAAAAACAGTGCACAAGGATATTATATCCCGCACCTGTCTTGGAGGGTCCTACGCCCATGGAGTCTCACTGATTGCTAGCACAGCAGTCTGAGATCAAACTGCAAGGTGGCAGTGAGGCTGAGGGAGGGGCGCCCGCCATTGCCCAGGCTCACTTAGGTAAACAAAGCAGCTGGGAAGCTCGAACTGGGTGGAGCCCACCACAGCTCAAGGAGGCCAGCCTGTCTCTGTAGGCTCCACCTCTGGGGGCAGGGCACAGACAAACAAAAAGACAGCAGTAACCCCTGCAGACTTAAATGTCCCTGTCTGACAGCTTTGAAAAGAGCAGTGGTTCTCCCAGCATGCAGCTGGAGATCTGAGAATGGGCAGACTGCCTCTTCAAGTGGGTCCCTGACCCCCGAGCAGCCTAACTGGGAGGCACTCCACAGTAGGGGCAGACTGACACCTCACATGGCCGGGTACTCTGAGACAAAACTTCCAGAGGAACGATCAGACAGCAGCAATTGCAGTTCATGAAAATCCGCTGTTCTGCAGCCTCCACTGCTGGTACCCAGGCAAACAGGGTCTGGAGTGGACCTCTAGCAAACTTCAACAGACCTGCAGCTGAGGGTCCTGTCTGTTAGAAGGAAAACTAACAAACAGAAAGGACATCCACACCAAAAACCCATCTGTACATCACCATCATCAAAGACCAAAAGTAGATAAAACCACAAAGATGGGGAAAAAACAGAGCAGAAAAACTGGAAACTGTAGCAATCAGAGCACCTCTCCTCCTCCAAAGGAACACAACTCCTCACCAGCAATGGAACAAAGCTGGATGGAGAATGACTTTGACGAGTTGAGAGAAGAAGGCTTCAGACGATCAAACTACTCTGAGCGAAAGGAGGAAGTTCAAACCCATGGCAAAGAAGTTAAAAACCTTGAAAAAAAAATAGAAGAATGGATAACTAGAATAACCAATGCAGAGAAGTACTTAAAGGACCTGATGGAGCTGAAAACCAAGTCACAAGAATGACATGACGAATGCACAAGCCCCAGTAGCCAATTTGATCAACTGGAAGAAAGAGTATCAGTGATGGAAGATCAAATGAATGAAATGAAGCGAGAATAGAAGTTTAGAGAAAAAAGAATAAAAAGAAACGAACAAAGCTTCCAAGAAATATGGGACTATGTGAAAAGACCAAATCTATGTCTGATTGGTGTACCTGACAGTGACAGGGAGAATGGAACCAAGTTGGAAAACACTCTACAGGATATTATCCAGGAGAACTTCCCCAATCTAGCAAAGCAGGCCAACATTCAGATTCAGGAGATACAGAGAATGCCACAAAGATACTCCTTGAGAAGAGCAACTCCAAGACACATAATTGAGAGATTCACCAAAGTTGAAATGAAGGAAAAAATGTTAAGGGCAGCCAGAGAGAAAGGTTGGGTTACCTACAAAGGGAAGCCCATCAGACTAACAGCGGATCTCTCGGCAGAAACTCTACAAGCCAGAAGAGAATGGGGGCCAATATTCAACATTCTTAAAGAAAAGAATTTTCAACCCAGAATTTCATATCCAGCCAAACTAAGCTTCATAAGTGAAGGAGAAATATACTTTACAGACAAACAAATGCAGAGAGATTTTGTCACCACGAGGCCTGCCCTAAAAGAGCTCCTGAAGGAAGCGCTAAACATGGAAAGGAACAACTGGTACCAGCCGCTGCAAAATCATGCCAAAATGTAAAGACCATCGAGACTAGGAAGAGACTGCATCAACTAATGAGCAAAATAGCCAGCTAACATCATAATGACAGGATCAAATTCACACATAACAATATTAACTTTAAATGTAAATGGACTAAATGCTCCAATTAAAAGATACAGACTGGAAAATTGGATAAAGAGTCAAGACCCATCAGTGTGCTGTATTCAGGAAACCCATCTCACGTGCAGAGACACACATAGGCTCAAATTAAAAAGATGGAGGAAGATCCACCAAGCAAATGGAAAACAAAAAAAGGCAGGGGTTGCAATCCTAGTCTCTGATAAAACAGACTTTAAACCAACAAAGATCAAAACAGACAAAGAAGGCCATTACATGATGGTAAAGGGATCAATTCAACAAGAAGAGCTAACTATCCTAAATATATATGCACCCAATACAGGAGCACCCAGATTCATAAAGCAAGTCCTGAGTGACCTACAAAGAGACTTAGACTCCCACACAATAATAATGGGAGACTTTAACACCCCACTGTCAACATTAGACAGATCAACGAGACAGAAAGTTAACAAGGATACCCAGGAATTGAACTCAGCTCTGCACCAAGTGGACCTAATAGACATCTACAGAACTCTCCACCCCAAATCAACAGAATATACATTTTTTTCAGCACCACACCACACCTATTCCAAAATTGACCACATAGTTGGAAGTAAAGTCTCCTCAGCAAATGTGAAAGAACAGAAATTATAACAAACTGTCTCTCAGACGACAGTGCAATCAAACTAGAACTCAGGATTAAGAAACTCACTCAAAACTGCTCAACTACATGGAAACTGAACAACCTGCTCCTGAATGACTACTGGGTACATAACGAAATGAAGGCAGAATAAAAATGTTCTTTGAAACCAACGAGAACCAAGACACAACATACCAGAATCTCTGGCACACATTCAAAGCAGTGTGTAGAGGGAAATTTATAGCACTAAATTCCCACAAGAGAAAGCAGGAAAGATCCAAAATTGACACCCTAACATCACAAAAGAACTAGAAAAGCAAGAGCAAACACATTCAAAAGCTAGCAGAAGGCAAGAAATAACTAAAATCAGAGCAGAACTGAAGGAAATAGGGACACAAAAAACCCTTCAAAAAATTAATGAATCCTGGAGCTGGTTTTTTGAAAGGATCAACAAAATGGATAGACGACTAGCAAGACCAATAAAGAAGAAAAGAGAGAAGAATAAAATAGATGCAATAAAAAATGATAAAGGGGATATCACCACCAATCTCACAGAAATACAAACTACCATCAGAGAATACTACAAACACCTCTATGCAAATAAACTAGAAAATCTAGAAGGAATGGATAAATTCCTTGACACATACACCCTCCCATGACTAAACCAGGAAGAAGTTGAATCTCTGAATAGACCAATAACAGGATCTGAAATTGTGGCAATAATCAATAGCTTACCAACCAAAGAGAGTCCAGGACCAGATGGATTCACAGCCGAATTCTACCAGAGGTACAAGGAGGAACTGATACCATTCCTTCTGAAACTATTCCAATCAATAGAAAAAGAGGGAATCCTCCCTAAATCATTTTATGAGGCCAGCATCATCCTGATACCAAAGCCGGGCAGAGACTCAACCAAAAAAGAGAATTTTAGACCAATATCTTTGATGAACATTGATGCAAAAGTCCTCAATAAAATACTGGCAAACAGAATCCAGCAGCATATCAAAAAGCTTATCCACCAAGATCAAGTGGGCTTCTTCCCTGGGATGCAAGGCTGGTTCAATATATGCAAATCAATAAATGTAATCCAGCGTATAAACAGAACCAAAGACAAAAACCACATGATTATCTCAATAGACAGAAAAGACCTTTGACAAAATTCAACAATGCTTCATGCTAAAAACTCTCAATAAATTAGGCATTGATGGGAAGTATCTCAAAATAATAAGAGCTATCTATGACAAACCCACAGCCAATATCATACTGAATGGGCAAAAACTGGAAGCATTCCCTTTGAAAACTGGCACAAGACAGGGATGCCCTCTCTCACCACTCCTATTCAACATAGTGTTGGAAGTTCTGGCCAGGGCAATTAGGCAGGAGAAGGAAATAAAGGATATTCAATTAGGAAAAGAGGAAGTCAAATTGTCCCTGTTTGCAGATGACACGATTGTATATCTAGAAAACCCCATCATCTCAGCCCAAAATCTCCTTAAGCTGATAAGCAACTTCAGCAAAGTCTCAGGATACAATATCAACGTACAAAAATCACAGGCATTCTTATACACCAATAACAGACAAACAGAGAGCCAACCCATTGACAATTGCTTCAAAGAGAATAAAACACCTAGGAATCCAACTTACAAGGGATGTGAAGGACCTCTTCAAGGAGAACTACAAACCACTGCTCAAGGAAATAAAAGAGGATACAAACAAATGGAAAAATATTCCATGCTCATGGGTAGGAAGAATCAATATCATGAAAAGGGCCATACTGCCCAAGGTAATTTATAGATTCAATGCCATCCCCATCAAGCTACCAATGACTTTCTTCATAGAATTGGAAAAAACTACTTTAAAGTTCATATGGAATCAAAAAAGAGCCCGCATCGCCAAGTCAATCCTAAGCCAAAAGAACAGAGCTGGAGGCATCATGCTACCTGACTTCAAACTATACTACAAGGCTACAGTAACCAAAACAGCATGGTATTGTTACCCAAACAGAGATATAGATCAATGGAACTGAACAGAGCCCTCAAAAATAATGCCACATATCTACAACTATCTGATCTTTGACAAACCTGACAAGGACAAGAAATGGGGAAAGGATTCCCTATTTAATAAATGGTTCTGGGAAAACTGGCTAGCCATATGTAGAAAGCTGAAACTGGATCCCTTCCTTACACCTTATACAAAAATTAATTCAAGATGGATTAAAGACTTAAACCTTATACCTAAAACCATAAAAACCCTAGAAGAAAATCTAGGCGTTACCATTCAGGACATAGGCATGGGCAAGGACTTCATGTCTAAAACACCAAAAGCAATGGCAACAAAAGCCAAAATTGACAAATGAGATCTAATTAAACTAAAGAGCTTCTGCACAGCAAAAGAAACTACCATCAGAGTGAACAGGCAACCTACAAAATGGGAGAGAATTTTTGCAACCTACTCATCTGACAAAGTGGTAATATCTAGAATCTGCAATGAACTCAAACAAATTTACAAGAAAAAAACAAACAACCCCATCAAAAAGTGGGTGAAGGATATGAACAGACACTTCTCAAAAGAAGACATTTATGCAGCCAAAAAACACATGAAAAAATGCTCACCATCACTGGCCATCAGAGAAATGCAAATCAAAACCACAATGAGATACCATCTCATACCAGTTAGAATGGCAATCATTAAAAAGTCAGGAAACAACAGGTCCTGGAGAGGACGTGGAGAAATAGGAACACTTTCACGCTGTTGGTGGGACTGTAAACTAGTTCAACCATTGTGGAAGTCAGTGTGGTGATTCCTCAGGGATCTAGAACTAGAAATACCATTTGACCCAGCCATCCCATTACTGGGTATATACCCAAAGGATTATAAATCATGCTGCTATAAAGACACATGCACATGTATGTTTATTGCGGCACTATTCACAATAGCAAAGACTTGGAACCAAGCGAAATGTCCAACAATGATAGACTGGATTAAGAAAATGTGGCACATATACACCATGGAATACTATGCAGCCATAAAAAAGGATGAGTTCATGTCCTTTGTAGGGATGTGGATGAAATTGGAAATCATCATTCTCAGTAAACTATCGCAAGAACAAAAAACCAAACGCCGCATATTCTCACCTCACTCACAGGTGGAAATTGAGCAATGAGAACACATGGACTCAGGAAAGGGAACATCACACTCTGGGGACTGTTGTGGGGTGGGGGAAGGGGGGAGGGATAGCTTTAGGAGATATACCTAATGCTAAATGACGAGTTAATGGGTGCAGCACACCAGCATGGCACATGTATACATATGTAACTAACCTGCACATTGTGCACATGCACCTTAAAACTTAAAGTATAATTAAAAAAAAAATTAGTGTGTATTCTACACACTAATAACAAACCATTCAAAAAAAGAAATCAAGAAAACAATCCCATTTACAATAGCTAGAAAAAATAAAATACTTTGGAATAAATTTAACTAAGGAGGTGAAATACCTGTACACTGAAAATTATAAAACATTGATGAAAGAAACAGAAGAAAACACAAATAAATGAAAAGATATCCTGTGTCCATGGATTGCAAGAATTAATATTATTAATTCTATACTACTTGCTAGAGTTTGAATGTTTGTCTCCTCCAAATCTCATGTTGAAATTTGATCCCCAAATATGGAGGTGGGGCCTAATGGGAGGTGTTTGGGTCATGAGGGTAGATCCCTCAGGAATAGATTAATGCCCTCCCTATGGGGATATAAGATCATGTTATAGGCAAACAGTGAGTGCATTCTCAGTCTGTTAGTTCCCATAAGAGCTAATTGTGAAAAAGAGGCTGTCGCCTCCTGCCTCTCTCTCTTGCTTCCTCTCTTGCCATGTGATCTCTGCACACACTGGCTCCTCTTCACCTTCAAACATGAATGAAAGCATCCGGATGCCCTCATCAGAAGCAGATGTTATCACTATGCTTCTTGTACAGCCTGCAGAACTATGAGCCAAATAAACCTCTTTTCTTCATAAATTACCAGCCTCAGGTATTCCTTTATAGCAACACAAATGGACAAAGACACCACCCAAAGCAATCCACAGATTCATTGCAATCTCTATCAAAATTTTAATGACATTTTTCACAGAAATAGGAAAAAAACCTAAAATGTATATGGAACCATAAAAGACCCCAAGACCCCAAATAGCTAAACCAATTTTGAGCAAAAAGAACAAAGCCAGAGGCATCACACTACTTGCCTTGAAAATTTACCACCAAACTAGAAGAGTCAAAAGTGTATTGTACTGGTATAAAAACAGACACATAGACCAATGAAATGGAATAGAGAGCTCAAAAATAAATCCATGCATTTATAGTCAATTGATTTTTGACAAAGTTGCCAAGAACACAAAATGGAAAAAGAATATCTTGTTCAATAAATAGTACTAGGGAAACTGGATATCCACATGCAGAAGAATAAAATTAGATACTCATCTTACAACATATATTTATACAAAATTAACTCAAAATGAATTAAAATCTTAAATGTAAAACTTGAAACTATAAAATCAGTAGATGAAAATCTCCATGACGTTGGTCTGGGCAAAGATTATTTTGATATGACCCCAAAAGCAAAAGCAACAAAAGTGAAGGTAGACAGATGAAATTACATCAAACTAAAAATCTTCTACATAGCAAAGGAAACAATCAACAGAGTGAAGGGACAACATACAGAATGACAGAATATATTTGCAAGCCATACATCCAATAAGAGGTTAACATACAAAATATAAAAGGAACTCAAACAACTCAATAGTAAGAAAACAAATAACCCAAATAAAAAATGGACAAGGGACCTGAATAGACATTTTTCAAAAGAAGACATGTAGATATCCAATAGTTTATGAAAAAATGCTCAATAACACTAATCAGGCTGGGCGCGATGGCTCACGCCTGTAATCCCAACACTTTGGGAGTCTGAGGCGAGTGGATCAGAAGGTCAGGAGCTCGAGACCAGCCTGGCCAATACAGTGAAACCCCGTCTCTACTAAAAATACAAAAATTAGCTGGGCGTGGTGGCGGGCACCTGTAGTCCCAGCTACTCAGGAGACTGAGGCAGAAGAATCCCTTGAACCCAGGAGGCAGAGGATGCAGTGAGCCAAGATCCCACCACTGCACTCCAGCCTGGGTGACAGACTGAGATTCTGTCTCAAAAAAAAAAACAAAAACAAAAAACAAAAACCACTAATCACCAGGGAAATGCAAATCAAAACCACAATGAGATATTATATCACACTTGTTAGAATGACTACTATCAAAAAAGATGAAAGATAAGTGTTGAGGATGTGAAGAAAAGGAAACCCTTGTACACTGTTGGTGGGCATGTAAATTGGTACAGCCATTACAGAAAGCAGTATGAAGCTTCTTCAAAAAATTAAAAATTGGACTACTGTACCATATGATCCTGCAATCCCACTCTTGGGTCTATATCCAAAAGAAGTAACATCTGTATGTTGAAGAGACACCTACAATCCCATGTTCACTGCAGCATTATTCACAATGTTCAAGATATGGAACCAACCTAAGTGTCCATCAGTGGATGACTGGATAAAGAAAATGTGTTATATATACATAATGGAATACTAATCAGCCTTAGAAAATAAAAAAAAATCCTCTCATTTATGACAACATGGATGAACTTGGAGGACATTTTGTTAAGTGAAATAAGTCAGGCACAGAATGACAAATACCACATAATCTCATATGTGGAGTATTTAAAAACTCAAACTTAGCCAGTGGTTAAGTGGCACATGCCTGTAGTCCATCTACTCCAGGGGCTGAGACAAGATAATTGCTTAAGTCCAGGAGTTCTGGGCTGTAGTGTGCTATGCCAATAGGGTGTCTACACTAAGTTCAGCATCAGTAGGTGACCTTTTTGAGAGCAGGGGACCGCCAGGTTTTCTAAGGAGGGGTGAACCAGCCCAGGTCAGAAATGAAGCAGGTCAAATATCCCATGATTATCAGTGGTAGGATAAGCACTCCAGCCTGGGCAACATAGTGAGACCCCATCTCTTAAAAAAAAAAACAAACCAAAAACCTCAAACTTAACAGAAATAAGGAGTAAAGTGGTACTTACCAGAGGCTGAGGGATGGGAGGATTGGGGAGATATTGGTCAAATGACACAAAATTTCAGGTAGACAAGAGGAGTAAGTTCAGAAGATATATTTTTCACTTTGTTGACTATAGTTAATGACAATATATTATATATTTGAAAATGGCTGAGAGTAGATTTTAAATATTCTCACCACAAAAAATAAGTATCTTAGATGATAGATATTTAGATGATGGTTAATTAGCTTGATTTAGCCATTTCACAATGTATACACATATTAAAACATCATGTTGTTGTATACCACAAATACATACAATTTTTACTGGTCAATTAAAGTAAAGAAATAAATAATTACAAGTATTGAATACTTAGTTTTACTGATCTCAAGTACTGAAAATATGTCAACATGAAATATCCTGAAATACCAAAATATACTGAAATTATACTCCAGTATTTAAATGACCCTTCAGTTTGGTACTGGAGGCCCTTTCAATCAGCTTCCCATCTACATTTTCCACTATTTCCATCCCAGAGGTAGATGTTTTTCTCTATGTGTCTTTTCCAAATAGACCTTGGATCTGGCTACCTTGATTCCTTTTATCAAGACCCATTTTCCTATTTCTATCTGTCATGTTTGTATGAAACAAACACAACTGGTAGAATGGAATCTTAAAGCAAATTCATTTTTGACTGTCTCTTTACATCTCCACTGAGGGGCTGTTCTCCTTGACCTTAGAAAAAACAGAGGTTGCCCCTCAGAGATATTAAAGGTACTCAGTCACTTTTAAAGTCACAAAACATGGTGGAAATCAGGAATTTAAATGGCAGTCATAGGTGAGAATGATAATTTTTAAGCTTGAAGTTTCTCCTCCTCTCCTCCAGTTTGTACTGGCCACAGGCTAGAAGTCTGAAATTTGAAAGTGGGGTAGGGGATAATCTCATGATTCTTCTCCTTTTACCATCTTTCTAAAGCCGATTCTGACCACTCTAGGATCTGGAGCTTAGGAAGGGAGATCAATGAAGGAGTACTAGCAAAGTTCTTAGTTGACTGGTGCTGTGCAGGTGATCAAGTTGGTGCTCTCTGGCCTTTGCAGATGTTTAAGGCTGATTGCTCTTTTAAGGGATTTTCATGGGTTGCTCTGAGACTCTTCCTTTTCCCCGCCTTTCTGAAGCCTTAGGTATCCAGCAGCAGTTCATCTCCAGCTTTCCTTTATTGAGGCTCCTCACTCCTGCAGGAGGTCATTATAAACAGGGGCTAAGCAACACCACACAACTCCCTTTCCTTCATGGGCCACATCTGGTTTCCATAGGAAACATGTTTGTCCAGGAAAACTCTGGGAGTGCAGCCCCTTCCCCACAACTCAGCACTCTGGATTTAGATTTCTCAAGGATGAACCTGTCAGAAGTCCCCTTTGCCCCTCAAACTTTAGAAGACACATATTAAGCTCCACGGATGGTACCATAAAAGTTCTGTCCTTTGGTTTGATTTAACTAGCAGATATCCCTCCTTCCCACCCCCACCCTCTTTCTCCCCCTTTCTCCTCTCCTCTCCTCTCCTCTCTTCTTCTGTCCCCTTTTTCCCCCATAATGAGAAGGATAGAATTCTTGGAACCCAATACTTCTCTCCAAAGAAATCCTTTTCAAAAGTCTTCCTGATCTGCAATTCAGCATCCCTTTACGCCATCAGTGTGGGTAATCATTTAAGAGTTACCATCCCAGGGCCAGACACGGTGGCTCACGCCTGTAATCCCAGCACTTTGGGAGGTCGAGGCTGGCAGATCATGAGGTCAAGAGATCGAGACCATCCTGGCCAACATGGTGAAACCCCATCTCTACTGAAAATACAAAAATTAGCCAGGCGTGGTGGCATGCGCCTGTAGTCTCAGCTACTTGGAAGCTGAGGCAGGAGAATCGCTTGAACCCAGGAGGTGGAGATTGCATGGAGCTGAGATCATGCCACTACACTCCAGTCTGGTGACAGAGAGAGACTCCATCTCAAAGAAAAAAATAACAAAAAAAGAGTTACCAACCCTTTCACCCCTTTTTACCACCTACTTTGAAAGTGTTTGCATTTTGGTCCAACACATAGCTCTAGAATGTGCCTTAGCTGAAGCTTTCCTTTTAACATCTTGTTACATCCCTAAAGCTCACTGTTATGCAACTATCTTTTAAAAAAATCTTCCCCATCACACTCAGTAGGAACTATTAGGTGTGGATCATTATGCCGTTTACATAGCACTTATTTTCTTCCTTGCTTTGTAGGTATTTAAGTCTACTTATTTTTGTCAAAAATATATAAGTTCCTCAAAGGTAGAGACTATGCCTCTTTCATTTTTATATCACAAAAAACTTACACACAGTTTATATGTACTATTATATTTATAAATGGATTGCTCAGTATTACTGAAGATTGTAAAAGTCTTGGAAAATATCTTCAATTCAACATATGTTTATTGAATATGTGCTGAATTTCATTGTGCCCAGTTGAGGATACAGACATAGACAAGACATAATCCTGCTTCTGAAGAGCTTATTATTATCAGAGGAGGCTGGCATACATGAAAAATTGCATATGTCTACAATAAAAGTGTGCTCTAAAGGTTGTGCACAGGAGGGAGTGGTTAGTTCTAACCATGAGGCTCAGGAACGTCTTCATGAAGTTGGATCTGTCAATTGTTTTGTATTTTAAATGAGCTAAAATTCATGTACCATAAAATTCACCCTTTTGAAGACTACAATTCACTGATTTTTAGTATGTTCACAAAATTGCACAATCATCACCACCACCTAATTCCAGAACTCATTTATTACCCCAAGCCCATTTGCAGTCACTCTTCATTCTTCCCTCCCCCGAACTCCTAGTAACCAGTAACCTACTTTCCATCACTACGGATTCCCTAATTCTAGGCATTTCGTATAAATGAAATCATCCAATATGTGGCATTTTGTGTCTGACTTCTTTCACTTAGCATAATGTTTTTAAGCTTTATTTGTGTTGTAGCATGAATCAGTACTTCATTTTTATGACTGAGTAATATTCCACAGTATAATATACATTTTATTTATCCATTTATCTGTTGATAGACATTTTGAATAATGTGCTATGTGAATAATGCTATTCACGTAACACATTATTCTATGCTATTCACATAGCATTTACGTAGCATTATATAATGCTATGTGAATAAAGGCTATTATGAATAATGCTGCTATGAACATCTGTGTACAATTCTTTTATGAACATGTTTTCAGTTCTCTTGGGTATATGCCTAGGAGTAGAATTGGCATGTCATATGGTACTGAATTGATTTTTGAGGGATCCATAGTTTGCTGGTAACTAGACTAATAGGAGAAAATGGCAGCATTATTACATCAAGACACTCAGACTCTCAGTCCAAGTATTTCTAAGTTCAGGAGCCCTCTCTACCTTCCTGTCAGATAATGTTATTTTAGTACCTTGTGGTTTTAAATCCATGAAATCACTTTACCTCTTTGGTAGGAAATATGGCTTTTTCCTTAATGAAATACTCTTTCTGCAGCTATGGCTCATTCAAGGTGAGATGTGGTGATTTTAAGGATCCAGTCCACTGTTTCTCATCTAACCCCACAGTCACTGCTTCATGGACAAGCCCAGAGCTTTTGGCAGGATAAACCAATGGGACATTGGTCTTGGAAAGGCTAGTTCTCCCTGAGCCCTAGAAACAGCTGTGTTATAGTTATGTGCTCAGGATCCCTTAAATTACCTGGAAAGCAATCCATATCCCTCCTCCAACTGCAGAGCTTAGTTTATTAAACTACTTTTCAAATAATTACAAGCGACATACTTTGATATGATTTTTTAACTAACATTATATTGTTTGTCATAGGGGAAGATTTTTTTTTTCCCCAAAGGAGGAAGTGGGTAGAATTGGTGGAAAAAACAAACTAAAATAAACTAATGCCTAATTTCTCAAGCCCCTTTCAGAGGCTAATTTATACAGGAGTGCTAAATGAGCCCACTCTCCTGCAATCCCAAAACATGACAGGCTATATCTGCTCATAGGTATTCTTTTCCTAGGCAATGTTAGTGTATGTGCATACTCATTTTTGAGACCCATCTCATTTTCGAGGTCACCTTTCCTGAGAAATGCCTTTCCTGGTCCCATAGGCAGAGTGACAGACTTCCATTTACTACACTCCAATCCTTTAGGTGCTGTCTTGGTCTCCTTTAGGTTGGTATTACAGAATGCCACATACTGGTTAATTTATAAAGACAGGGAATTTATTTCTCACAATTGTGTAGGCTGGGAAGTCCAGTATCAAGACACTGGCATCTGGGAAGAGGCTTTGTGCTGCATCATCTCCTGGTGGAAGGCTGAAGGGCAAGAGAGCATGCAAGAGAGAGCAGGAGAGGAAGTTTCCTTTATATCAGGAACCTACTCTTAGTGGCATTAATCTGTCAGAGCAAAGCACTCATGACTTAATCACCTCTTAAAGATCTCACCTCTCAACATAGTTCAACTGGGGATTAAATTTGCAACATGTGAACTTTGAGCGATACATTCAAACCATGGCAGGTGATCGTCTCTAATAAACCTTATCATGTGTTTGATTGCATTTGTCTGTTTGTGTTCACCGTTCTTTTCATCAGTGCTTTGCTCATAGTAAGCACTAAATAAGTGTCCAATTTAATTATTCTGAAGTGATGACCCTATACTGGTAGAGTGTTAGTCTGCCAGCACATCATGCCACTTTCAGCTTCATGAAAGAAGGAACTCACTACCCACGGAAGCACAATGCTTTGCTAGGTTTATGCTCATAATCTGAGTTTGCACAATGTAGGTCAGACACACAATTCCCAATTTTGTATTCTCATCCAACAAAATTTGTTGGGCACTTACCGTGTGCTGGGTGGGATTCAGAGGTGAATAAGACAGAGTACAATGTGCCAGGCTGCTGTATAATTATTACATTTACTTCCTCCAGTAACAAAGAAAGGTAAGTGTGTTAGTCAGGATTTTTCTGATTGCAAAAGATAAAAAGACAACTTAGTGACATAAAACAAAAAAAATCAAATGTATTGGCTCATATATCCAAAATATACAGATGTGGACTTCAGCTGCTGCTGGATCCAGGAACTAGATGATCCTATCTTGATGCTATCTCACTCTCCATCTCTTGGCTCTATTTTTCCTATGTCTTCTTTATTCTCTGGTAGGCTTTCCCTTTATAGTCATTAGTGGCTCCCAGGACCTCCATAATTACCTTCTATCTTGTTGGCAGCCCTTGTCAAAGAGAAAAATTCTTTCTAGCTGCTCCAGCAAAAGTTTTGGGATTACCTCTGTTGAACTTCCTCAGATCTCAAGCCCATTCCTGAACCAATGGCTGTGCCCAGAGGGAGGAAATATACTGATTGACTAAACCTAGATCATATGTCCTCTTTATTGTCTTTTAAAATTTATTTATATATTTTTTGAGATGGAGTCTGTCACCAGGCTGGAGTGCAGTGGCGCGATCTTGGCTCACTGCAACCTCTGCCTCCCGGGTTCAAGTGATTCTTCTGCCGCAGCCTCCTGAGTAGCTGAGATTACAGGTGCACACCACCACACCTGGCTAATTTTTGCATTTTTAGTACAGACAGGGTTTCACCATGTTGGTCATACTGATCTTGAACTTCTGACCTCGTGATCCACCCACCTTGGCATCCCAAAGTGCTGGGATTACAGGCGTGAGCCACCGCGCCCAGCTGCCCTCTTTAATTTCTAGAGTGGACTCAGCCAATTAAACCTTATGGGCTAAGGATGAAGAAAGGGTAGCTCTCCAGGGTGATTTGGCATCCTATTATGTGAAAGGAAAATGGATACTGGATAGACAGAGACCACTTCGGTAGTTATAATAAACTCCACTTTAGAGATGAGGAAATTATGGCTTCGGAAGTTGGCATATGTTACTCAAATTCGCATTGCTAACATGTATTAGTAGAGAAAAAACTAGGACTCCTGTCTGTCTGATTTCAAATTCTGGGTAACATGCCATGTAGCCCATGCTTTCAAAGAGCTTATACACCAATGGCCTTACAGCCTTGCCAGTCAGTGGGAATCACTTAAAAAAAAATTGTGGTAAAATATACATAACATGAAATTTACCATTTTAACCATTTTTGGAAGTAAAATTTAGTGACATTAAATACCTCCACCATGTTGTGCAACTGGCCCCACCATCCATCCCCAGAAATTTCCATCATATCAAACAAGAACCACCGACTCTTTCCTCCCTCAGACCCTGGCAACCACCTTTCTGTGTTCTGTCTTTATGAGTTTGACTACTCTAGGTATCTCATATAAGTGCAATCATACAATATTTTTCCTTTTGTGTTTGGATTATTTCATGTAGCAGAATGTCCTCAAGTTTCATCCATGCTGTAGCATGTATCAGAATTTATTTCCCTTTTAAGGCAGAATAATATTCTGCTGTGTGTACATATCACATTTTGTTGATGGACATTTGGGATTTTTTTCCTATCTTTTGGCTATTGTAAGTAATGTTGCTATGAACATGGGTGTACAAATGACTGAGTTCTTGCTTTCTATTCTTTTGGGTACATACCCAGAAGTGGGATTGCTGGATCATGTGGTAATTCTATGTTTAACTTTTTAAAGGAGCAACCATAATGTTTTCCACAGTGGCTACACCATTTCACATTCCCACCAGCAATGCACAAGGGTTCCAGTTATTCCACATCCTTGTCAACACTTGTTATTTTCTGTTTTTGTTTTTTTTAAATAACAGCCATCCTAATGGGTATGATGTGGTATCTCGTTGGCTTTGATTAGCTATTTTCCTAATGATTAGCGATGCTGAGCTTCTTTTCATGTGATTTTTGGCCATTTGTATATCTTTTTTGGAGAAATGTCTATTCAAGTCCCTTGCCCAGTGTTGAATTGGGTTGTGTGAGTGTTTTGTTGTTGAGTTGCAGGAGCTCTTTATATAGTCCAGGTATCAATCTCTTATCAAGTATTTAATATATGACTTGCAAATATTTCTGCCATTCTGTGAGTTGCCTTTTCACTCTGTTGAAATAGTGTCCTTTGAGACACAAGTTTTTAATTTTGAAGTCCAATTCACCATTTTTTTCTTCTGTTGCTGGTGCTTTTGGTGTTATATCCAGAAATTACTTTTGAAAAGCAAAAAGGAAATGTTGAAAAGAATAGCACATTGTCATTAGTCATAGAACATGTATGCATAAATGTATTGGTCATTTTCTAATTTCAGCCAGTTGAAGTTTAGTTGTAGAAAAGAGAGTGAGCTACCTGAAGGAGCATTTGGGGTAGGATGCTACAATGAGCAAAGAGACTTTTACCAGTATTAGAGCAATAACTGTCTGACAGGGAAAGGGAGAAGAGTTGCTAGGAGGGGGAGAGTGATATGTTGAGAAGAAGCAGCACAAATGTTACCTGTTTCACAATTTTAACTACATTGATGAAATGGTCTTACTGAAGTGTGGTGAAAGAAAATGTCATTAAAAATCTGTACAGTACTTTAAAAAAAATAGCCTTCAGACTCCTTGGTTCAGTACTGTGAATTAGGGAAGCATGCCATACATGAAAGCATTATAAAAGTGCTATGTAAGATAATATTATTATTGCTAATGTGTTTGTTCAACAAATAAGCATACGAAAATGAAGCACAAGAACATGGACCTAGGAGGGAGGTAACAGACATGGAAAGGCCCCGCTCAGATTTCCTTCCCAGGAAAGACTTATAGCCCCAGCTGTGGGGAGTGTAATGAGCATACATCCTCTAGCTGTAGCTCCCTCAGATTTGGTCTCATCACAGAAAGCACCTCACCTCAGGTCATGACCTTTTGAGTGCATTTGGTGTCTAACTGAGGTGAGAATATAAAAGCCAGGCCATTTTGACCCAATGTAGGACACCCTTGTTGGTAGTGTTTGTTCTAAAGCTCCCTCAGGTCTGTACTGCAGTTTAACTTCTTCCTCTGCTTAATCCTCCCTCTGTCTTCTTCCTTTCACAGGTGTTGATCCTGAATAAACATCTTACATCCAAACTTCAACTCAATATCTGCCTCCAAAGAACCCAACCTGTGACAAGTGATTTTAGAGATTACCTAACCCAAACTCTTTTTGAAATAATAAAGTTTATTTTTTCCAAACTCAAAATTATTCTTCTTTTAGAATGAGGTGATTATTCAAGTAGAAAGAAAAACATCACTAACAATGTTGGCAGCCATCTTTGGAGACCATTTGCCATAATTGTAAGTAACGGTTTTAACCTTTGGGTGTATCATAATATACTTATCCCTTGAACAATGAATACTTTTTCTAGTAGTTTTTTCTAGTTTTTCACTAGTTTAAGTAGTGCTACAGTAAATCTCTTTGTGCAATAAAGGTTTTTATGTATTCTAAATTATTTTCTTAGGATAGGTTCCCAGGTGTAGAATTCTGGTTTGCAGAGTATGATTTTTTTTTTTTTTTTTTTTTTTTTTTTTGAGACAGAGTCTTGCTCTGTTGCTCAGGCTGGAGTGCAGTGGTGTGATCTCGGCTCACTGCAAGCTCCGCCTCCCGGGTTCACGCCATTCTCCTGCCTCAGCCTCCTGAGTAGCTGGGCCTACAGGTGCCCGCCACCATGCCCTGCTAATTTTTTGTATTTTTAGTAGAGATGGGGTTTCACCATATTAGCCAGGATGGTCTCGATCTCCTGACCTCATGATCCGCCCACCTCAGCCTCCCAAAGTTCTGGGATTACAGGCGTGAGCCACAGCACCCGGCCCAGAGTTTGATTTTTGTTGTTGTTGTTGAGACAGGGTCTCACTCTGACACCCAGACTGTGGTGCAGTAACATGATCATAGCTCACTGCAGCCTCATATTCCTTGGCTTAAGCAATCCTCCTGCCTGAGTCTCCCAAGTAGTTGGGACTACAGGCACATGCCCCCATGCCTGGCTAATTTTTTTTTCTTTTTCTAGAGGCAGAGTCTTGCTATGTTGCCCAGACTGGTCTCAAACTCCTGGGCTCAAGCAATTCTCCTGCCTCAGCCTCCCAAAGTGTTGAGATTACAGGCATGAGTTACTGTGCCCATCCAGGTATGCCATTTTCAGTGCTCTTGATGGGTAGTTTTCCAAAGGCTTGAATCAGTTTTTACTGTCAACAGAGTACAACAGGGCATCAGGAGGCCCATTTCAATACATTTTTCTATCATTTTATAGAAGAGATAATTACTGGTTAAATATTAATTTGTGACAGTATTGAGTCTTTTGCTTCTTAGGTGAGATTAATTCCCTTTGGTCCATATGTGTAGAAAACCTGAAACTGTAAAGTGTAAAGCTCTTCTCATCAGCTCACCAGTATTCCTTACTCTCAGTCATGGAATGCCAACCCCCAAAGGATGCTTTTGTGAGGAAAAAAGTGAGCAGGTGGTGATGGTAAAAGATACAGAGATTCCTCCCTAGAGAGCAATAGAGATCAGGAGGCAGTGGTCTCGATGAAAACCAGCGGAAGTGAATAGGGACCCGTGTACTAGGTGAATCCATGTATTTCCAACATGGTGCGACGTGTATGTGGTAGCAGTGGACCCAAACACCACAGAAAACTTGGGGAAGCCACACAATGGTGTTATTTCAGTCTATAAGAATGTTCCATAACCACATTTTTTTTTTTTTACTTAATATGTCATGCATTTTCCATGTTATTAAATGTCTATGTGTGATTTAAATCGTTTATATTATGTAAAATAAAGTATATAGATTCTGAGATAAGTACTAATATTTTCATTTTAAAGATGGGCAAACTGATGTGCAGAAAGTTTAAAAACGTCTACCATTCCCACAACTAGTAAGTGAGGGGCTCATATTGAAATCCAGTCGGGTCTGACTCCAAAAGCCAGGATTTTCTCACTACACTATGTTGATCCTCAGGGCATAAAAAAACCAGGCCCAGCACATACCCTCTTCTTTTGATATCTGGCAGAAGGCCTGAGGAGCGAGGTGTCTGTATGAGAAAGCAGAGTGGTCGAAATATGGCCCCTACCACCTTCTTCCTGAAATTGTTCTATTATTTTGCAGTTAACAAGCTGATGGCAATTTAAATTCAGTTCAGGTATTTAAATACTAGACACTGGGAACACAAAGATAAACAGGGATGCCAGTTTAAACAGCTGTATCTGCTTCAACACATTTCAGAAGCAGGAGCAACAGGGAGACCAAATTAAGGCCTGGCACCTTGTGTGCTAGAGACGGATTCTCAGAGTGAGCCCGTGGAACCCACCACATTCATACCCCACTGCTGGTTCTGCCATGTGCACTGCTTCTGCCACAGAAATGTAGCCTAATTTGAATGGCACAGTCTGTTAGACTCCTCTTGATACCAAAGGAAGCCTTCTCTCTGTCTTTTAGTGATGAAGACACCAGTTGCTCTGCTTTTCTTTTCTTTCCTTTTTTTTCCTCCCGTTGGCATCACTTGCTAAGCCCCTCTGAGTACCCAATTCAGGCAGGACATTAGAATTTGCCTCTCAGAGAGGTGCCTCTGACTCCCTCTAGAGAGCACTTGCTGCCAGTTATGGGCTAAGTGCCATTGCTGGGAGGATTCTGTGATCAGCCGGCTGTCAGATTCACAGAAAGCTCCTGGCACTTGTTGGTTGGTTTGTTCTAGAGAAACAGTTGGAGAGTGTTTCCTTGGGCAGCTGGGAGAGGTGGGGGGACTCCCTGCCCACCTCACTCTCCTCAACACCCCTCCATCCCTCCCCTCCCTGACTGGGCCTTCACTCAGCAGGCCCTTCCAGAGGGCGGAGGCCAAAGGGTGTCACCCGCTTTCATGAACAATGCTGCCTGGAGCCTGTGGTGTTTGGAGGAGTAGATTTAACCACAGAGGGTTTGTGGGAACTCCTAGTTCAGAACGCAAGGGAGGAGAGAACAGAACATTGAGATGCAAAGATTTATGAGGGAGAAAGACTCATGTAAGAAAAGGAAATTAGAAACCAAGCAAGCAGAATATTCCAAAGACAGCCACACACCACGCATAATAATGAAGTTTCCATGACTCTCTTTGGCTCAGATAGGTCTGCTTAATAATTAATATGGCAACTCTCCCTCTCTCTGCAAACAGGTGGGTGTACAGGGCTTGGCAAATATTTCCTTATTGCTCCCTTGAATTTCTCCGAGAGGAAGGTTGGGTGGTCCAGAGGATTTCCCAGATGGAGCAACAGGCTCCCCATGCCTGCCATTTGCGTAAGGTAACAGAGTGAGACAAGAGCAGTTCTGGGACTGGCGGGCAGAGTTGCTTAGTGCCATGCACACAGTGGCAAGATCCCTCAGGCACCTCAGGAGAGTGGGATCAAGGCCGAGAGGGTAGGCGAATGTCGGTACATGAATGGACTTTGAAATGGAGACAGCACTTGGCATGTGCCAGGTTCCTTTGGAAAATGATGCTACAGAGATCCCATCACTGGTTGGGTCTTGTCCAGCTGCTTTGTGGAGGGAAGGATGAACAGGACATGCTCTCCTTTGTGCCATCACCCTAGTCAGGTTTGTTCCTATCCATCTCTGGACTTTTTGCTAGTCTTCCCTGGCTTTACCCTCTCCTCTTCAGTCTAGACTGTACATACTGCTGCCAGAAATATCTTCCTGAAACACTGCTTCTGCCATGTCCCTCCCCAGATAGAAAACCTATGGAGGAAGTCACAAACAAGTCACATCAGTCCTGTAGATATGCTTTGTTTCAACTATGTGATGTTTTAAGAAATATTTTGAATTTGTTTCCAACATGGAAAAAAGGAAAATCTTAGACAAAAATCTGAATTTCTAGCTTTTGGTGGGGGGAAAACTAGGTGATCTGGCAATTCTATAACTGTATTTCCACATTGCAGTCGACTGGAGTGAAGTAGCAACTGCTGCCTTCAGACAGGGCACTGATGATGTTGAGCATCTTTTTGTGCACTTATTAGTCATTCATATATCTTCTTTGGTGAAATATCTGTTCAAATCCTTTGTCTATTTTTTAAAAAATGAATTATTTGTCTTCTTATCATTGAGTTATCAGAGCTCTCCTTCACTTTTTACTAGATAATTCTTCTTTACTCCAATTCTCTGTTATGGTGAATAGTCCCTTATATTACACTTCCCCTGCTCATGTTACTATGTGGTATCTCTCTTTATTGGATTCCAATTTATACACACGGCTACTAATATTTATACTCTGATAAGCCGGCAAGAAATGCTCAGAATGTAAGTAAGAAAAAGAAAGTGTTTGAGCTAGACAGATTTGAGTTTGGATCCCAGTTTTGCCACCTCTATGTGGCTATAGACAAAACATTTCATCTTTCTGAACTTGCCTGTTATTATCTTTAAAATACGAAAATAGTGGCCACCTCGCAGGATTTTCTTAAAGATTAGAGATAATATACGAAAGTAGCTTATCACAGAGATTGGCACTTAGTAACAACTCAAAAAATGAGAGCCAAAAATAGCAGCAGCAGTGACCAAGAGCTGAAAATAAGTCTTAGGGTTTCTACAGGTGAGAGTAACATTCATTTAAGCTACATTTGATAACAAGGTCCTTGTTATTTAGCAAAAAGTACCACTTAACTGGCACCTGTGTGCCGGTATAGCTAAAGAGATGCCAAAGAGAAGCTGGATGATGATGGCCCAGGAAGGTCCTCATGCCATGGCCACACTCTGGGAGCTCATCATAAATATGAAGACTGGTCTTCAGCTTTCATAGGATCTATTTTATCAGTACCCTGGGAGCGTCCAAGCTTTAGAAGGCTGACGTATGTCAACTAAACTCACATAGTTAGTCTTCAGGATAACTGGAGTGACTCTCTTTTAGGGATTGATTCATTATTCAGTTGCTGCCTATTATGAAAGTTAAAAAAAATTACTTATTCTCATATTCAACCCAACTATTTATGGAGACACAACCTCAAACTAAAATGATCAAGTTGCTATTGAAAAAAACATAAATGGCAAGATACCACAGGCACTGTGATATCACTAAAATGCAGTGACAATAATTATTTAGCTTACCAGCTGGTTTGGACATTTTCATATATTTAAGTTTTGTGCATAAGACTTTTTGCTACCTTTAAGGATATTAGAACCAGAATCAGGAATAGACACAATGAAGGTGTCATAGAGGGGTAATTAATAGGTTTTCAAGTAGTGGGTTGATCTTTGCATGAATGGAGTGGGAAAACTGCCAACTAGAGGCCTCTAAACAGCATCTGCACTCAGGTGAGGATACTGGAGTGTGTTAAGATCCTTCTCTTGTTTTGAGACCCTTTTGTTCTGAGAGAGTCTTGTAAGTGATCTCTTTGGTCAGGCAGATGTAAGGTAAGAATCCGCTTGTCCTTAGGGAAACCTGCTAAGTATTCTATTTGGATCTATTATCTGGAGTGTGACCTGCAGATTTAGGACATTTTTTTCTACACATGAATTTGAGCTGTGGTACTCTGAGCATTCTATATGTATGAAATGCATAGGGGTTTTGCTCAAGCATTTGCACACTGAACGCAGGAGACGAGGTTATGGCAGGTGTGATGCACAGGCCTTATTGTCTCTTTACTGCACACAAGGTAACAGACTGGAGAGGATGTGGACTGTTTGTTGTGCCACATGGTTTTATTTAGTACAGAATAGGCCATTTTTGTTACAGAATAGGGCCTCACTGTGCCCTGTAAGATAATGGAAGACAGTAGATGCTCTACAGAGACAGAGAAATGAGGTGGGCTTTGGACTGAAAATGAGGGAGATCTTTGGGTCTGGTGGAAATTGAGCCTAGATTCTGGGCATGGAGATATAATGAAATTTGTCAGCTACTCGCTGTTGTATGTCTTTGTTCCAAGGGCATTTATTACACACCCAGATTAGATTCAGATTAGCCACATTTGGGGAGCTAAGGAACATGGTTATATGCATATTTAAGGCACTGCATTTAGAGGGAGTTGGTATTCCTGGAGTTACAAGATGACGAGAGGTGAAAGCAGGAGTGTGGCACCTCAATATTCTAGGGGGCAAGGACTCAGACTGAGATGACATGTGACAAACAGAGAGGGTTTATGGAACCGGGGAGCTTTTCTCAGTGACCATTGGAGGTACTTGAGGAGGTGAGCCTGATAAAAGGCATTTTCTGCAGCCCTAGAGGATAGATGATAGGGATTTAGCTATTGTTATTTGTGTATTAAAAGGCCAGAGAATTTGAGTACTTCTGGACTACATAAATATACATATTTTAACACCATAGGTATAACAAGATCACTGACACTATTAGAAGCAGAAGCTCAATTCTAGGACAATAATATGAACTGGCATTTCCAAATCATTCCTAATAATGAGTAGCAACACAGAAAAGACATTTTTTTTCCCTCTATTTTCCTTCCTTTTCTCTTGCTGAGCTTGGAAATCTGGGTGAGGATCAAATAGTCCTTGCTTATGGTTCATACAGGGCTCTGCTCTCTGGAGCTCCTCCTAACAGCAAATCATGCTTCATGACCCCTGCAACCGACTAGCTCTGATGCTCTGATCTGAACAGGTTTCTATTCTTGATGTTTGTTTTGCCATCCATTATTCATTACCCCATGCTTATGAAGAATTGGCCATTCTATCTGACTTAGGCCTTCATGGTTTCCTTGGACTTTTAGTAGTCTCTGACCTTCTTTACTTTCTCCTTTTTTTCTTCTTTCCTCCTCTTCCTTATTCCAGAAAAGATTTTCCTTCCTGTAAGGGATAGCTTTAAAAAAATTTAAAGTGCTTATACAGATATAGTTAACCAAGATTAAATTAAAAGTAGATGAATAAAAGAAAGGAAAAACAAGGATGAGGAACAAGGGGGATACAAAAATGTATCCCTAATGATTCCAACTCTTGATTACTGGTGGGCCACCAACTGATGCCAAGCTTCCCGGAGATCACTTGAAAAGATGGGAGCTTATTAAGCGCCCAAGCCACAGGGGTCACGAGGTGAAAACCAGCATAACAACTTATTCCTAATATTAAAACCAGAAAGAAAATTTTCTTAAGACACGCCATAAAGAAGATCTTGTGTAATATCATGAAAAGGATCCTCAGTAACTACTCTTTACGGTAGGCACTGGGATGGAACTCATTAGGGGTAACCACAACAAAGCTCAAGAAAAGCAACTCTCTGCTAGGTGCAGTGGCTCACACCTGTAATCCCAGCACTTTGGGAGGCCAAGGTGGGCACATCACTTGAGGTCAGGAGTTTGAGACCAGCCTGGCCAACATGGTGAAACCCTGTCTCTACCAAAAAATACAAAAATTAGCCTGGTGTGGTGGTATACACCTGTAATCCCAGCTACTGGGAAAGCTGAGGTGGGAGAATTGCTTGAACCCGGGAGGTGGAGGTTGCAATTAGTGGAGATCAAGCCACTGTACTCCAGCCTGGACAACAGAGCAAGACTCTGTCTCAAAAAAAAAAAAAGACATTTTTTTCCTTTTTTTATTATACTTTAAGTTCTAGGTACATGTGCACAACATGCAGGTTTGTTACATAGGTATACATGTGCCATGTTGGTTTGCTGCATCCATTAACTCGTCATTTACATTATGTATTTCTCCTAACACTATTCCTCCCCCTGCCCCCCACCCCACGACAGGCCCTGGGGTGTGATGTTCCCCCACCCTGTGTCCAAGTGTTCTCATTATTCAATTCCCACCTATGAGTGAGAACATGAGGTGTTTGGTTTTCTGTCTTTGTGAGAGTTTGCTCAGAAAGATGGTTTCCAGTTGCATCCATGTCCCTGCAAAGGACATGGATGCATCCTTTTTTATGGCTGCATAGTATTCCATGGTGTATATATGCCACATTTTCTTAATCCAGTCTATCATTGATGGACATTTGGGTTGGTTCCAAGTCTTTGATATTGTGAATAGTGCCGCAATAAACATACGTGTGCATGTGTCTTTATAGTAGCATGATTTATAATCCTTTGGGTGTATACCCGGTAATGGGATCGCTGGGTCAAGTGGGATTTCTAGTTCTAGATCCTTGAGGAATTGCCTCACTGTCTTCCACAATGGCTGAACTAGTTTACACTCCCACCAACAGCATAAAAGCATTCCTATTTCTCCACATCCTCTCCAGCATCTGTTGTTTCCTGACTTTTTAATGATCGCCATTCTAACTGGTGTGAAATGGTATCTCACTGTGGTTTTCATTTGCATTTCTCTGATGACCGTGATGGTGAGTATTTTTCCATGTATCTGTTGGCAGCATAAATGTCTTCTTGTGAGAAGTGTCTGTTCATATCCTTTGCCCACTTTTTGATGGGGTTGTTTGTTTTTTTCTTGTATATTTGTTTAAGTTCCTTGTAGATTCTGGATATTAGCCCTTTGTCAGATGGGTAGATTGCAAAGATTTTCTCCCATTCTGTAGGTTGCCTGTTCACTCTGATGGTAGTTTCTTTTGCTGTGCAGAAGCTCTTTAGTTTAATTAGATTCCACTTGTCTATTTTGACTTTTGTTGCCATTGCTTTTGGTGTTTTAGACATGAAGTCCTTGCCCATGCCTATGTCCTGAATGGTATTGCCTAGGTTTTCTTCTAGGGTTTTCATGGTTTTAGGTCTAACATTGAAATCTTTAATCCATCTTGAATTAATTTTTGTATAAGGTGTAAGGAAGGGATCCAGTTGCAGCTTTGTACATATGGCTAGCCAGTTTTCCCAGCACCATTTATTAAATAGGGAATCTTTTCCCCATTTCTTTTTTTTGTCAGGTTTGTCAAAGATCAGACAGTTGTAGATGTGTGGTGTGGTGTTATTTCTGAGGCCTCTGTTGTGTTCCGTTGGTCTATATCTCTGTTTTGGTACCAGTACCATGTTGTTTTGGTTATTGTAGCCTTGAAGTATAGTTTGAAGTCAGGTAGTGTGATGCCTCCAGCTTTGTTCTTTTTGCTTAGGATTGTCTTGGCAATGCGGGCTCTTTTTTGGTTCCATATGAACTTTAAAGTAGTTTCTCCCAATTCTGTGAAGAAAGTCATTGGTAGCTTGATGGGGATGGCATTGAATCTATAAATGCCACACTTACCTGAGGCAGTGTGGCCATTTTCATGATATTGATTCTTCCTATCCATGAGCGTGGAATGTTCTTCCATTTGTTTGTGTCCTCTTTTATTTTGTTGAGCAGTGGTTTGTAGTTCTCCTTGAAGGGGTCCTTCACATCCCTTGTAAGTTGGATTCCTAGGTATTTTATTCTCTTTGAAGCAATTGTGAATGGGAGTTCACTCATGATTTGGCTCTCTGTTTGTCTGTTATTGGTGTATAGGAATGCTTGTGATTTTTGCACATTGATTTTGTATCCTGAGATTTTGCTGAAGTTGCTTATCATCTTAAGGAGATTTTGGGCTGAGATCATGGAGTTTTGTAAATATACAATCATGTCATCTGCAAACAATTTGGGACAATTTGACTTCCTCTTTTCCTAATTGGATACCCTTTATTTCTTTCTCTTGTCTGATTGCCCTGGCCAGAACTTCCAACACTATGTTGAATAGGAGTGGTGAAAGAGGGCATCCTTGTCTTGTGCTAGTTTTCAAAGGAAATGCTTCCAGTTTTTGCCCATTCAGTATGATATTGGCTGTGGCTTCATCATAAATAGCTCTTATTATTTTGAGATACGTTCCATCAATACCTAGTTTATTGAGAGTTTTTAGCATGAAGGGCTGTTGAATTTTGTCAAAGGCCTTTTCTGCATCTATTGAGATAATCATGTGGTTTTTATTGTTTGTTCTGTTTATGTGATGAATTATGTTTATTGATTTGCATATGTTGAACCAGCCTTGCACCCCAGGGAGGAAGCCAACTTGATCGTGGTGGATAAGCTTTTTGATGTGCTGCTGGATTTGGTTTGCCAGTATTTTATTGAGGATTTTCGCATCAATATTCATCAGGGATATTGGTCTAAAATTCTCTTATTTTGTGGTGTCTCTGCCAGGCTTTGGTATCAGGATCATGCTGGCCTCATAAAATGAGTTAGGGAAGATTCCCTCTTTTTCTGTTGATTTTTCGGAATAGTTTCAGAAGGATCGGTACCAGCTTCTCTTTGTACCTCTGGTAGAATTCAGTTATGAATCTGTCAGGTCCTGAACTTTTTTTGGTTGGTAGGCTGTTAATTATTGCCTCAATTTCAGAGCCTGTTATTAGTCTATTCAGAGATTCAACTTCTCCCTGATTTAGTCTCGGGAGGGTGTATGTGTCGAGGAATTTATCCATTTCTTCTAGATTTTCTAGTTTATTTGCGTAGAGGTGTGTATAGTTTCTCTGATGGTAGTTTGTATTCCTGTGGCATTGGTGGTGATATCCCCTTTATCGTTTTTTATTGCATCTATTTGATTCTTTTCTCTTTTCTTCTTTATTAGTCTTGCTAGTGGTCTATCAATTTTGTTGATCTTTTAAAAAAACCAGCTCCTGGATTCATTGATTTTTTGAAGTGTTTTTTTGTGTCTCTGTCTCCTTCAGTTCTACTCTGATCTTAGTTATTTCCTGCTTTCTGCTAGCTTTTGAATTTGTTTGCTCTTACTTCTCTAGTTCTTTTAATTGTGACTCTAGGATGTTGATTTTAGATCTTTCCTGCTTTCTCTTGTGGGCATTTAGTGCTATAAATTTCCCTCTACACACTGCTTTAAATGTGTCCCAGAGATTCTGGTATGTTGTGTCTTTGTTCTCGTTGGTTTCAAAGAACATCTTTATTTCTGCCTTCATTTCATTATTTGCCCAGTAGTCATTCAGGAGCAGGTTGTTCAGTTTCCATGTAGTTGTGTGGTTTTGAGTGAGTTTCTTAATCCTGAGTTCTAATTTGATTGCACTGTGGTCTGAGAGACAGTTTATTGTGATTTCTGTTCTTTTACATTTGCTGAGGAGTGCTTTACTTCCAACTGTGTGGTCAATTTTGGAATAAATGCGATGTGGTGCTGAGAAGAATGTATATTCTGTTGATTTGGGATGGAGAGTTCTGTAGATGTCTATTAGGTCTGCTTTCCTGGATATCCTTGTTAACCTTCTGTCTTGTTGATCTGTCTAATATTGACAGTCGGGTGTTAAAGTCTCCCATTACGATTGTGTGGGAGTCTAAGTCTCTTTGTAGGTCTCTAAGGACTTGCTTTATGAATCTGGGTGCTCCTGTATTGGGTGCATATATATTTAGGATAGTTAGCTCTTCTTGTTGAATTGATCCCTTTACCATTATATAATGGCCTTCTTTGTCTCTTTTGATCTTTGTTGGTTTAAAGTCTGTTTTATCAGAGACTAGGATTGCAACCGCTGCTTTTTTTTTTTTTTTTTTTTTTTTTGAGCCTATGTGTGTCTCTGCATGTGAGAGGGGTCTCCTGAATACAGCAAACTGATGGGTCTTTATCCAATTTTCCAGTCTGTGTCTTTTAATTGGGGCATTTAGCCCATTTACATTTAAGGTTAATATTGTTATGTGTGAAATTGGTCCTGTCATTATGATGTTAGTTGGTTATTTTGCTCATTAGTTGATGCAGTTTCTTCCTAGCATCGATGGTCTTTACAATTTGGCTTGTTTTTGCAGTGGCTGGTACCAGTTGTTCCTTTCCATGTTTAGTGCTTCCTTCAGGAGCTCTTGTAAGGCAGGACTGGTGTTGACAGATTCTCTCAGCATTTGCTTGTCTGTAAAGGATTTTATTTCTTCTTCACTTATGAAGCTTAGTTTGGCTGGATATAAAATTCTGGGTTAAAAATTATTTTCTTTAAGAATATTGAATATTGGCCCCCACTCTCTTCTGGCTTATAGAGTTTCTGCTGAGAGATCTGCTGTTAATCTGATGGGCTTCCCTTTGTAGGAAGGGATGGCCTGCCCCTCCACACCTGTGGGTATATCTAGTCGGGTGGGACAAGAGACTGAGAAAAGAAATAAGACACAGAGACAAAGTATGGAGAAACAATAGTGGGCCCAGGGGACTGGCACTCAGCATACTAAGGACCTGCACTGGCACCAGTCTCTGAGTTCCCTCAGTTTTTATTGATAATTATTTTCATTATTTCAGCAAAAAGGAATGTAGTAGGAGAGCAGGGTGATAATAAGGAGAAGGTCAGCAAAAAACATGTGAGCAAAAGAATCTATGTCATAATTAAGTTCAAGGGAAGGTACTATGACTGGATGTGCACGTAAGCCAGATTTATGTTTCTCTCCACTCAAACTTCTTAGCGGAGTAAAGAATAACAAGGCAGCATTGCTGCAAACATGTCTCACCTCCCACCATAGGGTGGTTTTTCCCCTATCTCAGAATTGAACAAATGTACAATCTGGTTTTATACCGAGACATTCAGTTCCCAGGGGCAGGCAGGAGACAGTGGCCTTCCTCTATCTCAACTGCAAGAGGCTTTCCTCTTTTACTAATCCACCTCAGCACAGACCCTTTATGGGTGTCAGGCTGGGGGATAGTCAGGTCTTTCTCATCCCACGAGGCCATATTTCAGACTATCACATGGTGAGAAAACTTGGATAATACCCCGCTTTCAAGGGCAGAGGTCCCTGCGGCTTTCCGCAGTGCATTGTGCCCCTGGTTTATTGAGACTAGAGAATGGCGATGACTTTTACCAAACATAGTGCTTGTAAACATTTTGTTAACAAGGCACGTCCTGCATAGCCCTAGATGCCTTAAACCTTGATTTCATACAACACATGTTTTTGTGAGCTCCAGATTGGGTCAAAGTGGTTGGGTCAAAGTGGCTGGGGCAAAGCTACAAATTAACAACATCTCAGCAAGCAGTTGTTCAAAGTACAGGTCTTTTTCAAAATAGAGTCTCTTATGTCTTTCCTTTCTACATAGACACAGTAACAGTCTGATCTCTCTTTCTTTTCCCTACAGTGGGTAACCTGACCTTTCTCTCTGGCTGCCCTTAACATTTTTTCCTTCATTTCAACCTTGGAGAATCTGACAATTATGTGTCTTGGGGTTGCTCTTCTCAAGGAGTATCTTTGTGGTGGTCTCTGTATTTCCTGAATTTGAATGTTGGCCTGCCTTGCTAGGTTCGGGAAGTTCTCCTGGATTATATCCTGAAGAGTGTTTTCCAACTTGCTTCCATTCTCTCCGTCACTTTCAGGTACACCCATGAAATGTAGATGTGGTCTTTTCACATAGTCCCATATTTCTTGGAGGCTTTGTTCATTTCTCTTTACTCTTTTTTCTCTAAACTTCTCTTCTCACTTTATTTCATTAATTTGATCTTCAATCATTGCTACGCTTTCTTCCACTTGATCGAATCAGCTATTGAAGCTTGTGCATGCGTCATGTAGTTCTCATGCTATGGTTTTCAGCTCCATGAGGTCATTTAAGGTCTTCTCTACACTGTTTATTCTAGTTAGCCATTTGTCTAATCTTTTTTCAAGGATTTAGCTTCCTTGCGATGGGTTTGAACATCCTCCTTTAGCTCAGAGAAGTTTGTTATTACCAACCTTCTGAAGCCTACTTCTGCCAGCTCATCAAAGTCATTCTCCATCCAACTTTGTTCCATTGCTGGAGAGGAGCTGCAGTCCTTTGGAGGAGAAGAGGTGCTATGGTTTTTAGAATTTTCAGCTTTTCTGCTCTGGTTTCTCCCCATCTTTGTGGTCTTATCTACCTTTGGTCTTTGATGTTGGTGACCTACAGATGGGGTTTTGGTGTGGATGTCCTTTTTGTTGATGTTGATGCTTTTCCTTTCTGTTTGTTAGTTTTCCTTCTAACAGTCAGGTCCCTCAGCTGCAGGTCTATTGGAGTTTGCTGGAGGTCCACTCCAGACCCTGTCTGCCTGGGTATCACCAGCAGAGGCTGCAGAACAGCAAATATTGCAGAACAGCAAATATTGCTGCCTGATCCTTCCTCTGGAAGCTTCATTGCAGAGGGGCACCCACCTGTATGAAGTGTCAGTTGGCCCCTACTGGGAGGGGGATCAGACGACACAGGGGTCAGGAACCCACTTGATGAGGCAGTCTGTCCATTCTCTAAGCTCAACCACTGTACTGGAGAACCACTGCTCTCTTCAGAGCTGTCAGACAGGGACGTTTAAGTCTGCAGAAGTTTCTGCTGCCTTTTTTACAGCTATGCCCTGCCTTCAGAGGTGGAGTCTACAGAGACACAGGCCTTGCTGAACTGTGGTGGGCTCTGCCCAGTTCAAGCTTCCTGGCCACTTTGTTTACCTACTCAAGCCTCAGCAATGGTGGATGCCCCTATCCCTGCTAGGCTGCTGCCTCGCAGGTGGATCTCAGACTGCTGCACTAGCAGTGAGCAATGGTGTGTGGGTCTGCCGAGCCTGGGTAACCATAGTGAGACCTCATCTCTACAAAAAATAAATTTTGAAAAACTGGCCAGGTGTGGCACACACCTAAAGTCCTAGCTAATTGGGAGTCTGAGGCAGGAGGATTGCTTGAGCCCAGCAGTTCAAGGCTGCAGTGAGCCAAGATTGCACCACTGCACTCAAGCCAGGGTAACATAGCAAGACCCTGTCTCTAAGAAATGGGTGGGGTCTGTATCTGTGTCATGTTTTGGAGAGTACCTGAGAAATCATATGTGAATCCTCTAGCACAGTGTGCCTGGCAAATAGGAGGCAACTTATAAATCTTAGTTCTTCTCCATCCCTCTTTCTTCCCTTCTCCTTTAACACAATATGGTGTTTATACTTAAAGACTTGTTAAATCTGATGCTGTACTTATTTCATATATGATTTCTCTTTATAAAGAGACTATTGTCTTCAATTCTATAAGCCTCTCCTCCTCTCAAATTATAGATCATAGTGCTTTGGACATAGTAGGAATGCAGTGCCTATGGACTGAGTGATTACAATTGGAATGTCATGAAAAGGAGGAGTAGAACAGGGTCCTCATGGCAGTCACTTAAAGTCATGGCAGGACCCTGTTCCCAAGGGCCCCTTGTGCCATTCTCCAAAAGCTATTTCCCCTGTCAGAGTAGGACTGAGAGACAGAGAGAGTGAAAGTGACAGAAAGAGAGAGAGGGAGGGGGAGAGAGAGCAAGGTAGTGGGTAGGAGGTAGGGGGAAGCTGGAACAGTCTTTTTTTTCTCCTCACTCAACTTCAGTAAATAACTCAAATATTTTAATAGACTGATTTTCCCAGTTCTCTTATAATTTAATTTGAGGGCTTTGGTAATGCACAGTGTTAGTACAATAAGGATTTTTTCTTAAATAAAGAGAAGCTTTGTGTTTGAATGAAAATCACATACAGAAGGAATCTAATTTTTTAAGAAAATCTCTTTATTGTAGTATGTTTCTCAGACATTAGTCAAACACTCCCTCTGCCACTTTCTCCACCAACCTCCCCCAGTGCCACCTAAAGAGACTTGAAAATAACTCATGATGTTTAGGGAAAATCAGCAGGCTATTTAACTTTTCCTAGATGGGTCACAGTAAAAAAAAAAAAAAAAAAAAAAAAAAGAGAAATAGTCTCCCCTCTGTTTATGGAACAAAGGGGAGGTAGGGAGACCCTAGGGTGGAGGAGCTAAGTCAGCCCTCCTGTTTAGGGAGCTCAAGCATATCAAAGCATGTCAGAGTATGCAGGGTACCCCGCCACTGGTTCTGTCTGAATAGGGGCTTAATAAGCCTCAAGGGAGATGGGACCAATTGGAGCTAATGATTGCCTGCTGTAATAATTGTAGATAGTAAGAGAGATGCCATTTTTTAAAATTACACTTTAAGTTCTAGGGTACATGTGCACAAAGTGCAGGTTTGTTACATATGTATACATGTGCCATGTTATTGTGCTGTACCCATTAACTCATCATTTACATTAGGTATTTCCCCTAATGCTATCCCTCCCCCTTCCACCCACCCCACAACAGGCCCTGGTGTGTGATGTTCCCCCATCCTGTGTCCAAGTGTTCTCATTATTCAATTCCCACCTATGAGTGAGAACATGCGGTGTTTGGTTTTCTGTCCTTGCGATCGTTTGCTAACCATCATTCTGAACCGTCATTCTGAGAGATGCCTTTTAAAGTTCCACACTGAAACATTTTACCTGGAGGAAAGGGACAGACAAGTGTACCAATTCAATTTAGGGACACTGGGTATAAGTGGAGGAATGATTTTGAATATAGCATTGAGTGATGATATACAATATAGTATGCCCTCCTGGAAAAACCTCAAGGGATTCTTTGTCTTTGCTGGTTCTGACCACTTTGGGCACCTTTGAACCACTTTGAAAGTTGTGTAAGGTCCATCCAATCCAGATCCCTCTCTATAAGAAGAGTATCTTTTTACCTTGGAACCTTATGAAGATGGCTGAATTAATTAAGAATAATTGAGCCCATATTCTGGAGTTAGAACTTTATATCTTTACCATATGGCTAAGTCACACATAAATGCATACACAAATTATAAAGGATATAAAGTAGACATGCTAAAGAACTGATAAAAATCCTTAGGTCTGGCAAGAGAATTACCAGTGTTCTGGTCAAATTTGTAATTCTCTTATTCTAGTTCCATAGATTCCCGTCTGTGTGCCATGCCATTTTTTCTAAACAACAGGCTATGCTGAGGTACGTTTTTCCTCTCCTGGGACTTTTATTTTCTGTCTTTCTTATGTACTGGCTAGAGGTTCATTTTATGCACAGTTTTTATCAGTATATTGCCAGGAAAATCTTTGACTTCCTCCAATAAGCAAAGATAAACAATCAGACAAGAACTGCCATAGCCTCCTACCACTATATCTACTCTCCTACAATATCTGTCCCATATACTCTTGCCTTTCTGCTTCTAACACAGATGAACCCTCTGTCTCCTCTTTAAGTCTGACTCTACTGCCTCTGTCTTCAATCCCATCCCCTTTCACCTACTCAAGGATATTGCTTAGCAATTTTCCTTATCTTTGTCTCTTTATCATCTATCATCACTGCATCATTCTCATTAGCATGCCCACATGCTATTATTTCTCCCATCTAAAAAATAAATCTTTTCTTGACGCCACTTTCTTCTGTAGCTGCATCTGATTTCTCTTTTCTTTACAGCAAAACTCCTTGAAAGAGTGGCTGCCTTCAATTCGTTTTTTCCATTATGTTGTAAATCCACTCCAAGCAGGCGTTCATCTCCATCATTTCACTGAAACTACTTTTGTCGAGGTCAACAGTGACTTCTATGGAGCTCAATCCAATAGCCATTTCTCATGATCGGCCACTGTCCTTCCCCTCATGACCTCTTCAGACTTATCTCTGACTTCTCTCCCTCCTTTCTTCACTCCAGCACACTGTCCTTACTGTTCCTCAAATCTAGGCAGGCTGTCTCCTCTCTTCAGGCCTTTGCACCGGCTTTTCCTTTGCCTGGGATGCTTTCCCCCGGATATGTGCATGCCTCTCTCCCAGACCGCTATTAAATCTCTGCTCATGTCACCTTTTAAGTGAGGACCACTCTGATCATCCAATTTAAAATTTCACCCCCCACCCCACCTTGTTGTCACTCCTGGTCCCTTTCGTATTCATTAACTATTGCTGTATAACATATTACCCTCAAACTTAATAGCTTAAATAACAACAGACATTTATTATCTTGCACAGCTTCTGTGGGTTAGGAATTAGGGAGTGCTTTAGCTGAATGTTTCTGGCTGGGGATCTCCTATCAGGTTATAGTCACATGTCAGCCAGGATAGAGGATTGGCTTCCAAGATGGCTTATTCACATGGCTGTTGGCAGAAGGCCTCAGTTCTCCCCACACAGACCTCTCCCAAGAATGCTTGAGTGTGCCTCATGACATGGCAGCTGGCTTCCCCCAAAACAAACAATCTAAGACAGCTAGGCAGAAGCTGCAATATCTTTTATAATCTAGCCTTGGAAGTCATACACCATTACTTCTGCCATATCCTATTGTTCTCACAGGCCAGCTCCATTAAATGTGGGAAGAAATACAAAGTGTGTTTCCAGGAGGTGAGGAACTGGGGGCCATCTTGGAGGTTGCCTACCACATCTTTACTTGATTTTCTCCATAGTACTTATCACCTTCTAATACATTATACAAGTTACTTATTTAAGATTGTAAACCAAAAATATCTGAGACAGGTCTCAATAAATTTAGAAAGTTTTCTTTGCCATGGTTAAGGATGTGTGCCCAGGAGGCAGCTCTGTGCCTTTCTCCAAAGATGACTTTGAGGGCTTCCATATTTAAAGGGGAAAGGGCAGCTATTGGGGAAAGAGGAAGAAAATTCTTAAAGGTGTGGGTAAATAAGAGACAAAGAGTTGTGTTCTTTTGATTTTTTGAGCAACCTTTCACCAAATACAAAATTTACACATGATGAGGGTGGGGGTAGAAGAAGAATCTAGCTCAGTGAATCTGCATTTTTACATCAGAGGAAGCAATCAGATATGCATTTGTCTCAGGTGAGCAGAGCGATGACTTAGAGTTCTGTCTTTCATCCTACCTGTGAGGATAAGCTATCAATTTACATTGTCAGGGTAAAACTCAACAGAACCCTTTTAGGGTCAAGATCTTGAGGCTCACAAGGAATTTCGTAGTGGTCAAATCATGAAGGAGGTATGTGGCTTTTTTATCTTTGTAACTATCTTATTTAGGAAAAAAATGGGAGGCAGGTTTGCCTGATGCAGTTCCCAGCTTGACTTTTCCCTTTGGCTTAGTGATCTTGGGATTCTGAGATTTATTTTTCTTTCACAAGATGTTTATTTTTAGTCTCCTTGTTCCTGGAAAGGGGTCCCAATCCAGACCCCAAGACAGGGTTCTTGGATCTTACTCAAGAAAGAATTCAAGGCAAATCCATAGAGTAAGATGAAAGCAAGTTTAAGAAAGTAAAGGAATGAAGAATGGCTACTCCATAGGCAGAACAGCCCCAAGGGCTGTTGATTGCTCATTTTTATGGTTATTTCTTGATTATATGCTAAACAAGGGATGGATTATTCATGAGTTTTCTGGGAAAGGGTTGGGCAATTCCTGTAGCTGAGGGCTCCTCCCCTTTTTAGACCATATAGGGTAACTTCTTGATGTTGCCATGGCATCTGTAAACTGTCATGGCGCTGGTGGGAGTGTAGCAGTGGACTATCAGAAGTCACTCTTGTCGCCCTTTTGATTTTGGTGGGTTTGGGCCGGCTACTTTAATGCAAGCTGTTTTATCAGCAAGGTCTTTATGACCTGTATCTTGTGCCGACCTCCTGTCTCATCCTGTGACTTAGAATGTCTTAACCTCCTGGGAATGCAGCCTAGTAGATCTCAGCCTTCTTTTATCCAGGGCCTATTCAAGATGGAGTTGCTCTGGTTTAAACACCTCTGACATCATCATGCTAGGGGGTTAAGCTCCTTGAGGGCAGTGATTTTGTCTGTTTTATTGACTGTTCTATGTTTAGTGTCCAGCACAGTGTTTGGCACATAGCAAGACTCAAATATTTGTTAAATGAATAATTAAATATAAAGCTCTGCAAAATTCTGTCTACTTTCCCTGATTATTATTCTAGAGCAGCTTCTCTCTCTTAAATTGCAAGGAGCTGCAGCTCCAGTCAACTATTTTCACTGCTCTGACCATTCAGTGACCCATATTTGTTTTCTGACTCAATATATATAGTGCATTTGCTGGAGTGAAGAACTTCCTGATTGAAATCTGATATTGTAAGGTACATGGATGTACTTTGGTGAACAGTAGGCTGAGGCAGACATCTGGGCTACAGTGACTCAGAGAGTTTAGGGTTCAGGCGCTTACTCCACCTGTTATATAAACTGTTTGTGTAAGCTCATACCTGGCTTGGAGCCACTACTGTTTGAAAAAGTATAACTGTCCTGCTGATGCTGTGCACAGGGGACATGGCTTGGCTCAGCTCTTGGGCATGGCTCAACATGGCTCAGCACACTGGCGCCCAGAGAAAGAGAGAGAGAGCCAAAGATGTCTGTCTTGCAGGCAGGCAGGTG
This sequence comes from Pongo pygmaeus, assembly GCF_028885625.2. NCBI lineage: Eukaryota > Metazoa > Chordata > Mammalia > Primates > Hominidae > Pongo > Pongo pygmaeus. Next base: position 107,531,613 of record NC_072373.2, on the reverse strand, counting down.
GGAGCCAGGAACCAGCTTTTGCCCAGAGAAAGAGTTAAGCTGCTGACGCTGAAAGCAAGGGAGAGCCAGCAGTGCAGCTGTGCATGGAAGTGGCTGGCTCAAGCAGCTGAAACAGAGCATACAGTGTAAGAGAGCTGCTGATGAGAGAGCTACTGAATAAAGCCATATTTCACCTACACAGGGCCCCCTGAAGTGTTCTTTCAGCTATCCACCCACTCCCCTCAGACCTAAGCATGGGCTGGACCCTGACCCTGGATCTAACAATTGGTGACATTGGCAGGATAAGGAGTGGTACCCAGTGGCAGTGGTGCTGCTTGGATGGGCCCCAGTGGAAATGTGAGAAGCAACGGACAGGGCCACTATGAGTATGGAGAAGGCGCTGAAGTACCTGGAGGTGCACAACACCAAGGAGGAACATGCCTTTGCCAGCAGAGTCAGATGGGTGTTTGTGACTGTGCTGCAGGAAGTGCATGCCCGATCCCTGTGAGACACAGTGCAGGGAGGAGGAAGAACTTCTTTTGCAGGCTTGCCCAGTGATCCATCAGAAAATAGAGCATGGACAGCTGTTGGGCCCCAACGGTGAGCCCAGGGACCCTCTCCAATTGTGGTGGAACACATTTCCTATGGTCCCTGTGCCCCTACTGAGTTGTGAGAGTTAAGCAAGTAATGTCGGCAGTCATGTACAGACTTAGTGCAAGTCATTCGGGAGAAGGACGTTGCTGTGCAACCCAGTCCCACCCAAGTGTTCCAGTTCAAAAAATCCCTGCTGCAGTCAGGCAAAAGTGTAAAGCCTTTTCTGTTTGATAAGAGAACTGGCCAAAGTGCCCAGCTTGTGGGGGGCACTGGACAATGAAAGGCCATATGTGGACTTGGCAGTCCACTGGTCCCTGAACCCAGATAAGTTTCTGGGAAAAGCTGCATTCATTGATGGTTATGGGGCCAGTCAGTGAAAGTGAAACCTGTGTCTTTGCATCTTGGCATTGGCCACTCAGCTCCCTGCCTATATACGGTGTATGTCTCTCCCATAGCTGAATATATTCTAGGGGTGGACGTTTTGCATAGTCTGGACTTGCACACCATGGCTGGAGAATTCAGACTCCGAGTTTGTGTAGTAAAGCTGGTACTGTGTGGACATACACGTCACCAGTCCCAAGCTCTGCCACAACCCCAACAGGTTACTTCTACTCATCAATACTGTTTGCTGGGGGGGCATATGGAGATAACTGAGACTACTAAGAAGTTAGAGGAGGTGCAAATACTGTGTGGCACCTATAGCCTCTACAATTCTCTAGTATGGCCAGTCAGAAAGTCTGATGGGACTTGGCAGATGACAGTGGATTATCGGGAACTGAATAAAGTTACACCCTCTCTGCATGCAGCTGTACCCTCCATCACAAATTTGATGACTGCTTGACAATGGAACTGGGATGGTGCCACTGTGTGGTGGACTTGGCCAATGCATTCCTCTTAATCGACATTGCTCCAGAGAGCCAGGAGCAGTTTGCCTTCATGGGAGGGTGACAATAGACTTTCACAGTGTTGCTGCCGGGCTATATGCCTAGCCCCACCATGTGTCATGGCCTTATTGATGATGTTATATTAACCTCTGATTCTCTTACAGGATTAGAAGGGGCAACACCCCTCTTGCCTGGGATTGGGATGATGCGGATGAGACAGCCTTCCTGGTAGCCAAGCGGGCTATTTAGCAGACACAAATCCTTTGGGTAGTTAGCCAGGGGTGCCCATTCGAACTAAATGTACATGTGACCACAGATAGTTTCAGTTAGGGCCTATAGCAGCACACGGAGTGCCTGAGAATGCCAATAGGCTTTTGGTGCCAGCTGTGAAGGGAGCTGAGCTCTGATATTCCTTAATAGAGAAGCAGTTAGTAATAGTGGGATGGGTACATTCATGGGTAACAACCCCCCGGACTGGGAAAGTGATTAGCAACTGCATATGCTGCCCTTCGGGCTCATAAGAGTGAGGCAGGATGGGCTACAGTCATCATCTGGATGACTTACCCAATAGTGGGATGGGTGCATTCATCGGTAACTACCCCTGCCAGACAGGAATGGCACAGACATCCACTTTAGTGAAGTGGGGGGTCTACTTGGAATAGTGGAGTACTCTGAGTACAAGTCCCTTAGCAGTAGAGTTACAAGAGGTTTTAGGGCCTGTAGTCCTAATGCAAGATGAGGCCATGGGACCTGAGGCACCCCTAGACCCTGAGCCATCACTATTTAAGGAAGGGTGCCCTCCCATTCCTGATAGGGCATGGTACATAAGGTCTAGCCAGGGTGCTACTGCTGCCTGGACTGCTAGTGCAGTCCAGCCTAGTTCTGACACCATATGGTTTGAAACCAGGTGTAGACAGAGTAGCTAATGAGCTGAACTCAGGGCAATGTAAATGGTAATCACCAAGGAGGTGACACCTAAGGTAGTCTGTGCCAATAGCTGGGCAGTTTATCAGGGCCTATGGATGTAATGGGCCTGTGTGCCCAGAAGCCTATGTTTATGTATCAGGCCTGTGTGTCAGGCCTGTGTTCCCAGGCTTATGTGTCAAGTCTATGTGTGTATATTGGGCCTGCATGCCCAAAGCTTATGTGCCAGGCTTATGTGTCAAGCATATGTGTATGTATTGGGCCTGTGGGCCAAAAGCTTATGTGTCAGACCTGTGAGTCAGGGGCTATGTGCCAAACCCATGTATTGGACCTATGTGTCTAAAATCTATGTCTCCCTCAGCTTAGGATGTGGAGTGTAAAGTACATGGATGTGCTTTGGTCAACAATAGACTGAGGTGGACATCTGGACCAGAATGACTTAGCAAGTTTAGGGTGCAGGTGCATACTCCACTTTTTATACAACCTGTTTGTGTAAGTTCGTACTTGCCTTGGAGCCACTATTGTTTGAAAAGGTATAACTGCCCTGCTGATGCTGTGCATGGGGAACATGGATCAGCTCAGCTTCTGGACATAGCTCGACATGCCTCAGCAAACTGGTGCCCAGAGAGAGACAGAGTGCCAAAGCTGTCTGTCTTGCAAGCAGGCAGGGGAGAGCCAGGAACCGGCTTGTGCCCAGAGAAAGAAAGAGTTAAGCTACTGACCCTGGAGGCAAAGGAGAGCCGGCTACACAGCTGTGCATGGGAGTGGCTGGCTCAAGCAGCCTAAACAAAGCAAACAATGTAAGAGAGCTGCTGATGAGAGAGCTACTGAATAAAGCTGTATTTCACCTACCTATGGCCCCCACAAGTGTTCTTCCAGCTATCCACCCAGTCCCCTTGCATGGGCTGGACACTGACCCTGGACCTAACAGATCTAAAAACAAATTTCCCTCATTGGAACCACCACCACCAACACACACATAAAGTTAGAGTCATTTTTTGTTTGTGTTTTTTTGGATCATTTTATGCCCACTGCAGATACTCCAGTATATACAAAAATAATAGTGTCAGAGGCATTTGAACCAGAGCAACTCCATTTTGAATAGGGGCTGGGTAAAATAAGGCTGAGACCTACTGGGCTGCAGTCCCAGGAGGTTAAGGCATTCTTAGTTACACAATGAGATGGGAGGTTGGCACAAGATGTAGGTCACAAAGACCTTGCTGATAAAGCAGGTTGCAGTAAACAAGCCGGCCAAAATCCACCAAAACCAAGATGGCGTCGAGCGTGACCTCTGGTCATCCTCACTGCTCATTATATGCTAATTATAATGCATCAGCATGCTAAAAGACACTCCCACCAACACCGTGAGGGTTTACAAATACTGTGGCAATGTCAGGAAGTTACCCTCTATGGTCTAAAAAGGGGAGGAACCCTCAGTTCTGGGAATTGCCCACCCCTTTTCTAGAAAACTCACGAAAGATTTACCTTTTGTTTAGCATATAATCAAGAAGTAACAATAAATAAGCAGCTGAGTGGCCCATGCTGCTGCTCTGCCTATGGAGTATACATTTTTTATTCCTTTACTTTCTTAATAAACTTGCTATCACTTTACTCTATGGACTCGCCCTGAATTCTTTCTTGTGTGAGATCCAAGAACCCTCTCTTGGGGTCTGGATCGGGACCCATTTCTGGTAACAACAGGGTCTCACCCACAGTGTCTTCTGGCCCTGCCAGGCCCTCCAGCTAAGCAGGGAATTATACTAAGCAAGAGGAGCAAGTCAGCGAAGGAGCTCTGGGGCTAGGGCGGCTGTAAGGGCTCTAGGGGCACATGGCGGCTGTATGCTGTGGCCTAAGAGAGGCATTTTTAATATCTTGGTGGTGACCCTGCTGCTCTCAGAGTTCAGGAATTATCGAGGAGAAGCAGCACCTGCTCCCTGGGTCCCTGCTGTGGCAGCAGCTGAGGTGGTAATGGGTGTGCTGATGCCTGAGGAAGTGGGAATCCCAGCTGAGGGAGTGGTCAAGCGCTGGCAGCAGCTGAGAAGGGCAGGGGCCCAGCTGGTTAAGGAGAGAGCCCTGGCTTCTCCGCCTTCACAGCAATCCCTTCACCTGTGCTCTTGGGCCCATCCTGACTTTTCCTCACAGGCTCTTGCTTCAACCACTTCCCCTACTCATTTCAGGCTTCCTCCTATTCCATGGTCTTTCTCCCCTCAGCCTGCAAACATGCTTTGCTCTCCCTTTTCTAAAAAGCTCTTCTGTCTCCTGGGACCACTTCTCTTAGGTCTTAGCCATCCCTCAAAAAAAAAAAAACAAACACACAAAACCATACTCTTCTACCATTTAGTCCTGTTTCCAACCAACAGCTATAGCTGCATTTGTCTTTCCTTAGCAAACATGTTAAATGAGCTATCCGTATACCTGGCCTTCCTCAGCAATTTACCCATTTATGAATTTATGTAATAGGCAATGTATTGAGGACCTACTATGAATAATAGACTGGGAATAGAGGATAGATTACGGTTTCTTCCCTCAGAGGAGTTCTCTGCCTAATAGAGGACATAAATGGGTTAAAAAATTTACAGTATAATGTGATAAGTACAGCAAAGAAGGGAAGTACAGTGTTCAGAGGTATAATAACACAAAAGAGATAGTCATTGACTAGAGAGAAGAGAGGCAGAGATCGAAGATGGTTTCCTGAGGGATGTGGAGTCTGAACTAGATTTTGAAGGACAACAGGAAAATGTAGGGGAAAACACAGTTTCTTGGAGGCTGAATAAGAGATATCAGTCAACTTCATCAACTGCCACAGAGAGATGACATAAAATGAGGAAAACACACAGATAAATTGGCAGCATGGAGGTCATTATGGGACTTTGCCGATAAAATCAAAATAGGATTGCAGTGGGATCAGAAGCAAACAAGGTGTGAGAAGGTAGAGGTTTTGGCAGAAGCCTAGCTGAGATGGGAGAGCACTGTAAGGTAGCAGCTAGAGAGAAGTGCAGGGTGGGAGAAGAACTGCCAAGGTTGAGAGAGAGACATACCAGTTGCCAGCCTCTTAGGGTTGGCGCAAGGAATCAGTGAGTTGATACATGTAGAGTGCTTACACAATGCCCAGCACACACTCCGTAGGTGGTGTGGCCAGAATGCAAATTCTCATGTCTGGGTGCTAATCCCATGCTTATTTCATTGCATCACAAAGGCCTGGGGGGAAATTTCCACATTCAGAGAGTTCTTGGGTAATGGGGAGAGATGAGAGAGATTGGGTAGTGCCATTTGAGGCCACTCAGAGGTCTTATGGCTCATTCAGGAGACACAAGGCTCTGAGCTTCCTATGTTCTGACAGGGTCAAAGTTTCCCTCACCAATTCCCCCCACATGGCTTCTTAGCCAGACTTCTTCAAAGAGGCTGATCACAAACCACCTTACCTCATGACAGCCCCCCAGACATCCCTGCATGCCTCCCAGCAGAATATTTCAGGTGGGCAGCTTAGCCATCAGGGGAGGGGACTGCAGCTGCTGAGGACAGCTGAGCTCCAGTCCTTGCTGTTCTGTTGGCTGCCCAGTGAGTGGAGAAGGGGATGGCGGGGGGTGGGGCGGGGAATGTCCTTAGGGAGGAGGGTTGTAGGAAGCTCCCAGATGGGACACCACCACAGGAGGCTGTGATCACACTGACTGAAGGAAGTAGCAGGTCCCATTCAGTCCCTGACCTGGGGACAGTCTCAGAAGTGAACAGTCTCATGAGTCCAATTTTAAAGAATTGCTGAATTGTCTGAAATAATGGATTTGGAATTTTTTTCCACTTGCGATAGTAAATTCCACCAAGAGAGGAAATAACTTATAAATGATTAACGTTGGCATAAGTTAGTATTTCTGATTGCAGGACCTTGTCAAATGGAAGGGCCTGTAGGATTTGGAGAGGGGAGAAAGGGAAAAGAGAAAAAATACTCTGAGTAGGGGACCCTGCTAATGAGAGAGCAAGCCTGTTGGGTGGTAAGGATTGAAGTGGGGATGATGGGATGAAATCTATGAGGGTTCAGGGGGCTCCTAGAATCCTGAGGGTTCAGGGGGCTCCTAGAATCCTGAGGGTTCAGGGGGCTCCTAGAATCCTGAGGGTTCAGGGGGCTCCTAGAATCCTAGGAATATGGAGGATCTGAGGGGAAAGAGAATATATTGGTTGAGAACATACCATGTGCCAGGTACTCAGCTAAGCAGAGTGGATACAATGAGTAAATCTAAGTTTCTGACCTTTCGGAATCCACAGTCTGAGACTGAGGGGAAAAAGGTACGTTTCAGTAGAAGATGTGAACCACTATGGTGGTTACGAGCATGGCGCTGAGCCAGGCTGCTTGGATCTGAATCCCAGTTCTGCCACTTATTAGTTGTATGGCTTTGGGCGAGAGTCTTAACCTCTCTGTTTCCATTTCTCCATCTATAAAATAGGGATAATAGTAGTACCTACTCATAGGGTTGTTGTGAGGAAAGAATGAGTTAATACACATACAAAGTGCCTCAACCAGTACCTGGAATAAAACAAACACTATTGTAGGGTCCTCCAACTCCCCCCACTTTTTCTTTGGTCCTGCCGGGAAACATAGAGCACCTGCACCACTCTCCCAGCCAGATACATGTTTTCTCCTGCAGGCTTGAACCCAAGTGGGGCCCTTGAACATTTCAGGCACTGATAAAGGTGTTTAGGTTTTTGCCCAAAACCCTGAAAGAGACTAGCCCCAGCCCCGAGTCAAACTCCTTAAACCCTCTTATAAGCTCCATACCCTGACCTTCTCATTGCAGACATACCTAGGTAGGACATCCCTTGTCTCATTGTCCTTCGGGAGGATGCTCTCCAGCCCCTTCTGTAATACAGTTCACCTGATACAGTAAATGCTTTTAACTAATCACCTTGACATTTTAGTACTTCTTTCTTTGGAATCCCAACTGGCCCCATCCTGGAATCATTTGGGGCAGTCCCTTGCAGGAACTCTTCTGTCCCTGCTTTTGGGTGACTCCAGCCATAGGTTCAGCCACAGAGGCTGACATCAGGTTTTGTCACAGAGGCAGGCATCAGGTACTATGGGAGAGGTGACCAGGGAAATCTCAAGAGGCAAGTTTGTCCCCTACACAACCGGGAATTTTTCTGTGCCTTTGTCTTTGTTTCCCTTTTTCTTTCCTAGGTCTCTACCAAATCACTTGCTTCCTCACCCCACCCCGCAGGGCCAGTGATGGGCCATCACAAGCCAATGCAGTAAGCGCCTGACACTCCCAATGCCCCTTTGATAAGGAAGGCCCTGCCTCCAGGAAACAGAAGCTGTCTTTATCTTTTATTCCTGTCCAGTGTGCTTTCCTTCAGCTATCTCCTTTAATCATCCACATTGTCCACCTGAGCCCCAGTTCTGAGGTCCTTTCCCTGGGACCCTTGAGGTTCTCACACAGTCTGGGCAGTGGGTGTCGCTGGTCTCCAGCTTTTCCTGCTCTTAGCGATCTGCAGTGGTCTCTTTCCTCCTGGGTGCAGTGTGCTCTGGTTCCCTGAGCCATCCAGGGATGTTAGGAAGATGAGGAACCAAAGACAGGTTCAGGGAAGGAAACAGAATGTCTTAGGGCTCTTTAGAAGCCCTAAGAGCACGAGCCTAGGAGATATGGGTATGGCTCACCCTGACTGCCTCTAGCTTGTCAGGTGACCCAGCACCTCATTCCACCTCAGTTTCCTTTCCTAGATGTAAAGTGAGAGGTTTGGTTGAGGTCAGTAGTTTGCAAACTTTTCTCTACCATGGAACTCTTTTACTATTTCTCTTTGCATGGACTTCATGTTTGAAAAGATTTGATCTGCTCAAAACACGCTGCCATTTAATAAATTATTTTTCCATTTTTTAAAATTTATTTTTATTGTATATATTTAAGGTAAACAACATGATGTTTTGATGTACATATACATAGTAAAATGATTATTACAGTCAAACAAATTAATACATCCATCACTCTCCATAGTTACCCCCATCCTTTTTTGTGGTAAGAGCCCCTAAAATCTACTCTCTCAGCGAATTTTCAGTATACAGTACAATAATGCATTATTACTATAGTCCTCATGCTGTACATTAGGTCTCTTAGTCATTCTACCTAACTGCAAATTCCTACACTTTGACCTGCTTCTCCCTATTTCCTCCCTCCCCACTCCTGGTAACCACTCATCTACTGTTTCTATTTTTTTAATTTAACATATTTTTTAGGTTCTGTATATAAGTAAGATTATACAGTATTTTTCTATGTCTGTCCTATTTCACTTAGCATAATGCCCTCCACATTTATCCATATTGTCACAAATGGCAATATCTTCTTTTTAAAGACAGAATAATACTTCATTGTGCATGTGTGTGTGTGTGTGCATATATATATATATATACACACATATATATCCATTTTTAAAATCCATTCATCCATCAATGAGCACTTAAGTTGTTTCCATATCTTGGCTCTTGTGAATTAACATGGGAGTGCAGCTATCCCTATGAGGTGCTGATTGCCTTTGCCTTGTATATATACTCAACAGATAGGTCATTTTCTATCCTTTATTACTCAAAGACTTAAATCAGCAAGAGAAAGGAATTTTGTAACACAGAATTGACAAAACCTTAACTAAAGCAAACATAAATAAGCCTGCCTTTTCAAAAGCTTTTGTGTAATTGCTAGTAAATGCACAATTTCCACTAGAGTTTTTTGAAATACTGAAAATAGCACTGGCTCTCCCATTGGCCCTTTAGTGTAAACCTGAGCATCTAAGGTCTCTGGGCTGGAACAATTTCACTAGATGATTTCTCAAGTCCCTTCCACTGCAAAAATGTTCTAAATCTATGATCTCCTTATGTCGATAGTGAGTTGACGCGAGCTGGAGGTTGGAGGTCCATACAAAAGGGGCATGTTGGGGCTGGCTGCAGGTCTGTGTTTAGTGCAATCTACCTTCCTCCATTTTGATGCTATCATTCAAAATTGGGGTTACTCTCACTGGGGTTGAGTTGAAGTCTATCTTTACTGAGTTTATGAAACAAGTTTACCACAGTAAATACGTCAAAACTCCCAGTAGGCCGGATGTGGTAGCTCATGCCTGTAATCCCAGCACTTTGAGAGGCCGAGGTGAAAGTATCGCTTGAGCTCAGGAGTTCAAGACCAGCCTGGGCAACATAATAAGACCCCAACTCTACAAAACAAACAACAACAACAACAAAAAGCAAAACTCTCAGTAGCTTGTGGGGGTTGTTGGTAATGACATGGGAAGCACAGCATTTTCTAGCATTTAACCTCTCCAGCCCCATGTGTGTACCCATGAAAATGATATCCCAATAATGTATCATTTTTACCATCTGAAATATTTTAACTTCCTTGGAAATTTTATAGCACTGACAAAACCACGTATTAATTGATCTAATCTATTTTGAGCCAGGAGCTGTGCTGGGCATTGCTGGGAGGGCTACTGAAGTATATAAGGTAAGCTTAACTGAATTTTTACAAAAATTTTTTTTAGCAGATAAATCTTGGCAAATCATACGCATTACAGAGGTTTTGTTCTCATTCTCACTCCTAGGGAAACACAAAAAGAGATGGAGCAGTAAACAGAGAATCAAAGGGATCTGGGGGAGGTAAAGTCTGCTTGCTGTTGCCAGGGAAGCAGACCTAACAAAGAAGTTAGGACAAACGGCTTCTGCTGTGTGAGGCGGGGGTCCACTTCCACTGTACTGGCTGGGCATCATTAGTTAGTAGAGATATAAAAAAATATGCTGAATGCGGACCAGAAATGATTCAATAAGTCCATGAAAGAAATATTTATTACACACCTACCATATGCCAAGCATGTGTAGGAATACAATGGCAAATAAGTCATGGTCCTTGTCTTCAAGGAGTTCTGAAACCAAAGAAGTCACATAGGGAAATACGCACCCCTGGGTGAAAAGTGCCACAGCAGTACCAGGCAACACAGGGAAGGGAATGGCTAATTCTGTTGTGGATTACTGGGGCCACGTCACAGAGGAAGTGACATTGAGGCTGGGCCTTGAAGTAAGTTTTAGCCTAATTACAAAGGGCTTCGAAGGCATAGAGAGCCATATGACAAACTTGTGAACACTCATTATCAGAGGTGGCTGGACTTGAGTGGGGGAAAGGTGAAAATGAAGAGAAACTAGTATTGGGCCAGAGTGAGAAAAATCTGGCACTGTTACAAGCCATCACTTTACTTAAAATAAAAATATTTATTTTCCCCAGGATTCAGGGGTGTGTGGTTCTCAGGTGACTATTTAGCCAGTGATTGGACAGACATTCAGTAATCATGAAAAACAAGCTGTTATTTTAGATATTAATAGATAACAGGTAAGAAGTTCTATTTACAAGCATTTTTAATTTGTCTTAAAAAATAATCTTAGAATTTCTATAAATCACCCATTTTTAGTTATGTAAGGCATAAAAGTATTTTTTAAAATTGATTGTGCTTCCAATATGCCACAGGAATGTGACAAACAGATTTGTCAAGTAGACAAAGGACAAATATTTTCATTTTATACTAACAATTTATGCTGTAAATATATTCATTATTGTGTTCATAACTATGTGTTGCTCTCTCAAGGCATTGGTCTTGTTAAGCATAGGGAAAAAACAAGATTAATTGTGTTTATAATAAAATATATGAATAAAAAAATTTGAATGTTTTATAGATAGCTATTACATTCTGATTAAAAGGTATATGTTGAGCTGTCTATAGGAAGTTAAAGTAAAGGAGACTAGATTGTGGTATGTGGGATGTGAGAGTGTGTGTATATAGAAAAGGGAAGAAGTTGGACAGAGATACATTAAGAAGAGAGGCTGGGAATAGTTTCTGGGACATTATTTTGTGCAAGCAAATGACAATTGAAAAGAAAGATATCAAAGAGTGAAGATTTTATGAGTTATATAAATGAAGAAAGGAAAGAAAATTTTAGCAGTTTAAGAAAGAATGCAATTAAATATACATGAAGCGTGCATAAGTGTGTGTCTATAGTACATGCAGTATGCAAAATATACATTACTGAATGTGTGTACCTATGCAATAATTATTTATTAAGCACTTGCTATGTACCAGGAACACACATGGCTATTTCTTCCTTTCTTGGCATTTTTACTGGATTTCTATGCATTTGACAAAGAAAAGCTGTAGAATTTTCTACAATGATTTGAACTTTCTTCCACTATATAATAATTGCATGGGGGTATATTTTTAAATATATCAAGTCAGAGCCGAGGTGTAACTATGGGTGAGTTTTCCCAAAATAACCAATGGCTGTCAATTTTGTGAGTGAGTAGTGCCTTTTTTTTTTTTTTTGTCTCAGTCCAGAGCACTCTCTCAGAATTTAATTCTGAAAGATGCCATGTTATTTATTTATTCATTTTTAAGTTTCTATTGGACCTGAGGTTTTGTGAATTGAGTTGAGTACACTCCTCAGTTCATGGCTCCCTACGATTGTTGTCTTATTTGGGGACCTTTTAAATTTTTATTTAGTTTATTTTAAATTTTTATTCAGTTTTATCCCCTCTCGATCCTTCTCCCTTGCCCATAGGTACCTTACTCCTGTGTTTTTAATGTATGTCCTTTTCATTCACTTTCCATACATTTATTACATAGAGGGGGTCTAGGTTGGAGGAGCTGAACTGTAACCTCAAAGGAGGTCAGAACTGTGGACTCGCTGCTTTTTATCCCTTTTGAGGCTGGAGGATCAAAGGTTAGAGATAAAATTGTTTAGAGGAGGATCAAATGTTAGAGATAAAGGTGCTTTAGACACTCTCAGCCTTATCTGTATAGATTCCACCATCACCCAATAAGACAGCTGGGGTGGGATTGGGGTCAGGCCAGTGGAAAGGGGGTTGCAGTTTCACTTTGAAGCAAAAGGTTTGGTAATTGGCAATATTCTTATTTCTAGATATCTTCCCAGATTGTTATCATAATGGTCCCTGTTGGATGGGACAAAATAAACTTTTTTTATTAATACATAATATTTACACATATTTATGGGGTACATGTGATATGTTCAGGCATGCATACAATGTGTAATGATCAAATTTGGGTATCTAGAACATCCATTACCTCCAACATTTGTCATTTCTTTGTGTTGGGAACATTTCAAGTCTTCTTTTCTAGCTACTTTGAAATATACAATATACTATTGTCACCCATTGGCACTCCACTGTGCTATCAAACACTAGAACTTTCCTTCTATCTAACTGTATGTTTGTATCTGTTAACCAATCTTTCTTAATCTCCCTCCACCCACCTACTCCCCAACCCCCACCCTCGTCCCCCCAACCCATGCTCCGCTTCCTAGCCTCTAGTATCTATCATTCTACTATGTACCTCCATGAGACCAAATCAACTCTTTCAGCTCTCATATGTGAGCAAGAACATGCAATATTTGTCTTTCTGTGCCTGGTTTATTTTATTTAACATACTAACATCCAGCTGTATCCATGTTGCTGTAAATGACACGATTTCATTCTTTTTTGTGGCTAAATAGTATTCAATTGTGCATACATACCACTTTTTTTAATCCATTCATTCACTGATGAACATTTAGGCTGATTTCATATTTTGGCTATTGGGAATAGTGCTGCAATAAACATCGGGGTGCAGATAACACTTTAATATACTGATTTCCTTTCCTTTGGATAAATAACCAGTAGGAGTATTGCTGGATTGTATTGCAGTAGAGGATTGCTCTATTTTTAATATTTGAGAAATCTCCACACTGTTTTCCATAGTAGCTATACTAATTTACATTCCCATCAACCGTGTATAAGGTTTCTCTTTTCTCCACGTCCTTGCCAGCATCTGCTATTTCTTGCCTTTTTAATAATAGCTATTTTAACTGGGATAAGGTGATATGTCATTGTGGTTTGAATTTGCATTTCCCTGATGATTATTCATACTGAGAATTTTTCATATATCTGTTGGCCATTTATTTTATTTTTTGGAGAAATATCTATTCATGTCCTTTATCTACTGTTTAGTGGAACTATTTTTTTTTAAACTGTTGAGTTGTTTCGGTTGCCAAATGAATAGTTTGTGAATATTTTTTCCCATTCAACAGATTTTCTCTTCACTCTGCTTGTTGTTTCCTTTGCTGTGCAGATGCTTTTTAGGTTAATATAGTCCCACTGTCTATTTTTGGTTTTGTTGCCTATGCTTTTGAGGTATTAGCCATAAAATCTTTGCCTAGACCAATGTCTTGAAGTGTTTCCCCTACATTTCTTCTTGTAGTTTTATAGTTTTGGATCTTAAGTGTAAGTCTTTAATTCACTTAATGTTGATTTTTTTAATACGGTGAGATATAGGGGTCTAGTTTCATTCTCCTGCATATAGATATCCAATTTTCCCAGCACTTTATTGAAGAGGGTCACATTTCCCCAATGTACATTCTTGTTGCCTTTGTCAAAAATCAGTTGGCTATAAATATGTGGATTTACTTCTGGGATCTCTATTCTGTTTCACTGATCTGTGTGTCTGTTTTCATACCAGTACCATGCTGTTTTGGTTGCTGTGTCTTTGTAACACCTTTTGAAGTAAGGTGGTGTGATGCCTTCAGCTTTGTTCTTTTTGTTCAGAATTGCTTTGGCTATTCAGCCTCTTTTTTTTTGGTTCCATACACATTTTAAAATTATTTTTTCTATTTCTATGAAAAAATGGCATTGGTATTTTGATAGGGATTGCACTGAATCTGTAGCTTGCTTTGGGTAGTATGGACATTTTAACAATATTAATTATTCTGACCCATGATCATAAGATGTTTTTTCATTTGTTTGTGTCCCCTTGAATTTATTTCATCAGTGTTTTGTAATTTTCCTTGTAGAAGTCTTTCATCTCTTTGGTTAAATTTATTCCTTGGTATTTTAAAAAAGCTATTGTAAATGAGATTGTCTTTTTTATTTCTTTCTCAGCTAGTTCATTATTGGTGTATAGAAATGCTACTGATTTTTATATGTTGATTTTGTACCCTGAAACTTTACGGAATTTATTTACCAGATCTAAGAGTCTTTAGGTTTTTCTGAATGTAAGATCACATTATCTGCAAACAGGGACAATTTGACTTCTCTGTTTCCAACTTACATGTCTTTTGCTTCTTTCTCTTGCCTTAACTGCTCTGGCTAGGACTTTCAGTACTATGTTGCATAGGAGTAGTAAGAGTAAGAATCCTTGTCTTGTTCCAGTTCTTAGAGGAAAGGTTTTCAGCTTTTCCTCATTTAGTATGATGTTACCTGTGGGATTGTCATATATGGCCTTTATTGTGTTGAGGTGTGTTTATTCTATGCCTAGTTTGTTGAGAGTTTTTATAATGCAGGGATCTTGGATTTTATCAAATGTTTTTCAACATCTACTGAGATGATCATATGAAGGCTTTTGTCCTTCATTCTGTTTATGTGTCACATTAATTGATTTGCATATGTTGAACATCAATTATGTATCACATTAATTGATTTGCATATGTTGAACCATCCTTGCATCCGTAGAATAAACCCCATTTGATCATGGTGTACTATCTTTTTCATATGCTGTTGGATTTGGTTTGCTGGGGATTTTCACCTGTATGTTTATCAGGGATATTGGCCTGTAGTTTTCTTTTTTGTTGTGCCCTTGGCTGGTTTTGGTGTCAGGATAATGCTAGTCTCATAGAATAAGTTAGGGAAAATTCCCTCCTTTTAAATTTGTTTTGAATACCTTGAAGAGAATTGGTATTAGTTCTTCTTTTAAAGTTTGGCAGAATTCAGCGGTGAAGGCATCCAGTCCTGGGCTTTTTGTTTTTGGGGAGAATTTTTATTACTGATTCAATGCTTGTTATTGGTCTATTTAGGGTTTCTATTTCTTTCTGATTCAATCTTGGCAAGTTGTATCTGTCTAGGAATTTACCAGTTTCCTCTAGGTTTTCCAGTTTTTCAGTGTATAGTTGTTTATAACAGTCTCTGATGATCTTTTGTAGTTCTGTGATATCATCAGTTGTAATGTCTCCTTTTTCATTTCTGATTTTGTTTGAGTCTTCTTTTTTCTTAGTTAGTCTAACTAGCAGTTTATTGATTTTGTTTATCTTTTCAAAAAACAGCTTTTTGTTTCATTAAGTTTTGTATTTTTTTTTTTTTTTAGTCTCTATTTCATTTAGTTCTGCTCTGGTGTTTATTCGTTCTTTCCATCTACTGATTTTGGGTTTGATTTGTTCTTGCTTTTCTAGTACTTTGAAGTGCATGGTTAGTTTGTTTATTTGAACTCTTTCTACTTTTTTGATGTAGGCATTTATTACTATAAACTTCTCTCTTAGCATTGCTTTTGCTGTGTTCCATAGGTTTTGGTATGTTGTGCTTAAATTTTCATATATTTCAAGAAATTTTGTGATTTCCCCCCCAATTTCTTCCTTGAACCAATGGTCATTCAGGAGCATGTTGTTTTGTTTCCATTTGTTTGTACAGTTTCCAAAGTTCTTTTTGTTATTAATTTATAGTTTTACTCTACTGTGGTACAGGCTGGTCTCAAACTCCTGACCTCATGTGATCCGCCCACCTTGGCCTCCCAAAGTGCTGGGATTATAGGCATAAACCACCATGCCCAGCCAGATTTGCATTTCTCTAATGATCAATGATGTTGAGCTTTCTTTCATATGCTCGTTGGACACATGTCTGTCTTCTTTTGAAAAGTGTCTGTTCCTCTCCTTTGCCCACTTTTCAATGGGGTTTTTTGTTTTTTTCTTGTAAATTTGTTTAAGTTCCTTATAGATTCTGGATATTAGACCTTTGTCAGATGCATAGTTTGCAAAAATTTTCTCCCATTCTGTAAGTTGTCTGTTTATTGATAGTTTGTTTTGCTGTGCAGAATCTCTTTAGTTTAATTAGGCCCCATTTGTCAATTTTTTCTGCAGAGTAAACATTGCTCTTACCAGCACATGGAGCATTCTCCAGGATAAACCATATGTCAGAACACAAAATGAGTTTCAACAAATTTTAAAATATTGAAATCACAGCCAGGCGTGGTGGCTCACGCCTGTAATCCCAGCACTTTGGGAGGCCGAGGTGGGCAGATTACCTGAGGGCAGCAGTTTGAGAACAGCCTGGCTAACATGGTAAAACCTCATCTCTACTAAAAATACAAAAATTAGCTGGGCGTGGTGGCGGGTGCCTATAATCCCAGCTACTTGAGAGGCTGAGGCAGGAGAATTGCTTGAACTTGGGGCTTCATACATCATTGGTGGGAGTGTAAATTAGTTCAACCATTGTGGAAAGCATTATGGCAATTCCTTAAAGAGCTAAAAACAGAACTACTATTCAATCCAGCAAACTCATTACTGGGTATAAAGCCAAAGGATTATAAATCATTCTATCATAAAGACATATGCATGCATAGGTTCACTGCAGCACCATTCACAATAGCAAAGACATGGAATCAACCTAATGCCTATCAAGAATAGATAAAGAAAATGTGGTACGTATGCACCTGGAATACTATGCAGCCATAAAAAAGAATGAGATTGTATCCTTTGCAGGAACATGGATGGAGCTGGAAGCCATTGTCCTTAGCAAACTAACAGGAACAGAAAATCAAATACCATGTATTCTAACTTATAAGTGGGAGCTAAATGATGAGAACACATGGAAACATAGAGGGGAACAACAGACACTGTGTCTACTGGAGGGTGGAGGATGGGAGTAGGGAGGGGATCAGGAAAAATAACTAATGGGTACTAGCCTTAATACCTGGGTGACAAAATAAACTGTATAACAAACCCCCATGACACAGGTTTACCTATGTAACAAACCTGCATATGTACCCCTGCCCTTAAAAGTTAAAAAAATGTGTAATTGTCCGTTAGGTCCATTTGGCTTAAAGTGCAGTTTAAATCCAGTGTTTCTTCACTGATTTTCTGTCCAGATGATCTGTCTAATACTGAGAGTAGACTGCTGAAATTGACAACTATTACCATATTGGAGTATACCTCTCCTTTTAGATCTAATGATATTTGCTTTATATAGCTGAGTGCGCTGGTGTCATATATATTTAGAATGGTCTTTTTTTTTTTTTTTACTGTTTTTCTTTTTTTTTAACATGCTCTGTGGAATAGTCAATCTGTTTACTGTTTTGACTTAAAGTCTGTTTTATCTGATATAAGTATAGGTATTCTTGCTTGCTTTTGGTTTCCATTTACTTGGGATATATTTTTCTATCCCTTTACTTTCAGTCTGTATGTATCTTTACAGGTGACATGAATTTCTTGTAGGCAACATATGATTGGGTCATGAATTTTTACTCATTCATGGCAAGTTTTATCTTTCAAGTTGTTAATTTAATCCATTTACATTTATGGTTATTATTAGCAGATAATGACTATCCCTGTCATTTTAATAATTGTTTTCTTACTCATTTGTATATACTTTGTTTCTTTTTTTCTCTTATTGTTTATCACTGTGGCTTGGTGGTTTTCCGGAGTGGTAACATTTGAGTTCTTTTTCTCATTTATGTGTCTGCTTTACCAGTGAATTTTATAATTTTGTGTTTTCATGATGATAAATATTGTTCTTTCATTTCCAGATGTAGGGCTCCCTTAAGCAGAAGATGAACTTTTATAGATTAGTATTTAATAAGACTCAAAGCTTGACAAAAGGCATGTGATCACCCCATAATCTGTGTAACATGAGCCTATGATCTCCTGGGCTTACTTGTGTATCTGCAACATATGTCTACTGAGATCCTTTCCAGAGAAGTTCTAAAGGACTATCACATTATTACTTCACATGTGTGGTGTCCTTCCACTGCATATAACAGCTAGAACATGTACTGGATGAGATGGAAACAGAAGCAGAATGGGGGTAGGGCTGAGCAAGGCATAGTCTTTAAGCTCTGACTCAGTCAATTTTTTATTGAGTCATTTTTTAATCTGAGTTTTCAGCTCTATCAACATTCCAGGGGGCACTGGGGACAGCCACTTTGACTCTTGGAAACCAGGCTGAGGGTGTGGTTGCTGTAGCAGCTGCTGTCGGAGTGTGACTGGATGGGGCACAGTCTCAGCTGTACTTGTGGTGACAGGGAGACAATCATGGCTCCCACCCACCTCCCTATCCTGACTGCTCCCTACTCACTGAGCACACTAACAAAAAACCTTACATCAAAGACTCCTGGAATAGTGAGGAAGATGGAAGAAGCCACAGGAGGAGAGGGCAAAGAAGGGAGTAAGGTGGGTTTACATCTTACATGCAAAATGTTACATGTGCTGCAATATCCAGTGCTGTTTCTGGCACTGAACCTACAAGTAGCCCATGCCTACACACTAAATAGGCATCTATGAGAATAAATACAGAAGTGACTTGGGCAGGATGGTGCTCTTTGGAACCTTTCCATATACATATATATATGTATATATATATATATTTTTTGAGACAGGGTCTCCCTGTGGTGTCCAGGCTGGTCTCGAACACCTGGGCTCAAAGGATCCTCCTGCCTCAGCCTCCAAAAATGCTAGAATTACAGGTGTGAGCCACCACACCCATCCTTCCATAATTTCTTGTTGTTCAGAGTCATGTAATGCTGGGTAGGGACCCAGCTTTGCCCTCTTGGGGTACCTCCGACTGTCCTGCAGAACTTTGTAACCATCTATGGCCTGCTACATGCAAGGTCCTCTCTGGACCACAAGACTCATATCAGATCACAGTAAATGCCTTCCTGGCCTGAAACAACAGCTCAGAACATTTTTCCATTTTATTCACTGAGGAGCACTTTTTATCAACTATGCAATTAAGTGCACCTTTTTTTTTTATTATTATACTTTAAATTCTGGGGTACATGTGCAGAACGTGCAGTTTTGCTACATAGCTATACACATGCCATGGTGGTTTGCTGCACCCATCAGCCTGTCACCTACATTAGGCATTTCTCCTAATGCTATCCCTCCCCTAGGCCCCCACCCCTGACAGGCCCCAGTGTGTGATGTTCCCCTCCCTGTGTCCATGTGTTCTCGTTGTTCATCTCCCACTTATGAGTGAGAACATGCTGAAGTGCACCTTTATTTTTAAATCATTTTTAGAATTTCACATGCAAAATCCACTGACCTAGATGAATGTTACCAAATCCCACCTCCTCTGTTTACAAGCTATGGGACTGTGAGCAGGTCACTTAACTTAGCTAAGCCTCAGTTTCCTCATTTGTAAAATGCAAATATTTATAATATTAGTCAACCTACCTTAGAAGGTTGTTGTGAGGATTAAATGAAATTATTCAAGTGACATGCTCAGTACTGGGCCTGATATATTCATTGCTTAATAAATGTTACCTCCCATTATGATTTTCACTCACAGCTGTTTGATGCTTTAAAACAGATGACACACTTGACACATGATTTTTCTGTCAGAGTGGTTGCTATTATGGGCAATCTTGTGAATGTCCTGTGCAGAGAGGTGTTGTAATCAGCTGGAGCACAAGGAAAATCAACCAATCAGAACTTAGTAAGACCTTTCTTATAGGAAAGTGTGCCCAGATGTGTGGGCTCACACCAGCAATAGAATGCCATAGCTGAATAGTGGTAGTTGATAGGACATTTCTAAAAATGGCACCAAGTAATTGAAAAACAAATGACCCATCAATGGCAAACAATTGCAAAATATTTTTTAACTTATTGCAAAAATGTCTGCAAGTGGGAGTAGGTGGAACATGTACATACAACCTAAACCAGCGTATTTGAAGGCACAAAGGTGGCACCCAGGGGAAAGCTCTTGTTTCAGGAGGGATTTCTGCTGAGAACCCCTGCTCTCTACAGCCTCCTACTGGGTGAGACCAAAGGGCTCCCAGCATTGCTCTGACATGCACCTGGGGATGTTTCTCGTGCTGTCCCATGCAAGCACGTCTTCTTTGAAGCTTGTAAACTTTTTCTAGAAGGCTGGCCCTCTCTTGCTTGAGTAAGAAGAGCAAGCATGTTTTCTGCTGCCTGTCCAAAGAGAAATATCAGCTTCAGGGGTAGAAAAAAAAAGGAAAAACGGGTCAAGTGTTAACAGGCCCCACAGCTTCTTAGGCTGGAGGGGCTAGTAGGATTTGGGCTATCTCGGGATCCTGCCATCACACATCCTGGCTCCTGTATTACTTCATTATACTACTAAGTTTGAAGACGGGAGTAAGAAGCAGTTGGGAATAGAAGAAGCAGAAGTAACTTCCATTTGCATGGCTTTTTGGAATTTATAAAGAT
The DNA here is from genome assembly GCF_028885625.2 of Pongo pygmaeus. NCBI lineage: Eukaryota > Metazoa > Chordata > Mammalia > Primates > Hominidae > Pongo > Pongo pygmaeus. The sequence goes on along the minus strand of NC_072373.2, from coordinate 107,511,027 downwards.
TTCATAAGCATGTCCTCGTTTGAACCTCCCAACAACCCTGGGAGCTGGGGAGACATGATCATTCCCACTAAACAAATGAAGAAACTGAACTCAGATGAAGTGTCCTGCTCCATGGAAGATCTGGGTTCATAGCCTGGTCTTGCCACAAATTTTGTATAGCCAGAGGCAAGTCTTTAGTGTCTGTCTCTTCCTCTATAAAGTGTGCAGCTTCGATTAGTTCACCTTAAATGATCTTTTCAGCTCTTATATTCTCCAATTCAACAAATTAAGTAAATAGACCCTTCCCAGCATACAAATCATGCTCAGTGAATGCCCATTCCACACAAATGACCATTCCAGCCAAGGACTCGCATCCCTGAAGCAAGGAAGCATTCAAATTCTCCTCTCCTCCTTGCAGCTGGGGACACTTAGGCACCCACTTCAAACACTAGAAACTTCAGGAACTCTCCTTCCCTGCCATTTATACTGGCTGAGGGCACATTCTTCTACTACACAGGCCCTGTGCAGGGGAGAGGACCTTCAAGCGTGTGGCCAGGGCTGTACTTGGAGGAAATGGCATTCATACTGGAATGCAAAATGACTTTTTCTGTTGGAATCAGATTTTAAAAGCTTCTTGAGTTCTATAATGTTAAGATACTATAGTTAGTTACATTATGAATTAAATTGGCTCCTCTGGAATAGACTGGAAACCTCACTTTCCTATTCATAGGTTTCTCCAAAGTATACATTTTAAGTTTCCTGTGGTTCAGGAGCACAATCTGTCTGTCTACTGCACATTATCCTGACTTGTACTTAACCATCTTTCTTACCTTTCAGGGTTGTATCACCCAGAGTCTCTGGTCCAGAGCCTGGCACATAAGCATACTCAATAAATTATCTTAGATGGCTGCTTTTCCCCCTGTATAACCACTTGCCTCCCTTGCTAAGTTCCTGCATTCCTCCATTCCTCACAGACTAAGCAGTGGTGTGTTCACCTCAGATGATAGATCCAGAGTCGAGTAAAGGGACTAAGGCAGTGTGGTGGATGATGTCCTAATGTTTTGATATCAACACCATGCTCTGCCCCAAATCGCCAGCCTGGCTCCACTGTTAGACACAACACTGGGCTGAGAGGAGTGGGGAGGATTCTTGGCCTATCAGGGTGGCATTTCTTATCTAGTGATAACCTACCATAGAACAAGGAGTAGAAATTGTGTGGGTCTTGAAAGATCAGCATGTCCTAGGCTCAGGATGGTTGCTCTTAGTGTTTAGATATCTATAGAACTATTCCAAAAAGGTTTCTATAAACTCCGATATGAGAAACTCATCTAATATTTCTTTTGTCAATTCTATTTTTGCTTTCTAAGAGCATTCAACATAATAGGAGAAACAGACATTTATAAATAACTCTGATACTGGGCAGACAGATAAGTGCTAGTGTAGATACATGATATACAAATACAGTGGCTTGAGAGACTATTTCAAACTAGAAGATCTTAAAAGGAGTTTTGAAGGACGTGAGATTAGAACCAGGCCTTAAAGAATAACAAATCTTCAACAGAAGACCCTGGGAGAAGGCAAGGGAGGTTGCAGAGAGGAAGGAGAATGGGTAGAGGGCTCAACACAAGTCAGCCAGAGAGGTGGGGCCTGTAGAAGGACAGGTGCATGAAGGATCATGCTGGAAAGGAGGTTGTGGTGTAATTGTGGAGGACTTTGAAAGGCAGGCTTAGGAGTTTGGACTTTACTCCATAAAGATACATTGAAGGAGCTGAAGGAGGGAGTGTTGGGATAGGCCAAGTTGTGTTTCAGGAAGATCATGACAGCATCAGCGTGGAGGATGGACTCATATTGGGTGATGCAAGGTGGGTGCCAGGAATAAGGCTGAGCAAAAGCCTAGGTGGAATGTTTGGGGCATCTAAACCTAGAAAGGGGCAGTGACGTCCAAGCTTCCCATACTCACTTTCAAGGGCCCATTAACTGGATCCTTCATGGCTTCCTCTCCAATGTCATCTGCAAATGCTAATACTGTAACCATTTCGTCCCATTTTGGTCACATCAAACTGCTCATGGTCTCTGGCCCTGCCTGGGTTCCTAGCCCAGAGGGCCTCTCTCTTCTCAGCTGAGGCCAACTTGACCCCCCATCTCCACCTATACTCATACCTACAGGGCTTGTATGCTCAGTTTGGCCCAGCTCCCTTGGTGCAATACTGACATGAGCTAGGAAGACCTGCCCCATGTAGTTTATTTCCAGGTCCTGGCCCTCTTCAGTGTGTCCCAGCCTGCTGGGTCTCACACTGCTCTGCCCTTAGCTATGACAGAAGGGATTTTGACAGCTCATCCAGGCCCACAAAAAGGAGAGACAGAGATGAGACAAAGTGGGTAAGGCTCAGCTACCCACCTTTCCCTGCCTCACAATTCAATTAGGACTGTTCAATCAGCATTGGCCAGTTCTGTGCATGAGCTTACAGGAGATCGTATTTGAAGAGCTTCCCTATTACAAAAAGGCTTTAAATGCAATGACCTAGACCAACTTCTTTTCGATGCAAAAATGGAAAACAGGGTTGGAAAGATTTGTTCTATTTGCTTCCTGGTCAGGCGCCTACAGGGGCCCAGGGGCAGGAGCTTAAGTGTGAGGGAATAGGAACCTTGTCCCAAGGCTTTGGAATTTCCATTCAGTCTGTTTCTGGGTACAGCAGTTGTTCAGTGCAACTTATTTTGAGAAACTCTATAATCCTTGACTCAGAAGGTGGTGGCTTTGTGAATCTATATTGAGCAGGAGGTGGTAAAGCAACCCGGTAGAGCCAAGACAGGGCTGTGGTATGTGGTGGTATTAGGGATGGGGGTGGGATGGAAGCCTTGGCCAGCCTTCCTTCAGGAGAGCTGGGACAGGAAAACAACCTTCATGGCTGCCACCAGGTGCCCAGTCTCCCCTTACAAAAGTCCTGTGAGGTACTTTTTATTTTCAGAAGTCAAACTATACTTTCCTAAAACACCTGCTCCTGACAAACAATGTCTGTTTCAGGATTTATTTTTAGCCAATTTTAGCTGCCACCCAACCCTGCTCCACCCTTGGCAAAGATGTTTAAAAGCTACGGATTAAAGAGGGATCAGGCATCAGGCTCCAGGGTTTACCTTATCAGAGGGAAACACCTAGAACTGCCATATTCCCTTCTCTCCCACATCTCTACAGGGATAGCCAGCCTTTCCCTTGCTTGGCCAAAAGAAACTGTGGCTACTTACACAGAAGAGTGGTAACTGCTTACAGAGTTCCCTCTCCCTATTGATTGTCAGTGGTGGCACTGCCCCAATCTGATTGCACCCAGTAAGCAAGCCCTCCTTTACCTCATTTCCCTCTATTTTGTGTCTTCTGCTTCTCCTAGTCCTAGGCACACACCACGTTTATTCACTCAGTGAGAGGTGGGCATGAGCCAACCAGGCAGTTTTCCAAAGTGCCAACCTATGATAGTTGCTAAAGCATTACTGTGTTCTAAAGCATCACTGGATGTAGTGAAATGAAGAATAGCTTTACCAGAACATCTGTCAAGGAGAACACTGAATTCATTTCATCTATTCATTAAATAAATGTCTATTTGTGCCTATTCCATTCATTCATTCATTCATTCATTCAATCAATAGATACTTGTTTAGCACCTTAAATGATTATGTGCTAGACACTGGTCTAGTCTAGGCATTGGGATATAGTAATAAGCAAGGTAGACAAAGTCTTTGCCATGTTAGAACTTACATCCTAACAGGGAGATAGTCAATATACAAGGATCTTGGGTCAAGTTCCTCACAAATAGACACTGAGATGATTTGGGTTTAGTAATCTGTCATGAAATGGAAATTAAAGGTTATAAAGGTAGTATGGGACCTTGTGGGACTGGAAAAGTTGAACATTCTGGGCCTCAAACAATGGGAGTTAACGTGAAAAGTATATTTGGGCAACAAAGGTTCATTAAGATTTCACAGTTATACAGGAGGACTCAGGCTATGAAAAACATCAGCTTCAAGTTATTACCTCCATACTGAACCCTGTGGCCAGATGGTTATAGGGTAGCCTCAGATGAGTTGAGAGAGGCATGAGGGTGAGGGAACAAAGAAATAGGACAGTACTAAGACATGTGTCTAGGAAAGACTTTTGGGCTACTGGCACATGCAATTGACTGGAAGCAAATAGATTAGAAGCCTACTGTCTTTGAGAGAATTGTGTTGGCAGATAAATCATAATCCTGGCTAAAATAAAAAATACCCTGAAATATAAAACAGCTCTCAGGGCTCCAAATTTGCACTAGCAGCAAGCAGGCTGTGAATGTTGTGTAGTTCCAAGGAAGGCCAACTCAACGATGTTCATTTCAGATGAGACCATGGAGGAAAGTGTACACAGAAGAATCTGCCAAAGGTGGAGCCAGGTACCAGGGAGAGCAATGGACAAGGAAATTTCACCAGAGATCAGAATTAAGATCTAATCCAGAAATTTCCCCTCATATTGGAGCAGGCAGTTTTTACTTGCTTGAAATCAAGCAAGATTTCATCATTGTGATGGACAAGAGACTGCTCTGTAGCTCCCATTCATCCATTCCCGAAAGAGGATTTTAGAATGTCCTGTACTGTTCCTGTGTTTCTACCTCCATGTTGTATTTTGGGTGGTGATTAGTGGAACACAGATAGTTGTTTTGAGTTTCTAAGTCTCCAGACCATAAGGAAGTAGATCCAGACTTGCCAAAAAGAACTGCACACCTCTCAGAGATCCTAGACTTTGAGCTGGATGTGGTGGCTGAGTGGGATTTTTTATTTCGTGGTGTGTGTTTGGGGTTATGTTCTAAGTGTTTAAGTATGGGAAGAAAGGTGTCCACTGATATTTGGTGATCAATTTTGTATTTTTTTTGTAGAGATGGGGTTTTGCCATCTTGCCCAGGCTGATCTCTAACTCCTAGGCTCAAGCCATCCACCCGCCTTGGACTCTCAAAGTGCTGGGATTACAGGTGTGAGCCACCATTGCCAGCTTGTCATGGAGTCTAACATGTAATTGTTTCAAGCATCACCATAATGCTGAACCAAATGCATAATTACCATAATGCATTTGCCTGGCACACAGATAACATTAGACCTAGATGACTAGCTGTTCACCACATATTCATATAGAATTGACATTGGGATTAACTATTTCCGAGCATCCCTTCCATTTGTGTAACTAGCTATCCCCAATGGAATATGAGTAGAAGTGATGTGTATCACTTCCAAGCTTTGATTTTTAAGAAGTTGATGGGGATTATCCACATTCTCTTCTCTTTGTCATCTGAATGCTGGGAATGCTCAGCTTCTAAGGAATACTAGAGCCAAAAGATGGCCCCTAAATGCCACATGAAGGGATACTGCAAATCAGAAACATATACTTTGGACAATTATATGAACAAGAAATAAATTTTCATTTTGTTAAACCACTGAATTTTGTTGTTGTCATTGCTGTTGTTACAGCATTATGGTAATTATGCAGTTGGTTTAGCATTATGGTGATGCTAGAAACAATTACATGTAAGACTCCATGACAGGCTGGGCATGGTGGCTCATACCTGTAATCCCAGCACTTTGAGAGGCCAAGGTGGGCTGATGGCTTGAGCCTAGAATTAGAAAAAAAAAAAATTAGCTGAGTATGGTGGTGCACACCTATAGTCCCAGCTACTAGGGAGGCTGAGGTGGGAAGACTGAGCCCAGGAGGTCAAGGCTGCAGTGAGCTGTGGTGGTGCCACTGTACTCCAGCCTGATGACAGAGTGAAACTCTGTCTCAAAAACAAAACAAAACAAAAGATTCCATGACGGTGAATCAAGCATTTGTTAAACCCATAAGTGATGTTCCTGACAGAAGCATGGTGGACAGAGAAGGCAAATCCATATCCAGATAAACATCTGCTCCAATTAGAACCAAATTGTTGCCCCCTCCATGAAAAGAAATCTAATGTAATCAGCCTTCCAGGCAAGTGCTAGACTGAGACCTCCAGGCCATGGTACTAGATTAAAGGTTTCAAGGTTAGTCACTGCCTCTAAGAAATTGAATACTCAGCAGTGGTGTGGTCAGATCAGCCTCAGTAAAGGAAAGTACTTGTTGAGCTTATCTACGATCTTAATCCTACCACCATGGTGATGTTCATAAACTCCCTGAGAAAAATACTGGAGTGAGTGGGAAAGAGGTTGACTGACATTCTAACGCATGAAATCTTGTACACTATTTGAGAGTCTCCTGCACTGTGGACACCTTTGGGAGAACATTCTCATGGAATAAATATATTTTCACCCATTATGATTAGTTTGTTTATATGTATTTTCCCCAAAACTCCTTGTCACAAATCCATGAAGTTTATTCCTTCCAAGTTCTTGACTGCTTGACCAAACCATTAGCCCTTGTCCATGAATTGGCTTAGATCCAGATCTCAGGTCATTTGTCCTTCCACACAAAGTGCACCATGACAAATACTACTCAAAGCTCTGCATAGTGGAAGGATTTCCCTTCTCTACCGTCCTGCAGGGTCACCCCTGAAGTAGAGCTGTAACAGCAGTCCACTTACTGCTGGTGCCAGAATATTATACAAATCCATCTGTAAACCAGATTATTTTAGGCTGGCATTGCAGGTAGGAGATGATGCAATTGAAATGAGCTCCCTGATTTCACAGGAGATGATTGGATCCTGGAGTGGAAGAGGCAACACTTAGCCACCAGAGGTAGGGCAGGCATGGTTACTACAAAGAACATCAGGGCCAGAGTGGAATCAGCAGGTTTGACCCACAGGAATCACTGGAAGTATTAACCTGATTATGGGTCCCTACGAGCAACATAGAGGGGCAGCTCAGTAAATTCCTTCTTTGACTGGGTAATCAAATAAACTGGAGGTCTGACAAACATAAGCCTGACACAAATCACCACGGTAGAGAATCTAGACCAGAATCAATTCAAAGACCCAGAGCTCCTTGAGTAAAAGAAAGGCTGGGCCGAGATTGCTGGCTCATGCCTGTAATCCCATCACTTTGGGAGGTCAAGGCAGGTGGATCACGAGGCCAGGAGTTCAAGACCAGCCTGGCCAACATGGCAAAACCCCATCTCTAATCAAAATACAAAAATTAGCTGGGTGTGGTGGTGGGCACCTGTAATTCCAGCTACTTGGGAGGCTGAGGCAGGAGAATCACTTCAACCCGGGAGGTGGAGGTTGCAGTGAGCTGAGATCATGCCATTGCACTCCAGCCTGGGCGACAAAAGCAAGACTCCATCTCAAAAAATAAAAATAAAAAAAAAAAGGCTGAAAACACTACAGAAAAAACTCTGAGATAGTGTCACAAGCATGTACTACAAATCTTTCTATCCTTCCCCATGGAGGCCCTCCTACAGCCATTTCCCAAATAACTGTGCACTGGGGGAGAGGAAATTCTCAGACCTTTTCAGAGTTTATTGAACACTAGCTCTAAGCTAAACTCTGAGGACCCAGAACATCACTGTAACACACCAGTTAGGGTGGGGGGCTTTGGGGAATGGGTGTTGTGACTTAGAGACTTTTATTTTTTCACTCTCTCAAAGGTATCAGGGTAGATGGCTTTAGATCAGGCTTCCAGCCTGACCAAGATAGTGAGGAGGAAATACATGGAATTTACATCCAAGTCCTTATCACAGCAGTCCCAGTAGGTCCACAAACACATCCTGTAGTTTCCCCCCAAGTTCCTGAGTGTATATTGGTAATAAAGATACCGAAACACTAATAGAATCTTCATGTTTCTCCCTGACCTGTAGAATGCAGGCTATCACAGTAGAAAGAAAGTGGAATCCTTGGAACTACCCAACCAAAATAGTGGACCAAAGCAATGCCCCATTTATGGTAGAATCACAGTAGAACCACCATCAAAGCCTTGAAAGAGGCAAGAAGGGTGACCCCCACTATATTCCCATTTACTAGGACAAAGTTAAGGGGTAAATAAGTGGGGTTCCGCATGATCAATACATTCCAACATTCCTGTCTCCCTAAATCATTGGATTCTTTCCTCTACATTATACCAAAGAATTACCATTGTTGCTGATGAGAAATCTGCTGTACTTTTTTGTCTGTTCCATAACTTTTAGAAATTTTTATTATTTTTAATGTTTTATAGTTTATCTATAATGTGGAGTTTACAAATCTATCATTTAACACTTGATGAGCTTTATGAAACTAGATACTAATTTCTTTCTTCAGTTCTAGAAACATTTCCACGATTCTATCTTCAATTACTGACTCTTTCCCATTCCCTTAATTCTCTCTTGAAACTCTTATTACACTATATTAGAGTGTCTCTCTGTCTTTCAATTTTTCTTTCAGGTTTTCTATCTTTTAATTCATTGTGCTGAAACTCTAAGAAAATTTCATCAGTTCTATTTCTCAGGTCACTCATATTCTCTTCAGTTCTGTCAAATCTTAATTTTAACCATTTCTTATTTAAATGCTGTATTTTTCATTTTAAAGATATATTTCTGTTTTTATCTCCATGTTCTTGCTTCATAAATCCTGTTTTTCTTCTGTGGGTGCTACTCCATCCTTTATTTCTTTAAGAATTTTCAACATATTTTAAAGTCTTTTTTTCAGATTATTCTGTTATTTGTATTTTCTCAGGTGTGATTTTCCAGTTGGTTGTGTATGGTGACTCATGGTGCTGACTTTCCTCAAATGCTTTATTAAGCTCAAATTCTGAGCTTGTCTTCCATGGCACTTTTTAACAGTTTTATTAAGATAAACTTCATATACCACACAAGTCACCCATTTAAAGTATAACTCAATGGCTCTCGGAATATGTAAATATCTGTGAATCTACCACCACAATCAATTTTTCATGACCCCTTCCATGACATTTTATTCCATATGTATCCCTGGACTATGATGGCCTCACTGTACAGCACATTTGCAGTTTCGATGCACAGCACCAAAGTAGGGCTTTTGTTTGAAGCTCGGCTCAAGACTCAGCCTCTGAGAAAATAGAATACTGAGCTCTGAACTCACCACAAAGGTCTATGCCTGAGTATTATGCAGGTGACTTTTCTTTCTTAGCCTCTGGTAGGCACCTCGTTTTTGTGTGCAATTCCAGAAAAGAGGACAGAGCTATTCCAACTTCCTTCTTTAGGTATCCACTTATTCAGGGATTCTGGTTCAGGCCCTTTGCCAATAATAGGACTTCCAACTAGAACAGTGGCCTCTATCCTTGCTTGGGTGTTGAAACCATGGCCTTGATGATGCTTATGTGTTTCCTCTTCCCATGGATCATGAGGCTCCAGTCTTTGCCTGTGACTGTAAGTTCCTTCCATATATTTTTTTTCTCCTTTTCTTAAGGGTAGAAACTTTATTTTTGGTCCATGAAGACATTTCTTCCTAGCGTTTTATGTATGGATGGAGTTTTAAATACTTGATTTGTCATATCGTATTAGTCCATTTTCACACTGCTATAAAGAAGTGCCTGAGACTGGGTAACTTATAAAGGAAAGGTTTAATTGACTTACAGTTTAGCATAGCTGGGGAGGCCTCGGGAAACTTACAATCATGGTGGAAGGGGAAGCAAGGCACCTTCTTCACAAGGTGGCAGGAAGGAGAAGTGCCGAGCAAAGGGGGAAGAGCGCCTTATAAAACTCTCAGATCTTGTGAGAACTCACTCACTGTCACAAGAACAGCATGTTCACAGGAACCGCCCCCCATGATTTAATTACCTCCACCTGGTCTCTCCCTTGACACATAGGGATTTATGGGGATTATTGGAATTACAATTCAAGATGAGATTTGAATGGGGAAACAAAGCCTAACCATATCACATATATAATGTGGAATGGAAGTGTGAGGTTCAGCCTGTGCTCAATCCACCCTTGTGCCATAGAATTGGTAAATGCCCTTTTAAACAATCTTCCAGCTGTCCCCTCAGGTGCTCAGGATACTTACCTTGTCCTTGACTCCCCAGGATGCTTCCACTAGGGTACCCCATACTTTGAGCCATCATCCCTACAAGACAGGCTCTCTGGGAGCAAAATGTGTTTGCAGTTTTGATGCAAGGCCCTCTACAGAGCTGAAGGACCAATCTTATGTCTCCAGTACACTTACAGGTCAGAACTATTCCTGTCCTTTAACCCTGCTCCTGTAGCATGGGAAAGCATATGCAGGGGACCTCGTAGCAGGCTGCTGTCTATCTTCATCTACACATCCTTCTCTCTGGCCTGCTAAGATAGAAGGAGCACAGAGAATCTCATTAAAGCTGCACCTGTGATGGGATAGAACATCAAACTAGGAAGGAAACATGGGATTGTAACTGATTCTATCACTAACTAGCCCTGAGGCCTTGGGAAAACCACTTTGTTGTCTCAGCTTCTAAAATGGGAATAATGATAACAGCAGTTTATTATGGCAAATTGCTGTCCATTTTATTCATGCAGCAAGTATTTCAGAGACAGCCTGCCTTGTGGAATGGACTGAGTTCTGGTCTCATCTCTGTCACCAACTCTAACTCATTGGGTGACTTTGGGCAACTCAAACAAGATGGAAATTCTAGGAGCAAAGATTTCAGCTAAAAGAAAACTAAAACATTTCTAACAGAGCTACCTAATGATAGGCTGGGCTGTATTGGGAAATGGCATAAGCACATCTAATATTTATTCAGCAATCACTTTACTAAGCTATTATACTAAGTGCTTTACATGCCTTGCTTCATTTAATCTTCACAGTAATCCTATGTGTTAGATACTTTTACAGATGAGGAAATGAGCTCAAAGAGGTTAAGTAGCAAGGCTAAGATCTGACCCCAAGATCCATGAAACCAGGCCGAGTACACTTAACCACTCTGCTGCTTTGCCAATGGAAATGCTCAGAAGAAGCTGGAAGACCATTGGCAGGCAGTGGAGAGATCATAGCAGCAATTAGGTAGGCTAGACGACTGCTCAGCCCTGAGGTTCTAGGACTCTTGCTCCTTCCAGGCTCAGTTTCCTGGAAAATAAGAGTTAAATGTGATTTCTAGGGGCTCCTCACCATTCTAAAATCCTGTGACTCATGTGCTAGGGACAGAGGGCAACAGAAAAGTAATGTCAGATGTACTCTCTGATGTCCCAGAGTATAGTTGGGAGGGCGAGTCATATGCACACAACCCCCATGACCCAGTGCTCTGTTGTATGGGAAGGGAAAGTCAGTGGGGTGGATGGAAAGTGTTGGAAGGAATGAGCATGGGGGCTTGGAATGGCAGGGTCTAAGTAGGTGCCAGGGAAAGGAAGCAGAAAGTACATGTTTGAAAAGCCAGAGGTGTTTCCCTTTGAAAGCTTAGCTGCTACACAGAGCAGCTCTATCCATGCCTTGACAGCTCCCAGACCCAGCTGTCAGAGGGCACCTTTCACTCTCTTTAACCAGCTGAAGTGCCCTGGCTGTCCTGAACTCAACACCTCCACACTCTCAGCTCTCCTGCCTGAGCCTGACATGGGAGGCAGAGCGAAACGCCACCATCATTTTAGCTGCGCCCTCCCACTCTCAGAGAACCTCCCACTCCCACTGGGTTAAAGGCTGCTATACATGTTAAAATACGGACCCCAACATGTGTGAGTATGTGTGTAGTAATGTTTTATTTTCCTAAAATCTTGAGACTGTTTTAGAGGGTAGGGAAGAAGACAGACAAGTTAGTGACAGGGAAGTCCTTGATTAACTGTTTCTTTCCACACTTTAATTTCCTTTCCCATAGAAAATTCAAATAAAACTGGGGGGCTGTCACAGTTTGTCAGTGGTGGTGGGGGGATGGGAGGCAGGATGTCTTGGAAACACAGGGGGACATAGGGACATGATAGTAGCTACAAGCTTGGATATTTCCCAAGCAGGGTCTTCAGAGCCACTGTCTGGGGAGGAGAGCTCTTTGGATAAACCGTTGTGTCTGTTGGAAAGTGGTCATGCTTTCATGCTCAGTGTAAGTTTCCACTGGTGCTGTATTTCACCATGCACAGGCAGCACAAGGAGAGGAAGAAAATGCCCTTTTGGAAACTAGTTTGTAGATAAAGTGAATCAGCAAAAGACAAGGTAGAATCCAGAAAAATAAGAAAGAACAACTTCAGTTCAACATGGCAGATGTTTTCCAGCATCTCTTGCCTGCCTAACGTTGTCCTAAATGTTGCAAGGCACAAGGTCTGGAGGGAAAGATCTATCCAGGTAGTCAAGACACACACAGGAAACCACAGGAATTTTTAAAAATCCCTATAAATGCTGGCAAGAATACTATCAAATGTCAGAATGTTTTTCCCTACACACGTATACTTGTTCTAGCAGTGAAGGATAGCTACTAACCATGATGCTCCAGGCCTGGTCTGAATGTCATACTATTGTAGAATGAGGAAAGCTACATTTCAAAAAGGAATCATTGGCTCAGTCTGGATTCTCCAGGAAGCAGGCCTGAGGCAAAGGCTGATGTGCTAACACATCAATAGAGTGTATAGTCTTGGGGCAACAATAGGGCATGAGGCAAGAAAGACAGGTAACGAGGCAGACTCAATAGGAAGATGTGTCATCAAGCAGGACACTGCTAAGTGTCACTGGCTGCTCAATCCACAGGACCGCACCCTTGAGTAGCCCTATCATCCAGATCTCAGAACCACCAGGGGAGTGGGACAGGGGTGGAGACAAACCCACTGATCAGAGATTTGCCATGTGTTGCATTAGGCCCACATTTCAAGGTTGCCCATGTGTTGGGGAAAGTACTGAGCAGGGTTCTACCACTGCTTCCTTAGGGAAATCATGGGGGAAGTCAGATGCAGTCAGCTGCACCCATGTGAAATTGATCCATATGGTTTCCAGACAGCTGGAAGAAGAGGCAGGTGAGGCAGAGAGGATCTGTAGTAAAGCAGAAAAGAGTCTACCACACCCATGATCCCTCTACTGCATAATAATTGTCTGACCACAGCTTTCCTCTCTGAATCCCCAGGTCCTGGTGCTGCATGAGGCATACAGCAGGCCTGAATCTTATGTTTGTTAAATAAGTGAATGGAATAAATTTTGTTGAATGACTAAGACCTAAAGCCTCTTAGTCATTCCTGACTTCTTCCTACCACCATCCCCCACCCCATACCTGACCAGTCACCAAGTCCTACTGCCTGTGTCCCTCTCCCAGCCCCACCAGTCTTCCCTGTCTCACCTGCTGCAACTCTGAAGTGTAACTCTAAAGTGTAGCCCTGATCATCCCACTCCCGACACACAAAGAAACTCAACAGGTCATTACCACTTACAGAGTGAAAGCGTCCAGCATCCCCCACTGTGCATCCCACCTCTTGGCCTCACTCCCTCAGGGCTCCTCCCGGCTCCTGGAACATACCAGTTCCATATCGGTTCTGTTGCTGGTGTTTGTTTGTTTGTTTTAATTTGTGTCATTTTCTCCCACCGGGAAGTCTTCTCTTCTGACGTAGGAAATCTTATTCCTCTTTCAAAGGCGATTTCAAGCGCCACCAACTCTATGAAGCCCTTCCTGAGCTCTTCCTCCTCTCCAGGTTCTCCCCTTCCTCTGAAGACCTTCAGTGCCATTTTTTCCTCTTACCACACTGAGCACTGCTCCCTGGTAATATAGCATTGTTCCCCTCCTCTACAAGGTCCCGAGTGGTTGAGGGCAGGATTCTGTCTTACAGATATCCTCCCAAACGGTGCCTGCCTGTGGCCCTGACATGGTGCGCAGTGGGCGGTCATCACACTGGGATGTGTAAGAAGAGTTCATGGGGGAAGCCTTGCCTCCCAATTCACTCTAGTGCTCCGCCATTCCCAGAGGCCGCAGCTGGTGGGCCATCTGCTATCACACAGTTGACTGCCAGAACCCTGGGGTGGGCACCTCCTGCTAACCATATCCCATTTAAAGGTGACAGTCTGAGCTCAAACAAAAAAATTTTCCCAGGCATGAGGATTGCAGAAACTGAAAGGCAGCTCCTGGCAGCCACCCCAGGGGAACACCAAATTTAGCCCAAAAGTTGAATATAAATATATTTTAAGTGTGTTAATTTCAAAAATAGCATCATTACATTAAAATAGTTTACAAAATTAAGAGAATTAAAGCACCCCCACCAATCCACCAAATTGCTTTCATTTTTATTTGTTTCCCTCAAGTCTTTGCTCTTATAAATGCCTTTTTTTTTTGAGATAGGGGTCTTGCTATGTTGTCCAGCCTGCCCTGGGACTCCTGGGCTCAAGTGATCCTCCCACATCAGCTTCCCAAATAACTGGGACTATAGATGCGCAGTACCATGCCAAGCATAAATGCCTATTTTGCACATCGTAATCATGCTACACATACAATTTTGTGTCTTGCCTTTTTACTTAAGAATATATGATGAGCACTTAAGAGAAGTATAAGGCAGGTTTAAATCCCAATCCTACTGCCTAGTAGCTGTGCAAGTTACTGAATCTAAGTCTCAGTTTCCTTATCTGTAAAATGGGGTCAAATAACCTTGAAGGATTACTGTAAGGATGAAATAGCAATTCATAAAATCTCTTAGCACAATGCCTAGAAAATAGCAAGCACTTAATAATTGAAGGTGTATTTCATTATTACTATTAAAATATGTGAGGGTTTTTAAATTGACTTTTCCCCAGCCAACTACACCCTACACAAGTTTTTACAATGGTTTCAAATGTGCAATTTTACCTCAAACCTTTGTAAATGTAAACCCCTCCAGGTTATATTTTATCACATTTAAAGACAAGTCCCAAGAAGGTATAAAATAACTTTCTATCCTGCCCTGAATCCCCCTGTTGGCTGAACAGCAGCTGCTGCTGGAGGGGATTTAGCCTTGGCCAGGCTGCAGAGCCCAGGGCGATGAACACTCCTGAAAGGTTCCTGCATGGTTCTCACTTTCTCTGAGAAACCCTTTGTTAGCAAGTACATGCACGCAGTCCCATAAGGGCCTTGAATCAGGGTAATGGAAAATTCAGTCAGATTGAAGGGACTGAGGGGGCTTAAGCCTTGTTTCCAAGCCGTGGCCTCCCCCGGGGCTGTGCTGCCCTTAGCTGAAGGTGGAGATAGATAAAGAAAAGCATTAGCCTCCAACCCCCAAATCATCTCCCCACCCGCTGGCTTGATGAGGTGCTTAGAAGTCTCAAGGTTGTCATTCCTTTGGTTTAAGGCTTTGAAGGTACTGTATCTATAAACATCATATATATTGCCACCAAGAGCTTGACTCAGTTTATTCATCTGCACCTCTGTAATTTTCATAATGGGCCCCACAAGAGTACAAGAGCCTGCTTGTACTCTATCCAGGACTCTGTCCTAGTGCCTTGCTTAGTAACCCAGCTACTAGGATGAAGCTCCGCTCTGCCCATGTCAGACTCCCTTCCCTGAGTCTGGAAGTCCAGTTCCAAATCCAGATCAGGGTCTGGGGCCCTACTGCCAGCTGAGACATGTCCCCAACAGTGCCTGCCTGCCTGTCTGGTGTCTTACACAACTTCCACGGCCTGGCTTCCCTGCTATGTGCTCCTCCACCCTCCCCATTCCCCACCTCTCTGTGTACTTGATGTTTTGCTGCTTTGACTTCCCTGATGCTAAGGCTACTCTGGGCCATGCCCTGCTGGCTCTCTCCCAGCCCCTGTGGATATAGTCTTCTTCCAACAAGCCTGGACTGGACTCCCTTCTGTCCCCGAGCACCCCTGCATCCCCTCTCCTGCCCTACCCCATGGAATAGGCCTAGTTTAGAAGGCCCAAAGTGTGTTATCAGAATTGATACTGGTGGATTCTAACAGTCTTCCTGATCATGAAAAAAAAAAAAAAAATAGGGCTTTTAGAACTTAACATGTATTTTCTTGTTTTAATTCAGATCTTTTACATATGCCCCTTCTGCTTCCTTGAGTAAAAAGATTACTGTCCTTTGAATTTTTTGCAGAAAGAGATATGTGTGTTTTGCTACAGTTGGTGCCAAACCGTGCTGTTTTAGTTACTGCTTGAATTCTGTCTTTCAAAAATGTTGGACTAAACTGAGATAAGGGACAGCTGTATTCTGGAATTTTCTGGAAGGAATTTAGATTCACCGACCTGGGTTCCTCCCCTGCGGTTCAGTGCCTGGCTTCTAAACTGTCACATCTCAGCTTCAATGTTACCTCCTCAGAAAAGACTTTCCGCTGCCCTATCTGAATACCAGAATCTCTCAGCCCACCTTTGTTAACCCTTGTTCCCTTCATGACACTTGTCACAATTTATTTTATTTAGCCCTGGGTGTGGTGAATCACACCTGTAATCCTAGCACTTTGGGAGGCTGAGGCGAGTGTACCACTTGAGGCCAGGAGTTCAAGACCGGCCTTGCCAACATGGCAAAACTCCATCTCTACTAAAAATGGTGGTGCATGCCTGTAATCCCAGCTACTCGGGAGGCTAAGGCACAAGAATCATTCAAACCAAGGAGGCGGAGTTTGCAGTGAGCCAAGATCGTGCCACTGCACTCCAGCCTGGGCAACACAGTGAGGCCCTCTCTCACACACACACACACAAATTATTTTATTTGTTTATTTGTGCTAGAGTGCCTTCCCCACCAAACTGTAAGATCCAAAAGGCAGGAATCATGTCTGGTCTCTAAAATTATACTCCTAAAGCCTAACATAATGCCCACCTGAAAATAGCTGGTCAATAATTCTTTGTTGAGTGACAATATTTTCCACTTGCAACAATAAAAAACTATAGACTCTACCTATCTCTGATGATCATCAAGTGACCAATGAAAGGAAAAATCCTTAATCATATTCTACTTAAAAATCTAGGTTTTTAAAAAATCTGTTTATTATCAAGGACCAACTGCAGGGGCTTCCAAAACTTCCTGAGGACTGGGACGTGGGCAGTTCCCTCCAGCCTCGCTGTTTTCCTGATTTCCACATCACGACAGCAATCCTTCAAGATGCCTGCAAGGTGCCTACTGTCCTTGTTCTTTTGTTTTTCTCTCTGGTATCACAATTTGCTATTAGGAAAAAATCTGAAACCCATTCATACTATGATTTTACATAGGAGTATTATTAGCATTTAACCACTTAAACACTTGAGCCATTGGAATGAAACATTCTGGTCTTATCTAGCACTGGAGGAAGGAATTTAAGGAAATGGGCCTAAAGAGGCCTGCAACTCAGAGTGTGTTCACTATATTACCAACCAGCTTATGCTCTTTAGTGATGAAGTTTTGAAGGGAGGGAGAAAGAAAGAAAATGAGAGTAAACATACATGAGGTTGAAATCTTACTATAAGTTCCTTAGTTTTTGCAGTCCAGCATAAAATGAACTGTTAAATGTTAATGACTATGTTTATAAAAATGTGAGATGGACTGTTTTTTTTTTCTAGGAGAAAAAAATGGGTTCCGAGTGCTTTCTCTAGTTGGACTACTGCAGTATCTCTGGGTGGAGCACCTTATCCTCAGACAGAGGCCAGGTGTACTCCTAAGTCTCCATATTGGTGTCATAATATGCGTTCTATGATCTCTTTGTAAGACCTTTTTTAAAAAGCTTTCCTGCCCTGATAAACAAGACTGATTGGTAGTTAAGATTACACTTCTGTTTGTCTTTCCTAATCTTCTCTCAGAAATGACACCCATTTGTTGGTGAAAGGTTAAGTGGCCGGTCCCTTGACCCTTTGTTTGGAGCAACAGTTATTTCTCTTCTTCCAAATAGATGAAATATCAATAGGGAGCCAGTGAGAAGCAGCCCCACTCTCAGGGAGCTCTCCTGGGGGTCAGTTTACGTATCTGTAAAATGGTAATACAAAAACCTATTTCACAGACTCATCCTTGGGGTCTATACTTCCCTAAAGCCTTCTCATTTTTTAGGTCCAGGTCAGGTCTCCCCTCTTCTCTGTGTAGTTTCTTAGTCTTTTGTTTTGTTCTGTTTTGTTTTATTTTTTATGTATCACCTCCTGGAGACTGTGGTTCCTAGAATTGATGATAAATGAATTCCTGTTTAATTCTATTCTAATTGTTAGAATAGAATAATGTGAGTTAATCTGATCACACTAGGCAGATTGTGGGCTTGATAAAGGGAAGTTCTGGAATCATCCCTCAACATCCCATTTTCAAATACTGTGTATTCAAAACAATAACAAAAATAACCAGATAATAACAACAATTACCATGTAATGACTGTTATTTCCCAAGCACTCTGCTAAACTCTTTACAGTCAACTCAGTTAACAGCCCTATGAGGTACTTAACAGCTCAGTTAACAGCCCCGTGAGGTAGGTATTAATGGGGCCCAGTTTACAGATGAAGAAACCAGCGCTCAGAGATTGTCTTGCTGGAGTCCAGATGTAAGTTAGCAACTGGAATTTTAGCCATTGCATGCCTGACTTTAAAGCTCTTTGCATTACTGGCTTACTGATGGGTATAGTCCAAGCGCTCCCCTCCCCACCAAGTCTGCCATCCTTCTCTTGTAGTCACAGCATGAAGTGGACAACAAAAGAGAGACAGATGTGGAGATAGATTTTATTAAGACAGATTACACATTTTACTATATTTTTCCTTTCTAAAACCCTCACCATCAAAGATTGATCCCACAGAATTTCTAATTCAAGAACACTCATTTCATAAAACATTTCAGAGCTAGAAGGAGAGAAAATATTAATGCTAGGCAATAGATTAAAAGGTCCCCTCCAGGGACCTGGGATGATCAGACATTCCTTCCTAAATGGCATCTTAGTCACTTTCCTCCACTTCTCCACTCTCATTTTTCTTTCCACCCAACAATAGCATCCAAGTGTCAGCAGAGGGCCCAGAGATGGGCAGGTGAGTCAGAGGTTAAACCTCCTTCTGAGCCTTTACCTTCCTCTGTCCCAACCTCTTGTGCCTATCTGTTTAGGTTAATAACTGCCAGACAGCCAGAGAGGAGAGCAGGAAGACACAAGTTTCTCTGTGGTTTCCTTTCCTTATTTCAGGACTTCCCTAGCCTTTAGTCATCCTATCAGCACCCACACACACACACACGTGCATTTTAATAATGTAATAATCTCTCTATAAGTCCCAGTATCCAATTCCAAGCATCCTTTACCTTCATCCAAAACAATAGCAACCCATTATGTATCCAGTGAATAGAGAAACCAGGCCAGTCCCTGGGGAAGGCAAGGCTTTTCTACAGCCCCCACTTGGCAGTCTCATTAGGGGCACTAGGGAGACATAGGAATCTCTGTGCTCTTTAAATAAAGGCCCTGCCAAGAGAGCTGGAGATTCCCCTACTATTTCCATGTCCCTGCTAAAGCCTCCAGGAGAGAGCGATCTGGGGGCCTCCATAGCTGTCATCACACCTCCTCTTGGCACTAAGTTGGCAGTCAGCAAAGGAAGTAAATAGGAGGGGAAAATAGTTTTCCAGTGTTTTCTCTCCATTTTTATTTTCATCTTCACAGCAGATTTTTTTTTTTTTTTCCACAAGGGGAATCTGAGAAGTACGATGCTTTCTTTGTTTTAACAAGGCCTGGGGAAATTCCACTGGCCTCAGTGGCTGATGATCTGGTCAGGGTTCGAGAGAGGACAACAGCTTCTTGGATATTCCTGTTGATAAGGCCTTCAGGGAATGGCTGGGTGAACAGCCAAGGGAGAAAGGGAAGGGATGGTTTCTATCATTGGATTGAACTGTAAAGGAGCTGCAGGGTGACAGATGTTGGCAGGAATTCCAGTGGAGTTTGTGTGTACAGTGACTCCCTAGCAGAGCTGACACCTTCAAAGGCTAGGTGTACACCCTGGCAGAAGGAAAGGTTGCAACATCACCAAGTTGGGGCATTTGCCAGAGGTACGTACCAAGGCATTTGTAAAGTTGAGGCTGCTGGTAAAGTTCCAAGAAGCCCTTTTTAAGACTGAGTAGAGGGAGGAGAAGCCAAGGGCAACCCAAGGCCATCTCACCACTACTCCAAGGAATGGTCCATGGAGACAACAGATTCAAGAGCAAATATAATGCAAGTTCCTTGATTCATGCTCTCTATTGGCTGGGAACTTTGAGCTCTTCCTTGGAGGAGGGAGGGTAATCAGGTCAAGGAGGTAGGAACTTAGAGAACGCATTTGGTATGTTGCTGGTATGTAGAGAGAGAGTCATTCTATCCCTCTGGCTATCCCTTCCAGGCCAGCTTTTGCCATGCTTCCCTTCTTTCCCTCTACCCTGTTTCATGAGTAATCTGAAAGGCTTCGTATACTGGGTAGAGGGTGGGGAGGGAACTGCAGTCTGGGTGGGTAGTCATGTCTCTTACTATCCCAGAGCCCTGGTTATAGTTTCTAGAATTAATGAGCAACGTCATTGAGACCCGGGGCTCAAAGGAGCCAAGCAGTGATGACAGTGAGAAAGCATCAGTTCAGAAGGGACATGTCTTTCCTCTCTGAGCCTCCTTTTTTCCCACCTGGTCCTGGTCCTCCCATAAAGGAGGGTCACACTGATAGGTCATCTGACCTTGCCTTGCTGCTGGCCTTACTAAGACGTCGCTTGTCGCTATGATAGCCATGGGGAAGGCGGTGACCTGGTGAGACTCCATTGGGCACCTCAGGCTTCTGGCCGTAACGAACCTGGATGAAACCTTCCCCAGGAGTCTGCTCCTGACCTCGTACTTGCTCAGTGGCCAGGTTGTCTGTGTTTTGTTGGGAGGCCATATTATTGCTGAAGGGATTGAAGAATTTTCCCCCAGGGCCATTCTCCAGGCACTGATTAAAGTCAGGGGGTGGTGTGCAGCTCTGGACTATGCCCACAGAGGGGCCAGAAAGCTGGCACTTAGCCATGTGCTGCCGCGGTTTGACAAATCGCTGTCTGATCTTCTTCCAGCCCAGGTGGTAGAGCTCAGCCAGGCTAAGGAGGAGGGACAGTGCAGCCACAGCCAGCATAAAGACAATGAAGACATTCTTCTCTGTGGGCCGGGATACGTAACAGTTGACCGGGTGGGGACAGGGACTCCTGCGGCAGACGTGCAGGGTGGTCAGGAAGATTCCGTAGATGAAGTACTGGCCCACAATGAAGCCCACCTCCATGGTGGTGCGGATCAGGATGCTGCACACATAGGTGTTGAGCAGAGTACCCTGGAGGGCAATCCTTCCATTTCCTTCCTCCCAGCAGGACAGTTCTGCCTTCTCTGCCACCGGGTACTCGTAAGAGTCAGAGCCCCGGACCTCTTTGGCCCTTTCGGCCTCCCTTAGCTTGCGCTTCTCCTGCATGCGCACAGTGTGCATGGCGTGGCCCATGTACACCAGAGAGGGCGTGGAGACGAAGATGATCTGCAGCACCCAGTAGCGAATGTGGGA
The DNA here is from genome assembly GCF_028885625.2 of Pongo pygmaeus. Taxonomy (NCBI): domain Eukaryota; kingdom Metazoa; phylum Chordata; class Mammalia; order Primates; family Hominidae; genus Pongo; species Pongo pygmaeus. The sequence goes on along the minus strand of NC_072373.2, from coordinate 107,489,829 downwards.
GATGGGGAAAGCCTGGTCGTAGCAGACGTTCTGGCAGCCAGGCTGAATCGTATCACACCGGAAATCAGCCTGCTCATCCCCCCAGGAAGACTCAGCAGCTGTGCCCAGCACGAGCATACGGAATATGAAGAGGACAGTGAGCCAGACCTTGCCTACCACGGTCGAGTGCTTGTGTACTTCCTCCAGGAAATTTCCCAGGAAGCTCCAATCGCCCATCTTGGCACAGCCAGGGAACAGATGCCAAAACTTCTGCAAATGGGGGAGAGAGAAAGAGAGAAAAGGAGAAGGATGTTCTGTGAAGGTCTGGAATGTCTATCATGTTCTGGGATTCCACTGATCCATCCAATGGATTCTTTAAGAAAATGCAACTTAGAAGTCAAAGCAACCAAGGAAAAGCTCGCTCTCCTTTCCCAGCAAAAATAAAAAGAAAGAGAAGATTCAAAGTAGCCATATTAGCAAAATTAGAGCATGGCTCCCACACTTTAACGGATCTAGACATCGTGGTGTGTGTTACAATATGGATTCTGCTCTTGTCTCAGTAATTCTACTTCAGGAGGTCTGGGATGGCCCCCAGGAATCTGGATTTACAACAAGCAGCCCAAGTAATTCTGATGCAGGCAGTGAGGGACCGCACCTGGAGAAACACGAGTATTAAAAAGAACACAGTACTGGGGTCTGCAAATGTGACTCTGGGCATTTACCTCACTGAGTCTGTTTCTTCATTTATCAAATGAGGATGGGAATAGCTGCACCAGAGAATTCTGAGGATTAAATGATATGAGGTGTGTGATATTCTGAAAATCATTCCACAACTGTTCCAAATGTTTAAATGGCTGTTGCTTGGAAAAGGAATTTTTTTATGGCTGCAGAGGGCAGAACTAGATGGAGGAGGAAAGAGTGAGGATGGGATTGGCAAATTTGGCCCCTCAGGAAGCACTCTGCAAAAATCAGAACCATCCAGCATGGACCAGCTGTGTTGGGAGGTGGCAAACAAAAAGTGTGCTTTGGTCACACCAGCTAACGGTATCACAGATGAGTGCTCACTTCCCCTGGCTGGTAAGGCAATGTTGATCTCCCATGCCTCAATGCAACACAGCCATTCCAGCCACACAGCTCAGCTCACCCTGCTGCTAAGTTTCTGTGTCTCATTTAAACAAGGTTCCCACACACAGATCTGCCCACCCCCATGTCCAGAATAAATGTCCCAAAACTTTATGTTCTTTACAAAATCCTCCCTCATCTGGCCCTTGTCTGCTTTTCCAGCCTGTTCCTGCCTGTCCACATGAGTTCCTTTTGTCCAGCCATGCCAGGTCTTCCCAAATGCCCTCCTTCTGTACCCCTACATGTCCCCTCACCCCTAGCTGAATCGCATTAACCTTTCAAAACTTAACCCAGTCATTGCCTCCTCCAACCCTCCCTCCTCCCTCAAGCTGAGCCTCTTCAGCTCCTGTAATGGCCCCCGGGACACTTACTCGTCTCCCAGTGCTTGCCGCCTTGTGTTGTAATCCTCTGCCTGTCTGTGTTCTCCCAGTAGGGACTGTTTGAAAATGGAGACTGTTTCTTCTTCTGTATCACCAGAGCCTGGCCCAGAGTAGGTGTTTAATACATCTTAGTTGAGTGAAGGAAGGAGGGGCTGACAGGCACTGTTGTTTCCTACCCAATAGAAAACCAATTCCCTGTTTCTTGCCTGCCTCCCATTGGCAGGGTGAAAAAGCCAGGTATCACTTTCTCAATCTCCTCTGCAGTTAGTTCTGGTAGGTGAGGTATGGGCAGAATCTAAAGTAGAGGGAATGCTCCAGAAAAGGTTTTTCTACCCCCAAGTAAATGGAGAGAGCCTCACTCACAGTGCTCCCATCCCCCTGTGAACAAGAGGGAACCTCACTCACAGTGCTCCCATCCCACAGTGAATAGGAGTGAGCCTCGCTTACCCCCACTGCTTCCTGCCTATGGACAGAGTTGTATGAACCAAGATGTCTAAGGCTGTCCAGAGAATCTCAGAAATGTCAACCAGTGCCCTGAGGCCTCTGAAGCAACTCTTGAGGCTCCCTACCTCCAGAATTCTTACTTAGTGAATAATGAATGTTCTTACAGTTTAAGCCTCTAACCATTCCTAACCAAAAGGATGACAAAGGTCTCGGAGAGAATGGAGCATAAATATTCCTTTCTTAGAATCATAAAACCTTAGATTTGGGTGGGACCTTAGAGGTTTGTCAAATTCAAACTTTGACCTTCATATCTTTGCTGCCAACGTGCTCCTGGTTTCTGTATGAACATTCTTCATGCTTATGGGGAAAGATGGGGTCAGGGTGGTGCATTTCATAGTCCAGGCTTCCTCAGCTCTTGAGTTGATTGTTGCCTTGACAGGACCAACATCCTGGCCCTGTCTTCTCTCAGACCCCAGGTCCCCAACCTTGAGAGTATACAGAGTCCCTAAGAATGAGGGAGTTCCTGAGTGAGCGGAAAGCGTCTTATCTCTGCTCCTTTCTATATCAAAGACCCATCCAGGTCTTGAGACCTTTCCTGTCATTTGTGATCAGACATCTGCCCCATTTCCTTAGGTGGTGAAGCGCCCCCTCTTTCAGCCTCCAAATGTGGAAAATTGTGGAGCGTGTGCTCAAAAGGAAAATGGCTGATTAGATAAGAGTTTGAATTGTCTGTCCTCTCTTCTGGGCACATGTACAGTGTTCAGCACCTTCAGGGTCAGCCACACACGTGCAGTGACTGAACTATGGTAAGTGAGAAAAAGAAGGTGGGGGAGAAGGGGAGGAATAAAACAGAAGAGAAGAAAAGGGAAGGACAAGGAGGGGTTGGAAATGGAGAAAAAGACCATGTAAGGGTTAAGAAAAGACAGATGCAGGAGTTAGCTTACTGAGGTTTGACAAATTTCTATTACCACCTGCTGGGCTTAGATAAATGATTCAATCTGTGTTTCACTTTCCTCACCTGCAAAATGGACATACTGTTAACTCAGAGTGCTATGAGATGATGCGTGCAAAGCACTTAACACAGTGTTCAGCAAATAAGAACTGAATGAAAGGTAGCCATTACTAGCAACAAGAGCGGTGGGGAAGGATGAGAGTAGAAGAAGGAGGGAGAAAGAGAAAGTAGAAAGTAGAGAAAGGTGCATTACAAAGGAGAAAAGAAATGGGAGCAAGAGTAGAAGGGGAGGAAATGAGAAGAAAATGGAAATAGAAAGAGAAAAAAACAAACAAATGTCATATCCTTCCAGGATTTGGGGCAAGTTTTCCACACTCAGTCCCTGAAGACTTCTCCCTTGATCGTCTCACTCTGTCACTCATTCCTTGCAAGTCCCCAAGGAAGTATAAAAATAGTTCCAGGCAAAGAATGTGACCCTTCGGTCTAGTCTGCCAAGAGGCTTGACTGCTGACTCCTTCACTGCTGTCCAAGGAATTCCAACTGGAAGAGGTAAATCACAGGTACAAGAAACGAACACCTTGGAAAACCAGAAAGGCAGTATTAGGAAGGATATCTTATTGGGAGGGAACAAGAGAAACTATCTGAGGAGGTATAGGGGTGAGGTAGAGCTCCTGGGCCCAGGCAGAGCAAATAGGGTGAAGGGTTTTTCATGTATGACTTCTTGCTGACGCTCAGGCAAGGTCAGAGAAACGTAAAATTGCTACCATGTACCAGATGCTGTTTATAATGTGAAAGGTCTCTGGCTGTAGTTACTTTTCCAGCTATGTTGGCTCCCTTTGGATACCCCATCTCAGCCAGAGAAATTTGTAGATTAGATACTCAGTGAGTTTACTGGGCGTATAGCACATAAAATACTTTGTAGATTATTATCTGCTTCTTGGCAGGAAGTATGTTAGGAGGGGCAAAGGAAGCTGCCCATGCCATAAATAAATGCTATCAAACACAATGGCAATTCACCTCACTGCTTTAGCAGTTATCCTCACTGGCTTCCTACCACTTAGAAAGTCCAAACTGCTTAACTTGCCATGTGAAACCCTGTACAGTCTTATGCTATCGTTTCTCCACTTTTCCACTCACACACTCAATACTTAAGCTACACAATTTCCCATGTACATATACACATCTCACCATTTCTCACCCATTTATCTTGGCTTCTTATGTTCCCTCTGCCTAGAATGTCCTTTTTAAAATTCATTTAGTAAGTTTATTGAGTGGCTACAGGATGCCAGCCATCATTCTGGACAATGAGGATACAGCAGGAAGGAGGGGAAACAAAGAAGGGATTCCCTGACTTCTCTGAATGTAACTGCCTTTATACCCCTTAATTAACAGTAGACATTAAATACATGATTTCAGTAAAACACAATGTGTGTTAACATAAAGGAAGTATAAGGTGTTATGGGAATGTGGGGCAGGAGCTTGAATCTGGTTTATGGGTTTGGGGGAGGGTCCTAGGGAATTGTGTTCTAAAGCCCTCTGCCACCGATACAAGTTCTGAAATCAGCAAGGCAAGAAGAGATGGTCCCTAGAACTTGGAAGAGAACCATCCCAACTCCAAAGGTTCTTCACTCCCAAACCTTCAACATCCTCTTTCAACTTGTCCTATCCTGAGAGAAAGCAAATTTTGGAGGTGCCACTAGGAAACTTGTTTGGCAATAGTTACATGGTGCTTAGATAAGAGGAAGATGACCAGAGGAAGGATTTTGTGTATAGTGAGCATGAATCATTTTATGCTTTTATTTCATGTACTATATGGCCAATGGCCAGAAATAAAGCTCAGGCACCTGCATTCTGAATCCAGTGCTCCTTTTTTTTTTTTTTTTTTTGAGACAAAGTCTCGCTTTTTCACCCAGGCTGGAGTGCAGTGGCACCATCTCAGCTCACTGCAACCTCCGCCTCCCAGTTTCAAGCAATTCTCCCTGCCTTAGCCTCTGGAGTAGCTGGGATTACAGGCGTGTTCCACCATGCCCAGTTAGTTTTTGTATTTTTAGTGGAGAAGGAGTTTCACCATGTTGGCCAGGCTGGTCTCAAATTCCTGACCTCAGTTGATCCTCCCGCCCTGGCCTCCCAAAGTGCTGGGATTACAGGCATGAGCCACCACGCCCGGCCCAGTGCTCCTTCTTGTGGTGACATTGTGGTCCCCCTACACGGCCAATGTTTTTCAAAGAAAATCATTTCAGAGCAACCCAGATTAATCATAAACTCATAGCCAGAAGCTCTTCCTCTGACTCCGCAAATCTACAACAAAATGGAGAAGTCTTCTAAAATTGACTTCAGCCCTCTTTGATTTCCCTTGAACTCCAGAAGACTGAGCATCTGCTACATGGTAGCAATTTTAATTGCCATCCAGCATGGAGGATACATTCTCACACTTGGTTATATATTTCCTTAGACTTGTTTGCCAAACATTTGTCTATCAGCCAACCTGCAAATACTTTGCTGAGTCCCCTTTATGTGCCTACCACTGTTCTGAGTAATGAGAACAGTACCAAAGAGGTGCAAGGCCTGACACACACTGGGCACTCAATGATGTCTATTAAATTAATAAAATTGGCCGGGCGTGGTAGCTCGTGCCTATAATTCCAGCACTTTGGAAGGCCAAGACGGGCAGATCATCTGAGGTCAGGAGTTTAAGACCAGCCTGGCCAACGTGGTGAAACCTCGTCTCTAATAAAATTCAAAAATTAGCCCAGTGTGGCGGTGGGCAGCTGTAATCCCAGCTACTCAGGAGGCTGAGGCAGGAGAGTTGCTTGAATCCGGGTGGTGGAGGTTGCAATGAGCTGAGATCATGCCAGTGCACTCCAGCCTGGGCAACAGAGTAAGACTCCGTCTCAAAAAAAAAAAAAAAAAAAAAATTAATAAAATCAGGCATGATTCCTTCTGTCAAGTATTTAACAGCTTTTTCTCTCAAATGGGTAGTGTGCTTCTCAAAGTTAAAAGCCCTGTCTTCTACTTTGCATTCTTGTTGCATTAGGTTCTCTCATTTGGTACACAATAAATGCTTTCTTAATGATTGAAGAAAATGTTTGGCTAGCAGTCAGATTGCAAAGAGGTCCTAAGGAGGTTCAAGTCTTTCTTCTTAAGGTCAGCAGTAAAAATAAAACCTCACAATAAATAAATAAAAATAAAAGCTTACATACTGTTCAAAATACGCTTCTACATTCTCTTGTTGGTTCCAAGAGAGCAGGATCATATTTGTTCTGTTCAAGACCAAATACCTTCAGAATGTTATAGACATTCAATTTTTATTGTTGAATGAATGAATCCTCATAACCACTCTGTGGGGTGATTGTTATTGCCTGTGTTTTGCAGAGGAGGAAACATATAAAAGTGATTCGTTCAAAGAAACAATTAATGGGGGAAGAACCAGGGCTTCATTCCAGAGTTTCTGTTCAAGTCAGAAAGTTGCATTCCGTCTCCCCTCCAAGAGTGGAGCTCATCAATTCTTAGACCTTCGAGAGGACTTCCCAGTGGAGATAACTCTGGTGTAGGAGTTAGGCATATGTGATGTTTGTAGGGGTGTGGAGTGGGTGGAGGAGTTGCAGAAGAGATGAGGGGATTTCAGACAAAGGCAAGACTGCATGAACAAATTCACTGAAATGAAAACCAGCATGGTTTTAGAGTACAATGAGCAAAGCATGGAAGGAGAGTCTGCAGAGCAGGCAGGAGCAGATTGTGGAGGGCTTTAAAAGCCATGCCTAGGAGTTTGGAGTCATTCTTAACCCACATGATAGGCCATGCTTAGTCCATTATTTGCTCCTGAGGGCCTAATCTGAAGCCTCCAAATGGGGTTGGGGATGTAAAGGACTGCACAATTAGTAATGTCCATGCTTGTAGCAGTCTTTTAGTAGTGGCTGAAGCATCAACTAGGTAGGCTGCAGATGACAGGTGCCTCCCAGCACACTTGCTGTGACTGCACCCTCGTCTCTCCTGCTTAAGAAGGTATATTGCTAGTGAGTGAGGCGCTACCGTAGGGATGCCTTGAAAATTCTCTTCTTTCTATTGATTCCAGTTCTGTCCCATGGAGCCACACATAATAGCCCTTCTAATATAGTATTTTACAATAATTTCTGTGTCCCCCAAGTCAGCAGCTGAGCCTTGGGCTGAACTGTAAAGCCTTGGAGGTCTCACACATCTGAGAATTAGTTGCTCTACAGGCCATGTACTCTCTCTCCCACTCAACCCTGAGCTCTTTGAAGACAAACTGCTTTTCTGTTCATCATTGTATTATCCTCCTGAAATTCCCTCCACCCCAAACCCCTTAGTGCTCAATACCACACCCTGCACAGTGTGGTATGTACTTTATAAAAACAACAATGGATGAATTGATAGCATTTAGGTCTCTCAAAACACCTAATGCCAAATTGATCAAGGCAATTCTTTACCAGTTTCTGAAGAAAAGGATGAGAATGCACACAGAGGCCAAGCAACATGTTGGGGCCGTGCTGCATGTCAGTGGAGGGGCCTCCCTGGGAAGCTGGCATAGGAACACCTGCCCAGTGACGATGGTGACCAGAATACCAGGGAGATGGAAGCCACTGAGTGTTTCTTCTACCTGTGACAGAGCCGTTCTCTCAGCAGGACTGAATGTGTCTCAAGCAGAAATTCCATCACTGTGGACTACTCTCTCACTGCCTCCTCCCCTCATGGTACTGGGGAACATATCCAAGCTTGTCAAAATTAGATGACAAGACCACTCCACAGAGTCTGAGTCTAATTCTGGACAACGACACATGTTCTGGACAGTATCTAACAGATCTCTGGTTCTCAATAAAGGTTGTTATTCATACTAATAATAACAACCCCCTGGGCCCATGCTATAATTCCACTCGCCATACAGTGGAATGTGGTGCAGGGCAGAGTTCACTTGCTTCCCAATTAAGAGAATTCTGTTGTGAAAGGACCCAAAGGGCCTCACTTAAAGGCTGCCTGAAAAACAGTATCATATCAGTGCAGTTTAGTTCAGAAAGTGCTTATCGAGCTCCTCTGCCATGTCAGACATCAAGGTAGCTTTATAAAGCAAAGCACCAAGCATAAACTTTATGTCAGAACTCTTTTGTACCTTATTCATTTGTGTACATGTTTTCTGATTTCCTCTCACCCCAATAATTTCTCCTTAAAATGGATATGTAGGGAGAATTACATGAGAAAGTGGTCTTGATCCTCAGCTACTTCAGTAATCTTTGTTATCCTTTGATATTCCCAACTACGTCTTCTAGTTTACTCAGTTACACACACAAAAAAGAATTTGGATCTAGGTGATAATAATAATAATAGAAATAAAATAACACTCACTGACACCTTTCTATGTGCCAGACACTCTATAAGTGTCTTTCTATATCCGTTTTCATTTGATTGTCACAACAACCTGAGGAAGTGGGGACTATTCTTTTTTTTTTTTCTTGAGACAGGGTCTCACTTTGTCATCCGGGCTGGAGTGCAGTGATACAATCACAGCTCACTGGAACCTTGACCTCCTGAACTCAGGTGATCCTCCCACCTCAGCCTCCCAAGTAGCCAGGATCACAGGCGTGCACCACCACACCCAGCTAATTTTTTGTATTGTAGAGATGGGGTTTTGTCCTGTTGCCCAGGCTGGTCTCAAACTCTTGGGCTCAGGCGATCTACCCACTTTGGCCTCCCAAAGTGCTGGGATTACAGGCATGAGCCACCATGCCTGGCCTCTCATCTTTTGTTACAGGGCTCAGAGAGGGTAACTTGAGCAAGATCACACTGCCAGTAAGAGCTCCTAGCTCATCTGACAGCAGTGTCCCTGCCTTGACAACTGTGCTAAACTCTATCTAAATCACTTAAAGTTCCTTCTTTGGAAAATCCTAACCAGTCAATGGCTGGCCACTTTTATGTAAGATGATTGAAGTGGGAATGTTGGTTGAGATCATTGTTCGGATAGGGAGTTGATTGTACGTGACTGGTGCTAATTCTTACATTTAGGATGTTCATTCTTTTCCTGATTTACATTTGGGGTAACTACTTCAGCCTCAGGAGAAATGATCAGGCATATGATGTAACTGTAGCTACTGAGTTGGGCAGTGTGGGCACCTTCCTCAGAATTAGAAGTCCACTGAGGGCCAGCATCCCTGAACCTTGCTCACTGCAGAGGGGAAAGGAAGATAGAGATAAGAGAGGACAAGAGATGAGCGAGATGAAGTACTCACTCCAGTCTTCCTCCTACTCCAGCCGGTGGCACCAATGGCAGATAATTAACTCCTTTTTAAATTTAATGATTTTATTCTGGCAAGAACAGATGGGTCCACTCAGAGACACTGCTGGCAGACAGTTGTTTCAAAGCCAAGGAAGAAGGGAGTAAAGTGGAGAAAGAGATTTGTGCTACGCTAAATAATTTTCTTAAACCGTTGGAAGAAAAAATATTTATGAAAAGTGAATGAAAGGGAGTAGTAAGTGGAGATATTAAATGACAACAAAATATTGGTAGGTCCTTATTAATTGCTCCAAGGGGGTTACTTAGTACCCATGCAATTAATTACTAATGAAAATTCTATTATAATACCCATATTTCTTTATTATTTTCCCCATTTGTCATAGATTTATAGTGCAGTAGAGCTGAATGGAATGTAGAGATCAATCAAACTCAACTCCTTATTTTTAAACAAGATGACAAGGGTCCAAGGAAGTTAAGTAATAGTGATAACAACACTAACTTGAGTATTTCCCATGTGTGAAGCCCTTTATAACTATACTTTCTAACCCTCCCATTAACCCTGCAAGGAAAGTAGTATTGCCCCATTTCACTGATGAAAAAACTGAGGTTCAGAGGCTAAGTACTTGTAATAAGTGCCACAACTGGCAAATGCTGCATAAAGGGTTTGAATCCAGCTAGCCTAACTCTAAAGCCCACATCCTCTCTATGTCTCTGACAAGAGAAAGAAAACCAAGGACTAGGACTGATAGATGATGATAAGCCCGCACCCAGAACTCCAGTCTCTTAACTCTCAGAGTTATCATCATCTATTTTTCCCACTTTACCTTGCCTCAGAAGAGACCCAGGGTTTTTCCTTTTAGCTTCTGCCTTGCTAGCTGGCCATCTCTTACATATTCTGTTCCTAGAATTAATTATTACATTGGGGCCCTCAGCCCACAGTGGTCAGGATTCCCAGACTCTTCAGCCTCTGCCATCATTTGGCCAGAATTCACATATAGAAAGTTATTTCCTTTTTTAGCCAGCAAGTGTTCTTGGCTGCGGCAGTATCTACTGCCCGGTTCTTGGTTGGCCAAACAGCAGGCTCTGGTGTTCCGTTGATGTGAAATCATAACAAGAACAACAGAAACAGCAATTGTTAGGCAGAGGAACTTCCGGTCTCTAAGAACTAGTAGGGCTAGGACCCTGCTTGCATCACTCTCTAGTAGTGTAACCCTAGGCAAGTCACTTATACTCCCAATTTCTAACTCATCTAACAAATGGGAATGTTTATTCATGGGGATAACGTAATGTATGGACATGTGGAGTCACCTAGAACAGTATCTGGCATATAGGCACTCAATAATATTAGTTCCTTGTTTTCTTTTCTGACATTTCCGGTAAAAACTCCTCTCAGACGTGATCCAACTAGCCAACTTGATGCAGAATCTGATAGTGCTTCAGGCTGGTTAGTGACACAGCAAGGACCCTCATGTGGCACAGGTGCAAGAGGGTAACTGTCAGAGACGGGAAAAATACAGACAATGGAAAGTATAGGAATTTGTCTATAAATTAGTTATCTCACAAGGCATCCAGACCTCCCGGGTCAAGGCTGGAGAATCAGGGAGGTGTAGGGCCCACTCAAATTAAGCCACTCTCATTCCTGTTTCAAGTCCAGACTGCCTCCTAATGTGTCTTTAACTCAAGATTTTGGGCCTGGAGTTGGACTCCACATGGCTCCATATTATAAAATGTATGCCTCATGGGATGCCTCTCTTCTGAGAAGCTGCAGCACTTTTGAATTTGATCACCAAGCAGAAGGCACACTCCCAATGAGAGATTTGAAGCGGGCTCAGTTTTACTTGGAAGAGAAAGAGGGGGTTGTCTATTCCGTGATCTGAGGGTAAGGGACATCTTGATCCCTAGCCACCTCTGTCCTCTCCTGAGGTTCTGAATCATGGAGTTGCCAGGTTGGAGTAAGATTCGGGAAATCCCCTGTGAAAATGCAATGTTATCATTTCATGAAGAGAGGCTCTTTTCTGGTTCCAGCTGTTTCTTTGTGATCCTAGACAAGATATTTCCCTCCCTGAGCCTCACTTTGCTCACATGTGAAACAAAAGTGTAGAGGCTCTTCCATCTCTAAGTTAGAACATCTGGGGAGTCTGTGACTTGCCCAGTTATGATAGTATGGCAAGTTAGTGGCAAAGCCAAGAAGCAAGTCCAGAGTTTCTGACTTCCAGCTTAGAGGACAGCAGAAGGAGTCCTAGAAAAAAAAAATCTGTGGTCATAAAAAACCAGCAATACCTCCTTGAAATTATATGTCATGGGAAGCCTTTCTATTTGATAGCCATTTAAAATACTTTATTTAATCCTCATAAAACCTTATGAGGAAGATATTTATTAGCATCTTTGGCAGATGAAGAAACTGACTGTAAGAGATATTAAATAATTTTCCCAAGATCACACAGCTAAAATCCTAGCCAAATGTGACTCCAGATGCCCAGGTTCTTCCTTCGGCCCTACCCTTCAATTAGATAAACTCTAAGGTCCCTCTGTGATTTTTTCAATACCTCTCATCCTGCAACCTCCTGACTCTCAGTGGGCTGTTGAATACTAAACTTTACTTTCCCATTATTTGCTAATATATCAGAAACAATTTATTCTCAAAGTGCATCAAGCTGGCATCACCAGGAGCCAGCAGCTTCCAACAATAGGAAGGAAGTCAGCTTCCTTTCCAGGAACCCTGAAGCTTTCCAGGAAAATGGTCATCTCTCCCCTTTGTCCAGCTCAACCCTTGAGCCCAGGTTGGTGCTTATGGGAGTTTGTTCACACAGAGAGCTACTGGAATCCCCAGTAAGTGAGTCCTTCCCTAGGACAGGGGCAGAGCTTTGGCCTTGGGTCTCCCCAACCCTGAAGACGGCAGGTCATCTAGTTCCTGTCCTGATTGATCCACATAGACAGGTCCCCTGTCCTAAGAGGTGGGGTCAGCCAGTACCTGAGAGACCAGTCAGCACTGTGGCAGCACCCTCCACTGCCTGTGCCCCACAAACAGCCAGTGTAGACGATGAAGAGCAGGTGGGCAGGTGGGAGTCAATACCAAAAAATGGAATTGTAGAGACACTCAAGTGGAAGAATCAGGGAGACTCAGGGAGAGATGGAGGCTAGGAAAATACAGCCAGGGGGATGGAGGTTAGAAGAGCCCTCAGTATGAGTGAGCAGGGCAGGGTGCTCTCCCAACTCAATCAGCCTTGAGTCACCGTGTCGTTTCCTACGAGTCATGCCCCTCTCTAGTCCTTGTTCTCCTTATTTGCCAAAGAAGGAGGCTGGTAATGGAAGAGACCTCTTTCAGTTCTAATGTTCTCAGACCTTAGGCAGTACTAGGAGAGGGAACAGGAGTGAGGCAGTTAAGATATAAGAACAGTGACCAGCTTCAGGAGCCCAGCAAGCACACCTCTGGGGTTCCAAGGCAGAGACAAAGCGGGGCAGCCTGATTCTGTGACTGCTGTAGCTCTGTGAATGTCACATGTGTGGGTGAGGGATGCTCAGAGAGTGTTGGGTTGGAAGCCACAGAATCCTCTCCTGGTACTCTGTGCTCTGCAGGCTGTGGTCATTGGGACTCCTCACTGGCAGGTGCTGAGTGAGGGAAAGGCTTGGAGGGACAGCCAGGGGAGCAGGCTCCAAACAGCTCTGCTGCCCCGGGCAACCTGGCAGGAAGGTGGAAAGTTCAGAGCTGTCCCTAGAGAGCAGTGAATCAAGGGCTGGGCTGGGCTTGGCTGTGACTCTGGGGACAGTGGGTGGAGGGGATGGAGGCTGCTTGGCCTGGGGATGTAAAAGTCAGGTTAGAAGGCCTCTGAATACCAGATGATGTCCCCAGCCATGAGCTACAGCACCAGGCAGTCAGAGGCGCTGCACCTCCACACGCTCCCCTTGGTCTCTTCTCTCCTTCAATTTTGCTGGTTCCAGGTCTCCTGACTCCCTGTTCGGTGCTCTCTGCACTGCCCTGCCTCCCCCCGCAGCCAGCTGGAACTCTTTGTGCAAGAGCCTTTTTCCAGAAACAGCAGCCCCAGTGATTTGCTGGGGAGTGAGAAGCAGGAATCCCTCTATTATAATGGAATACTGCGAGGGACAATAAGGAAAAAACTGAGCAACAGAGCAAGATGAGAAATTCTTGTGTTGCGCCTCCCTTTTTCAGTGGTTCTGAGTTGCCTTGGAGCCTATGGAGTCACAGCCTTACACACCGTTACTGCTGAGTGGAACCAGGGGGAACCTTCTACTTCAAATTCCCCATTTTATAGATGAGGAAACCAAGGCCCAGCATGGGGATGTGTCTGCTACAAGGCCTCCCAGCCCCTGAGTTTGGGCTCTTTCACTGCATGCTCAGAAGAAAGGTCCAGGAAGAAACTAACAGAATCTTTCTGCCCCGTGGCCTCCTACTTCACACCGCGAGTGGAAAGGAGACCTTCAGTGGGTGCTTTCCTGGGCTTCGTCACTGGTTTCACATGCCTCTTTCCTCTGGCTGCAAGTGGCAGCCTGGATCTCTCACATGCGGCCAGTGCACAGCGGGGACATGATACTCTACAGGAAACTAAGCAGGGAATATTTTTAAACCATCCAACATGCCTTAGGGAGAAAAAAAAAAAAAAGCAAAACACTTCCCTAGATGCTGTGAAAAGCATTTTGAAAAAGATTCCATGCCTAGCAGAAGCATCGTAAAACAGTGTTGGTTTTATTTTTAAAGGGCCAATTCTCTCTAAGAAAAGTTCTTGGGAATGGACTGGTGACCCACTTCTAAGATGCCCCCAGAGGACTGAACTCCACAAAAGTAGGCTGGAACCCCAAGGGCCCTCCACTCGCAATTCTTCAGCTCCCTCTAAATCAAGGAAGTAATTTATCTGCTGCTTCGCTAAACCTTCCTTTTTAATATATCCAAACCTCACTATCACAGGAAATAGTGGGAGAGGTAAGGAATAAACTCACAGGTAGAAAGAAAGAGCTTTGTTTTTATCCAGCCCAGAATCTAAGTTCCCTTATTCTGGCTACTTCATATCCACTTGTAGTTTTAGTTGTTCAAATTCAAGTCTACTCTTACCTGCTTCTTTTCCTCCTCCCTGGACTTTCCTTCTGTTGGCTTCTTCACACTCTGGCTGCTTCTTCTCCAACTGCCCACGCTTTTTGCTCTTGAGCCTGTCAGTTGCTCCTCTTCCACCTCTTTTTAATAGTATCTGTCGCCTTCCCTCCTCCCACTTCTTCCTACTCTTTCTCTCTCCACCCCTTTTCCCCTCTGAATCCCTCCCTCCCCTCTCTCTCTTTTGTGCTCTTAGAGTCTTTGCTGTAAAAGTCTTCTTCCCTCCACCTCCTTGTAGCCTCAGCTCACTGTGCTCCCCTTCCCAGGCCCCCAAGGAGGCAGAGCCCCCTCCTCCCTGCAGCCATCCCACTGTCTGTCTGCCTGTTGTCCTTGTCCTCACAGCAGTCCTCCACATTGCTTCTCCCCCGGGCCGCTGGTGCACCACCTCCCTAAGTCCCTTCCTGCCCACCCCTCTGCTGTGTCGCCTCAGACTTCCCAGGCCATGGCTTTCCTGGAGCATCAGCAGGAAAATTGGCACTGCCCAAGAGATCCCTCTTCCCATCCTTTTCCCGTCATCAGAAAAAAAGAGGGTGTTCACTCACATAACAAGCCTTTTTTGGGATTTCCACTATGCCCACACCAATGAACTGAGCAAAAGCCAGCACAGGAAAACATGGTCTCACAAGTCACAACCATCCAGCACCCAGAATAGGCACCAGGACTAACCTGAAAGGAAAGAAATGCTAACCTCCCAGCTCCAAAAGTGTAGGGCATTCCTCACTCCAAGAATCATACTCTCTCCCCTTCTCCTCTAAAGACAGGCGAGCACCTTCTATGCATCAGGCACTGGGCTAGAGACTTCATATATATATAGTGCCTATTTTTATCGTAATCATTCTATTTTCCAATTCTATAAGGTAGACATTTTCTGCATTTTACATTTGAGGAAACTGAGGTTCACAGAAATTAGGTAACATGATTATGGCGACCCAGTTTGTAAAGTAAGTGGTAGAATCAGGATTAGAAGTTTTCACCAAGGCCAACATTTATCTTATTGCTCCTTCCTTGAAAGCAAACAGGTCTCCCAGCTGGAAATGAACTGATGAAAGTAAGGTTGGCTCTTGTTAGATCACATGCCACAGGTGACAAAATTCAGAAACTGTGGGGATATCTCTTCCCTCAAACCCTCCCATTCTCCAACTTCTCCCCCAGACTCCTCAACTTAAACACTTAGCCCTGGACCCCGTTGGAATGAGGTAAGTGTCAACAACAGAGGTTACTATGAGTGGACTGAAATCAGACAAAACAATGACTAAGAGCCCACAGATTATGAGAGCTAAAGAAAACTTCAGTGATCATCTGGAACAGCCAGGGAAACTGAGGCCCAGAGAAAAGGCCACTTGTCAATGTCATATACAGTAGTATGTGGCAGAGGCAGGGCAGGAAGCCAGAGTGGTCCCTTTGCTCCACATCATCACCTGAAACATGCCTTTCCCGCAAAGCACCGGTCACAAGCATTCAGATTCTGCAAAGATGTTTCCTTAATGGGCTATATTTTTCATGGGTGAATGAGCTTAAGATCAGCAAGAGGGAAAAGAGCAAGGGGCTGAATTTCCAGTTTCGAGGGAGGCAACAGCCTTGGTGAAAGCAAATGCAGGATTCTTGATTCCTTGGCCAGAGTTTACCCCACTTTTATGCAGCATCAGAGCAGATTCTGGGGCCAGCCTGACTGGGTTTGAATCCTGGCTCCGCCACTTACTAGCTGTGTGACATTGGGCAAGTTAACCTCTATGCATCTCGGTTTCCTCAACTCTAAATTGGGAATGTTATCTACTTCAGAGGGCTGTCATGAGGACTAACGAGTATGTGAAAAGCAACCATAGAATGGTTGGGAACATGGAGGTACTGTAGATGTGGCTGCAAAATAATACAATACAATACAATACAATGCAACACAATACAATACACAACCTCCTCCCCGCCTGCACTTGCCATGGCTGTACCAAAGTCCTGTGATGGAATTTAGCATATGAAACCAATAGCAAGCCCTGCTTCTCCAAAACAGAGATGAGTATCACACTGTGACTTTGCCCCTACATCCTAGCCTCTCTACTAGAGCAGGGGACACCTAGGAACACCTTATTATCTCCATCCAGGAGGCAGCCAGTTAAAGAACCCATAAAGTCTCAGCTGGGAGATGGTCTGAAAGTGGGAAAGGTTTAGTGGAATGTACACTCCTAGATCACTGGGCTGCCAGAGGAGAGATGATATCGGGCAGGCCTGGAGATGACAGGAGAATGCCGTTTTCCTCTGAATGCGCAGAAGGGAAGAGCTGCCCAGATACAGACACACTCACGACCCTGGAGGGAAAGCAGGGTATACAAGGTAAATTTTCCCTTCGTGCTTGGCTGACGGAGAACTAAAGCAGTGAAGAAACTGGATGGGTTGCTGGAGAAGTCCAGGAAGTTTGCCTCAGGGCTGGGAGAAGGCTGAGGTCTCTGACTGTGATCATCCCAAGTCAATGAGGTCAAACAACTCTCCACCCGGAGACCGTTCATCATGGCATCCAGGACAGCTACGTTGCTTCAGCAAGGACTTCACAAATGTGGTTTATTCCTCACCTGGCTCAGGCAATGACTAACAAAAGTTGAAAAAAAGAAAAGTCATTTGGGCTGTGGATGTGAGGTGATTCTCTAAAGGGGCTTAATCTGGCGATCACCACATAGCTAAGAAGGACCCCGTAAGCAGATATTTAATGCACCAGAGAAAAGGACAGGACAAGGGCCAAGGGTGGGAACTGAGGTTCTGCCATGCCCTCCCCTTCTTCCTCATATTTCACACAAGAAAGGGTCTTAGAAAGAAGTATCAAAGTCTGTGTTCCACACATTACAAAATATGGAGGACTCAGGATTTAGAGAGGAAGCCCAAATCCAGTCAAAGAATTAGTAAATCATACCTGTAAGGAAAGGCTGTAGAGGTGGGATTGCAAAATAAACTTTATTCAACATTTTTTACGTGCCAGGCATTGTACTAGGCACATTTCGTATTCTTTTACTTTGAGATAAAAAGACAGAAAAATGACTTTATAAAGACCTTCTCAACTATAATCAGGGTCTTATCTCAACAGGAATCATTGGCTACTCCTATGGGCCCAGCCTATTCTATGTGAGAAACAAGGGCCCTCCCTGTCCACAAGGAGCTGATATTCTAGTTGTAGAAAAGAGCTGTTGAGACAAAACAATTAGTATAAAGGGTAGTATTCGATATTTATGTGTGTCAGTGATGGTATAATAAAGTGCTAAATTATGTGAGAAAAAATCATTTGGGAAACAGCTTCATACAGAGTGATCTCTTTGTTGTGCTATAATGAAGGGGAAGAAAAAGCAATATTTTTTATATTTAAATTAAATTTATTTATTTTAATTTCAACTTTTATTTTTGATTCAGGGGGTACCTGTGCAGGTTTTTTACCTGGGTATATTGCATGATGCTAAGGTTTGGAATACAGCTGATCCTGTCACCCAGGTAGTGGGCAGGTAGTACCTGGTAGTTTTTCAACTTTTGCCTCTCTCCTTCCCTCCTCCTTCTATACAATAGACACTATTACTCCCTAGTGTCTATTGTTGCCGTCTTTATGTCCATGAGTACCCAATGTTTAACTCCCACTTAGAAGTCAGAACATGGGGTATTTGGTTTTCTGTTCCTGTGTTAATTTGCTTAGGACAATGGCCTCCAGCCGCATCCATGTTGCTACAATAGACATGATTTTGTTCTTTTTAATGACTGTGAGGAACATTTATTGAAGGCCTTCTGTGTACCAGGTATTTTCACCTCACAACACTGTAAGATAGACAGTATGTTATTATTTCCATTTCATGGAAAAGAAAATTCAGACTCAGAGAAGTTAAGTAACTTTCCCAAGATCACTCAATAAGTACACAAAAGGTTCACCTGGTGCGAAAGATTAGGCAATTTCTCCCCATGGCTGTAGAAGAAATTCTCATGAAACCTATTGGCCTGGTAAGACAGGCGGGCACAGGGCCCTCCAGGTAGGAGCAAACAGACCTGCAGATAGCACAAGAAGAATGGACTCCAACCCTAGGAGAAGAGATTGTATTCAGTCCTGATTATGAAGGTGGTTCAGCACTGTCACTGATTTCCAGGAAGAAGCACCATCACTTTCTTTACAAGTCTTTTAAAACTGGCATACTGAAAATTGCTTCTTTTTTTTCTTCTCTCTAGTGGCAAGGGGGCAAATGAGGAGACCTTCCAATGTCTTCTCTACCCAGTGAATCTCTGACTCTACAAGTTTCCTTCCCAAGACACTGTGGTCCAGGGCTACCTCCCTTACAGCCTACATGACAACATGTGCAAATTATTTGTCAGCATCTAATTGCAAGAACGGTGAGTCCTCCGTGCCTCATTGGAGGCCATAAATGGGTAATTGGAGCCATGGTTAGTGGGCTGAGGTCACACTTTTCTGCTGGTTAAGATGCAGACACCACAGGCATAAGCCGTCCCCTTTAAGACTTTTACTGGCTAAAAAGGGCAAGAACACTCTGTTCCAAGAAGCAGAAAGCAAAAGAAACACAGACTTCCTTGCTCCTGGTGTTTTGATCTATGAGCCTACTCTCATCATATCTCAAGTTTTAATCCCAAAGACAAGATCAAGATCATGTCTATACTTCTTAGGCTTAAGGCAAATGGAATCTCTGGGATCCCAGGCTTAAGAACTCTTGTGGTGGGCTTGGAACAATAGCCTCCATGGACAGGAGAAGAGGAGAGGGAATCCACTACCAGCCATGCCTAATTCTCTCCCACTGAAGTCAGGGCATGAAGGCAACAGCTGGGTGCAGCTTCACTTGAGCTCTGAGAGTCCCGAGACTGGGGATTTTAACCTTTCTTTCTTTCTTTTTTTTTTTTTTTCGAGACAGAGTCTTGCTTTCTCGCCCAGGCTGGAGTGCAATGGCATGATCTTGGCTCACTGCAACCTCTGCCTCCCAGGTTCAAGCGATTCTCCTGCCTCAACCTCCTGAGTAGCTGGGATTACAGGCACCTGCCACCACGCCCAGCTGCATTTTGTATTTTTAGTAGAGGTAGGGTTTCACCATGTTGGCCAGGCTTGTCTCGAACTCCTGACCTCATGATCCACAGGTGTGAGCCACCACTCATGGCCTGGGGATTTTATTCTACAGCAAAAAATTAGACCTTGGCCTGGGAGATCTTGGGATGGCATTTGCTCTCTAGATCCAGAGGGAAATCTCTGAAAGCAAGAAGACTGAGAGCCTCACATTTTGGTCTGATTATAAGCAAGGTCTAGAGTTTGTAGTGCACCCCTGGGACACCTTCCTTCCTCTTCTAACAACTTATGCATCCTTGATCCACACTCCCTACTTACCTCACAAGACTAAAAAGGTCTTGCTTTTCTTTTATTTTGAAAGGTGTTTCAGTCATGTTCAAGATGTAGTATTAGGTGGTCTATTGAAAAAAAAAAAAGTCGTAAAACACAAGATCAAGAAACTTTCTGCCAAATATGCTGTTAACTCAGATACCCTCAGACAAATCACTCTGAAATAGAGGTATTTCCTTGTGTGTAAAAGTGAGGTACAATACCCTGTACCTGTCTTGATGATTTAGCCATTGATGTTCAAAGCCTAATTCAATAATGATACGGTTAGGCTTTGTGTCCCTACCCAAATCTCATCTTGAATTATAATCCCCATAATCCCCATGTGTCAAGGGAGAGACCAGGTGGAGATAATTGAATCATCAGGGCAGTTTTCCCCATGCTGTTCTCGTGATAGTGAGTGAGTTCTCATGAGACCTGATGGTTTTATAAGGGGCTCTTCCCCGTTTGCTCAGCACTTCTCCTTCTTGCCACTGTGCAAAGAAGGTGCTTTGCTTCCCTTCACATTCCGCCATGATTGTAAGTTCCTGAGGCCTCCCCAGCCGTGTTGAACTGTGAGTCAATTAAAACTCTTTCCTTTATAAATTACTCAGTCTCAGGCAGTTCTCTACGGCAGTATGAAAACGTACTAATACAAATAACAAAGGTTTTACATTTCCTCCCAAATTAGTGTCTAGAGTCAACGTTAGCTCCTAGGGTCAAGCTATTATACAGGATTACAGGCATTTAGGAGATTACAACTTTTCCCTGGTTTTTCAAAGATTAGTTGCACGTTCACTTGGCTGAATACACAAGGTAGAATGGACAGGACTTGAGGCAAATAACCTTATGGTTAAGAGTACTCAGGTTCAGATTTTGGCTCCATCACTTGGCAGCAATGTGACCCTCTATTTCTATATCCTTCTTGCTTTTAAAATGAGTATAACAATAGTAGTTTTTGGTTGGCTATGAAGATCGAGTGAGATATCTGTCACATTTGGCATGTAGTGAGTGCTAAATATTCTCTATCATATATATTATATATAATATACAATATATGCCTCTCTATATATACATACATAGCTAGATATACAGAGAGAGAGAGATATATAGATACAATGAATCATGCCATTTATGCTGAAGATAAAAATTAAATTATAAATGGGAGAGTACTCTGAAAGGAGGTAAGACTTTACAATGGAAACATGGGTTCTGATGATTATAGCTCTAACTATTGTGCCCACCTTCATTGCCTCCTTTGAGCAAGGCCACCAGATACAGCCAAGCAGTTTGGGCGCTGCACACATCCAAAGGCACCATTCACATATAACCTTCCCTTTGTACCTGAGAGCACATGGCATCTACTCTTCAGGTAAGCCTGTGCTTCCCTCACAGTTGTTCCTCCCAGAGTCTGAGGAACAGCACCTGCTCTATAGAGCCATTCACTCATTAGTCCTTAATTCAGTGAAGGTGTACTGAGAACATACTCTGTGCAAGGACTGGGCATACAAAGATAAATGAAACACAATTTCTGCCCTGAAGCTTCCGGTGGCTGGGGAGAGAGTCCTGTGCACCAAGAAGTAGAATGCAATGTAATGAGTGCTAAAGTGCATCTATGTACAAAAGATTAGAGGATTGCCAGCTTTCTTTCTGTGTGGCAGTGGTCATGGACAGGGGTAGTGTGGGAATTCACAGAAGCAAAAATGAGACAAGTCTAACTCTCTTAAAAAAAAAAGTTCTCATAAACACCATTTTTAAAAGTCCAGAAAAAGTCAATGGGGTACAGTCTCTTCAGAGAAATCCAGTGGGGATCTTTTGTTGTGGCAGGAAGGGACTCTACTAAGAACCTCTAGCAGAGGCACCTCTGGTAGAAGGAAGGTGCAAAAATAGCTCCCCTAATACCAGCCCAGACCAGAAGAAAGGACAGGGATTTATCACTCATACAGTAAATTTGAAATGTAGATTCTTACCTAACATGAACATTCCCTTCTCAGGGGATAGACCAAATTCCCTTCTCGGGGGATAGACCAAAGCCCGCCAGCTTTAGACAGATGCCTTCTCTTTGCATCTTCATAGCCTCTTTGAGAGAGGTGAACTTGGAGTCAAGAGATCTGACATGGAATTTTAACCTTGTCCATTTGTTGTTTTGTGATCTCAGGCAAGTCAATAAGCCTCAACTTTGTCATCATAATAAGAATTAAGAATGGTCATAATAAGATGATCTTCACAAATTTGTTCTTTGGACACCAAACACCTTAGTTATTGTCATATGCTCTGGGATAGAGACGAGATCTTAGGAAGGAAGCAGAGGCAGCACAGAAGTCCCTCCATTCACAAACAGGGTCTGCCCACCATCCTTTAAGGAGCCTCTGCAGCTTGTTAATAAAGGAGATCTTGCCCTGAGAGCATTATGCTCCTGAGCTGGCCAGCTCAGCCCTCCCCTGGCTCCAGCGCCTTCATTTGTAAAGAAGGAATTCTGAGGCTATCAAAAAGGAAGTCAAATTGTTTTCGGAAAACAATAGCAAAGTAACTACAAGTCATTAGCTTCCTCTTTGGGGCCTGAAGTCAGGCTTGCCTGGGTAGCTGAAAGGACCGGTAGCACTGTTTACTTAAAGACCTCTGGACAGGACCTGTAAATTAATTCCTGTGCATGACTTTCTGGAATGAGAGGAGGTGAGTCATGGAAGTGGCAGGATGCCTAAGAGTAGAGATTTCTGTTTCTTAGGACACAGCTAAATCTCTGATGCTGGCCTTGCCTTTTCTGGTCCTCTGGGTGAAAGTTTCATTTGGATATGTACGTGCACCTAACAGACACCTGCTGTCTGAGATGGCTCTTAATGAGTTTTTTTCCTAAAGCAAAAACAATAACAAAAAAATCTGTTTCCTGTGGGTCTCCTGAACGCCTCGAGGAAGCCAAATGCTTCTGAGACAGGTGCTGTAGAAATTGCCTTTTGAACAGGAATTTCCTCAGTGACAGGAGCAGACCAAAGCTGGCAATTGTGAAATTCATGACTCCTTAGAGGACTGTCTCAGTGTCATACAGATATCAAGGAATCACAGATACCAGAACACTGGAGGTTGAAGAGAAACTGAAGGTCAAGTGGGCCAGATGAGAACATTGAAGCCCAGATTAGGCAAGCAATTTATCTAAGGTCAGGAGCAGAAGCCAGATCTCCCGAAGAATCAGGAAACCTGGGGACTTCCCTGAGGGTAGAATGAGCCATTTATTGATCATAGATATTCCTATGATGCTGTTAGAGCACTTAGTTGAAAGTCCCTGGAGCTTAAATTACTAAAATCTAGAGAAAAGGCATGGTTTCTTGACCCCTCTAGATCCTGGAACAACTTGTATCCAAGAGCTACAGATGATTCTACACCCTAAAGTTTTCTGAGAGGAGATGCAAAACTTCTACTTGAGCTGTTTTTAAACATCTTTGGTAAAATCATGAGGACCTGTTGAGCTTAATGATTTGAAATTTAGTCCAAAGATTATCAGTATTACCTGCCTGGACCCCTAGAAGATTTTTGGTGGGCTTCGTGGAGCATAGAAACCCCTGTGTTCATTTCAAAGCTTTGGGGGAAGAGGGACCACAGTCTTGATCTATTCATAAAGCACTCTTGACCCAAAAAAGATTAAAGGTCACTGTTCTAGGTATAGGAGGTCAAAAAAGGTTATTTCACATCAACCTCCAAAGTAATTGAAACAACCACCAAAAGGCCAATATGTTCTATCCCTTCCCCAACCTAGAAGCCTCTTATCGAACAGGTTGAAATCTGTTCCATAGGCATAAGGCCAGTTCTCAGTTCAGAGTCTTCACCTGTCAAATATAAAAAGGTTTTCTGAGATAAGCATGCTTATTCCTTCCTTTCATAACTTTCTGAAACTCAAACAGCTAGCCAAGACTGGCACCTCTCATCATGCCTAGTCCAGTATTCTTTCTGCCACCTCCGATGGTTTTTAAGGATTTATTAAGCACCATTTCTAGATGGTCCTGAAATGGTCCCAAATGCTAGAGGAGCTATAGGATTACAGAAACTGTCCCTGAACTCAATACATTTGTAAATGTGGTAGGTAAATGAGTGCATGCCCCTGAAACAAAGAATTATTTCCTTAATGCCTTTCCCAACAGTGTGGACAAGGGAAGTGAGACTGGAGGAGTGCTGGGAGAGACATGAACCCTGGCATAACTGCCCCATCCCTGGACAACTCCAGCCAGCTTGACAATCAATGAGCAGTAATATTCAGTAACTAGGTGCCAATTTCTAAGACCGCTCCAATCTTGAAACCCCTTTGACTGTGTGCTGGGTTAACAAATAAAGCATAAGCCAAAAGACTTGTTCACCAGTTTGTAATCTACTACAAAATAATAGAGATTTTTCAAATAATTAGTGAATAAAGGGGAGGGGGCAAGTAAGCAGATTTCCAAACTGAAAATAGTTGCATCCTAAAAGCTTCAATGTAAATTGGTGGTGTGGAATTTGGAGCATGTTTTCCCATAGAAATAATGTTATAAAGGGTAGTTAGCTTCCCAGGCTAGCCCATAAAAGCTTATTTCAGGCATAATGTTGCTCAAATATGGTGTTGAGAGTACTAGAGAAGCTAACAACCTAGTTAACATGGTCTCTGGATGGGAGAGAATGATCACCTAACTTTATTAATGCAAGGACTGACCCACTCAGCATTGTCCCTTTCATAAACTAATATCTGAGACCAACCACAGACAGAAAGCTTTATACTTTTCAAACTGTTCCAGTCTTTTCCTAATTAGAAAAAGTAGTAGTGTATTATTGTAAAAATGTAGGTAATATAGAAGAGTCTAAACATGAGATAAAATCACATATAAGTACTATTAAAATACTGATCGCTTTCTACCACATTTTTATACTTATAAATTTTTTTTAAAAATTGGAATTGTATTATGAACACTTTTTGGTAATCTGCTTTTTTTCACTTAATGATATGTCAGAGATGTTTTCTATGTCAATAGAAATACATCTTCTTCACCTTTTTAATGATTATCAGGAGTGTAGTCAAAGAGAATGGCACCCAAAGGCAATGTAATGTGTTTGTATCTTTTCTTTCCATAAGGATGTTACCACTGCACTAGAATTATCGAAGACTAGCATCTGTGCAGTACTCTTTAGACTAATGTCAGGGTATATATATCACCTCCACCCTTTGCTAAGTCCCTGGGTTACACAGTTTCCTACTCTTGGATTTACCAAAATTCATTTAATGCCCTATTATTGAGCACTTCAATTTTGGGTGACTATAAATATCACCATATTGAATGTAAGTGGTGCCCTTTTAATTTCTAAGACAAAGCAACTTGCTGTTAACCCATTTCTTTCTCTGCCCCAAATAAGTTACTCCATGTAATTCTAAGCTGTCCTTTCAAAGCCTTGCAAACAGCTCATGGGAAAAAGCAGAATTTCTGAACAAAACAATTCAAAACAAAACAAAAAATACTAGCTTCCTCCATTCAACCAACCCCTTCTCCACCATACACATAAGACACAAAAGGAAGTGTGCTGAGCAAGTGGTGAAACACTAGGGCAGATAAGAACAATCTTGACAGGTTCAGAGAAAACCCCTCACGAATCTTGGGAGAAGATTTCTATGGGTAAATGGGGTAAAGGTTCAAATCCTGAAGGGCTAAACCAAACTTTGCAAAAGCTTACCACCACCATGAGCCTGCTACCCCAGAACAGCCAGCTGTGCCTCATGCCTCCAATCCTGCTCTGGTTTCTGTGAACTCACACACAACCCTGGGATTGAAGTACCAGCTCTGCCTGTGGTGAGAAGGACGTGTGTAACTGACAAAAGCTGATGAGGCAGAGAGGGACCAGGGAAATGCAGGAATCAGGTCTCAGGTCCTATCTCTAACACTTAAAGAACTGAGTGCCCTTGGGTTAAGCTACATCAACTGTGCCTTCTACTTTTAAATTTTAATATCTCTATGATTCTAAGTAATTGGTTATCTCCATACCAAGCCAAAGCTTGGAAGAAATTGAAGTTTGTCTTAAGTGCCCAACTATATTTACACTTGTAGCTCCTCCCTTTCTTTACCCATACAGCACTCTGGGGAGCACGAGAGATGTTCTTAGGCCATTTTTTATTCCAGATGGTGCTGCAGTATTGAAAACTTAAGGGTATTCCAAATAAGGAAAATACAAATGAGCAACACTTGGAGGTGTGTTTCAATTAGGATGCTACCAGCCATCAGTAACAGAAAACCCAGCTGGAGTCAACCACACTGACCACTACACTGTGGGAATGCATAGAGGGTGTCAAAGTTAATGGATGGCCCACTTATAGCTGATCCATTTATTTATTCATTTATTCACCCATCCACTGATTTTAAAAACCCACTGAGTTTGGGACTGTGCTAGGAACTAGACATACTAGTGATTCAGACATGGCATTTGAATTAAGAAATCAAAACCTAGGGGTTTTATAAATATCAATGCTCCCTGACCCCTCTGAGAGCTGAGTAATGTCACCAACTTAGAATCCCACAAGACTAGCTGGAGACCTAGTTGGAATAAAAATGCTGCCTTGTTTTAGACCATCAAGTCTATGATAATACTGCGATTTCCAAGAACCTATCTGGATTGAGGGAGCTGAGCAATGCATGCTGACATGGCCTGTAAAAGGGATTGAGGTGGAGCTCTGATCTCAGGAAAGTATAGAATGGAAACCAGAAACTAGGAACCATGGACATTTGCATCTATTCGCCCCCCGTACAAGGGGGTGTAGGGAGTTCCCATTTACCTCCAGGTCTGGTTTATGAACTGTGGGTCTGCAAGCAGCCTAATCATGACGGTTGATGCTCCAGTGGACCTGAATAGGCAGGGACCATGACAGGTGGCTGCAAACAGATAATAGAGAGCTAACAGAGAATGCCAGGCAGTGGTCTAAGTGCTTAGCAGAGTTTGCTCATTTAACCCTTACAAAACTCTTGGAGATAAGAATTAGTATCCATATTTAACATAGGTAAAAAATCAAGAACAGAAACCTTATCCAAGCTGGTCAGTGGTAGATCTGGGATTTGAATCCAGGCAGTCTAGTTTCAACGTCTGTGCACTTAACCACAAAATAAATTATATGACTATGTGAGAAGTGCTACAATAGAGCTACGATCAGAATGCTGTGGGAACTGAGAAAGGAATGAAAGTGCCAGGAAAGGCTCTGCATAGGAGACAACATTTGTGATATGTCTTGAAAAATAAGTAGAAGCTTCAGACAGAGAACCGGAAGTGGGAGAAGTACATCCCAGGCACCATGGGACAGATGGGCAATGGCATTTTGGAAGACTACAGAGTAGTTCTTTTGCAGGGCAGGTGAGCCCCAAATCTGGGGCCTTAGCTCAAGATTTGGTTTTGCTGAAGAAAGAATTCAAGAGTGAGCCAGTGGTAGAAGAAAATAGCTTTATGGAGGTGGCAGTGTTACAGCTCTGTGACGGCTCCTGCAGAACGTGGCTACCCCACAGGCAGTGTGCTGACAGCAGCGGCTCAGGGCAGTTCTACAGTCATATTTACACTCACTTTTAATTACATACAAATTAAGGGGCAGGTTATTTAAAAGATTTTTAGAAAGGGGGTGATAACTTCTGGGTCATTGCCCTGGAAAGGGGCAGTAACTTCTGGGTGTCGCCATGGCAATGGTAAACTATTAAGGCACTGGTGGACATGTCTTATGGAGCAGTGCTTCCCATGCCTCTTCCCTGTTTTAGCCAGTCTTTGATCTGGTCCAGAGTCAAATTCTGCCTCCTAACTCAATTCTACACAGCGGGACCAAAAAGGATGCGGGAATTTGGTTTGCAAAGAATCCCGAGTTTGGGGCCAGATTGTTAAGAACTTTGTAAACCACATTAATTTGTTCTGCAGGCAGCAGGGAGCCAAGTAAGGGGAAGAGTCAGAATCCTCCTCCAATTTTCAGGGATTCCCAGGATGGTTCCTCAGTATGCGTGTCCTGGATCACACCCAGTGCTAAGTAAAATCATTTCTCTGGCCACTTGTTTCTTGCTTTTAGTCTCTTCAGCATTGCAGGTAGAGCCCAGGGCTGGGTAACTTTACTCCTACTGACTTGGAAAGTGAAGGATGCATAGTTGCTCAAAGGCAGAGCATGGCAGGGCACTCTACCAGTGTTCCACCTCAGAATCTTGGACCATTCTTTCACCTGGGAGCCCTGAATTCAAGAAAATCCAAATGGAGACCAGCAAAAAAAGGGAATGCTGTTTTATGGAGATTTTTAAACCAAGGCTGAGGGGCCATTTTCAAGGGATGCTGACTCAGTAAAGGTTCTTTGGCAGCAAGCATCAGAAAACAACTGTAACTACTTTAAGCTGAAAAAGAAAAGGAAGAGGAAGAAGTGAAGAGAAGGATGAGGAGGACAGGAACAAAAAGGGGAAGAAAGCTGAAGAGATTTCCTTAAAGTCTCTGCAAGAATCTGTAAGAATAAGCCCCCCAGTTAGAAGCTCCCTTGGGCTTCAAAAACAGAATGAATAGATATAACTTGACTCTCCCTAAGACATGATTCTTCCAATTTATCAGTCTATTATCTTTCTCTCCAGGACACACCTGCAGCCTTACAAAACAATGAGTCTTTCATTAAGCTGTGGCTCTTCATCCAAAAGTTCCCCTACTTATAAGCAGAAAGTCTATAGGTCCAAGGGCTCTCAGGGTACCTGCTTTTAGGTGTCTGTGATGACCGTTGAGAAGGGGGCCACTGGAGGCCCTGCGGCCTCAAGGGCAAACCGATATAGTCACAGGAATAATCAAACAGCAGCAGAAGCCTTCAGAACAAGCACATCACAAAAAACACTGAACTCAAATCAAATGGAAGTTGCATCACTTGGTGGCTGTGTGATTCTGGGCAAGTCCCTTAATGTCTCCAAGCCTTAATGTTCTCATGTATAAAAAGGGTGCCCCTTTTTGTAAAAAGGCTTTCTGACTGTGACAAATTCATTAAAATATTGAACAAATGTGTTCCAAACTGCAATGTGCCAGGCAAGTGATGTTATTATCAACCAGACTCTTGCTCTCCATGCAGTGAAGCCTCTTCCTATGAATGGAAATTATTCAGCCTTGTCACTGGCATGTCAACAACCAGACACAGCTTAGCGCAGAGTCATGCCATGGGTCTGGGGCAGGACAAGCCAAGTGCAGGAAATGTGTCTGGTCAGCTTCTGCACAACCCTGGATGGAATGGGCCAGGGGAAGGGGAAATGGTTTTCCCCCTGCATTCTGCCCGTATGCCTTCCTGTGCCATCCTCCGGACCCCAGACTCTACCCTTAGGCCTGGGCAGTGGGATAGGATCCAAGACTCTGGAAGGTCTAGGGCTGGGTGAATTGGGTAAACTTTAACACAAAGCCTTATAAAATGCTTGTTTTTATTTCACTTTTAGTAAACTAAAGAGGCAGGAAAGTTGAAGACAGGTTTGGATCTTTCCAAGAAGGGCTTGGCCTAACAGGGAAGAGGTCTCCAGATGGGTCAGGGGGAAGCAGGGCATATCGAGCCTGGAGGAAACAGGGACATGAATACAGCATCTTGGTTTTCAAAAAGTTGGCATGAAAAGGAAGATTTGACTTATTCTGGGCAGCTCAAAAGGATGGAACTGGGATCTGAGTGAGGACGGGGAGGAAGAGGGCTCACATTAACTTACTCTTATCAGGCACTGTTCTTTACAAATGTTATGACATGTAATCCTCACAACAATACCATGAAGTGGTTACTATTATTATCCTGTTTTACAGATGCAGAAACCAAGGCACAGAGCTTAAACAACGTGTCCAAGCCACATAGCAAGTAAACAATTGAGCCAGGCTCCAAATCCAAACGTTCTGGCATCAGAGTCCTATAAAGATTTTTTTGGCCTAATGTGAGGAAGTACTTTCTAAGAATAAGAGTTTACCAATTAAAAAGGGGATGCTGTTTTATGAAGATATTTAAACCAAGGCTGAGGGCCATTTTCAAGGGATGCTGACTTAGTAGAAGTTCTTTGGCAGCAAGCATCAGAAACCAAATGTAACGACTTTAAGCTAAAAAATAAAAAGAAGGAAGAGGAAGAAGAGAAGATGGGGTTGAGGGAGGAGGACAGGAAGAAAAAGGAGAAGAAAGGTGAAGAGGAAAGTGAGGAGGAGGAAGAGGCAAAAAAAAAAGGGGCATTTGTTGGAAGTGGGGTGCAGAAAAAATAAACAGCTGAAGATTCCAATTCAAGAAGGACCAGAAACAAGGACTGCCCTAGGATCCAGGGAGCAGGAACTGATTAACCGTTTCTTTAGGGCACAATTACCCAAATAAATCAGCTCTAATGGATTTCTGTCTTTTTGCCATTCTGCTTAAGATTCAAGTTCCAGGGAAAGAACATTCCCTTGGCCTAGCCTTGGGAAAGATCGACAATAAAAATCGCTAATATTTATGGTGTTTATTCTCTACCAGCCACTGTTCTAAGCACCACATCTGCATGTATTTTCTTCTCACAGACACCCTATGAGATATCTACTATTATAGTTAAGAAACTGAGACAGAGAATGTTAGCTGTCATTCAATGTGAAGCAGTGTGGTTGCCACCATGTTTGCTCTAATATCAAAATGGAAAGGATAGGCTCCCTAAGGCAAAATGTTGATGTTGATGAAGAAGGGAAATGGATGCTAAGAGATAAAACCCACAGATGCTCTCTCAGGGCTTGGTCTTGCTAGAGGGGAAAGAGAGGACTCCCGAGGTGTCTTCTGACCCAGGAATTCTACATTCTAGTTTCCATCCTAACCCTCTTGGTTATTGCAAGGAGAAGATGAAACAAAGCAAGGAGGCTGGGTGTGGTGGCTCACACCTGTAATCCCAGCATTTTGGGAGGCTGAGGCAGGAAGATTGCTTGAGTCCAGGAGTTCGAGATTAGCCTGGGCAACATGGTGAAACCCCATCTCTACCAAAAGTAAAATTAAAAAAAAATAGCTGAGCATGGTGGCATGTACCTGTGGTCCCAGCTACTCAGGAGGCTAAGGTGAAAGGATTGCTTGAGCCCCGGAGGTAGAGGTTGCAGTGAACCGAGATTGCACTAATGCACTCCAGCCTGGGCAAGAGTGAGACCCTGTCTCAAAAAGAAAAAAAGCAAGGAGCAAAAAGACAACAGAAATGATATAACAAAGGACTGGGTGCAACAGAAACATAGGAGAACAAATAGTTCCTGAACAGGATACAACCAAATGACAAAATTCTGAGAGAAAAAAAAATGCCTATACTTTCAAAGTATAACTTGAAAGACAACAAAGAAAAGATTCCAAGTCCTATAAAAGTTTGAGAATGAAATAAAATGAAGAAAAGCAGAGAGGCCAATTTCTCACAAATAGTGAAAACCTGATGTGAAACTCTACTACAAGAGGTTGCACCCCATCATGATTCAGGCTGCCAGAATTAAATCCTGCCTGCAGCACCTCCAGCTGTGTCACTTTGAAAGCGTTACATGACCTGTCTGTGCCTCGGTCTCGTCTGTAAGATTTTAATAATGACTAATTATTAAATTAACAATTTAATAGTTATTAATAATTGTTAATAGTGTCAGAGGAGTGTTGAAAGGGTAAAGTCTTAAGCACAGTGCCTGGCACATAGCAAGTGCTTACTAAACGTTAGCCACGCGGCCGCTGTATGTGAGCTCCTACAAACCCAACATGGTCTTGGGACAGGCCGACAGGTTGAGTGCCTGGAAGAAGCCCCTCTTGGGGAATCATAAGCAGAGACCCCAGAACAGCAGAGACCTGGTTTCTGCATGGGAGGTCAGGAAAGCGGCACCACCAACAGATGCGGGTCCTTAGCAGAGAGATGAGCAGGTGAGGAGAGGAAAAGCCTCCCAGGAGTCGAGAGTCTGGATAGTGGAATGCCAGAAATGAAGCTCTGGAAAAACATTCTACTTAAAATATAATTGTAAGAACTCCTCTTTGTAGGGCTCTCGGAGAAACCCTCTGAAATCTCCAAAGAGTTGGAGAACAGGGCCCTGGGTTTGCAATCAAGAGCTCTGTGTTCTGGCTTCTGCTGATGCTAGTAGGCTCTGGGTCCTTTCCGGGTCTCAGTTTCCTTGTCTGAAAAAGTGGGCATAATGGTATCTACCTCAAATCATTGAAGTGAAGATTAAATGAGGAATGTCTGTAAAATGCCTGGAACATAGGGGGTACTGAATAAATGATAACTTTCCTTACACTCTCACTTACTGTTACAAAACAACAATGCATAGAACAGGGTGTCACTGGAGTCAGAAGAATAAAGTAAGTGCATGCTTGTTGAATTCATCAACTTCCAGAGTGCCCCATGTGTTCTAGTGAATCCATATCTGATATAGTTTTGAATGTTTGGCCCCTCTAAATCTCATGTTGAAATGTAATTCCTAATGTCAGAGGTGGGACCTGGTTGGGAGGTGTTTAAATCATGGGGTTGAATCCCTCATGAATGGCTTGGTGCCATCCTTGTGGTAATGAGTGTGTTCTCACTTTATGAGTTCAAATGAGATCTGGCTCTTTAAAAGAGCCTGGAATGGGCCAGACACAGTGGCTCACACCTGTAATCCCAGCATTTTGGGAGGCCGAGGCAGGTGGATCACGAGGTCAGGAGTTTGAGACTAGCTGGACCAACATGGTGAAACCCCGTTCCTACTAAAAATACAAAAATTAGCCAGGCATGGTGGCACATGCCTGTAATCTCAGCTACTCAGGAGGCTGAGGCAGGAGAATTGCTTGAACCCAGGAGGCAGAGGTTGCAGTAAGCTGAGATCACGCCATTGCACTCCAGCCTAGGGGACAGAGTGAGACCCCATCTAAGAAAAAAAAAAGAGCCTGGAGCTTCCTCCTCTCTCTTTTGCTCTTTCTCTCTTGCCATGTAACACACAGGCTCCACTTTGCCTTCCACCATGGTTGTCAGTTGCCTGAGGCTCTCACCAGAAGTAGATGCCAGTGCTATGCTTCATGTCCAACCTGCAGAACTGTGAGCCAAATAAACCTCTTTTCTTTAGAAATTACCCAGCATCACATATTCCTTTATAGCAATGCAAACAGACTAACATAGTGTCCTTAGCCATTCTCACAATCTGGAATGATGTCTCCACTCCATTCCATCCTACCTTGATCTATTCCCTATCTAGCAAACATCTTTTATCTTTCAAGGCCAAGCTCAAATATCATGTCCTCAAGGAACTGAGGAACTTCCCCAGCATGTGACTTGTTCTTCAGTTTTGCAGTGGTTCCCCTGTACTTTGTGTTGTAATTAGTTCTTGTAGACAGAGAGAATGTCTGACTCACCTTGGTGTTAGTCTAGGCTGCATTGCACATTCCTTTGCAGCATTTTACTTTTATGGGGTTATGGGCAGCATCGTATCCCTGAATTCATATCTCCATCTGAATTAACACTTAGTCCCTCTATTTAGGCCTCAATCAATACTCCCCAAGAAAGAAGGAGGGGATTATCTAGTTTGGAAACCTGGGTACAAGGACTAAGCATGCAGGGCCGACTTACCCATGAAGCACAGTAGCTAGAGTCCACAATACTTTTAAAGGCCCACACACACACAAACATTCAATTTCTTTTGAAATCAGTAGAAAAAATAAACTTTTAGGTCAAACAAAATGTTTTCACATATAATATTAATTTATTTATCTTTATGCCAATGCACATATAATTTTTAATATTTTTCATGGAAGAATGAGCCCATGAAACCAACAGTGCCTATGACCCACAAAGGTCACACAGCTCTATGGGCATAAGTAGCTCATCCTTTTCTCCCCTTCCTCCTAGGGAGCTGCCTG
Source organism: Pongo pygmaeus (assembly GCF_028885625.2). NCBI lineage: Eukaryota > Metazoa > Chordata > Mammalia > Primates > Hominidae > Pongo > Pongo pygmaeus. Next base: position 107,456,492 of record NC_072373.2, on the reverse strand, counting down.
CCTACAGGAAACAAGGAGCCTTTAGCCAGCTCCTTCAGGCTCAACATTTGACAGGGGCATGACCATGTCCAGCATTGCTGAGTAACTGGGAAGAGAAGCCCACTGTTGCTGCACACCCTATGCCAAGCCTTCAAACAGTCCCAGCAGTAATCAAGGTGATATACTAACTTTTTTCTGACTGGCTCCTGTGTCTATCTCTCTCATTTTTTCTAACTTAGGCAAAGAATGGGAAAGTCATTTATCAGGCCCCCCTGAAATCATATTGTTGATCCTCTAAATGACCTTATCAAGTACGCACAATCTTTATTTGACAGATGAAGACGCTGATGAACAGAAAGGTTAAAGAATTTACTCAAGGTCAGTCATCCAACAAATGAGTTTAGAACCCAAACTTTTGGACCCCAAGTTAAAGCTCCTTTCTCCAACTACCCTATAAAGTAGATGCTCAATAAACGTGTGTTGAACTGAATCAAAACAGTGAGAGAATATTGCCAGGCAGCATAAAGCTTGGATGAAATTTTTCAAAATTTTTGCTGGTGATTTTAAGCTTCAGATGAAGTCTTTGACATTTACCATTCTCTTAATAAACACTTTATTAAACTCCAAATCCACGTTTCTGCCTTGAAGGATCACCATCAGTTGGAATATATTTTTACGCTATCCTCTGCCATCTTTGAAGGAGGAACAGATTAGGGAAAAAATGCTTTATTTACCAGTGTACTTAGAATGAAAATATAATGTTTAACTTTCATGGAGACAGACTGAAATATGAATAGTCATGTAGTTTTTTGAAATTAAATTTCTATTCCAGGAGGCCAACACTCTACCGTCTCTGGCTTTCAAACTTCCACATTAAGACTTGGGAAGTAAAAATGCTTTGGGAATCTAACTGGATGAATGGACAAGTTTGTGCCAGTATTCTGGGGGGACTCTTTTTCCTCTCAAAATCCCAGTAGATCACTGATCACGTTTAGAATCTTCAAATATTTGCTAAAAGAAATGTTTTGGGGAGAAAACAATCTCCCACTCTTCTTGCCGAGATGGAATTCCAAGATTGTTGGGCAAGATGAAGTAAACGATTTTCAGGAGAATCGCTGTTTTCCACATTGAATTGACATGCATTTCTACCTCACCTGTTTCCTACACACCAACCCCAACTAATGTTAGGCTTTGAATCACTGAAACACCTGCTACACCTTAACAGCAAAGATTCAGACAAGATATTGAGTAAGCAAGTTTATGATTTTTTTTAAAGAGAATGATTTCTTAGTTAGACTTGTGTTCACAAAATATTCTAGCATGTGGTTTCACAAATACAGGTGAACCATCTGGCCAGCCTAGGTTAGCTCTCTGCTCCAGTGCTGTAAATCTTGCATTCTCTTTCACTCATGTTTCACACATGGAATTAACTCTTCTTTGTCCTCCTGTCCTATTATACAATAGAAGCTCCAAGTCTTATTCACAACTTTGAGTCTAGTGTGTGGCTGTATAGAACAGAGATTAAGAGCATGGGTTCAAGGATACGATGGACCTGGATTTGAATTCAACTGAGTAACTTTTTGTGTGACTTAAAGGTAGTCACACCACATTACTCAGTTTTCTCATCTGTAAATTGATAATAGCTCTTACCTCGTAGAACTATTGTGAAAATTAAATTCACTCACGTATGTAAAGCATTTAGCTTGCCCCGGCAGTAAATATTCACTACTATTATTGCATCAAGTGCTAAAAGAGTATTTCAAGTAGAATTTTTAAAATAAGAGTGAGCCTAGGCACAGGGATTGCATCAAACTGGCCTCATTAGGGAGAATTCTCCAGCCTGACTGGGTTCTGGGAGGTCCTCACCTGAGACCACAAAGGGCAAATGAGCAGATCATAAGCAGTCCTGGAGGCACCAGCTCTTAAGATGTTAGCCCTCATCTCCCCAGAGCAGTGGGAACTGAGTTACACTGAGACTCTGTTCCCAAGAAGAAAGTGATTCAGAGCAAAGGAGACAAGCTCCACTGTGGAGGAAGTGTGCCCAGGTCCCTCACCGGCCCCGGACATGCCGTCTGGGAGGCTATCAGCTCAGAGCCCACACCAGCTTCCTCTGCTATTGTTCAGCACTCACCATTCTTCTGATAACCCGGCTGTGGGAACCACTGCCCAGACGCCAGGCCAACACAGAGGCACGACTACAGCTGGGAAGAGTCTCTGCTTCACATGAGGACTGAGCTCTATAGGGGGTTGTGATGGAGAAGACTGAGACGGGGCAACCTAAGGCCCAAACGTGGCCCAGTGTGAAGCATATTGAAACACCCAATACCAATCTGGTGAATTGAATAGTTTCGCAAAACTAAGGAAAATTAACAGTCTCCACAAAAAAGTGTTTATCCAAGTGTTAAAGTACTTAATTGTTCTCAAAAAACCAAATTGTCCCTATTCTGAACATTTTCTGGACTTTCTCAATTGCAGTTAGTCTTCTGGAACATTGAAGAAGGCCTAGAACTCAATCAAGGAACAAAAATATCTAAGCATTGTATTTAAAACACATGTGTTAGAGGTTTATTACCTTAGGAGATTTTTAAATATTATTTTAAATATTAAATATATTTTTAAATATTATTAAATTAAATTTAGTTGTTGCATCAGACATTTTGCTTATTTTTCCCTTTAATAATTATATCTTTATACCACTATCTGAATTTGTGTCTTTACTCTTTTTCACCATGAAAAGGGCTTTTTCTTTTGATTACATAAATAATAGATACTCAGTGTAAAAAACAGTTCAACCATAACAAAAACATGAAGAAAGTTAAAAAATCACCTAAAATGCCACTACCCTGATATAATTTGCATTCAGCGACTGTATCTATGTAATCCACATACGTAGATCTATGTTCATATAGACATATAGACACATGTGACTTTTTATAGAAGCTGTGCATTTTAAAAATTATGAACGATTTTTTCAGTGCAGTGTTCTAGAAATTTCTGACACAAGGATCCATGAAATAGGTTGGTATCTGATCTGTATCTTAGATTTATCTACCTATATATAACTCGATATAGAGTATAATAAAATATCTATAAGTAGTTAGATATTTATATGGCCAGCTATATACAACTACCTAAATAGAGATCAGCATATACAATATGTGTATTTTTATTTGACATTCTAGTACGAATTCTTAAATTATCAACCAATCATTATGTGCATATGATAAATATGACACGTTTGTTTCTTCAAAAGTTTAATATATTATTTGTGATTTGTTATTCTGAAGGTTAACCTGGCATATGTCACAAGGCATGTGGTGGCTATGGCATCTGTCAGAACCTAAGATCAGGAGACCTTACGATGATCAGGTTCTAAACCCATGAGGGTGTTTGAAATTCAAAATCCTGAGACTGCCCACAGCTAAAAGTAAATCAGAACCCAAGACACACTCAATAAAATGTCAACTCTGAAAGGAACTTGGTGACCACCTGCTCCAAATCACTAATTTTAGAGATGATGACAGTGGGATCCAGTGAGGCGGATGATGTGTCTAGAGTCACAGAGCAATCGGTGGCTGAATGTACACTAAAATCTGCTTTCCCAAATCATCATGCCACCTCTTTCCATCAGATTTTGTTTCCTATTACATGCCACCTAAGCCAGAGCCATTTTCCCTTTTTCCAAATCACAATTGCTCAGAGACAACTGGCATCTGTCTAATTCAGACATTTTCAGAAATTGAGTCAAACGGGCCAGGTGCAGTGGCTCACGCCTGTAATCCCAGCACTTTGGAAGGCTGAGGTGGGCAGATCACAAGGTCAGGAGATTGAGACCGTCCTGGCTAACACGGTGAAACCCCATCTCTACTAAAAAGAAAATACAAAAAATTAGCTGAGCATGGTGGCGGGCTCCCCTAGTCCCAGCTACTTGGGAGGCTGAGGCAGGAGAATGATGTGAACCCAGGAAGCGGGAACCTGGGAAGTGAGCCAAGATTGCGCCATTGCCCTCCAGCCTGGGTGACAGAGCGAGACTCTGTCTCAAAAAAGAAGAAATTGAGTCAAACATAGAAATAGGGAAAGCAGAGTCCCTGCAGAAGGAATAGTAATAATTATTATAGCAAGTGCGTTTAGCACTTACTACATTTCAAACAGTATTCTACTACTTTATGTATATATGCTACTTTACACATATATATAAATTTATGTAAGTGATACGTATGTATATGTCATTTGACCCTCACAGCAGCTCAATGAAATAACTACCATTATTATCCCCTCTTTCCAGGGGAGGAAACTGGGGCACACAGAAGTTAGGTGACTTCCCAGGATTATATAACTAGTGAGTAACAACAGAGCCAGGATTATGGAGTCAGCACTCCAGCCCCAGAGTCCAGCCTCTGGACCAATATACCACATACTGTCTCACAGAAGGAGGAACTTGGACAAATTATAGTAATGCTGCTGAAACCTCAGAAACAACATCAACATCATTGAGATAATTAACCAAACCTTGTCTTGGTGGGAGTACCACATAGAAGTCAGGCAATTCTAGGGCAATTCCTGGAAGCTTTCAGTGTTTACCTTGCTTAGTTCTGCAACTCCTGGCTAAAGTTTCCATAACTGGTTTTTGTCCTTTGTTCTTTGTTTAACATTTCATTATAAAAAATCCCAAACATATGAAAAAGTAGTCAGAATAATAAAATAATCCCCATGTACCCAGCTATCTATCTTTAACAATTATCAACAAATGTTAGCCCAAGTTTTTTTAAAATTCACTTATTCAATTTCTTCAGCCTTCTAAAATATGTTTTAATATATTGCATAATAAATATACTTAATGTATTAACATCATACATTTTATAATTTATAGGTAAGTAAACGTACATATATTAGAGGGCATGCTCAAACATATGACACTTTAAAAAGCATGGCTATTAGTGGGTTTTGGGTGTAGCCAACGTGTCACTACAGAAATACAGTCAGAATGCCTGGGTTCAGGCCCTGGCTCCACTGCTTACTAGCTCAGTGACCTGCAGGAGTCACTTCACTTCCCAGAGTCTTGCTCTTCTCATCTGTGCAGTGGGGATAGTAATGCTACCCACTCAGGGTTGTTGAGTTGATCAAATGAGATCAGGGATGTGAGACTTTACAAACAGCAAAGAGACACATAAAGGTGAGCAAGAAATCAGACTAACCAGGTGGGGTGGCTACGGCACTGGTGTTGAAAGGTGAAATCCAAAGTCAGGAAGGCCAATCAGAGGATCACACCAAGAGAGAGAGAAGAGGTACCAGGTGGAGAACCAATTGCTAACTGAAGTAACCTAGGTAAGCTTTTGTGTCCTCTTTGTCCCTCCTGGGTACTTGAGGTGGCTGCAGTCACAGCTGGGCTCAGGACCCCATCAGGCTGAGAACTGAAGGTTGAGCCTTATTTTATCTTCTTAGCTTCCCCTACTTTTTTTTCTCTTTTCTCTTTTTTTCTTTCTCGCAGCTTATTTGGATGTCTTCTCTGGCTGACATTACCCAGAAATCTTAGGTGAGGAATTCCCTCCTCCAGCCCTGGCCTACTAGCTGGGCCATCCCCAGGTCATCTTGCCAGCCAAAGGGAATTGAGAGACAGGCCTTCTGTTCTAGACACTGTGGGTTCTAGTGTTTAAATCATATTTATAATGTTTGCCAACTATCCTCTGAGCACTGTGCCTTATTAGACTAGTGACTCCCTGGCTAAGGACATGGCAAAGGTATGACTGCCACCTATAGTAAGTGGAATCAAGATGGCACCAGGGCTGGTTTCTGTGGCCAGTGGGAAGAACACTAGCACATTGCCCTCCCTTGGTGGCCACACTGCCACCCAGATGACACCCAGCCCTGCCACTGCTGCCCATGCCCTCCCCCAGCTTCCTCAGGAGGATCAGTACTGCCTGATCTCTACCCCCAGAGTACAAGAGTCCCCAGCCAAGGCCACCATTAACTTAGGGTTGCTGATCTCTGTTTTAAGGGGTCCTTGTCCCTCATGGAGGAGACAGGATTAGACAAATGCTGTCTCTCTGAATAATCACAAGTAAGAGGAACAAATAAACACAGACAGGCCAGCTGCCACAGCACATGGAAACTAAGAGTAACTGAACTTGTACACATTTTATAAACCACTTGGAGAATATTTTTAAATTGGGATATTTCTGCCCCATAGTCACCCTCGGGACTTTGCTCATCAACATGCCTGACGCCTGAGAACGGCAACTTTCCAAGTAGACTTATGCATTGGGGTCACAAAGGCCACATACTCTGTACGTTTCCCCTGTGATCAAGGCCTGCAGAAACTAAAACAGCTGCAACAAGACCCCAGGGTGCTGCCCTTTTATATGGGCTCAGGGCTTTGGGTGGCCCATTCTTGTCATATTGGGGTATGCAATTTCTCTGCAACCCCAAATTGGGATGAGCGCATATCCTTCAAGTATGAGGATGATAGCCAGGGCTATTTGATTCATGTCCCTGTAATTGCAGGTATTATTCTTATCTGCATGTGTACTCATTTGATGCATATTTATATCTCAGTTCCTGAGAAATTATCAGGCTCAGTGCAGACATGACAGATGGAAAAAACAGTCTTTAGGACTTAAAGGATTAGAAGCTGCTCATAGCATGTGTCACAGTTTAAAACTGTATAATTTTAAAGTGCCATTTTCTTTATTCTCACCAGAAAATAGTAATTATACTTGAGAAGCAATGCTCGGCAATACATTTATTGAACAACTATGGTGTTAGAGAGTGTTTAGCAGGGTTAACAAGACACAGTCCAGCCTTTGAGGAGTTCATAGTCTAGTGGTATAAACAGGTGAACCTGTCATTTCAATATAGAAAGGAAAAAAAAAATACTTAAAATACTATTATAAAGTGTCGTGAGCACCAGGATAGAGTGACCAAGTGTGTGTAGAGCAGGATTTGGGCATGGGGGAGGACTTCGTAAAGCGACTGATGATTAAGGGCAGACACGGTGGGGCAGGAGGGGGAGTGGGCATGAGGACACTCCCGGCAACAGGAACATCTTGCGCAAATGCATCCTGGTCATCTGGCATCTCAAGGAGCTGGGACGCCGATTCAGTGTAGGGGTGACAAGAAATGAAGTGAGGGGTGCTGGCAGAGACCAGATTGACAAGGAATGATCTGCAGTGATGGGGCCAAGGGCTAGTATGTGGTACTTTACTGCTTCCCATCTCTAGCAACTACCTCCCAAACCAAATAAACGGTGCATGCTTGCCCTGCCAACGTGGCCTCATGGTATTTCTCCTTGGTTCCCTCATCCTTCCTATCAGATTGCCACCCTTAAACCTCTTCAACATAGAAATTCTGGAATTGCCTCTGCTTCTATGCCTCACTGGGGAGTTTTCTCTAGTATGTGATGGTAGCCACAACATTTTCAGCAAAGGAGGGATATGATAATAACCAATAAATCTATCCCCAACAAACCACTTGTGGAAGATTTTGGAAATCTGGAACTTCAGGGCAGCCACTGGTTCCCGGGTACCTTAATGAAAGTTTAAAAAGTGCCCCTCCTTCAAGATGCTTTATTCCTGGATGTCAGAAAACTACCATAATATACTACTACTTTAATTCAAAGACACTTTTCTGCCACCTACCAGAAAATCATCCTAAATATACAAATCTAGCATATCTAAAATGTGAATAGAACCCCCTTACATGTGGCATTCTGTGCAGTGTACAACCTGCACAACCATACACAGCAATTCTACTTCAGAGAAAAGCTTCTCTGCTTTCCTAAAAATGAGGCTCTGGGAGCTGGCTGAGATGCAGTGGGGTGGAGGCCTGGAGAAAGGGACCCTGCCAACTGGTCCTATAAAAACAAAATGAACGCAAACTACCCTTTGTTCTCTCTGACATCACCAGGTACTGAGTAGAGCTGAGGCTGGGGCCTGGTAACAAGTCTTCCCTAGGGGCTTCTACTCCCTGCCTGCCCTCATCTCCGCCCCCTACCCAGGCTGCCTATGACCTCTGGAAGACAACTTCTTCTACTGTGGTTTTTGCTTAAATGTCACCATCTTAGGGAGGCATTCTTGACCACCTTGCTTAAAATTTCAAACCCCAGCAACCCTCCTCCCAACTTCCCCTGCTTTATCACTTTTTGACACACCCTATATTTAGTTTGTTTATTATTACCTGTCTGTCTCCACTAGAATGTAAGCTCCATAAAGGTAAGGGTTTGTTTCAATTCGCTGCTGGACCTGCAGCCCTAAGAACAGTGCCTGGCACATATGAGACACTCAAATATTAGCTGAATGAATTAGTCATCTTCCTTTTGGCCACTTCCTTCCCTGTTTCTGAGGTCCACCCTCTTAGTTCTGTTGATTATGGAAGTTCTGTTCTTCTGACTCACACAGTGTGACTTTGCTAAGATCCTGAACCATCCTGTGCCTCCGTAAGAGTTTTGTTCTCTGGAGTAAGGTGTTGGGCCTTATTAAAATGTTTCTGGAAGGAGATAGTGCATTAATTTAAAGTCCATTATCAATTTGTGTGAATTGATTGATGAGATTCCTTCTCATCATCATATGACTTCTCAATAGCTATTTAGTGAGTAGGAATTATAATTCCCTATTTATAGATAAGGAAAAGTTCAGAAACATTAAGGAACATGCCCAAGGTCCCATAAATGGAAAGTACTGAAGTTAAGACTCAAATGCAGAACCACCTCAGCCCAAGGCCTAGAGTCAGGTGGCTGTGTAGCCATTCTCAACAGTGGTGCGGCCAAGTGAATATTTACTGTGGTTGGCTCACAGCAGAAATTTATAGTCAACATTAACCAAGCGGACTCTGTTTCCCTCTTGCTATTAGACACAATTCCAGTGAAAAATCCTTTTCATCAAGGCAGTTGGTTTCCTACCTGGGAAATTGCAAGCAGGGAAACCAAAACAGAATCTGTCACTGTTTAACTTGGACATAAGAAAAAGATGGGACAGAATAAATTTCAGCCATTGAGATACTCCTTTGAGTAGATTTGTTTTTCTCTCTTCCATGAAGTGACAAAGTAAACAGTTGTACTATGAATTGTACCTGATTCCCTAATACTTAACCATTTGTTAAGTGTTTTAAAAAATTAGAGACAGGTAGGTTCAGAATAGGGCACACTAGCCTTGAAGAAATGGTCCTGAGTGGGGCACTGTGGATGGCTGTGTAAGGGAGAGCACCAGGCGCCTGAGCCAAGTTCATTTATTCATCTAACAACGGTAGAGGACCTACTATGTTCTAGTTTAACCAGAGCATACATATATAAGAAAATGCGTTGTTAAAAACCAAGTCATGCTCAAACTGAACTACAGAATCAGGACTGAAATAGTTGCAGGGCCCACGGGGCCAGATCCAACACCTAGAAAGTTGAGCAAACATGGAAAGAATGTATTTTATCCTTGCTAGAGGATGAGAACTGTATATGGTTTACTGTGTGGTAAATGGCAAACATATACAGATGCAAACATCTCACAGTAGGCCCCTCATGGTGACTCACAGCACCTCCTTAGTAAGAAACTGATGACAACTCTTAACCAGCAGTGCCCCAATGACCATCTTTGGTTTGCTGGATCCAGATTTCTTTTCCCTTTTTCTTCCCCAGATTCTGCTGATCCTTTCCTGTGTCCTACACTATCTTTGTCTCAAGCACTACCCAGGGGAGAGGTCACTTCCTTGTGTCATGGATTCATTACTATTTTCAGCAAAGTCCGGCATCTTCACCTACTGTTTGGTCTGACAGTACCATAACCTCACCACGAATAAGGTTTTCATCTCTTCCAATACATGTGGTGAACCATTTGCCAGCATCCCTTAATCATCTTGGTGTCTCTTCCTCAGCTGCCTGCCTTCTGCCCACATGTTCTGCATCATCTTACCTGTAATGTGGCAGTGGGTACAAGGATTGTAGGGCTGTTTCTTTTGGCGAAAAGGGTAACCAGTAGGTTTATTGGTGCTGAAAATGGACCCCATAAATGGAACATAAACTCTCTGTGATCACCATCCCCCTTTGGCTGAGGCCACATGAGGTTTTATTTGTTTTACCATTTCATGCCCAATACTGTGTGGCCCAAGCAGGCTGTGCACCGAGCCCTGGAAATGCAAAGACAAATAAGACTCATCCCGGCCAGGCACAGTGGCTCACATCTGTAATCCCAGCACTTTGGGAGGCTGAGGTGGGTGGATCACAGGAGGCCTAGGTCAGGAGTTCGAGACCAGCCTGACCAACATGGAGAAACCCCGTCTCCACTAAAAATACAAAATTAGCCGGGCGTGGTGGCGCATGCCTGTAATCCCAGCTACTCGGGGAGGCTGAGGCAGGAGAATCGCTTGAACCCGGGAGGAGGAGATTGCAGTGAGCCGAGATGGCGCCATTGCACTCCAACCCAGGCAACAAGAGCGAAACTCCATCTCAAAACAAAAACAAAAACAAAAAGACAAATAAGACTCGTCCCTACCCTCAAGGAGCCCAGCATTTAGTTGGGGAGACACAGAGTGAATGGGTGACAATTGAACATGATGAGGGCTATCACAGAGCCAAGAAGAGAGGATTCATTGCTTGAAGGAGTTTAAGGAAAGGCCTGAACAAGGGATAACAATGAAAAAGCTTAGAGGCCAGGTGCGGTGGCTCACTCCTGTAATCCCAGCACTTTGGGAGGCCGAGACGGGCAGGTCACCTGAGGTTGGGAGTTCAAGACCAGCCTGACCAACATTGAGAAACCCTGTCTCTACTAAAAATACAAAATTAGCCGGGAGTCATGGTACATGCCTATAATCCCAGCTACTTGGGAGGCTGAGGCAGGAGAATCACTTGAACCCGGGACGCAGAGGTTGCGGTGAGCTGAGGTCACGCCATTGCATTCCAGCCTGAGCAACAAGACTGGAGCTACGTCTCAAAAAAAAAAAAAGAAAAGAAAAGAAAAGAAAAAGCTTTGAAATGGAAGGGCTTTTAAGACTAGCTTCTCTCAACAGCACAGTTCTGCCTAAGACATCCAAGCCGGTTGCTGTTTTAGCAAGGAGTTTTAGCTTCTGCCCTCTCTAAGCTCCCTGTACTCTCAGCATTCAGAGGCAACACAAACTCTTCTAGGGCTCCATTCCCTAATATCCCTGACATATATATGCCTTTAGTGATTCTTAGGTGATTGGATGGCAAAGTCAGGAATGCAGACATGAAAATACATTAAATGAGTTTCCCAGTGTGGGGATATCTCCATGAGATGGAGAGCCGGCTGAGCAAGCATCAGGACAACGTGGTTCTCAATACACACTTGGAAAGCTGACAAAAATTACTTCAAGCCACGGAGTGATTCTCAAACCAGGATTAAAAGCAGCAGTGACCATGTATGGCCAGTCTCCATCCAAATCTGGTTTCAACAGATGACACAGGTCTAAATTCCAGTATTCTTAAGACAAAAGAGCTAAGTGAATGGGAGTAACTCTTCATTTCCTCTGCTTTCCTGTAGATAACTGGGAAATTGGAATTCGTCTGGGAAACTAGCTCTGCTCCAGAGCTATGTTTTCTTTTTGAGAAAGTCAATTCACCTATATGAAATTAGCTTTCATGTTATATGTTGGAGACTGGTGCTCTCTCTTACCTACTTTGTGGTATTTAATGAGAATTCCTAGACTGTAGGTTAAGCAAAAGTTTATATGAAGCATTTACAATGAGAAATTATTAAAACCAATGTTTATCAGCAGTTTGTCTCCATCCTCTATCCGCAGTGTGAATGCTGGAAATGGAAGCAGCCCTCTGGGTTCAGGTCCCAGTTCTACTGCTACCTACTTGTGAAAGCAAGTTACTTAACATCTTCATTTCTCAGTTCCTTCATCATTAAGGTAGCAATAACATTATCACTTACCTAGTATTTGGTGCTTTAGGAATTCATTCATGTATTCATTTTGCAAACATTTATTGAGCACCTACTAAGCGCTATGCAATGAGAAGCAGTATACTTTTCAGGTTAAAAGGATGAACTCTGGAACCAGAATACCTGGGTTCCAGATTCACCACTTACTAGCTGTGTGACTTTAGGCAAGTCATTTAACCCCTCCATGCCTCAGTTTTCTCATTCATAACACAAAGATAACAATAGTACCTGCTTCGTGGAGTTGATATAAAAAAATTAAATTTTTCAACATAAGCTTAGAATAGGGCCTGGAACCCAACACTACATAAATATTAGATATTTTTCCAGGTACCATACTCCTGGTTGGAACTTACATTCTAAGTGGGGAGCAAAAAAAATCATAAATAGGCAAATTATTTAATATGTTAGAAGCTGGTAACTACTAGATTGGGGAAATAGAGCAAAAACAAGATTGAGTGTACCAGTGGTAGACTGCAGTCTTTTAAATAATGGTCAGGGTAGGCCTCATTGAGGAGACATTGGAGCAAAAACTGGAGGGCGGCAAGGAAGTGAGTCAGGCCTGTGTCTGGAGGAAGAGTGTTGGAGCAGACAGACCAACCAGTACAAGAGCCCTAAGACTGGTGTGGGCCTGACATGTTTGAGAAGTAGTAAGGAAAGCAGTATAGCCGGAGTCCAGTAATGGAGGAGGAGGAAAAGAGGAGGAAATGAAGTCAGAAAGGTAACAGCACCAGATGACATCAGTCATCGTGAGGACTTTGGTTTTTACACTCTGAGAAGTAGAGAGCCATTGCAAGACTTTGAGCAGAGGAGACACATGGTCTGACTTATACTTTCTAAAAAGACCTATTTGGCTGCTATGTTGATAATAGACTGTAGAGAGAAGAGTGGAAGCAGAAAGAACAGATAGGAAGCTGTTGCAATAATCCAGGGAAGCAATAGCAAACGTGGTAGCAGTGGGGCGGTGAGAAGTGGTCAGATTCCAGACATGTTTTGAAGGCAGTGCAAACAGAATTTGCTGAAGGACCAGATATGGAGTGTAAGGGAAAGAAGGCGGGGAGAAAAAGATGACTCCACAGAAAAATACAGTTGCCATCAATTAAAATGGGGAACTCTGAGGGTGGATCAGAGGGATGAGCTGAGATATTTATTAGATGTGGATATGTTAAGTAGATTGTTGGATATGTAAGTTCAGGAGAAAGGTTTTAAAGTCATGACAGTAGGCTGGGCTCAGTGGCCCACGTCTGTAATCCCAGCACTTTGCGAGGCCGAAGCTGGCAGATCACCTGAAGTCAGGAGTTCAAGACCAGCCTGACCAACATGGCAAAACCCCATCTCTACTAAAAAAAACAAAAACAAAAAAAAATAGCTGGGTGTGGTGGTGGGCACCCATAATCCCAGCTACTTGGTAGGCTGAGGCAGGAGAATCACTTGAACCCAGGAGGCAGGGGTTGCAGTGAGCCAAGATCGCACCACTGCACTCCAGCCTGGGCAACAGAGTGAGACTCTGCCTCAAAAAAATAAAAAAATAAATAAATAAATATAAAGTCATGAGAGTGAATGAGGTCACCAAAGATGCAAATATAAATGGAAAAGAGGGGAAAGGACCAAGCCCTAGTTCCCACTAATATTAAGAGACGAGGAGGAAGAGGAGGAACTCTCAAAGGAGACTAAAAGGAGGGAACCCCAAAGAGGATACACCAGTGTAGAAAGTCGAGTGTAGCCCTATAGGTCATTTTAAGTAAGAAGACAAATGAGAACTAACCATGTGATCTAGCGATGTGGAAACCTTGGGGATTAACTGACATAACACATGAGGCTTGGTGAAAGGTGTGCTCCGGGAATAGTGATTATCATTACCCTCATCAATAGGCTTTATTAAACACCCAATTGTATCAGCATCCCTGCTCCCATCTGCCTGACCCCGAGGGATAAGAAGCCTGGGTTTTCATGAGTGCAGCTAGATTTATTTAGCACTGGACAGAGAGGAAAATCAAGCTGGAGTCTCTTAGGGAAAGTGGGGAAGACTGAACCCAAAGAACCAGAAGGAGGAATCTGAGTAAAGTCAAGTCAAGGGTCAGGGGAGACTGTGTCAGATCAAGGACAAATTGGGTATGAGCTAGGAAGGCCGTGGGTGATCTCAGCAAATACCTAGTTTGGCCTCTGTGGCCTTTCTGGATGGGTGGGGACAAGGTTCCTACAAGACTGGGTAGTTTTAAAGGTCCAGAGGCAGGCAGATAGTGTAGACACAGTCCTCTCCAGTTCTCCCTCTCTTAAGACAAAAAAAAAAAAAAAATTAAATGTATAGAGTCCCATTATATGGCTCATTATACATGACTTGTCGTTGGCCAAGTCATATGTGTGCCTGAAAATAACAATTACTAACCCAAAGGCATCCTGCACCATGAAGCTCCTCCTGGTCTCTTTTCTGATACTGAGTGCTAAGTTATGAAGGACTGATAGCCTCAGGAATATATATCAATGGTCAGCCTGCACGGTGGAATGTTGGCACAGGAAGCTGTTCCCTACCCTCTAAATCCTGCTCACAGTCCCCACCTCACCTCCAAAATCTTTTCCCACATCTTGGCTTTCATCTGCCTTGATTTTGCTAAGACTTGGCCTTCTCTTTGTTCAAACAATTACCATTATAGTACCTTCCTTACAAGGTGGTTATGAGTATCAAGTGACATAATGCATATGTATATGGTGCCTAGCACAGTGCTGGGCATAGAAAAGTGTCAGAAAATGCTTGTTGGTGTTGTGAGTTAATCCCTTGTTAGGATGCAGATGTGCCTGAAAAGAGTAATGCTTTAAACCTGCCCCCTAGGCTAAAGGAAGTTCATTAGAAAGGGTTTTGATAAGGGTCAGGGTGGGAGCACACATGAAGAAATGGGGAAAAGGGTATAAGGGGGCTTCAAAAACAAACTAGTCGTGTGGCTTGCCCCAGCATGTGGGCCTGATCAAAACAATCCTATATACAGGCACTCTCTTACCTTCCTTAGCATTGCAACCTATTGCGTTAATACCAGGCCCTCAGGCATCACAGTTCCTCTGTGTCTCTAGACCATCTCCAGCCACTACCTTCATCCGACTTACAATTCAGCTAAACTCAACTACGTGTCTTTGCTTGTGCTGTTTCCTTCCTGCCTCTTCCTCAAGTGGCTCCCACTGTGCATTCAAGACTCAGCTCTTGTATCTGGAAACCTTTTAAATCATTTCTCCCAAGCTGAGCATTGAGCCCTCCTCTGTGTGACTACAAGCCTATACTTACTTATTGTATACAGCTTAGCACTTTTCATATTAGTTGGTGCAAAAGTAATTGTGGTTTTGGACCATGAATTTTAAACATTGTAACTAGGCTCAAACACTTCTTTATTAATTGAAATAAGAACCATTACAATCAACACATTTTTGCCAATGAGAAGTAAGTTTGTTTATTCCTGTAGCATAAAAAATCTGTGCTTCGGGATTCAACAACTCTTGGAAAGCATTTTCTGCATCCTGCTGATTGTGAAAGCATTTCCCCTGCAAAAAGTTGTCAAAATGCTTGAAGAAGTGGTAGTCAGTTGGCAAGAGATCAGGTAAATATGGTGGATGAGGCAATACTTCAAAGCCCAACTCGTTTAACTTTTGAAGCACTGGTTGTGCAACCTGCAGTCGGGGGTTGTCATGAAGAGGAATTTGGCCCTTTCTGTTAACCGATGCCAGCTGCAGGCTTTGCGGTTTTCAGTGCATTTCATCGATTTCCTAAGAATAGTCTCAGATGTAATGGTTTCTGGGATTCAGAAAGCTGTAGTGGGTCAGACTGGCAGACCACCAAACAGTGACCATGACCTTTTTTTGGTGCAAGTTTGGCTTTGGGAGGTGCTTTGGACCTTCTTCTCCGTCCAACCACTGAGTTGTCATCACCGACTGCCATATAAAATCCACTTTTCGAAGCATGTCACAATCTGATCGAGAAATGGTTTGTTGTTGTTGCATAGAATAAAATGATGGTTCACAATGACGATTTTTAAAATTTTCACTCAACTCATGAGACACCCACTTATCCAGCTTTTTCACCTTTCCAATTTGCTTCAAAGGCTGAACGACCATAGAATGGTCAACATTGAGTTCTTCAGCAACTTCTCGTGTAATTGTAAGAGGATTGGCTTTGATGACTGCTCTCAATTTGTCGTTGTCAACTTCCAATGCCCGGACACTATGCACCTCATCTTCAAGGCTCTCATCTCCTTTGCAAAATTTCTTGAACCAACACTGCACTGCATGTTCATTAGCAGTTTCCAGCCAAATGTGTTGTTGATGTTGTGAGTTGTCTCCACTGCTTTACGACCTATTTTGAACTCAAATAAGAAAGTCACTTGAATTTGCTTTTTGTCTAACATCATTTCCACAGTCTAAAATAAACATAAAATAAAAAGCAAGTAATAAGTCATTAGCAAAAAAAAAAAAAAAGCAAGAAGCGCACATTAAAATGATGTATAACATAACCACATTATTTAAGAATGTATTCCAATACCAAATGGCCAATTTCAACAATGCAAAAACCACAGTTAAGTTTGCACCAAGCTAATAACATGCCATCTCCTACTAGGTTTTATGGTCTTCCAGCAATGCATCTGACACCTCTCACTCTGTACAGTGTACAGTCCCTGTACAGTGGCTGGCACATAGTAGGTGCTTACTAAGTGTGGCAGTATACACATGTACAGAGTTAGGCAAAAATTGGTGTATTTTGGAATGAATAATGCAGAGGAAATAGCCAAGGAATTTTCATGTATGTTTAGAAATAATCACATAAGAGAGACCAAACTTTCTCTTTTATCATTCCAGAATTATTTCATGAAAAGATCACTTTTAATAGCTATTTGGAAGAAAATGAGAGATGCAAATAGCACTTTCAGCAGTGGAATGGAATGGAGCAGAGTGGGGTTTGAAGGAGGGAGTAGAGAGGAGTGGAGTCTCCTGGGCTTGTGGGGCCACAGCAGGAAAGAGAAGTCCAATTACACACAGGGAATTTGAAGTTAGCATAAGGACTTCGTTTTCTATTCCTCTTCTGTTGGATCACGTTAAAATTTGAATTTCGTCTGTTTTCATTTTTTTATAATCCTATGCGAGTTGCTTGACTTTGCTGGACCTCAGCTTCCTCATCCACAAAAATGGAATGATCCACTGCACAGGTAATGAGGTAACATTTGAAAGTTCTTAGCACAGAATCTGACTTGATTAGTCAGATTTTGCTGCAGCAACATATAACTCCCAAATCTGAGTGGCTTACAAACACAAACATTTATTTCTTGAGGGCTGTGCATTGGCTTTGGCTCTGGTGGTCTCCACAGATCTCCATTTATCTTTTCATTCAGTGACCCATAGCAACGGGATGGCCATCGTCTAAGAGCAGCTGTTTTCACTGTGGAGCACAGGCTCTGAAGGGGACACAGCCAAACCACACCAGCTCATTAGCATCTTCAGCTCTGCCATGGCATAGGGCATGTCTACTCATACTCCACTTGACAAGGTAAGTCCCACGGCCCAGCCCAAGGCCAATAGGGATGTCTTTTCCACCTCCAGAGGAGTGCAGCCATCAGGGAGTGCACACATCATTGTCAACAAGGAAAGCTGCCTACCACACGTGGCGTTTCATTGGCCACTGCACCTGAGTCAGTAAATATGTTCATAGATACCTAGAGATGCAAGCGGCCTAGGAGAAGAATGGGACAGTTATGTCCAAGGAGGCAAAAGGAAATGTACACCTGTGTCAAAACCTATTCCCGCCACCACAAACCTCTTCTATTGCTCCAAATTCCCAGCTTTGGAAAAAAATGGGTGAAAAAGAATTGATTTTTTTATAGGGGTTCATGGTAACAGTTCCTTTATCTCTTACTTTCTTCTTCCTGCTCACTTCTCACCAATCAATCTGGCCTTCTTGGCATTTTTTGAAACATTAAACATGCTGCCAGCTCAGGGCCTTTGCACGTACTCTTCCATCTGCTTGAATAAGCTGCCCCAACATCTGCATGACTCCGTCTCTTACTTCATCAGGTCTCTGCTCAAATGTCACCTTGTCCAAAAGGCCTCCTCTGACCAATCTATATAAAATAACCAACCGCTGCCCCAACCATCCCTTATTACCCTTAACCTGATTTACTGTTCTCCATAGGACTTATAGTCTGGGATATTATATATGTACTTATTTTTGTTGTTATTTATTATCTATCTCCATCATTTAGAATATAAGCTCTGCAAGAGCAAGGAATTACTCACTGCTGTATCACCAGCACCTAGAATGGTGAATGATACATAACAGGTAGTCATTAAATATTTGTGGAATTAATTAATTGAGCAAATATGCACCATGACTTTATAGAAATGAATCTCATTTTAATCTTCACAGGAACTATACAAATATACACACATGTGGTATTGCCAAGCCCCATTGAATGGGTATGAATACTTAAGTGAAAGAATTAAAATAACTCACCCAAGATCATACAGCACAGGGCTGCCCACACTGCCAACACTATAAGGAGGGGTAGGCAGGGCAAAGGCTCTCCCTCCAGGTTGTAGCTGAGACACAGCATTGCTGCTTCTCCTTCCCAAGACAGACGAAGCATGGAAGATCCCTTGTACCCTGCAGGACCAGCAGAGCCCTGTGCCCTGGCCACCCTGCCTCCCAGGAAGGTGCCAGGCAGAGAACAGAATATCCTCCACCTGGAGGTAGGGAGGTTAGGACTGGGGAGAGGGAGGAAAGGAGACACTGGTCTGCTTTTTGTGACCATGACCGGCAGAAAGAGGGCTAGCCCGGAGCACATCAATAGCACCTTGTTGACTTTTAACGCTTCCTCACCACCTCTTCTTCTGTGTGCGCCATCTCTGATAACATGCCACAGCCAGCATAATCTCTTCAGGGTGTCTCTCAGCCCTCCTGCCCTGCTACAGCCTTTCCTCTGCCCAGCTCCAAGCATGCTGTCCGCAGACAAAGGCCTTGAAGAGGCTGCATGTGTCCTTGACCCTCACTGACAGCACTTGATTCTGGACTCAGAGGGAGCCCCAGCCACCTTCCGCCTGTTTCAAGGCTCTACCATCCAAGGTCACTGGCAGTAAGAATTTGTTCGTCCCTTTTACTGTCCCATCATTCCCACTGCCCCCCAACCCTGCAGTGCCTTTCTCTTGTCAGTAGCCACCAACAGAAAATTACAGAAACAGAATATCATCACTCTTCAATTATTTATTCAATGCCTGTGTATAAAACACCACCATAATACTGTCCTATGTGTCTGCAGAGCTGACAGTGTCCAGCCCCCACTAGACAACCTCATGCCCTTCCTCAGATGTCACTCTACAGGAAGCTGCTCACCCAGCCCATACACAGAGACTAGCGAGATGACCCAGAGGTAAACTCCAGATCAGTGTGTCTCTTATGCCGATTTTTAACTTCAGATGAACTTGCAGGACCAAGGGAGCCTGCAGGAGGAATGATCTCCAGGAACCACCACCCCTTCCAGGAGCCACCGTTTAAGGGCTTGAGAATGGCCCTCTCTTCCCCTGCCAACTGTCCTTTGATCCTCTAGAACAGTGTTTTTTAAACACAGCAAATTGCAGCTCATTAGTGAGACATGAAATCAATTTAGTGAGCTGAAATCACCATATTTTATCTTAAAAGAGAAAATAGTTTGCATTGCACAAAGTAAAGGTGAGTATTGTTTTATAAAACTTCTCTTTTGTGTGTGTGTGTGTGTGTGTGTGTGTGTGTGTATTCTGGGTGAGAGTATTGAGTGTATTTTTTTGCTGTTATGACACAGAATTTACCCATCAAAGAAAAGTACCCATTATAAGCTGTGGCAGAGGGTCTTCCAAAGCCGGTTGTCCTACCCACTCAACAAGGACAAGCTTGGGGTTCATGAATCATGGGATGTGAACTGTGAGGAGCTGACAGTCACCTTAGCTCGTGGGTATCAAGGCATCCAGAGGAGTTTGATTTGAGAGTGGGACTGATCAGAGGATTCAACAGTCCTAAAAGAAAAGGATTCTTGCTGCTAACAATAGGGACAAAACTGAGAGACTAAAGGTAGCAGAACAAACAAAGGGTCTGGTGCATGGATTGCTCCAAAGAGGAAGGTTGAAGTAGGCTGTCAGTATTTAATGTTAATACAAAGCACCTAGCTAGGTGCTGTGGAGTTCAAAGGAACAGGATAGATCCTGGTGTTAATGAGCCCACATCACAGTAAGGTTGAAAACCAAGCAGATCTGAACCAGTAATGGGCCCACATGTGCAAAACAGCATGTTAATCAAGAGTAGACCTCATGGGTATCAACTATAAGAGTAGTAAGCAGCCAGAAGCAGAGAGAGTGTGAGCAAACTCACAGGGGAACTTGAGCAAGGCGCTAAGGGATGAGTCAGAATAGTGGGGTGGGAAAGGCATTTAAGATCCAATATCCGGAGAAATTGAGTCAAGGTGGGAGCTCCGAGCCAATGTGATGTGTTCTTGAGCCTACACCAATATTAGCCTAGCTGGAGCAGAGGGATTCTGTCTGGAGCCTTGCTTTGTAGGGTGAGGCAAGATTATGAAGGGTCAAGGAAATGGATGTGATGTTATAAATAAAATAAAAATCTAACATAACCCAAATGTCAGCTTCAGGCACCCTGCCATTGAGATCCAGATAAGATTGGCTCGAATCTCCATTCCACATCCTGTGGAAAGTTCAATGCCCTCCCCAAGATGTCTGCATTCTCTCAGAGCAGTTACATTTTTGTGGCCTCCTCTGGTTCTGGAATTAGTTCTGTTGTCAGTGATCTCACCTTCCAGTGTGTGTAGCCCTCTTCTTACCCAGTCCCTTGAGTGACAGTCCCTTGAAACCCAGTCCCTTTTCTTGATTTACTTATACACACATACATAGACACACACACACCACAAATTTTACAAGGCCTTTGCTGACATTTTGAGAAAAATGAAGAAGGGAGGATTTACCCAAAAGCAATGGAAACATTAAAATTTAATATTAAAAAGTCTGTGTTCTTAACAGATTATTTCTTCCCTAACAGGAATTCTGATGCCAGCTATTAAGATAATAGTTGAGTTTTTTTTAAAATTATTATTCTGCTTCACCAAGAAATGTTACAGAGGAAGAGTGGCAGCTATAAATGACAGAGTAGGAGGTGGGGGACTAAGTGCAGAGGAGGAATGAAAGAAAGGAAACAAAAAAGAGGGTGTGGAGATGATTTTGAGGTTTAAAACATTGTCAAAGGAATGAAGAAAAACAGAAGTTAAGGAAATTCAACCAAGTCACATTGCACTGACTTGTATTTACTAAACTGATGCTTTGAAATTCAGGTCTGAGGCTGGTAGGAGGAAGGAGTTTGGAGAAAGGAGCCATGTAGAATGACACATGGAGGTTAGACCTCCAGCCAGAGAGGAACATGAAGCATCTGAATTCTAGCCTGAGTATGCTCCTAACTTGCAGTATAATCTTATTTAACTCACTTCCTTTTCTGGAACACTCAGTTTCTTGTCCGTACAGCAAGAAAGTCAGATTAGTGACCCTTTCCCATAAATTCTGTCATCATCTGTTTATTTTTATTGTCTTTGTAAACTTATTATTAATAGCTGGAGGAGCCACAGGAAAGAGTTCAATAATTGTGAGGGGAGGGCAAGAGGGATATCAAAACTTCTGAAACATGAGTAGGATTGGAGATGTTAGACTAATTGACTAGGACATTAGCTAAAATGTTGTACAGTTATTCTAATAGAGTTGTATTTTAATAGAGAAAGATGATCTTTAGCAGAAACACATATTAGCTGTTCTGAGACTCAGCTCTCCAAGAAGGCCTGGTAGGTGGGCCCACACCAACATGAACGGTCCTCTCTGTTATTCTAGTGTCTCCTATCCCAACTTTGGACATAGTATCTAGAAAAGAAAAACACACCCACCAAATTCTGTCTTGATAAACCTACCTTCCAAAGAAGAAGTGTTTCTCAAAGTGTGTGCAGTTGGTCCTAAAGATGCTCTGAAAATAAATGAAAAAAAAAGGGGAACCCTTGTGGGAAACCAGCATATGCACCCCCCAACATATGACTGTAGGAGACCAGAATATGTTACCCCAAAATATGACTATGGGGAACATAATATGCACCCCAAAATATGACTATGAATATCTACCCCCAAATGTGCCTTTTTGGCATAAGGATTATTTTGAGCTGATTATTTTGAGAAACTTCAGACACAGGAGAAATTCTGAAAACAGAGTAGAAGTCACCCTTTTGTAAGGGAAATTTATACCTATAAGCCTCCCTTTGTAAGGGTATCTTTCTCTCAGTATAAGGACGAGAAGGCTGACTAAATAACAAGAGACTTATCAATGGAGAAGACACTGACTTTAATCTGCATAACCAATCTTACCTTTGTTTCCCATGCTTCTCCTGGGCATCTCCTCATAACCAGCCTTTCCCACACCTTTCTTTCTTTGTTTTAACAGATAATGGTATTTAAGTCTGTTCTGAGATTAACTCATTTCTCTGGGTATCTCCCAGAGATATACATGAGGTATACATGTTACTAAACTTCTGTTTCTTTTTCTCTTATTATTCTGTCGTTTTGTTTTTTTTTTTTTTTTACAGGAGTCTTTCTCATCTAAAAACTATGAAGGATAGAGAGAAAAACATTTCCCCCCACAACATGTGCTTGCTTTGAGTCTTGCTGAACTTCCCACACATTCTATGCTCATGAGACATTGTAGATGTTATATGTAAATAGGGTAACAGAAGGGCAGAGACACATATTCTCTCTGCTCATGGACCTGCTCTGTTTTCCCATCAGATTCCACTTATCAAACAAAAGTTCAAAGATAAAATTAGGAATAATTTCAAGATGGTGAGAGCAGTGTACTAAGCCAAGTAAAGGGTTCTTCTGAGCACAGGGTCCTATGTGACTGCACGTGTCTCTGCCCATGGAGCCAGCCCTGGAAAAGAGTTCATCAATCACATAAATGTCTCTCCCTCTGCTGGCCATTATTGTGCTGTGTTTGGGAGATATGGCAGCCATCTTCTGACCATGAGGGGAACTAGCCTGAGGACACATCTGACATAAGGGAAGAAAGAAAGAATGGCGTCTCGGTTCATTTTGTGCTGCTGTAACAGAATATCAATTCCTGGGTAATTTACAAGGAACAGAAATTTATTTCTCACAATTCTGAGGCTGAGAAGTCCAATAGCAAGAGGGCGGCATCAGGCATGGACCTTCTTGCACTGTTATCCCATGGCAGAAGGCAGAAGGGCAAGAGGGTGAGAGAGAGCAAGAGAGGGCTAAACCACTTTTATTATAACAACCCACACTCTCCATAACAAACCCACTCCCACAATAATGACATAAATCCATGTGTAAGGGCAGAGCCCTCACGACCTAATCACCTTTTAAAAGTCTCACCTCTCAAAAGTCCCACCTCCCAACACTGTTGCACTGGGGATTAAGTTTCTAACACATGAACTTTGGGGGACACATTTGAACCATAGCATTCTTCCCCTAACCCCCAAAATTCATGTCCTTCTCACATGCAAAATACATTTATTTCATCCCAATATCCCCAAAGTCTTAACTCATTCCAGCGTCAGCTCAAAAGTCTGAAGTCTAGAGTTTCATCTAAACTGATTATCAGTGAGACTGAAGGCACAATTCATCCCAAAGCAAATTCTTCCAGCTGTGAGCCTGTGAAATTAAACGTATTATCTACTTCCGATATACAATGGTGGGACAAGCATATAATAAACATTCCCATTCCAAAAGGGAGAAATAGGCAAGAAGAAAGGAGTAACTGGTCCTAAATAACTATAAAACCCAACAGGGAAAACAACAGTATGTCTTAAAGCTGGAGAATAATCTCCTTTGACTCCAAATCCTGAATCCTGGGCACACTGGGGTGGAGGTTAAGCCCCCATGGCCCAGGCAGCCCTACCCCCACAACTTTGCTGGGCTCAGCCAAGCTTCATCTCTCTCAAGGTGGAGTCTGGTACCTGCGGCAGTCCCAGCCTAGATTACACTAAAGCACCCAGGCAGTGATATTCTGTTATAGCAGCACAAAATGAACTGAGACACCAATTTTGGAGTCTTGGTGGTGGTCTCGTTCCCTCAGCTCCAGTAGATATTTCCATAGTGGGGTTTTCTGTGGTGGCCTCATTCCCGTGGCTTCACTAGTCATTGCCAAGGTAGGGATTCTCTGTGGCAGCTTCACTCCTGCAGCAAGTTTCTGCCTGAGCCCCCAGGCTGTCCACAACACCCTTTGAAATCTCAGTGGAGGCCGCCATGGCCCCACAGCTCATGCACTCTTTGTGTCTGCAGAGTTAGCACCACATGGACACCACCAAGGCTTACAGCTTGCACTCTCTGGAGCTGGGGCACGAGGCACATCTGGGCCTACATTGACCAAGGCTAGAGTGGCCAAGGAGCACTGTGCCAGAATGTGGGGAGCAGAATCCCAAGGCAACCCTGAGCAGAGAGCTCATGGAGGGCACTCAAGGCTCATCCCCCCAAATCATTCTGCCCTCTTAGAGTTTTGGGCCTGTGATGGAAGAGGCAGCCTTGAAGATCCCTGAAATACCTTTGGGGTCATTCTCCCATTGTCTCAATGAATAGCATCTGGATTCCTTCCATCTGTAATCATCTCCTTATTAAATAGTGGCTTGTCTGCATCCTTGGTGTCCTCTCATAAACATGCTTCTTTGCCAGGAACGGTGGCTCATGCCTGTAATCCCAGCACTTTGGGAGGCCGAGGCGGGCAGATCACGAGGTCAGGAGATCGAGACCATCCTGGCTAACACAGTGAAACCCCATCTCTACTAAAAATACAAAAACTCAGCCAGGCGTGGTGGTGGGCACCTGTAGTCCCAGCTACTCGGGAGGCTGAGGCAGGAGAATGGCATGAACCCAGGAGGCGGAAGTTGCAGTGAATTGAGATCGTGCCACTGCACTCCAGCCTGGGCGACAGAGTAAGACTCTGTCTCAAAAAAAAAAAAAAGCTTCTTTATTCTTTACATGGACAGAAAACATTTTTCTAAATTTTTATATTCTGCCTCCTTTCTGATCATAAATTCAATCTTTAAACTATTTGTCTCATTTTTCATTTTACTGCAAGGGGCCAAAAGAAGCTATGCAGCACCTTTGGTGCTTTGGTGCTTAGATATTTCTTCTGTAAGATATCCTAGTTTATTGCTCTTAAATTCTGCCTTCCATAAAGCCCTTGGGCATGGATACAATTCAGCCAAATTGTTTGTCATTCTGTAACAAGGATGACCTTTACTCCAGTTTCCAATAACTTGTCTCTCATTTCTGTCTGAGACCTCATCAAAATGGCCTTTACTGTCCATATTTCTACCAACATTCAGATCATGACCACTTAAGTAATCCCTAAGAAGACAGGCTCTCCCTACAGCTCTTGTCTTCTACATAGCTCCCACCAGAATCACCCTTAATGCTCAAGTTATGACAATATAGGCTTTTTCTAGCCTGTTCCTCCAAATTCTTCCAGCCTCTACCCATTACTCAGTTCCAAAGTCACTTTGACATTTGTAGGTATTTGTTATAGCAACAGCCCCACTGCTTGGTACCAATTTTGTGTCTTATTTCATTTTGTGCTGCTATAACAGAATCCTACAGTCTGAGTAATTTATAATGAACAGAAATTTATTTCTCACAGTTCTGAAGACTGAGAAGTCTAAGATCAAGGGGCCAGCATCTGGCAAGGCAAGAGAGAACAAGAGAGGGCTGAACTTGCTTTTATAACAACCCACTCTCTCAATAACAAACCTACTCCTACAATAATGACAAAAATCCATTCATGATGGCAGAGGCCTCTTGACCCAGTCACCTCTTAAAGGTTCCACCTCTAAACATTGTTGCATTGGGGATTAAGTTTCCAACACATGAACTTTGGGGACACCTTGAAATCACAGCAGAAGTGTCTTTGGAGAGGTTATTGAGTCTCTAAATTAATCAGTTCCCCTAGCCACTTTGAGTTGAGTTTTCTCTTATTTGTAGCTGAAAGCATCCAAATTTGGCCCCAACTCAGAAATCTATATTTTTAACTAGCTCCCTAGGTGACTCTGATGTAGGTTGTCTAGAAACCATATTTTGAGAAACAGCTCTAAAACGATGGCAAACATCTCAGCTGTATCAGAAAAACCATGTTTCCACGAGATGGATCACCTCGATTGATTCAAGTGGATGACTCAAATGCACAGTTCTTACTTGCTTTGACCATCAATACTGCCTTTGTACAAAGTTCCACATACCCTCTACACTTAAGAATTTCTTTTTTAAAAGTTATCTGTGATTGCTTAACATCCTGGGAACTAAATAGCTGAAAATCTTGGTTTTATATATATTTTCTTCATGTTATCCCTCCAGGGTGATATGGGAAGATTTATTGACTTTCTTAGTACCTCATGGAGAAACTGCATAGTGTAAAATGTTTTTAGAATCTCAGGACTCTCCAGGGGCTCACCCAATCACTCAATACCCATGCACTGATCTAAATAAAGAATAGCGGCGGCGGCTGCTGTTCTTGCAAAGTAGGGTCACAGTGCCTAACTTCCCCTCCTGAGAAAACAGGGGCCCAGTTCTGACCTGCACTGTCCTCATAGAGCTTAGATTGGGCAAGGGAACAGAAGCAGCTGCAGCAGGGAGTATGGAGTAACTGGGGAAGAGAAATCATTCAGGGCTAAAATAGCGCCTGAAACTCAAAGACAGTCCAATTAAAGTGCCCAATTCACAGTGATTCGAAAAGAAAGACCAGGCCAAGGAAAAGAACAGGTCGTAACCTGGGTCAGTAAGACAGAGAGAGAGAGAGAAAGAGAGAAAGAGAAAGAGAGAGAGAACTGGAAGTTGAGAGGGATACAACCAGTTTCCCTTTAGGGATGCCTGTGGCTTTCCATGGAAGAGAAGGAACTATTGATGACATTAAGTTGGTTTGTTGTGGAGAAAAACACCACAAACTTCTTAGTACAGATTGAGTAATCCTAATCCAAAACTGAAATTCGAAATGTTCCAAAATCTAAAACTTTTTGATTGTCAACATGGTGCTTCAAGAAAATGCTCATTGGAGCATTTCAGACTTTGAATTTTCAGATTAGGGATGCTCAGCTGGTAAGTATAATGCAAACATTCCAAAATTCAAAGAGATCTGAAATCCAAAGCACTTTTGGTCACAAGCACTTCAAATAAGGGATACTTAACCTCTAAATGCATTTGTCTCTCAGCAAATTGGTAACAAGTAGAGGCTCAAATCTCCGACATAGTATATTATAGATGGCACTTTTGCTGCAAGGGGCAGAAGAAATGGATAAAAAATTATTTTAAAGCTGTACATAGTCCTCCATAATGCACTGTCTTACATTATTATCTTACTGCATCATGGAGAAGAATTGTCTGCATCTCTCAAGGGGATTATAGCTCCCTGAAGGCAAGGACTATGTTTTATATTTGTATCACCACTTTATGGTGAATTTACATCTCCACAAGTTGAACTGAATTGATTTGAGCTATACCATTTCCCAAAGGAGTCATTTGATTTAGAAAGCAGTAAATGAAACAAGGGCCGTCCCTCTGTAGAGGAAAGCCAACAGGCACTTCCATAGACATTTTATCAGGAAGTGGGAGAACTGATTTCATCCTACCCAAATGCCGTATTTTAGGCCATTATCCTTTTGTAATGAAAATGGGTGAGAAGATATTAATATTTCTCCTCTTCCTCCTCTATCCTCTTAGTCTTATCTCAAAAAGTCTCTCTTGAAACTCCTCCTTCCATAAGGCCTGCATTTCCGCCACTGGAGACTTGTTCCTTTGAATTAAGTATAGCCCTCTTGAGGCCAAAGTTTTAAAATGTAAATACCTCTGGGAAAAGTAACACATTACATCTCTATTACTTTTATATAAATGCATTTAACCCAGGCTTTTCTCCTCGTGGAAAGGACTAGGCTCCTCCGGGGGCTAAGAATGATGAAAAGAGAGGAAAGCAATGATGCCCAGAGAAGAACAGATGTATGGGGCAGGGAAAAATGGTGCTCAGGTAAAAGTCGGCCTCTGTCCCAATCTCACTGAGGTCTGGCCCTGAATAAAACCAATAATAATAATCGCAGTAGCCTTTATTGCTCGTTATGTGAGACTCATTTCTTCGTGGTAAAACTCCTTTACAAAGCTCATTACAAATAACTCCTTACACAGGACTATTATCCCTTTGTAATTAAAACAATGTATTGCATCCTCCACTTGGGATTCCTGTGAAACAGCATGGGTAATACACAATGGCACTCTGAAAGCTTTTATTTAGTTCCTCTTGAGTCAAAGCAGAAGCTTCCAGGAAAGATTTATCAGCTAATTCCAGAGAGTTATCTCAAATAACTCACATGCAAGATATGGGAACCATGGGGGAGATTCAAAGCTCCCTTTATGGTGTGAAGAAGGTGCAAATGTAAGATCATCTCCAAAGCTCTCATGAAACCAATGACGTATCACCTGTGGATTTACTGGGGAAAGGGTGAGACCTGTGGCGTGAGCAGAGAATGAGGGCTTATCTCTTCTAAGCAAGCTAACATTTCCCTGACGTCTTTCTTTTTTCACTAGAAAAATGTATTTTTTAATAGGTATGCTTTGTATAAAAGAAATTTTGAACTTTTGAAATCCACTGTTTGTTCTTTTCAAAGGGTACTAATAGTGGGCCTCGGTGTCCTTATCTATAACTCGGATTAATAATGCCCACCTCAGAGGGCAGAAGTGAGGATCAAATGAAGTTGCATGTGAAGCACCTGGTCAGAGCCAGGCACAAGGGAGAGGCTCCATGGTTATTTGCTAGGTCCCTTTCTAACTTCTCTCAACCTGACTGTAACCCCAGAACTTGCTCTGGGAAGCCACTGTGTCAAAACTCCTAGATCCCATTTCTAACTTCTACTCTCCCATAAACTACATTGCTGACAAGAAGCTGCCTCTTCTAGGTGCAACAAAAAAGGATTTTGATTTCCCAACTCTCCCATAACCAAATTTTCCAAATCCAAAGACTGGAATGCATGACCTCACCATACGGATGGGTTTTTTTCTTTTCAGATATGTTAATTTATTTATCTGACAAGTCTTTCAAAGGCAAAATAATTAAGATACATTCAGTTATGTATGTAAAGAACTATCTTTTTAAAGAATGAAATTACATCAAAAGAAAGAAAACTCAGCAAAAAGTCCTTGATTATTTGACATTGGGACTGTTGGAAACAGCACAGTCATCACAGACACCTTCATTCGCTGATCACTAAGGGTTTTTAGAGTTGTTGCCAACAATGTTATGTCCCATTCGGTCATGGGCTGACCTTTCTTTGCCAAGTAGCCTGGAACATTTTAGTCCTTTGTTGCATGTGTTGCCATTTCCTCAGACCCACAGATCTTATGACACACACTCTGGGTGTTGCTGAGCTGAGATGCCTGGAAAGTGGTCAGCATATCCAAGTGATGTGAATGGAGGGAGAATCCTCCAAAAATAGAAACATAAACAGAGGTAAGGTTGACAAATAAGTCAAATTGCCATATCATTATTTTGTTTGGGGTAGTTTAATGCTGTGGCTCATTTTTATCTCATTTCTTACATCCTTTAGCCAAAGCAGAAAGACTGGTTATCCCCATTCCCCTCTGCCCGACCTTCCTACCATCTCAGAGACAGGCTGCTTGAGGGCAAGGACTGTGCCTTCCAATAAAGAATTCAACTAGCAGATGCTCATTGAGTGAGTCACAGTTAATTACTTAATAAATCTGACATTGAAGTCCAGACTGTGTGACCTGCACAATTGTTTCCCTTTAGTTAACACCATTCTTCATAGAGCTAATGAATGCCCAAATCCACTGAGAATTCTCTAGAGCTTCCCCTTCTTCCACAAATGGAATGGCTCCAGCTTGACCAGGCTAAGAAGCACAGTGACACCCATCTTAGCTGGCTTAATTCTCAAATTCTCAATTGCTGGATAAGTCTTATCTATAGCCACAGCCAGCCCTTGACAAACTGTAAGTCTAGCAAAATTGTGTGTCTCAAACACGTGTGTGGTTTTTTTTTTTCCTCCTACATCTCCTCACCATCACTGGCTTCCCTCTTCCCCTACTTCCATTTTCATCACTGCAGGGCCCAAGCTCTTACCTGTCTTTATCAGAATTAACTCTTAGGGGGATAAGAATGGTATGGAAAATATATATCAGTTAGCATCAGTTAAAGAGGCCAGTCAACTCCTGCCTCTGAATACTATATTCCAGCCCCTCAATTAACCATTTCCCTCCTTTTTAGCCCCGCTCCATTTCTCGGATCCATCCTGAGAGGCTGAGAGTGTGTTTGCACAAGCACGGGCTTTGGAGTCTAGCTATGTGACAATGAACAAGTCACATCATCTTGCAGTAAAATGGGAACAATAAATACCTACCTCTTGGGGTTATTGTGAGGAGTGAGATAATATGTATAAAGAGCTTAGTACCAGACCTGAAACATAGTAAGTACTCAATAAATGGTTGCTGTTATTATTACACTTCCCACCCCAATCTGGTACTTAATTTTGATCACTCTCTCCATATACCAGCAGGTCTTTGAGGTCAGGATCTTAACTAATCTATCTTTGACCCCCTGTACAGTGCCCCATGTCTAGCAAAAGGTAGATGCTTAGTAAATGCTGAGTGAAGGAACAGGACCAACACTCTGCCTTAGATAGAGTGGGGCTGACTCCTGGGCTCCTGAATTGTTCCCTGAGTTGTAGCTCCTCTTGAATTGGGCTTCTGATTAAGCTTTATTCTAGTTTCTCAGCTCTCCAGAGAGGACTAAACATTTTCTGCACCAGGGACACTGGATTCCTGTCCCTGAGTCACATTTCAGGCTGGGGCTAAAGCCCAGGAATAATCCCAGGCATCGATTCTCTGCACCAGGTTCTACATGGTCCAACTGCCGAGGAATAGCTTGAAGTTCAATACTCTTCATCTCCATCAGCACTTCTCCCATCGATGTGGACAACTGCCATTTTCTAAACCTTACATAAAATGTGAATAAAAGTTTTTTGTTGTTGTTTTGTTTTTTGACACGGAGTCTTGCTCTGTCACCCAGGCTGGAGTGCAGTGGCACAATCTCAGCTCACTGCAACCTCTGCCCACCAGGTTCAAGTGATTCTCCTGCCTCAGCCTCCCTCTAGGACTACAGGTGTGCACCACCATACCCGGCTAATTTTTATATTTTTTAGTAGAGACAAGGTTTCACTATGTTGGCCAGGCTGGTCTCGAACTCCTGACCTCAGGTGATCCACCTGCCTCAGCCTCCCAGAGTGATGGAATTACCAGGCATGAGCCACCGCACCCGGCCTAAAAGTTTATTTTTAAAGTACTGCTTTGTTGATTGATCTATGCTATACAATCTAAGTAAAAACAGAGTGCTTGCTATGCAAAAGCAGCTTTAAGACAAGAATCCTAACACCCACTCTGTCTTTGTCTTTTCGGGCTGCTATCACAAAATGCCATTGATTGCATGGCTTATACACAACAAAAATTTATTTCTCACAGTTCTGGAGGCTGAGGTCCAACATCAAGGCACCAGCAGATTCAGTGTCTAGTGAGAGCTTCTTTCTGTTTCCTTCTAACTGTGTTCTCACATGGCAGACAGTCCAAGGCAACTCTCTAGGGCCTCTTTCATAAGAATATTAATCCAATTCATGAGGGCTCCATCTTCATGACCTAATCACCTCCCAAAGCCCCAACTCCTCATACCAGCACATTGG
The DNA here is from genome assembly GCF_028885625.2 of Pongo pygmaeus. Lineage (NCBI taxonomy): Eukaryota > Metazoa > Chordata > Mammalia > Primates > Hominidae > Pongo > Pongo pygmaeus. Next base: position 107,424,868 of record NC_072373.2, on the reverse strand, counting down.
TGATTAGATTTCAACATGAATTTGGGGAGTATATAAACATTCAGACCATAGCACCCTCCAATCTGATTCTTGTCCCTAAGTGCTACCCCAATATGGAAATTCTAGAGCCACCACTAACCCTGTACCCTGGTCACTGATAGACGATTTCTGCTAAACTTGGAAACTTGAGCTAAACTTGGGCTGGGGCAGCTCCCCAAGCACTGCCCTGCTCTAAGGCTGGAAAGATGGAGGGGATGTTCTCTTTTTTTCATCCACCCATAGGAAAACCACCCTAGCCTTGGATCTTGCTTCCCTATGACCTGCTGTTGAACCCTGGTCACTCTCATCTTCCCAGGCCTTGTCCAGTGTATAAAGGAGTGAGTGAAAAAAGTGAAAAAGGAGTGTGAAGGGTCTCCCAGCCTGATTGATGTATTCCTATACCAAGGGCCCCTTCCAGGTAGTGGATTTAATTCAGCCAGAAATGGCCTTCTCAAAGCCAAAAAAGTCTCTTCCAGGCAGATGGAGGAGGTTTACCTCAGCGTGACATCTGACACTCCCTTTCCTGCAGTGCAGCTCTCGTTGCCTGAAACGCCCTCCCTGAGTCAGTCACCCTGCATCACTTGCCTCAGAACTCAGGGCTCTGCACACGTGCTGTAGGCATTTCATCTATTTTAATAATAAAACAAAAATGACCTCAGCATAGGGACAACAGCAACCAGTCAATGGCTGCAAAATCGTTCCTACAATTTCATATTAACATTCTGTCATCAGTGACAGCAATGATGAAGGCATCCATTTAAAAAAAAAAAAAAAGGAAAGACTTAGCCCTGGGAAGATGGATAATTATCTCTGCTAATTACTTCTGTGCCTTTGTTTAACCATTGCCCAGCCCAGAAGGCCTTGCCCCCTACCGCATTCCCATCAATTAAAGTCTTACTCATCCTTGAAGGCCCAACTCAAATGCCACTTTCTCCAAGAAGCCTTTCCTAGTCCTCCAGTTAGAATTAATTGTCTTCTGCTCAATGTTCCTGTGATGTTTATTGTACAATATTCTCATGTCATTATATTAAAATGTTATCTATTTATTACATAATATATATTATGCAGTATTCCCATATCATTATTATAAAAATGGTACCATAAAGGTATATGGAAGATGATTAGCACTCTCAGCAGCCTATAACTCAGCCTCAATAAAAAAGAACTATTTTAAGATTATGAATAACTTCATATCTGCCCCACAGGTCAGGCTCTAAATATACACAGTTAGAAAGAAACTAACTTCTTTGACATTGTGAATCACAAAATCTAGCTGTTCTAAAAACAAACCTGAAAGAAAATGTAGGTATGAGCCATACCCCACGTTCCTTCATCTGCTGGGATAAACACTTCACTTTGTCCAAAAGATGTCAAGTCTCAGAATGAAACACGCCCTACTAACCTAATCAGTCCATCACACCACATAAGACACATAAAATCCTCTTTCCATCATTCCAGCTATGCTCAAACTCACTTCCACCTGAGGCTACTCACTAAACTTTTAAGCAACTATAGCAACAAGCATCATAAAAATAGCTATCACATATTGAGTCTCTACAAGTAGTAGACCATATGCTAGATTATTTAATATCTCAGTTAATCCTTGTGAAAACAAAAGGGTCAATTTCTCAAAGTCACAGCTACTAAGTAGCATATTGGAGATACAAATAAAGGTCTAGCTCCAAAGCCTATGCTCTTACCATTAGGTATTCCTGCTTCCTTAGTCATTGGAAAAGTTTCCTAAATTTTGTAATTTAGGTGGAAGCTGCAACTTTCACCCATGGTTGTGAGTTTTCCTCTTTGAGACCATCAAAACATATCTAATTCCCCTTCTACTTTACCAGCCTGCAAATAATTAAAAAGAGGTGGCGTGACTCCAAGACCTCTTATCTCTGGGCTAGACTTCCTTCAGCTGTTGTCCGTCTTATAAAATGGCTTCAGATCACATCATGGTCTGGCCCTCATCTCTTTTTTTATTATTGTTATTTTTCCATAAATTATTTTTAATTTATGGAATTATAATTCTATAATTTATAATATTCCATAAATTATAATTCCATAATTTAATTTATGGAATTTTAATTTTAAAAAATAAATTATATTTATTTTTCCATAAATTATTGGGGTACAGGTGGTATTTGGTTACATGAGTAAGTTTTTTAGTGGTGATTTGGTGCACCCATCACCCAAGCAGCATACACTGCACCTTATTTGTAGTCTTACCCCTCATCCTCCTCCCATGCTTCCCCCAAGTCCCCAAAGTCCATTGTATCATTCTTATGCCTTTGCGTCCTCATAGCTTAGCTTCTACATATCAGTGAGAACATATGATGTTCAGTTTTCCATTCCTGAGTTACTTCTATTAGAATAATAATCTCCGATCTCATCCAGGTTGCTGCAAATGCTGTTAATTCATTCCTTTTTATGGCTGAGTAGTATTCCATCGTATAAATATACCATGGTTTCTTTATCCACTCCTTCACTGATGGGCATTTGGGTTGGTTCCATGATTTTGCAGTTGTGAATTGTGCTGCTATAAACATGCATGTGCAAATATCTTTTTCATATCATGACTTCTTTACCTCTGGGTAGATACCCAGTAGTGGGATTGCTGGATCAAATGGTAGTTCTACTTTTAGTTTTTTAAGGAATCTCCACACTGTTTTCCATCACACTGTTTTCCATAGCGGCTGTGCTAGTTTACATTCCCACCAGCAGCGTAGAAGGGTTCCCTGATCACCGCATCCATGCCAACATCTACAGTTTTATTATTTTTTTATTATGGTCATTCTTGCAGGAGTAAGGTGGGATTGCATTGTGGTTTTAATTTGTATTTCCCTGATCATTAGTGATGTTGAGCATTTTTTCATATGTCTGTTGGCCATTTGTATATCTTCATTTGAGAAGTGTCTATTCATGTCCTTAGCCCACTTTTTGATGGGATTGTTTGTTTTTTTTTCTTGCTGATTTGTTTGAATTTGTTGTATATTCTGGATATTAGTCCTTTGTCAGACGTATAGATTATGAAGATTTTCTTCTACTCTGTGGGTTGTCCGTTTACTCTGCTGACTGTTCCTTTTGCTGTGCAAAAGCTCTTTAGTTTAATTAGGTCCCCATTATTTAAATTTGTTTTTGTTGCATTTGCTTTTGAGTTCTCGGTCATGAAATCCTTGCTTAAGCCAATGTCTAGAAGGGTTTTTCCAATGTTATCTTCTAGAATTTTTATAGTTTCAGGTCTTAGATTTAAGTCCTTAATCCACCTTGAGTTGATATTTGTATAGGGTGAGAGATGAGGATCCAGTTTCATTCTCTGACATGTGGCTAGCCAATTATCCCAGCACCATTTGGTGAAAAGGGTGTCCTTTCCTTAACTTTATGCTTTAAGATCAGTTGGCTATAAGTATTTGGGTTTATTTATGAGTTCTCTATTCTGTTCCATTGGTCTATGTGCCTATTTTTATACCATCACCATGCTGTTTTGGTGACTATGGCCTTACAGTATAGTTTGAAATCAGGTAGTGTGATGCCTCCAGATTTGTTCTTTTTGCTTTGACCATGAGGGCTCTTTTTTGGCTCCATATGAATTTAAAAAATTTTTTTCTAATTCTGAAAAGAATGATGGTGGTATTTTGATGGGGATTGCATTGAATTTGTAGATTGCTTTTGGCAGTATGGTCATTTTTACAATATTGATTCTACCCATCCATGAACAGGGGATGTGTTTCCATTTGTGTCGTTATGATTTCTTTCAACAGTGTTTTGTAGTTTTCCTTGTAGAAGGTTTTTGACTCCTTGGTGGGGTATATTCCTAAGGTGTTTGTTTGTTTGTTTGTTTTGCAGCTATTGTAAAAGGGCTTGAGTTCTTTATTTGATTATCTGCTTGGTCACTGTTAGTGTACAGAAGAGCTACTGATTTGTGTACATGAATCTTGTATCCAGAAACTTTGCTGAATTCTTTTATCAGTTCAGGAGCTTTCTGGAGGAGTCTTTAGGATTTTCAAGGTAAACTATCGTATCATCAGCAAACAATAACAGTTTGACTTCCTCTTTACCTATTTGGATGCCCTTTGTTTCTTTTTCTTGTCTGATTGCTCTGGCTAGGACTTCCAGTACTATGTTGAAGAGGAGTGATGATAGTGGGCATCCTTGTATTGTTCCCATTCTAAGAAGAAATGCTTTCAACTTTTCCCCATTCAGTATTATGTTGGCTGTGAGTTTGTCATAGATGGCTTTTATTACATTAAGATATGTCCCTTGTTTTCCAATTTTGCTTAGGGTTTTAATCATACAGGGATGCTGGATTTTGTCAAATGCTTTTTCTGCATCTATTGAGATGATCATGTGATTTTGTTTTTAATTCTGTTTATGTGGTGTATCACATTTATTGACTTGCATATGTTAAACCATCCCTGCATCCCTGGTATAAAACCCACTTGATCATGGTGGATTATCTTTTGATATATTGTTGGATTTGGTTAGCTAGTATTTTGTTAAGAATTTTAGCATCGGCCGGGCGTGGTGGCTCATGCCTGTAATCCCAGCACTTTGGGAGGCCGAGGCGGGCAGATCATGAGGTCAGGAGATCGAGACCATCCTGGTTAACACGGTGAAACCCCGTCTCTACAAAAAATACAAAAAATTAGCTGGGCGTGGTGAGCGCCTATAGTCCCAGCTACTCAGGAGGCAGAGGCAGAGGCAGGAGAATGGCATGAACCCAGGAGGCAGAGCTTGCAATAAGCCGAGATCGCACCACTGCACTCCATCCAGCCTTGGCAACAGAGTGAGACTCCATTTCAAAAAAAAAAAAAAAAAAAAAAAAAAAAGAATTTTAGCATCTATGTTCCTCAGGGATATCAGTCTGTAGTTTTCTTTTTTGGTTATGTCCTTTCCTGGTTTTGGTATCAGGGTGATGCTGGCTTCATAAAATGAATTTGGGAGGGTTCCTTCTTTCTCTATTTTGTGGAATAGCATCAAAAGGATTGGTACCAATTCTTCTTTGAATGTCTGGTAGAATTCTGCTGTGAATCCAGCTAGTCCTGGACTTTTTTTGGTTGGTAATTTTTTAATTACCATTTCAGTCTCGCTGCTTGTTATTGGTCTGTTCAGGGTATCTAATTCTTCCTGATTTAAGCTAGGAAGGTTGTATTTTTCCAGGAATTTATCCATCTCTTCTAGGTTTTCTAGTTTATGTGCATAAAGGTGTTCATAGTAGCCTTGAATAATCTTTTGTATTTCAGTTGTAATACCTCCTGTTTTGTTTCTCAGTGAGGTTATTTGGATTTTCTCTCTTCTTTTCTTGGTTAGTCTTGCTAATGGTCTATCAATTTTATCTATCTTTCCAAAGAACCAGCTTTTTGTTTCATTTATCTTTTGTATTGTTTTTGTTGTTCTTTCAATTTCATGTAGTTCTGCTCTGATCTTGGTTATTTCCTTTCTTCTCCTGGGTTTGGGTTTGGTTTGTTCTTGTTTTTGTAGTTCCTTAAAGTGTGATTTTAGAATGTCAGTTTGTGCTCTTTCAGTCTTTTTTTTTTTTTTTTTTTTTTTTTTTGAGATGGAGTCTCGCTCTGTCGCCCAGGCTGGAGTACAGTGGTGCAATCTCAGCTCACTGCAAGCTCCGCCTCCTGGGCTCATGCCATTCTCCTGCCTCAGCCTTCCAAGTAGGTGGGACTACAGGGGCCCACCACCACACCCAGCTAATTTTTTTGTATTTTTAGTAGAGACGGGGTTTCACTGTGTTAGCCAGGATGGTCTCAATCTCCTGACCTCATGATCCACCCACCTCGGCCTCCCAAAGTGCTGGGATTACAGGCATGAGACATTGTGCCCAGCCTCTTTCAGTCTTTTTGATGTAGGCATTTAGGGCTATGAACTTTCTTCTTAGCACCGCCTTTGCTGTATCCCAGAGGTTTTGATAGATTGTGTCATTATTGTTATTTAGTTCAAAGAATTTTTTAATTTCCATCTTGATTTTGTTTTTGATCCAATGCTGATTCAGGAGCAGGTTATTTAATTTCCATGTATTTGCATGGTTTTGAAGGTTCCTTTTGAAGTTGATTTCCAGTCTTACTCCACTGTGGTCTGAGAGAGTGTTTGATTATAATTTCAATTTTCTTAAATTTATTGAGGCTCATTTTATGGCCTATCAGATTGCCTGTCTTGGAGAAAGTTTCATGTGCTGTTGAATAGAATGTGTACTCTGCAGTTGTTGGATGAAATGCTCTGTATATATCTGTTAAGTCCATTTGTTCCAAGGTATAGTTTAAATCCATTGTTTCTTTGGTGACTTTCTGTCTTGATGACCTCTCTAGTGCTGTCAGTGGAGTACTGAAGTCCCCCACTATTATTGTGTTGCTGCCTATCTCATCTCTTAGGCCTATTAACAACTGTTTTATAAATTTGGAAGCTCCAGTGTTAGGTGCATATATGTTTAAGATTGAGATATTCTCCTGTTGGACAAAGCATTTTGCCATTATATAATGTCCCTCTTTGTCTCTTTTAACTGCTGTTACTTTAAAGTTTGTTTTGTCTAATATAAGAATAGCTAACCCTGCTCACTTTTGGTGTCCATTTGTAAGAGATGCCTTTTTCCACCCCTTTGCTTTAAGTTTATGTGAGTCCTTATGTATTAAGTGAGTCTCCTAAAGGCAGCAGATAGTTCATTGGTGAGTTCTTATCCATTCTGCGGTTCTGTATCTTTCAAGTGAAGCATTTAGGCCATTTATATTCAATGTTAGTATTGAGATGTGAGGCACCATTCCATTCATCATGCTATTTGTTGCCTGTGTTCTTTGTTTTGTTTTTTGTTTTTATTTTTTAACTTGGATTTTTGTCTTATAGGTCTTGTGTGGTTTATGCTTTATAGAGTTTCTGTTTTGATGTGTCTCCAGGATTTATTTGTTTCAAGATTTACAGCTCCTTTTGGTAGTTCTTTTTTTTTTCTTTTGAGACGGAGTCTCGCTCTCGCCCAGGCTGGAGTGCAGGAGCACAATCTCAGCTCACTGCAAGCTCTGCCTCCCAGGTGCATGCTATTCTCCTGCCTCAGCCTCCCAAGTAGCTGGGACTACAGGCACCCGCCACCAAGCCGGCTAAGTCTTTGTATTTTTAGTAGAGACGGGGTTTCACCATGTTAGCCAGGATGGTCTCGATTTCCTGACCTCATGATCTGCCTGCCTCAGCCTCCCAAAGTGCTGGGATTACAGGCGTGAGCCACCATGCCCGGGCAGCAGTTCTTACAATGGTGGCTTGGTAGTGGTGACTTCTCTCAGCATTTCTTTGTCTGAAAAAGACTGTATCTTTCCTTTATATATGATGCTTAGTTTCACTGGATACAAAATTCTTGGCTGATAATTGTTTTGTTTGAGGAGGCTGAAGATAAGGCCCCGATCCCTTCTAGCTTGTAGGGTTTCTGCTGAGAAATTTGCTGTTAATCTAATAGGTTTTCCTTTATAGGTTATCTGGTGCTTCTGTGTCACAGCTTTAAGATTCTTTTCTTCATCTTAACTTTGGATAACCTGATAAAAATGTGCCTAGGTGATGATCTTTTTGCAATGAACTTCCCAGGTGTACTTTGTGCTTCTTGTATTTGGATGTCTAGGTCTGTAGCAAGGCTGGGGAAGTTTTCCTCCATTATTCCCCCAAAGATGTTTTCTAAGCTTTTAGAATTCTCTTCTTTCTCAGGAACACCAATTATTCTTAGCTTTGGTCATTTAACATAATCCCAGACTTCTTGGAGGGTTTATTCATATTTTCTTACTCTTTTTTCTTTGTCTTTGTTGGATTGGGTTAATTTGAAGACCTTGTCTTCAAGCTCTGAATTTCTTTCTTCTACTTGTTCAATTCTATTGCTGAGATTTCCCAGAGCATTTTGCATTTCTATAAGTGTGTCCAGTGTTTGCTTATGTTTTGATTGTTTTTTCTTTAAGCTATCTATTTCCTTGAATATTTCTCCCTTCACTTCTTGTATCATTTTTTGGATTTCCTTGCACTGAACTTTGCCTTTCTCTGGTGACTCCCTGATTAGCTTAATAACTAACCTCCTGATTTCTTTTTCAGGGAAATCAGGGATTTCTTCTTGGTTTAGATCCATTGCCGGTGAACTAGTGTGATTTTTTGGGGGGTGTTAAAGAGCCTTGTTTTGTCATATTACCAGAATTGGTTTTCTGGTTCCTTATGTGGGTAGCTTCTGTCAGAGTGAAGGTCTAGGGCTGAAGGCTGTTGTTCAGATTCTTTTTGTCCCACGGCGTATTCCCTTGATGTAGTACTCTCCCCCTTTTCCTATGGATGTGGCTTCCTGTGAGCTGAACTGCAGTGATTGTTGTCTCTCTTCTGGGTCTAGCCACCCAGTAAGTCTACCCAGCTCTGGGCTAGTACTGGGGGTTGTCTGCACAGAGTTCTGTGATGTGAACCATCAATGGGTCTCTCAACCGTGGATACCAGTGCATGTTCCAGTGGAGGTGGCAATAGGAGGTGCAATGGACTCTGTGAGGGTTCTTAGCTTTATGGTTTAATGCTCTATTATTGTGCTGGCTGGCCTCCTGCAGGGAGGTGGCACTTTCCAGAGAGCATCAACTGTGATAGTATGGAGAGGAACAAGCAGTGGGCAGGTCCCTTTAACATCCAAGATTATATGCCTTTGTCTCCGGCTACCAGGGTGAGTAGGGAAGGACCATCAGGTGGGGGCAGGGCTAGGTGTGTCTGAGCTCAGACTCTTCTTGGGCCGGTCTTGCTGCAGCCACTGTGGCAGATGGGGGTGAGGTTCCTAGGTCAATGGAGTTGTGTACCTAGGAGGATTATGGCTGCCTCTGCTGAGTCATGCAAGTTGTCAGGGAAGTGGGGAAAGCCGGCAGTCACAGGCCTCACCCAGATTCCACACAAACTGAGGGACCAGTCTCACTCCCACCATGCCCCCACTAACAGCACTGAGTCTGTTTCCAGGCAGTGGGTGAGCCAGGCTTGAGAACTTGCCCTAGGCTACCCACCTCCCAGCTGCAAAAGAAAAGGGCTTGGTTCTTCCCCCACCTGTGGAGTCTGCACACCAAATTCACACCCTCCCCTGAGTTCTGGCCAGGAGGCTTCTTGACCTATTCACACTGTTACAAAGTTCAGCTGGAGACCTCCTTCTCCCTGTGGAGAAGGAAATGTTGTATCTGGGACATCACTTCAGTCTGCTGAAATCTTTCTAAATCCTAATCTTGTCATCCAACATAGTCACTAACCCTCTCAGCAAATTTGATCAGTATATTCTGTGAATCCATCCATGTCATTAATAAAAATGTTGACTGGGACCCTGTGTCAGGCCTCTGAGCCCAAGCTAAGCCATCATATCCCCTGTGACCTGCACATACACATCCAGATGGCCAGTTCCTGCCTTAACTGATGACATTCCACCACAAAAGAAGTGAAAATTTTCATGCGTGTCTGTGTGAAGAAACCACCAAACAGGCTTTGTGTGAGCAACATGGCTGTTTATTTCACCTGGGTGTAGGCGGGCTGAGTCCGAAAAGAGAGTCAGCGAAGGGAGATGGGGTGGAGCCGTTTTATAGGATTTGGGAAGGTAATGGAAAATTACAGTCAAAGGGGGTTGTTCTCTGGTGGGCAGGGGCAGGGGGTTCACAAGGTGCTCAGTGGGGGAGCTTCTGAGCCAGGAGAAGGAAATTCACAGGGTTAATCACTCAGTTAAGGTGGGGCAGGAACAAATCACAATGGTGGAATGTCATCAGTTAAGGTGGGGCAGTGCCTTTTCACTTCTTTTATGATTCTTCAGTTACTTCAGGCCATCTGGGTGTATATGTGCAAGTCACAGGGGATGCGATGGCTTGGCTTGGGCTCAGAGGCCTGACAAAAATGGCCTGTTCCTGCCTTAACTGATGACATTGTCTTGTGAAATTCCTTCTCCTGGTTCATCCTGGCTCAAAAGCTCCCCTACTGAGCACCTTGAGACCCCCCACTCTGCCTGCCAGAGAACAACCCCCTTTGACTGTAATTTTCCTTTATCTACCCAAATCCTATAAAACGGCACCACCCTTATCTCCCTTTGCTGATTCTCTTTTCGGACTCAGCCTGCCTGCACCCAGGTGATTAAAAGCTTTATTGCTCACACAAAGCCTGTCTAGTCATACTCCTATTCACTGTTCTCAACTACTCATACATGCCCTGCTCTTGTTTACACTGCCGGTTTACACTGTTTCTCCAAGCCATCACAGCTGATATCTCCTGGTGCTATCCCCAAACTGCCACTCTTAACTCTTGAAGTAAATAAATAATCTTTGCTGACAGGACTATGCTGAATCTCCTTAGGCACTCTAATTAGATGTCCTAGGTCCTCCCAATTCTTAGACATTTAATACCTGTTTTTCTCCTTCTCTTATTCCGTTTAGTTTTTCAATTCATACAAAACCGTATCCAGGCCATCACCAATAATTCTAAATGACAAATGTTTCTTCTAACGGTCCAACAATATCACCCCTTACTACAAAATCTTCTTTCAGCTTAATCTCTCCCACTCTAGGTTCCCACACCGCCCCTAATCCCACTCAAAGCAGCCCTGAGAAACATCGCCCATTACCACGTCATACCACCCCAAAAAAATTTTCACCGTCCCAACACTTTACCACTACTTCATTTTATTTTTCTTATTAATATAAGAAGACAGGAATGTCAGGCCTCTGAGCCCAAGCTAAGCCATCATATCCCCTGTGACATGCACATACACATCCAGATGGCCGGTTCCTGCCTTAATTGATGACATTCCACCACAAAAGAAGTGAAAATGGCCTGTTCCTGCCTTAACTGATGACATTGTCTTGTGAAATTCCTTCTCCTGGCTCATCCTAGCTCAAAAGCTCCCCTACTGAGCACCTTGTGACCCCCACTCTGCCCGCCAGAGAACAACCCCCCTTTGACTGTAACTTTCCTTTATCTACCCAAATCCTATAAAACGGCCCCACCCTTATCTCCCTTTGCTGACTCTCTTTTCAGACTCAGCCCTCCTGCACCCAGGTGATTAAAAGCTTTATTGCTCACACAAAGCCTGTTTGGTGGTCTCTTCACACGGACACGCATGAAACCCTGCAGCAAATGACTAGAGACCTCCCGTAAAGTTGACGCAGATTCATTAATCATCAGTCTTCACATGTGATTGTTCGACCAGTTACATATCTGCTTAACTGTTCTGAGCTCACAGGTCTATATCCTGCTGAAACTCACTAGCTCAGTAACCCCATCAACAAAGGAAATGGGTTTAGTCTGGCATAATTTGTTTCAAGTGAGTTCCTGTTATTTTATGAAGGTTCATCTGGCAGGATGGATCCTAAACCCACACTGCTTCTGCTGACGGTGTCTGTACCTAAGGTGGGAGTTGTGATAACATAATAAATAATCTATAATCACTTGCAGAACCCTAAGAAGCCAGGATTCCCAATTACCTACCCAATACAAAACAAAAAATACATATATGCAAAAGACCAGCCTAAAGTAAAATGGCAAAATTTTTCTTTGGCTCTCTGACACGTTGCTCTCAGCCTTCCTCTATTGCATGGTATCCTTTCTTTCCTACCCCATATGAATCCTGTGACCTCATGAGACCCTCTGACTTCCCAAGGCTCCCCACCTTGGTATTTTATTTCATTCCTGCCCTCCCTTAAATGCTCCAAGCTCCAAAATGAACTCTTCCTGAACTCCTCCCTCCATTCTACTTTCTTAATGTACTGGTCTCAGATAGATAAGACAAAAAACAACTGGACTGTAAGAATTCACACTGAAGTATGAATGACCAATTACCCTGCAAGAATGCAGGTATTTGTAAAATAGGAACATAGCTAACCCCAAATAAGCTCTACTTAGTGGAATTACAAGCCCTGTGATAAAATCTGGGTGGAAAATTGCAAACAGAATTTGACATATCTTTTGCTGGGGGGGCTTTTGTAGTAGTCAGGGTTCTTGGATATAAGTAACAGAAAACTTCCCTGATTATCTTAATCAGAAATGAGATTGGAAAAGGTATCAGGTATGTATACTCAGAACTGATGAGGAGGCTTGGAAGTCAGACAGAACCCAAGAAAGACTGGGCAGCTGAAACCTCATTTGGATCACACAACAAAAATATGCTGTCTAGAAAGCCTTGGCAGACTCCACTGCTAATGGAGCTTGACTCGTACTGGACTCTAAATACTGAATCCCTAGGCACCTGAATCCCTCCTGCTTTAAACATTTTCAACCATTCCTAAAATTCAAAGACCAGGCCCAAAGTGTCCATTGGTCAAGGCTGGGCTGCATAGCCACTCCTCAGTGCCAGGGAAGAAGAGAAGAGTATTTTCCATTCTTTAGCTTTCTTAATGGGAGAGTAGTCCTCCTCACTCTTCCTCCTTCTTTTAGGATTCAGAAGTAGATTATCCAAGAGCATGAGAAATGTCTAGTATAACTCCTAGAACTCCTTAAGTTTTACATATACTTTTAATGACAGTCTGATCCTGTATCTGCCCCTTCTACAGCCATTTGTTGGGGTTGGGGTGAGCTTGCCACCTTCAAGAGTCATTGTGGTAGACAACTGAGTACTGTATCTGTTTCTTGGCGGGCAGGTCTACACAAACCTGCCCCCAGAGTCCGAGAAAGCCTCTCAGCTGCTAAAGAAGGAGGCTAACAAATCCAGTTTCTTAGAAAGAACATTTATTTAATAGGAACTTAACAAACAGAAGCCATGTCTATGTCTCAGGCAGTGGCACGACAAGATGGATGATCCTGCACCATTACCCTCCAGACTGGGTGTTTATATACTGTAGAAGAGGAGCACAAGTGCTTCAGAGAGAACAGATAGGAATTTGCCATAAGGGCAGAATTTACAGTAAGTACGAACTCACCCATAAGGAACAAACCAAAAATCTTAGAGGCCTTCCCAGAAGAGGGGTCAATCAGAAGCCAAATGGCGAGTTAGCATCTAAGATAGAATTGCTTTGGCCTCTACAGTATCACCCCACACGTATCCCAAGCTCAGCAGTCAGAATCTTGACAAACTTTTTTTTAAAAAACTGTTGGAATATGCCACACATACAGAAAAGTGCACAGATCATAAGTGCACTTTCATAAAGCAAAGTGAAATTTCACAAAGCAAACATATCTTCTGAAGAAATATTACCAGCCACCCCAGATGCCCCCCATCTGCGTCAGTTACTACCTTCCCAAGGTGACCACTACCCTGGCACCTGGTACAACTGATTTTTTTCTTTGCCTTCAAATTTTGAAAAATTGAATTGTATGGTATTTTCTCTTTTAGGGCTGGATTCTTTCACTCAACATTTTGTTTGTGAGAGTCATCCATATTGTATGTGGTTGTATTTGACCAACCACTTTAGTAAGATTGCTGTCGCACTAGCTGGCTGTCCCAAGGGGGCCTGGGATTTACTGACAATCATATACTGAGGTCAGCTCAGAAACAAAACTCTAGACATTTGTTACATTCACAAGAAATCTGGGCAACCGTGATTAGTTCTAGTGAACTTGAATATCACCCTTTTGTTATCCTGTGCTAAAACCAGGGAGATCTGAGTAATAATAGTAGTGATACAGATATAAGGAATCCCTTAGATTTACAAAAGTGTTTTACATGAGCTTAAAATGCTCTAACAAGTGTCCTCTTGGTTCCTAAAAATGCTTGCACCAGGAACAGAATTCAACTTCCCAATAATTAAAGGACTTCATATTTGGAGTTCAGGGAGTTCCGGCCTTGTGACAGACAAGAACTCACCATTCACCTGGACATGCCCAAGTGAGTCATCTCTGTGTCCAGTGCAGTGGTCTCTAAACACATGGGTCATTTGGGATAAACTGGTAGTGGAGAAATGGTAATGAGGGGAAAGTTACTGGTACAGCTAGAGATAATGAAACTGGTTTACAAAGAGGCTGCAGATGGAGACAAGGGAATGCATTAAGGGAGGGGCAGGCAGGACGAGGAATGCTAGATGATCGGACTAAAACATTTAAGCTCTCCCAAAAATGTGCTCCGGAAAAGCAATCTCCTTGGAGAAACAGGTTGAAGATTAAATTGCACCTCCCTGGGGGCACTCGCAGTCATACGTTAGTGCGCTTGTGGGGTAGAGGGATCTGGAGGTGAGAAGCCAGAGGGAGAGCTAGCAGGGCTCTACGAGGAGGCAGCATTCCTGGTTCTCGGCTGTTTGTTTTGTAAATGGAAGAAGAAAGTACTTTGCATTCCATAGGTGTCTGTGGGTAAAACCATCACTTTGCAAACCTCTGTTCTTAAACCAATAGGACAAAGAGTGGTTGCTGCATGTCTGCAAGCTGGGTAGTTTGAAGTTAGCGAGGAAGGCAGTGAGATGACAGTAGTCAGAGGGGAGTCAGAAGTCTGGTGCTACTGGGGACCAAAGAAGCCATGAGGGGTCGCACCTTGGCTCAGTGGGCTAGCCTTTCTCCATGCGAATGTATCTGTTTGTCTCTGCTTCTCATCTTCAACCCAGCCCCAGACTCAACGTCCTTTATGGCTCTAGATGGTGATAGAGAAGGTGAGGCAAACAGGAAAAGCAGAAGGAAAAGAAGCAGAGAGAAGAAAGTGTCTGAGTCAAGAAGGAAAAGTTGAAAGACGGCCAAGATGAGGGAGAGAAAGGATTGTGGGAAGGGAGCAGGGAGGGTCATCTTAGTCCTGTGTTGACACTTCCCCCAAAACCCATGAATTCCCCCACGGTGTGAGTGGCAGATGAGGTGAAACCATGAAAAGACATGGAGGGGTAAACAGTGAGAGGCTGCAGTGGGCTGGGAGCTAAAGCCCTGCTTCACACTTCACTGCAGTGTTCACTCACATTTGCCTTGTCACTCACTCTTAGCCTATTCAGAATTTTTGAAAACGAAACCTGATATTCAAAGTTAAGCACTCTTCAAGTCAGGTCAAGAGTCTCAACAATTATGTGCATCTGCATATATGAGGCAGTGTTAGAAGCTGAAGAGATATGAAAACGAGACCAAAGAATGTCCTACCAAGGACTGTCAGACAGATGATGTTAAGGGCCACAGGTGGGTAGATTTTACTAAGATGCTGAGAGTCAGCAAGGGGAGAGAACTCACCCAGTTGAAGGAGTCAGAGAAGCCTACCAAGAGGAAGCCATACTTAAGAAGAGCACCGAAAGATAAGGAATGGAATAAGGAATTCCAAGTAGAAGGAAACACCTCGGCTGGGCAAAGGGACTCGTGCCTGTAATCCCAGTGCTTTGGGAGGCTGAGGCTGGAGGACTGATTGAGCCTGGGAGTTTGAGGCTGCAATGATCACACCACTGTGCTCCAGCCTGTGCGACAGAGCAAAACCCTGTGTCTAAATAATGAAAATAAAGAAGGAAACACCTTAAACCAAGACCCACAAATAAAAAAGTACTGGGCATGTTTTAAACATGACTGATGCTTCTGTGTAGTCAAAGGTATAAGGAGATGAGGCTAGAAGGAAGAGAAGCCATATTATAAAGGCATTTGAATGTCAGAGTTTGGATTTCACTTTGTAGTTAAACAGGAGCCATTGAAAATTTTTCTGCAGGGAAGTTCTATGACCAAGTAGCATTTTAAGAAGAATAATCTGGCAGCAATATATATAAGTAATCATCATGACAAGGACTGAAGTCAAGGAATCCCATTAGAAGGCTACTAGAATAGTCTAGGGGGAGTAATAGCCTAAATTAGGCTTGTGTGTGTGTGTGTGTGTGTGTGTGTGTATATATATATATATGATATATATATGAGAGACATATATATGAGACATATATATATGAGACATATATATATATGAGACATATATATATATGAGACATATATATATATATATGAGACATATATATATATATATGAGACAGGGTCTTGCTCTATTGCTCAGGCTGGAGCACAGTGGCATGATCATAGCTCTATAATCTTAGATTCATAAGCTCAAACAATTCTCCCAGCTCAGCCTCCCAAAGTGCTAGGAGTACAAGCATGAGCCATTGTGGCCAACCCAGATACACATATTTTTAAATGTTTCATTGATAAAACCTATAGAACTTAGCTATTGATTGGATGTAGTTGATACAGGAAAGGAAGTCTTGACTCCAAGGTGTGTGTCCAGAGCTGATAGAAGTGTAATGGTTCCATTAACATAAATTTAAAAATCAGAAAGAAGCTCAGAAGTGTAGGGGGAGGGGAGGTCTTAGTTTTGGGATGTATTGAAATGTCAGTAGAATATTTAGATAAAATGTCTAGCCAGTAGTTAAAATACAGAAAGTAAATGATTTGTGGCTGAATATATAGACATAATGACTAGCTTCATAGTAATAGGAGTAGTAAAAATCACACACAAAAAAATTGTAATGCTGAGTGTTCAGTCCCAGAGCAAGGAGTGTGGTAGTTTAAGGGAGGGGCTGTCATCATCCTTGCTTTCAAGTTAAACTGTTAACTAAATTCCCCCCAATGCTAGCTTGGCTTATGCCCAGGAATGATCAAAGATAGCTTGGAGATCAGAAGCAAGAAGAGTCAACTATGTCAGGTTTCTGTTAATGTCATAGTTATGAAAAGGTGGTCTCACAGGGACTTTGGATGAGAGAGTTTCTTTTATTTTCTTTTTTGTTTGTTTGTTTGTTTTGTTTTTTTGTTTTTTTGAGATGGAGTCTCACTCTGTTGCTCAGGCTGGAGTACAGTGGCACGGTCTCAGCTCACTGCAACATCTTCCTCCCAGGTTAGGCAATTCTCCTGCCTCAGCCTCCCGAGCAGCTGGGATTACAGGTGAGCACCACCATGTCTGACTAATTTTTGTATTTTTCATAGAGACAGGATTTCATCATGCTGGCAGGCTGGTCTCAAACTCCTGACCTCAAGTGATCTGCCTGCCTCGACCTCCCAAAGTGCTGGGATTAAAGGCATGAGCCACTGCGCCCGGCCATGACGAGAGAGTTTCTAGTTGAGGGGTGTTTACTGCCTGTATGTGGAACGTTAACTGAAACTGCACCTATCACTGAAGGACATAAAATGATCCTGTTACCTGAAATACCCATACTGTCTGGGATGACGTCAGTTAAATATGTTAATGAGGATGGCAGTTCCCAGAGTTCCATACTTAAATAGCAATGGTTTATATAGGATCATGCCACCTGGGGAATGCCAGAAGGAGATACTCACAGGCACAGATCCTCTTTTTCTCTAAAACTGACTCTGGAACTATGTGAGGAGCTGCCAGATTCCATGGTTCCTGATAAACAGTTCCCTCACTGACAAAAAGCTATTGGATTTGTGGATGGCAGTTTCAAAGTGAAAGGACCACCTCTTGTTTGGAAGGCTGCTCCTCTGATTATTTATCAAAATAAGACTCCAGGCCCCACCCAGACTCCTGGAGCTGGTGGGGCAGAGCCTGCTGAGGAACCAGTTCTTGGCCATCTTCACCCTGGAGGAGCTGCCCAAGGAGGTCTTCTGTCTGCTGTTCATGGAGGCCTCCACCAGGAGATGCTGTGAGATTCTAAAGGCCATGGTGCAGGCCTGGCCCTTCCCCTGCCTCCCTCTGGGTTCCCTGATGAAGATACCTCATCTGGAGACCTTGCGAGCTATGCTGAAGAGACTTCATACACTACTGGCCAGAAGATTCGCCACAGGAGGTAGAAACTTCAAGTGCCGGATTTGCAGGATGTTGATGAGAATTTCTGGACCATATGGTCTGGAGCCAGGGCCCTGTCCTGCTCCCCAGAGGCCATGAGTATGAGGCAGACAGTGGTGGACTGTCCAAGGACAGGAGAGCACCAGCCCTTGAAGGTGTTCATAGACCTCTACCTAAAGGAAAACACCCTGGATGAATGTCTGTGCTACCTCTGTGGGTGGATCCACTACAGAAGAGGTTTAGTACACCTGTGTTGTAGTAAGGTACAGAATTACTCAATGTCCACTTCAAATTTCAGAAATTTATTGGAAGAGGTATACCCAGACAGCAGTATCCATGAGTTGGAAGTCTGGAAAAAGTGCTCGCTGAATAGAACAGGAAAGTTTGCCCCTTACCTGAGCCAGATGAGCAATCTTCACAAACTCTTTTTAGCCTTCAGTTATGGGCGTGAGTCATACATGCGCGGCCAACAGCAGTTCATTCCTGACTTGGACTCTCCATTCCTCTGCCTGGAACCCCCAGATGCTTTATATAAGAAAAGCCAATAATATCAAAGAGCACCTGCTCAGGTGCCTCAAGAACCCCTTGGAGGCCTTTACATTCTGTCATGCTTACCTAGCTGATCGGGACATGGGGTGTCAGTACCCAAGCCTCAGTCAGCTAAAACAGCTGCATCTGATTCATATCCTAATGTGGACCACCAATCTTGAGCCTCTTGGAGATCTGCTAGAGAAAGCTGCTGCTACTCTCGAGACCCTCATCTTAGAGGACTGTCGGATTTAGGACTCCCAACTCAGGGTCATTCTACCTGCCCTGAGCCGCTGATCCCAGCTCACCACCTTCTACTTTCATGGAAATGAGACCTCCATGAATGCTCTGAAAGTCCTGTTGCATCACACAGGTGAACTGAGCAAGTTAGGCCTGGAGACATATCCTGCCCCTCTGGAGAGTCTTAACAACAGGGATCATGTCAGTTGGGAGATCCTCGCCCCAATTCAGGCTGAGCTGATGCGTACACTCAGGGAAGTAAGGCAGCCCAAGAGGATCTTCTTTGGTCCTGCCCCCTGCCCTTGGCCATCTGAGAAACTGGAGTTCCATCTCTGCTCCTAGGGAAGGCCTGGTTAGTGGGGTGGATAGGCTTTTTCCTGGACACTTGGGCACTAAAATCTAGGACGCAGGTACATTTTGTTGTTGTTGTTGTTTTGAGACAGAGTTTCATCTGTCACTCAGGCTGAAGTGCAGTGGCACAATCTCAGCTGACTGCAAACTCCGCCTCCCAGGTTCAAGTGATTCTCCTGCCTCAGCCTCCTGAGTAGCTGGTGTTACGGGCTTGTGCCACCATGCCCAACTAATTTTTGTATTTTTAGTAGAGACAGGGTTTCACAAGTTGGTGAGGCTGACCTCAAACTCCTGACCTCAAGTGATCTGCCCACCTCTGCCTTCCACAGTGCCAGGTTTACAGGCATGAGCAGCCGGGCCCGGTCAGGTGCATCTTAAAGGAAGCACAGAGCCAGTGTGTTTCAGGCACGTGCTCGCTGTGAGTAGAAAAACAAAGGTGACTAAGCAGGGGGCAGTACTGGGTGAAAATGCTAACTTGGCGTCCATGAGGCCTTCAGGGACCTGTGTCCTAGAGTCAGAACCTGAAGTTCTAGAGTGATGCAGGAGTTACTCCCGCAAGGATGGTTATTGAAAAATGTCAAAAATAAATGGAACCTGAGTGGAAAAAAAAATTGTAATTCTAACACATAGCTGAGACCAGGAATTAGGCTAAGATAATTAAGCTAAAAATATATATGTATATATAATTTTTTAAAAAGCCTTATAAATTATATGTTGTTTGTCTTTATCTGTTTTGCATTGCTAGAACAGAATACCTGAGGCTGGATATAAAGAAAAGAGCCTTATTTGGCTCACAATTCTGGGGACTGGGAGGTCCGAGATTGGGTAGCTGCATCTGTTGAGGGCCTAAGGCTGCTTCCACTCATGGCTGTAAGTGGAAGGGGAGCAGACATGTGCAAAGAGGTCACATGGCAAGAGAGGAAGCAAGAGAGAAACTGAGGAAGCCAGATTCTAAAAGCCCACTCTCACCAGAACTAATCCATCTCCACAAGAGGAAGAACTGACTCACCCCCACAGAGGGCATTAATCTATTTATGAGAGAGCTGCCCCTATGACCCAAACCTCCCAGCAGATGCCACCTCCCAACACTGCCACATTGGGAATCAAATTCCAACACGAGTTTAGGCAGGGACAAACCACATCCAAACTATAGTACTGTAACTATCCATGCTTAGAGATGAACAGAACTAGGTTAGAGAGATTAGGTAAATGAGGATTTGAAGCCAGGTATTCTGACTTCCAAAGACTGCACTCTTGGCCACCATGCTTTACTGCATCTATAAGGGCTATTTTGACAGCTAGTGTGCAGAGAACACGTGAGTGGTGGGGAAGTGGACGCAGTAGGCAATGGAATGAAAAAGAACAAAAGAACAGAAGGCAGCAATGGCAGGACCCAGGGGAACAGATAGAAGCCTAAGCAAATGTATAAGTCTGGGGAGATCCTGAAGAGAAGCCTAAGAAAGGCTAATTGGCACAGAAGGACCCAGGAGGCAGTTGGAAGGGATGGAATTAGAAGGCCTAGGAAGGAGTTAGCCTGGTCAAAGAAAAGAGAGACTTTTCTGGAACAAAGAAGGAGCAAAGTAAAAGTACCAAGGAATTCTGAGGAGAAGCTGAGAGATCTTAGTTGTCATGGTCAAATTTTATCCCCCAAAAAATGTCGAAGTCCTAACCTCCAATATCTGTGAATGGGACTTTATTTGGAAATGGGTGTGTGCTGTTGATCAAGTCAACATGGGGCCAGTGGGTTGGGCCCTAATCCAATATGACTGTATCCTTATAAAAAGGGGAAAAATGGACACTAAGACAGACATGAGGAGAATGCCATGTGAACCTGAAGGCAGAGATCAAGATGATATGCCTACAAGCCAAGGAATACCAAATATTGAAATTGTTCTTTTTTTTTTTTTTTTTTTTTTTGAGACAATCTTGCTCTGTTGCCCAGGCTGGAGGGCAGTAGCATGATTTTGGTTCATGCAGCCTCCGTCTCCCAAGTTCAAGCAATTTTCCTGCCTCAGCCTCTTGAGTATCTGGAATTACAGGCACCTGCCAAAACACCCAGCTAATTTTTGTATTTTTTTAGTAGAGACAGGGATTCACCATATTAGTCAGGCTGGTCTCAAACTCCTGAACTCAAGTGATCCACCTGCCTCGGCCTCCCAAAGTGCTGGGATTACAGGCATGAGCCACTGTGCCTGGCCCAGATATTGCATTTGAAATGCTATATTGAGAAGACATCCAGAAGCTAGAAGAGAGGCATGGAACAGATTCTCCCTCACAGCCCACAGAAGGAACACCTTTATCTTGGGCTTCTGGCCTCCAGAACTGTGATAAAAAATTTCTGTTGCTTAAGTTACTCACTTTGTGGCACTTTTTATTATGGCAGCCCTAGCAAACTAATACAGTGACCTTGACTTTCTCAAGAAATAGGCAACTTGTTCCCCATATCACATAGCTTCTGTAAAGAAAGACTTCTGGCTCAGTCCAGGGCCAACCCAGGTGTGGTTGGTGGAGATAATATAAGTGCAGCACTTGGGCCAGAGCTTAGGAGAAATCAAATGGGAAAAGTCTTTTTCCCTTCTCCCTCCAGGGATTCAAACAGCAACTGATTTCCTCATCCAGCTTGACCCTCTAAGGTGTTCTGGGAACAGGGTGCAGGAATGCAAGGTAGGCATGCTCCCTGAACTGAGCTGTAAGGAACCTGGCTTGCTTTGGTCAAGGATAGGCCGAGGTAAACATTCAGAGTGACTCAGCGAGTTTAGAGCGCAGGCGTATAGCTCCACTTGTTGTCATGCCATGTAGACATAACATAGAGAAGCTCACCACCATAGCCATAATATAGGGAATGCTCATCACTTGGCTCTAAGCCGCTATTGTCTATAAAAGGTATAATTGCTTTGCCAACACTGTACAGGCACACTGGTGTCCAGAGAAAGAGCCAAAGCTGTCCATCTTTGCAGACAGACAGAGGGGAGCCAGGATGCAGCTTGGCTCACTCATGTCCAGAGAGAGAAAGAGTTAAGCTGCTGACCCTGAAGGCAAGGGAGAGCCGACCATGCAGCTGTGTGTGGGAGCCACTGAACTAACCAGCTGAGACAGGGTGGACAGTGTGAGAAAGCTGTTGATGACAGCTGATGCTAAATGAAATCATCTTTCACTTGCCTACAGCCCCCCAAGTGTTCTTTCTGCTCATCCACCCACTCCCTTCGGACTGCAACATGACATTTGGCATAGTCGTGAACCTGACATAAGCATAACTGAGGCAGGCAGATGTAAGGCCTGAGTGTGCAAAGGGCATTTCTAGGGTGGAATTTATACCTATGACCAGGGCACTGGGACATCCAGCTAACCCTGGATGTCGCCATTAGCATAGCTCACTTGGCATTTGAGGTTACATTAGATCCCTTGAGGTATTGTTGTGAGGCTGGCTTTTTTTTTTTTTTTTCTTTGAGGAGAAAAAGGAGGAATTCATTTTTATTTTCACAAGGTCTCCAGAAGCCTGGGTTGGTGCAGGTGGGAATGTGCAGCTGACATTGAAGCCTGTGGGAGGGTGGGAAGGAGCCCCACTGGGGATAACACGCCCCGGCCCCCACTTAGCTTTTACTCCTATCTCGGTGGTCTATGAGTCTTTTGTCCCCAGTAGCCCTACTGGTCAGGGACTGTGTCTCATTCTTTTTGATGGCCCCACAGTGCCTAACCTAGCACCTGACACATAGTCACTCTCCAATGAATATAGAGTAGTGGCTCAATAGCTTCTTCAGTATTAGAACAATGATGAATGTTTCCATGTTTCCCATTCCAAAAGCAGATTTAGAACACTGACACCCATTTAGAAGCAGGATCAAAGCCCACAGCATAAGGGCTATTCTGACACTGTTGACACCACCTATTCCAGCACACCATCTTCCAAGGTCAAAAGCAACTGCTCCCTTCCATTTCCCAGCTGTCTTGCCTGGGAAAAACAGGATTGGAACAGAACAGGAAGTATTAAGTAGGAAAACACTATAAGTTAGAATTGTAAAATGTAGTAACACACTAGAAGCCTGAAGACTCCTTAAGCAGGCCTGATGGAAAGCTGGGAAGGAGGAGGGACAATTGTGAAAGAGACCAAAACACCAGGTGCTTGAAAAACTTTGGTTCCCTGACTAATCAGTGGAGTCAAATGGAAAGACAGCCCAAGAGAGGACATTGCGGGTAAAGTG
Organism: Pongo pygmaeus; assembly: GCF_028885625.2. Taxonomy (NCBI): domain Eukaryota; kingdom Metazoa; phylum Chordata; class Mammalia; order Primates; family Hominidae; genus Pongo; species Pongo pygmaeus. Next base: position 107,401,930 of record NC_072373.2, on the reverse strand, counting down.
GAAACCGAAACCAGGCCGTTAAAAATATATAAAGAAGAGCCTTGCAAGGAACTCCATAATCAATAACAAAGACACATATCCCTGAAAGTAAAATAAAAGTTTGAAAAAAAAAAAAAAAGACATGTGAAAGAAAGAAAGCCAGCTAAGGACTCACTAACGGCAATGACACCTCAGATGCAGATAGCAGTTTATAAGGTGCTTTCATGTATAACAACATGGAGGGTAAGGTAGGAGTTCGTATTCCCACTTTATAGAGTGGGCAGCTGAAGTTCAGAGAGGGCATATAATTTATCTACAGTCACACAGCTGGTAAGTGGCAGAGCCTGTTCTCTAGCACTCAGAATGGAAAAGGATTCAGTGAATAGGCTGAAAGAATTCTTTATCTTTGACTCACCAAAGGAGGTGGTAAATTTGCCACTAAAATAGACAAATAAATATGTTCTCCCTACCATGCAGCAGCAGCACAGCATAGCTAAGGCATGTTTTCTGGAGTCCAACAGACCTAGGCTCCAGCCGTAGCTCTTCTACCTACTAATGAGAGACCAGGAACAAGCTGTTTAATCTCTCAGAACTTAATTTCCACAACTGAAAGATAGGAATAATACTAGAGTTATATTGAGGGGGGAAAACATGGTTATGTATGTAATAAAATTGCTAATATTTATAAAGTGCTTGGTGTTTTCTTTTTTTTTTTTTTTTTTTTTTTTTGAGATGGAGTCTCGCTCTGTCACCCAGGCTGGAGTGCAGTGGCACTATCTCGGCTCACTGCAAGTTCTGCCTCCCGGGTTCACACCATTCTCCTGCCTCAGTCTCCCAAGTAGCTGGGACTATAGGCGCCCGCCACCATGCCTGGCTAATTTTTTATTTCTAGTAGAGATGGGGTTTCACCATGTTAGCCAGGATGGTCTCGATCTCCTGACCTCATGATCCACCCGCCTCAGCCTCCCAAAGTGCTGGGATTACAGGCGTGAGCCACCGCACCCAGCCAGTTTTTTTTTTAACAATAACATATTTTCTATTGAAAACTTAAAGTAAATTTTAAACTTTTCAGAAAGAAAATCATAACTTACTGAAGAGTGTGCTCATTTTGCCCCCAGTCCACCTAAGGAAAGTCTGTATCAGGCAGTTCCACCATCAAAATACCACTGTGGTCTCCAGACATTAAAAGCAGAATTACTAGGGGTGGGCTGAAGCTAACCACCTGACATAGTACCTGCAATCCTCACATTACCATGTGAAGTCACAACTAGCATTCATTCCACAGATGAGGAAACTGAGGCCAATAGAGATTGAGTAACTTGCCCAAGATCAGGGCAAATTTGCATCCAGGTTGATCTGACTCCCAATCCTATGTTCTAAATCTATGGATTTCCTGAATCAGTAATTTTTTTTTAAATTTTGGAACTTATATAGAGTTTCAATATTTGTGACAGGTAAGAATATAATTTCTAACTCTCTAAAAGTCATCTCCTATTATTCATATATACATTTATTTGATAAATGTTCATTGGTGTCTACTATGTTCCAGGAACTGTCTTGGGGGCTGGGGCACTGAAACAAGCCAATTCTCTTCCTCATGCCATTATCAATTATCATGTTTAATACCAAAAAGATTTTAAATGACTCATTATTATGAAAACATGGGAAATAGTAATACCATACATAGATAATAATAATTCCAAACATGGAAACAGTAATCTAAAACATAAGAAAAAGGACTAGAAATAATAATACCAAACATAGGAAAAATATCAAATGTAGAAAATATACCAAACACAGGAAAGAAGGGTGTTTAAAAGATAGGAAGACACAAAAAAGTGCAAGATCAATTTTTATTTTATGATAATGTATTTACTATAACTGTTTACCAGTTTGGAGATTAATATTCAACAGTGCAATAATTGGAGTTTAGTAGTCCAACTTTTTTAGTGGCTCCTTTCAAATCAGTCTCTCTAGAAAATTGTTTTGTATATACCTATATGGCAAAAAAAAAAAAAAGAGAAAAAAGGAAATAAATTTGTTTTATTTAAGACAGAGTCTCGCTCTGTCGCCCAGGCTGGAGTGCAGTGGTACGATCTTGGCTCACCACAAGCTCCACCTCCCGGGTTCATGCCATTCTCCTGCCTCAGCCTCCTGAGTAGCTGGGACTACAGGCGCCCGCCACCATGCCTGGCTAATTTTTTGTATTTTTAGTAGAGACGGGTTTCACTGCGTTAGCCAGGATGGTCTCGATCTCCTGATCTTGTGATCCGCCCGCCTCAGCCTCCCAAAGTGCTGGGATTACAGGCGTGAGCCACCGTGCCAGGCAGAAATAAAATTCTAACACCATGTCTCCCAATTTTGGGTGAAACAAGCACACCCTCCTTTCCCCTCTCACCCTCACTGTTCTTTTCATCATCTCCTGGAAAGATCAAGAAGTAAGGGTTTGAGGGGGCTGGTTAGGTGCCCAGGCCACGTGGGCCTGTGGGAGCTCTGACCACTCATCTAGCAGCAGTTAAGCATTTATCTGAAATGGATGCTGCAGATGGATGGAGAATCCTTCTGCAAAGACTAGCACAGTCTGAGACGATGCCAGGGAGCTCTGCCCCACATTTCAGTCCCCCAAAGCCATCCCACCATGCTATCGCTTTCTTTGAAGCCCAAAGAGCTTCTCTCTTCTCAAAAGACCCCTAGTAAAAATGGAAGTATTTCTGTGGGTGTTAAGCATATCAGCTAACACTTTTCTTATCAGCTACAGCACCTTTGTTATCAGCAAACACCTTGGCTCAAATTACTTGACAACTTTCAGAGTGTGTGTGCACGAAAGAAACCCCTGCTTTGTCCCTGGTAGAGGAAGGTGGAGGGTGGCGATAAGGGTTTAGGGAATGCAAAGTGAACAGGGAGAATTGTTAGAGGAGACCCAAGATAAGTCTCCACTATCTTGACCACTTGCTTTGCTTGCCCTGCACTCATGAGAGAGGGGACGGGGGAGACGCAAGAGGTGCGTGTGTTTGTGTGTATATGTGTTTGTGTATGTTATATAATCTCTGTAAGGACTCCTGGGAAGCAGACAGCAAGTTCTGAGAAGAGGATTGCAGAGAAGTTTGCATGTCCTGAATGGAGAGTGTAGAGCCTCAAGGGATGGCTGAATCTGTTGTTGTAAAATGTTTTAAATCAATCATTTTAAAAATTTGTTTAATAACTAGCCTCTCTCCTAATACCCAATTTGTACTTGCTTCACTTACAAAAAGCCATTTGAATATTTACCTTCCAAATCAGATCGTTCTGAGCATCCAGTCAGTAGTTACACTATGAAAAACTTGTTAACAGGCAAGAGAGGCTATAGTTTATAGCCAGCACCTGGTAGCTTGGAACAGTGAGCTATGACAAATGCAGGGGGAGGGGATGTGTCCTGTTTCAGGGGCTGATCGTTGATACCAGATCCTGCTCCCCAAATCACACCTCTCAACTATTAGCTCAGCATAGATGGCATCCACACCTCCTCTCTCTCATAGTAAGGGAATCAGTGGCATCTCCAGGTGTATACTCCACCTAGCTCTCAGCATCATTCACTCCATTTTGTTCTCCTAAATTCTCCTAGGAATCTTCCACTAATATATTTTAGTGTGGCTCCAGGGAATAAAAGAGACAAAACCAATGGCTTACTGAAAATAATATTTTAAGTGATATTTAATGCTTCAGATAATTGGTTATAACAAGATAAAAGGTCAGTTTACCAAATTATAGACACAATGTTATCCCAACACTATAAAAATATACTGTTACATATATATCTATATGCAAAAGGAAAACAAAGAAAATACATGAAAATATTAACCTGGTTAACATTAACATTAACAATGGATATCTCTGCGCACTGAGACTGAGGGTGACTTCTGTTCGGTTTCCTCAAGTCCATTCACTTCTCTCCAGGTCTTTGGCATCACCTAGTCATGTCACTATCATCTCCCTCCTGATCTTCTACAGTAACCTCCTAAATGATCAGCCTGCAGCTGGTCTTGCCAATTCACTCCCCACACAGAATCAAGACTGAACTTCTTCAAATGCAAATCTGGTGACCATGGAGACAGGATGACAAACTGGCACCAGCTGCTTGCTCCTTCCATGAAACCCAACCATAGAGATGTGCAAGAAGCAAACGTGAGCTTATTAGATTCAATGCTTATTGCAAAAACTCTTTTTTTGGTTTGTATGCTTGTTTGTTGATTGGTAGAGAGTTAAAGGTTGGTTAGATTTTGGAGGTGTCACAAGGACAGACAATGGCAGCCTACAGCAGACAAGGGCTAGAAACTTTGGACAGTATATTAGCTTCCTATTGCTGTGTAACAAGTTGTTGCAAGTTTAGCACCTTAAAACAACATACTTTTAGCGTCTCTCAGTTCCTGTGAGTCAGGCATCCAGACATGGCTCAGCTGGGCCCTTTGCTCAGGGTTTCACAAGTCTGTGATCAGTATCTGGACTGCATTTCTTTCTAGAGCTCCAAGTTCTCCTTCTCAGCTCATATAATTGTCAGCAGAGTTAGTTCCTTGCGTTTGTAGGACAGAGGTCCCTGCTCTCTTGCTGGCTGTCAGTAAGGGCCACTGTCAGCTCCTAGAGGCCCCCACAGTTCCCTGTCATATGGCTTTCTGACAACCTGGCCACTTACTTCTTCAAAGCCAGCAGGGAAGCTCACTCTCTCTCCATCTTACTAAGATGGAATCTTATATAATGTAATATAATCACAGTGTGACTATTCCACCATATTCACAGGTCCTACCCACATTCAAGGGGAGGGGACTATAAACGGTGTATATACCAGGAGACAGGAATCTTGGGGACCATCTCAGAATTCCACCTACCACAATTTGACCTCCGGCCTCCAGTAATTCATATTCCTCCCACATGAAAAATACATTCACCTCATCTGTTACGGGCTAAATTGTGTCGTGCAAAATTCATATGTGAAAGTCCTAACTCCCAGTATGTGACTGTATTTGGAAATAGAGCCTTTAAAGAAGTAATTAAAGGTCGGGTGCAGTGGCTCACACCTGTAATCCCAGCACTTTGGGAGGCTGAGGCGGGCAGATCATGAGATCAGGAGATCAAGACCATCCTGTCTAACATGGTGAAACCCTGTCTCTACCAAAAATACCAAAAACTAGCCAGGCATGTTGGCACACACCTATAGTCCCAGCTACTCAGGAGGCTAAGGCAGGAGAATTGCTTGAACCCAGGAGGCGGAGATTGCAGTGAGCCAAGATCACGCCACTACACCCCAGCCTGGACAACAGGGTGAGACTCCGTCTCAGAAAAACAAAAATAAATAAATGAATAAATAAATAAATAAATTTAAACACAGAATGACTCAAAATATACGTTTGTTTGTTTGTTTTTGAAAAAAAAAAAAAAAAGGAGTAATTAAATTGAGATCCTTAGGATGGGCCCTAATGTAACATGACTGGTGTCCTTATACAAAGTAGAAATTTGGGCATAGATGTATACAAAAGGAAGACCGTGTGAAGACACAGAGAGAGACAGGCCTCTATAAGCCAAAGATATGGGCCCTCAGGAAAAAAAAACCCTACCAATACTTTGATTTCAGATTTCTAACATCCAGAATTGTGAGAAAAATCATTTCTGTCGTCCAGGTCACCCAGTTTGTGGTACTTTGATTTGGCAGCCCTAGCTGACTAATACACCATCCCAGCCTTTTCATCTCATTACATCATCAGCAAAATGTCGTCATCAAATTTCATCTCATCAGCTCAAAATCCAAAATCTCATTATCTAAATCATATAACTCAGGTACAGACAGGGATCCTGGGTACAGTCTATTAAGTACAATTCCTGGGGCACAATTTCTCTCCATTTAAGAACCTGTAAAACTTAAGAGACAAATTATCTACCCACAAGGCACCCAACATACAATGTTCGGACAGACATAGGATAATTGCTATAGGCATCCTGGTTCAAAAATGGGAGAGATGAGAGATAAATAAAGGAGTCACCGGTCCATCACAGTATTGAAATTCAGCCAAGCAAATATTACATTTCCTTGATTAAGTTTCAAGGAATGGGAATAGAGACTGTTTAGCTCTCTAACCTCTGAACTCTGCACTCTGGTCTCTGAGTCATCTTTCCTTTTTGACAAAAGGTAGCTCATGTTTGCAGCTGAGTCATTTTAATCAGTCCATTTTCTGCCAGTAGCTCAGAGTCCTCTTTCAAGCCTGGTGTAGAAAGCTAGAACTAGCATATAGAGTGAGGAGGGCATATTTGCAGGTGAGGGGCTAGCAACAAAAATAGGAGATTGGTCTCATACAGGAACGCTGGTTACATAATTAAATATATTAAAGATATTGAGAGCCAGGTTTCTTACCATCAGAAAATGGATTAACAAATATGAAAAATGAGAAATATAGAATGAACTCTGTGGTTTTGGATTGGAATTGGAAGTATCAGTTTGCAATATACAGAGAGAAATATAAAAATATAGATATAAACGTGTGTGTATATCTATATATATTTCTTAGCTATGTCCACTGAGAAGCCCTGGGAAGTGAAACACCCCAAATGCAAGAACCAAACCTGTTGCCCAGATGCGGGCTTCTCAATATCATTCTCTACTTGAAGGAACCAGGGTTCCTCAGAGAAATGTCTTGAGTTTAAGGCTTGGGCAGGGAAAGTATAAGGTGAGCTTATAACATTTTTTCCCCTCAGAAGGCAAGAAAGCACTCAAAGAATGATAGGATTATATCAAAAGCACATAAACACCAGCTTGAAGAGGCTTCCAATGGCCAAAATGGAGACAATTTGAGTATCAAAGAATGATAGTAACAGGACATATTTCATTGAATAAAATAGGAAACCATGAGCCCATACAGGTATAAAACAATAAATAAATAAATTAAAAGTTTGTTCAGGAATAGAATAGTTACAAAGCTTCAACATTTTTCACACAAAATATTCATTAATTACAAAAAGAAGTAACTTGAAACTGGAGAAGACTAGTAGACATCATCTTAATAAAGCAACTCTTGGCTGGGAGCGGTGGCTCATGCCTGTAATCCCAGCACTTTGGGAGGCTGAGGCGGGTGGATCACCCAAGGTCAGGAGATCAAGACCAGCCTGGCCAACATGGTGAAACCATATCGCTACTAAAAATACAAAAATTAGCCAGGTGTGATGGTTTGTGCCTGTAATCCCAGCTACTCAGGGGGCTGAGGCAAGAGAATCGCTTGAACCCAGGAGGCAGAGGTTGCAGTGAGTCAAGATCATGCCACTGCACTCCAGCCTGGGCAACAAGAGCAAAACTCCATGCCTAAATAAATAAATAAATAAATAAATAAAGCAATCAAAATTGACATCATCAATAGTGGGAAAAATTGAAGTTTTGCACTACCCGGCATGATGAACTGAAAAGAACACAGTATCACTTCTACGTTATTCTTTCCAAAGATGCATAACCCGAATCTATTCTGAGGAAACAGCAGATGGGTCTGAATTGAGAGACATTCTACAAAATAACTGGCCTACAATCTTCAAAAGTGGCAAGGATATGACAGTCAAGGAAAGATGAGGAACCATTTCAAATTGAAGTTAGCCAAAGATGTGATACATGCAGCATTTTGAACTGGATCTTTTTGCTATAAAGAGTATTATTGCAACACTTGGCAAAACTTGGAATGGGATCTGATAACAGTGATTCATCAAGGTTAATTTTCTTTTTTCTTTTTTATTTAAGACACAGGATTTCACTCTGTCACCCAGGCTGAAGTGCAGTGGCACAATCACGGCTACTGCGGCCTCAACCTCCCTGGCTGTAGTGATCCTCTTGCCTCAGCCCCCTGAGTAACTGGGACTTGTATTGTATATACTATATATAGTCTATATAAGCATATGGAAGAATGTCTTTGTAGGAAATAAACACTGAAGTTTTTGGGATAATAGGGAATCAGGTTAGCAGCTTATTCTCAAAGGGTTAAGGAAAAACAATTACTTCTACCATACTTGTATGTTTTTAGTGTGACTGTAATCCTTTAAAAATATTTAATTTAAAAGTATACTAATAAATAAACAGGCCATGGTTTGACTACTTTTGGGCAGGCTGTCCTCCCATTCCAGCCTGTAGGCCATTTCAGGGCCTGTTGGGTTGGAGACCAATAGTTTGTTGCCAGTCTCAGGCAGGAAAATTGAACTGATTTTGTCCATGCAGCAGCAGCTGCCTGAACGTGGCTCAAGATTTCCTGCCTGGCCATAGTTCTGGTTAAACTTCACTGACAAATCATTCTCACTGTTCTCAAAATATTTCCCCATGTGCAACAGAGTCACCAAATCAAAGACCTAGGTCTGGCTCTAAAATCTCTCACATTCTTTAGACTACAGCTCTCTGTCTGTCCCTGAATCTTCCTAAACCAGCCAGGCACCCAGGGCTCCTCAGGAATAGATTTACTTGCTATTATATTATGGGGAATGTGGCTGACTTTTGCAAGAGATTTCCTGCCTTCTCCCAGCAAGTGACTAAACTGATTACAGCTAATTCTGCTGGGAAGTAACCAGCTGTTTTTCCACAATCCTGCAGCCATTTTCACGAATTAATTTGGGAGTATTGCAGACCCTTGAAGCAGCATAAGGCTCTGATGCCTGATAAATTTAGTAGGATTTAGCATCCTCAGCAATGGGCTGAATATAAAGAAACATAAAATCTATTAACAGCTGCTCCTGAAAATGCCTGTGCAGTCTTGGGTGAGGTAAAGAATCTCCCTATTCTTATGAGTGATGAAATTATAGCACCACTAACCCATACCTATTGTCAAGGTGTGTGTGAGGATAAACAGAGTGTATTTGGAGAGTCTTGAGTTCTATATTAAGAGAATGTAGTATAGCCATATTGCCATATTTATTCAGTGTTTAATAGCAGGAAGCAATTTAAAATCCTAGCCCTGCTAAATAAAGGAAGAATTATTATTACTAACAATTACATTTAGATAATAGTTTGTGTTCAGCCACTTATTTATATACTCAGAACACATTCACTGAACACATACTCTGTGCTGGTCACTGTATAGGCACAAAGGATGTAACTGTGAACAGGACAGCACAGTCCTTGCCCTCATGGTGCATAGAGCCAAATGGGGAACTATGCAACTAGCCTCTTCTTGCAAGTTTAAGGAGTAATAAAAAGAAAAAAAAGAACTTAATTTTCAATGAAAATGACTATTATTATTAGGAAAGTGAAAAAAAAAATCATAGGTCTGGAAGTCAGAAGAGGATTTGAGACCTGGATCTCCTGCTTACTGCTATGTCAGCCTCAAAAAGTTACTTAAATTCTGGTCACCTGGGCAAGATGGCCAACTAAGGACAGGTCCAGGCTGCAGCTCCCAGCGAGATCAACACAGAAGGTGGGTGATATTTGCATTTCCAACTGAGGTACCCAGCTCATCTTATTGAGACTGGTTAGACAGTGGGTGCAGCCCACGGAGGGCAAGCAGAAGTAGGGAGGGGTGCCATCTCACCAGGGAAACACAAGGGGTCAGGGAAGTCCCTCCCCTAGCCAAGGGAAGTTGTGAGGGACTGTACCACGAGGAACAGTGCATTCTGGCCCAGAAACCATGCTTTTCCCACAGTCTTTGTAACCCGCAGACCAGGAGATTCCCTCAGGTGCCTACACCTGGGTTTCAAGCACAAAATTTGGTGGCCATTTGGGCAGACACAGAGCTAGCTCCAGGAGTTTTTTTCATACTCCAGTGGTGCCTGGAACACGCAAGACAGACTGTTCACTCCCCTGGAAAGGGGGCTGAAGCCAGGGAGCCAAGTGGTCTAACTCAATGGATCCCACCTCCATGGCTAAGATCCACTGGTTTGAAATTCTCACTGCCAGCACAGCACTCTGAAGTTGACCTGGGATGCTAGAGCTTGGTGGGGGGAGGGGCATCCGCCATTACTGAGGTTTGAGTAGGTGGTTTTCCCCTCACAATGTAAACAAAGCCGCTGGGAAGTTCAAACTGGGCAGAGCCCACCACAGCTCAGTAAAGCTGCTGTAGCCAGACTGCCTCTCTAGATTCCTCCTCTCTGGGCAGGGCATCTCTGAAAGGAGGCAGCAGCCCCAGTCAGGAGCTTATAGATAAAACTCCCATCTCCCTGGGACAGAGCACCTGGGGGAAGGGGCAGCTGTGAGTGCAGCTTCAGCAGACTTAAACGTTCCTGCCTGCCAGCTCTGAATAGAGCAGCGGATCTCACAGCACAGCGCTCAAGCTCTGCTAAGGGAAAGACTGCCTCCTCAAGGCACCTCCTCCAGTGCCTCCTGACTGGGAGACACCTCCCAGCAGGGGTCGACAGAAACCTCATACAGGAGAGTGACAGCTGGCATCTGGTGGGTGCCCCTCTGGGATGAAGCTTCTGGAGGAAGGAAGAGGTAGCAATATTTGCTGTTCTGCAGCCTCCGCTCGTGATAGCCAGGCAAAGAGGGTCTGGAGTGGACTTCCAGCAAACTCCAGCAGACCTGCAGCAGATGGTCCTGACTGTTAGAAGGAAAACTAACAAACAGAAAGGAATAGCATCAACATCAACAAAAAGGACATCCACACAAAAACCCAACAGAAGGCCATCAACATCAAAGACCAAAGGTAGATAAATCCATGAAGATGAGGAAAAACCAGTGTGAAAAGGCTGAAAATTCCAAAAGCCAGAACACCTCTTCTCCTCCAAAGGATCACAACTGCTCACTAGAAAGGGAACAAAACTGGACAGAGAATGAGTTTGATGAATTGACAGAAGTAGGCTTCAGAAGGCGGGTAATAAATTCCTCTGAGTGAAAGAAGCTTGTTCTAACCCAATGCAAGGAAGTTAAGAACCTTGAAAAAAGGTTAGAGGAATTGTTAACTAGAATAACCAGTTTAGAAAAGAACATCATGACCTGATGGAGCTGAAAAACACAGCATGAGAACTTCATGAGGCATACAGAAGTATTAACAGCCAAATCAATCAAGCAGAAGAAAGGATAAAAGAGATTAAAGATCAACTTAATGAAATGAAGCGTGAAGACAAGACTCAAGAAAAAAGAATGAAAAGGAATGAACAAAGCCTCCAAGAAATGTGGGATTATGTGAAAAGACCAAACCTATGTTTGATTGGTATACCTGAAAGTGATGGGGAGAATGGAACCAAGTTGGAAGACACTTCAGGATATTATCCAGGAGAACTTCCCCAACCTAGCAAGGCAGGCCAACATTCAAGTTCAGGAAATACAGAGAACACCACAAAGATACTCCTCGAGAAAAGCAACCCCAAGACACATATTTGTCAGATTCACCAAGGTTGAAATGAAGGAAAAAATGTTAAAAGGAGCAAGAGAGAAAGGTGAGGTTACCCACAAAGGGAAGCCCATCAGATTAACAGCAGATCTCTCTGCAGAAACCCTACAAGCCAGAAGAGAGTGGAGGCCAATATTCAACATTCTTAAAGAAAAGAATTTTCAACTCAGAATTTCATATCCAGCCAAATTAAGCTTCATAAGTGAAAGAGAAATAAAATCCTTTACAGACAAGCAAATGCTAAGAGATTTTGTCACCACCAGCCCTGCCTTACAAGAGTTCCTGAAGGAAGCACTAAACATGGAAAGGAAAAACCAGTACCAGCCACTGCAAAAACATAGCAAATTGTAAAGACCATTGGTGCTATGAAGAAACTACATCAACTAATGGGCAAAATAACCAGCTAGCATCATAATGACAGGATCTAATTCACACATAACAATACTAACCTTAAATGTAAATGGGCTAAATGCCCCCAATTAAAAGACACAGACTGGAAAATTGGATAAAGAGTCAAGACCCATTGGTGTACTGTATTCAGGAGACCCATCTCATATGCAAAGACACACTTAGGCTCAAAATAAAGGAATGGAGGAAGATTTACCAAGCAAATGGAAAGTAAAATAAAAGCAGGAGTTTCAATCCTAGTCACTGATAAAATAGACTTTAAACCAACAAAGACCAAAAAGACAAAGAAAGGCATTACATAATGGTAAAGGGATCAATGCAACAAGAAGAGCTAACTATCCTAAATATATATGCACCCAATACAGGAGCACCCAGATTCATAAAGCAAGTTCTTGGAGACCTAAAAAGAGACTTAGACTCTCACACGATAATAGTGGGAGACTTTAACACCCCACTGTCAGTATTAGACAGATGAACAAGACAGAAAATTAACAAGAATATGCAGGACTTGAACTCAGCTCTGGATCAAGCAGACCTAATAGACCTCTACAGAACCCTCCACCCCAAATTAATAGAATATACATTCTTCTCAGCACCACATCACACTTATTCTAAAATTGACCACATAATTGGAAGTAAACACTCCTCAGCAAATGCAAAAGAATGGAAATCATAACAAACAGTTAGACCACAGTGCAATCAAATCAGAGCTCAGGAATAAGAAACTCACTCAAAACCACACAACTACATGGAAACTGAACAACCTGCTCCTGAATGACTACTGGGTAAATAATGAAATTAAGGCAGAAATAAATGAGTTCTTTGAAACCAATGAGAATGAAGACACAATGTACCAGGATCTCTGGGACACAGCTGAAGCAGTGTTTGGAGGGAAATTTATAGCACTAATGCCCACAGAGAAGTGGGAAAGATCTAAAATCAATACCCTAACATCACAATTAAAAGAACTAAAGAAGCAAGAGCAAACAAATTCAAAAGCTAGCAGAAGGCAAGAAATAACTAAGATCAGAGCAGAACTGAATGAGATAGAGTCACGAAAAACCCTTCAAAACATCAATGAACCCAGGAGCTCATTTTTTGAAAAGATTAACAAAATAGATAGACAGCTAGCCAGACTAATAAAGAAGAAAAGAGAGAAGAATCAAATAGACACAATAAAAAATGATAAAGGAGACATCACCACTGATCCCACAGGAATACAAACTACCATCAGAGAATACTATAAACACCTCTACGCAAATAAACTAGAAAATGTAGAAGAAATGGATAAATTCCTGGACACATACACCCTCCCAAGACTAAACCAGGAAGTCGAATCCCTGAATAGACCAGTAACAAGTTCTGAAATTGAGGCAGTAATTAATAGCCTAACAACCAAAAAGAGCCCAAGACCAGATGGACTCAGAGCCAAATTCTACAAAAGCTACCAAGAGGAGTTGGTACCATTCCTTCTGAAACTATTCCAAACAATAGAAAAAGAGGGACTCCTCTCTAACTCATTTTATGAGGCCAGCATCATCCTGATAACAAAACCTGGCAGAGGCACAACAAAAAAAGAAAATTTCAGGACAATATCACTGATGCACATCGATGTGGAAACCCTCAATAAAATACTGGCAAACTGAATCCAGCAGCATATCAAAAGCTTATCCACCATGATCACGTCAGCTTCATCCCTGGGATCCAAGATTCAACACATGCAAATCAATAAACAGAACCAATGACAAAAACCACATGATTATCTCAATATATGCAGAAAAGGCCTTCGACAAAATTCAACACTCCTTTATGCTAAAAACTCTCAATAAACTAGGTATTGACGTAACGTATCTCAAAATAATAAGAGCTATTTATAACAAACCCACAGCCAATATCATTCTGCATGGGCAAATGCTGGAAGCATTCCTTTTGAAAACCAGCACAAGACAAGGATGCCCTCTCTCACCACTCCTATTCAACATTCTGGCCAGGGTAATCAGGCAAGAGAAAGAAATAAAGGGTATTAAAACAGGAAGAGAGAAAGACAAATTGTCTCTGTTTGCAGATGACATGATTGTATATTTAGAAAACTCCATCATCTCAGCCCAAAATCTCCTTAAGCTGGTAAACAAATTCAGCAAAGTCTCAGGACACAAAATCAATGTGCGAAATTCACAAGCATTCCTATACACCAATAACAGACAAGCAGAGAGCCAAATTATGAATGAAATACCATTTACAATTGCTACAAAGAGAATACAATACTTAGGAATACAGCTAACAAGGGAAGTGTAGGACTTCTCTAAGGAGAACTACAAACCACTGCTCAAGGAAATCAGAGAGAATGCAAACAAATGGAAAAACACTCCATGCTCCCAGATAGGAAGAATCAATATCATGAAAATGGCCATACGGCCCAAAGCAATTTATAAATTCAATGCTACGCCCATTAAACTACCATTGACATTCTTCACAGAATTAGAAAAAACTATTTTAAAATTCATATGGAAGCAAAAAAGAGCCTGTACAGTCAAGACAATTGTAAGCAAAAAGAACAAAGCTGGAGGCATCATACTACCTGACTTCAAACTATACTACAAGTTTACAGTAACCAAAACAGCATGGTACTAGTACTAAAACAGACACATAGACCAATGGAACAGAATAGAGAACTCAGAAATAAGACCGCCTATCTACAGCCATCTGATCTTTGACAAAGCTGACAAAAACAAGCAATAGGGAAAGGATTCCCTATTTAATAAATGGTGCTGGGAACACTGGCTAGCCATGTGCAGAAAATTGAAACTGGTACCCTTCTTTACACCTTATACAAAATTTAACTCAAGATGGATTAAAGACTTAAATGTAAGACCTAAAACCGTAAAAACCCTGGAAGAAAACTTAGGCAATACCATTCAGGACATAGGCATGGGCAAAGACTTCATGTCTAAAACACCAAAAAAAAAATGGTGACAAAAGCCAAAATTGACAGATGAGATCTAGTTAAACTAAAGAGCTTCTGCACAGCAAAAGAAACTCTCATCAGAGTGAACAGGCAACCTACAGAATGGGAGAAAATTTTTGCAAACTATCCATCTGACAAAGGGCTAATATCCAGAATCTACAAGGAACTTAGACAAATTTACAAGAAAAAAATAACCCCATCAAAAAGTTTGCAAAGGATATGAACAGACATTTCTCAAAAGAAGACATTTATGCAGCCAACAAACATATGAAAAAAAAAGCTCATCATCATTGGTCATTATAGAAATGCAAATCAAAACCACAATGAGATACTATCTCACACCAGTTAGAATGGTGATCATTAAAAAGTCAGGAAACAACAGATGCTGGAGAGGATGTGGAGAAATAGGAACACTTTTACACTGTTGGTGGGACTGTAAATTAGTTCAACCATTGTGGAAGACAGTGTGGTGATTCCTCAAGGATCTAGAACCAGAAATATCATCTGACCCAGCCATCCCATTACTGGGTATATACCCAAAGGATTATAAATCATGCTACTATAAAGACACATGCACACATATGTTTATTGCAGCACTATTCACAATAGCAAAGACTTGCAACCAACCCAAATCCCCATCAATGATAGACTGGATAAAGAAAAAGTGGCACATATACACCATGGAATACTATGCAGCCATAAAAAAGGATGAGTTCATGTCTTTGCAGGGACATGGATGAAGCTGGAAACCATCATTCTCAGCAAATGAACATAGGAACAGAAAAGGAAACATTGCATGTTCTCACTTATAAGTGGGAGCTGAACAATGAGAACACATGGATACAGGGCGGGGAACATCACACACCAGGGTCTGTTGTGGGGTGGGGGCCTAGGGGAGGGATAGCATTAGGAGAAATACCTAATGTAGATGATGAGTTGATGGGTGCAACAAACCACCATGGCATGTGCATACCTATGTAACAAACCTGCATGCTCTGCACATGTATCCCAGAACTTAAAGCATAATAAAAAAAAAAGTTACTTAACTTCGAATAGCCTTGATTTCATCAGCATTCTCTGAGAATCCATATAGCAACATCTGTACAGCCTCTCTCATGAGGTTGTTGTGAAGCTCAAATCAGATAACCAATGTGAAAGCACTTGCAAAACTCATAGATGAGAGTTTTTAAGCCCTGCCAGGTGCCAGAAGATGAGCCTGTCCCCAGACATTACTGATCCACCACCACCCACCACTGCCCACTGGCCTCATCTCTGTCCTGTTCAGTATGTTTAACAATAAGTTGGATGAAAACATAAGATGTTTATTAATATACAGCATAAATGAAGCTAAAAATAGAAAATACAAAGAATGATGGATTGATCTGTTCCAAGATGGCCAAATAAGAACAGCTTCAGTCTGCAGCTCCCAGCATGATCGACACAGAAGATGGATGATTCCTGCATTTCCAACTGAGGTGCCTGGTTCATCTCACTGGGATTGGTTGGACAGTGGGTGCAGCCCACGGAGGGTGAGCCAAAGCAGGGCAGGTGTCACTTCACCCAAGAAGTGCAAGGGGTCGGGGGATTTCCCTTTCCTAGCCAAGGGAAGTCAGAACAGACTGTACCTGAAAAAATGGGACACTCCCGCCCGAATAGTGTGCTTTTCCCAAGGTCTTAGCAACCAGCAGACAAGGAGATTCTCTCCTGTGCCTCGCTTGGCGGGTTTCATGCCCACGGAACCTTGCTCACTGCTAGCACAGCAGTCTGAGATCAAACTGCAAGGTGGCAGCCTGGCTTGGGGAGGGACGTTCACCATTGCCAAGGCTTGAGTAGATAAACAAAGTGGCTGGGAAGCTCGAACTTGGCGGGGCCCACCACAGCTCAGCACAGCCTACTGCCTCTGTAGACTCCACTTCTGTGGGCAAGGCATAGCTGAACGAAAGGAAGCAGACAGCTTCTGCAGACTTACATGTCCCTGTCTGACAGCTCTGAAGACAGCAGTGGTTCTCCCAGCCCAGTGGTTGAGCTCCAAGAACAAACAGACTGCCTCCTCAAGTGGGTCCCTGACCGCCATGTAGCCTAATGGGGAGACACTTCCCAATAGGGGCTGACAGACACTTCATGTAGGCAGGTGCCCCTCTGGGACAAAGCTTCCAGAGGAAGGATCGGGCAGCAATATTTGCTGTTCTGCAGCCTCCACTGGTGATATCCAGGCAAACAGGGTCTGAAGTGGATCTCCAGCAAACTCCAACAGACATGCAGCTAAGGGACCTGACTGTTAGAAGGAGAACTAACAAACAGAAAGCAACAGCACCGACATCAACAAAAAGGACATCTACACCAAAACCCCATCCGTAGGTCACCAACATCAAAGATCAAAGGTAGATAAAACCATAAAGATGGGGAGAAACCAGAGCAAAAAAGCTGAAAATTCTAAAAACTGGAGCACCTCTTCTCTTCCAAAGGATCGCAGCTCCTTACCAGCAATGGAACAAAGCTGGACGGAGAATGACTTTGATGAATTGACAGAAGTAGGCTTCAGAAGGTCATAATAACAAACTTCTCCAAGTTAAAGGAGCGTATTCAAACCCATCCCAAAAAAGCTAAAAACCTTGAAAAAAAGGTTAGACAAAGGGTTAACTAGAATAAACAGTGTAGAGAAGACTTTAAATGACCTGACGGAGGTGAAAACCATGGCATGAGAACTTTGTGACACATGCACAACCTTCAATACCTGATTCCATCAAGTGGAAGCTAGGGTATCAGTGATTGAAGATCAAATTAATGAAATGAAGCAACAAAGCAAGGTTAGAGAAAAAAGAGTAAAAAGAAACAAACAAAGCCTCCAAGAAATATGGGACTATGTAAAAAGATCAAATCTATGTTTGATAGGTGTACCTGAAAGTGATGGGGAGAATGGAACCAAGTTGGAAAACAGTTCAGGATATTATCCAGGAGAACTTCCCCAACCTAGCAAGGCAGGCCAACATTCAAGTTCAGGAAATACAGAGAACACCACAAAGATACTCCTCAAGAAGAGCAACCCCAAGACACATAATTGTCAGATTCACCAAGGATGAAAAGAAGAAAAAAATGTTAAGGGTAGTCAGAGAGAAAGGTGAGGTTACCCACAAAGGGAAGCCCATCAGACTAACAGTGGATCTCTCTGCAGAAACCCTACAAGCCAGAAGAGAGTGGAGGCCAATATTCAACATTCTTAAAGAAAAGAATTTTCAACTCAGAATTTCATATCCAGCCAAACTAAGCTTCAAAAGTGAAAGAGAAATAAAATCCTTTACAGACCAGCAAATGCTGAGAGATTTTGTCACTACCAGGCCTGCCTTACAAGAGCTCCTAAAGGAAGCATTAAACATGGAAAGGAAAAACCAGTACCAGCTACTACAAAAACATGCCAAATTGTAAAGACCATCAATGCTATGAAGAAACTGCATCAATTAACGGACAAAATAACCAGCTAACATCATAATGACAGGATCAAATTCACACATAACAATATTAACCTTAAATGTAAATGGGCTAAATGCCCCCAATTAAAAGACACAGACTGGAAAATTGGATAAAGAGTTAATACCCATTGGTGTGCTGTATTCAGGAGACCCACCTCATGTGCAGAGACACACATAGACTCAAAATAAAGGGATGGAGGAAGATCTACCAAGCAAATGGAAAGTATAAAAAAAGCAGGGGTTGCAATCCTAGTCTTTGATAAAATAGACTTTAAACCAACAAAGATCAAGAGACAAAGAAGGCCATTACATAATGGTAAAGGGATCAATGCAACAAGAAGAGCTAACTATCCTAAATATATACGCACCCAATACAGGAGCACCCAGATTCATAAAGCAAGTCCTTAGAGATCTACAAAGAGACCTAGACTCCCACACAATCATAATGGGAGACTTTAACACCCCACTGTCAATATTAGACAGATCAACAAGACATAAGGTTAACAAGGATATCCAGGAAAACAGACCTAATACACATCTACAGAACTCTTCACCCCAAACCAATAGAATATACATTCTTCTAAGCACCACATCACACTTATTCTAAATTTTTTTTTTTTTTTTTTTTGAGTCAAAGTCTCGCTCTGTCGCCCAGGCTGGAGTTCAGTGGTATGATCTCGGCTCACTGCAAGCTCCGCCTCCCAGGTTCACGCCATTCTCCTGCCTCAGCCTCCCGAGTAGCTGGGACTACAGGCACCCGCCACCATGCCAGGCTAATTTTTTTGTATTTTTAGTAGAGACAGGGTTTCACTGTGTTAGCCAGGATGGTATCGATCTCCTGACCTTGTGATCTGCCTGTCTCAGCCTCCCAAAGTGTTGGGATTACAGGTGTGAGCCATCACGCCCAGCCAACTTATTGTAAAATTGACCGCATAGTTGGAAGTAAAGCACTCCTCAGCAAATGTAAAAGAACAGAAATCACAACAACTGTCTCTCAGACCACAGTGCAATCGAATTAGAACTCAGGATTAAGAAACTCACTCAAAACTGCACAACTACGTGGAAACTGAACAACCTGCTCCTGAATGACTACTGGGTAGATAATAAAATTAAGGCAGAAATAAAGATGTTCTTTGGAACCAACAAGAACAAAGACACAACATACCAGAATTTCTGGGACACATTTAAAGCAGTCTATACAGGGAAATTTATAGCACTAAATGCCCACAAGAGAAAGCAGGAAAGATCTAAAATTGACACCCTAACATCACAATTAAAAGAACTAGAGAAGCAAGAGCAAACAAATTCAAAAGCTAGCAGAAGGCAAGAAATAACTAAGATCAGAGCAGATCTGAAAGAGATAGTGACACAAAAAACTCTTCAAAAAATCAATAATCCAGGAGCTGGTTTTTTTAAAAGATCAACAAAATTGATAGACTGCTAGTAAGACTAAGAAAGAAGAAAAGAGAGAAGAATTAAATAGACACAATAAAAAATAATAAAGGGGATATCACCACTGATCCCACAGAAATACAAACTACCGTCAGAGAATACTATAAACACCTCTACGCAAATAAACTAGAAAATGTACAAGAAATGGATAAATTCCTGGACACATACACCCTCCCAAGACTAAACCAGGAAGAAGTTGAATCTCTGAATAGACCAATAACAGGCTCTGAAATTGAGGCAATAATTAATAACCTACCAACCAAAAAAGTCCAGGACCTGATGGATTCACAGCCTAATTCTACCAGAGATACAAAAAGGAGCTGGTAATATTCCTTCTGAAAGTATTCCAATCAATAGAAAAAGAGGGACTCCTCCCTAACTCATTTTATGAGGCCAGCATCATCCTGATTCCAAAGCCTGGCAGAGACACAACAAAAAAGAGGATTTTAGACAAAAATTCCTGATGAACATCGATGCAAAGATCCTCAATAAAATACTGGCAAACCAAATCCAGCAGCACACCAAAAAGCTTATCCACCACAATCAAGTTGGCTTCATCCCTGGCATGCAAGGCTAGTTAAACATATGCAAATCAATAAACATAATCCATGACATAAACAGAACCAATGACAAAAACCACAAGATTATCTCAATAGATGCAGAAAAGGCCTTCGACAAAATTCAACAGCTTTTCATGCTAAAAACTCTCAATAAACTAGGTATTGATGGAACATAACTCAAAACAATAAGAGCTATTTATGACAAATCCACAGCCGATATCATACTGAACGGGCAAAAACTGGAAGCATTCCCATTGAAAACCAGCACAAGACAAGGATGCCCTCTCTCACCACTCCTGTTCAACACAGTGTTGGAAGTTCTCGCCCAGACAATCCGGCAAAAGAAAGAAATAAAGGGTATTCAATCAGGAAAAGAGGAAGTCAAATTGTCCCTGTTTGCAGATGACATGATTGTATATTTAGAAAACCCCATCGTCTCAGCCCAAAATCTCCTTAAGCTGATAAGCAACTTCAGCAAAGTCTCAGGATACAGAATCAATGTGCAAAAATCACAGTCATTCCTATACACCAATAACAAACAAACAGAGAGCCAAATCATGAGTGAACTCCCATTCACAATTGCTACAGAGAGAATAAAACACCTATCAATGCAACTTACAAGGGATGTGAAAGACCTCTTCAAGGAGAACTACAAACCACTGCTCAATGAAATAAAAGAGGACACAAACAAATGGAAGAACATTCCATGCTCATGGATAGGAATCAATATCATGAAAATGGCCATACTGCCCAAAGTAATTTGTAGATTCAATGCTATCCCATCAAGCCACCAATGACTTTCTTCACAGAATTGGAAAAAACTACTTTAAAGTTCACATGGAACCAAAAAGAGCCTGCATTGCCAAGACAATCCTAAGCAAAAAGAGCAAAGCTGGAGGCATCATGCTACCTGACTTTAAACTATACTACAAGGCTACAGTAACCAAAACAGCATGGTACTGGTACCAAAACAGATATATAGCTCAATGGAACAGAACAGAGGCCTCAGAAATAACACCACACATCTACAACTGTCTGAACTTTGGCAAATCTTACAAAACAAGAAATGGGGAAAGGATTCCCTATTCAATAAATGGTGCTGGGAAAACTGGCTAGCCATATGTAGAAAGCTGAAACTGGATCCCTTCCTTACACGTTATACAAAAATTAACTCAAGATGGATTAGAGACTTAAATGTTAGACCTAAAACCATAAAAACCCTAGAAGAAAACCTAGGCAATACCATTCAGGACATATGCATGGGCGAGGACTTCACGACTAAAACACCAAAAAATAAATAAATAAATAAAATGGCAACAAAAGCCAAAATAGACAAATGGGATCCAATTAAACTAAAGAGCTTCTGCACAGCAAAAGAAACTACCATCAGAGAGAACAGGCAACCTACAGAATGGGAGAAAATTTTTGCAATATACCCATCTGACAAAGGGCTAATATCCAGAATCTACAAAGAACTCCAACAAATTTAGAAGAAAAAAAAAACCCCATCAAAAAGTGGGCAAAGGATATAACAGACACTTCTCAAAAGAAGACATTTATGCAGCCAACAGACACATGAAAAAATGCTCATCATCACTGGTCATCAGAGAAATGCAAATCAAAACCACAATGGGATACCATCTTACGCCAATTAGAATGGTGAACATTAAAAAGTCAGGAAACAGCAGACGTTGGAGAGGTGTGGAAAAATAGGAATGCTTTTACACTGTTGGTGGGAGTGTAAATTAGTTTAACCATTGTGGAAGACAGTGTGGTGATTCCTCAAGGATCTAGAACCAGAAATACCATTTGGCCCAGCAATCCCATTGCTGGGTATATACTCAAAGGATTATAAGTCATACTACTATAAGGACACATGCACATGTATGTTTATTGTGGCAGTTTTCACAATAGCAAATACTTGCAACCAACCCAAATCCCTATCAATGATAGACTGGATTAAGAAAATGTGGCACATATACACCATGGAATACTATGCAGCCATAAAAAAGGATGAGTTCTTGTCCTTTGCAGGAACATGGATGAAGCTAGAAACCATCATTCTCAGCAAACTATCACAAGGACAGAACACCAAACACCGCATGTTCTCACTCATAGGTGGGAACTCAACAATGAGAACACTTGGACACAGGGTGGGGAACATCACACGCTGGGGCCTGTTGTGGAGTGGGGGCTGGGGGAGGGATAGCATTAGGAGAAATATCTAATGTAAATGATGAGTTGATGGGTGCAGTAAACCAACATGGCACATGTATACCTATGTAACAAACCTGCACGTTGTGCACTTGTACCCTAGAACTTAAAGTATATATAATAAAACAAAAAACAAAACAAAACAAAAGAATGATGGAGCCAGGATCCAATTATCTCCTCAGGATAACAAGATGAAATAGAATCAAGATACCTGTAAAGTCCTGCATTTAGGTTCACCAAATTGAACATTAACACAAAGAAAAGACCTAGGAGTATCTTGGTATTTCACATGTGAATAGTGTTCTGTTGTTCATAGAGCACTTGCATCTCATTTAATCATTTAGGAAGTTGGCTTCAGTGAATCCGATTTGTTAGATTAAAAATTTGCTCTAATTTATCCTTTTGGTTGCTAATCCAATATTTCTTGAGTTAGGTTTAATTAAGTCTGGGTTTATGTATATTATCACGTATGGCTGTATTCTAATCCTTGTCACATCCAAGAGTGTTGGGAGTGTGTACCTTACTCAGGATTACACAGTGATGCCTGGGTGGGACTGGGAAGAAGAGTAAGATTTCCTTCTTAAACTCAGAATTCTACCTTTGCTTTAATCTCTACCTCCCCTAAAAAAAAACTTTCCTCTCTTCCCAGTTACAATTCATCAGTTTTATTTTCACTATATTCCCATATACAGAAAAGTGTGTGTGTATGTGTGTGTGTTTGTATGGGACTATTTACCGGCTTAAACTCAGTTATCCTGCACCAACCAACTTCCCCGCCCATAACTCAACTCCAGATCATAGCCCCTTGCAAGATAAGATCTATGCCTTACACCTCTTAAAATCTTCAATACTCTAGCAGAGATTTGCACATATTAGGTGCTCAATAAATATTGGCAGAATTGAGTGGTTTTAATAGAATATAGGCTTCACAGTCACACCTGAATTGAATCACGGTTAAGCTATTTACTAAGCTCCATCCATTACTTTTCCCTCTGATTTTGTTTTGTTTTTAATCTTTAAAATGGGCATAATAACCACTTCATAGGGAATTTTCTGAGTATTAAATGCTATCATAAGTTAAATAAATATTAGTTCCCTTCCCTTTTGATTTCTAGCCTATTAACTCTACTGAGGTCATGAGGAGAGTTTCTTTACATGAAATAGTAAGGTTAAGGTACCTTAACTCTAGCCTTCCAAAGTTCCTATACAGAGATCAGATGTCCATGGCTTCTGGTCCCCATCAGCCCACAGTCCCTGCAGACTATCCCAGCCCCTGACTACTCCCTGGAGTCACAGCAAGGCAGCTCTTCTGATTTAAGTTCACCATGCAGGGCTATTTGGGAAGCATGAGGCCTCTTTTCTCCACCATGGCCCTTAACACATCTCATCTGCACAGAACCTGGGCTCTCAGACCTCACAATTATTTTCAATTCAAAAAATGTTTCACTATTAACTTTGTTCCAGGAACTGTGCTAAGGCCAAAAGGTCAAAAAGTTGAGTAAGGCATAATTCTACCTTCAAGGAACTCAGTCTGCTGACAGTAAGTACACTTATACAAACTGATCTCCCACAGAGCAGCATGGAATAGCAGCCAATAAAGAGATAAGCCCCTGGGGAACTCCAAAGTGGGAGATCAACTCTAGATCTGATCAGAAAAGCCTCTGCAGGAATAGTGGTATTTGAGTTGTGCTTATGGATGTATATAGATAGCTGTGCAGGTGAAGAAGACTAAATGGTGGAAGGAATAGCCTAAGTAAAGGCATAGAGGTAGAAAAGAATCAGAGGTATTCAAGTCACAGCCAGCACACAATTTTGGCCAGAACCTAAGGTATAAACAACGGAGTAGCAGACAAGAAGCCTAATACAGTAGGCAGCTTCTGAAATGTCTCCCACTGATTGCTTCCTGATATTCACACCCTGTTAGCATACTCGCCTCCCAATCCAATTAAGTTCTAAAAGACTGGAGTGACTTCCATCTTGGTCTCTCCCTCTCCTGTCATTAACTCTGATGGAGCCAGCTGCTGTGTTATGATCTACCCTATGGAGGTGCCCAATTGGCAAGAAACTGAGGGCACCATCCAAACAAAAGCCAGTGAGGAACCAGGGCCCTCCATCCAATGACCCACAGGGAGTTGAATCCTGCCAGTAACCTCTGGCTGAGCTTGGAAACAGATCCCATCCCGGTCAAACCTTGCATTGACTGTGGCCCTAACTAACACCCTGATTGCAGTCTTTCGAGAACCCTAAGCTGGAGGACCCAGTCAAGCCATACCCAGATTCCTGTCACACAAAAACTATTAGAGAGTAAATGTGTACTGTTTTAAGCCATTAAATTTTGATTATGCTGCAATAGACAATTAGTTAATATATGTGGAAAGAATCAGAGACAAATCTTGGAGAATCCTCAGTACCAGACTGATATATCTGACCCATGACTGATACATCTTGTCTGTACCTGAAGGCAATTGTGAGATATTAAATGTTGTGTGCAATGATGTGAGTAGAGACAGGTTTTTTGAACAGTCATCTGTCAGTGGTGCATAAGATGAGCTGGAGCAAAAACGAGAGAGATTCCCAAGCTAAGAAATTAAACAAAACTCTTGAGAAGCTCATGATTCCCTGACAAGAAGCAAAGAAGACTTGAGCAATAGTGACAATGGGATTGGAGGGAAGACAGGAGAGATATAAATTAGACTCACCTGGTCTTGGCTGTAGATGGAACATCAGGGGGAAGGAGAAACAGAAAATCAAAGGAAGATTCCAGAGAATAAGGCATTAAGGAAGCTGGAAATAGGGAAACATCATTTACAGACTGAAGATCACAGAACTAAGGGCAGGTTTTGAGGGAAAGATGCTGAGCTCAGGTTAGCGCTGTTGAGTTTAAAGTGCCAATGAAACATCTAGATAAATTCAATATTCAAGACTGACGCTTAGGCCAGAAGTGTGGGAGTCACCTACATAAACTTAGAATCTGAACCTAATGGGGACCAGGGTTACAAGTCAGGGCTCGAGTGACGCAGCAACTACCTTAACACACAGCATGAGAAGGTGAGGCTGCAGCTCAGGGACCACAGTGTCACAGTTTTCATCTTGAAATCATGGAGAACACAACCTGGAGGAATCACTGGCTTATTGCCAGTGATGCAGGGGATCATGCTGGGAGGACACAGGGCTCCACCTATTGATTCAGTTAGGCCCTGACAAACGTGTATACATTTTCTTGCATTAATATACCAAATACTGCCCCAGAGAGTGATGTGAAGCTTTCAGGTCTCATTCCAGATGAATATTCATACTCATGTTTTAAAAAAAGACATTATCTCATACTCTCCTACAAACATAAAGTAAAATTGTAGTTGCCAGGGACTTAGGGGAAGGAAAAAAAAAAGAGTCGTTTAATGTGTATAGAGTTTCCATTTTGCAAGATTAAAAAGTTCTAAAATTGGTTGTAGAACAATGTGAGTCTACTTAATACTAAACCACATTTAAAAATTGTTAAGATGGTAAATTATAGGTTATGGACATTTTACCAAAATTTTTTTGATAAGAAATTATTTGTCTAAGAGTTCCTGGCACCTCATCAACAGAATTCTGGTATTGTCAGAGAAAATAATTTAAACAGCTACAATTTACTGACTACCTCCTACATGCCATGTGGCTATAAGTTAATCTTCATAAAAATCCAATGAAATAGGCTATTATCAACCTTATGGAGGCTAAGAAATGTGCACAAGATACACAGCCAGTGAGTAGCAAAGCCAATATTTGGACCAAGATCTCTCTGATTCCAATAACGTGCTACTACTTCGTGTGCTACACTGCCACTGGTTGAAATGTAGAAAACAAGCTTAAGGTGTGAAAGACAACTTTGAGGTGGGGGTGGATGGAATTAGGAGAATATCACATAGTCTTAGGCCAAGAACCATGTCTTATTGTTCTCCCACAAAGCCCAGCACAGTGCAATGTACAGTAATACCTTCAAAAAATATTTTGGAGTAAATAAATGAATAAGAAATCACTGTTAAAAAAAACAAAATGACCTATTTCCTTCACTCCTAAAAGTTAAGGTAATTGTTTTTCTCTGGCTTTCAAACCAGCCAATCAAAGGTAAGTTTATTCCAAATAAAAAGGCCCCTGGGTCTTCTGATCAACAATCCAACATGTAAAGAGTTGGAAGTCAGCACTCCCATCCACTCAACAACAAAAAAGTTGAACAAACAACTCTTCTTAGATCCATCAGAGAACCAAAATCACAGGACAAACAGCTGCCCTGAAAACTGGAGAGACAATGAGGCAAATGCAGAGAATTACAGTTTACTCGCGCAAAAGACCACAGCTGGAGCCAATTCCAGAAGAAACACTGACACTATAATGGATGAATTGCTGCAGGTTTAGTGTGGACTAGCTTGAGAATTAAACACTGAAGGGTAGCAGCTGTCTTCGAGGGTCCCCAACACTTTCCTGAGTTTTACCTCCAGGAGCCCCACCAGTTTCTTATTGTGAAAATTGATGAAAAATCCCCTCATGCTGCCAGCAAAGGGTTCGGGGATAGACAAAGTAACCATTTAAAAATATTCCCAGAGAGCTCTATTCTCCTTAAGAAAGCTGCCTTCAAGGAAAACTATTTTACCAGAACCTAACTGCCTTGGGGGAAGGAAATACCCAGTTCCAGCCTCTTCAAGACTTCCATGACCCTACTTTAGGAAAAGGTCTCTAGAGAAACCCAAAGACAACAGAGAAAACAAAAGCAAAGACACGAGAGGGAATTTTATCATCTGACACTACGGTTACAGCAAACAGTAAACACACCTAACTCCCAGCCAGAAAAACAAAACCTCACACCAAAGGCCAATATTCCTGTTTCTTTTAACCAGATGTGTAGCTTTGTATGGCAGATGCACCTGATGGCAATAACTTAAGCATACCCCCAAGAATGCAGACTCACCTGATCTATATAACTGCATGCTTTCCACAAATGGTAGTGGTTTTCCTGTCCCAGCCCTCCACCACTGGTCCACCCTATATGTAAGTTCCCTCAGTAAACCCTATGTCTCGTTCTCTGACTCCGTCTGTTCTTCAGCCTCTCAGACCTAGTATAGAACTCAACAGGGGTCTGGCTGACAAGCTCTCGACAAAAAAAATGCAAGATATGCTAAAAAGCAAAAAAACACAGTCTAAATAGACCAAAAAAAAAAAAAAAGAAAGAAAGAAAGCATCAGAACCAAACGCAAATGTGGCAGAGGTTTTGGAAAAGACCCCTTGAAGGTTCCCAGTGGAGTCCATTTCTTTGAGAAGAGGGTTGTTTTTTCCCTTCTAACTCTATGATCCTGGACAAGCTTTCTAAAGCTGGTTCTGCTAATTCTTCTACCTCAAAGTCTGTCAAATCCATACTATATTTTCATTCTGCTGCTGTCCCCTGAATCTAGGTCCCTGGGCCACTTGGATTGTTATGTAATCTAACTATTCTCCCTGCCTCCCCGACTAGTCACCCTATAACTACCCCAGACTGATTATTCTAAAACATCACTTATCACATCACAGCTCCACCTGTAAGACTCAACGTCAAGGGAATCAAGGGCAAGCTCTTGAGCCTGGCTTCCTGAAGGAGCTTTCCACGCTGGTCCATCCATTCCACTGCCTCCCGGTTCCCTCCTCTGCCCTGTCCCAGAAGCCTGCCATTACCATGCCCAGTGCTGCCTTCTCCTTCTCTGTTTACCTAAGTGTGGGTTACCTTCCAAGCACAGTTCAGCCCAGCTCCATCTCAATGAGAGCCTCAGTGCTCTGTAGCCGCGCCTTCCTCCATAATTCTGTAACTTCTTTCTCTAGTATTCATTTAACCTTTATTTTTATTCATGTAGCCTTTATTATTAATAACACCAAAGAACTGTGTAAGCTATTTATTGATCACTTATGTGCCAGATTTTTTTTTACATATTTATATACTTTACATAGTTATTAATCCTTAGTCATTAAACCTTACTAAATTCCCATGCAATAGGTATTATAATTCTCACTTTTCAAATGAGGAAACTGAGGCTCACAGAGGTTATCCTACTTCTCCAAAATCATACCAGCCAAGAAGTAATACAGTTGGAAATCAAATTCAGGTCTGTGAAATTCCAGGGGCTCTATTCTTTTTACATTATATTATGTTACTTCTCATTCATACCATCATTATTCATTCAACAAATAGTCCTGGTGTAACTATTATGTGCCATGTGTTGTCATATGTGTTATAACAGAGTTAAAGATGAATTACAGGCCAGGCGCAGTGGGTCACACCTGTAATCTCATCAACTTTGGGAGGCTGAGGTGGGCGGATCACAAGGTCAGGAGTTCGAGACCAATATGGTGAAACCCCATCTCTACTAAAAATACAAAAATTAGCCAGGCGTGGTGGCAGCCACCTGTAATCCTACCTACTTGGAAGGCTGAAGCAGAAGAATCACTTGAACCCGGGGAGTGGAGGTTGCAGTGAGCTGAGATTGTACCACTGCACTCCAGCATGGGTGACAGAGCGAGACCGTCTCAAAAAAAAAAACCAAAAACCAAACCAAAACAAAAAAGATGAATTAGACACAAATTTAGGTTACATAGAGCTTTGAGATATGCTTCTTTATGTTGCCATTTCTCTTTTTATGTACTTTCTGTCTTTCCATGCCTGGTATAACCATGTCTGAACATAATGGATCTTTCCCATCAGGCTATAAGTATCTTTTCCCTCAGGCTATAAGTGACTGAGGTCAAGGATGGGAGGTTTTCCTTAAGCACTGCTATGTTGTTAGTATTTAACACAATACCTGTCACAAAGTAGTCTGGGAAAACGCACACACTCTGTTTCTCCACCGTCTCGCACACTTCTGGCCCAAGATGTATGAGTTTTTTCTACAATTCTCCAACTCTCTGAACACCAGATGGAGGCCCTACAATTTAATTCCATTCTGCCACTATCTACTTGGAGTTAATCAGATCCTACAAGTTAAGGGCTCATGCCAACAAGACTATCTCCCCACTTCAGATGCCAATTGCAAGTTTCGGGCCTCTGATACTTCTGACCAACCAGCTATAAAGCAGAGGTTCCCACAACCTTCTTCTCAGTTTTAATAATTTGCTAGAATGGCTCACAGAACTTAGGGAAACACTTTACTTATGTTTACTGGTTTGTTATAAAGGATCTAACTCAGGAACAACCAGATGGTGGTTCCTCTCAGAGGGCACCACCCTCCTGGCACCTTCAGGTGTTGAGCAGCCTGGAAGCTCATCAAATCTTGTTCTTTAAGAGTTTTTACAGAGCTTCTTAATCTTCAGTCCCCTCCCCTCTGCCAAGAAGTCAGTGGGTGGGACTGAAAGTACCAACCTTCTAATCACTTTGTCCTTCTGGTAAGCAGCCCCATCCTGAGGCTATCTAGGGGTCCCTAACCCTAAATCACATCATCAGCATAAACTCTGGTGGGATTGAAAGGGCTCCATATGCATAACAAAGGACATTCCTATAATTCTGGAACTTCCAAGGGATTTAGGAGCCCTGTGCCAGGAATGAGGGACAAAAACCAAATGTATTTCTTATTATACCACAGGTAGGTACTCAAGAAATATTTGCTGAACAAGGGAATAAATGAGTGAATGAATGAAAGAATATTAAAAATGGATGAGGACATGAAAAGTGAGGAAGGTGAGAAAGAGAACAAAGTTCTCCATTTCCATGTCCCAAGATTCCCAAGGGAACAGTGCATAAATATATAGTAGCAGTTTGAGAACAGGAAGGAATTTAGTGCTAGTGTTACTGCTTAGGGGATGGGTGGGAGTCAAATCTTTCCCTTGTTGGAGATCTGGCCCACAAGGCTGATTGACAGACCCTGTACAATGTCCCCACTTCCACACCAGGAAGAGAGGACTTCAGGTCCAGGGTTCCCAAGTTCAATAGCCTTTTCTTTTTTGCCTTAAAAAAAATTGCTAAGGCATGAGATACTTCCGTTCTCCATTGGCATCTTTGCACTGTGCCCAGACAAACAATCATATCATGTTCAGGAAGGCCAGGGCCTGCAACGGCGGGGAAACAGGAACCGTCCCCACAGATGTCCTCCCCCCGGGGGGAAAGCAGCTAGGGGCTGGGAAAAAAAATGCTGTGTGAAAAGGAAAGCCAGACTTCCCCAGAGCCTCGAGGGTGAGGGCCTGGCACTTCCAGCATCCAAAACGACCCTCAGCCATAAAGTCCAGGAACAGCACGTTATTCTTAAACATACACACTTTTCCTTCCATATCCCCATCCTCCTACACGCGTGTGCACATGTACACACAACACACACACAAACACACACACACGCACACAATTCCTGGATGAAATTGGACCAGGAGGCTTTGTGCTGCCGAGCATATTCCAAATCCTTAGCCTAGAGGCCAGGCCGTCACCAGAAAAGTGTCCATCTCCCTCTGGAATACATCTCCATACCCCCAGATCCAGCCTGACCTTCCTGCCCATTGTCCCCAAACAAATGTTAAGCCCAGTCTCACTCCAATCCATTCTTCTCTTCCCCTTCCACATACTCCCTTCCCTCCTCACTGATTAGCAAGGTTTTCCCCATAGGTCCTTGACCGAGAGCATCTCAGCCAGAGCTACCTCCTCTCCCTTTCAGATTTCAATAGCACTTCTTGTCCAAGTCAGTGCTTCCTCACCTTTTTCAGGGATTAGAAAATGATCATATTTGTACAGCACATAAAGCTGATGTCAGCCAGGCCCATAAGCCCAGAGACTCAAGATGCCTGGAGGACAGAGGGGATCAATATCCCTGACACACCCCACAATCCCTTCAAAGTCACCGCACACACAAATGATGGACAAGCTCAGGTCTACAGACTTCCTGACTCTGCTACAGAGCATTCTGCAAGCCAGTTGGGGAACTAGAAAAGAGGTATATAGGAAAGTCATTGCCTTTGAGGAGCTTCCATGCTAGTTTAAGAAATGAAATATACCTGCATGTATAAGTAATATACACCTGCACAATCATTTTTAAATTATTTGTATAACAGAATATGGCCTTTGGCATCAACAACATATGGAGATTCAAATTCTGGCCTTGCCACTCACTTGCTGTGTGAACTTAGGCAAGATAGTATCACCTCTCTGATCCTACTTTTCCCACCTTTGAAATAGGGTAATAAATATCTACCCTCATAAGGTCGTGTTTTTAAATAACCTTTATTGAGGTATAATTTACACACAGTAAAGTTTACCCATTAGAAGCATACAATTTAGGCCCCACACAGTGGCTCATGCCTGTAATCCCAGCACTTTGGGAGGCCGAGGCAGGAGGATTGCTTGAGCCCAGGAGTTTGCGACCAGCCTGGGTGAGATGGCAAAACCTCATATCTAAAAAAAAAAAATATATATCTATATCTATATCTATATCTATATCTATATCTATATCTATATATATATTATATATCTATATATATATATACACACTAGCTGGTTGTGGTGGCACATGCCTGTAGTCCCAGCTACTCAGGAGGGTAAGGCTGGAGGATCCATTGAGCCTGGGAGGTCGAGGTTGCAGTGAGCTGTGATTGTGCCACTGCCCTCCAGCCTGGTGACAGAGCAAGACCCCGTCTCCAAAAAAAAAAAAAAAAAAAAAAAGCCATACAATTTAATAAGTTTTCACAAAGGTATAGGATCATATAGTCATTACTATAATCAAGATAAGAACATTTCTATCACCTCAAAAAATTCCTTCTAGCCTCTTTACAGTCAATACCCACCCCTGATTCCTTGTCCCCTGGCAGCCATGGATCTGATTTCTATCACTATAATTTTGCCTTTTCTAATTTTTCATATCAATGGAGTCATAAAATCATAGTCCTTTGTGCCTGGCCTCTTTAACTTAGGATAATGCGTTTGAAATTCATTTATGTTGTGTGTACCAGTAGTTTGTTCCTTTTTGTTGCTGAATAGTGTTCCATTGTATGGATATACCACAATTTGTTTACCCATTCTCTTGTTTGTGGACAATTGATGTGTAAAGCTGCTGTGAAGATTCTTGCACAAATCATTCTGCAGACATGTTTTTATTTCTCTTGTGTAAATATATAATAGTTAAATTGCCTGGTTATATAATAGGTATATGTGTGACATTTTAAAACTTTCAAAGACTATTGCCAAGTGGCTGTAGCATTTGAAACTTCTAACAGCAATGAATGTGAGTTCAAGTTGCTTCACATCCTTGCCAACATTTGGTGTTGTCTTGTTAATTTTACCCATTATGATGGGTATATACTGAAATTTTATTGTAGTTTTAATCTTTATTTTCCTAGTGACTAGTGATGTTGAACACATTTTTATGTGTGTATTAGCCATTCATGTATCTTCTTTTGTGAAGTCTCTATTCAGATCTTTTGCCCATTATATTTGTTAGAGTATCTTTCTATGATTGATATGTAAAAGTTCTTTATATACGTGAAAGGAATTCTTTGTCAAATCTATATTTTACAAATATTTTTTTCCTAGACTGTGGCTGGCTTTTTCATTTTAATGGTGACATCTTTTGATGAGCAGAAGTTTTGAACTTTGGTAAATCTAGTTTATCAACTTTTTTTATTTTTGGTTAGTGTATTTTGTGACCTCTTTAAAAAATATTTTCCAACCCAAGATCACAAAAATATATTTTCTGAAGGTTTCTTCTAGACGTTTTATAGGTTTAAATTTTATGTTTAGGTCTATGAGCCATGTCAAATTAATTTTGTGTAGTAATATGGGGTAAGGGTAAAGTTTCATATTTTTCATACATTTATTCAGATGTTTCAGCACCATATGGGGAAAGGTTTTCCTTTCCTCTACTGATTTGAGTTGTTGATTTGTCAAAAATCGATTGATCATATATGTATATCTCTTTCTGGACTCTATATTCTGTTCCATTCATCTATTTTTTTCTATGTTTACATCAATATTATATTTTCTTAATTACTATAGTTTTAAAGTATTTCTTTCTTTCTTTTTT
This sequence comes from Pongo pygmaeus, assembly GCF_028885625.2. NCBI lineage: Eukaryota > Metazoa > Chordata > Mammalia > Primates > Hominidae > Pongo > Pongo pygmaeus. Next base: position 107,368,585 of record NC_072373.2, on the reverse strand, counting down.
TTTTTTTTTTTTTTTGAGACGGAGTCTGATGCCGGGCTTGAGTGCAGTGGCGCGATCTCGGCTCACTGCAACCTCCGCCTCAGGTGCGTGCCACCACGCCTAACTAATTTTTGTATTTTTAGTAGAGATGGGGTTTCACCATGTTGGCCAGGATGGTTTCAATCTCTTGACCTCATGATCTTCCCACCTTGGCCTCCCAAAATGCTGGGATTACAGGTGTGAGCCACCATGCCTGGCCTAAAGTATTTCTTTAATAGATAATGAAAATTCTCCGAATTTGTCCTTCTTCAAAATTGTTTTGACTATTAAAGTCCTTTGCATGTCCACATATATTTTAGAATCAAAATGTCAATTTATATTTTAAAAATCTTCTAGGATTCCGATTGGGATTGCATTGAATCTACAGATGAATTTGGAGAGAATGGGCATCTTAGCAATACTGATTCTTCCAATCCGTGAACATGATATATCTCTTCATTTGTTTATATCTTCTTTAATTTCTCTCCACAATGCTTCTCAGCGCAAGCATTTTGCATTTTATTAAATTTATTTCTAAGTTTTGATGTTTTTGATGCTATTGTAATGATACTTTTTAATTTTATTGTTGAACTTTTTGCTGCTGGTGTATAGAAATACGATTGATTTTTGTATATTGACTTTATGTCCCATGATTTTCTAAATGTATTTATTCTACTAGAGGCTTCTTTTCAGATTCCTTAGAATTTTTAACATACACATCATGCCATGTGAAGATAGTTTTATTTCTTCTTTTTCAAACTTCATACTACATTTCTTTGGCTTGCCATATTGTACTGGTTACAGCCTTCAATATAAGTGGTGAGAGAATTTTTTCTGATCTCAAGGAAAAAGCATTTGATATTTTACTATTAAGTATGATATTAGCTGTAGAATTTTTTCATAGATGCCATTTTTCAGATTTAGTTATATCTGAAAGCATAAGCATTTTAATCATGAATGAGTATTAAATTATTTCAAATTTTTTCTGCATTTATCAAGTTGATCAAATGGCTTTGCATCTTTATGTTGCAGATATGGTAAATTGTACTAACTGATTTTCAGACACTAAACCATCCTTGTATTTTTTGGGGGAGAACCCCATTTGGTCTTATAATATCGTTTTTTATTTTTTAATTATCTCCTTTATATATTGCTCAATTCTGTGTGCCAATATTTTGGTAAGGCTTTTGTATCTATATCCTTGAAAGATAATGGTCTTTAGTTTGATTTTATTGTGAAGTGTTTTTTCTGGTTTTGTTTCATTCAATTAAAAATATTTTTAAATTTCTCTTGTGATTTCTTCTTTGAAACATGGATTACTTATAAATGTTTAATTTCCAAATATTTGGAGATTTTTCTAGATATTTTATTATTATTAATTTCTAATTTAATTGATTTATAATTTAATTCTATTGTAGCTAGAGAATATATTATGTATAATATTAACCTTTTAAAAGTATTAAGAGTTATTTTATGACTCAGCATATGATTCATTTTGGTGACTGTTTCCTGGGCACTTAAAAAGAATGTTTATTCTGCTGTATAAGGTAGATTGTTCTATGAATGTCAATTAGGTCAAATTGTTGATTGTGCTGCTCAGGGCTTTTTATCCTTACTGATTTTTTATCTACGTGCTTATAAATTACTTAAAGAAGGCTATGTTGTTAAAATCTCTCACTATAATTAGATATTTGTTTATTTTTCCTCTTAGTTATGTCATATTTTGCTTCTGTTATTAGATATGTTTATATTTAGGATTGTTATGTCATCCTGTTGCACTGATTTACACTTAGGAGTAAACAGGGACTAGAAATAGACTGGCCCTCAAAAAGAATAAATCTCAGCTTCCAATAAACTCAGTCATTGATTGGATTGAGATAATTTGTCAGCACTGATTATCTAAACCTGGATCACAACCACAGCTACCTTCAATGTATACCTCCTTTTAGCCTAGAATTGGGCAGAGTTTTGACTATGAAGTTTAGGCTAATCTGGTGTGCAGATATGCCATGCAATTCCTTCGGTTTTCAAAATCTAGACTTGCTAGTATGTCATTAGTATGTCATTAGCTAGCCTATATGCTAGATACCCAGGATTTAGTGGTGCCAAATGTTGATTCCTTGTATTGGTTTATTTATACATTTTGTTGTCTGACTCTTTAAGAAGTTCAGGTCATTGCTTGAGACAAATTGTATTTATTCATTAATTCAACAAATACTTTTTGAGTATCTAACACAGTAAAACTCCTGCAATGATAATGCACTAGAATATAAGACCCTGATATTGGGTTCCTTCTTTCATTCAGCCCCCATTCTCAAATTAGCAGACACATTTCTTATTATTTGAGGAAAAAGAGAAAATGTGGAAAGAAGAAGAGGGGCAGGATGGAAAAAATAGGGGAAATGGTGGTAAATTTATCTTTGGAAGCAGCGAAGTGGAGGGTAAGTCCCAGCATCCCTAATGTTTTTCTGGACCTATCTATTTGAATTGGGCCAAGTGGGTACCACTAACCAGGAGATGTTTGGAATCACTGCTCTTTCCCTGGAAATCCCAACAACAGGACCCAGAAGCATCCCCATCAATATTTAGACTAGAGCAGATAACTGCTATCAGGAGTTGCCAAAACATAGCCAGGTGGTAATGAATTTAGATGGGAGTTCCCTGCTGGCTAGCTGTGCTGGCCAGCCCCAGTTATTTTATTAACCTAATTAATTTGACCCCTCATTCTTTATTTATTATGACTTTTTGGATAATATTTAATCAAAGATCAGCAAAATTTTATTAATATGAATTTTAATTAATATGCCCTCAAGGAACTTGCATTTTATTGGAGAAGCCAGCCAGGTTAACCAATAACTATCATGCAATTTAATAAAGTCCATAATAGAGGTATGGACCAAGTGGCACCATCCCAACCAAACAAGAGGATCATTAACTGCTTTTCTTTTTTCATGTTTTTCAAGAGACCATAGTGATCATCTTCATTGTAAACACATTCGGGTGTTGAACAGGTCAAGAATGATGGGTTTTATATCTTTGTGGCAGCAACAAGTGAATGTGTTAAAACAAATAATACAAATGAATCAACCACCATCCCCTCCAGCAGTACGATTTTCTTTCATTGATTCTATTCAGTGTTACTGTTATTGTGGTTATTATTTCAGTCATTCTTGAATTAAAGCTAGAACCACATAAAGTCGATTCTTAAACTAAACTAATTAACTCTTAAGCAGGTATAAATGTGAACTCCATTTGACTATGCCAATGGATAAAAAGACCAGTTAGTTTAAGGACACTATGAAAATCATTAAACTTAAAACTAACATGGTGTGAGGCAGGGGAGAGCAATCCCTCTGAGACCAGTGCTTTTTAAATTTCCAAGAAGAGAAGAAGTGATAACAAGAAAAATCATACAGTTGGAAGCTTAGCATTTTATAAGGCAGCTAGAGAGGACCCAGAGGAAAAGCCTATCCAAGATTGATCTCTGTAATGGTTAATTTAATATGTCATCTTGATTGTGCTAAGGGATGCCCATTTAACTGATAAAACATTGTTTTCAGGTGTGTCTATTAGGATGTTGTAGGAAAAGATTAGCATTTAAATCAATACGCTGAGTAAAGAAGATTCATTTCCCCCAGTATGGGTGAGCATCTTCTAATCTATTAAAGGCCCAAATAGAAGAAAAAGCAGGAGAAAGGGTAAATTCTCTCTCTCTTCTTGAGCTGGGATACCCATCTTCTCCTGCTCTCAGAAATTGGAGCTCCTAGTTCTCAGGCCTACAGACTCCAGGATTTACCCCAGTGCCTCCCCCACCAACTCCCCATCCCACCAGCTCTCAGCTTTGAACCAGGAGTTACACCATCGATTCCCCTGGTTCTCAGGCCTTCAGACTTGAACTGAATTGCACCACAAGCTTTCCTGGTTCTCCAGCTTGCAGACGGCATATTGTGGGACTTCTTGGCCTCCATAATCACGTGAGCTAAATCCCATAATAAATCTCTTATATGCCTATATATATACACATATCAGATTGGTTCTGTTTCTCTGGAGAACCCTCACTAATACAATCTCATGTGGACAATACAAGTTAAAGGAAGATGGAAGACCAAAATTCTTAGTTATGCATCTTCTCAATGTCCTTACCTTGTTCTCACTGCCCAGTTCTTTCACTGCCTCTTCTTCCAATCTACTTGAACAGTTAACCAAACAGCAGCTAACTGGTCTGGTCAGCTGGTTGTGATCATTCCAACCCTGGGAATGATTGCAGTAGGGTCTCAAAAATACAATATACAGGCATAATTTTACAGCAGGAAGCATGAAAGGAACTGGATTATGTATAAACCACGAAACATATCTGCCAGGTCCTCTTCCTTAAAAAGGGTGGATCTAATTATACAGGGGATCATAAAGGGGGCAGAATTTGTAGGAATGACCCCCCAGAGTTTCACATTACCAAGAGTAAGGGAAAAGTTTTAGGGAGAACTTTGGTGTCTCTAAGCAGAAATAACTCCAGCTTGGCAATGAGATATGCGTCTCTTTTCTCTATGATCTTCTGGGTCTTGGTCCCTTTCATGCACTTTCATATTTGCCAGCTACGTGTCTCAGTTTCTTTTATCCAAGCCCTCCATCAACTGATTATATTTCATCTCTAAATTTAACAGGCATGTGAAAGTACAGGATCTTCCACCCCCATCTCAGAGCAGACATCTTATTTCCTAGACTTTCATTTCAAGGCCAACCCAATAAAAGACGTTGAACTTAAAATGTTATAAAATATACTTCCACTAATCCCCAATTTAAAGCTCAGTTGTAGACTCTTTGCTCCCCCAACCCCATTTCTTTAGTGAGAAAGTAAGTAATGTTACCAAACTCTTGAAGTCCAGCTGCTGTCTCTAACTCTAACCAAAAGACAAGTACCGTGTAATGGAAAAAATGCAATTCTAAAGTTCAAATTTGGGCCTGGATATAAATCTTGATTCTGCTACTTCTTAGCATTATGACCTTGAGCAAGTGAATAATATATTTAACTGCATTCCCACATCTGTAAAACGGGAATAAAAGAGTTACTTTATAGGGCTTTAATAATGATGAAGTGAAATGATGTATATAAAGGTGCCAGCCTTATAATGTACATTTAATAAGTTATAACTATTTTAAAAGGGATCTTCAAGTTTTGTAATAATGTTGGTGTTCACATCTGCATATGCCTAACTGTTAGGATAGAACTGGTGAATGAGAAATGCATTGTGTCAGTTCCTGAAAGTATGAGTGATGGACAGTAGCAGACCTTTCTGCTCATAATTTTGGTCAAGAAGTTGTGCTTTCTTATTTTTTTGTGAGATTTCCAACCAAAATAGATGATGAACTCATAAATTTGAACTGGTCTCTCTGCTCCAGCAACTGATAGAAGCATTTCTCAACCTATTCCCACCCACTCCTGGGCCTTTCCCACTCACCAGGTAGAATTTTGAGAAAGAAATTGGCCTCCTTCAAGAGAGAAAGTTCAGGCGGAAACAGCACCCCAGGCATTACACAGGAGCAATCTTGTGCCCATTCAGAGACTAACCACAATCCAGATGAATCCAGACAAAGCCTTAGTTAGCACTTCACAGTTTTCAAAGGACTTTCTTATTTCTCACCTCCTGGGCAAGGCCAAATCTTCATTATACCCATATTTAGCACTCTGTATATGTCTTCATTGTGATGACGATAGTGATGTTTTTTGTTTTTTTTTTTTGAGACAGTCTCACTCTGTTGCCCAGGCTGGAGTGCAATTGTGTGATCTCGGCTCACTGCAACCTCTGCTTCCCGGGTTCAAGCGATTCTCCTGCTTCAGCCTCCCAAGTAGCTGGGATTACATTCACTGGCCATCATGCCTGTCTAATTTTTGTATTTTGTAGAGAAGGGGTTTCACCATGTCGGCCCAAGGTGGTCTTGAACTCCTGACCTCAGGTGATCTGCCCACCTCAGCCTCGCAAAGTGCTGGGATTACAGGCATGAACCACCGCGCCTGGCCCATTGTGATGATTATTAATTAGATGATAATGATTGCTCATGTGTATTATTTCTTCAGTGTGTATCTCCAGGAGGACAAGGACCACGTCTAACTAGTTCAGCATTGCATTTCTAGCTCCTAGCCCAGTGCCTGGCACATAGTAGGTACTCAATAAATATTTGTTGAATGAAAAGAAGCTGTAGCATTCATATGCCCATCACTCTCTAATGAAATATTTACAATTGAGCTAACAGGTCTAGTTCAAAAATTTATCTACTGCCAAAACAAATATCACAACATTTTTCAGAGTCAAAAGCAAATCTCTTTTTGGCTAATCCAGGTTACTACTTCATAGATAATCAGAAAAGGACTACAGACACCCCTAACCCTCACTGCTAATGAATCATCTTCCCATTTAAGAAGTCAGCAGACTATTTTCTTTCCAGTTTCATGTCATCAGTTTTACTTAAACAGTTGTCAACCCTAATGGGTTGTTTCTCCAGATTAATTCTTCTCGCTTTTTTAGAAAGATTTATAGCACATCACCCTCATTCTGATCTTTTTATTGTCCAAGATTCTCCTCCTATAAGATAATCATATGATTTAGAGACTGGCTTAAATGGCCCAGGACCTAGAATTCATAATATATATTTTTTAAATTTTAGTAAAATTTCAGATTTTTCCTGACTACTCTCTCCTGATTCCTACCCACAATGATTTCTTTTTTCTTTTCTTAAAATTTTCTTGTTGGAGACTCTAAAAATAAATAATCAGAGAGGTGCTCTATTCCTGGTGTTACCCCAGATTCACTGCAGCTGTGCCGAAGGCTGCCCACACAGTCTAATGACACATTAAATACACTGTCTATGACTTGTCCTGTTAGGCAGAGCCAAAAGCTGCTTTGATTAATTTTTATTTTTAAATGCAACTGGCATGTGGATATAGATCCTGCCTTTGTGACCTTTGGGCAGGGCACGTAATCTGTCTCTTTCACCTACTCTTCTACCTGCAAAATTGGTGTGACAATAAAATCTTTCTTTCTAAATTGATACGTAGTAAAAGATAAACTATACAGGAGCACTAGTGAAAAGATGCCATGCAAGTGCCTCAAAGTGATCTGTTTTCTGGACTCTCTGTGGCACATCTTGCATCTCTAACAAGTCTCCCTCAGCCATGTTCTAAGCCCCAGCCCCAGCATTAACCAGTTGTACAAGTAACAAATACAGATTCACCTTAGTGCAAACTAAGTCAAATAAGAAAATAATTCTCCTGCTAACTAAAACACGCATCTTAGTATTCTAGAGCAAAATGCAGGTAACTTCTGGATAATCCAAACCACAGCTTTATAGGCAGTGATGACCAGCCTTCTTTGAGTACTTAGCATATGCCAAGAACTGTTTTCAGTGCACTGCATACATTATCTATTCAGTCCTAAGTACCCTGGACGTAGCTGTGATTATTAAACTGCATTTTTAGCCAGGTGTAGTGGTTCATGCCTATAATCCCCGTGCTTTGGGAGGCTGGGGTGGGAGGATCACTTGAGGCCAGGAGCCTGAGACCAACCTGGGCAACACAGCCAGACCTTGTCTCTACATATTTTTTTTTTAATTAGCTGGTTATGGTGGCACATGCCTGTAGTCCTAGCTACTCAGAAGACTGAAGCAGGAGGATCAGTTGAGCCCAGGACCTCAAGGTTACAGTGAGCTATGATTGTGCCACTGCACTCCAGACTGGGTAGCAGGAGAGAGGCCCTGTCTCAAATAGATAAATTGCATTTTACATCTGAGAAAACTGAGGCATATAGAAATCAAATGGTTTTCCTGAGCTCACACTGACAGTAAGTGGTAGAGTTCAGATTTGAGTCAGGGGGCTTAGCCTTTATATTCCACTGCATTTCAAGATAATGATAACAACCATTTATGTGCCAGCAGTTGGGCCAAGTACTTTACGTAGATTATCTCATTAAGTTCTCATAATAATCATCTCCATCTACAGATGATAAAAATGAGACTTAAAAGGGTTAATTTGCCAACTATCACAGAGCTAGTAAGTGATAGATTCTGAGCCAGGCTGTCTGATTATAGAGACTGACAACAAAAATACTAAACCATGTTGTGAAAGCCAGTGATGGCTCTACCTACAGTCTTCCATGGAAGACTCCCTCATCATTTACAAGGACATGCAAATGTGTTTGCTGGACCTAGTGAGGACAGAAATTCCTCTGCACTCTCCATTCTAATGGATTTACAGGTAGGCCAAGGGGAAAATGAACTCCTGAGTAGCAGCCTGGAGTCTTTGTTGATGCAAGCTGTACCAGTGGATTTCAATTAGCCAGGAGGCTTTTGGAGGGCAAGCCCAGGGCATGGACAACTCACAAGAGAGGAGGTCCCCAAAGCTCCCCAATTCTGCCCATAGCAACAGAGGCTTCCTGTAGCCAAGTCTGTCTCTGATTTGCAGATGGGTGAGTTAAATTCACACAATCTCAGCCATAACTCTTAGGATGGGTTCTCCATTGCCCTAACCAGAAAGGCCCCAGAATGTTTGTCTCCAGTGATCAAGGTCTGCCATCTGCTGAAGTTTTACCCTTTGCTTTGTCATCACATGAACCTAATATTCTACAATTTACCCTGCCCTTTCATGGTCAAATATTGCCCTGGTACAATCAGGGATACAGTAGAATTGTGCAGGACCAAAGGAAATAAGGACAGGTCTGGGAGAAGGGAGGGGGGATAGATCAAAGAATCTTGAAACCCTCGGGTTGGTGATTCTGGATTTGTGGTGCTGTGGGAGACAGGGCAAATATTTCCGTGATAAAAGGGACTTCTGAATAGGAAGAAAAGGAAGAGGAGAAAAAGAGGGATACCCTCTGGGGTATCCAGTGCCACCAGTATAATGATCACTAAACAGGTTGAAAGGGAGGGCACCAGGAACTCAGCCCAGAAAGTGTGGTTATACAATAAAATTAAAGCCAAGGTTGTCCCCCTTTGCATTTCCTGTCCTCCCAGCCCCTCCCATTTAGACCATACCCATCTTTTCCCGTGTGGAAAAAAAGAGTTCACTCGACTCTCCTTTGCAGACTTGGAGTAAGTCTCTTTTCTTTGCCCTGAGGCTCTCAAGGCATCTACTACAGTGCATGGAGCAAAAGAGAGACTGCATCGCCCCCTCGTGGTGCAGGGCCAATCTCTGCAGTATTCCGGACGCTGTCCCGGGCTACCCAGACAGGGGCATCCTGTGGGAGTGGAAATGCTGTCCTCAGAAACTCTGGCTGTTGAATGACTTGTATCTTGTCAGAATGGTGAGATCCCCGAATGCCATCACCCTGTTCCTTCTACCCTCCCCATTGATGTTCACACAGGTCAGCTAAGCTAGACCTGTCTGCAGTGTGTTTTGAAAACAGGTTGCCCCTGCAAGGAAACTCCTGGTTTAGTAAATCAGCACATCAGGGCTAGAGAAGAAAAGAGTTCTGCTGTCTTTGTTTCCATTCCAGTCCGTTCTGCCAAGTTGAAGCAGAATGATTTTCATTCATCTTAAATCCCCCCAAAATATTTTTTTAAAATAAACCTCTCAAACCAAACACCATCACATATGTACCCTAAGGAATAATGAGTCACCTTTTCAGGCAACAGAAAGAAAGGACCAGAGAATTGCTGTCAAGCCTAGGGTGGGTGGAGGAGGCAGGGAATTAATTTTGTTGAGTGGATAAAGGTCTGGGCCTCAATCCCAAAAGCCCAGATTGGGGCATCGAGCCTACAGCACCCCTGTCAGTCGCTCCCTGCTGTCCCTGGAGCCTGGGCAGGCAAACAGTCATCCTTCTGCACTGTCTCTCTGGGACAGCCGGAGCCTTTGTCCCCATCCCGAGGTCACCCTCTCCCAGAACCTCCTCTGCCTCTGGTAAGAGGAGGTAAAAGGAAGGTGGACACAGGAGGTCCATCACAGCGTGGATGAAGCTGCCCCTACATCAGAATGCAGAGCTTGGAGTCTAGCCCCATCCTGGCCAACACAGAAGCAGGGAGTGAGAGAGGCAAAAACGAGGAGCCAGCCTGTTTCCATAGATACAGATTTCAGTTGCATTTTATGACAGCCGTGCCAGGCTGCCTGGAGAGGCATTGTTTGGATGCCTAGGGACCCGCTCAGAAGGAAAATGAAGTAAGAAGCAATTTTTTTAAGATTCAAGTGGTTTCCCTCCCAGTTTCAGATTGAGATCCATCCTCCGCCCTCTGGCCTTCTGGCAGAGGTCATCCCTGGTAGGACACTTGCCTTTAGTGCAGCCTGGGCAGATTTAGACCCTCCAACCCCACGCCTCGAAGATCACAGTCAAAATGATTCTGAGAAGCAAGCCTGCTTTCCCTGGAGCCTGGGCAGTCAAACAGCCATCCTTCTGCACTGTCTCTCTGGGACAGCCGGCGCCTTTGCCCCCATCCCGAGGTCCTCCTCTCCCAACACTGCTAGTGCTTCTCTAATGGCTGCTCTGTGGCTGAAGGAGTTCCAATTTCCCAGCACCTGGTGACCTCTTGTGAGGGCTGCCACTGAGGCTTTGAGAGAAGAAGGCTCACCTGGTCTCCTGCCGGGGGCTCAGCCTGCAGCTGGGGAAGGACTCCCCTTACTTCTAGATTCAAAACACTCATTTTCCTTTGCCACTCCTACATCTTCATCTCCTACCACCTCATCTAGGCGGTGCCCTTCTCTGTACTCATCACTCATTCATTTCTCAAAACCCATTGAGTTCTTTCATTTGCCAGGCCTTTATAAAATAGACGTAAGTAAGAGACTTTCCCTGTACTCAGAAATCTCACAGACTAGTGGGGGATGCAGACACATAAGTGAACTACTAGAAAACAACTTAGATAGGGTCAAGTAAGAAGTCCTGGGGAAGTTAAAGCCCAAACTGAGCCTCAACGGATGAGTCAGTTAGGGGAGAGGAGATTCAAAATAGAGAGGGGACTGCATAGGCAAAGGCATAGAGGCAAGAAACAGGGTTATGTGCATAAGAAACTCGGTAGATCATAGGTGCTGAGAGCCAGTGCAAAGCTATGAGTGGCAAGAGATGGGCTGGAGTAAATTGGCAGTCGTCAGACAGCAGAGGGCCCTATGTGCCATGCTAAAGGCCCCAAGCTTCATCCTGCAGTGGTTCTTCAGCCGTGGCTCACAGAGTTCCAGGGCTCCACTGTGGTGCCTCAGGGGCAGGACTAGGGGCCTCTCACTCTCAACCTGAGTGATTTTTTTTTTTCCAGACAGAGTTTCACTCTAACTCAAGTGATCCGCCCGCCTCAGCCTCCCAAAGTGCTAGGATTACAGGCGTGAGCCACCGCACCCTGCCCTGAGTGACTTATTTTATATGTACTTGAATAGGTGACAGCAAACCACAGTGAGATTAAAGTCTGGGAAGGACATGATCAAAGGGGCATGTATAGGAAGGACATGATCAAACGATGTTTCAAAGAGACCACTCCAGTTTCCAGGCCTCACTTCCAACCATTCCTCAGGGAAGTCTACCGCCCAAGAAAATCTCTGATGGTAAGAAATGATTTACAGCAAAAATGAAGACTTCTTCAGTACATCTGTGATAATTATTTCCAAACTTACTTCATCCTGAGAAAAGAAAATGAAGTGGGAATCCCTTGCCCTTAGACTTCAGAGCCCTGTGCTGATCATGCCATCTAGTGGTAGGAGTGCAGCATGACTCCAAAAGGAAACAAGCTTGCATTTCTTTCTGAATATCTGTATTATCTTATTTAATCCTCAAAACACCTTGGCTAAGTATGTCTTATTAATATACCCATGTTACAGGCCGTAAAACTGAGAGATGGGCAGAAAACAATATTTGTTTTGAGTCTCCTGTGGGTTAGGAACTATGTTAGCTGATGTACATGAGACTGGCATTATCCCCACTTACAAGATAGACAAACTGAAGACCTTGGTGACTGAGAGACCAACTAGATTAAGCTACAGACACTGAGGTTTTCCTGCTTCCAGGTCTAGATTCATTCCAAAGAATCTGGTCAGATTCAAATCTCTAACTTGAGTTGAAAAGAAACCAAGTAGTAAAGAATGAGGAGAGAGGCAAGCCTTTGTGAAATTCAGAGTAGCTGGCACAGACAGACCACAGCTATTTCTTTGTCATGAATGGCAACAAAAGCACAGTTGTATATTAGATTCTAGAATAATTATAGGAAGAATAATTACCACCGGAATATGCAAATTATAGGAATCTGTGAGCCTAAAGCCAATCAGATGCCCAGCAAGTACGTTTCTTAAGAGTGAGTGGCTGCTTTCTGTAGAACAGAGCATCGGTTGGAGCCAGAGAAAAACTGAGAATTGTGGTTTGAATGGAACCTTAATTCCACATCTGAAACCTTAATTCCTCTTTGCCATGTAATATAGCATATTCCCAGGTTCCAGGGATTACGATGCTGACATCTTTGTGGGCCATTATTCTGTCTTTCACATACATTGAGACCAAAAAGACCAAGTACCTATAAGAGGACCAACCCAGACGGGCTGTGGCAATTACGCTGTTGCTTCTGAGTGAGAAGTTACAGGCCCAAGAAAGGGTAATGACAGGCTTAGAGATACATAAAAGAGACAAGCAATTTCCAAAACAAAAAGCAAAGGCAAAAAGAAAAATAAAAAAGCTCTCTCTCCATAAAAAGGTACAAAATATGCCTATAAAGGAGAAAAACAGGGCTGGATGTGGTGGCTCATGACTGTAATCCCAGCACTTTGGGAGGCTGAGGTGGGCAGATGACCTGAGGTCACGAGTTCGAGACCAACCCAGCCAATATGGTGAAACCCCCATCTCTACTAAAAATACAAAAATTAGCTGGGTATGGTGGCACACACCTGTAATTCCAGCTACTCAGGAGCTTGAACCTAGGAGGTTGCAGAGAGCCGAGATTGCATGACTGCACTCCAGCCTGGGTGACAAGTGAGACTGTCTCAAAAAAAAAAAAGTTAAAATTAAAAAAAAAAATAACATTCTTGCTCTCTCTCACCTATCTCATCCACCAGTGATATGTGAATATAGTACAAATCAGGCATCCAGAGCCATAAAAGGCAAGACAAAAACACATTGGAAAAGCAAAATGTCACAGATAATCCCCAGGTTTGACTTTCTGATTTGCGAATCAGAAGAGGCCCTTGCAAATGATGATAAAATCTGTCTCCAGATGCACCAAGATGATGAATTTAAACATATATGTATATATAGTTGACCCTTGCACAAAATGGATTTAAACTCTGTGGGTCCACTTATACACAGGTTTTCTTCAATAAATGCAGTCTGCCTTCCGTATTGTCTCCATATTGGTGGGTTCTGCATCAGAAACCAAACATGGGTAGGAAGGCAAGATTTGGAAATCTGCATTATAGTAGGGCTCGCTTTTCATATCCACGGTTTTCATAGGGCAGACTACAGGACTTGAGTTTGTGTGGATTTTGGTATCTGCGGGTGGTCCTGAGGCCAATCCCCCACAGATACGTTGGGATGACTGTACTCCTTTATTATCATTATGTTTAATGCCAGCAGAGAAAGAGGACTAAAAACTAGGAGGAGAATCAGCAGTACTGACATTGCTATCATAATCCAGTTTTTTAAGCATCCAGGCTTAAATGCTGAACTGAAACAGAAGCTGATCTGGCAAAATTTTTTTCTAACTGGTTTCTTGAATTTAAGTGAAATGTAGAGGCCTTTCTAAGCCAGGCACAAAGTTAAGAAACAATACATTTTTAAATGACAGATTTGATTAGATAAAAATATAAATTCTCTGTACAGCAAAACACACTAAAAGTAAACCTGCAAGACAAGTGATGATTTGGAAAAAGTTTTACAACATAAGTGGCAGAGGAATAATAACCATAGTCTATAAAAAGAGCTTATACATCTATAAGGAAAAGACAACTGCTCCCCCTACCCAAATGGACAAAGAATATGAGTAGGCAATTCAGAAAAAAAAGAAAGGCAAATAGCTAGTAAACATGAGGAGTCATGCCATCTCTCTAGTAACCAGAAAAACACAAATTAAAATAACAAGATACTTTCTGCCCATCCCATTGTAAAAAATGTGAAGCTGGACAATAGCCAGTGATGGTAAGAATACATAACGAAGTGCTCCCTTGACAGCTATATGAGTGTAGTATGGTACAGTGGTTTGAGAGCAACTGGTAGTACCTATCAACTTTTAAATTTTACCTCTTTTGAACAATCATTTCTACCTCTACACACTCCTGAAATATTCCTACATGTGCTCAAAATATATTCATAAGGATGTTATTACTTAAAAATATTGTGACAGGAAAAAAAGCAATCTAAGCGTCTTTCAATAGAGAACAGACTAAATAAACGTACAGGATGTCCTTACTATGGAATACTATTAAAGACATTAAAAGGATGAGGTTGATCTGCATGCACTGCAAAGATCACCAAGATATATTAAGGGAAAAAGGCAAGTCACACAATAATATGCAATTCATTGATCTCATTGACATGTACATACATATATGCATAGAAAAAGCATCTAGAAAGACACATATCAAACTGTTAAGCATGGTCACAGTAATGGTAGGATAGGAAGAAGAGGGTAAGGAGAGGCCTCTACTCTTTTTATTTTTATGTTTTTTTTGGAGACGGAATCTCGCTCTGTCACCCAGGCTGGAGTGCAGTGGCACGAACTCGGCTCACTGCAACCTCCACTTCCCAGGTTCAAGCAATTCTCCTGCCTCAGCCTCCCGAGTAGCTGAGATTACAGGTGCTTGCCACCATGCCTGGCTAGTTTTTGTATTTTTAGTAGAGATGGGGTTTCACCATGTTGGCCAGGCTGGTCTCGAACTCCTGACCTCAGGTGACCTGCCTGCCTCGGCCTCCCAAAGTGCTGGGATTACAGGTGTGAGCCACCACGCCTGGCCGAAGCTTTTGTTTTTTACCCTACATGTCCCTATATTGTTAGTTTTTTTTTAATGTGCAGATATTCATGCCATACATTTGTAGTTTTATTAAATATATAGATATGTGCAAAGTGAATTAGTCTATTTAGAAAATATTTGCAGCTATATTGGTTTTACAGAACAAAAAGCAGCTTTTTTAAACATGCTAAATGTTAACTAATTAGCACAAAGACCGGAGACCCGAGATGCTCTGAAAAGTCAGCACTGTAGAACCAAATCTTATAATTAAAGGAGACAACATGGGCAGGCCAGAGCAAACATGGTCTCTGGAGTCAAGCAGATCTGGTCCTAGTCCTGGCCCTGCCCCCTTCTTTCTGCAACTGTGTGCTAATTACTTAAGCTCACTGTGTCTCCAGGAAATAAACATACAAGTGCCTACCCCTCAGTCTTGATGCAAACACCATGTGTGTACAAAATATTTTTCTCCCTTTCTCATTTATGATATTGTATATGTAGGCTGGGGTCATATGGCAGCTGGGAGACTGTAGTGAACATTTTACAATGATTTTTTTTTTTAGGTGGACCCAAAGAAATGTTTTTAGGGCCCTATCTTGGTGGTAGAGTGTCAAGAGGTGCAGTTTATTGTTGGGGAGGGTTGTAATACAAAAGCTTTGAGCACCAGGGCCAGGATGAACAATTCTAGTAGCTGCACCTTCCTAGATCAGTGGTTCCAAAATTTCAGCATGCATTAGAATCACCTGGGGGGGGGGCTTATTAACCCAGCTTGCTGGTCTTGCCCTCAGAGTTTCCGATTCAGCAGGTCTGGGGTAGGGCTTGGGAGTACACACTGTCCTAACAGGTTCCCGGGTGATGCCGATCCTGCTGGTGTGGGGAGCACACTTTGAGACTCTCAGACTTAAAGCATCAACAACTGCCCCTAGCCCATTGAATTTTAGACTGCGGCAGACTCTTTCCTTACCCCTAGTTCTGGAGATGCTTCCTCTGGCGTTCTCTCTGAACCTTCCCAGGCATCAAGAATTCCAGGACACTCCCTGGTTTTACCTATGGCCAGTGGCCAATTTCTGCAGCCTGTGCTAATTCTGTCCAAGGTGATGGGGCAGCTGAAAGAACCCAAGACTTTTAGTTAAGGGAGGGGAGAAACTGGGGGTAATGTGGAGAGCCAGACCCAGCCCCTCGCCTGGGTCCTGCCTGCTCTGTGTGCTCAGCACAAGGACAGGAAGTGTATCCCCCTTCTGCCTAAGCAGATTGGGAAAGATAACTTTGTTAGCAGGAGAAGCCTGGGCCGAGGGGTCGTGCTCTATAGAATTGGCACAATCTGCTCTCATGCATGAGCTGCTCCTATCAATAGAGAGCCCTGCCTTGCCCTGACAACTCGTCTGTGCTGGAAATCCTCTCTCGAGTGAAAGTCCCCCGAGTTCCCCCCTCCAACACACCCTTTGCCCCTCAGGGCACGGGAGCCCTTGAACCTCAGCCAAATGGTTGTGATGAAGAATTTCTGGCTCCCAACCAAATTGGCCAGGGAGGAGGGAAAGAGAGGGCCATGGCCTGCCTCCTGACCCTCTCCAGGTGGCACAAACAGACCAAAAAAGCAAGTATTGATCTCTCTGCTGGTGAAGAAAGTACCCTTGGTTTCTCTCTCTGGTGACCTTCTTCCTAATAATGGTGATAGCAATTACTATCTGTCAAGCGCTTACTATGCCAAGTATTGGACTCAGTTTCACACACAGTTTTATTTAATCACTGCAACTCTTAGAGGCAGACACTGTTCACCATTTTTCACAAGAGAAAACTGAGGCTGAAACCAGGAAAGTCACTTAGGCAAGGTCAGGCAGCTGGCTAGTTAGTGGTGAAGCTGAGATGATCTAACCCCAGAGCCTGGCGTTAACCTCTTCGCTGTTCAGTTTCCCACAAGATGGAGGCTCCCAGGCCAAAGTTAGGCCCAGGATTCAGCATGGTGGGGTGGATCAGATTCTCCCCCGACCCCTCTCTTTCAGCAGCGTACATGAGGCCTCTTTGCATACTCCATGTGCTAAGCATCACATAGGGGACCATGCTTCGTTTACCTTTGTGCTCCCAGCACAGTGCCAAGCACACAGTGGCTACTTAGCAAAGCCTGTGGTAGAAAGGAAGGATAAAGTTGTACGATGGGCACTGGGTAGTAACTGGCTTCTTGCTGGTGTTGGGGTTTTGAAGACATGCAGGTGAACAAACAATACATAGATGAACAACCAACAGATTAAAATTACATTTCCCAATTATGTTTGTCCTTGCCCACTCTACTGCAGCCCCTCTGGCTTCCTTGCTGCCTCAAGCTTCACCCCCATGCCCTCACGATTCTCTCACCTTCTTGAAAAATTGCTCAAATCTCACCTCAGTGAGGTCTCTTTGGGCACCACCTCCCTTCCACCAGCAATCCCAATCCCCCTCACCCTGCCGTATGTTCTCATTTCTGGTACTTACCACCTTCAAATGTTCTGTATAATTCACTCACTCACTGTGTTTAATGCCTGTTCTCCACCTCCCCACTAGGAATCTTTGTCTTACCAAAGTGTCCCACACACCTCAAAGGGTGGGAGCTCAACAACTACTTATTGAATGAATCTCTAAACATTGCCCACTAAGTCAGAGCTGGGCTTGAAATACTCAGAGAAGTGACTGGATTCTCCCACAGCCCCCAGTCCTATGTTTCTCAGAGACTTGTTCCCCCTGGCACTTCCCAGTAACTGGAAGAGAGATTCTACATCTCCCAATTCCAGTCACCACAGGGATTGACTGAGGATGGTCCTCTTGGGCCCCATAAATCTTTCTGCCCTTCTCCTCAGGCCAGGGCTCATCTGGTTCTCCATAAAGAGCCTCTCTGCATATTGAGTCTGTGTTCCACAACTGGAGGCACCCGGAGCCATGGAAAACACATGGGCTTGAGAGCTACGCCACAACCTTAGGGTGTCATTTCAACTTTAGCCTTGATTTCCTCATCTATAAAATAAGGGCTGGGATCAATGATCTCCTCCAGTCTTTCCCAGTTCTGACATTTTCCCTATGGAAGTGGGGAGTGCGTAACCTTGGTCAAAACGTACTTAGAAACAAACCAACCCATGGCCCTGGGGCACAGGACACAGCCACACTCAGATCATAGCAAATATAACCAAGTGAACAGGCATTCACAGCATCACATAGGTTAGATTAGCAGCCACCATCTGTTTTCACAAAGCAAAAAAGGCAGTGATTATCATCTCTATTTCACAGATGAGAAAACTGAGGCTCAGAAAGGCTAAACAAGCCGCCCACACATAGGAAGCAGAAGAGCCACACTCAAAGCCAGGTCTTCCAATGGCAAATTCCACAGACTTTCCACACAGAACTGCCTCATTGCTTTTGAAATGCACCCTGGGCCAGGTGCAGTGGCTCATGCCCGTAGTCCCAGCACTTTGGGAGGCTGAGGCAGGCAGATTGCTTGAGCTCAGGAGCTCAAGACCAGCCTGGGCAATATGGCAAAACCCCATCTCTACAAAAAATACAAAAATTAGCTGGGTGTGGTGGCCTGCGCCTGTAGTACCAGCTACTTGGGGGGCTGAGGTGGGAGGATTGCTTGAGCCCAGAGGTGGAGGTTGCAGTGTGCCAATATCAGGCCACTGCATTCCAGCCTGGGTGACAAAGCAAGACCTTGTCTCAAAACAGAAAAGAAAGAAAAAGAGAGAGAGAGAGAGAAAGAAAGGAAAGGAAGGAAGGAAGGAAGGAAGGAAGGAAGGAAGGAAGGAAGAAAAAAAGAAAGAAAGAAAGAAAGAAAGAAAGAAAGAAAGAAAGAAAGAAAGAAAGAAAGAAAGAAAAAGAGAAAGAAAGAAAGAAAGAAAGAAAGAGAAAGAAAGAAACGAACAAACCCTGGTAGGAGAATGCCACCATTAGATTATCCAAAATGTCAATAATCTAATAATCTATAAGATTACAGAATATAAAATTGGAATTTACATTTGAACGTGGTTATGTCTCCTATTCTAGACATTTGTTTATTTATCTCAAATAATGCAATACAGACACCCTGGAAAGACATCCCTCTGAAAGACCTGAGAAAGTGATTCTTGGTAGGAATAGATAAGTCATCTCTCAATGGTAGCTAAGATGAGCCTCTTTCCCCATCTCTTTCAAAACTTTCCCCAAGATATACACGATTGAGTGTTTATATTTTCAAGGACTTCCAAGCTACAAACAGAAGAACCAACAACAAAGATAACTTAATCAATTGGGTACTACAAGTAGAGGAGTATCTTCTTTGTTAACAGAGTAAGAAAACAAAGAAAGTGCTAAATTGAAAAGCTAGATTTGTCTAAATCCAAGAGACCATAACTGGTTCAGAGCCTTGTTGACAGTCCCATTTTTCTGATTTCAAATGCATCCTCTACTACCATCTCTCACAAAATGATGACGAGCGATGACACCACCCACCACATTAGCCAAGTTGTACTGGGAAGCCTTGGATAGGGAGAACTTCATTTTGAAGAGAAGCTTTGTAGATTCTTTTCTCTTCATAGGACTATATCAGGGAGAGCGCAAGCTTCAGGAATCAGCATGTACTGAATATTCCCAAAGAAAGAATGATTGGATTTTTTCCCCTCATCCTCTGACTTCTTACCTTATTGATATTGCAGGGATCAGCCTTGACCATCTATTTTTAACTGAAGGATTTGCTATAGGGCATTGTCCCAGTCAGAGTGGGCTCTCAAACTTGGGAGTTCAAAAGAAATCAGACATCTAAAGTAAACAAGGTTTTGGGCTAGTGACCATTTTATTTAAAATGGAATTGGGGACTCACACAACATTGGTACCATCCTCCTTCAAACTGCCCCCATCAAAATGCAATATGTCCATGACACCAGAAAGGACAGGAAGAGGGGGTGGGGTGGTGAAGCAAGTGCTTAGATTTTTTTTGTCCAGTTTACCCTCAAAGTTATCTTCAATTTAGTAACCATACATTGCAGATTTCATAAAACAATCTAAGTTTCAACTATTTTTGCTCCATTGTTTTCACAAATAAACTTGTAGGATAAAATGCCCCTATTTTTGGTTTGGAAATGTAGTCAAAATAACCATTTTTTATACTACCAATAGTCAATCCCAGATGATGGGAAGGGAGTGGGCCTCAGAGAGCATGTGTCCATGCCCTCCAAGCATCATTCCTCATTAAGCCACATTAGAATTTAATCTAAGAGCCTCCTGGTGAGCAAAACCATCATATCCCCGTTTAACAGATGAAGGCACTAAAGACTAAAAATGTTAGCTGACATTGATTGAACTTCCGCCACTCAAAAGTGTATGTAATTATGAGTGAAACATGGTGAGAAATGCTATTACTTTGACAAATGGCACCAGAATTCTTTGGAGTGTTAAGGCTCCTTTCAAAGAGGGAGACCACCCTGCTGAAGGTTTGTTTGTGTTTCTTTTTTATTGTTTTGATCTTTCTAGAAAGCTTTTTCCTTTTATGTTTAGTTGACACATAATAATTGTACATATTTTGTGATACAGAGTGATATTTCAATACATGTATACAATGTGTAATGATCAAATCAGGATAATTAGCATATTCAGCATCTCAAACATTTATCATTTCTTTCTGTTGGGAACAATCAAAATCCTCTCCTCTAGCTTTTTGAGACTATGCAATAAAATAGTTAACGGCCAGGCACGGTGGCTCATGCTTGTAATCCCAGCACTTGGGGAGGCCAAGGCAGGCAGATCGCCTGAGGTCAGGAGTTTGAGGCCAGCCTGGCCAACATGGTGAAACCTTGTCTCCACTAAAAATACGAAAAAAAAAAATTAGCTGGGCGTGGTTGTGGGCGTCTGTCATCCCAGCTACTCAGGAGGCTGAGGCAGGAGAATAACTTGAACCTGGGAGGCAGAGGTTGCAGTGAGCTAAGATCGTAACATTGCACTCCAGCCTGGGTGGCAGAGCGAGACTCTGTCTCACACACACACAAAAATATAAAAATTAAAATAATTAATTAATTAATGTTAACCATATTCACCCTACAGCACTGCAGACCACCAGAACCCATTCCCCCTATCTAGCTGTGCTTTTGTATCTATTAGCAACATGCTCCCCATCCTTCCTTCCCCCACTACACTTCCCAGCCTCTAATATCCACAATTCTGCTGAAAGCTTTGAGAGACAAGAGCAAACCACCAATAAAAGATGAAACATGGTCCTTTGGAAAGGACCAACCACTCTTGGTGTGACTTAGGGCAGAGGGATTCACATAGCTGACCACTTACTGTCCCTACATCATTAAGATTCTCCAAACTGATGATAAGGCCTTGGGAAAATGCCCCTAGGCTCATGTGCTCTGGAGAAATGCCAAAGGTTTACTGATGTACAGGCCCAGTCTGCTGCTAAAAGAAACTTTGGGAGGCACAGAAGCCCCATCTAAGCTTTCACACATCAGCTTTCCCCATCCTCCTCCCCTCAGTGCCCAACACAGCTCTCCCATTCTCTCACTCCCATTGTTTCCCAAACATCCCTCCCTTCATAAAAGCTGTCTGGCTGGGAGCTTAAAATATTGCTGGACAGTAAAACCTACCCATCAGGGCCAATCCAGTCATATCTGCTCAGTCGTGCAGCACAGTAGGGGCGGGGTAGAGAAGTGGGAGGTGGGCTTTTAGGCAGCAAAGGAAAGAGACGAAAGTTGCCATTTTGCTGCTGAGCGCCAAGAGAGAAAGAGCACATATTTCTCCGTGGGACACTCCTTGTATTGGCAAGTTTTCCTTGGGTGATATTAGTTTGTAACCTTCCCCCCAATTGTTCTTTCTCAGCCTAATCTAAGGGCCATATATAGGCTTCTCCAAAAGGAAAAAGGTTGCCAATAAGATTCAGTCTTGGGCTGGGATGGCTAGACTTACACTCCAACTCTGAAAACCCTCTTCAAGTTGACCTAAGAACTGGCAGAGGTTTGGAAGGGAGAGGAATGCTGGAATAATCGGCAGGATAGGGAAACAGAGATGTCCAAACTCAAACTACAATTTGACTTCTTAAGCTATTTTCATGTCTACAGGAATCCACAGGGACCTAAACCAAGTATATGATATTTATGAAAAAGTTTTGTGCCCTTTTCACTCAAATTCTACAATAGAAATAATAGTCACAATTATTGAATGCTGTGGGGGTAGCGGAGGCTTCGTGCTCAGCATTTTCCATGTTGGAGCATTTAATGGAGCACAGGAATGGATCTGGCTAAGGACCATAAAATTCCTCCTAGGAGCAGGTTCTGTTGTCTCTCTGTGAGAACTGCTGGCTAGTGGCTGTTCTAGAAACAAGAAAAGAGGCACTTTCCACTCGGTTACCAACCAGAGCGGTAAGTGGCCATTGAACGCTTTGGAGAACTTATTAATGAATGTATATGTGTTATTCTGCCTCTTCAAAACCAGAGGAGGGCTATGCTGTAATGAGCTTAGATCTGGAAGACCAGGGCTCACATCCTAGCTCTGCCCTCACTAGCTAAGCCCCTATCTTGGAGACTCATTTAACCTCCCAGCCTGTCTTTTTGTCTGGTAATGGGGATTGATAATGCCAAGTTCACTGGTTTTCAGACATCCATCTGGGGATCTGTCAGTTCTAGCTCAAGATGAAGGTTTCCACAACCTGTGACCAAAATGTGACATGATAAACTTAACAATGTAGTAAATGTTTCACCAAGTTAAGTGTGTTCAATTTAAAGGCTTGTCTTCTATTCTGAAGTTATGTCCTCTCTAGTTTTGTAGTGTTAAAATCCCCTTTTATGAAATGATGATGAAAATAGACTGTAGTTGTAGTTAGTGATTTAATAACTCTTTTTTTTTTTTTTTGAGACAGCGTCTCGCTGTGTTGCCCAGGCTGGAGTGCAGTGGTGTGATCTTGGCTCACTGCAGCCTCTACCTCCCGGGCTCAAGCAATTCTCCTGCCTCAGCCTCCCAAGTAGCTGGGATTACAGGTGCCCCACCACTGTGCCCAGCTAATTTTTGTATTTTTAGTAGAGACAGGGTTTCACCCTGTTGGCCAGGCTGATCTTGAACTCCTGACCTCAAGTGATCCTCCCACCTCGGCCTCCCATAGTGCTGGGATTACAGGCATGAGTCACCTTGCCCAGCCAATAACTCTTATTTTTATGTCCTTGTTTGGCAAAATAAGGAGTTGGTATCCTTATGTTGGTCACACTAGTTTGTTGTTATTATACTAGTCTGTGAAATCTAAGTCTGAGAACCACTGGCCTAGTTCACAGCTTGTTATGAGGACTGAAATAAGATATGTAAAAATGTATCACTTAGATCAAGGATAACCAAACATAAGGTATTATTTTAATCATTACCTCTAGCCATCATTTTCTGGTGGGATGTTCCTGGCCATATATGGACACCCTGGGGTTGGAGGCTTGAACTCTATCCATTTATTTTCCATCTGTAATAGGTCTGTTCACTAAATTTTCACAAGAAAATAAAACAGAGAATTATCTCTGAAAAAGAGAAGAGAAATATTCTTCCTTTGGTTCAGATTTCTCCCTGCTCCCACAGAACGCTTTGCTTCTCTGATCTGACTTCCTTTAAATTTTCACTGTTAGAAGTCAGGAAACCAATACATTTCTCTTCGCACCTCTAAAGTGTCTCTCCTTAACAGCACAGTAGGCCTGTTTCAACATCATGGGGTTGGAAAGATTGTGTCCTAAATTACAGTTTCTCTCCTTCAGTTATCACAAGAAACTGTAACTAGACATTTTAAAAAAATACAATCTTAGCATGGCGGCTTAGAGTATAGAAAGACACGGGCTTGTTTGGCTTTGGTTTCAAAATTACTAATGAGGTGGTCAGGAGCGACTTCTTGTGTCATGAACATGTATCATGACACTCCTGTCAAGAATTGTTGGCCTTCCAGTTTATATATTTGATCTCATACAAAATAAGCAGTTTTGTGTCTCAGACCAGCTGGTTGGGGATCAATTTACTATCCTTTTTGTTATTTACCATTTTTTGCAAGTTCATAATTTTTCTGCTGTTAGCTGTAGCAAGAGGACTGAAGTTCCTTGGTCTCTAGTATTCATATTACAGGAATTTGGGGATTAAGAATTTCAGATTTCAGAAGGATTACTATTAGAACCATGCACTGCTGTCTATGGAGCTCCCACTCGGTGAAGGGCTTTGTTCTGTGTTGTGACGGTTCACAAAAGATGAGACCAAAATGGTTCCTGCCCTCCAAAACCTTTTGATACTAAAGAGGGGGAAACAAGATTGGTTAACATACAGGACTGACAGCATGTGCTCATCACACACATTCATGTGGGTATGTGAGTGAAATACACTGTCAAAAATAACTGATATATCAATGAGGGTAAGTATTTGCAAGATAGTTAAGATTAAGTAAGATATTAGTAAGATAGTAAGATATTAGCCAAATCTTATAGAAGTACAGTTATTCAAATTGCTGTTTTAACATAAATTTTAGAATGAACTATTTGATAAGAAATGAACTTTTTCCTGGCTCTGCCACCGGTGAGCTTTATGCTTGGGCTGCTTGCCTGATTGTGATGTTTCAGACCTATTTTCCAAAAGGCAATGGGAATGGCTACCACTCTTACCAGGGCAAGTACTAGACTTAACTATAGTCTGAAGAGTTAACAATAGATACATGTGGCTGGGATTGAGTTGCTGGTTCTGATTCCGAGCTGCTGTTTCCTTCCCCCTCTCCATTACTCATTTCTACAAGGAACTCTTCCCAATGCCAGACCCATGACTGGGGATGCCACAGCTGCTGTCACTTTTTCAGGAGAAGAGAAGCTGCTGTAGGATGCCCTGCCTGATTGGGAGCTTATGAGGCCTCAAGAGGAGGAGCACTCTCTGCTCTCCCACAAGAAGCAAACAGCTATTGTGCCTGCCCTGAAAGCACAGGCTGGACATTGCAGATGCCTGAGATTAGTATCCTGCCACCAGGTTCTGTCTGGCCAGACTCCAAATCACAGGTTGGAAATAGGCTTTTGTGTTTAACAAATATCACTGTGATTAAAAAACAATAGGCATATCCCTTTAGCCCCATAGGTTCCTGGGCCTATAGCATGGGGCATGGCTAGAAGAAGCCCAGAGCAAGATCCTCTAATGTGGGCTCTTGCCCTGGTCTGAGGGCAGTGATGGGTAAACTTTACAATTCTAGAGATGTTCAAGCTGGAGGAACAACTGTTCTCCATTGAGGTGGAAGTTTTGCTCATCATTCTTTATAGGTTACAGGTTTGCACTGGATGAATGACCCAGTTGCAAGCAGCTCCTTGTCAGCTCAATGCCATTTCCATTAGCCATTGCTGTGCTAGAGGCATTATATACCATCATGTTTAACGATATTTTTTCTACAGACCAAATTTTTAACTCTATTAAAACAGCCATATGTTACAGACCCTGAAATATTTTCATTCCATAGGACACTAAAAGTGTCCTAGAAGACCTTCCTCATCCTGTGACATGATTCCTTCCCAAAGCATTCTCTCTGTTCTTTGGATTTAAAAGAGTAATAATAAAAATATACGGCCCTCAACGTGTAAAGCTATTAATAAGGGTTTCTAGATTTCAACCTGGAGAAGAGGAAACATAAATTAAGAGCACAGAAGTCAAAGAATTGTGTAGCTTTGATTGCAGGCAGTTTATCTCAATGGTGTGGTGGGAAGAACCTAGCCTTTGTGATCAAGCAAACAGAACTGCTTCTATTTAGCTGTCTAATCTTGGACAATATATTTAGCCTCTCTGAGCCTCAGATTTCTTTTTTCTTTTTTTTTCTTTTTCCTTTGAGACAGGGTCTTTCTCTGTTGCCCAGGATGGAGTATAGTGGCACAAATCAGGGTTCACTGCAACCTCGACCTCCCAGGCTCAAGCAATCCTCCTGGCTCAGCCTCCCAAGTAGCTGGGAACACAGGCATGCACCACCAAGCCCAGCTAGTTTTTAAAGTTTTTTGTAGAGATGGGGTCTCACTGTGTTGCCCAGGCTAGTCTCTATCTGCTGGGCTCAAGTGATTCTCTTGCCCTGGCCTCCCAAAGTTCTAGGATTACAGGCATGAGCCACTGTGCCTGGCCTTCAGTTTTCTTATTTGTTGGAATCAACTTAGTTAACAAATACTTATCAAGTTCTCACTGTGTGCTGGGCTGTATGTCAAGCATTGAGTATATAGCAGTAAATAAGATAGGCATGGCTCCTACCGTCATGGAAATTACAGTCTAGCAGGATCAAGTTAAATGAAATAATATAATGTCAAAGTTCTTTCCCAAAGTTGGTATTCAATAAATGTTAATCCCCTTCCACTTCCCTTCAAATATATGATCATTATATATTCTGACACCGTCAAACATAAGATGGCCACAGACAATTTCATACATACAAGAATTGTGTTGGGAGTCCAGACACCCATAGTATAAGGTAACTCTTCAGCATTATGTCTCACGAAACTTAGATCAGTGTGTCGTCTTGATTTAAATCCATGTAACCAAGGGTTTCTATTTATGGTCAACAATGAATCCTTATTTTTGGTGGACTTTAAGGAATTATACAGATATTGCCTCATTGATGCTTTCAGACAATTTGTGAAGTGAATGAGAATAGGTATTATTATTATTAAACCCATTTTACAGATGAGGAAGCGGATGGAAGCACATTCTTTGGGGCCTTCTTTGTTCCCTAGTCCTAGTCTGCACAAAGGAAGTACTGGATAGACGCTGTGTGCACATTGACTGTTCTGGCAACTTGGAAAGGAGAGGTACCCCGCATTAGCAAAAACAGATATTGACTCAGGGTTGCATTGCGGCCGCTCAGCTCTTGCCTTCTCCCTCATTTCTTCAGGTGGGTGAGAAATGGGCGACTGGAGTTTCCTGGGGAACATCTTGGAGGAGGTGAATGAGCACTCCACCATCATCGGCAGAGTCTGGCTCACCGTGCTTTTCATCTTCCGGATCCTCATCCTTGGCACGGCCGCAGAGTTCGTGTGGGGGGATGAGCAATCCGACTTCGTGTGCAACACCCAGCAGCCTGGCTGCGAGAACGTCTGCTACGACGAGGCCTTTCCCATCTCCCACATCCGCCTCTGGGTGCTGCAGATCATCTTCGTCTCCACCCCGTCCCTGATGTACGTGGGGCACGCGGTACACTACGTCCGCATGGAGGAGAAGCGCAAAAGCCGCGAGGCGGAGGAGCTGGGCCAGCAGGCGGGTACTAACGGCGGCCCGGACCAGGGCAGCGTCAAGAAGAGCAGCGGCAGCAAAGGCACTAAGAAGTTCCGGCTGGAGGGGACCCTGCTGAGGACCTACATCTGCCACATCATCTTCAAGACCCTCTTTGAAGTGGGCTTCATCGTGGGCCACTACTTTCTGTACGGGTTCCGGATCCTGCCTCTGTACCGCTGCAGCCGGTGGCCCTGCCCCAATGTGGTGGACTGCTTCGTGTCCCGGCCCACGGAGAAAACCATCTTCATCCTGTTCATGTTGTCTGTGGCCTCTGTGTCCCTCTTCCTCAACGTGATGGAGTTGGGCCACCTGGGCCTGAAGGGGATCCGGTCTGCCTTAAGGAGGCCCGTAGAGCAGCCCCTGGGGGAGATTCCTGAGAAATCCCTCCACTCCATTGCTGTCTCCTCCATCCAGAAAGCCAAGGGCTATCAGCTCCTAGAGGAAGAGAAAATCGTTTCCCACTATTTCCCCTTGACCGAGGTTGGGATGGTGGAGACCAGCCCATTGCCTGCCAAGCCTTTCAATCAGTTCGAGGAAAAGATCAGCACAGGACCCCTGGGGGACTTGTCCCGGGGCTACCAAGAGACACTGCCTTCCTACGCTCAGGTGGGGGCACAAGAAGTGGAGGGCGGGGGGCCGCCTGCAGAGGAGGGAGCCGAACCCGAGGTGGGAGAGAAGAAGCAGGAAGCAGAGAGGCTGACCACGGAGGAGCAGGAGAAGGTGGCCATGCCAGAGGGGGAGAAAGTAGAGACCCCCGGAGTGGAGAAGGAGAGTGAAAAAGAAGAGCTGCAGTCGGAGAAGGTGTCAAAGCAAGGGCTGCCAGCTGAGAAGACGCCTTCACTCTGTCCAGAGCTGACAACAGATGATGCCAGACCCCTGAGCAGGCTGAGCAAAGCCAGCAGCCGAGCCAGGTCAGACGATCTAACCGTATGAAGTGATGCCAAAGAAAAAAAAACGCCCAAGCTTACATAGGGCAAGATGAAAGGAAAAGGTGCCAACATGATCTGAATCTTCTGTCTCCTGTCCTCCCACTAGCCCCTGGTTGGACAGGCACTGCAGCAGGGCAGTGCACGCCAGGCAACTCTAGGAAACAGTCTTTCCCACATCCAGCATAAGGGCTCCCAAGATAAACCCATCGACCCACTAAAGTTCCCCAGTCTCATAGGACTACCCCCCTCCTCCAACCCCAACAGCTATGGGGGACTCTTCTTTCATCCCCATTTCTCCATAGAAACCCTTAAATCGGAATTGGGGTTGCCTCATAGCCTTTTACCCGTCTTGTCGCAAGCTCACTAAGCCAGAATCTATCATCCCAGCATTTCTGAAGCAGATACCATGTGACCATATTTCAGGGATCCAGACTCAAAAGCCTACAGAATACAGACAGGTGACATAAATTGCAAGGCAGGCCTGTTCTAATGCAAGGGAGAGAATGGGGCTGTGAAAGTTGGAGAGCAGGGGCAGCTGCTGCTCACTTGCAGACAATGAGTACCATGAAGTGTTACCTGGTCTTTCTGATTTTTCAAGGGAAGCCAGAAATCCAACCTTTTTTTTAGACAGGCTCTCTGTTGCCCAGGCTGGGGTGCAGTGGCGCAATCTCAGCTCACTGCAGCCTCAACCTCCCAGGCTTAAGTGATCCTCTCACCTTAGCCTCCCAAGTAGCTGGGACTATAGGCACACACCACCACACCCAGCTAATTTTTGTATTTTTTGTAGAGATGGGGTTTCACCATGTTGCCTAGGCCGATCTCAAACTCCTGGGTTCAAGTGATCCACTACCTCAGCCTCCTATAATGCTGGGATTACAGGTGTATGTCACAGTGCCTGGCCTGTGAAATCTAAATTTTAATTGAAATTTTCAAAACTGTTAATGTTGGCAACTAAATTTTAAATACAACATGTAGACCAAATGAAATATGTGCAAGCCACATTTAACCTGTGAGGCACCAATTTGCAATATCAGCTTATGCTAATTAGCCCAGCTTTCCTATGGAATTGGTCTTATTATTTATGGTCTCAACTTGTTTCTGTGGCTCCCAAACCTTATTTCACTACTTTGGAGTGTTTTGTTTAAATCATCAGTCCAGGAGATATCTAAAGTTCTCACTGACCATTCTTTTGGCTCATTGTAGCCTCTGGGTTCTGAAGCAATTATATGCTTTGTATTGGTAGGAATTCTGCCCTGGGTACCATCAGAGAAAGAGAGCAAGTTGCCAAAACTCTCTCTGTGAAATCAAAAGGCTTTGAGGCCTGGTTGTAGTTTGTTTTTCCTGAAGCAAAGAAGATCCTTTCTTTACTCTCCTCTTGCAACATCAGTGCTCAGCCTAAAATCTATACCTTTTTTCATTAGTGACTAGAAGCAAGCCCAGTTTCGAGCTGGAGGATATCTGCTCACAGGCATGTCCTGGGAAGAGGCAGCTCTCAGGCCTTGTTCAGGCACAAGACATGATCAAAGGGCCATCAGGGTGGCACCAGAGGGAGCCTCTCACAAAGTGCGTGCTCACACAGCCAGGATCCCAAAGTGGAGTCTCAGGCCAAGCTTCATCCCTGGAAAGGACACAGAGGCTAAAGGGAACAAGAAGAATCTTGAAGTGCTCCTGTCCTCATATTCCCACAACTCACCCTCCTCAAACACAGAGTCTATTCAGGGGAAATCCTCATGTACACGTACATATTTCATACCAGGAGCAATTTTACCCTCAGCCAATCGATTTCCAGAGCAAGGAGAGAAAACTAAGATGGTTCACCTAAAGCAACACTATGCTTCATGGACTGCAGTGCCAAAGATAGGGTAGGAGGTATAGAAACCAAGTTGACATGGCAGGGACCTGGACAGGAGACCAGCAAGGGGCCCAAAAGAGATACTTAGAAAAACTGCCTTTGTTGTATCTTCTCAACCCCGATCAGCATCATCTCAAAAGTATATCAATCCCCTTTGCTGCCCTCTGGTTACCACCTTCCTTTCAAGATATTCATTCAAGATATACCTTTCCAAAGCAGGCCTTTTCCAAAACTATTCCTCTCCCTTGACAAAATTTCCATTCCTTGGTGACCCATTCTAAAGCAAAGTAGTCTAAAAATGAAATTCATTCTAAGGTTTGATTGCTTGGTAACTACTCCTGGGAAAAAAATTGCATTTAAAAGAGAAAGACTAAAATATATTTTTACCTAGGTAACCCAAAGTGACAAACCTTCAGTGGAGGGATGTTGAATAGAAGAGGTACATTTATCTTGGAGGCACATGATTTTCTGGCTACTGCTTGATCTTACCCCTAGCAGGCAACGTTATTCCACACAGACTTTCTCCTATATGGTGAGAGAATTAACACAATCCGAGGCCTGAGAACCAGAGAGTGCATCCTTGACCCTAATGGCTGCACTATTGCTCCCATAGTTTTGTTCCTGAAGACGCATTTTAGGAAGAGCCTTATGAATAGCTTGATCATTACCAGAATAAAGTGTCTATCTCAACTAGAGCCTGATACAAAAAAGAAAAAGAAAAACGATATCCTGTTCTAAGTAAAACTGCTGTTTGGTACCAGTTGTAGAAATGAGGAATACTGGTCTCCTTATCTCAGGTGGGACATAAGTGTGTGAGTGAGTGTCTTTCCTCAGATGAAGCAGCATCCTGTTTCAGTGAACGTACCCACACTGTCCCCACATTTTCCCTCTTAGTCTTCCCAATAAAAGGAGAAGCCTATTTAGGAAGAAAGACACAGGCGTCAAGGGGCTGCATTTTTTTTCTATTTCTGCCATTTAGTAGCTGTATCATTATTGTGCCTTGAGCTCTCTTTACTTCAGTTTTCTGTCTACAAACTAAAGCTGGCATTTGCCACCTACCTACATCCAGGGGTGTCCTAAAGATTGAGTTGGCTGCCAAGCATGAAGCCTGCTGAGTGGTACCATTCCCTGAGAGATTCTTCCAATAGCAGTGAGACTGGGAAGAAGGGCAGGTGGATGGTTTCCATCTGTCCCTCCAACCTGCCTCGTGGTTACCTGGTGAGTTTTTCAACATGAAATAGACACTCCAGAGATCACTTTTCTCAGAAGAGATTCAAAACAGAATCTTAACCCCATATGTTTAGTAGGAACCTGAGGCTCATTGACCTTAAGAAATGACTGGAGACAGATTGCCAATTACTTTCATCCTCTGAGAAAGAGGTCCCATCTTAAGCGGCCACACAAATGCAGCCAGTTTCCATTTAGAAGCAGCTGCATGTCTGTGGTAGTCTTTACTCTAGGCAGCTGCACCCCTCAGCATCTGTTTTGAGGCAAATAATTATGACTGAGTCAGGATTATAATCCCCATGGGCTTCATTATGTCCGGATTTTATTTCTACTCCTAGTCGGTCCCTTGTTAGATAAAAACCCTAGGGCACATGGACCTACCAATAAAAAGATGCATTAGACAGCGGGACATCAGCAGTACAGCTCCCTCCAGAGGAAAAGGGCTAATCACTTGATAGCAGTTCTAACACCACCATTAGGGGATATCTGTGACCAAGGATAGATGTACTCAAAGTCCAGTGAGAAAGTTTTGAGCCTGGCTGTGTAAACCCTGGCCTAGAGTTTTGGTCATTGTTAAAAAAAAAAAAGAAAAGAAAAGAAAAGAAAAAAGCCTGTCTGCTTTTCACCATGTCTTTGTCCCCTGCGACACAAGGAAGCATCCAGAACAGCACTGGACAGATATTCCTGAAGGTCTGTGTGACCTGGGGACCCACAAAGAACACTGACATTCAAGTCAGGGGTGTTGACTGCCCCTCCTGACTCTGGGTATTCCAAGATGCCACTTACCTGCTCTATGAGACAATTTTCTCTATGTTAGTTGAGGATGATAAGTTCTGCCCCTCCTTCACAAGATGTTATAGGTCTTTTTTAAAACTCACTAATATGGAAATAAATGGAAAAGTAAGAAGCCATCATCAAATTTTGTAAGACCATATTGTAAAATGTATACTGAAGCAGTGACAGTCATCACATTCAAATACTGCATAGATAGTTAACTAAGATACTGATAAAAAGTGAGCCATAACTAAAGTAAGGGAAATAAATTTGAAGGGGCAGCAGGTAGTCTTGAATTCCTAAGAATTATGGTACAAAAAAAGAATGTCTTTAATCACGAAAGAATTGGTTGCTGAAAGAGGTGCTAAAGGTACTTGGCTTAGTAGAGCTCACATATGGAGAAGCATCAACCCCTGAGATAATCTTTGACTCATGGCAGAAGGGGCTCCATGGATACGGAAAGAGCTGCATGCAGGAACTCTTCAGTCCAGGCCATGTGGAAGGCCTAGGACAAGATTGGTACAAACCGCTGCTCCTCTCCAGTTCCTGAGAAGGGTCATTAGGCATGCTCTAAGTAAGAATGAGAACACCACCCCAACTGCATGTCCCATTCCATTCCCCCAGCCTCCTCTTCTCTCCTTTCCCTGACCATGATTTACCCTCTATGCATATCGTATGCAAATATTGCACAACCCAGCTTACCAAAGTTTAGATGAGAAAGGTTTGCCTGGTTGGAAGAAAAACTCTTCTGAGTGTAAATACAATCTGTAAAACTAGTAAGTGTGTACCTAGAAGTGATAGCGAAATAGGCAGGGAGACTTTCCCCTTTTGCAATTATTGTATTATAACTAAATGTGTACTTGGGGAAGGGAGGAGAAAAAGGAAAAAAAATTCTTGGTTCAGCAGTTGGGTAAGAGGAAAGAAAAACTTTTATGAAAGACAGTTCACTCTCCACTGCTCTAGACATTGCAGCTCCCAGAGCCAAGAAAAAGTGGTATTCAGCTCTGGCAGTAGCCACCAAGTTGCAGTGGGACATCCCATAGTCTCCAACGCCACTGCTTTCTGGAAGTTCTACAGAGCAGACAAAGAAGATTCTAAAAGAATTCATAAGGTTGCCTGAAGGGAAAAGTAGATGGCCCCATGGCCTTTTTCTGCAATTTTTTCATCTATGAAACAAAGTGGTAAAGACTCAGTTTGTTATGAAGCACATTCATAACAAACTTCCTGGGGAAATCTCTGGCAAAAGAGAGATGCATTATTGGGATGGTGGTCCTGTATTCTCCAACCTTCCATATCCTTGTGCCAGAGCTAATAGTCGTGTGTTAGACTGTTACAAAACAAATAAAATTAACTTGACTTTTCACCATCTTTGTTTTTTCTTTTTACGTGTCAGCTGAGCTAGACTGTGAAGAGACTGCCTCAGTTTCTAGTTATTTTTCCTTTGGAGTTGAGGGCCTAGAAAACAAGGCGAGTGGGGTAAAGGGGGTGAGGGTGGTATGTTAGTAAATGTTCAACCACCACCTCTCTCCAGGGTAAAGAAGGCCGACTTTGTAGTGTTTGCCAATTTCCTTGGTATAAATTATCCCACTGCCACCAATTTCAAGCTACCAACCTAATGTCACTGAATGCAGAGTTCGGAAGATGTGCAGTAGCATAACATGATAAAGTTTTCCACCATACGATGGATGTGTACCATTCAGTAGGTATAAATAACCTCAAGAACATAGATGATAGTAAAATAATTAGGAAGTGATCAGCTTTGAATATTTATTACCTTTGTGTTTCATATCTTTTTTGTTTAAATTTATATAACATAATTGTTAATAATGACTGTTCTTAACAAATGACTCACAGAATTCCTGAAAATTTAGCAAATGACTCTTGTCAGCCAGTACACACCAGTTCCAACACACCACTGAGTGGGATGGAAGAGAATCTGATTCAGAAAGAGCATGAAAACTTTCTTGATCAATTGAGATTTGGTCCATTTTTTTTTCCTCTCTTTCACTACACAAATCTCAGGAAAAAATAAAAGGTATATTTGTTTGGACTATGGAAAGGTGCAATAGAATGATATTTGTTCTCTTCCATGTCAATGAGAACTACAGAAAGAGTTAACTTTGTTCATTACAGGTAAAAATAAACTGATAACAAAATAAAATTAGCCAAAAGCTTCTGTCTGGGATTTATCATGTCATTTCTCTGATCATATTCCTTCGATAGCTCTTCATTGCCTACCCAATAAATTCTAGATTTTTTTAACATGACTTACGAAGCCCTTTATTACTGACTCCAACCCACCTAGAGACTATGTCTGTTTTTACCTGACCAGAATCTATTCTCCCTTCTTTTATAGTCTCCATTTCACCTATGGGAAACATCCTTCCTCAATTAGATGTAGTCTTAGTGAACCCTTAGTCATGTTAACCCAGCATCCCCTGGTCAAGGGTCAGGTTTTTGGACCCAAATGGGCCAGTCACTCTCTCCTTGGAATGTGAATCTTGAATAAGAGTAACAAAGAAACTGAAAATTGGTTGGAATTCATTTATCTTGGCAGAAGCTCCAGAAGAAAAATTCACAATTAGTTTCTGCTTACCTAGATTTCCAGGAGATGTTTGGCTCCACATTTTTCAGATCTTGGTTCTTTAGCCTTCCTTCAATTTGCTAAGCTACCTAAGCTACCTCAGAGTTCCTTTTTATTTTTTTATTTAACGTAGCCAAAATCATCTCCGTTGCTTGCCAGCACAGCCCGACTAGTACACCACCTTTCTAGCCTCACCTCCCACATTTGTCTACACATAACTGTGCCCCAGCCTTACAGAACCATTGGCCAGTCCCCAATATGGACAGTCCTGGCAGATCATGATGAAAGTCGTGTTGTTTCAGGACTCTGTGCTCTGTCCTGCCTTTTTCCTACTGTCAGCTTCTTCTCATCCTATGAGAGTCAGCTCAGTTGTCTTTCTCTTTATGAAATTTTACAAACTTCCCAAGAAAAGTCAGTTGCCCACACCTTTGTGGTCCCTCAGTACTTTTGTGCCCTTCTATCATAGCACTTACTAAATTGTTGTATTTACTCGCTTTTCTCCCATCTGACTGCAAGCAACTTTAGGACAGAGATTTTATCCTATATCACTGAATATTCAGTAGTTAGCACAGTGCCTGGAACGTTGTAATGTTTGCTGAATGAATGAATGATTAGTGAGACATCTCCCAGGGCAGGAAGAAGATAATCAGCCAAGCACTCCCCAGCAATAGAGCAAGTTGACACTACACAGGCATGTATCTGAGGAAGAGGTTCCCTGAAGGTCCCAGGAGTTCCAGGCTTGAAAGCAAGCAAACTTTCTTTGTCATAAATAAAGGAAGAAAAAGATATTTTCATATGAATTACTGGATGTTGTCACCTAGAGCAACCCCAGAAGCCACATATTAAAGATAGCATCCTTATGTTAAAGATGCTGTCACCCAGAGCAACCTTGGAAGCCATGTTATGAAGATGTCAGTTTTTGAACAGTTGTCGATCAGAGGGCTTCCCACCCTGCAAATTCCCATTAATTGGACTTTTAGACCTTACGTGAGATGAAAAATTAACTTTTATTATATTAATCCACTCAGATGTCAAGATTTATCTGTTACGGTACTTAGCATTATCTATTTACAGAAATTGGTACATCGAGGTTAGGTGTGATTGTAACAAAAACCTAAAATATGTGGCTTAAAAGTCAGTGAGTGGTAAAAAACAAAAATCAAAGCCTACAAAGATGGAGACCCAGGTTTGTACTATGCAAATATTTAATAAAAATATTACTTGCAATGACTTGTGTATTTGTTGTATATTGCTGTGTAACAAATCACTCTAAAACTTAGTGGGTTAAAACAACAAGCATATCTTATCCCTCACAGTTTCCGTAGGTCAGGAATCCTAGAGCAGCTTGGGTGGGGTCTGTCGGAAGATGGCAGTCAAATATAGGTGGGACCTTCAGTTATCAGAGGTTTGACTAGGATGGTAGGATCCACTCATTCACACGGCTGCACAACTACCAAGTTAATGCTGGCAAGTTGGTTTCTCTCCACTTGGGCCCCTCCATGGGGCTGCTTGAGTGTCCTTATGACCCAGTAGCTGGTTTCCCCCAGAGAAAGTGATTCAAGAGACAAAGCAGAAAATTCAATGTCTTTTATGACCTAACCTTGGAAGTCAATTACCATCGATTCCATCGTATTCTGTTGGTCATTTTCTGTCAGACTGCCCTGACCACTGTGGAGAGAATAAACTAGAAAGAAGAAAGATTTAAGGCAAAGACATCAATTTTGGCTCTTTTTTCTGTTTCAATGATTTCATTGTACGTATAATATGCATTGTAATCTGCTCTAAATGCTTCTGTTCAATTGTCACCATAAAGGAAGCCCTCATCCGAGGATAATGTGTGGTCATGACCCCTTTGGCCAGGACAGTTTTTGTGTCCTCTTTTTTTCTTTTCCTCCAGCATCTGTTTTTTTCTGATACTCAGCTTTCCTGAAAACTGTTTAGTATTTCTAATTCATCCAAGTTTTCCAGTTGTATTTTTCTTTCTCATCTGCTGCAGTTTTCATCTTTAAACTAGCTAGATCTGTAGATGGAAGAAACAATGAGGTACCTCTAAAATTGAGTTAGATCAATGTAACCAACAGAAAATGATGCGATTAGATAAACACAAGAGACCTGAGCCAATGGAATATAACTAAACAATTTAAAAAACTCAATAATATCTATAGGGCAGACATTATGACGGGGAATGTCGTTATGATATTACAACAATTGTTCATCTCTCTAAGATCTCTCAGATCAGAAGGTCAACTTTCTCCAATTTTTTTTCATAATTGTATCAGCCTATTGAACTAAATTCTAGGACAACTCTATATTTTTCTTGAATTATAGTTTACTTGTCTTCCTTTAAATTTTTTTTTTTTTTTTTTTTTGAGACGGAGTCTCGCTCTGTCGCCCAGGCTGGAGTGCAGTGGCTCGATCTCGGCTCGCTCACTGCAAGCTCTGCCTCCCGGGTTCACGCCATTCTCCTGCCTCAGCCTCCCGAGTAGCTGGGACTACAGGCGCCCGCCACCACGCCCGGCTAATTTTTTGTATTTTTTAGTAGAGACGGGGTTTCCCTGTGTTAGCCAGGATGGTCTTGATTTTCTGACCTCGTGATCCACCCGCCTCGGCCTCCCAAAGTGCTGGGATTACAGGCGTGAGCCACCACGCTCAGCCAAATATTTTTTAGAAATTTACTTATCCAATAGTCAAAGAGGATTCTTCTTTACATTTTTATTAATTCTGTTGACCTAATTTTACTGTGTCTAGTCAGGTCCTATACTTATTCTGGGATGGATGAGATTCTCAGTTTTATAGATAGGTAATAGACAGGGAAAATAACAACAACTAGACAGAGAATAACCTGGTGTCTGTGGAAGGTTTCAGAGACATGAGAAGAAAACAATAAACACCAAAAGTAAAAGAATGGCATAATCTCAAAAAATCTTTACTTAAAAAAATAAAAATTTATTTAAAATCTGTTTGTACTCTCAAAAAAAAAAAGGGTTAAAGAAAACACGGACTCTATAAAACAATACATGGAACACAAGATAATAAGGTACTAGATTGAATTGTAAAAGGAGCTGGCAGAGTTAGCAAACAATGCCACAGCAGAATTTAAAGAATAAAGAGCAGAATTAGCAATACATAATACCAAATCAATTTTGTAAAGAATCAATATCAGAAATTCTCCCAAATGCCAAAAGAAAGGACAAAGAGATGAAAATTATCAAAGAAGAAATAATAGATATGGAGGAAAGACAATACAAATCCAACACATGGATATCGATGCTCCTGAAGAAAAGTCAGGACAAGTGAACCGTAAGCTCTAAAGATACAATAGAAGGAAATTTTCTTGAGCCGATAAAAGACCTAAAATTGCAAATTGGAAGGGATTCATCATGCACCAGGGAAAAAATCTAGATAAATTTTGATTTGCAAGTATAAAGACATAATTCTATAATTTAGAAATGTAATAGAACAACCCCTGCAATGGTTTTTGTACCACTATTGAACAGCTATGTTTTCACACTCTTGTCTGCTTGTAAACATAGAGTAGGATCATACCTCTCTCAATAGGAGGTGAGGCTTCCTTGAAGATAATAGATATTTCAAATGTCAACTGCTGAAAAGAGA
Source organism: Pongo pygmaeus (assembly GCF_028885625.2). Classification (NCBI taxonomy): domain Eukaryota; kingdom Metazoa; phylum Chordata; class Mammalia; order Primates; family Hominidae; genus Pongo; species Pongo pygmaeus. Next base: position 107,330,483 of record NC_072373.2, on the reverse strand, counting down.
AAGATTCTAAGATGAGAAAAGAGAATTTGGAAGGTGGGCCTTAAACAGGAACAAAAGGGAATTCCTTTCTCTAAGCCTCATACTCTTGAGCCTACAATCCAAAGAGTCATAATATGCTCACTAGTGCTTCCAAAAAAAGAAGGGAAAATGGCATCTGCCATATGGAGGCAAGCTAGGAACTAAGTTGGAGAGTTAATGAGTTAATATAAGTCAAGATCTTAAAACAGAATGTGGTAAGCATTCCACAAATGTTAGCTATCATCACCTTCATAATTATCATTCTATGTGATATGATTACTGTGATTTAGCATAGCCTTATTATTATTATTGAGACAGTCTTGCTCTGTCACCCATGCTGGAGTCCAGTGGCACAATCTCAGCTCACTGCAACCTCCGCCTCCTGAGTTCAAGCAATTCTCCTGCCTCAGCCTCCAGAGTAGCTGAGACTACAGCTGCATGCCACCATGCCTGGCTAATTTTTGTGTTTTTAGTACAGACTGGATTTCACCCTGTTGGTCAGGCTGGTCTCGAACTCCTGACCTCGTGATCCACCCACCTTGGCCTCCCAAAGTGCTGGGGTTACAGGCATAAGCCACTGCGCCCGGCCTAGTCTTATTATTAAATGATATACCTTAGACTCAGCTTTGATAGCGATTTAAGGAAAGGGTTTATGTGGTCTGGAGGGTAAAGGAGAGAGATTCCTCCTCTCCCTCAGAGGCCACTGTTGGTCATAGGGATGAGTAATAGCTCAAAAGGGAAAGGGAAGCTGGAGTGAGCATAAGGAACCAAAAACTCATGGCTCTCAGTTCCAGCCAACCCTCTCAATGTGGCGCTAGTCCTTCCAGTGCCAACTGTGGATGAACAGAGCATTTATCAAGTTACTTACAAAGGAAAAAAACCATCAGGCTGGCATCATACTTCTCCATAACACACTAAATTTCAGAAAAGAAAAGATTATCCACAGAATATTGCGGATGAAAAACTTAAGCTGAAAACTCCACAACAAGCCAAATTTCATTCATGTGTGAAGCCAATTGAAAGTCACTCTCAATTATGCAAAAGCTCAAAATACCTGCAAACCCTTCTTTAAAGAAAAAATGTATTTCATAAGCCTATATATATATATATATATATATTTTTTTTTTTTTTTTTTTTTTTTGAGACGGAGTTTTACTCTTGTTGCTCAGGCTGGAGTGCAATGGCGTGATCTTGGCTCATTCAACCTCCACCTCCCGGGTTCAAGAGATTCTCGTGCCTCAGCCTCACGAGTAGCTGGGATTAGAGGCGTGTGCCACCACACCTGGCTAATTTTTGGATTATTACTAGAGACAGGGTTTCCCCATGTTGGCCAGGCTGGTCTCGAACTCCTGACCTCAGGTGATCTGCCCACTTCAGCCTCCCAAAGTGCTGGGATTACAGGCATTAGCCACTGCGCCCGCCCAAGAGAAATATTTTTTAAAAGAATTCAAGGCTCAAGAATAGTGGCTCATACCTGTAATCCCAACATTTTGAGAGGCAGAGGTGGGAAGACTGCTTGAGCCCAGGAGTTTGAGACTAGCCTGGGCACATTGTAAGACCCTGTCTCTACAAAAATTTAAAAATTAGCCAGGCATGGTGGCATATGCCTATAGTCCCAGCTACTTGAGAAGCTGAGGTGGGAAGATCACTTGAGCCCAGGAACTACAGTGAGCTGTGACCATGCCACTGCACTCCAGCCTGAACAACAAAGTGAGATGCTGTCTCAGAAAAAAAAAAAAAAAAAGAAAGAAATCAAGAAGGCAAAGTATGAAAGAGACTGATGATGAATACTGAAGACATTTAAGCTTAAATTGAATTAAATGTAACTATTTTAAGTATAATTACAAAACAGAATACAAATATCATAAATAATCCTTAACAAAAATATATTTTTAAAGTAAGGTTTAAAATCCCAGATTACACCAACATAAACTTGGGTACTGTGTGGGGTGAAGGGAGTAACAAGGAGAAATGTGAGAAAGTAGAAGTGTCCTGGTATTCTCAACGTACAAAGATATTATTTTATTCTCTACGTTAGTAATAAGAAAAATATAAAGTTGTGTGTGTTATTTTAAAACAAAATGCATGCCTTCCAGATTACTAGGAAACAAAACAAGAAACAAGGACTACACAGTCCATATAGTAAAAAGAAGAAAAAAACAGAAAAAAAGCAAAAATCAAGACCAAACACACAAAATACTAGAGCAGAATCATTAAATCAAACCAAAATATTGATATTTATTAATATAAAATATAATATGCAACAAAGACATACTATGAATAATTTTGCACTGAAAAATAAGGCATTGGACTGTATGAAGCTCTCAGAAATACATGGAGATATGGACAGAAAAACAGTAGCGATAAAAGATTTCAGTCCTTGACGAATTGATAGATGACAAAAATAGAGAGGACCTAAATGTAATTTACAAGTCTGATTTAATGGATATGTAATGAAATGTTAAACAAAATATTTCCTGTGTCTTGGAGTTTCAGTAAGGCTACATAACCAAGGACAATAAATGCTCAATGTCTATACTCTCTAAAAAGTGGTACAAAGCACAATCTAGAATTGCTTAAAAAAAAAAAAAGTAGCCCCCAAACGGTCTTGCAACTCCTAGCTCACAATCCACCTCTGGGTTATTTAAGAGAAAGATAAGGGTTAACTGATAGGAGCAGTCTTTGAAGAGAGTTGTCAGACTAGCAGAAAGAGCTGTGGTGTTTCTCACCCCCTTCCCTCACTCCCCTCCAAGTGAGGGGCTCAAGGAAAACCCCTGAGAGTTTCTGGGAAGCACTTGCTGGGAGGGAGGCCTAACCTCTTTCTCACTAGTCATTAGCAGCCTATTGGTCTGCAGAAGTTCACAGGCTCACCTCCGGCTACCACAGTAGCCAAGCTTGCAGGACCTTGATGTGTGTCCTCAGAATTTGCTGGAACACAGACACAGTGACCTCCCTTGCCCAGGGAAAATTGGAGGCTTGAATAAGTGTTTCTTGTGGGCCAAATTCTTCACCATCATATTATTTTATTATAGTAAACACCACCAAAAAAAAAAAAATAGAAAAGGTAGATTGGTTAAGTTACTCATGACATAACCATATGATGGAATGTTATTGAGTCAATAAAAATGCTATAAAGTCTTTGGCATGAGAAAATATTCATAATATACATTTTTTTGAGACAGGGTCTCACTCTGTCACCCAGGCTGGAATGCAGTGGTGCAATCACAGATTATTACAGCCTCACCCTCATAGGCTCAAGCAATCCCCACACTTCAGCCTCCAGAGTAGCTGGGATTACAGGTGTGCACCACCATGCCAGGCTAATTTTTTCTTTTTAATAGAGACACGGTCTCCTAATGTTATCCAGGTTGGTCTCAAACTCCTGGGCTCAAGTAATCCTCTCACTTCAGCCTCCCAAAGTGCTGGGATTACAAGTTTTAGCCACCATGCCTGGCCTATAATATATTTCTTTTTTTTTGTTGTTTTTTGTTTGTTTGTTTGTCTTTTGTTTTTTAGACAAAGTCTTGCTCTGTCACCCAGGCTGGAGTGCAGTGGCACAATCTTGGCTCACTGCAACCTCCGCCTCCCAGGTTCAAGCAATTTTCCTGCCTCAGCCTCCCAAGTAGGTGGGATTACAGGCATGTGCCACCATGCCCAGCTAATTTTTGTATTTTTAGTAGAGATGGGGTTTCACCATGTTGGCCAGGCTGGTCTCAAACTCCTGACCTCAAGTGATCCATCCACCTCGGCCTCCCAAAGTGCTGGGACTACAGGCGTGAGCCACCATGCCCAGCCCCATAATATATTTCTAAAATGAAATATAATGAAAACTATGTAACAACATAGTATGCTCATTGTCTTAGTTCAAGCTACTATAACAAGATACCATACATTGGGTGTCTTCAACAACAAACTTTTTGAAATTTTTTATTCTTAAATTTTGTGGGTGCATAGTAGGTGTATATATTTAACAAACATTTATTTCTCATGGTTCCAGATGCCAGAAGTCCAAGATCAGGGTGCCAGCATGGTCAGTTCTTGGTGAGGGCCCTCCTTCTGGTTCACAGACAGCTGCCTTCTCACCATATACTCACCTGTCAGAAAGAGAGTGTGCTGGTCCTTCATCTCCTTGGAAGGGCACAAATCCCATCATGGGGCTTCACTCTCACGACCTCATCTAAACCTAATCAGCTCCTAAAGGTCCCTCCTCCAAATACTATTACATCGGGAACCAGGGCTTCAACATATGCATTTTGGGGGTACACAAACAGGATCCGTTTTTTCAATATTGGATCACAAGGAGTCCATAGCACTCCTTGTGATCCAGTTTTTGGAAAATCAAAAGGTATATGTGCATTGGTGTGGGTATGCATCACGTTAACCAAGAATAAGAATGAATATCCCAGACTTTTAAAATACGCCAGTGTTGTACTCCTTTGCAACTGTCTTAACGTGATGGTGGCAAATCTCAATCCAGTGGTAAAGGTGGGCACTTCTTTAAAATAAGCGAATGTCCCTGCTGGTAGTTATCCCAAGAAGAAGTTAGTCCTGGAGCAAGAAGTGGTGGGGTAGTAGGGAGAGCTTTCTGCTCTGCCTGAGCACAGATGGCAGGGGACCAGAAGTTTGGAACAGTTCATACAATAAGAATATGAACATCCTTTACTTTGAACTTCAACTAATATATTCCATTTAAAATTTAATCTCTAAACATTCTTCCCCTTTGTTCACAAAATATATGGATCAAATTCATTCTGCATGATAATTATATTAACAGAGAATCCCAAAATTAGTTTTAATAAATGGAAAAAGTTGGTGTTATATATTTCAAATAATGCCACTGAATCTTTCCAAATTTGGGAGCTCTACAATCATCAGTTTTTTCAGTATAACTTGAATAATTGACAAACAAAACTTTTAAATATACGTTTATAAATATTAATAAATAAATATACATTGAAACTAATTAACAATGAAGGAAAACTGAATGTAAACTCAGAATAATAATAATAATGGGTAAAAATTATTGCATACTTACTATAAAGTGCTTATTTTCCTGAGGGCTTTATGTATATTAATCTTCATAATAGCCTTATGAAATAAGGTACTATTACTATCTCTATTTTTAGATGAGGAAACTGAAGTACAGAGAGTTTAGTAACTTGCATAAAACCACACGACTATTTAATCTTCTTTATTCCTCAGGAACACGGCTTTAAGAACAACCAAGCACTTGATACAGAGTTAACTCTAACTCATATGAACCAATCAAGGCCCTGGACAGGGCGGTGCATACCAGGTCAGCACCAAGGTCAATATATCCAAAATGAGATTGTATAAGAGGAAAGGACTGGAATGCACCTCCAAGAAGGTCTGGAAAAGTGAGAATCAACTAGGGAAGAGGTTCAAAGTAGACTCAAGGAAGATGAAGGGGAATTCTTAAGCCAAAGCGCAAGTGGTTGGAAAGATTTTTAGGCTTCCTGAGGCTATAGAGTGAGCATATCTAGAGAAAGGGTGCGGGAGTGGAAAAAAGCAAAGAGCAAAGCTAGCACCACTCTGGCCCTTAGTCCCCTTTCTCTAGGCAAATCAGAACTGGCATTTTCCTAGTGTGAAGGCGCTAACTCACTCTAGGAAAGTTTTGAGGTGGGGAGCAGAGTCTCACAACCAGTCCCCAGTCAGTGTGCATAAGAATCTCCTGGGAAGCTGTTAAAAATGCAGATTCTTTCTAAAAAAAAAATTGAATGCACAAAAGCAGAGAGTAGAGTGGTGATTACCAGGGGTTGCGGGGGGGATGGTCGGGTGGGGTAGGGGAGATGTTGGTCAAAGGAAATTTCAGTTAGATAAGAGGAGTAAGTTCAAGAGATCTATTGTACAATATGGTGACTATAGTTAATAACAATGTATCCATTTTTTAAAATCTCTAAGAGAGTAGATTTTAAGTATTCTCACCAGAAAAATAAATATCTGAAGTAATACATATGCTAATTACCTTGATTTAGCCATTCCACAATGTATACATATTTCAAGACATCATTTTGTGCATGATAAATGTATATAATTTTTATATATTATGACTCCCAGATTCCTCCTCAGAGTCACTTTCAGAAATTCCAAGTCCACTAGTCTACATTAGGGCTTATGAATCTACATTTTAAATAAGCTCCCCAAGTTGTTAGAGAACCACACTTTGAGAAAACTGCACCTATACATTTTCTAGGTATCAAGTATATACATACTGTCCATGGGACCATTGGGAAATAAACACTTTTCCTCTGAATACCTGGGGTTTCCTGTCCAGCTTACACTGGTGACTTAGTGGGGCAAACAGGGGAGTTCAGAGACTCAGTGAACCTGGCACAGTGGGCAAAACTACAAGATAGGATGTCTATCCATGAAGAGAGACAGCTGGAGTAGGATGCCACGGAATTGGTGATATCATATGTCTCAAAAGATCCCAGACTTACAACTGCATGTGAGTCTACAACTATGTCACAATCAGTAAAAAGTTTCAAAAGAAAATACCTAACAGAGATCATCCAGCCACTGGCATGGGCAGGTGCTATGTATGTGCATGGAGAAGAGGTACTAGGGTGTTTCCCAGGGATCTAGTGTTAGTGTCAACTCCTGGGCCCAGTCCTTTGCATTCATTTGGAGGAAGGGGGTGAAGTAGTTAGCTGTCGGTATGTGGATGGTGCTGGGAAGTGTGAGAGTACCGTAGGTATGAACACTGCAGTTGCTATGAAAAAGGATAGTAAAGTGGTGTGAGCAAACACTCGTCCAAAGGACACAGACTGATCATCTTGTCAATCCACTCTTCATAGCACATCTATGGGACTGGCTGTCAATCTCTGGATGAGTGGCAAACAATGACTACTAGTTATGAACATGATATATTTTGAAAACCTCCCTTGGAAAAATAGCACAAACTGGGGACTCAGAGCCCAGATGGTGTGACTGTCCATGGAGGCAGAACCAAAAGATCCCACTATTCTAAGAGGATGGCAGCAGCTAGAGTGGATCGGGAGAATATTACCAGCAGTAGAGATGGGAGGACAAGCCATTTTAGTGTCAGAGTCCACCACCAGCAGTAGAGACTTGCTTTGAAAGGAGAGTCAATTGGATACTAAATGCAGTGTGAAGGTTTCTAAAGACAATCCTCAATCAAAATCAGGGGGTAAAGCAGTCCCTTGAATCACCTAGGCCTGTCCTTTACCTGGACACAAGTGGTACAGTAGGGAGAATTCTGAATAGTGTCACCCAAAGCTTTGCATAGGCCTTAGGCCAGCAGGCATTGCACACCTTTCTCTGCTATTCCTGTTTACTGAGACTGTGATCCCCACTGTGCACCCCAGTAAGTCACCAAGGTAAACTGCTTGCCTTGATAGTCTCTTTCAGCACTCTGCACTCTACACAGTCTTGAATGTCAGTTAGGTGCTGTTATGTGGGAATCTACCTGCTTCCCTAATAGATATAGCCAGGACACACAGTTCTCTGGTTTATGACACTCCTATAGTAGAGCTGCCTCTACAGCTCCTTGAAATTCTGGATCAGGGATTGGACATCTGACAGGTAGTTTTGACTGCTTGGTATGAGAGAGTTCAATCCAACAAAAGGAAGACATGTTCCCTTGTGTGTAATGAATCTGCAGGTCACTTATTCAAACTGTAGTAGTCTGAACTCAGATGCTGGATGTCAGGTACCCTCAGGATTGTCTTCCTGGCTTGACTGCAGCCACTCCTACACAGGGTGATTTCCTGGGCTGGAGCCAGTTTGCAGGACTATGAGACTATATGAACTACAAAGCCTAGTTAGGCCACAGGTCGGCGGCAGAGTAAGCCCCACAGCAATGCATTAAGCCTTCATGAAATGAGTGTTGAATGAATGAGGTAGTGATTCAGTGTATATTTGATCCACTGCAACAAGTGGGAAGGGGGCAGAGGGAGCTACTTCCTAAAATAACCCTTCTTCAGACTCTTAAAGAACTGATCCTTGTTTGAATTAAAATCTATCTTCATTTAACTTCCAGTCCTTTGCCCTACAGCTAACTCGTAGCGCCACATCAGTTCTACCCATTCTTTCACATGAAGACAGATGTCATGTTCTGAGTCATCTTTCTTCACCTCCTTCCACCAGTCCTTATCTGGTGGCTCACATTTGAGTGAGCTCCAATATGTCTTTGTATAATCTCTCGCTTTTTTTTCTTTTCTTTTCTTTTTTTTTTTGAGACGGAGTTTCGCTCTTGTTGCCCAGGCTGGAGGACAATGGCGCTATCTCGGCTCACCGCAACCTCCCCTCCCGGGTTCAAGCGATTCTCCTGCCTCAGCCTCCCTAGTAGCTGGGATTACAGGGATGCGCCACCAGGCCCGGCTAATTTTGTATTTTCATTTGGTCAGGCTGGTCTCGAACTTCCAACCTCAGGTGATCCGCCCGCCTCGGCCTCCCCAAGTGCTGGGATTACAGGCGTGAGCCACTGCACCCGGCCTGTAAAATCTCTTAAAAGTGTGGTACACGGAGTGCAGTACTCCACCTGTGGCCTAACTGACATGCAGTACAATATTATCACTAAATTGCTACAAACGGTGTGCTTTTCGTTGTCACAGAAATGTATTTGGTTAGTTATATTTGTTAATGTCTCATCTGACTTTCCAGTCTTCCCTCACTTTGTGCAGTCATATTTGCCGAGTCAAGTAAGTTATAACATTTAGGACACAGTGCCTGACTTACTATAATTACCATTATTATCTTATTAGCTATGATCATTATAAAACAGAATTACCACCTAGCTCTCGGGCCCTACCTCCTTCAGCCTCAGAAATGTTGACGCTACCTTGCCTTGCTGCTTTTAGCATCGCCCCTAATAAGCCCCGCCCCTGGGGCCTCCGCGGCTGGAGCCTAGCTTCCGCCCCACCCACGCCGAGCCCGAGGCGGGGCTCTGGATGTAGCCGCTGATTGGCTGGCTGGGGCGCAGCTTGATGGCGTCGGGCTGGAGAACCGCAGTCCCGGCTGCGGCAGCTGGGAGAAGGCATCCTGTGTGAGGCTCCGGTGTCCCCAGCGTGCCGGGGCCTCGGGGAGTGGGAAGTGGAGGCAGGAGCCCTCCTTACACGCCATGAGTTTCCTGATCGACTCCAGCATCATGATTACCTCGCAGGTGAGTCACTGCCTCTCGCCCCGACACCCGTCGGCCTCCCTTTGCCGAATAGCCCTCTCGGGTCCTCCGCGGTGCGGGCTGGTCCGGGGTCTCGCTCCTCTCTCACGCGGCCTGGCCACTCTCTCTCAGACCCAGAGCGCGAAGAGGGTGTGCGATTTGCTGCGTCCGGTTCCCTCAGCCCCGGCCGTCAGGAGGCTGGCCTGCGGCCGTCCGCGGCCCCACCCGGCATCCATCCCTGGAATTTCAGTCCACTTTTGGAAGGGGTCCGCCGGCTTCCACGCTAAGAGCCGGCGCCGCCAGCTAAGGCGACGGTCCTCGGAGCTCCCCGAAGCTTCTGTCTGGGCTGCGCCGCTGACCCTGAACTGGGGAAGCCTGTGTGGTTGCGGGCGCGGGGTGTGCGACCCGCCAATCAGGGCTGCATACTGAGGACAGGTCGGTGCAGGCTTTGCTGTTAGATGTCAAGTCCTGCATCCAGGTGTGGAGAAATTTGCTGCTTCAAAGTATTAATATAAGGTTATACCTATGCTTTAAAGTTAAGATTTCGTTTTTGCACTGACACCTCATCTTTTATCCTCTGCTTACTTACCCACCCTTTTCGGATGTTTTTCTGACCCTCATTTCTTCTCCATTGGCCACTTTCATTTGTTTGTACAGTCAACATTTATCGACCATTATATAAAGCTCTGAGCGTACAAACATGTAAGACACTGTCTCTGCTCGGTAGAAGCTTTGTCTAGTGAACCTCTTGCTTTTACCATGTAATCCATTGTTAATTATTGTTTCTTCCTAGCATTTATCATAGCACTGGCATCATTTATGTATGTGTTTATGATTTTGTTTTTTGAAATCCTGCCTTGTTCATAGCTGTATCCCCACTTCCAAGTGCAGGCATTCAATAAATAATTGTTGGCCAACTGTTAATATTTGTGAAGCTCAGACTACCTATTGACCTTTTTCCCCTCGGCTTTCCAATAATTTAAAGATGGTATTTTTTTGTGGTTGTTTTTACTTGTTCTTTCTCTCAAATGGCAAATAACAGAAACAGTTACCTTTTGGGGCTTAAAGTGAACTAAATTTTTGTTCTTTGATTCAGTTTTTGTATTGCTTCATCTTAATACTCGTCTCCGTAGAGCGGAGCATTGTCCTTTTCTCTTCAAAAACTTTTACGATATTTAAGAAATTACGAAAGAAGGAAAAGCCATCCATAATTCTATCACCCTAATGCAATAGTTTTTTTTTTCATTTTTTAAATTTACCACCTTTTCTATAGTTTTCATAATTATTGTTTTTATTGGCTGCATAGTAGTCAAATGTATTAATGTAAAAAAACCTGGGCATGTAACTCTTATGCTTAAAACCTTTCTAAGACTACCCACTGCCCTTGGTGACAACTCAGGGTTATTTTTAGCCCTATTACCAATTTAAGAAAAATAACAATATTTAATTAGCTTTTTTTTTTTCACTTAGAATAAAGATAAGAATGTCAGTAGAAAATTGGCTTTGCATCGCAGCCTTTAAGATTTTTAGCATGGATATAATTGATAACATTGAACCAAGGAAGTGGCTTTCTAATTTTGTATGCCTTATAATCATAGACTTTCACTTCACACATGGATCCACATGCAATAATTAATTGTTAAACCTGCTCTTTACAAATGTGGAAGAAAGACCCAAAGACTCCTTTGCATGCAATGTTCTCTCTTCAAATATTTATGTGGCTACTTTATCATCATTTCGGTATTAGTAAAAATGTCACTTTAGGAAGGTTTTACCTGACACCCTGCCCACAGCCAAAGTAGCTTTCCATTTCGGCTGCCTTCTTCCTCATTTCCATGTTTTATTTTCTTCTTGGCATTTATTACTTTAGTTCATTTGCATGTTCATATGTTTGTTATCTGTCCATGAAGTCCAAGATACTGTCGTTCTTGTTCTCTCCTGTATTCACCAGCATCTAGATCAGTTGCGGGCACATAGTAGAATTGTAGTGAATTTTTGTTTAATAAAAAGCACCTCTCTAGAGAGGTGTGGTTACCTTGGAAATACCACCATTGCCCCCTGCGCCCCTTCCCCCTCATTTTTTCTGTTTTGTATTAACTGAAAGGTTTATTTGAAATGAAATCTGAAATCAGAGGTCACGTATTGAATCTTGCTCACCACGGCACAGGATGAAGTTCAAACTCCTTTACATGACTTTTCAGGTCCATTATTGATGGGACCCTCGCTCTTACCAGGTCCCTTATTGATGGGACCCTGGCTCTTCTCTCTTCCGCTGTGGCTTTCACCATTTTATTCTTTAGGCTTTCTGAACTTCTTTTAGTTCCCTAACCTGGCCATGCTATGGTGCCTCCAGATTTCCACACAGTGTGTTTTCTCTTTCTGGGCCTTTTCCTCATATCCCTCCCCTTTCAGCCTTCAGAACTCAACTTGAACGTCCAAGAAGCTTCCCCTAGACTGGACTAGATGTCCCTATACCTACTGCCATAGTACCCTTCACCTACTTCCCCTGTAACAACACTACCACATTGTTTTGTAATTACTTGTTTATCTCCTCCGTAGATTATAAACTCCTTGAGAGTAGCATTCACGCTCTCTTGTTTGCCATTCTATCACTTGGACCTGGCACATATTAGGCACAATAAATATTTGTTAAATGATTAGAAGGGTGAATAAATGATCCAAGAAAGATGTCTTTTATAGTTAATTCTTTAATAACTATCCTGCTGATGGCCATCTTTTTTTTTTTAACAGTAGCTAATTTTCAACCCAGAAGTCACTTTTATAAAAGCAACTGTTATCTAACTCGTGTTTTGAGCCCTCTATACCGTCATAAGACTTAGCAGTTCCAGAGTACACTCTTAAGTCCTAAGGTCAAGACTCTACTGTGTACAATTCTGAAAGTATTGTCTCGTTTTTAATAAGAAGCTATGCGCCTTCCATTTTATTTGCAAAGCTATTTGAAATTGCATTTTGCTTTTGCATTCTTTTTGGATCCTCTATAATCTTGCCAGAATTTGTATTTATCTTGGATGTAATGAATTCTCCAGCTACTTTTGTGTATGTGTGTAGTTTAAAAGTCTTTTTTTTTTTCAACTTTTATTTTATTTTAGATTTGGTACTTGTGCTGGGTATATTGTGAGAGCTGAGGTTTGGGGTACAAATGATCCGGTCACCCAGGTACTGAGCATAGTACTCAATAATTAGTTTTTCAACCCTTCCCCCTTCTCCCCTCCCCTGCCCACGGGTAGTCTCCAGTTTCTGTTTTCGCCATCTTTATGTTGGTGAGTACCCAATATTTAGCTCCCACTTAGAAATGAGAACATGTGGTATTTGGTTTTCTGTTCTTGCGTTAATTTGCTTAGGATGATGGCCTCTAGCTGCATCTATGTTGCTGAAAAGGACATAATTTTGTTCTGAAAGTCTTTTTAAGCTTTCTTTGTCAATGTGAAAGGAGGCCACAATGAAATATTAAAGGTATATATCTGTTTCTCTTTTCTTCCATTCCCCTCCCCACCATATAAACTTAAATTTTTTGCTTGTTTTCCATGTCTAAAGTTCCATTTCACAGCACTCTTGGTGATTTTTTTTTTTTAAATCGTCCATTTCCACTATACATACCATTCTCAGTCCTAACTGCCCAACTTCTCTGTCTTCAGTCGTGGCTTCATAAGTCATATAAATATGGTCTCTAAACTCTGAATTTACATCTGTCTCCACTGGTAACTATTTATAATAGCCAAAGGATATCCTGGACATTTTCTCCTAATCTATTTGACCCTTTCCTTTTCTGCTTGATCTAGATGCTTGGATCCAACTTACTTTCTTATACCCTCTTATTCGTTTACCTTCCTATATATAAGTCTACACTTGGATCACTGCTATAGTTTGTTTACTACTAATACAGAGGCCTGAAGGCTACTGTAGAAAATCACACAGCCGTGTAGTTTGCCAACGCCATGAGTTTAACCCTCAGCTCACTGAATTATTCCTTTTCTTGACCTTAATCAGCTACTTGTTCCATTCCCCTCAAAGTTTCTCTGAATCTTTGTCACTCTCCTCAAAGCTCCCTTTTCTATACTCACCTCTCTTACTCTTAGCAGATAACCTTGCCTCGTACTTACTCAACAAAAGTGAAGCCAGAAGGTATGATCTCCTACTATGAATACTTTCTGCATTTTAATCTAAAAAGTTATCTGTGTTCACAACCATTCTTTCCTCCTTTCCTTCCATTTCAGAAAATGGGGTTCCCCTACTCCAGTTTAAGGCCATTTTACTTGCCTTTGATCTTAGAGTAGCTTATTTTGAAGTGGTTAAGAGCACAGGTTTTCTAGACAGACAGACTCAATAAGAGCTGAAAAAATAATATTAAAAAAATAAAAACAAAAAAAGATTTTGGAGTCAAACAGGCTTGAGTTCAGTCTTGATTCTGACACTATAAGTTGATTAACTTCTGTAAACCTCATCTTTCTCTGTGAAAATAGGACAATCAAACCTATATTACTGGGTTTTTAATGATTTTTATAAGATTATAATGCTGAGTACTACTTAGAGAGCCTGGAATATAGTAAATGCTCAGTAAAAGTTATCTAATAATAATAATTAATTAATAGTATTATCGGTTCATCCTCTAGCATTCCATCATCCTTCTTATCTTTTTCTCCTTATTTCACTGCTTTCTTTTCCCTTGGCCAATAAACTTTCCCTTTATTCCACATTCTTCTCTAGCCTATTAGCTAACGTTTTCTTTTTTTCTCATTCCTGGCTCTCCCTAGAGTAATTTGCATTTACTATCCCCACTGCTTTGGCTCCCATTCATTCTGATCTGCTACAATCTGGTTCCTGCCTCTACCTCACAATTCAAACTGTTTTCCTTATCCTCTAGTGTTTTCTTCTTGGCACATTGCTCTCCTTACTCTAGATACTATTCCCGGGTGATCTCATGTACTTTGATGGTTTCAACTCATAGGTATATCTTAGACGTGTCTTCGCAATCTGTCTTTTATTCAGATGCTTGCTGCGTATCTTGACCCATCTTGCTGGCTGTCCCTCAGGCCCTTAGTGTATTCAAAAATGAGCTCATCATTTTCCCCATCTTCTGCCCCCTTTCCTAAACCTCTTCTTTCTCCAATATTCTTTATATAAATTGGGTAGTTTCACTATTCATCCTGTATTCCAAACTAGTCATCCTTGAATTCTCCCTGCTGATTTTACCTTCTAAGTAGTTCTCAAATCTGTTGTCTCCTCTTCTGTCACCAAATGTCTTAATTCAGGGCTTTATCATCTTTCATCTGAACTCCCATAACACATTTCTATAATGTTTCTCTTCCTACAATGTTGTTTCCTTCAAATGTGTCTTCCACACAGCCACCATACTGCTCTATATAATATAAAACAAATGAGACCATACCATTTCCCTGCTTAAATAACCCTCACCACCTACAGACTATAATCTAAGCTCCTTAGGGTGGCCTTCAAAGCTCTCAGTGATTGGACATCCACTCCTCCTGTCTAGCCTCATTTTTAACCTCTTCCTTCTTTGAATTTCATCTTCTAGCGGCACCAAGTGCAGTTCCTGGCATATACCATGTTATTCACTCTGTGCCTTTACTCATGCCCTTTGCTATCTGGAAAGCCCTGTCCTCCTATCCCTACCACCTATTTTTACGCTACCTAATTCGTTTTTTTGTTCATTTGTTTTGTTTTGAGACAGGGTTTCGCTCTGTCACCCAGGCTGAAATGCAGTGATGTGCTCACTGTAGCCTTCACCTGCCAGGCTCAGGTGGCCCTTCCACCTCAGCCTCCCCATAAGCTAGAACTACAGGCACGCACCACCACACCTAGCTAATTTTTGTATTTTTTGTAGAGATGGGGTTTCACCACATTGCCCAAGCTGTTCTCGAACTCCTGGGCTCAAGTGATCCACCCGCCTTTCCCTCCCAAAGTGCTGGGATTACAGGCATGAGCCACTGTGTCCAGCCTCCCTACTTGATTCTTATTCATCCTTTGAGAGGGTGGTTTTTAATATGTTAGGGGTGGTGGAAACCTTTGAGTGTGTGATGAATACCTTGAAACCACTCTAGAAAAATGCACATAATCCCAATATTTCCACACAATATCAGGTTTTAACCGCAAATTAAAACTTCCTTTAGCTCAGGCATTATCTTCTCCAGAAAATCTGGCCTAACCCCCTCTTTCATATTGTTTTACAATATCATGTATGTATTTCTATCATTGCATATCCATATTATGTTATTTATGTATTGTCTTCACTATATTGTGATCTCCTAGAGGATAGTAACCATCCTACTCATCTTTGTATCCTCTGCACCTAGCATAGCACATAGTAGTTATTACAGAAAATTTAAGATTGAATGCTGAAGAATAAACCATCTTTTATGTAGACGACTTAGCCATTCAGCAGGCACTTATGGAGAGCCTGCTATGTACCAGGCTTTGTGCTGGATGCCAAGGATACAAAAATTACAAGACAAACATGGTTTTTGTCCTCATAGAGCTTATAATCTAATGTCAAAAAATATTTAAATCAGGCATTACAAAACTGTATGGTAAGCACTTTGATGAGGGAAGTACAATATAAAATAGGATTATATAAAAAGAGCAATTTATCTGCATTTGGGAGGGCAGAGAGGGCCTTCCAGAGGGAGTAAATAGCGTAACTCGAGAGGGCTGGAGAGAAGTTCCTGTCAGAGGACATCTACAGAGATCTCGATGTGAAAGAATATGGATCTAAAGAACCAAAGGAAGTTCCAGGGGGCTGAACACGTGAGTTTGCTAGGCAGCAGGGGCATAAGAAGCTAAAGTAGTCTGTGCTAAACTACTGAGTTTACACTTGCTCAGTAAAGTAGTCCCTAGAAAGACATAAAATCATTTTATTCATAAAGGTCCTAGCCAGTTTAAGAAGAAAAGAGTAGTTGTGTCAGTGTGTGTCTATGTATAGAAAATTCTGTTTACTACAGACCAGCTTTGTCAGCTGTCATGTGGCTACGGTCTCTGCCAGTTTGAAACAAAACTGACGAAAGAGGGATCCTGCAATCTCTCGGCTTTACACTGAGATGAAAACCACTTTATGTAGATTAGGCAGGATGGTGGAGAAGCTAAGAAAACTCTCTGAAGGAAACAGATATAAAAAATATTAGTCTTTCTACTACTCCTCTAATTTTGGTCTCAACTCCTCTCCCCTGAAGTTTTTGTTTTTAAAATTAATTTATTTTTATTTATTTTTTGAGACAGGGTCTCACTCTGTTGCCCAGGCTGGAGCGCAGTGGTGCAATCATGGCTCACTGCAGCCTCAACTTCCTAGGCTCAGGTGATCTTCCCACCTCAGCCTCCCAGGTAGCTGGGACTACAGGCACGCCCCACCACCCCCAGCTAATTTTTATGTGTGTGTATGTTTTGTAGAGATGGGTTTTTGCCATGTTGGCCAGGCTGGTATTTTTTTAAAATACTTGCAGTCAGGAATCATCCATAAGAAGCAAGTCTCACTCTGACTACTTTTTTTTTGAGACTGAGTCTCACTCTTATCACCCAGGCTGGAATGCAGTGGCGCAATATTGGCTCTCTGCAACCTCCGCCTCCCAGATTCAAGGGATTCTCATGCCTCAGCCTCCGGAGTAGCTGGGATTACAGGTGCCCATACCCAGCTAATTTTTGTATTTTCAGTAGAGAGGGGGCTTCGCCATGGTGGCCAGACTGGTCTCGAACTCCTGGCCTCAGGTGTTCGAACTCCTGCCCACCTTGTCCTCCCAAAGTGCTGGGATTAAAAGTGTGAGCCACCACGCTTGGCCACTGACTCCTTTTCTATTTGCGAACTTCTCTGGCTCATATAATGATTATCGTAAGATTATGGGAAAATATATACTTCCATTTTTGTCTTACTTAAAGCACACTCTGTAACATGGATAACTTCAAAAATCCAAGAGCATTTAAACATTTATTTCCAATGTCATGAGCTTTAATAAGTAGGTCTTATAAGAGTGGATCTTGTCTTTAATCCCTGAAACAAGTTAACCGTCTGGTTAGCAGACCTTTTATCATAAAAGAGTTTCTATAAAACATTTCTGAAAAGAAAATATATATTGACATTCTATTTTCTTTCTCCCCCAGATACTGTTTTTTTTGGATTTGGGTGGCTTTTCTTTATGCGCCAGTTGTTTAAGGACTATGAGGTGAGAATAAATCATTTTGTCATACTTACACTATATGAATTTAGATTGTTTTAAAATGGGACAAGAAAAATGCCTCCATTAAAGAAACATTATGTTCATTTCCAAGATAGGAAGCTTTTACCAAATAAGTACTATATAACTATTAGATTGGAGAATATAATTAGGCTTAATTGATTTAAAAGGGGGGAAAAAGGCGAGTCAAATATAGCCCAGAAGTTAGGAGCAAGGAATGTCATGCCTTAGTCATATCAGGATATGCACCAATAGCAAATAGTTATTCTGTAGGAGATAATTTAATTCATAATGTCTCACAAATGTTCCCTTTCATTTGTCTATCTGGCCCTGAATTGCGAGTCTTATATTTTAAGTTAAAACCAAAATCCCAAGGCTGGTGTTGTTTTTATCTTAAGCTTTGGATTCAGAAGATCACCACCCTAGACTCGACATTTCCTAATTAGTTCTCCTAATTAGTAATAAGATCAGTGGTTTTAGTCTACATTTGGGTCATTTCTAGGATGTTCTCCATTAAACTTTCCCAGGGAGTTTATTGTCTGAAAGAGCCTGGGATTCTGGAGATTTTCTTCTGCCCAATACTTTAAGGCCTCCCAGGGGAGGTTCCAGAACTGATCCAGGATCTGCAGAGTGTTGAAGAACCCCTTTAAACATTAACCATTATATACAAATCTGTCAGTTTTTTGTCAGTGTGCGTCAGGAATTCTAAGTGCTACCTATGACCGTGTCACTTCATCTTCTTGTCCTCAAAATTCTTCTTCCACAAGAGGATGCTGGTAATAGTGACTCAGGATTCAGAAGTGCCACCTACTTTGATCTTTTTCTTCAGCTCCAGGCAAGTTGTTGTTGTGGCCCTACTTCCAGTGACTTGAGAATTTCCTCAAAATAAGTTTCTGACTTGTAACCAGAAGGAGGTTATCAGTTCAGTTTTTAAACAAGGAAATAACTTCAAGTCTCTATTTGGCTTTTAACAGGTAACGTCAGTATGTTGTACAGGTGATCTTCTCCGTGATATTTGCATTTTCTTGCATCATGTTTGAGCTCATCATCTTTGAAATCTTGGGAGTATTGAATTGCGGGTGAGTAAGAGTACTGAAAACTCCTCTTGACGAGTTCTGTGCTACATTCTTTACGGTGGAAAATCTACCTGGATCTCATAACTGAAAAAAAAAACAAAAAAACACTGTTAATAGTTTAGTCTCAGTAACTACAATGATCACAGCAGATATGGGTCACAGCCACCTAATAGCTGGTTTGACAAAGATTATGAGATGCCAGGAAAAAAAAGATCTGACCATTAACTCTGAAGAACTCTTTGGAGTGAGGCTGTGAAGCTGCAGTCTAGGCTTCACTCCTAGAAGCTTTATTTTCTCAGGACTGCTCACTGACTGAATCCCAGTAACAGCCCTTCACATTGTTCTACTGATTGAAAATCTCTACCTGAAAAGATTAGAATTCCTCAGAGCTACTTAATGATCTCTCTGAAGACTGAACTCCAGTTCTTACTTAACTTAGTTACTTTTACTGATTTTACAGTCATGGTCAAGTTTGGTTGAATTTAAAGTGTTTCTTAAAACACTTTTTTAAAGTAACTCTTCATTCCCCTCCAAATAATAGACCTGTTAGTTTATTAGACAGCCTATCCAAAATATTTCTTGCTTCTTAATCTGCAAGCTTGAGTATTTTTTTAGGCCAGCATTTATATGTAGCGTTCATCAACTATGCTACGCAGACTTTTGTTGTACTTTTTTTATCACCACCTGGAAAAACCTTTTAAAAGTAAAGTAGTCTTTCACTCTAAAGTTAGGACCCAGTGCCAAGGTGAGTTCATTATAGACCCCTGGTACTTGAGACTTGTAGAGAGACTGTACTCTCAAATCCTTTGATAATCAGAGTTGAAAACAAAATTTAAAAAGAAAAACTTACTGTACAAATGGTTAATCACAAAACATTGAAAGGTTAAAAAAAGAGAGAGGGACCAGACACAGTGGCTCACGCCTATAATCCCAGCACTTTGGGAGGCTGAGGCAGGAGGATCACTTAAGTGCAGGGATTCAAGACCAGCCTGGGCAACGAAGTGAGAACCTGTTTCTACAAAAAAATAAGAAAAATTAGCAGAGTGTGGTAGTACACGCCTGTAGTCCCAGCTACCCTAGAGCCTGAAGCAGGAGGATCCCTTGAGCCCAGGAGTTTGAGGATGTGCAGTGAGCTGTGATCATTGGACAAGACAGTGAGACCCCATCTCTTAAAAAAAGAGAGAGAGGGAGAATCAGAGTTGGTAATAATGGTCTCTTGATAGAACAATGAATAACATGTGTTATGGTAAAATAGAAGTATGTTCTGATTCTCCTGCTTTTAAACTTTAATAATCCAAACCTTTTTTTGGATGAGCTAGATATAGATCCTTTGACTATAGAGAATAGACAAGTATTATTTTACATAATGGTTATTACATTTTATGATCACAACCTGCATCTTTCACTGCTATTTAAGCAGAGGTTGGCAGACTTTCTTCTGTAAAGGGCCAGATAGTAAATATTTTAGGCTTCTGTGGACCAGAAGGTTTCTATCACAAGTACTCAGCTCTGCTGTTGTAGAGCAAAAGCAGTCATAGGCAATATATAAACAAACGAGCATGGCCATGCTCCAGTAAACTTAATTTGTAAAAGCAGGTGGCTGCCAGGCTATAGTTTGCCAACTACTCATCTAAATATTGATACAGAGGATTCAGATATTCCAAAGCTATAGTTACTGTTTTTGGTAGGTAGATGATGTCCCCCAACTTTTAACTTATAGTTAATAACCCATATAGTAAGAAACATCAGTTATACTTTGGTATATATTTCTTAAATTTCTTAATTAATTAAAGAGGATAAGAAGTAGCATTGCTAAAATCTGGTTTTTCTTTGTGTGCTATATAGAGGATTGGGTTTGTTCAGTCTGAGACATGTCTTCAGTTATACCTGTTTTTTCATGCTAATGTTTCACCCAGTTATGGAACACAAATGTGAACCTTGATGATGTATAACTGTCCATTGGACTGGACTCAGAATCGTTTTGAAAAGAGAATCTTGCCCAGAATATTCCTTTGACTCACCTTTTGTATGACTTCCTATTCAACTGTGTAATCTTGTTGGGATCCTTAATTTTTCCAAGAGAATATCACTTTACTCTCAGCTCAAAAGACTAGTTAAAACATGTGGTTCACTTTTAATAGGCAGTCCCTACTGCCAAGTAAAGTAATACTTGTTATTTCAAACCCACTGCCTCCCAAAATCTTTCAGAAGCTTAGCTGAAATACTATGTAGTATTGCCTGCAGGATGTCCAGCTTGTTTCCTTCTCTAAATGCTCTAAAGTAGGTTAACCTAGAGGAGCGAAAAGTTGTCAATATATCTAGTCTGAATGGTATTCATTCCCTGTAGGGTAGCTTTTACTGAATGGCTCTTTGTTTCGTGATGCCTGCCATCTGTACTAAGGAAGGAACAGTAAGAAACAGCCCTCTGAAACTGATATTTCTCTTGAAAGGATGTTGCTGATGACACTGTTAATTGCCTTTGCATTTTCTTCTTTATGAAGCTTGAACTGGGTGGAGCCCACCGCAGCTCAACGAGGTGTGCCTGCCTCTGTAGACTCCACCTTCTGGGGACAGGGCATAGCTGAACAAAAGGCAGCAGAAACTTCTGCAGACTTAAACGTCCCTGTCTGACAGCTTTGAAGAGAGCAGTGGTTCTCCCAGCACAGAGTTTGAGATCTGAGAATGGACAGACTGCCTCATCAAGTTGGTCCGTGACCCCCGATTAGGCTAACTGGGAGACGCCTCCCAGTAGGGGCCGACTAACACCTCATACAGCCGGGTGCCCCTCTGAGATGAAGCTTCCAGAGAAAGGATCAGGCAGCAACATTTGCTGTTCTGCAATATTTGCTGTTCTGCACCGGGCATATTATTCAACAGTTACCTCTCCTTCCCCTCCAGAAGCATGTAAGAAGTTTTCTCCAGTTGTCACCCTAAGTCTTCTGGAGACAAAACTCATGAAGGTATGGGAGGCTCCCACTAGTTAGGCCCCCAGGAGTTTTTACCTCTTAGGCTAGGTTGCTGTCAGCTCCAGCAATTAGCCAGTTCCCTTTGAAGTATATCTACCCAATGCTGGCTCCAGTAGCGGTTGCTGATCCAGGTAAGTTGTGATTATCTGTATTTGCCCATGGCTCCAGGTTTCATAGGGTTGGCATGTCTTAGGACCTCCATCTTCTGTTGCATATAAGTAGAGTTATTGATGTTCGATTTGTTCAGCTTTTTTCTGGTGGGAGTGGGAGTGATGGCTTTTAAGCGCTTTACAAGTCTGGTTGTAATTTCTGATTTTTTCTTCAAGCCATCAATAAATGTCATATAAATTCTCCATTGTACTGGTAGTTGTTCTCTGGACGCTCCCCACATGAGGTCCTGCATCCCTCTGCTCACCCTACTTCTGACTGGTCACAAGGCCAACTGCGTAGCTGCCATCCTGGGGCTTCCCTTGCCTCCTCTATCATTCTGGATCTCCAGTTTCTCAGATATCAGGTTTTCCTAGTGGTTTTCTCTTTCATTTTAATGTAAGTACTTGTGTCTAGCATGCATCACACGTTTGCAAGTTTCATGGTGGAAAAAAATTTATCCTAACAGTAGTGTGCTCAGATTGTTTTTTCTAGTTTTAATGTTATGAAGTATTTCAGTGACATTCTGAGACCTAACCTTTTCTGTGGAGTTTTCCCCCCACCCCTCTAGAAGCTCTCAGGATCTTTTGCTTATGCCTAGAGTTCTGGCATTCCAGGATGATGTACCGCAGTGTGCTTCATTTTTTGCTTCCATGGGTTAAGCATTTCATCAAGCCATTCATTAGGACACTGTATGTCTTTAAGGCCCAGGATATTTTCTCATAATGATTATTGGATATTTTCTTCCCCTTTGTTTTCTCTGCAGGTGAGAGAAATTGTTTCAATTAGTAGGGATTTATTTTGCCCTTTTCATAGCAAACTGTTATTTGTGTGTGTGTGTGTGTGTGTAAGAGAGAAATACTTACTTGATGTCATGTGGAAATTATTGCCAGGTACCAAATTACAAAACAAACACACAGTTACATCCTGAACCCTGAAAAGATGTCAAAAGAAAGATCCTAAGAGAAGCTCATTCATACCCTCACCAAGTCTCTATACTTTTCTAATGGCTAGTGCCAGAAATGCTAGCAATCCTAAAACTGCTAAAAGAAAGAGAATTGTCATATTAGGTTTTGGATAACAGGTTTCGGGTTCTTCTCATGCTCTTGAGTCTTTGGGACTTGCTGGAATCAGTATACTTCTGCAGGCAGGGGTAAGTGAGATGCATTCCTGTCTTTCAGGAGATGTGGAAGAAGTCTCAGGAGTTTTCAAGGCCACATCCATCAATGCACATTGTGCTTATGGAATCTGTGATGTCACTGCCTCCCCCGATGAAAATCAGCCCTAAATCTGTTTGCCTTTAGGGATTAACACCAGCAGAGGAGCAGTAAAACAACGTGGGATTCTTCTGGCTTCTGGAGCCTCTGCATATGTCAAGACAAAATTGCTTCACCAGTGAATCAGGTCACCCAGCATCTCTAACTATTAAAATTCAGCTTGGTTGGACATAACCTTGGGTTTTATTGATTTGTTGGAGTTTGAAATACTTATTCTAGATACTAATCAGGTTTTCTCATGTTACATGTACTTTCTCCAATTTCGTGCTTTCTCTTAATCTGATGCCCAGTTTTATGTGTGCACAGACTCATTTTTCATATTCATGTAGTCAAAGCCTCAAAAAGTCTCACCCCAATTTCTTCATGAAAACTTCATCAAAGGTTTAATTCAATCCTGTAAGCCTATAATCAAATCCAATCCTTTCCAGAAAAGAAGTTCTTATGTAAGCAAATTCACATATTTCTGTCTTGGTAGAAACCATAAAGAGTCATTGATAATCATTTGTTCAACTGAATACAAAAGATTAATGTCTGGGTACAGACAATCAGTTTCTTATGAAAATGATTTAAGGTTATTTGGCTTCATTGAAAATGGAAAAACATCTTCTTAGGCTTCCCAGAGGAACTTTCACATTTATGGTAGTCTATCAACATTGTATCAGGAATGCTGCTGTACTCCCAGAAGTGGCTGGTGATCACTACAGATCACAAAAGTTGTTTCCAAGCTCAGATTTAGTACAATTTTCTATCTCAATATTATCTTTTATTTATTTGTAATATTTAAAACATTTAAATCCATGTCTGTCATACTTTCTGTGTATTAATTATTTTTAGTAAAATATGATTTTGTTCTTGTTTAAATGTCACCATTATTTTAGATACCAGGGGCACATGTGTAGGATTGTTACATGGGTATATTGGACCCAGGTAGTAGTGGGCATAGTACCCAATAGCTAGTTTTTCAACCCACTCCCTCTTCCTTCCTCTCCCCCTCCTGATAGTCCACAGTGTCTACTGTTCCTCTGTTTATGTCTGTGTGAGCTTACTATTTAGCTGCCACTTCTAAGTGAGAACATTCTGTATTTTGTTTTCTGTTCCTGCGTTAGTTTCCTCCGGATTATAGCCTCCTGCTCTATCCACGTTGTTGCAAAGGATGTGATTTCATTCTTTTTTATGGGTGTGTAGCATTCCATGTTGTGTATATACCACATTTTCTTTCTTTAATCCACCGTTGTTGGGCACCTAGATTGATTCCATGCTTTGCTATTGTCAATAGCCTGGAGATGAACATACTAGTGCTCGTGTCTTTTTGTTATCATGATCTATACTCCTTTGGGTATATACCCAGTAATGAGATTACTGGTTGAATAGCAGCTCTGTTGTAAGTTCTATGAGAAAACTCCAAACTGCTTTCCACAGTGACTGCACTAATTTACATTCACTGCAAAGGTGTATAAGCCTTTTCTCCACAGCCTCATCGGCATCTGTTTCTGACTTTTTAATAATGGCCATTCTGACTGGTGTGAGATGGTATCTCATTGGAGTTTCTATCTGCATTTCTCTGATGATTAGTGATGATGAGCATTTTTTCCTATATTTGCTGGCTGCTTGTGTGTCTTCTTTTGTGAAGTGCCTGTTGATGTCTCTTTGCCCACTTTTTAGTGGGATTATTTGGGGTTTGTCTTCTTGTTGCTTTTTCAAAGTTTCTTATAGATTCTGGACATTAGACATCTGTCAGATGCACAGATTGTGAATATTTTCTCGATTCTGTATGTGGTCTGTTTACTCTGTTGATAATTTCTTTTGCTGTGCAGAACCTCTTTAGTTGAATTAGGTTCCAGTTGTCAATTTTTTATTTTGTTATAGCTGCTTTTGGGGGTTCTTTGCCAAGGGTGATGTTAAGAATGGCCATAAATTCTTTGCCAAGGGTGATGTTAAGAATGGTATTTCCTAGGTTTTCTTCTAGGATTTTTCTACTTTGAGGTTTCCGTATGTAGTGTTTCATTGCAGATGACAACCATCCGGAGACTAATCATTACAAGCCAAGAAAGGGAATTTATTGTTTGCCAGAAAAAACATCCAACACAAAAAAATTAGCAAAAGAGATTCCTGAGTGTCCCTTTCTGTAAAGCATGTGGCATTGTTCTCTGCAGAGTTCAGCAAACGTTTTTCCATAAAGGGCTAGAGAGATATTAAATATTGTAGGTTTCTAAGCCAAGAGGCAGAAACCATGGTATTATGTAGGTGCACATGTAACCAAGGAGAAAACAAATTTCTATACCATTTTCGTTAATGAGATCCTAAGTTAACAATAGTAACTGAGTAGAACCTCTCAGGTGTTAAATGTTCTTTGCATTGAGAGCCTAGATCTGCTCACGTAGGCTCCCTGGTGCAGCCCTCCCTTCCCTCCCCACATGCCATTTCCTCCCTGCGTCCTTCAGATGAAGAGTTCCATACAAAAGACCTACTCCCCTGAGAAGCAGTGAAGTGGTCCTGGGGCCCACCAAGGCCACACAAATCAAGGAGTGGGTGACCTCACCCAGCTGATTTTGAGATCACCTTTGTAAAATGACATCTTGCTGGGAGATGGTCATCAGACATAAGGCCATGGATGTGGCTGTCGGAGGAGGTGAGAGGAGAGATGCCCAGGGGGAGAAGTGGCCAAGCACCGACACCTCTGCATCCAGCCTCACAAAAGACTCAAGGGGATGCAGAAATGGAGATGGGGGAATGGAAACCTCTTTCAAGCAAGGCTTTGAGGCCTGGAACTGATCTCTCTTCTTCCTCCTGCAACCTACCACACCTGCAGTTTTCTCACCTCAGTTGATGGAAACTCCGTCCTTACATGCACTCAATCCAGAAATCTTAGAATTTTCTTTGAGTGCTGATCTGTCTCTCACACCATATAGCTGATTAGCCAAGAACTTACGTTATCCCGAACAGTCAGGTGTGGACCTTAATCCATACCACCCTTTTCTCCCTAGTTTAGGAACCTTGGTAAGTCATTCTCCTGATAAAGACTATAGGATTTTCTTGAAATTGCATAATTTCAGTCCTTCCTAAATTCATGACTCATTTAAGAGCACTGTTTTGTTTGCTACCATTTTCCCCTATTTTTATTTCATACCTGTTTGATCTGCACTCTTTCCTATATGGCATGCAAACCAGCTCAGGTGTGCTTTCCTAATAATAGAATTAACAATAATAGCAGCCTTGGTAACAGCTTATTTCTGGCCGCACCACCAGGCAAATGTCACAGGATTTAATCGGTAGAGGATCTTAGGATCATCTGTATTGCTTGATGTTATAGACTGAAGTGTTTCCCTGTGAATTCATATGTTGAAAGCTTAACCTCCAAGTTGACTGTATTTTGAGGTAGGATTTTTAATGTGGTAATTAATGTTAATGAGGTCATACAAGTGGGGTCCTCATCTGGTAGGAATGGTGTCCATATAGGAAGAGGAAGGGCATCAAAGAATCTCTCTCCACGCAGCCACTGAGGAAAGACTATGGGAGGACATAGCACGAAAGTGGCTTTCTGCAAGCCAGGAAGAGAGGCCTCCCCAGAAACCAATCCTGCCAGCACATCTAAGCTCACAAAAGACTCAAGGAGAACTTCTGGCCCCCAGAACTCTGAGAGAATGTCTATTGTTAAGTCACCCAACCTTTGTTATCTTTCTGTGGCAGCCTGAGCTGACTAATACCCTTGGTAGGTGGGTGGTATTCACCTAACTGGGCTACATGATGTGAAGTTAAAGGACCTTTAGCAATAGGCACCATCTGATTTCATTGTATAGATATTGTGTCTTTTGCATTGATATTGCCTCTCTTAGTTGTATGTATGTTGATGCATGGGGCTAGGATTACAAGACCAGTCAAAACAGGAAGAAAGAAAAGGAAGGTGGGAAAAATATCAAGTTCCATAATTGCATCCTCTACCCACATCCTGTCCTTAGAATCTTTTCTGCTGGAGGCTGCACCTGTGTACCCTCAAATTCAGTCTGAGCACACAATCATGTATACAACCAAGGCAACTTTTCCAATTTTGCCTATCATCTGCTTGGAGAAAAAAATACTTCAATCACCAATTTGAATATTCATTGAGATAACTGTTCTGAGGTTGATAAAAAATGTGGCATCTCCCTGTATTGTTGCCTTCTCCTGGGCCAACAATGTTGTCTGTACTCTGCTGGTCCGCATTTGACCACAAACTGGAGTCCCAGCAAATTTTAGCCTCTTGGGAAGCTTATTTTAAGATAGTCCCTATCTCAAACTTGTTTTAAGACTAGTATGCTGATTGAGAAGAAGGAGTCTCGTTGTAAAAATTTAACTAGAGCTGGCGTGAACCTGGGAGGTGGAGCTTGCGGTGAGCCTAAATCGTGCCACTGTACTCCAGCCTGGGTGACAGAGTGAGACTCCGTCTCAAAAAAAAAAAAAAAAAAAAAAAATTTAACTAGAGCTGCGGGTGACAGTTGTGAGTTTCAGTACAGGTGTGGGTCCAGGTTTCCCTTGAGCACCAAATGAATATGCTCCTTCGCTGGGATCTTCAAGGTGCTCATTATTTCTATCTCATAGCCTCAAAAGAAGTGATCAGCTAACAGAATTTGTGTACTATCCTGAGGAGAAATTAGTGTAGAAATAGAGAAAATAAAGAATTTATAAAATAGATTCTACAGTTGTTGAAGACGTAGAAAGCTGCAAGAGACAGTTGTTCCACTCTAATGACAAGAGAAAGCTGTATGGTCTGCAAAATCTTATGTGTTTTGATGCCACCAGAGAGCTGAAGTTTGAAGGCCACTAGATTAACTGAAGTCCAAAGCATGAGAACCCCCACTAAAGAAGGACAAACACATGAACCAGTTTCCTCCCAGATAATGGAAGAAAAAGATGGCAGCCATAAATGTTGGTTGGAGAAAATCACTGAAGTTTTCATCATTTCTTAAAGGCCAAATGTGAACTATTGTGACAGCTTAGAATCTATGCGAGTCCCAGATACATAGCGTGTTTTTGCCCATTTGCCAAGTCTTTTCCTCCCACATTTCCTGAGTGCTGACAAGAAACATGTGGCAGGGAAAGAATTTCTTGAGCTTCCCTCAGTGGTGTAGGCATATAGGTCATGATCGGCCACCACCAGAGCACAGACACAAAACCTAGTTGCTTCTCTCACATGAAACAAAAGGCATCTGCCACTGATGTTGGAGGAAGGAACCCTTCCTACCCTTGGTCCCAGGTATAGGTCACCTGCTGAGTAGAGTTAGACACAAAAGCTACATATACTAGACAAGGAGAGTAGAGTTGCTCTTTCCCAAGACTTACCATCATTGAAAGGTAGAGTTCCACCACCCCAAGGGGATGTCACAGGCACACTAGGACTCAGGCACCCATGGCCTGAGGTTTGGTACACATTCAATGCAATCAGTAACTTCAGTTGGTTTTGACCAATCATTTGAATTGGTTGCAGACCCTTTCCTTTAATGAAGAAAAACTCTGATATGGGTACAAAGTTTCCATGTTCGGGACAGATTGGCCTTGTCCTTTAGGAAATTATATGAATTGGGATTTCTCTCAACCTAGTTGTGTTTACCATTATTAAAATTAAGCGACATTCACTTGGATTAAGTGGTGATGAAAAAAATGATGTGAGACTTTCTGGTGATTTTTGAACCCAAGCCTTGTATCACTGTTAGGCCTTCATGTGTGTACTTGAAAACAAAACATGTACAAATATTGCACTGGTTTGAAGATTTTAGTGGTGAAAGTGACCTAATCAGTAATCAGTAGAAACCAGTCTTGGAAATATGTGGTTATGCTCTTTTAAAATAGCTGAAAAGAGGGCCTGGTGTGGTGGCTCATGCCTGTAATCCCAGCATTTTGGGCGGCCAAGGCGGGCAGATCACCTGAGGCCAGAAGTTTGAGACCAGCCTGGCCAACACCCGCCAAACGCCATCTCTACTAAAAATACAAAAATTAGCTGGGGGTGGCAGTGTGCGCCAGTAATCCCAGCTACTCGGGAGGCTGAAGCATGAGAATCACTTGAACCTGGTAGGTGGGGGTAGAGGTTGCAGTGAGCCAAGATCCTGCTACTGCACTCCAACCTGGACAACAGAGGGAGACTTTGTCTCAAAATAAATAAATAAATAAATAAATAACATAGCTGAAAAAATTACTGTGTGTTTACTCTCACTTTGTCCTTGTTTTGTTGTATGGTGTTTAAAGAAAAGGAGATTATTTATCCCCATACTAAATTTCTAAAACTGTTCTTTGCATTTACTGTTTTGTTAAATGATGGAGAGAAATGTTAATTGTCTTACTTTGATAAATTTGGCATAGGCCCCATCATGTGTTTTATGCTTTTGGTCATGGTTCTGTGATTAGATGCTGGCAGTTAGGTACATGCAGGGAGTATCCTAACCAATTTAATGCAGTGGTTGGAAGTGCTGCAGGCAGTAACTACTGGACACCAAATCACAGTGTTTTCATTTGTGACATGTAAGAGAGAAATAGGACTTCCTGCAGTACCAACGTCATATTAACTAATCCTTGTGCTTTTAGCTTACAGGGCTTTGACTCCTGGGTCTGAAAAAAGGCACCTACTCCTGCTAAATCTTGAACATTGATGCCAATCAATGCCTTGTGTTCAGACCCTGGAGATGACAACCAAAATGAACTGCTTTCATGAGACACAAAAGCAGAAACTGAAACCATTCAATCCGTCTAGGCCCAACAATCCCACATGCACCTCTCTTCTGCCTCATGCCCCCCTCTTCATCTAGGCAGAAGAGGTGGGCACATGAGATTTGTAAGGTCGGAGTTTGAGGAATAAGTTTAGTTCAGAGATTTTCTCTTCTTTAGTTTTCCCTTTCTTTCCTTTCTTTTCTTTCCTTTTCTTTTCTTCTTTCTTTCTTTTTTTTGTTTTTTCTTTTTTTTGTGTTTTTGGTAGAGACAGGGTTTCACTACATAGCAAAGATGTAAAAGCCAGCCAGGCTCACAATAGCATCAAGAAATATAAACTACGTAGAAAAGATGTGAAAGCCAGCCAGGCTCGGCTTCAAATCCCAGCACTTTGGAAGGCTGTGGCAGGAGAGTTGCTTGAGCTCAGATGCTTGAAACTAGCCTAGGCAACATAGTGAGAACTCATGTCTACTGAAAATCAGAAAAATTATCCGGGTGTGGTGGTGTGAGCATGTGGTCCCAGGAACTCAGTGGATGAGGCCCTAGGATGTCATAGACCTGAGAATTCCATGCTGCGGTGAGCTGTGATCGTGCCAGTGTACTCCAGCCTGGGTGAAAGAGTGAGATCCTGTCTAGAAACAAAACCAAAAAAAATGTGAAAGCCTGTATATTGAAGACTACCAAGTATTGCTGAGAGCAGTTAAACACCTTTGGAATAGAGAGTGTTCCTTCTTGCATTTCAAGATTGCTTTTGTTTTGGGGGGACACTTGCTATTTTTTAGGAATATGAAGTTCTTAGCCATTCCTGTGAAAAAGACCGCGTTTTGATAGGATCGTATTGAATCTGTGGATTGCTTTGAGTTGTATTTTTATCTTAACCATGTTACAGCTTCCAACCCATGAACACAAGATGTCTTTCCATTTATTTAGGTCTTTCTTAATCTCCATGAGCAATGTTCTGTAGTTGTCTGTGTACAAGTACTGCACCTTCTTGAACAAATTTATTCCCAGGCATATTATTCTTACAGGTGCTATTATAAATGAAATCATTGTGTCAATTTTCTTCTCAGATTGTTCACTGCTAACACAACTGTTTATTTGCTGAAAGTTTGCTGAATTAGCTTCCCAACTCTAGTAGTGTGTATGTGTGTGTGTGTGTGTGTCTGGTGTTTGTGTGCATGTATGTGTGTTTGCATTTGTATTATTTGGGATTTTCTATATATGGGATCATGCCATCTGCAAATGGAGATAATTTTGTTTTCTTTTCAAAAATATTTTTTCTCATGTTTATTTTTGAAAGCTAATTTGGCCAGGTGTAGAATTGTAGGCAACAGTTTTTCTTTTTTTAAGTACTTTAAAACTATTGCAAACTTCTTGTTTGTAAAGTTTCCTATGAGAATTCTTATGCCATCCTTATATTTAGTCCTCAGTATGTAACATGTTGTTTCCCTCTTTATTCCTTTTAGGATTTCCTCCTTATCACTGGTTTTGATGGATTTGATTAAGATGTTCCTTGGTGAAGTTTTCTTCATGTTTCTTGTTCTTAGGATCATCATATTTCTGTAATATTTGAAGTTTATGGTTTCCATGAAGCTCCTTAATCTTTCATCCAGTATGTTTTAAATATTTTTGCCTCTCTTCTCCACTACACACCCTTCAGGGATTCCATTTAGCCCTATACTAGGGTGTTTAAAGTTTTTATGCTGATGGTCCTTTTATGTTTTCCAGTCATTTGTTACTGTGTGTTTCATTTATGTTAGTTTCAACTTCTATTCCTTCTAGCTCAATAATCTTCTCTTCTGCAATGTTTAATCCAGTCCCTTCTTCCATTTCGGACTGTAAATCATAGTTTTTATCTACAGAATCTGATATTTAAAAAATCTTCAACCTCTCCATTTAATTAAAATACAGTTATACTAACTGCTCTAATGTCCTTTTCTTCTATTTCCAACATGTGTGTCAATTTCAACTAGATTATTAGATTCTTCATTATGTGTCATGTTTTCCTGCTTCTTTGGCTGCTTGATATTCTTTTATTTTATTATATTTTTTGGGATGGAGTTTCACTCTTGTTGCCCAGGCTGGAGTGCAATGGTGTGATCTCAGCTCACTGCAACCTCTGCCTCCCGGGTACAAGCGATTCTCCAGGTGCAAATGATTCTGTATCTGGGCAAGTAATTGACTTTCACTGGGATTTTTTTTTTTTCCACATCTAGAAACTTAAGTTGGCAATTAACTTTCTCAAATAAGTTATGTGAGAATTAATGAGACCTAAAAATTGCATCTTTAATATGATAGCTAACCTTTATTAGTTATAGTGTTCATTCTGGGTCAGGTACTGTTTTAAAATCTTAATGGATATTAACTCATTGAATCCTCACAAGTCCATGAGGCACATTCTATTATCCCTGTTTTATAGAGGAGGAAACAGATTTCTGAAGCTAAGTAACTTGTCCAAGCTAACATAGCTAATAAGTAGCAGATCCAGTATCAACCTAGGCAGTATGGCTCCTCCATTTCCTCCACCGTGTGCTGTCGGTTAGTACAGAAATAGAAACCATCACTATGATAGCAAATATAGTGTTTAGTATTCCTTTTAGCTTATCATTTTATGCTTCCCCCTATAAAGTTACACTGGGGAGAAAACAAATAAATGAACTGAGTGTCCATTTATCCTCATCTAACATTAATTGTTACATGCCCTGAACAAATAGGAAAAAGACTTATTTCAGAAAACAATATGTATATAAGTGGCCACCAGAGATAGTTTTCTGTATTGTTTGTATTCATTCCTGGGACATGTATTTAGAGACTTCTGTGTTCCAGGCCTGTGCTAGATCTGGTAAAACAAAAATGAGTAAAACGTGATACTTATTCTCAAGAATCTCACACCTCTTTCTTCTATGATAGATTCTTATAAGCCGTTTGATATTTAGTAGAGGCAGTTCTTTCCTCCAGAAACTTACAGTGTCCTTTCTGCATTAGGATCTTAGTGCAACATTGCTCTGCAAACTTGGACCAGGGCAGAGTGAGATAGCAGAGGAGCTGTGCCAGCGTCTACAGTGAAAGGAAAGGATGCTGCAGGACCTTCTAAGTGATCGAAACAAACAAGTGGTGGAACATGAAATGGAGATTCAAGGCCTGCTTCAGTCTGTGAGCATCAGGGAGCAGGAAAGCCAAGTAAGGATTAATGCACAGGTCAGAAAAGTATCATGTAGTGCATTTATAGTCTGCAAATAGGAAGCATTTGCAGACTATAGATGTGTGTATATTTATATATTTTACAGTCAACTCTGTTAGTTTCTTTCCTTCTATTTATTACCTAGACCACAGTTTTATTTATTTATTTACTTATTTAGAGGTGGGGGTCTCGCTGTGTTGCACAGGCTGGTCTCGAACTCCTGGGCTCAAGCAATCATCCTGCCTTGGCTTCCCAAAGTGCTAGGATTATAGGTGTGAGCTGTTGAATCCTGGCCTTAGACCACAGTTTTACATTAATCATCAAAGTATGAAACATTTCTTGAAAACCTTGCATTTGGAAGGGTGCCTAAACAAAACATGTATCCATTAACTTCATTACATACATTTTCTTTTCCTTAATAATCTGATCATTTTGAGAGAAAGGAGTAGGGGTTGTGAGTGTTTTGATTTTGAATCTAAATTATTAAGACTTGAGTGATATTTTGCATTTCCAGTCAAGGTATGGGAAAACTTAACATGTTTACTTTTAGTTTTTGTAAAATCTGAGTTGTCTTAAGAGGAAAAAAAGATTGCATTTTTCAGAGGTCATGGTGAGAATAAACAATCTCATAATAATATGGGGTATGTTAATTTCACAATAAGAAGTACATTTTTTTTTTTTTTTTGAGAAGAGAGAAGATGGTGCAAGCCTTAACGGAAAGAAATTCAGAATTACAGGCCCTGCACCAATATTTAGGAGGGAGAGACTCCCTGATGTCCCAAGTACCCATCTCTAATCAACATGCTGAAGTTACCTCCATTGGCTTCCCCTCTTGGAGAACAGACTGATCTAATAAGAATTATAGACTTAGATAATTCATACTGATTCCATTTCCTTTTTACATTCGAGGTGTAAGTTTGATAATTTTAATACCAAATTCTGAGAATATTCTCAGTACTGTCATGTGGTCATAGTTCCTGCATCTTCCTAAGTCCCCCAACTTTTCCAGTTTTTTAGGGTTCAATGCAGATACCTTCCAGAGATGATAGCACTTCATTGACTGCCAAAGAGGATGTCAGCATACCCAGATCCACATTAGGTAAGTATCAAATTTCATTTCATTAAGGGACTTTGTTTTTGTCTTGTTTTTCCTTCTAGTAATCTCCCTCTCTATAGGTTTGGCCAAGACTCTTTTCTCTTCCTACCTTAATGGAACAATTAAGTTTGGAATTCCTCTGAAAGGCTGAAGAACTGTCCTCACCTTATGTTGAATTGAGGTCATTGCTCTGGGTTCACAATTTGGCCCAGAGAAACTCTATCCTTATTCTCCTTTTCAGATAGCTTTGTAGGGATTCAGAAATGCAGGAGGTAGTGGTTCCAATCCTGCACAGCAGGGCCATGAGCTGACACCTTTTCCTGGGTATCTTTCAAGTCTGGGGCCACTCATTGTAACTTGACATCACCTACATTAAACCGTTAGGAAGGGTAGGCAGTGTACATTGAGTTGTTTGCCAAGCCTGGCCCCATTCAGGGAATGGTTTAGAAAAGTCTTACAAGTAGTCATTCTCTAGTAGGAAAGCTTTACACTAATCAAAGAGTAAAAGAATGTTGAATTTGTTTTATTTATTCTTTATTTGCCTTTTTTTAAAAGTGTACTTTTCCCTAAAGTTTTTTATTTTGGAAATTTCAAACCTACAGGAAAGTGGCAAAAATAGTATAGTGAATACTCATAGACATTTTTATTCAGACTTACCATTTATTAACATTCTGCCACATTTGCCTTTTTTCTTTCTGTTACACACACATATGTAGTTGTAATGTATTTTCTGAACCATTGGGGAATTTCTTACAGAAATCATGACACTTTATTCCTGAATACTTCAGTAAGTATTGCCTAAGAAGAAGGGCATTGTCCTACATAGCTACAATATAATTATCACACTCAGAAAACTTAACCTTGATGTAGGCTTAGTATCTAATATACAGTCCACATTCAGAGTTCCTGTTGTCCCCATAATGTTCTGTATAGCTACTTTGGTTTCCCCCAACCCACGGGTTATGCATTGTGCTTAGTTGTCATGTCTCTTAGTCTCTAATCTAGAACAATTGTCTAGCTTTTTTTTTCTTTAGTGAGATTGGCATTTTTTTTTTCTCTCTTGTTAGCTGGATATATTTGTTTTCTTTTCTTTTCTTTTTTTGTCACAGAACACCGTTTGCAGTAGAGGAAACTGGCATTGCAGTCTGGTGGTATAATGGCTTATTCACATATAACAGTACATGTTCATCCTTTAGCACAAAAAGTTCTAATGGCGCATACCCTATTAAAATTCTGGACATCCCCAGTATTATCTCTGTCTGTTTTTCTTTGTCATCTTTTTTTTTTTTTTAAAATAAACATTTTCAAGGTTTGTCCAAAAGAAGGCCATATAGGTTCTTGGCTAGCAGAAGAAAGTTCAGAACAGCTGTTGCACACTTGGACTGTCACCTTCTCCAGGCTGGCAGTTGATATCTTATATTTTTTCCAACTCATTTTTATTAAAAAAAATTTTTAAATGTTCCAACTATCAGTTTTACAAAATCTCTAAGAGAAACACAAGAGCAAGGTGCTGAGGTAAAAAAACACCTGAGGTAGCTTTTTCTGTGTGTTTTTCTCATTAAAAATATCTGTAAATTTAATGCCCTGGACCAGCAACCTTGGTAAATTTCTACTTTCCTCCACATTTTTTCTTAAAGAAAGAAATCATTTTGCTGAATACTGATGGCTTATACACCAAAATGCAAAAAGACGAAATACATTCTTTCATTGTGGAATTTTTTCTTTGTTTGGTTGATTGGTTGGTTTGATGGGTTCCTGTTTTCCTCTTCCAAAACGCTAGGACATGTACCATTGACTCTTGTTCTTTTGAGTAACCAAGTGTAAGTTGAGGCTGGTTTGTGTGTTTCGCTTTTGTTCCTTTCGTGTGATGTGATACTCAGAGCACTGCTTTGCCTGGGAGTGGGTGGGGTGCGTAGATACGGGATTGAGGTGGAGGGATGAGGGAATTCAAAAGAATGGAGATGGAGAAGAAGAGGAGGGGAGGGAGGGCAGAGAGAAACAGAGAGAGACGGAGAATTATATAGCAGTATGCAAAAATCCAGTTTAAAACCTGTGAAGCAAAGAGAAATGGGTGTATGAACTAGACAGGCATGAGGAGTGACAGAGTTTCCTCTTCAAGGAGATGGTATCCCTTCTGTTGACATACACAGGTGATCCAGAACTGCTGTGAGTGTCCTTCCCTGGAGATTTCCCTCTGGGTGAATTTTGTGTGGGTGGCCTCAAAGCTCCTCTCTATACCGTGAGACCTCCCAAAGAAAGACTTTAAAGTCTAGAAAAGCCTGCTTTCTCTTTAAAAAGAAAAAAAAAATTAATGATTGATTCAAAATTGAAGTCAGTTGAGTTATTTGATATATTATTTCTAAAATATATTACTGCTGCAGGCACCCTGTATAACCAACAGGCCACATATCTTAACATCTTCTCTTTCTAATATGTACACACATGTACAGAGACGATTTGCCACAGGAAAAGGGTGTGCATTTTGCTTGGCTTTGAACAAATTCACCTATGTTAGTTCAACTAAAAGGGATAGCGTTGTGGGAGTTAAGGAGAGATCTGAGTGGATGGTGAAGTGGATGGCTGAAGCCTGCAGAAGCCCTGGGGGGCGGGAGGCGGGCCCAGTGGTTTTGGCAAACCTGGCTGACCTTCCCCACCCCTCTTCGGCCCCTGGAATTCTCAGGGCCTCTGAAGAGTCCCTGGTCGCCTCCGCAGACTTCTCATTCCTCAGATGGTCTTTGGTTTGCTCCCGATCTGGCTGGCTGTGTTTCGTCTCGTTCTGTCAGGTGTTGGAAGGGCTCCATTCATCCGTCATTTTGCTGGTGCCTGTGGGAGCCTCACTTGCTGCGCTGTGAGGCGACTCCCTGAGGGTATTTCTGCTCCTGCTGCTTCACCTGCTGTACAGTTTCCCTGATCTTGTGCTGTGCAGTCTGGCTAGCAAAGAAGTGTCCAATAATTCTGACGATCACTTCCTCATTTTCATCTGGCGTTTGGTCACGAGGCACGATGACTTTTGCACTGGTTAAGTTCTGCAGTTCATTCACGGTCTTGCCACGTTTGCCAGTTGTGGAAGAGGGCACTCCAATATGGGCTTCCAGCTTCACTTCTTTGGGGTTAAAGAAGTTTTCTTCTTTCACTTTCCCAAAGATCCCAGTTCTGGGCCTTGAACTGGGCTTCCGGTGGCCGGGTGACGACGACCATCCTTTCGTTGACGTCTGGGCCTTCCGCAGGGGCGATCTTGATGGAGGCTGCGGCGAATCTCGCCAGCTGTTTGATGTGTGCCCCCTTCTTCCCAATGATGGCACCCACAGCCT
The DNA here is from genome assembly GCF_028885625.2 of Pongo pygmaeus. Taxonomy (NCBI): domain Eukaryota; kingdom Metazoa; phylum Chordata; class Mammalia; order Primates; family Hominidae; genus Pongo; species Pongo pygmaeus. The sequence goes on along the minus strand of NC_072373.2, from coordinate 107,293,399 downwards.
GGGTTGGGATGAAGAGATTCACAGTCTCCTGCTCTGGATGAGTGATGATGCGGGAACAGGCGAAACTGGTGATGGGGGTACAAGCTGGAGAAGTATCCGGAGTGCGTATTAACAGCCAACATATCATTTCCAAAGGTCTTACGCAGCTTCTTCATAATCTCTATCTCAGCACTGGCACAGGCCTCAACTGTGCCCTTCACAGTGATGGTTCTTTCCTGGTTGTATATGCTCAAATCCTGCAAAGATGAGATTGCTGTCTTGGTCCCTGTTTCATGTTCAATTTTCTTCAAATTTCTGCCTTCTTTTCCAGTCAGTCTTTCAACCAAGCCATTGTGGGCCAAGATTTTCAGAGGAATCTCTTCGGCTAGTTTGTTCTCATCTGCCTCTTTCTGCATGATTTCAAGAATCATGTGGCATGCTTCAGAAGTCCCCCCTGGGGTGGCATGGATGGTGACAGGCTTCTCTGCAGGTCCAGGGTTCTCTTTTCTATGGATGTCTACCTGGGACTGGGTCTGCTTAGTGATATTCTTTATGGTCAAGCCCTCCTTTCTGATGATGGCACCAACAAACAGGGTGGGGACCAGGATCCACAGCAGAAAATCAATCTGTCTGGCCTGAGAAACGCCCCCAGGGGCGTGGCCTTGCTCCCTGGGAAGAGTGGTCCCCACGCCGGGCTCGCTGAGGGGGCGAAGGGGAGCTCACCTCTTCATCTGGGATGTGGGAAATCTTGAAGGGCTAGTTCTCAAACTGATGCCCGCTTAGCTTCTGCATGGCTATTTTCTTCTCTTGTTGCATATGTGACGTTGACAACAGTGGTTTCTGTGTCTGTGTTGACTTGTTCCACATTCTCCACCGTTCCATATTGAGCCAAAAGTCCATCCAACACCTCCCAGGGGAGGTGAGGAGGGATGTTTCGAATCTGAATTTTCCTGCTCCTTAGCTTTTTAGAGACTGAGTAATCAACTTCCGTGATTTTCCCATACAATTCCGCTTGACCCGGGAAGGTCTCGATGGCGCGGATGGCCCAGTTCTGGTCGGGATAGTCCACGAAGGCATAGCTGGGCTTGAGCAGGACCTGTCCCACGGGGGGCAGCTTCCTGTCCCCAAAGAGCTGCCAGAGGTTGTCGGCGGTGACGGCAGGGCTCAGGTTCCTGATCTAAAGCTTGTTCATCATCCATCTCTTCCCTGAGAGCCCGCGGCTCCCCCCGCCTGGTACCCGGCGCTCCTCTCCTCCTCCTCTGCCCTCCTCTCCTCCTCCTCTGCCCTCCTCTCCTCCACTGCCCCCATCTCTCCTCCTCCTCCTCCGCCAGCCCTCACCGCCCTCCGCCCTCCTGCTACCCACCTGCATTCTCAGCTTGGCTTCCCCCACCGCGGCCACCCGGCCCTGCCTGGGGGCAGAGACCGAGATTGGCATTTTTGAAGAATCCAGGCCAGATAATATTCTTCCATTTAGCTGTGATTGTTTCCTCATGGTTAGATTAGAGTTAAACATTTTTGGCAGGAATACCATATGAATGACATCTATCTTTCCTTCCTTCCTTCCTGCCTTCCTGCCTGCCTGCCTGCCTGCCTGCCTCCCGGTTTCAAGCGATCTTCCCGCCTCAGCCTCCCAAGTAGCTGGAGCTACAGGCATGCACTACCATGCCTGGCTAGTTTTTTTCTATTTTTTTCTTAGAGACAGGGTTTTGCCATGTTGGCCAGGCTGGTCTAGAACTCCTAGCCTCAAGTGATCCACCTACCTCAGCCTCCTAAAGTGCTGGGATTACAAGCGTGAGCCACCGCCTGTGGCCTGGATGACATCTTTTTTAGTGCATCACATCATTGCATGATAATCAGTTTGTGTCATCCTTGGTGATATTAAATTTAATCATTTGGTTAAGGTTGTTGCTGCCAGATCTCTCCATTGTAAAAGGTTTATTTACCCCTTAGTATATAAGTGATCTGCTGGCTGAATGTAAACTACGTTGGTAGTTTAAAAATAGTGATTTTCAGGGTTGGGCGCGGTGGCTCATGCCTATATCCCAGCACTTTGGGAGGCTGAGGCGGGCAGATCACGAGCTCAGGAGTTTGAGACCAGCCTGGCCAACATGGTGAAACCCTGTCTCTACTAAAAAACACAAAAATTAGTGGGGGCTTGGTGGTGCATGCCTATAATCCCAGCTACTCAGGAGGCTGAGGCAGGAGAATTGCTTGAACCTGGAAAGCGGAGAGATTGCCCCACTGCACTCCAGCCTGGAGGACAGAGCAAGACTCAGTCTCAAAAAAAAAAAAAAAAAATTATGATTTTCTATTTGTAAAATTTCTTCTTTGTTTATTTGTGGGTGTTATTTATAAAGAAGAGCTGTCCTTTCCTTATTTCTATACCCCATTTGTTTTATCAATATGGAGTTTTAAAGATCATTATATTATTGATTTTGGTCATTATTTCCTTTAATGCTCAAATTAACCCATATTTGGTCAGTGGGAGCCTCATCAAGCTGTTTCTCTGACCCTTTGCCATATGCCCATCAGTTTTTTTTTTTTTTTTTTTTAGCATAGTTTCATAGTTTCTGGCACAATAAGATGTTCTATGATTACCTTTTGCTTTACCTGCCTCAGTCCCAGAATCAGCCATTATCCTAAAGAGCTCCCTGGTTCCTTTGGTGGGTAATGGCATTCAGAAACTATGATCTGGACACAAGATGTGTTTGTTGCTACATGAATGCCTTTTGCTTCTAGGCCGTTTTAAGAGAACAGAGCTAGCAATGAATGTTCTTAAGTATGTATGTGCGTATTTGTATACATAATGAAGATTTGAAGATTTGATACTGACTTCTGTAATTCCAATTTAACAATATAGGTTCTTTTTTCCCTCATTTCATATTTGTATCTCCTTGAGAGCCCTGGTTACTTATAGCATCAATATGTTTCAAAATATTTACACATTTGCAGAATACTATAATATGCAAAAGTAGTTTCAGAATTGCTACATAAATACCACCATCAACAATAAATGTATTAAGTAATGTTTAAGGTTTTTTTGTAATTCTTTTTATCCTTAGGATATTTTGCACTGACAGTGTTCAGTTAGAGTAGTGAGTTCAAAAATTATTTGGATTACTTTTTTTATTATCTTCTGGGTAGTTTTATTATCTATTTGCTATATAGATTTATTTATTTATATTAGTATTCCATTTTAGATGTTTTCTCTCCCATTCATTGTCAAGCTGACTTACACATTAAAAATTAAACATTTGCACAGTTCAAAACTCCAGTATATAAAACAATATACTCAGATGTCCCATATTTCCCTATCCCTTCTCTCCTGTTTCAACTCATCTCCTTCAGGTAATCAGTTTCATTTCTGGGTTATTCTTCCTGTATATGTTTTTGCAAAAATAAGCAAATGAATCATTTGTGTATATGTGATGTATATCTGTACATTCTTATTTTCCCTCTTTCCTAATATAAAACCTACTACCTTAGATGTATTCTTAAGCATATAGCTTGTTTTACTTAACATATTCTTCGAATCTCAAAATCACTCCATGAAAGTTCATAAAGATCATCCTTATTCATTTTTTACAGCAGTATATAGTGCCATCTGTGAATATACTATAGTTTATTCAGTATTTTCTTTATCACATTTAGAATTATTGGCAGTATTTTGCTATGATAAATAATGCTACAAAGAACAATCTGTGTGTATGTTTTCTTTTTTCTTATTATTGGAATGTGTCCTCTGTAAATTACTCAAAGGAGGCAGCAGATACCACATTATGTTGATAGCAATTAAAACTAGTGCTATATTTTCATTTTAGGAAACTTGGACACAGTTAAAGGGCTGGTGGAAAAAGAACTGAGTAATGCCAAAGCGGAACTTGAACTCATGGCTAAAAAAGAAAGAGAAAGTCAGGTGAGTTTTCTAGTCAAGTCTTAATTTCTAAATCCCTATTATTTTTTCTTTCAAAATAGTTTATATTTAAAAGCATATAATTCTCCAAGTATAATATCTGAGTCCAAATGCCAGGTATGACTTTTTTCTTTTTGGAGATAAGTTATTTTATATATACATTATCTCAAAAAGATGCTCCTGTTTTTAGATTGGGACCATTAAAACTTATTAAGTGCTGGAAAAACGTAACCCTCTCTCCCCATTGCTAACTGGAATAAAATAATTGTAAAGGCCAGGTGCAGTGGCTCATGCCTGTAATCCCAGCACTTTGGGAGGCCGAGGTGGGTGGATCACTTGAGGTCAGGAGTTCAAGACCAGCCTGGCCAATGTGATGAAACCCCATCTCTACTAAAGATACAAAAATTAGCCGGGTGTAGTGGGGGTACCTGTAATCCCAGCTACTTGGGAGCCTCAGGCAGGAGAATCGCTTGAACCCGGGAGGTGTAGGTTGCAGTGAGCCGAGATCGTGCCATCACACTCCAGCCTGGGCAACAAGAGCAAAACTCTGCCTCCAAGATAATAATAATAATAATAATAATTTTAAAGCACTAGTGAAAAAAGGAAGTGTTGTGTGATTGCTGCTTAGAGTTATGACATTAGACCCATGAAGTTTGTTTTAGAAACATTAAACAAGAGAAATTTGAGTATAATCAGTGTTTATCGAGTATTCATGTGCAATGTACTGTGCTAGTGTTAATTTAAATTAACACTAATTCTCACAACTCTACACAAAGTAAGTGGTGTCAGCCCAATTATTATAGACAAAGAAGCTGAAACACTGATTTCTCTTTTAAAATGGGAGTGGAGAATAGTCATGTAACTAATAAATGCCAGAGCTGTGATTCAAACTCAAGCCTTTTGTGACTTCATATGCTTCCTAAGAAGATTCATTTCCTAGAGCACATTTTTCCCACCTTATGCTTTAACTCTCTCTAGCATAGAGTTCTCCTCAATTTTTTTAAAAGAGACCTTTAAGCCTTAGAGATTCCTTTCCCCCTGCCTTTCCTCCACAGCTAGTTGCATATTCAACTATGATGTTGAAGAAATACTAGGACCACAGCGCAGAGTTAGACTGAAACTAAAAGCTTGTTTGTTACTATGTTGGCATCTCTTTTAGAAGATCAGTCAGTGTCGTGGCTTCTTAAATTCAGTTTAGCTAGCTAGTCCAAATAGCTCTTAGTTTTTTTCTACCTTTTGCCATAGCTAAATCTATAATATAAAACCTGTGTTTCTATTTGTGACGGAATTATCATATTTTATCTTTTGATTTCATTATCATATTTCTGCTTACAAACAGACTCATGTTTTATGACTCAATTAGTTTTCAGGATATGAGAATGTGTGGCATTTAAGAAATACCAGTGTTAAAAATCCCCTAGTCTCCCTTCCTTTTTGTGGTTCTACCTTAGCTGTTATCTGAGTATTCATATCAAATATTTTAGTTTCCACATCCTCTTCCTGTTTTTCTCACATTTATCAAATCCAGAGTAATGTTACTTTTTGATTCTGTCCTGTTTTCAGGATCATGAAATTGTAATGCCTATGAATAGATATTTTGAGTGAGTGATATTTAGCTATTGCTAAATTCCTTTAAAGGGTTTATTTAAAATAACTGGTCCTTACCGTAAAGATTGTATGGATATGTGGTATCTACAGGAAAGACATTATAGCCTAGTGGCTCTGAGTCAGCTTCCCTGAGTTCACGTTCTGGGTTTACCACTTACTAGCCAGCCCTGTGATTTTTGAACAAGTTCCTTAATTTCTCTTAGACTTAATCACCTTGTCTGTAAATTGAAGAGTAGAAGAAGTCGCCTTGTATATAAATCAAAGAGTAGTTATCTCATAGGATTGTTGTGAGGATTCACTCATTCATTCATTAGCTATATGGGGACCTTCTCTAAGCTTGGGCTAGTGCTGGGGATGAGGTAGTGAATGAAATCAGTAAGGTCTCTGGCTCTATGTAGTTAATTTCTCCTGGGGAGATACAGACAATAAATAAATAAACATTATAATTATAGAGTATAGTAAGTGATATGAGGGAAATGGTAGAAAGCAACATGTATGGAGACCATCTTAAATAGGGTGGCCAAAGAAGGCTTCTGTGAGCAGATGACACGTAAGCTGGGACCTAAGGATGAAAAGGAGGCAGCCCTGGAAAAGATATTTCAGGCAAAGGGAGTAGTAGTTGTAAAGGTTGAGTCAAGAGAAAGTCTGGTGTTCCTGGAACAGAAAAAGTCTAGTGTGCCTACGGAATCATGAGTGAGTATTAAAATGGCAGATATCAAAGTAGGAAAAGTAGGCAGGAGCCAGATCACTAGGTTTGTTAAAAGGATTAAATCTATACAAAGCATTTATTAGAGCACCCGGGGCATAGTAAGTGTTAGCAGCTATGGTTATTATGAAGATTTTTTTTTTGTTTTGTTTTTTGTTTTTTTTTGAGACGGAGTCTCTCTCTGTTGCCAGGCTGGAGTGCAGTGGCGTGATCTCGGCTCACTGCAACCTCCGCCTCCCAGGTTCAAGCAATTCTCCTGCCTCAGCCTCCTGAGTAGCTGGGATTACAGACATACACCAACACACCCGGCTAATTTTCGTATTTTTAGTAGAGATGGGTTTCACCATGTTGGTCAGGTTGGTCTCGAACTCCTGACCTCGTGATCCGCCCACCTCAGTCTCCCAAAGTGCTGGGATTACAGGTGTGAGCCACCATGCCCGGCCTATTATCATGATTTTTAATGAACTTTGTCATAACCAAGTACTTGTCATTTTCTGGTGAGAACACTGAAAGTTTAGGGCATGTAGTGCCAGCTTTTGGCAATATTTCTTCATAGGTGGTGGCGTGTTCTTCCATCAGGAGGCATGTAATGTTTGGTGATCTCTCATGATGTTAGCAGCTGTTGCTGTTTGATGCCTTATCCATTAATTCATTAAGGGTTGCAAAATGGAGATATCCTAATGCTATCATTTTTTCATGTTAGGTGAAATACTCACATAAAAACTTCATCTCTTCTTGCTTCTGCTAATGGTGACCATTCTTTTTCAGTATCATAATAAGCTTGTTAAACGAATTTGATGTGTTTTATAGTGCCAGCTAAAGTGGAAAACATCATTAAGAACGACTATGACATCTTCCCATAAAACATCCTTTGTTCTATACTCCATGGATTATTGGTTTGATGCTGTAGAGCCCTATTCATGTTCTCATTTTCTTTTGCATTACTGGCTGATGGTGATATGATATGCAAAAGCATTTGCCTCAGTATTAAAATGTAAACATGGCAGATATTGTTTCCTCTTTTCACAGATGGCACTTTCTGCTCTATAGTCCATGATGGCTGTGCAGGAAGAAGAGCCGCAGGTGCAGGCTGCTGATATGGAGTCTCTGACCAGGAACATACAGATTAAAGAAGATCTCGTAAAGGTCTTTCAAAACTTTTTAAAGACCACTGGAAATGTTCACAGCTCAGAATACCTGTAGGGCATCTTCAGACAATATTTGCACACATAGAATCCCTTAGCCAGTGATTATCAATATCCCTGTTGAAAGTATAGGCAGAATATTTCAAGAACATTTGTTCCCGTGCTCCTCTGCTGAGTAATCCTTTTATTACTATTTTCACATCCACACTTATTTTTTGACTTCTGGGACCTGCAAATGCAACTGGTTGATCTTGAAGACATACCAGCTATGGAACGCCTGACCCAGGAAATCTTACTTCTTCGGGAAAAAGTTGCTTCGGTAGAATCCCAGGGTCAAGAAATTTCAGGAAACCAAAGACAACAGGTAAGTTATTGGAATATAAACCTTATTTATTTATTTACTTTTTTTTGTATTATTTATTTATTTAGTTTTTTTTTTTTTTTTTTTTAGTAGAGATGGAGTTTCACCATGTTGGTCAGGCTAGTCTTGAACTCCTGACTGCAAGTGATCCGTCCTCCTCAGCCCCTCAAAGTGCTGGAATTACATACAGGCATGAGTCACCACATTGCGACAGGGTCTCACTGTGTCACCCAGGCTGGAGTGCAGTGGTACGATCACAGCTCACTGCAGCCTCAAGCTCTGGGGCTCAAGGAATCTTCCTGCCTCAGCCTCCTGAGTAGCTGGAGCTGCAGGTGCACACCACCACGCCCGGCTCAAACCTTATTTTTCTACTGTGAAATAAACCATGGTAAAGCTGTCAATCTCAGCTATTTGTGGAGGGTTAGTTGATGGTATTTCATAGAGAAACTGTGCTCTAAAGTTTTCTACTTTGGTTGGTAGCAGCTATAGATGCCCCTTTCTGACATTTGTAGTTCTGAAAAGAGCAACAGTTCTTTTGAACACATACCAATAGTTATCCCTCACACTCATACATAAGTCACCTCCCTCAACTGAATCTTTCCCTTTTATCTGCATTTAACCATGTTCAGCTCTCTCCCAGTTAAAAAAAGAGAAAGAAACCCCTGCCTTTGCCCCAAATTTCTTTGTAGCTACAGCCCCGTTTAACCTTTCTTCAATGCCAGACTTTTCCAAAAGACTTACTTGCCTGTACTCCCTGTCTCCATTATCATCTGTCTCACTAACTACTCACCTCACTCCTTTCTGGCTTTTAACTCTACCTTAAACAACTCTGTTGGTTATACATTATCATAGCTCATTATCTTTATAGCACTTATTACACTTACAATGACACACATCTATGATTAATGTCTTTTTTCTCCACTAGATAGTAAGCTTTCCCCTAGAACCTAGAACAGAGTCTGTCCCACAGAAGGTGCTCAGTAAATATTAATTGAATGAATGAAGAATACTAGTAAGTCCTATTATATACATTTCCCCCTTGCCTGTCCTGTTTCCCTCTTACTCCTTTCTCTTAGCTGCTTTCCTGTGCTTCTAGCTTCTCTCCTTTTTCTTCTTTTTGCTCACATGTTTGAATTCTACCTTACAGGTTTTAAAGATAAAAAAAAAGATAATATGACAGTGATTTGAAAATTATAAAATAGTATCAAAAGCTTAAGTACTAAGATAGTGGGCTTTTTAAATCATAGTACATGCTAATGCATTTTCTTGTTGCTCAGGATTAACTGTGGTTTCATGTCTCACTGTGCCATTTGCGTATTGCTTCTTCTCTCTTCTTTTCTCAGTTGCTGCTGATGCTAGAAGGACTAGTAGATGAACGGAGTCAGCTCAATGAGGCCTTACAAGCAGAGAGACGGCTCTATAGCAGTCTGGTGAAGTTCCATGCCCATCCAGAGAGGTAAGAGATTTGCTGTTTTTTCTTTTATTCTTTGTTGAAATTTTTATTTAATTTACTATTGTATTCTTTTTATGCCTTTTATTCTTCATTAAGTGCAGATGCTTATGATACTGAAGAGGGGAGAAAAAACAGGGACAATTATCGGGGCTACCCACTTTGTCATTTGTTTTATGGATTGCTCTGAGCCTCAATGTCAAAATCTTAAGTCGGGAATAGCGCCTGTTTCACACAGCTGTTGCAGAGATTAAGAAGACAGCTTTTGTATCTAAAACAATGCCTTGCATGTAGTAAGCACTCAATGTATGTTCATTTCTTTTCTGTGATCCATGTCCTGTTAAAGGCTGTTCTATTATGAACATAAGGCTATACCCTATCTCTACTAAAAATAAAAAAATTAGCCGGGTGAGGTAGCACGCGCCTGTAGTCCCAGCTACTCGGGAGGCTGAGGCAGGAGAATCACTTGAACCTGGGAGGCAGAGGTTGCAGTGAGCTGAGATCACACCACTGCACTCCATCCTGGGCGACAGAGCAAGACTCTGTCTCAAAAAAAAAAAAAAAAAAAAAAAAAAAAAGGTAAGGCTACAATGGGCACTGACATTCATTTAATATCATCAAAAAAATATATTAATTGGGATGGCTAATATCATCCTGGGACCACCGATAACTATCATGATGAATATAGTTTCTTCTACCTCTTGATTTTTGGTCACATATATGATACCTCTCTGGATCATTTTCTATTCTCTTCATTTTTTTTCCCCCTCATTTTGCCTTCCTTACTAGCCCTTTTTACTCTTTTTCAATTTTTATTATTTTTGCTATTCAGTTTCTTGTAATTTATTGTTGGGCGTTAAAAATGTTTTCTTTCTACCAGGAAAATGAAGGCAGAGGAAAGGTATGATAGGACCAGTTGATTGTGTTACTTTTTAAAGAACCTCTGGAGCTTTAGTTTTTATGAACCAGATTCCTTTTTAGCACACCATCCCACCGTCAAGTTTGGTAACAAATGAGAAAACAAATATCTTCAGTAGTGGTTCTACTTGGCTCAGTCTTGCTCCAGTTTATATTTAGTTTGTCCTGGGTTTTAGTTTTTCAGAAACAAAAGCTTTTAGTCAAATAATGAAATTTCTCTTGTTTGGGCTATAGGGGTGTGAAATAAGTCTTAGGAGCTATAATTTTATGTGAAATTCGCCCAGAATCTAGCATAAGGAGCAAGCTTTTAAAAAAAGAAACAGTCCTTACTAATCTATCAACAGTGAACACAAATGCCACACAAAGGCTACATTCATTTATTGTGTCCTGGAGAATAATTACTTTACAAAGTCATGTGGCTCAGAGTGGCATTGATGGTTCTTTGGAAGCAAATGTGGACTCACTACAGTTGATGGCTAATCCCTTTTCCTTCCATGTGGCATGTTTAATCATCTCTGAGGGAGACTGAACTCTGCAGGTGGAACTGGAAGGGCTCAGGTGTTAATGCAGTCGGCTAGAAGAAGTTCTTGAAAGAAGCTTGGAGCGCTTAAACAGGCTGGAGACCCTGGCCGCCATTGGAGGTGGGGAACTGGAAAGTGTGCGAATTCATCACAAGCTTGCCTACCGAGCACTGGCGGGTCAGACTGCAGCCCAGGATGGAAAACTTTGTTTGCGCTAACCAGAAAGATCCTTGTCTGACTTTGGCAGAATTAAACGGTGACTTACTAATGATAGAACTGGTACAAGTAGCATCAACTACAAAGTGAAACTCACTTTAGCCTACATGGATCTCACTGTACATACGTATCAATCCCTAAATTGAATGGTGGAGGTTGCAAAGTGTATTAGTTTTTCCACTTTTATTCATTCTTATCCCTAGCCCCTTCTGATTGCCTCATCCCTTCTGTGGGCCAATAAAGTTTATTGTTCCCCAACTTTCACAGTCCATTTCATATGTTCCATATCATATCATAAATGCATGTGTGTGTATTATTTTTGCCATTCAGTCAACTCCTCTTTGAGTGAGAGCATTTTTTTTTTTTTTTTTTTTTTGTGATGGAGTCTCGCTCTGTCGCCCAGGCTGGAGTGCGGTGGCGCAATTTCGGCTCACTGCAAGCTCTGCCACCTGGGTTCATGCCATTCTCCTGCCTTAGCCTCCCAAGTAACTGGGACTACAGGTTCCGGCCAACACACCTGGCTAATTTTTTTGTATTTTTAGTAGAGACGGGGTTTCACTGTGTTAGCCAGGATGGTCTCGATCTCCTGACCTCATGATCTGCCCACCTCAGCCTCCCAAACTGCCGGGATTACAGGCATGAGCCACCGCGCCCGGCCGAGCATTTTTTAAATCAAAAGAATACAAGTTTTAAGATGAGAGAGCAGGAAAGAGACTGAGAGTCTATAAGAATGACATCGCAAAAGTGATATAATCCTTATCAGAAGGTAATCGAAACCAGGACAGTAGTCTTGTAATAGTAGACTGCAAGTATTGGGAAGGCCAAGTTAAAGAACAGAGGCGCTCCCTCCCCCCTCCCCCCCTCCCCCCTCCCCCCTCCCCCCTCCCCTCTTCGGTCTCCCTCTCCTTCTTTTATCGGTCTCCCTCTGTTGCCGAAGCTGGACTCTACTGCCATGATCTCAGCTCGCTGCAACCTCCCTGCCTCGGGCTCCTGTGATTCTCCTGCCTCGGTCTGCAGGCGCGCGCCGCCATGCCTGACTGGTTTTAGTATTTTTGGTGGAGACGGGGTTTCGCCCTGTTGACCGGGCTAGTCTCCAGCTCCTGGCCTCGAGTGATCTGCCGGCCTTGGCCTCCGGAGGTGCTGGGATTGCAGACGGAGTCTCACTCACTCAATGCTCAATGTTGCTCATGCTGGAGTGCAGTGGTGTGATCTCGGCTGGCTACAACCTCCACCTACCAGCCTCCTGCCTTGGCCTCTTAAAGTGCTAAGATTACAGCCTCTGCCCCGCCGCCACCCCGTCTAGGAAGTGAGGAGCATCTCTGCCTGGCCGCCCATCGTCTGGGATGTGAGGAGCGCCTCTGCCCGGCTGCCCCATCTGGGAAGTGAGGAGCGCCTCTGCCCGGCCGCCATCCCGTATAGGAAGTACGGAGCGTCTCTGCCCGGCCGCCCATCGTCTGGGATGTGAGGAGCGCCTCTGCCCGGCTGCCCCATCTGGGAAGTGAGGAGCGCCTCTGCCCAGTCGCCCAATGTCTGGGAAGTGAGGAGCGCCTCTGCCCAGCCGCCACCCCATCTGGGACGAAGTGAGGAGCGCCTCTGCCCGGCTGCCACCCTGTCTGGGAGGAAGTGAGGAGCACCTCTGCCCGGCTGCCCCGTCTGGGAAGTGAGGAGCGCCTCTGCCCGGCCACCCCGTCTGGGAGGTGAGGAGCACCTCTGCCCGGCCACCCTGTCTGGGAAGTGAGGAGCACCTCTGCCTGGCTGCCCCGTCTGGGAGATAAGGAGCACCTCTGCCCGGCTGCCCTGTCTGGGAGGTGAGGAGCACCTCTGCCTGGACGCCACCCCGTCTGGGAGGAAGTGAGGAGCGCCTCTGCCCGGCTGCCCCATCTGGGAAGTGAGGAGCGCCTCTGCCCGGCCACCACCCCATATGGGAAGTGAGGAGCGCCTCTGCCTGGCCGCCCATCATCTGGGAGGTGAGGAGCACCTCTGCCCAGCCGCCCCGTCTGGGAGGTGAGGAGTGCCTCTGCCCGGCCGCCACCCTGTCTGGGAGGAAGTGAGGAGCACCTCTGCCCAGCTGCCCCGTCTGGGAAGTGAGGAGCACCTCTGCCCGGCCACCCCGTCTGGGAGGTGAGGAGCACCTCTGCCCGGCCACCCCGTCTGGGAGGTGAGGAGCACCTCTGCCCGGCCACCCCATCTGGGAGGTGAGGAGCGCCTCTGCCTGGCCGCCACCCCGTCTGGGAGGAAGTGAGGCGCGCCTCTGTCCGGCTGCTCCATCTGGGAAGTGAGGAGCGCCTCTGCCCGGCCGCCACCCCGTATGGGAAGTGAGGAGCGCCTCTGCCTGGCCGCCACCCCGTATGGGAAGTGAGGAGCGCCTCTGCCCGGCCGCCCCGTCTGGGAAGTGAGGAGCGCCTCTGCCCGGCCGCCCCGTCTGGGAGGTGAGGAGTGCCTCTGCCCGGCTGCCACCCCATCTGGGAGGAAGTGAGGAGCACCTCTGCCCGGCTGCCCCGTCTGGGAGATGAGGAGCGCCTCTGCCCGGCCGCCCCGTCTGGGAGGTGAGGAGCGCCTCTGCCTGGCCGCCACCTCGTCTGGGAGGAAGTGAGGAGCGCCTCTGCCCGGCTGCCCCATCTGGGAAGTGAGGAGCGCCTCTGCCCGGCCGCCACCCCATATGGGAAGTGAGGAGCGCCTCTGCCTGGCCACCCCGTCTGGGAGGTGAGGAGCGCCTCTGCCCAGCCGCCCCGTCTGGGAGGTGAGGAGTGCCTCTGCCTGGCCACCACCCCGTCTGGGAGGAAGTGAGGAGCACCTCTGTCCGGCTGCCCCGTCTGAGAGATGAGAAGCACCTCTGCCTGGCCGCCCCATCTGGGAGGTGAGGAGCGCCTCTGCCTGGCCGCCATCCCGTCTGGGAGGAAGTGAGGAGCGCCTCTGCCCGGCTGCCCCATCTGGGAAGTGACGAGCGCCTCTGCCCAGCTGCCCCATCTGGGAAGTGAGGAGCGCCTCTGCCCGGCTGCCACCCCATATGGGAAGTGAGGAGCGCCTCTGCCTGGCCACCCCGTCTGGGAGGTGAGGAGTGCCTCTGCCTGGCCACCACCCTGTCTGGGAGGAAGTGAGGAGCACCCCTGTCCGGCTGCCCCGTCTGGGAGATGAGAAGCACCTCTGCCTGGCCGCCCCATCTGGGAGGTGAGGAGCGCCTCTGCCTGGCCGCCATCCCGTCTGGGAGGAAGTGAGGAGCGCCTCTGCCCGGCTGCCCCATCTGGGAAGTGAGGAGCGCCTCTGCCCGGCCACCCCGTCTGGGAAGTAAGGAGTGCCTCTGCCTGGCCGCCACCCTGTCTGGGAGGAAGTGAGGAGTGCCTCTGCCTGGCTGCCCCATCTGGGAAGTGAGGAGCGCCTCTGCCCAGCCGCCACACCGTCTGGGAAGTGAGGAGCGCCTCTGCCTGGCCACCCTGTCTGGGAGGTGAGGAGCGCCTCTGCCCGGCCGCCCAGTCTGGGAAGTGAGGAGCGCCTCTGTCCGGCCGCCCTGTCTGGGAGGTGAGGAGCGCCTCTGCTTGGCCGCCACCCCGTCTGGGAGGAAGTGAAGAGCGCCTCTGCCCGACCGCCCCGTCTGGGAAGTGAGGAGAGCCTCTGTCCAGCTGCCCTGTCTGGGAGGTGAGGAGCACCTCTGCCCGGCCGCCTTGTCTGGGAGGTGTAACCAACAGCTCCGAAGAGACAGCGACCATCGGGAGCGGGCCATGAGGACGATGGCGGTTTTGTTGAAAAGAAGGGGGGGAAGTGTGGGGAAAGGAAGGAGAAATCAGATTGTTGCTGTGTCTGTGTAGAAAGAGGTGGGCATAGGAGACTCCATTTTGTTCTGACTAGGAGAAATTCTTCTGCCTTGGGATGCTGTTGATCTATGGCCTTGCCCCCAGCCCCATGCTCTCTGAAACATGTGCTGTGTCAACTCAGGGTTAAATGGATTAAGGGCGGTGCAAGATGTGCTTTGTTAAACAGATGCTTGAAGGCAGCATGCTCTTTAAGAGTCATCACCACTCCCTAATCTCAAGTACCCAGGGGCACAAACACTGCAGAAGGCCGCAGGGACCTCTGCCTAGGAAAACCAGAGACCTTTGTTCATGTGTTTATCTCCTGACCTTCTCTCCACTATTATCCTATGACCCTGCCATATCCCCCTCTCCGAGAAACACCCAAGAATGATCAATAAATACTTCATAAATTAAAAAAAAAGAAAGAAACTATCATCAGAGTGAAAACGCAACCTACAGAATGGGAGAAAATTTTTGCAATCTATCCGTCTGTCAAAGGGCTAATATCCAGAATCTACAAGGAACTAACAAATTTACAAGAAAAAAAAAAAACCTCATCATAAAGTGGGCAAAGGATGTGAACAGACACTTCTCAGAAAAAGACATTTATATGGCCAACAAACATGAAAAAAAGCTCATCATCATTGTTCATTAGAGAAATGCAAATCAAAAACACAGTGAGATACCGTCTCACACCAGTTAGAATGGCGATCATTAAAAAGTCAGGAAACAGCAGATGCTGGAGAACGTGGAGAAATAGGAATGCTTTTACACTGTTGGTGGGGGTGTAAATTAGTTCAACCAATTTACAGTTGTGTGTAAATCAACACAACTGTGTGACAGAACTGTGTTACAGTTGTGTAAGAATCGACAGTGTGGCGATTCTCAAGGATCTAAAACCAGAAATACCGTTTGACCCAGCAATCCCATTACTGGGTATATACCCAAAGGATTATAAATCATTCTACTATAAAGACACATGCATGTGTATGTTTATTGCAGCACTATTTACAATAGCAAAGACTTGGAACCAACCCAAATGCCCATCAATGATAGACTGGATAAAGAAAATGTGGTACATAGACACCATGGAATACTATGCAGCCATAAAAAAGGAAGAGTTCATGTCCTTTGCAGGGACATGGATGAAGCTGGAAATCATCATTCTCAGCAAACTAACACAGGAACAGAAAACCAAACACCGCATTTTCTCACTCATAAGTGGGAGTTGAACTATGAGAACACATGGACACAGGGAGACAACATGACACACCAGGCTTGTCAGGGGGTGGGGGACTAGGGAACGGATAGGATTAGGAGAAATAACTAATGTAGATAACGGGTTGATGGGTGCAGCCAACCACCACGGCACGTGTGTAACTATGTAACAAACCTGCACGTTGTACACATGTATCCCAGAACTTAAAATATAATTTAAAAAATTAAAAAAGAAGAAAGAAAAAAAAAAAAGAACAGAGGCAAGAACTATGAAAGTGATCATAGTCAACTTTTATCTCCAGTACTGTCTCAGAGTTGACTGTTGTACACAAGTGAAATTAGATTAGGTACAGATTAAATTCTACTTAAAATTTGTTCTTTATTGATTCCTTTAGGTTTCTTTAAACCAAGGTCATGCTATTTAGTCAGAACAAGACTTCTAGAATGGTCTTCCAGAGTCAGAATTCTCTGTTTACAAAGATAATTTCAAATATAGTATCCCTCTTTACATTCAGTGTTTCACCAAATAACTCATTATAGCCAGAAGAGGGTATTGCTTCTTCCATTTGTGGCACTAGATAGGGTCCTATGTTTTTCACTATTTAGTACGTATACTTTTCTCCATATAAAAGTAATAGGCTTCAGGCTTTGAAGTGCTTGAATAGTTTAGAAAGAAATGTTACAGATGTATGTTTATAGTTTTAATCATTGTCTCAATGCTTTCTTGTGGCAACATGACAGGTATAAGGAGAGGGGCACTGGAGATTGTATTTCTGATGTCTTGAATGTCAAGAGTGTGAAAAGTAACCAAGATTGCTTTGCAGCTTTGTGGGTTCAACATCATGAATTTGTATTTATTTCCTCTGGTTTTAAGTTTCCTAGGTCAGAAGCCGAGGTTCCAGTTACTTTAAATATGGAATTTGGGAACAGGGATTGAGGCTTTCTAGCACAATGTGACTGAATACCCTTCCTAAACTAAGTGGGGCACAGTTTTTTTTTCCGTCAATATTTTTTTTTATATGACACTTTATTTCTTTCACATGTTGACATGGCTTGTATTACATTCTAAATTTTATCTGTTTCTGTAACTTTAGCTGTGTCTATAACAGATAGAGCATCAGTCAAACTAGAGTGGACAGGGAGAAAATGTTCTACTGGGGAAGCACTCTGGAATCTTCTGATTAAGTAATTTGCAAAAGATTGATAGCCATAAGCCTTACTCTTAATGGATCTGCCATTTCAGTTTCAATGGTTTTTGAGGAAAAAGGAGTCATTTAAGGAAGGAGATAGGAAGTGTAGGCCGATCCATCCACTTTTCTTAGTCTCCCAATTTTAAGAGACCCTTTCTTGCACAAAATTTTTTGTAACTTTCCAGAAGTAAAGAGGAAGGTAATGGAGCTGTAGAAATGTCAACCCATCAAAGACTAGTTTGTCGTGTCATTACAACAAGGCATTTAGGGAACGTCTTTCCTTAATTTTACTAATAGACCAAGGAAGCCTTCTGAGTCTGCTAGTAAGATTCAGTTCTGGGTGATTCTTGGTTTCTAATGGCTCATAGTGATTACAGTTTATGTTAATAATCACTCCTACTTCTGTCAACCTGCAGCAAGAGTAGATTGATAGCAGGATAAATTAAAAGTCTGATCTTAATGTCATAAATATGACTAAAATATGGTACTAACTTTTTCTGGTCTAGATAGCTGGAATGAGGCTTGCAAACAGTGTTGTCTGGAGAGAGCTTGCTGGTCTAACAACTTTGTGTGATAATTTGGCATTTGATTAGAGAACATGAGTCTGATAAATTTTGTAATCCACACATAGATCATGCTGTGGTTGGACACATCATTTAATAATATTTAGCATGATATAATATTCCATTTTCTCTTCAGGAGCACAGACGCTTTCTCATACTGGGTTATTCTACCTTTCACAATCATTTTTCAACATGACAGTAATTTTAGATAAAGCATCCTGTGCTTATAGAACCTTGTGATTGAGTAAAAATAATCTTCAAATAAAAATAATGTAGTAAATTTTTACTTAGGCCATGCTTAATTGGAAGCATAGAACTTAAATTGAGAAAAAAAATCCATATGATAGATTTTGTTTTTCTCATGTTTCCTTTTTAAATAAAGCAAATAATGCAGAGTAATGGTTGTAAGAGTTCAGGGTAGATGAAGTCTGTAGGTTTTAGAACTATAGAGTTGAAAAGAACCTCTAAGAGGACTTATTTAATGAGTGAAATAAATGTCCTTAGATAGATATTGTCCCTAAACTCTTTTCTATTGAAAGTTTATATAGTATTGAAAATTTGATGATTATTAGTACCTAGTACTAATAAGTGCACTGGTCTTATCTCCTGGTCTGCCCAGGAGTCCTAATTTACATGTGCCTTGATTAGCCTAAGGATAGAAGACTGTAGTTGTATTGAGTCATTACCCTTTTGGAGAAGTAGAAACTCTTTCCAGAATTTTAGTGGGATTTCATACCCCCAAAAGTGTTTTAGATTATGATTTGGCTTTTTCAAGTTACTTAAAACAGTTACTTTCTGAAACATGTGAGCTGGAAAGCCCTAAGGCTACTTAAGAGATTTTGCAATTTAAAGACAAAGATATGCCATAAAGGGGTTTGACTGCAGACAGCAGTTTTCTACCACTTCTGTTCCATGATCAGAATCTGTCTAGATAGAGAATTTTATTTCTTAGCAGAAACTATGGAGGACTATATGGAATCTTAATAGTTTTCTTATGATCCTGAAGGGAATGTGTGCAGGTGAAATTGTAGTTTGATAGGAGGCCTCTTTTCCTTGATTCTCTCATACAGCACCGTAACATTAAAGTCAGCAATAGTTGGTTCATGACATGAAAATGTGAGCGTTCTTGTAATGAATGCATGGAAGAGTACCTGGGAGTGAGAGTGAGATGGGGCTGAGAGTATTAGACACAAGGGCCCAGTACCGAAGGAAAGAACACTTGGCACTGCCAACTTATTCATGCTTAAAGTTTTAGTTCATCACATCACCTTTTAAAATTAATAAAATATGATCTTTTGCTATGTTCTAAGTAACTATATGGAAAAACATCACTCCTTTTCTATTGATCCCATATTAATGGCTTAAAGGAAGATAATAATGACTACAGAGTAGAATTTGGGGGAAATGGTCTTGACTCCACCCAGTTTGGACTCGTTACTAAAGAATTAACATGTCATGAGCCAGGTGTGGTGGCATGCACCTGTAGTCACAGTTACTTGGAGGCTGAGGCGGGAGAATCCCTTGAGCCCAGCAGTTCAAGACCAGCCTGGGCAACATAATGAGACCTCATCTCTAAAGCAAAATCAAAACAAAAAGGTCATGAAGTTTCCCCTAAGGCTTATTTATGTATGTTGGAGTTTTAAGACAGTTGTCATTTAATGATGATTAATCCTTTTTGTAAGTCACCTGTTCCAAAGAGTTCAACCTACTTTACTGACAAGTCCTTACTTTTTCGATGTCCTGTGAGGCAGAGAGCAAAGAGTGTCATTTCAAGCCTCCTGCTGGGGAAACAAGTATTCAGAAACGAAGAAGTGCAGGTAGAATCAATCAAGATCATTCAGATAATAACATCAAGTATAAAACTTCCTTCTGCTGATGCTATTTAGGTTCTATGGCCTTCAACTTTCTCAGCCTTTAACTTGTAAGCCTATGGAGCACTTCAGTTTACCTACAATAACAATAATAATAATATTGTTTAAGGATGGTATTTATTGAGTACACACTGTGTACCAAGCGCTGTTCTAAGCACTTCAAAATCAGCAAACCCTTTAAAGTTCACAACAGTATGGAGCGGATAATGCTCTTAACCCTAGTTATTAAATGAAGAAACTTAGGAAAGGTGATGACTTGCCTAAAGTTACATAACTAACGAAAAAAGCACAAGTAAAATCTAGACAGTCTATCTCCATAGTTCATGTTCTTAATTATTATGCCATACTCAATTTAAAAAGTTCTACAGTAGTATGAATTTTTGCCTCAGTGATAAGAATACCTTATATTTGCATAGTGCTTACATTTTCACCCAAGGATTTTTTGTTCTTATGTTTTAGAGGCTTATTTTTGTGTACTTTGTAGAATTAGATAGCTGATAGAAAATAATCTTCTAAATCTAAGTAAGAGACATCTTGGTATCACCTCCATTTTGTGTTGTTCAGAGCCTAGAAACTTCCAAGAACCACAAGTTGAGGACTTTTATAGAAGTCTCAAAAGTTTTTGATAAAATTGCCAGTCTAACATGTAAAACTTAATCTCATAGAAGCAAGTTAAATGAACTGATTCTTAGCTTTCAGAGAATCTAAAGGTGGCAGACTATATTTTATCAAGAAATAAGCAGAAGAGTCATCAATATAAAAGCATAGGTACCTTTAAATTAGAAATTCAGAGTATTCGAAGTTAGTTCTGAAGATGGTGTTTCGTTGTGCTATGAAAGTTTAGAAAAGGGTATCACCCACACAAGAGAAATTCTCTCATTTATTTAAAAAATGGAAAATGGTAAAAGATGTCTAATGTAAACTTATGTACAGGACCTTGTATGAGATAACTTACTCTTTTATTCCCGTATTTTCTATAAATTTTTTAGCTTTACCCCTCAAACATGGGAGAAAAAGTTTCAGCATTTTAATTCAAATTGGTAAAAGGCTGAGCAACCCTTAAAGCTGCCGTAATGAAAGAAGACTGTGAGCTAGCTTAAAAAAGAAAGAAGGGGAAGAAACAAAACTCCTGTGTAGTAGAGTGTCGAGATGAGATGAGCGTTTATTTGTCTCCATCGAATTCCTTATGAAGCCAGAACCATAGCATCCTGCTCTTAAGTGAAATAAGATGGAGCATTATCCAAGAATGCAGACATGGCACCAGAAAGGCTGCCAAAGATAAGTGGAGGGCAGAAAGTGTCAGATAAAAACCTTCAAGACCGGTGACAGTTACCCTTTCCAATTCTCGCTTCTGGAACCTGGCAGGAATGGTCCTGGGATGTGGGCCCAGCTTGACTCCACAACCCGGCAACAATGGTAGGGGATGAGGATCCTGACCTCATAGAGCTGAGCTTTCTTCAACTACAGGATCCTTCTCTAGCCCCATGTTCAAATGAGAAACAATGTGAACAGTCTGTTTTCTGTCACTGAGTGAGACAATTCATTTCCTTTGCTGGAAAAACATAAAAGATTGTGATCGCTACTGTTGTACAGGGAAAGATTTTCCAAAGTAAGCATAACAAACGATATGGGTGTCCTAGGTAAATTAGTATCCTGGGTTCGGTAAGTTTTTAAAGCGGCAAAAGATTAGGGAATGTGTCCATACACCTCTACTCAGCTAGTATCCTGAGTGAGATGGTTTCTGGGGTTGGTTTGAATGAGTAAGTATTGGAAATTCCTCTTGTACACTGTCTACCACAGACCTCTAAAGATGCTGAGTGGCAGAGGTGGTAGAGGCTTCACTGAACAGGACCCTTCCTTGATCCAAAGTTAACACAAAGTTCATGGTGTAGATGAGGAAACCTAAGCTGTTATCACAGCATACTTACAACCTCTTAGCACTACATGAGATCAGCCTGGGCCACTGCAAATATGTAGATGTGAACTGCCCCTGCTTACCTTATCTGCACTGGGTAGTGAATGTTCATGATTCAGGCAGAGCCTTTCATGCCTGGATGTCTGAACTCAACAGAAGGTTCTTTCGTCTTGGAGGAAGAAGCAAAGATAAAGATCTGATTTGTCACCAGAAGAAAAAGTGAGTGGCTTCTATCTACTCACAAGACTTCTATCCACAGTCTTGACTTATTGGCACAGCTCTAGTGAGGGCTAGTTGTGTAACCTTGGACTCACCACCTAATCTCTTAGAGGTCCAAGTTAATCAGTGGTCAGAAGTGGAGTTGTAACTAGTTGGTTGCTGAGGCTACGATCAGAACAAGATTTCAAGATTCTTTAAGTTGGGGAGGTTCTATAAGACACAGTGAGTGTCACAGTAGATTTTCTTTGATAAATTAACCATAATAAATTTCTTCACTTCCCGAAAAATACAATAATGTAAAACATAGTTCTTGGTCTTAAAATGTATGAACAGTCTTAATTTCAATCAATATAAAGAGGAAGAAATACCCTAGATTTGTGCTGTCCAATAGGGTAGCCACTAGACACATGTAGTCATTTAAATATGTTAACAAATAAAATTTAAAATTCAGTGCTTTGAAATGTGGGCCATACTACCCACATTTCAAATGCTCAATAGCCATATATGACTGTGTCCACTGTACTGGGCAACACTGGCACAGAACATTGCTGTCATTGCAGAAAGTCCTCTTGGTCAGTGCTGCCTTAGACCTTTGCTCATACCACAAACTGCAGCTACTTGTACCTCAGAGCAAGGTGTAGATGTTTGGGCCTTAGAGTGGCTGTGTCCATCTCTGGAGAATGAAAGGATGGGTTAAATCCCATGTGGATAAAGCCGTGCAAGAAACCCTTCAGGCAAACGGTGTCTGCACAGAATAAGAGTTTGAGAGAGGTGAGGAGGAAGGGAGGTTAGAGGAAGAAATTAGGGAACAACTGAATCGTTGGGTGTCTTGAATCTTGACTAGACCTGAACCTTACTAGGACACAGGACCCCAGAGGGAAGTTCCTCAGAGAGATTGTCACCCTATGCACAACTGATCCTAACAATAGATACCTCTGAGAGATTCAGAGCAGCTGTAATCTCCAGGCACTCAGTGGTGGGGAAAGGGTTAGGCATGTTGGACTCACGTTATGGAAGAGAAAGTTTTTATGTAGCCAGGCAGTGGGGAATAATTCAGGCTTTCTTGACATTCGAGTGGGGTAACCAGTGCATTTGACAGTCAGCTCCTTAGAAATGGGTATGTGCAGGCAAAGTCAGCTTATGTTGTGAGGCTCAGGCTTGAGTATGAGTAAGAAAGTGTCTGTGATACAAAAAGTTCTATTTTTCTTGCCAGCCCTGCTGGCTAGGGAGAATTTCTTCCCCATGTATATGGAGAAAGGAAGAAATGAGAGGCAGCTGGCAAAAAGAGTATAATTTAACCTGCTGTCTGGAAGCCATCTTTGAAGGGAATCACTTTTCTTTTCTGGACTTGTTTCCAGGTGCAGCTGCAGGGGATGACACCGAAGATGCAAGCACTGAGTTCACTGACAGTATTGAGGAGGAGGCCGCACACCATAGTCACCAGCAAGTAAGTCAGTGTCAGGGTCTGGGGCTTCCAGGGTGGATGACACACAGCCCTTCTGAGGTCTGATGGTCTCCTGCAGCCCCTGCGGACTTAGAGTGAGAAGATATATTTTTATATAAATACCTCTCAGTCATCTTCCTGTTCTCCTTGAGCTTCCCAGCTGCCTTTCCAACCCATATTTTCACTCCCATTTTTCTCTCCAATCCACCCTTTGGTTTGTATTGTATCTTTTTCTTCTGCTTCCTGCCCCCTCCTACCCACATTTGTCTTTATTTATTCTCTGTAGCTATAGCTTCGGAATAATTTTTACTTGCAAGACGATGGACACATTCTTCTTGGGCTTTTTGTAATTGAAACACACCACTGAAAACAGGGAGTCATCAAAGGGCTGCTCAGGGAGGTGGCAGGGTGGAGGACCTGCTTGGGAAGAAACTCCAAGAAGATTGGAATGCTTCCAAAGCAAGGATCTTTCTCAGTGAAATCTCATTATACAAAAAGAACCTTATGCAACCTGATAAACCATTGAGGTCATGGTGACTCAGTGATCAGCAGATGGCACTTCAACACCAATCCCCTGTCAAACCTCAGAACTTGAGGCTGAAACATTGTTTCCACCTACCATCAGTGAAGATGTAACTAGCATGTTACAAGAGTGAATAATCTGGACTTCAGAGATGAAATCACCAATAGTGATCCCACAAGCACTCACTGGAACTCCTATAATGTCTCCACTTTGTCTATGCCATTTAGCAATATCATCTCCTAGATGGACTGTGCCTATGATTCTTAAGGAGAAAGTGAATCATTGGTAGATATCCCACACAAGCAGCTGGACTTTCCAGTGATAGCTTTCTTGGGGCTATTAGGAAAACTAAACAAGAAATGAGGCTTTCTGGGTCTGCCTGTATGTCTTCTCCATAAGAAAAAGAGGAGACATCGAATCAACCAATAAGAAGAGTCCAAGTGAGCATCCTCAAATCTTTTGGGATTTGGCGCTTGGGGACATGAATAGTTGTCTGGGATACATCATGTTCTCAACAGTTTCTTTATAGTAGTAGGATCACCTTCTTATAATAGGATTACCTTCTTGTTGCTATAGCTGTACCCAACCTTCCCTGCTCCCTTGAGTGCTTGCAGTGAGCTCCACTTTTCCTTTTGCTTAAACAGCTTTTCCTGAGTCCTCCTTACTGATGGTTGTGACTTTAATTATATACATCTCTGTCCTTCCAGACAGATCCTTGTGTCCTCACTCTCTGATTTCATTGAGGATCTTGGGTGAGAGAGAGGGACCTGCAGGATGAACAAATGTCTACTCTGAGACAGCTAGATTGGGAGGTTGGCTGGTCACTGATGGTTATGATGACTGTGGGACAGTATTAACTTCAGAATAAATGAACAGGAGACACAGATATGAAGACAGTCAGATTCTGATTGATATGGTCTGAAGTACTCCTGGTATTGCAAGTCATTTGCTCTAATTCTCAACTGTAGGCAAACTGATTTGTAAAGTTGCTTCTTCTTCAGCCTTCTTTCCTGTAGCCTAGCGTGGAGAATCTGACCAGACCCCATTTTGAGGAGGTCAGCCCCCCCGGAATGAACTTTTTACATTAGGGCATTTGTATTTCCATCACAATACTTGCCACATTACTTGGCATAGGAGAGATGCTTAGTGTAATTATGAGTTAACAAGCCTTTGGATCAGGGCTTGACTCATGATAGAAAAAGTATATTTCCTGCTGGATGGAAGAATCTCTTGGGTAAGCACCATTTTTCTTTCTATCACCTTTCCTTGAAAATACGTCTTCAGCTTTGGGTAGGAGGAATCTTGTTGTATGAAATCATTGCAAATTTACTTCATCTTTTCTGGAGTTTGAGGTTGTGACTCTCCTGCTACCAATTAAATAAAGCTTACTTTGCCATAACTGTTTCGTGTCCAGATTCTCAAAATTTGTTTGCTTGTTTCTAGGAAAATGGTCCCTTAAGATAGATTTTGAGCTTCTCCTTGTTATGTCCTTGGAAGGTAAACTTTTGCTTGACACCAAGCTCCCTTCCTACTCCAAGCATTCATATGCTTTTCCTAACAGACACATCCCACCTTGTCTTTCTTCCAAGGTGAGAATCACCTTTTGGCCAATGCAAATTGCTTCCTCCTTATTTTTTGGACTCATCCACCTCAGGAAGCCTCAAGTCTGGCCATGATAGTAATTTTCCCTAGATTATCTCCCACAAAATTCTGTTATCAAGCAGATATAAGATCTATAATAAATACCTATGAAATTGCTGTGAGAGAAACTAGAGTATCAACCATTGCTTTTTTTATGTGAAGTTTTGTAATGGAGAAAAAGTTAATCAAGAATAAAGATTCAAGCTCAGGTAGTGTGCATCTATAGTTGCAGCTACTCAGGAGGCTGAGGGAAGAGAATCTCTCGAGCCCACGAGTTCAGGGCCAGCCTGGGCAACATAATGAGACCCCCCCACCTCTTAAAGAAAAAAAAAATCAAGATTCAAATACAAAGAACAGACGTTAGTAGACAAAGTGTGATAAACTTGAAAAAAGCTATTTAAAAAAAAGTTATTTTTGATTGACAAATTGTAATTATATACATTTATGGGGTGTGATATGATTATATATATACACACACATATACACACACACATATGTATACACACAAACAATATGGAATGATTAAACCAAGCTAATTACATATTCATCAGCTTGCCTACCTATCATTTTTGATGATGAGATATTGGAAATTTACTCTTATTTTGAAATATACATTATTATTGGCTATAGTCACCCTGGTATGAATATATCTTAAGACCTATTCTTTTTTCGATACCTTTGATCAATAATTCCCCCTACTCTTCCTTCCCACTCCACCAGCCTCTAGTAACCACCATTCTACTCTCTGCTTCTATGAGTTCAACTTTATTAGATTCCACATATAGGTGAGATTATGTGGTATGTGTCTCTCTGTGCCTGGCTTATTTTACTAAGCATAATGACCTTCAGATTAATTCATGTTGTCACAAATGACAGGACCTCTCCCCCAACATTTTAAGGTTAAATAGTATTCCATTGTGTATTATCTGCCACATTTTCTTTACCCATTTATCTACTGATGGACCTAGGCTGTGTTCTACATCTTGACTATTAATGAATAATGCTGTAATGAACACGAGAGTGCAGATATACCTTTAACATATTCATTTCAGTTCCCTTGGCTATATACCCAGAAATGGGATTACTGGATCATAGGGTAGATTCTATTTTTAGTCTTTTGAGGAAACTCCATACTGTTTTCCACACCAGTTGTAGTAATTTACATACCTATTCACAATGTGTGTGTTCCCTTTTCTCTGCATTATTTCTAACATATCATTTACCTTTTTGATAAATGCCACTCTGAAGTGTGAGATGATATCTCATTATGGTTTTAATTTGCATTTCCCTAATGATTAGTGATGCTGAGCATTTGAGAAAAGCTAATTTACATTGTGACAGATATGAAGCAATAGGATAAAAACAAAACAATGTCATTCAAACAGGATATCAGATTTGCACAGAGGCCTTTGTGGGGCAAATGGGAACCCGGCGCACAAAAAGTTGAATTATATGAAGCAATATCACGAGTGAGTTAGGATATGTGAAAAAAAAAAAAAACCGATAAGAGAGATATAATTAAAAATAGACCTAATGGATTCACTCTATCACCACAAATACTGGAAGCCCTGGGGTGTCATTTGGGGTAAAGAAATATTTACTTTCATACATGATCAAAACTAATGAAAAGGCTAGATCCTGAGTTACTTTTCAGGCATTTACATTTAAAACTTAAAGTTAGCCAAAGAAAATCCACTTTGAAATGGAAATATGAAAACCCAAATTAGCCTGGGGAAAAAATCAGATCCCTAGGCAATGTTTGATTTTCTCACTTTAAAGTGGGAAATTAGATCAGATGTACCTTAAGGTTTTTCTGGTGTTAACATTCATGGTTCATAATTTTTTCTTTTTAAAGAAAATAGGTATATTGAAACCAATAGAAGAAGATAACATATATCCAGAAGGCACTTTAATAATGGGTAAACTTCATTAAAGTTAGACATTATTTTTAAGCAGAAGGGACCCTTAAGGCCTAGAAAAGAGTAATGCTGTGCCCACACTCAAGACTAATGGCAAAGTGCGTTTTAGTTAAGTTACTCGGAAAGAGTTTATACAGAATGAGAACACCACATAGTTTAAATGAGGGATGGGATCATAAGCTTTCAGAAGTGGTTTTATTTGGTCCCCATTCCTTTATTTTGTCACAAATGCTGGGGGGCACATATGGAGATGGCCACCAGCCTGATTAAGCCTGTCAGCAGAGTCTTAGAGACAGACATTCCCAGGAGCCTGCCAAATCTCAGGCTCACAAAGTCCAAGTAAGATTGGGTGCCTGGGAATTGAGTGGCTTTGTCTAAGGATCTTTCTTTTTTGACCTGGGTGCACTTGTCTTCACAACCTCAGCTGCTATGCTACTGAATACCATTGCACATGCATACTGTGAATCAACCCTACCACAAACCTGTGACCTACGTTTGAACCTAACTGTGTTATGGGGAATAGCAAAAGTCAGTGGCTTTGCACCAACCCCAGCAGCTCTGTCAATCGTTGATCCATATATGCTGTTCTGGGCCCTGCTCTGTTCAATGTATTGGTCACCTGAATGGAGATATAAAGCATATAATTAATTCTACAAGTTATCCCCAATCAGGGGGCCACTACATGATTTGTGGAAATGCACGTCAAATATTTGGATGACTTGGATAATTGGGAATGATACAGTATAGCCAGAATGAATTTATAAGTGACAATTACAAGTCACAATATTTATAGAGACAAAAGAAAACAACATGACTCAGCAACAGCTGTGGGGGAGGGGTGGAAAATTCAGAGGTCAAAACTGACCCGAAGTTAAGTAAAAGCTCCAAATGCTGCCACTGAGAAGAAAAAGAAGCCAATGTGACATTGGGACGTATTAAGATTAATATTGGACAGACAGGCAGGAACTCCTTGTACTAAAGTAATTAGTCATATGCTAAGTAGATTATCATACTTAGATTTTTATTTCTACACTTTTGAGAGTGTGGGAAAAGACCAAAGATAAGCCCAAAATGAACAATAACAGAGTCTGAAAGTTAACAAGTTCCCATTTGAGGAAAAGCCATAAGATCTGCTTTAATTAAAACCTTGATGAATAACTTCAAGAGTGTCCTCGAGAAATAGAAAGGTGCTGGGCAGTTGTTCCTGCCTCTGTTTCTTCCACATGCTGAGATTTGTAGAGAGAGTTTGTCTGGCAGCATCGGCACAAAGATAATAACCAAAAAGTGAGGTTGGCTGCTTGGCAGGGTGGCTTCACCTCCACCTCCCAGTAGCTGCAGAGTGTGATTCTTCTGCTGCCAATGAAATAGTTGGTGTTGTCTTCCCTGTAGCTCCACGTTATTCTAATTCTATAACTGTATCTGCCGACTGTTTCCCCAGTGCCGAGTCCCCCCTCTCAGCTGTCCTTGAGGGAGTTGGAGTTACAGGCAGGGCATTAGGCTTTGCGCCCTGATATCTTAAGCCATCATCTCCCGCCATCCAGGACTCAAGTGTTGCAGAGCTGATGAAGCTTCCTGACTTGTGAGAAAACTCGCAGGACTCTGTCTCCTCAGGAAGAGAAAGAATCACTGTATTCACACCCTCCAGTCCTGTTTCAACCTCGTTTGTTTGCATTTGTTTTAATTCCTTATGTGCTTTTCTCCCTCACCATCTCTGGATTCTTCTCTTCTCCGTGGGGAAATTCCTCCTGCTCATTTGGTGTGTCCCTCCCACCCAAACCAGTCCCCAGGGCCCTTATGCCTGACTAAGGAGGTTCTGGGTAGGGAGTTTATTTTAGATCTGCTTTTTTTGTTTGTTTTTGTTCTCATTGAAAACTGCCTTTGCAATCTCATGTTTCTCTTGGGTCCTCAAACCATGATTTTCTTTTAGCTCATCAGGGTGGCTTTGGAGAAAAGTCTGGCAACTGTGGAGACCCAGAACCCATCGTTTTCCCCTCCTTCCCCGATGGGAGGAGACAGTAACAGGTGTCTTCAGGAAGAAATGCTCCACCTGAGGGCTGAGATCCACCAGCATTTAGAAGAGAAGAGGAAAGCTGAGGAGGAACTGAAGGAGCTAAAGGCTCAAATTGAGGAAGCAGGATTCTCCTCAGTGTCCCATATCAGATAGGACATTCTTCCCAGGGAAGGGGAGCTTGCGGCTCATGAGGCACCACAGCCAAGGGGTGCCTATCCCAGGCTCCATGCATTAATATTTCCACAAATTCTTTAAATAGAAGTAAGTAATATTGGCTAATGGTGATCACTTTCTGTTATTCAAATAATCCTGGTCTTAATTCAGTATAACAATGTCCACTATTATTGTGCATCTGCCAGTCATACATGACAGTCTTGGTGGAAACCTCCTTGTTACATGACCAGTATTGCCGTTTTTAATTGAGCGAAATGTATAAGGAATCCCAGCTACCTAATATGTTTCACTGCTGTATACAGAACCAGAACAGTTCACGAAGGAAGAGGATTTTTTTTTTTTTTTTTTTTTGAGTTGGAGTCTCCCTCTGTCGCCCAGGCTGGAGTGCAGTGGCGCGATCTCGGCTCACTGCAAGCTCCGCCTCTTGGGTTCATGCCATTCTCGTGCCTCAGCCTCCTGAGTAGCTGGGACTACAGGCACCCGCCACCGTGCCTGGCTAATTTTTGGTTTATTTGTTTTTTAAGTAGAGGCAGGGTTTCACCATGTTAGGATGGTCTCAATCTCCTGACCTCGTGATCCCCGTGCCTCGGCCTCCCAAAGTGCTGGGATTACAGGCGTGAGCCACCGCGCCCGGCCAGAGGGTTTCAATAGAGGCCCCTCCCTCTCCTCTCAGCTCTCGCTCATAAGGCCTTGAATCATAGAATATCAATTTTAATCATCTCTGCTGCTTTAGTAATTTTACAAAAATAGCAGATAGCTCATTCATTGGTTAGATTGGCCACTCTGTCTTTGATGGCTTTTTGTCAAAAGATACTTGGAGAACATGCTGATACTGTAGGGCTGATCCATTTATTCATTCACTCCCAGAACTATAATCATCACTGCCTGTTTAAAGTACAGCTATACAACTTCTAAATCATGCCCTATTGTTTCCCTGCATATTACATGCCACTTAAACTTCCCTGAATAATGTTAGCACTTTGAAAAGGACCTACACATCTAGCCTCATGTCCTTGTTTCATAGCTGAGGAAATAGGCCTAGAAAGTTTCAAGTGACTTGCTCAAGTTTGCATAATAGTCTGTGTCTCCCAATTTCTAACATCTAAACCTTGCTTATATACTGTATACTTTGTCAAACAATTTTTAAAAAATTCTTGTGATTGTTCTAAGTGCTGATTCTTTTGCTCTGAATTATCATAACTTTTTCCTTAACTTCTACTTAAAGCATATTATTTTACTTAAAATTTTGTATGTGTAAACTTAATTGAGTTGTCATGGGTAAAAACAGTACATCTCTTTTGATTCTATTGTTAAACCTACAATCAAACCATCTGTAGATATCCCTGTGGATTATTTTCCTTTGTCCTCAGAGTTACTAATGTGAAACTCTGATTTGTTCAACCCTCCACCCAACCTACAGAATCACTTATACTGTAGAAGCTAGAATCTAATGCATTGTTCTTCCTTTCAAGAACGTTTTGTTGAGTTTTTCTTTTATTTGTTTGTATTTTAAAACATCAGTTTTTTTTTTAAAACATGAAGTTAGAACATAATATTAAATATTCTTTTCCATATACACCTGTGCCCTCCTTATCCCCCTTCCACATCTCAGTTTTGGTAAAATACCTATCCCCTTTTTCTTTATTGAGAAACTATCTCATAGATTGTCTGTCTGTATCCTATGTCATATTTTCCTCCCAGAAACACACCACACAAGCTCTGCTCTAGGTTCCAAGACTCCTGGATTCTGAGAAAATCAATCTAGATACATAGGCCACTGCTGATCCTTCAAGTTGTGAATTACCCATTTCCTGTGCATCCTCTAGCTCTGGGGTTCTCAGTTTAGCATGCCTAAGAATCACCTGTGGGCCAGGCGTGGTGGCTCATGCCTGTAATCCCAACACTTTGGGAGGCCAAGGCGGGGGGATCACCTGAGGTCAGGAGTTCGAGACCAGCCTGGCCAACACGGTGAAACCCCTTCGCTGCTAAAAATACAAAAATTAGCTGGGCGTGGTGGCTCATGCCCGTAGCTCAGCTACTCGGGAGGCTGAGGCAGCAAAATTGCTTGAACCCAGGAGGTGGAGCTTGCAGTGAGCCAAGATCTCGCCACTGCACCCCAGCCTGGGCGACAGAGTAAGACTGTCTCAAAAAATAAATAAATAAAAATAAAAAAATCACCTGTGGAACTTAAGTAAAATGTGGATTCATAGGCCTTAGCTCTACAGCTTTTTTAACAAGCACCTTATGGGATTATGCTGTTGGTATTTCTCAGGTCTGCAGCTAGTACAGCAGGGATTGAATAACTTCCCTGTTAGACCCTGAGCTAGCCATACCATATATGCAATTTCATTTAAGCATCTGCTAACTCCACTAGGTAAGTGTTATCATCCTTATTTTATATAAAAGGAAACTGAGGCTCAAAGAAGTTAAGTGAATAGACTTGTTATAGCCATGTTTGCTTTCACTCAACCCTAGTATGAGTTTGTTGTGGAAAGAATTTATCTGGAATGTCTTGGTGCAAATTAGCTGTTTTGGTCAATTTTCTTTCTTCAACAAATATGAATGATTTATGTAGCAGGCACTTGTGTAGGCACTGGGGTTACGGGGTGAATAGGACAGACACAGTCCCTGCTCTCAAGAAGGTTATCTCTATCATGTGAGCCAGATATAAAGCAAATAATTATCTAAGTACATTTTGATTGTATTAAAAGTTCTGATTAGTGTTATTTATTTATTCTGTGTTCCTAAGTCCCAATGGTTTGAAACTGACTAATGATAAATAGTAGAACTATGGAATTCATAACAATAAATTTGTTACAGGAAAGGTGTTATTTTTTAACAGCATAAGTACTCTTGTTTATTCCAGAGGCTACTGAAAATTAGAACATATGAGGCTGCGTGGCACAAGTAAAGAAAACTAGCCTGCATGGGCTCTGAAATTGAGGCAATAATTAATAGCTTACCAACCAAAAAAACTCCAGGACCAGACAGATTCACAGCCGAATTCTACCAGAGGTACAAGGAGGAGCTGGTACCGTTCCTTCTGAAACTATTCCAATCAAAAGAGGGAATCCTCCCTAACTCATTTTATGAGACCAGCATCATCCTGATACCAAAGCCTGGCAGAGACACAACAAAAAAAGATAATTTTAGACCAATATCCCTGATTAACATCGATGCAAAAATCCTCAATAAAATACTGGCAAACCGAATCCAGCAACACATCAAAAAGCTTATCCACCATGATCAAGTGGGCTTCATCCCTGGGATGCAAGGCTGGTTCCAACATACGCAAATCAATAAACGTAATCCAGCATATAAACAGAACCAAAGACAAAAACCACATGATATCTCAATAGATGCAGAAAAGGCCTTCAACAAAATTCAACAGCCCTTCATGCTAAAAATTCTCAATAAATTAGGGATTGATGGGACGTATCTAAAAATAATAAGAGCTATTTATGACAAACCCACAGCTGATATCATACTGAATGGGCAAAAACTGGAAGCATTCCCTTTGAAAACTGGCACAAGACAGGGATGCCCTCTCTCACCACTCCTATTCAACATAGTGTTGGAAGTTCTGGCCAGGGCAATCAGGCATGAGAAAGAAATAAAGGGTATTCAATTAGCAAAAGAGGAAGTCAAATTGTCCCTGTTTGCAGATGACATGATTGTATATCTAGAAAACCCCATTGTCACAGCCCAAAATCTCCTTAAGCTGATAAGCAACTCAGCAAAGTCTCAGGATACAAAATCAATGTGCGAAAATCACGAGCATTCTTATACACCGATAACAGACAGAGAGCCAAATCATGAGTGAACTCCCATTCACAATTGCTTTAAAGAGAATAAAATACCTAGGAATCCAATTTACAAGGGATGTGAAGGACCTCTTCAAGGAGAACTACAAACCACTGCTCAACAAAATAAAAGAGGACACAAACAAATGGAAGAACATTCCATGCTCATGGTTAGGAAGAATCAATATCGTGAAAATGGCCATACTGCCCAAGGTAATTTATAGATTCAATGCCATCCCCATCAAGCTACCAATGACTTTCTTCACAGAATTGGAAAAAACTACTTTATAGTTCATATAGAACCAAAAAAGAGCCCTCATCGCCAAATCAATCCTAAGCCAAAAGAACAAAGCTGGAGGCATCACGCTACCTGACTTCAAACTATACTATAAGGCTACAGTAACCAAAACAGCATGGTACTGGTACCAAAACAGAGATATAGACCAATGGAACAGAGCAGAGCCCTCAGGAATAATACCACACATCTACAACTATCTGATCTCTGACAAACCTGACAAAAACAAGAAATGGGGAAAGGATTCCCTATCTAACAAATGGTGCTGGGAAAACTGGCTAGCCATATGTAGAAAGCTGAAACTGGATCCCTTCCTTACACCTTATACAAAAATTAATTCAAGATGGATTAAAGACTTAAATGTTAGACCTAAAACCATAAAAACCCTAGAAGAAAAC
Organism: Pongo pygmaeus; assembly: GCF_028885625.2. Classification (NCBI taxonomy): domain Eukaryota; kingdom Metazoa; phylum Chordata; class Mammalia; order Primates; family Hominidae; genus Pongo; species Pongo pygmaeus. The sequence continues at coordinate 107,259,610 of NC_072373.2, read as the reverse complement.
CTAGGCAATACCATTCAGGACATAGGCATGGGCAAGGACTTCATGTCTAAAACACCAAAAGCAATGGCAACAAAAGCCAAAATTGAAAAATGGGATCTAAACTAAAGAGCTTCTGCACAGCAAAAGAAACTACCATCAGAGTGAACAGGCAACCTGCAGAATGGGAGAAAATTTTTGCAATCTACTCATCTGACAAAGGGCTAATACCCCAAATCTACAAAGAACTCAAACAAATTTACAAGAAAAAAACAACCCCATCAAAAAGTGGGTGAAGGATATGAACAGACACTTCTCAAAAGAAGACATTTATGCAGTCAACAGACACATGAAAAAATGCTCATCATCACTGGCCATCAGAGGAATGCAATTCAAAACCACAATGAGATATCATCTCATACCAGTTAGAATGGCAATCATTAAAAAGTCAGGAAACAACTGGTGCTGGAGAGGATGTGGAGAAATAGGAACACTTTTACACTGTTGGTGGGACTGTAAACTAGTTCAACCATTGTGGAAGACAGTGTAGCAATTCCTCAAGGATCTAGAACTAGAAATACCATTTGACCCAGCCATCCCATTACTGGGTATATACCCAAAGGAATATAAACCATGCTGGCTATAAAGACACATGCACATGTATGTTTATTGTGGCACTACTCACAATAGCAAAGACTTGGAACCAACCCAAATGTCCATCAATGATAGACTGGATTAAGAAAATGTGGCACATATACACCATGGAATACTACGCAGCCATAAAAAATGATGAGTTCGTGTCCTTTGTAGGGACATGGATGAAGCTGGAAACCATTCTTAGCAAACTATCGCAAGGACAAAAAACCAAACACCGCATGTTCTCACTCATAGGTTTGAATTGAACAATGAGAACACTTGGACACAGGAAGGGGAACATCACACACCAGGGCCTGTTGTGGGGTGGGGGGAAGGGGAGGGATAGCATTAGGAGATATACCTAATGTAAATGATGAGTTAATGGGTGCAGCACACCAACATGGCACATGTATATACATGTAACAAACCTGCACGTTGTGCACATGTACCCTAGAACTTAAAGTATAATAAATATATATGTATATATATAGAAAAGAAAACTAGCCTGCCTGTCTTGAGTCCAAGGTTTCTAGTGATGGTGCTGCCACCAAGAAGCTGTGAAGTTTGGGCAAGTCTCACTCTTCCTGAGCCTTGGCTTTCTTGTATATAAAAGATCTTGTGGTAGGTCTCAGGTTGCTTCATGCTCTGGGGTATGTCTGAGTTTATTGTGGGCTGAGATGTGGGTAAGAGGTACTATTAGGAACTGTTGTCAGGACTAGACCTAGCCCTCAATTATGTGTTTCCTACAGGAACACCATGCTGAGCCTTTGCCTTGAGAATGCAGAGCTGAAAGAGCAGATGGGAGAAGCAATGTCTGATGGATGGGAGATCGAGGAAGACAAGGAGAAGGGCGAGGTGATGGTTGAGGCTGTGGTAGCCAAAGAGGGTCTGAGTGAGAGTAGCCTTCAGGCTGAGTTCAGAAAGCTCCAGGGAAAACTGAAGAATGCCCACAATATCAACCTCCTCAAAGAATAACTTGTGCTGAGTAGCAAGGAAGGGAATAGTAAACTTACTCCAGAGCTCCTTGTGCATCTGACCAGCACCATCGACAGAATAAACACAGAACTGGTTGGTTCTCCTGGGAAGCACCAACACCAAGAGGAGGGGAATGTGACTGTGAGGCCTTGCCCCAGACCCCAGAGCCTTGACCTTGGGGCTGCCTTCACAGTGGATGCCCACCAAGTAAGTGTGGGCTTAGATGGAATGAAAAACAATTGGAGAAGGGCTCAAGATGACAGTGTTTACCATAAAACGTTCTCCCATGTGAATCAGGAGGTACCAACAGAAGGGTCTCTTTGTACCACAAACAATAGTAATAATATTCTGCCTACATTCAGCCTTTAGAAAGGCTTTTACAATGTAAACATTTCTTGAGTATTTAATTTTTCAGATAACACACTAGGCATTGGCATGGGGCAATAAAACCAATGGCTGCCCTTGAGATACTTAATATGGTAAGGAAAGATGGCACACAAACAGGTCATTTTAACAGGATGTGGTAACTGCTGTAACATAGGGATGCATCAGGTTATGAGGCAGCCCAGACAAGTGGTATGTAATGACATCCCTTCCTTATCACTGCCATTTTTTTGTCACAGCTCATCACAGGTGTCTGTTCCTGGGCCTCAGATGGATTATTTGGATCCTCTTTAGGGAAGGAGCCATGCTGAAGATTCAGTAAAATGGAGAATACGGGGATTCTGAGAGAATCAATGGGATAGAATGTGAGGGGAGGTGAGTGGAGGGTTCCACCCCTTGTCTTTTTGACCACTGAGAAAACATTTCCTGAGAGCTCCTCTGTAGACTTGATTGGCGCTGTGCTGTGTGCTGTGTGCTGTGGATACAGATATGAAGCAAACATTATCCCAGCACTCCAGGAGCTCCATCTGGAAAGCAAGTCACTGCCAAATGGCATGAGAAGTGCTGTGACGGACTTGAGTAAAGTCCACAGGGTTCAGAAGGGGCGGTGGTCATCACTGCATGGGGGTGACCTCAGACTGTCCTGATCCCTGTATTGGCCCCTTTCACAGTTGGATAACCAGTCCCAGCCTCATGACCCTGGGCCTCAGTCAGCGTTTAGCCTACCAGGGTCCACCCAGCACCTGCGCTCCCAGCTGTCATAATGCAAACAACGCTATCAAGATCTCCAGGAGAAGCTGCTGCTATCAGAAGCCACTGTCTTTGCTCAGGCTAACGAGGTGGAGAAATACAGAATTATACTTAGTAAGTAACTATGACTTACTAGTAAAGAAAACTAGCCTGTGTGTCTTATAAGTTCTGTATGTTCCATACCTACATAATGTGGTTATTGAGCACATGAAGTGTGGCTAGTGCAACTTGGACATTTGGTTTTATTTAATTTTAGTTAATGTAGTATAAAGTGGCCATATGTGGCTACTAACTACCTTATTGGACAGTACAAGTCTAGGGTCTTGGGACTCTAAATTAGTTCAGCTCCATTCAACATTTATTGAACCCCTGCGGATAAAGCACTTGCCAGCTTCAATGGGGCTGCTAGAGATGGTAGTGTACAATCCCTGACTTAAGGATATCTGGTCCCAACTAAAGCCTGGGTTATCTGAAGGGGAGATAATCAATGGCAAATGCAGGTTCCTCCTGTGGAAAGAAATTCTGCTTCCTGGAGCTGGTGGTCTCTTCTCCCACCAGTTCAGAGAAGCTTCTCTCCCACTGTGGATCTGCCCTCCCTGCCCCAAAAGGTTAGGGTATGTGCCATTGAGGCTGAGAGCATATGTGGGAAATTCAGACATTGTCTAACACCTGCTGTCTCTTCCCAAGCAGGTGAATCTTGGGTGAAGCAGGACAGCAAGCAGGTCCAGGTGGACCTCCAGGACCTGGGCTATGAGACTTGTGGCTGAAGCGAGAATGAGGCTGAACAGGAGGAAACCACCAGTCCTGGTAAGAGCACAGGGTGTGGGGCTCACCTGTCCCTGGAGTCAGCTGTCACGTTTGGGTGCTGTTGGCCAGTTCCACACCTGACAAGTAGTGGGGAAGAGGAGGACAGGAGGTTAATAGGAGAACTCTTACCCAAAATGAGGCTGAGTATAAGTTTGAATTTCTACAATTAGTTTTTGACATACTACTACTACTACTAATAATAATATAAAGTTCTAGCCAACTGATTATTATAGAAATACTAAGGCCTACTTAGAGACCAGATGAGGTTTTGGAAACATGCAAACCATAAGTTAAACATAATTTTGTTTTGCATTATAAAAAGACTACAACTATAGGGCCACCCACCACACTGAAAACCAGAAGAGAAGAAAAACATAATCTCTCTCATTCTTGAGGCAGTGTAGTGTGGCAGTTAAGAGACAAGATCCTGGGGCCAGACTGGTTGGTTTAAATCCCAGTTTGAAAACTTTCCTATGCCCCAGTTTCTTCATATGTTAAAATAGTAATAAAAGAACTACCTACCCCATCAGGTACTAATGTCAATTAAATGAGTAAATTCTTATAAAATGCTTTAGAACAGTGCCTGGCATCTGGTAAAATGCCATGGATTAGTTCTCATACTGACTACCACTGCCCTAATACAGTGATGTTAACATGCTGATATATTTATTCGAAGTCTTATTTTCCTATGCCTATTTTTCACACAGTTGTAACCCAATAAACTTTTAAATTATAGTAAAATTTAGAAAGCATTAAACTTTCAGCATGCAGGAATAGCTTTTCCTATGTTCTTGTGGCCATCCTAAATAGATAAGGCCATGTTAATGTCTTAAGAAACATCAGCGTGTGTGGAATGAACACAGGACATTGGAGGATTTGAATTTTGGCTCTGCCATGTGCTAGTTTGAGTGATCTAGAACAAGCTAGTTTACCACCTCTCTTTACGTTTTGGTTTCCCCGGTCAGTAAAATAGAAAGTGATGAAACCTAACTTGTAGGTATAAGGAGGATAAGAAATATTGTATTTGAATGCCTAGTACAGTGTCAGGGTTGAATAAAGTACTAATTCAACTTTTTCCCTAGTAATTATTGTCCTCATGACCAAACCTGCCTCCTCTCAAAGGCAGTGGCCACAACAGCACATCCAACTTTTATTTAGGAAGACATCTTTGGCTTTTTTCAGAGTGTGAGGAGCACAACAGCCTCAAGGAAGTGATCCTGATGGAGGGGCTGTGCTCTGAGCAGGGGTGCTGGGGCTGGCTAGTTCCTCTAAGAGGAAGCCCTTGGAGAACCAGCTAGGGAAGCAGGAAGAGTTCTGGGTATATGGAAAGTCAGAAAACATCTCGGTCCTATGAAAGGACATCAGAGATCTGAAGGCCCAGCTGCAGAATGCCAACAAGGTCATTCAGAACCTCAAGAGCCAGGTCTGGTCCCTCTCGGTTACAAGTGATTATTCGTCTAGTCTGGAAAGACCCCGGAAGCTGAGAGCTGTTGGCACATTGGAGGGGTCTTCACCTCGGAGGGGTCTTCACCTCATAGTGTCCCTGATGAGGATGAGGTGTGGCTGTCTGATGGCACTGGGGCTTTCTGCTCGCCTGGGCTTCAGGCCAAAAAGGACCTGGAGAGTCTCATCCAGAGAGTATCCCCACTGGAGGCCCAGCTCCCAAAAAATGGACTAGAAGGGAAGCTGGCTGAGGAGCTGAAATCAGCTTCTTGGCCTGGGTAAGGATGGCACTATTTGGGCACTTCCTGGATTGAAAATGTGTAAGTTTGTGCTTGGTGTAGGGTAGCTCAGGCAGTTGGAAGAAAGAACATGTCTGGGTATTCACAAGGACACTGATTTAAATGGTAGAATAGGTCTGCAGAAAAGACAGGTAGGCAACCAGGAGGGCATAGGATGATGTCCCAGTATCTGGGAGATACCGGGTCTCAGGGATTTCCTCTTAGGGATATATTAGTAAAGTAATAGTATATATGGTATAGATAGTAGTAATACTGGAATCAGACTGCCTAGCTCTGGTGCTTACTACCCATGCAACTTTCTTAACCCTTCTGAGCCTTTGTCTTTACCTATTAAATGAGGATGATAAGAGAACCCATCTCAAAGGGTGGATATTAGGTTTAAATGAATTAATACAAGTGCTGGCCAGGTGTGGTGGCTCATGCCTGTAATCCCAGCACTTTGGGAGGCCAAGGCAGCCAGAACACCTGAGGTCAGGAGTTTGAGACCAGCCTAGCCAACATGGTAAAACCCCATCTCTACTAAAAAACAAAACTTAGCTGGGCATGGTGGTGCACGCCTGTAATCCCAGCTACTCGGGAGGCTGAGGCAAGAGAATTGCTTGAACCTGGGAGGCAGAGGTTGCAGTGAGCTGAGATGGCACCACTGCACTCCAGCCTGGGTGACAGAGCAAGACTCTGTCTCAAAAAAAAAAAAAAAAAAAAAGAATTAATGCAAGTGCTTAGAGTAGTGCCTAGCATATATTAAGCTCTCACTGCTATTTGCCATAGTTATAAGTGTTATTGATACTTAGTGTTGAAAACACAGACATTCATCTTGGTGTGTCCTGGTTATCTATTGCTAAGTAATAACCACTCTAAAACTTAGTGACTTCAAACAACACTTATTATGCTTCATGGTTCTATGGTTTGACTGGGCTCAGCTGGGTGGTTCTCACTTAGGGTCTCTTGTTTTGGGTCCCATCAGTTGATGGTATGAGAGTTTATATGATGGCCATCATTGCAAAATACAGTCAGCCACAGCATCATAACATAGAAGAAATTCAGGCATCAGGTGGTGGTTAAAACAGAAGACACGAAAGGTTCTATCTAGACTTAGGATGAAATTATTCTAATTATTCATTGAGTAACTGCTGTGAATCTATGTGTTACTGGTGCTGTAAGGGATGTAAAATGCAGAACTACGTTTATTCTCACAGACCTTATGATTTATCTAGGGACATATAATTAACACATATATAACAGTTGAAGAACAGTGGCATACTAATTTTTTTTTTTTTTTTGATACGGAGTCTCACTCTGTCACCCAGGCTGGAGTGCAGTGGCACCATCTTGGCTCACTACAACCTCCACCTCCTAGATTCAAGCAATTCTCCTGCCTCAGCCTCCTGAGTAGCTGGGATTACAGGCATGCACCAGTATGCCCAGCTAATTTTTTTTGTATTTTTAGTAGAGGCAGGGTTTCACTATATTGGCCAGACTGGTCTCAAACTCCTGACCTTGCGATCTGCCTGCCTCGGCCTCCCAAAGTGCTGGGATTACAGGAGTGAGCCACCACGCCCGGCCCATACTAAGGTTTTTAATGCAATACTTTATCAGGGTAGAATTTACTGTTAAATACCTCCTATGGCTTATGTGCCAGAATTCAGCTTGGGGGAGTTCCTTAGAGATGTTCTCATAGAAATCTCTACAGAAGCCCCCATAACTCCATAACTTATCCACTTTCCATACTTATTCTTTCCTCTTCTGTCCTGCATTAGGAACTATGATTCCCTGATTTAGGATCAGGCCCGGAAACTGTCTTACCTACAAGCAAAAAATACGAGAAGGTAGAGGTATTTGTTATCTTATCACCCAGCATGCAAAAGATACAGTAAAATCTTCTGAGGATCTCCTAAGGAGCAATGACATTGACTACTACCTGGGACAAAGCTTCTGGGAGCAACTCACCCAGGGAAGCCAGCTGACAGGGAGGCTCACCAGCAAACTCAGCACCAGTAAGTTGGCCACAGGGCTTTGGAATACTCTCAGTCACCCCCACAGTTCCAGTCCCTGGTGGCCACCACATCTCCTAGGGTCCTTTTTCTATTTCATTTCCTGGGGCTAATGCAGGATTAAGACTGCTCAGTGGGGAGCATGGAGAAGAACACACAGGGCTGGAGATGCCATGGTTACAACTATAGAAACTTCACCACTCATGGAATGTGACCTGTGGGGCAGGGGCAGCATCTATCTGATGCTAAGAGGGAGTAGGAGACATGAGATGGAAGGGCCTTGTTGTAGGAGGAAGAGCCCTGAACTAAGAATTTCAAGACCCAAGCTCTAGCCTGGATGCTGCCACCAACTCGCTAAATGCCTTATCCTTGTGATGTCTCCATTTATGGCATGGTAATGTACATGCAGGTACTCCACATATGGATAAAGTGCCATGCTCTTTTATACGTGGTTTAGGCACTGGCTGCAGTAGTTCAAGGGCTACATTGGTTATTATTGGGGTCCTCTACTCAGAATTTCTAGAGAATATCCAAGGGAGTAAAGTAGGATCAGACTTGGGAGCCACCCAACCCACCATCTGGTGGCAGATGCAGAGGTGGGGCAGGGCTTCTTGTCATCTCCTCAGAGACCAGTGCAGGTTCTGCATGAAAGCTGTGGTGGGGCATATGCATTGGGGAGCTAGTCTGCAGCAGGACATGGAGGCTGGAGTGTCCCACAGGGCAGCTGGGCAAGGGCCTCATGATTAATGGAACAAAAGACATTTTAAATGTTTTACCCTGATTTAGGGCAGAGGAAGTCATCATGGTGACCAGCAGGTCAGGGACAGTGGGGTCACTTCTCTGGAGAGACAAGCTGAGGCCTCCCAGAATAACTGTTCTGGATGCACACATGAAATGCTCACTACTCTGTCTCCAGATAGGCTCCTGTGTTTGTAATGCGGGAAGTGGGACCAGCCTAATTTCTTATCGTCTCTTTCTAAATTTGGTTTACAGAGGATCATAAAAGTGAGAAAGATCAAGCTGGACTTGAGCCACTGGCCCTCAGGTAATTCCGAGGAGAATCTGGGAAAGAGATTGGGACTGAGGCCCAAAGGGTCAAGGGTGGCGGCAGCTCCACAAATCAAGGGGAATAAAGGAAAGTGCTGAATGTATTGAATTCATGCATTCATTGAACACCTCACTGTTGTTTTTAACTAAATTCTTTCTTCTCTTTTGGTTGAATTACATTGGCACATTAATTCTCCAGGCGTAGTAACCTAGAAAGTCTGAGCTGAAAGTGAACTAACTAGGTTTCAAGAGTCTTCTGCCCCACTAAGGGTCCTGCTTTCCTGCTGTGTGTTTAATAAGTAAGATGAGCTTTTGGCAAAGTTGACCTGCCCCAAGTTGGGTTGACAGCTAGTTTAATAGTCACTCAGTTGCCCTGGGGGAAAAAAGGAATCATATAACAGGACCTGGTGAAAGAGGCCTAGGTGGTGTAGATCACCAGGAGGCTGCAGTGCCTCAGGACCCAGTTCTCAGTGAGTTGCTTCATATAATGATCAATGAAATACGGGCTCAGAGTCTGTTGTAGCCACTAGTTGGGGTTCTTTGTGTCATGCTTGTGTCTCAGACTACATAAATGCTTCTGAAAATATCTGTAGTGAAGGGCACAGTGTTGTTTTTTTGTTTTGTTTTGTTTTTATTTCTAATTCATCATAGAAACATACATGGTCTGAATTCAGTTAATTACATGATTCCATTTATCATGCTCTTGGATGTTGGGACAGTGGTTTGCTCTGTGTTTCTCAGTGCTTGCTTTCAATTTTTATACTTGTCTTGTTGGAGATGGTAACAAACAGTTTGCAGGCTGCAACTGTTCCAGGGATCATACTTTAAGCAGCAGTGCCTTAAAAGCAGGGCTAGCTATGTCTTTGCTTGTCCTCAGCATATTATGTGGCCAGAGCACTAGGTAGCTATTCTCTCTCCATCTACACCCCACCTACGCTCCATTCCTAAGCAGAGGTGGGTTATTTCCATTATTCTCTGCAGGCATGGTCCCCTTGGCTTACTTGGATTTTCCTGTGAGCCACGGTCAGGACAGGTTGGTTTGGGTGACCTTCGTTTTACCTGTTGTCCCCCTTCTCCCAATCAGGCTCAGCAGGGAGCTGCAGGAGAAGGAGAAAGTGATTGAAGTCCTGCAGGCCAAGCTGGATGCTCAGTCCCTCACACCCTCCAGCAGCCATGCCTTGTCTGACTCCCACTGCTCTCCCAGCAGCACCTCTTTACTGTCTGATGAGCTGGAAGCCTGCTCTGACATGGACATAGCCAGCGAGTACACACACTATGGAGAGAAGAAAGCTTCTCCGGGTCACTCAGGTAGCCTCCTTTCTGGGTGGTACCATCTTTGTCTAGACTGATTGGAGACCTGAGGAAACAGGCCTTATAGCTCCACCATGGTGTGTATCGGGCTGAACATGGCTGTGGGGCCAAGTGCCATGCACAGGCACCAGTGGATCAGGATCTTTGCTCTGCTCCTGACTCTACAAGTTACCTCTTTCACCCTGGCCTCCATGGGCATGTACGTGCTGTTGGGCACAAGGTGAGCCATTGTGGGGAGAGTGAGAAGATCACGGCAGACTCTTCTTCCTCGGTGACTCTGTCGGTTAGATCTTCTTTAAGATGGAAAACCTCCTTCATCTCTCTTACAATGATCTTGCTACTTATTCCTGAGCAGTGTTCCCTAAGTATATGTGGGTGTCCACAGATGCTGCTAGTCTTGCCTGATATTTTTGGAGTTGCCATTTTCATGTTTCAGAGCTCAGAGCACCACTATCATCCCTAAGGTGGTTTGCCTCACTATAGGAGCTGTCTGCAAGCAAGAAAATGAACACTGCTAGCAGTGCTTGTGCTTGGTTCTTTCCCTGAAAGCAAGACTCTAGCCCTGGTACCCCTGGCTAAATATAAGGCCAGGATTCCAGTTCTCTGTAGAACGTCATACGTTTTCTTTCATTCATGGGTTTTATAGATTCCATCCATCATTCGAGTCATTCTGCTGTGTTGTCTTCTAAACCATCATCAAGCAGTGCATCTCAGGGGGTTAAGGCCGAATCCAGCAGTAACCCCATCAGCTTGCCAACTCCCCAGAATCCCCACAAGGAGGCCAACCAGGCCCATTCAGGTATGCAACAGCCAATGGGGCAGAAGCTTCATCTCCTCTTTCTCTGCTGCCTGTTTGACTTTTCTTTAATGACAGAGGTTTGGACTGTTAGGGGCCTAAATGCATCAAAACCTAGACAGATTCAAGAAACCACCCTCATTCGCCAATTGTGTCTGATTTAAGAAAATATTTTAGAAAATAAGTAATCCACATCAGGTTTTGATCTGCATACCAGCTTTGACCAGTAGTTGGCTAATCATTTAAAAAGAAATATTTTTATTGGTTTTTCTCTCATTTTATCCCGGGAGCAAAAAGGCAAAATGTTTCTCCCAGGATTCCAGCAGCCATAGGATGAAAGGAAATTCACATCTACTGATCCACTGTGTGTTACCCATTAAATCTGCATGGAGATCCTCTGCAAGAGGTAGTGCTACTTATTTCATAGCCAAGGATGATGAGAACAGCCTCAGACAAGGTTCTGTTCATAGTACGTTACCATTAATGGATGTATGAATGGATTGGCAGTCCTTGATATGTACATAATGCATATCTTGGAGGCAGTTAAAGGGGTGCATTTCATTTACAAGTCCAGCTTAGTTGCTGGAGGGTACACTGCTCATTCACAGCCCTGTACCAGAAATGGCACGGAAAAGGTAAACCTTGTCTTCCCCTCCTATCTCCCACCATAGCTGGCTGGCTGCCTTCAGTGTGGTTTGTTGTGAGGTTTGACTTGAGTAGAGGTGCTCCCAGAAAGCACAGTGCTTTCTTCTGCTGCCCTCATTTCCCTGAAGACAATTCAACCAAAATCTTAAGAAAGAGGAAGTGTTCCAATGCTTCCTGAGCCTGGTTTCAAAGTTTCTAGGCCAGAGTGGGCAGCAGCTGGACCAGAATCATGAGGAAAAGCTGTGCTTCCAGACTTGTAGACATCTGCTTAAATGTTTTGGGTTCAAACAGAGCAGAAGATGAGGAACAGAGGATTTAAAAAATCAGAATGCCTCCTCAAAGAATGCCTGGGCTGTGTTACCTGGCAATTTGAGTGTATTTGCAGTATTGATCTGAAATGGTGCCAGCACCATTGGGATGTGTTTTAGGATGTAATCATTGTCTTCTACATTAGACATTCTCTACAGGTCAGCCTTGGTTTCTGCTCCCTCTCCATTGGCCACCTGCCCTTTTAGGGAAGAGGAAACAATTTAAAACATTGAACCTTGCCACGGTTTCTAAAAACCTGTCTGTAGATGGGCTGCCTAAAGATCATCAGGGAAGACTTTTTTTAATGCAAATTTCCTGTTCCAAGAATTTATAATTCTGTAAGTCTACATTAAGGCCTAGACAGAATCAAGAAGACCTAAAGAATCTACATATATTAAGTGTTTTTGCTATGTGATTTAAATGCCCAGAAGGATTTGCAAGCCATTTTGTCTAAGCCACTCTACCAAGGCATCTATTTTTAATTTGGTGAATGAACATGTTGATTTGGAATTCTGAAGTTTGTTTCCATCAGAGTCCTCAACTGCATGCACTAGTAATGAAAATTTCCCCACAGCCTTTGTTCACATCTCTCCTACTCAGAATGGGACCTGATGCTGTCAGGAGTTCTAGGTGGAGAAAGAGTCTTGTCCCAGGGCCAAGGACTGATACATGCTGGGAACAGAGCCCCAGGGGCCCTTGAGAGCATTCAGGCTCTCTGACTTGTCCATGTCCAGGATTGCTGGGGTGGGGCTCAGTAATGCCACCTTACCTTCTTTAGCCAATTGCTTTCAAGATGAACACAGAGGATATATGCAGGATAGCCCTGGCAGGGGAGAAGAGGGAAGGTCAGCCAGGCCAGCCTCTGGTAGCAATGGTCACCCTTGGCTGTCTCATCCTGTACCACACTAGGTAATAGCCACTCCGCAGGGTGATGTCTGGTCAGGGAATGGTTTTACCTTCTCAGTCTTTTACCCATTCTTTTCTCTCATTTTCTCATGATGATATGTCTCTTTTCTCCCAACTTTCTGTTCCTAGGTTTTCATTTTCACTCCATACCGAAGCTGGCTAGCCTTCCTCAGGCACCATTGCCCTCAGCTCCATCCAGCTTCCTGCCTTTCAGCCCCACTGGCCCTCCCCTCCTTGGCTGCTGTGAGACACCAGTGGTCTCCTTGGCTGAGGCTCAGCAGGAGCTGCAGATGCTGCAGAAGCATTTGGGAGAAAGTGAGCACTTCTGCATTTGTGTGCTTGCGAATAGCAGCCCCACACTGTGTTGCTCTGCATGGCTCGGGCTGGATGGCAGAGTTTAAAAAAACAACACGGGTACACGTTACAAATGGAAGAGTGAGGGAAAGCTCTGCTTGCTTATTTTTTGGAAATGTATTTACTGTTATTTCTGTGTTGTGTGTCTTGTCAGTTAACAGGTAGATAATGTTCACAAGGCTCTAGACCTGGTGCTCTCACACTGTAGACAGTGTTGGATACCACCAAGTATGCTGAATCCCTGACAGACTGATGGACTGCTCATTGGTAGGGGATGGGAGGGGGATGTTATGCTTTGCCTTTGCAGGATGAAGTGGCCAAGAAAAAGTTGGCCACATTCAGTGGACTCCTTTGTGTGGCTATTGTATTTTTCTGCTGTGAAATGCTGTTAATCAAGTTCAGTTCCTGACATCATTAGGTTGGAGCAAAAAGGATAATGATAGAGGGATTCAGAAGAGGAAATGATGAGCCCCTTTTCCTACTGCACAGGGTTCATCCCTGCCCTGGGACAGGTGACACATAGGCAGCTTAGAACCACAGCACCAGCTATGGCATCTGACTGTGAATCCCATCCTCTGACTCCCAAAGACAATTGATCTCATATAATTATGTAGACTGTGGACAGTCACCTTTTAGAAAATGCTTTGATGTATTTGTACGCTGGATGCTCATCATAAATTTAGTGTGCTGGTGGTCACTGATAGCTTAGAAAAAAATGACAAACCTTCACATGAATTTGCTCTCTCATAGCACGTTAAGCACAACAGTTAGAAAGCAGTTTGAATGAACTTTAACTTATTTGTCAGGCACTTTCTGTGCCTGTAAAGAAGCTTAGGTGAGCCAGAGACTGATAGGGTCACCATGCCAACAGTTTCCAGTGATGCAAGACAATAGCCAAGAATTTGCATCCCCCTCCCTGTAGCCCCAAATGTCATGTGGACCAGCCTATTTCTTTCCTTCTTCCTTTTATTTTATTTTATTTTTTGTCTGACAGGGTCTCACTTTGTCACCCAGACTGAAGTGCAGTGGCACAATCTCAGCTCACTGCAGCCTCGATCTCCTGGGCTCAAGCGACTCTCCCACCTCAGCCCCCCAAGTAGCTGGGATTACAGGTGTGTGTCACCACACCTGGCTAATTTTTTGTATTTTTTGTAGAGACGGGGTTTTGCCATGTTGCCAAGACTGGTCTAGAGCTCCTGAGCTCAAGTGATCGGCCCACCTCGGTTTCCGAAAGTGCTAGGATTACAGACATGAGCCACTGCACCCGGCCTAGCCTATTTATTTTGTCAACCCAGGAAATGGATACTTTGTCTAGTGCAGAGAACTCTAAAGCTCAGAGAAAAAAAAAAAAAAGCTCAGAGAAGTGAAGTTACTTGTTCAGGTTCACTAATAAGTGGGAGAAATGGGCTTGAATCTGGTCTTCTGCTCCAGTTTTCACATTTCTGTTATACCTTTTCTACTTATACTTGTCTTACTTAGACCCTTCCCCAGCCTCAGCAAAGAGTTCTTCAGTCTGGAGGAACTAGGGCCACCATATCCAGCTTAATTTCAGGCTTTGTCACCATCCTGCTTAGAGTATGGGGCCGAGCTCAGCTGTTCAAACTCTGGGGACTCCTTGCAACAATTTTTTCCATCTCTTTAGAGACCAGTAGGAGCTGCTGGTGTTTCTGACCTAACACTTGTTACTTTAGCAGTTCTGGCACCAACAATGGATGGGTAACAGATGTGCCCCATGACAGATGGCAAGAGTATTTTCTAGCTTCCATTTCTTCCCCTTGCCTCCTTTTGCTTTATCTTTCCACATTTGTATTTGCCCAAAGGGAAGGATGGAAGGAGAACACTGTCCCTGAAACAGGGTCTGTTGTTTTGGGTTAAATTGGAATTACATCAAGTCTGAAGCCATTGATCGGAATTCGAATGGTCCCAGCCTAGATGAGGAAGACTGTAGCCCTTTCTTTCTCCACCCGAAGTCAAGGTCCTCTCCAAGGGACCATTGCTTATCCAAGCTCATTGTTTGCTTTGAGCCAGTTTTCCATGTGGACAGTGGTGCATGGTGGCCTTTCAGGTCCCTGGGTTAAAATCTTGTGTATGGTATCTTTGCATGGTTTAGAGTATGTGCTGTGTATTGTGTGGCCAAGGAACTGGAACATGAGAATACTGATCATTGTTGCTGATAGACTTAAAACTTCACATGGCCTTGATTAAAAAGTAAGCTGACTATCTGCAACCACTGATTTCCCCCTTTGCCTTGTGTTCAGATGGGGTTGAAGGCAGTTTGAAAGAGGTAGGAAATCATGTATTTGTTGCATCCCTTCTAAAATGTAGGTGCTTAAATTTTTAATCTTCTTCCTTAACTAAGTGATCCTAATGAACATCTAGTATTTTGCAGATTGGAGGAGAGACTCATGACAAGAATTCTCAAACTTCTGCCTATTAGAATTACCTAAAATGAATTTAAAACATCCATTGTTCAAGATGTATCCCATATTGATTAAGGCAAAATCTCTGGAATCCAGGAATCAGTGTATGTTTCCATACTTTCTCAGGTGATTCCAATATGTACCCAAATTTGAGGACCAGCTACAAGTAGGGCTAAAAACTGGCAAGTGGCAATTACACTAACCCCTCCGAGGAGTTTGGCTTGGTTGGAGGAAACAACGATCTCACTCCTGTTGCTTAGGAGGAGCTACCTGTCTATTCTGCTGCCTATGTTCATAATCCCTGAAAGAAAGCAGGCTTCTGAATTTTCTTCTAAACTGTGTCTCTGCCCACCTCTTTACCCATCTCCCCCATGCTGGGCTTCTTTTTACAGAGAAGTGGAGATGATGGGGCTCAAGGGAAAGGCCTATGATTTCAAAGGGTCTATGAAAGTGTCAGCCTGTGAAATGAAAGGTCCTACCTGCCTCTGTGGAATAGTATTCAATGATTCTTTAGACAGGAGTGATGACACTTTGCAGCTCCGTGAGTCATGTTGGATGGGATCCAAATAAATACTTGCCTTACATAGACCCTTCCCCAGCCTCAGCAAAGAGTTCTTCAGTCTGGAGGAACTAGGGCCACCATATCCAGCTTGATTTCATGTCCCCTTTCTCTTCTGAAAAACTCCAAGGTGGAACGGACATATTGACTGGTTAGTTTCAGGGAAAGGCAAGTACATGTAGACAAACAGATGTTCGTGTTCAATCTTGTATTCCATTGCACTCACAACTTCTAACTGTGGGAGTGAATCCTACTTTTAGAACTTTCCTTGGAGTCTGTCATGAAGGATTCTAGTAGGAGCCAGGAGCGGGGCCACTGGACTTTTCCATTGTGTATACTGATGACTTTAAGATACTTTATTCTCTACCTCTTGTGTCTCCTGCTAGGAAATGCAAAGGGTGAGAGTTACAACCTCTAGGTTATGAGCCTTAGTCTAATTGGTATACCACAGTGAACTGGGATCTCTGACATTCCACAGGTCTCCTTTTAGTCTCTATTCTTAGCAATCACACACTTCCTTGCAAATCCTTCCCTTCTGACACCCCATTTGCTTCTTACTCATGTTTCTTTCTGCCCAGGTGCCAGCACTGTTCCTCCTGCTTCCACAGCTACATTGCCGAGCAATGACTTGGAAGCCGACTCTTCCCACTACCTCAACTCTGCTCAGCCTCACTCTCCTCCTAGGGGCACCATAGAACTGGGAAGAATCCTGGAGCCTGGGTACCTGGGCAGCAGTGGCCAGTGGGACATGATGAGGCCTCAGAAAGGGAGTGTATCTGGGGACCTATCCTCAGGCTCCTCTGTGTACCAGCTTAACTCCAAACCCACAGGTAAAGCACAAAGTAGAGACGGCAGCCTTTGAAAAGAAGTCTCATTCGGAGTCTACTCTTTTCCTACCCAGGCTGGACTGTTTCATTCCTCCTTCATCCGTGGCTCACAGAGTGAGGGGTATAAAATGCAAGAGCTGTATCAGCGCTCAATCCTTTCCAAGTACATTTCTTCATTCTCCTGCCCAGGGCCTCAGTGCTCTGTAGGGATATGGGGAAGTCATGGACCCACCTCTTGTGCTGTCACACTCATATCCTTCCGTCTCTCTGCAGCCTGGCCTCTTTGCAGCCCACTCTCTTAGACCCCCCCCCAGAATGCCAGGCATAGACGGGACTTTCTTCCATCAGTCAGGAGTTGTCACAGGAAAGGGTGCAAGGGTGCAGCTCCCCAACCCTGCACATACATCCTGTGCACAAAACTCAGTCACAGCAAGTGGAGAAGTATAGCTAAGCTCATAAATGGTGGGATGCCGCTCAGTTCCAACAGTAAGACAATCATAATTTTCAGGAAAAGACTGAGCCCGAAGCAAAATGGTGCAGTTAATGTCCAGTGTAAGCATCCCTCTGACTTTTCTGCATCTTTTTCCTTTGTTTGGCAGGGGGAGGGGGGTGTCGTCCCCTCTCTAATCTGCCTTCAGATCTCTAGATCCTTCCAGGCTATTCTTTCATCTTCCATATTAAAAGTGATTTCAGGGAAGCATTCAGTGTCAGTCATTAACTGCATAGGGTGAGTGTAAGATCACATACTTTTACTTTAGGCCTTCTTTCTAAGGGTGGGAGGAAGGGCTTTGTCCCTTGCTAAAGAATGCTCGCTCACGTGTCAGTAAGAAGAAAGGTAGAGTGAGATCTCACCTATCATCCTCATAGTCACACCCAGGAGGTGGCCATACCTTTCCAGATGCTAGGCAGGCCTTGTCCAGAGCCCTCAGTTATTTTTCTAAAACATGTGGAACTCTCACAAGACCCCTGTGTGGGAGGAGGCCCATGGAGATTTTTTAGCAAGTGACTGTTATGTGTTTGAAAGCACATTTACTGTTTAAACAAAACTACCATTCTTTTGGGTGTCCGTGTGAGAGGACACAGTTGGCAGAAGGCTAGTGATATTTACAGGTCTTGCTGCAAGGCCCCTGGCTGAGCCCCACCCCCATCAGTAACCAGGATTCTCCGTCTCCCACCTCTCTCCATGTCCTGGTGGTTTGGCTGCAGGGGCTGACCTGCTGGAAGAGCATCTTGGTGAAATCTGGAACCTGCACCAGCGCCCAGCGCCTGGAGGAGTCCATCTGCATCAATGACCGCCTATGGGAGCAACTGGAACACCAGCTGACCTCTACTGCTTGTGGAAGCGGTAGGAGAGGTCCAGACCTTCCTGTTTCTGGCTCTATTTAGGGACCTTTAGGCAGAGCTTCACAGATATTCTTTACTTCACTTGCTCCTTTTGAACAGTCCAGCAAGGGAGGTGGGCAAGTACTGTCATCCCTACTTTCTGAATATATCTGAGTTTAGAGAGCAACTCTCTTTAAGGCAGAACTACGTCTGGTGCCCAGAGTCACCTGACTTCTCACCCCATACTTAATCTGCTTATATACTGCTGATGTCTGTGCCTTTGTTGTGTGATTGATAAGTGGTGGAACCAGGTCTGTAAGGGTCCTCCCACCTCTACCCTCGCCTCTTTACCAAGGTGGCCTTTCTCCTTACACTCTCCTTCCAAGCTGCTGTCACATGGAGGCCAGTCTTTCCATATGTTGTTGTCTTGCCTATACCACAGCAGCAGCTGTTTAGGGAGATCGGGCCTCCTGCACCATTGCAGTTATGGCATGTGATGATGCACGCAAAGAATCCACTGAGAAGGGGCACACAGAAAACATGTACCTAGCCCCCCATGCTTCATTTAGGGCCAGGCCTTGAGTCCTTGGGGTTTTCTGCTGGGTTGGGGCACTATCTTTGAGAGATAAAGAATGGGAAACTTTTGGAAGCTTCTGTTACCCAAATGTGTACTTTCTGGGACAGGATCCACCTCTAACTTCTACAGTTAGGGCCTGGAGTCCATACCTCAGCTCTGCAATGAGAACAGAGTCCTCAGGGAAGAAAATCGAAGACTTCAGGCTCAACTGAGTCATGTTTCCAGAGGTACGTGGTCGAAACCCACAAACTGTGGTCACTCTTAAGTTTCTTTCTTCCCTGGCCACACTAATCACCAACTGGAGAAGCAAACAAAAGAAGGTAGAGGTAAAAGAGCTACTCAGATCCACCAACCCAAACTCACAGCTATTCTCAGTCTAGAGAAGGCTGCTTTCTAAGATGTTCCAACTATGGGCCCCTCAGACTCCTAGTCCCCAGAAGCGAAGAGCTCTAGGAAATCCATCATTTCCGTACAAGCCCACCTGCATATATCCAGAGTCACGAGCTATCAACCTGGATACCAGTCTGGTATATGTTCTACCTCCCTTCACTCACAACTGATTTGGAACCAGTAAAGGAGGGAGTGTGAATGCCTATCTTCCCTCTCAAGTTTCTCCAGACTTTACGGCAGCAGCATGTGTTGTTCCTGGCCCTGCTCTGCTATCCCTCTGCCTCCTCACCACATCCCTCACTCATAGACTCAGGGCCCCTCTCTGGTCAGTACTATGACTCCATGCCGAGTGGCACTAGCAAATGCCCCCCAGCACTTTCCCAGCCCTAGCCAGGGGGCCCTCACAGGTGGGCATCATTTCTCATGTGGCTGAGAGGCAGCTGACTTTGGTGTTGGTCTACTTGATCAGATCAAATTATCAGTAACAAAGTATTTTAATTCACAAATATTTATTGAACAGCCATAAAAAGACAGAATAGTATCCAAAAGGATTAAGCTCAGAATGAAGGAATGCTTGTGGAAAAGGAAAAAGCTACCAAGAGATACTTCTAAATTAGCCACCTAAATTAATTAATTAATTTAATTAATTGATTTCTGTATTAGCAACTAGATTTGAGAGGAAAGGTCACTGCTGGGGGACGAAAACAAAAGTTAACAGATAAGAAAGAGGGCAGAACTACTAAGCTACCGTTACATGCTTGGAGAGAATAGAACAGATCTCACAGGTGAGAAGACAGTAAGAGATTTAAATGAGTACAATTTGCCAGGCTCAGGTGACTCTTTCCCCAGAGGACTTACTGAGCCTGCAGCTGTATTTTTAGAGTCCGTTCAATAATCTTTGACAACTTGTGAAGATCAGAGAAGTGCTGCAAGTTCAAAAAAGAACAAATATCCCAGTTTTCAAAATAATGAAAATGGTATATTCCAAAAAGAAATCTTGACGTTGATCTTTGTCAAAATTCAAGAATGGATTATTGAACAGATGATATGTGAGCACTTGGCAAGTGGTGAGCATTAGAAAGCAGAATTTCTCTAAGAGCAAGGTAGGACAGATTAAATAAGTGGAATGAAGGGTTTTGCAAAGAGAGAGAGGCACCATTCTCTAGACTGCGGGGGATGTTGAGCCAGCATGCTCTTCCCCACCAACATAGGGCCTTCCTTCCCTGCTCCTTAGCTCTGTTTGTCAGGGCAGATGTGCTTGGGGTCATCTTCCTGCTGAGCTCTGGCCCCATCATAATAAATCAGTCCTCCTGTGTTCCTCTCACCAGAGCACTCCCAAGAAATGGAAAGCCTGAGGGAGGCTCAGCTGTCCTCTCGATCCCATCTTCAAGAGCTGGAAAAGGAGCTGGAGCACCAGAAGGTAGAAAGGCAGCAGCTTTTGGAAGACTTGAGGGAGGAGCAGCGAGAGGTCTTGCGTTTCAGGGAGGAATGTCTTTCCCTCCAGGTAAACGACTCCAGGTAAGAGGGGACCCATTGACAGAGAAGGCAGCATTCTTCATTCTTACCTTCATTCTTACATTACAAGAAGGGATATTGGCAAGACAGTTGGTGTCCTCTTTTGGAAACCTCAATGTTCCCTCTGCTATTCCTGAGTTTTGTGTGTCAGTCGGGGCGTGGAGAGGGGGTGGGGCACTTTGAGCAGAAGAAAGGACTTCTCTGGGAATGCCTTGTCACTCCCAAGTTGAGAGAGTAAAACTCTGTTATAGAAGTCTTCAGTATATCAGAGACATGAAAAAGAAGGGTTCCCATGCTTCCAATTAGATATAGGACATTAGTCTCACCATCACCTAGGAAGCTTCTATACTGGCTGTGATGCTTGGTCCCAGCATAAGCCCTGTAACTGCTTGTCAGAATGCAAAGAGCACTGTAGGAGCAGTAAGGAGACTGTGCTGGTGTGTCTGTTCTGCTCTGAACTAATGTAGGTAATGGTGTGTTTTCAAGCAAAGTTACTTGACCTCCCTCAGCCACCATTTCCACATCTGTAAAATAAGTGATGGTCTTCATGACCCCCTGAGTTGACATCTGGGGCTCAGATGTAACCCTAACCGTAACCCTTTATGACCCCCTGAGTTGACATCTGGCTCTCAGCTTATTGCTCTGGTGTGGCTGAGTGGCTCTGCCATCTCAGTGGGCCTTGCCTCTCCCTGGTCAGACAGCAGCACAAGCTGGTTCTCCTGCAGCAACAGTGTGAAGAGAAACAGCAGCTCTTTGAGTCCCTCCAGTCAGAGCTACAAATCTACGAGGCACTTTATGGCAATTCCAAGAAGGGGCTGAAAGGTATGTGTTCTTCTCCCCTCAACCCATGAGCTTTTTGCCCTTGCATAGGATGCTAGTGAGCTCTTTCCTTTGGGAGTTGTGGAGATCATGGGAAGCTACAGAGTTCTGTCTCAGAAACCCCCATCCTAGCCTGGGGCTCCCAGTAGGAACTCTCATACACAAAGCCCAACGGGACAGGTTGG
Organism: Pongo pygmaeus; assembly: GCF_028885625.2. Lineage (NCBI taxonomy): Eukaryota > Metazoa > Chordata > Mammalia > Primates > Hominidae > Pongo > Pongo pygmaeus. The sequence continues at coordinate 107,238,366 of NC_072373.2, read as the reverse complement.
TGGCACAAGCAAGATCCAGCCTGATCATTCCTAATTACTTGAAGAAAATCTAGACATTCCTAACAGTGTCTAGATTATAACATTTTTGAAAGCAAAAGAACTGTCCTAATGATATCATCATTTGAAAAGGCCTTTAATATTGTCGGTAATACATACTGACAACCCATTCAGCCCAATGCAGCAGGCAGTCTGCTCCCACCCTGGCCCTTTCCCTAGTGACATCTGGCTCTCAGCTTATTGCCCTTTCATGCAATTTTCATAAATCCTGATTTAGTTTCCCGATTTTCTAAAGAGAAGGTGAACTGGAATTTGAAGAAATACAGGGGCTTACCAGGCTGGGCGAATAGCTTAAGTACAAAGTCTTGGTGAGTGTTGAGTCAGTGGGGACCAGCCTGCCCACAGGAGAAAATTAAAAGACACAAAAACAAAAAACCCTTACAGAAATACCACTAATAGGACCTAAATTTCAGTCCTGGATTTAAATATTAAGGACATTTATTGAAGACTTTGCTGCCTGCTGAAATAATAATCTAATATTTGAGAATTTTGATATATTTCTTCATTCTCCTTTAAATGGAGAAGGGTATTCAAAACATAACGTCAATAAGTCACAGCAGGCTGGAACAGAGGACTGACATCAATGTCATGAAATTTAGCAAAGATAAAAAGCAAAATCCTGAGCTCGATTAAAAATATCAGTGGTAGAAATATAGGATGAGGGTAGAAATATAGGACAGGCAGCCGTTCATGGGCTTGAGGGTTTGGGGTTTGGTAGAAACATGTTCACACAAGTAAGGCGTAGGCCAAAGGTTGCTAGAAATGCCAGCTCAAACTGACACTACAGTAGTGTAAGTGTGATGTTCGCCTGTGGAGACCATGTCTACAATATTGTTAGATTAAGGGGCACCATATTTGAAAAGGGCATTGACACACTAGGGAACATAATGAAGACAGGGCACACAATGTTGTGGACCAGAAATCTCCAACTGGTCAAAGAAACTAAAGAAATGTAGGCTTTCAAAAGATCTTGAGGACGTGAGAACTGGCTTCACATATTTGAAGAACAGTCAGGTGAAAAAGAACTCATGTATTTTATGTCCCTCCAGAGGGCGAAACAAAGAGTGAAGGGCAGTGGAATTTAGATTGGAATTATCATAAATCCTGATTTAGTTTCCTGATTTTCTAAAAAGAAGGTGAACTGGAACTTGAAGAAATACAGGGGGCTCACCAGGCTGGGAGAATAGCTTAAGTACACAGTCATGGTGAGTGTTGGGTCAGTGGGACCAGCCCGACCACAGGAGAAGCTTGGGGTTGGGGGAGTGAGAAGTCAGGATGGTGGATCAGAGTCACCAAATCTTGAAAGCCCACAGGTCAGGGTGAAAGTTGACATTCTGTATAGTAGGTAATGAAACTAAGTCTGTTCCTTCTCAAAGAAGATAAGCATATGATGAAAACAGAACTTTAAGATGCTAAGTCTCAGGGGATGTCCTGGAGTTGGGAGACATTAGAATCTGGGAAACCTATTGGATGGGTCTAGTGATATTCTGGCACATTAAGAGATGACAGTCTAATATAAGGTGATATTGGGAAGATGAAAGCATATAGATAGATTTTAAAACATCTCTAAAACTACTTCATCCTGAGCTACCTTTCCTTTCATGCTTTTCTCCCTGCCTTTTAGGACTCATTTCAAAGCTACAACCACTAAAGCTCCATAATCTCTTATCTGTAATTTCAAAATCCAGTAAGATCTCCAAATTAAATTTTTCAAATACTCATTTAGTGACAAAATCTAGATGATCTAACAAGAGGATATTCATAAGTCTTTATTTATCTACTTAGAATATTCACATAGCTCATTGCAGAAATAATTACATGTTTGATTAAGGATTGTGGCTCACATGCAACTGGGTACATGTTACATATGATATATGCACCCTGTTGCCTTGCTAAAAACTAAAACAAATTTTACCTTTGAAAATACATTTATTTGGCCTTAAGGTTTTCAGATAAGGGATTGTGGCCTTATAGAATATTTCTTAGATCTCTTCATCCCCAATACAAAGAAATAGACTACATGTGGTGAATGGAGGTAAATATATATACATATATATATTTATATTTGTGTGTATATATGTGTACATATATACATGTATATATACATATATACACATATGTATATACACACACGACATATACACACTATATATAGTTGTATATATATGTACACACACACACACATATATATAGAGAAAGACAGAAAGAGAAGTTGAAAAACTCACTTATTTATAATCCCTCATCTAAGGTGCCCAACTCACATTCTCACATGCTACCAAAAGGCCTCCTCCTTCTCCTCTTTCATTTTTGAGAGTGAAGGCCGTGAAATCTCTTTCTCCCTCATCCCCTACCCTTCTCTAGCTCAGTGCTGACCTTCTACCATGGAGGATCCTATACTTTAGCCTACAGGACTAAGATTACTATGGAGATGAAATATGGACTTATCCTCATCTGCCAATCAAATGCTCTATAGGTGCATGTGTGTAACTTAAGCTGCAGGGAAGTTTCAGACTGGATGTGTGCCAGCTCAGTGCCACCCCCCGGCCACACACAGAAATGGTGACATCTCCATCATAGATGGGTTGCATGAGACTCAGATGATAGTGGGGTCCTTGGCAGAAAAGAATGTCACAGAGGAGGGTTCTGACAAGTGCTTGGAAATACTTGGGTCAATGTTACCAGACTCCTCTTCTCTCTTAGCTTACAGCCTGGATGTCTGTCACCAAATCCCTTTGAGCAGTGACCTGAGCCACCTGGTGGCAGAGGTACGAGCTCTTGAGAGGGCAGCTGGAGCAGAGCATTCAGGGGAACAATTGTCTGCGACTGCAGCTGCAACAGCAGCTGGATAGCAGTGCTGGCAAAGCCAGCCTTAGCCCCTCCTCCATTAACCAGAACTTCCCAGCCAGCACTGACCCTGGAAACAAGCAGCTGCTCCTCCAAGGTAGGAAGGAAAAGGGACTTAGAAAACCTTCGGCCAGTGGGGAAATCACCAGGATATCTGCGGCAGAAGGTGCAATCGGCCTGGTCCATGCTCCTTAGGGTCAGGTTGAAATCAGAGATGCTCCAGTCTAGCAGCCTGAGTGAAAGCATGGGATTTAGGTCAGACCAGCCTCCAGATTCTGAGTTTACCGCTTATAGATAGTTTGATTTGGGCAAGGTGTTTAAAGTCTCAGCAGTTTAAGCCTTAGTTTCCTCATATTTAAGATGAGGATAATAACCATATATACCTTATATGATTTTGAGCATTAAATGAAATCATTTACAAGTGCTTGGCACACTAAGAATTGCTCAATAATTAGCAGGTGTATATGCTCATATTTTTTTTCTTGGATTTGCTTAGTGCTTTCATATTAGCCAAGTGTTTTCACATATATAATTTCGTCTGAAGTAAAGCAGGTTTTGCTGTCTCTGTATTTCACATAAGAAAACTTAGGTCTTGAGATATTAACAGACAAGCGAGGGTTTAGAGAAGTTATAGACAAAGCCAGGATCAGAACCAGATGTTGTGATTTTCAGTCTGTGTTCCTTCCAGCTCATGGTGCCCTGTCTCAGTATTGCCAACCTTCCCAGATTCTCTAGTACCCCTTTACCTCACAGGTGGGGAACTCAAGAGTGTGGCAAAATGTTCCTGCCCCTAAGGAAACAGGGCTCTGGGGAAGTCCTGGATGGTGGGTGATTTATTTTGGGCGGCCATCATTCGCTTTCTCTACCTCACCCCTTGCCTGCCTTTTCAGATAGGCGTGTTTGACCAGGTCCCCCTTCTCTTCTCAATATCCCCCATCAATCTCACTTCTCCCAGTTTTCATTGAAGTGTCAGTGGTGTCCCCCTAGTCTCTTAAATCGTTCAATTTCTACTTCCTCTGTCCTTTTTTCCTTTTGATACACCATTTAGTACACCATCTCCACTCACCTCCATGGCCATACCTTCAATTTTATTCAAATCAGGAATGACTTCTGTTCAGTTTCTCTAAAGCTGAGCTTTCAAACTCTCCTGCCAGCTATTTCTGGGTCATGTTAATCTTTATTTTTCTCTGGTTTTTGTAGATTCTCATTTATCTGACAGTAACCTTATTTGTCAAATGAAGGTGACAATAACATGATTATGCTGTTTTGGCAATTCAATAAAAAAACACACGTGGGCTGCCAAGCAAACCGCCTGGCCACCAGGAACTTCTCAGCTTACATTAGGTGGACACCTTGCCGTCCTCTGGACTGCCCTGATGGTTGTGGTGTTCAGTTATGTCTCCAACTCTTCCTTCTAACCAGGCCTTCCCCTCTCACTGGCTTCCCACACAGCAGCCAAGACTCAGCCCCACTGGCGTAGTCCCTGCCCCTCTTTCTCTAGCACCCCCGAGGCCTGAGCTGGAAAGCAGGCACTGGGCCACACTTGCCTGAGCAGGACCTTTTCTACCTTCTTTGTGATATTTTCCAATTCCTCCACCATAGGGTTGCTTTTTAGTCTCCAGCAAGACGTTAACCCACCAAGCCTTCTGTCTCCGTTCTTCTCATACAAGTCATTTTTTTTCAGTATTACCTCATCAGAATGATGACTAGAGTGTTGAGTTTAGTCCCCCATGAATCCATTCATTCCTTGATTCCTTGATTCTAGATTTTAATATGTACTATGTATATTTATACATATTACATTTAGTTACAGGGCATCGTATTAGATACCACACACAAATTATACTCAAGACTCGGTTTATAAAAATATACCTATTAATTTTTCAAACTAGAGGTTACTTTCTTATGGAACACCCCTCAGTTAAAGGAATATCTTTTTGTTCTGAAGAATGGACACATTCTGAACTCAGTGACTCATGGGCTTTTGCTTTTGCTTGTGGGGTATGGATAATTCTGTAAGAGGAGAATCCTGCCACCTAAGGTCTCAGTGGGGATGGCTAGGTGTGCATGTGCTTCATGTGCAGTGTGTTCCAGGGCTCCTGAAAACTGTGGTTGCCTTTACCTCCTAGATTCAGCTGTGTCCCCTCCAGTCCGGGATGTTGGTATGAATTCCCAAGCTCTGGTCCTCCCCAGATCTGCTTCATCTACTCCTGGCTCAGAAACGGCCATAATCAACAGAACAAATGGTAAATATGGCAACTAAAGGGCCCAGGGACTGATGATGGAAAGAGATTAATGCAAACAACCTTTTGTTGTCTCTAAACATATTATGTGTATTTAGAGAGTTTTCTCTGCATGCCCCAAGGCCTTTAGCCCTACTCCCTGCACCTTCTGTGGCTGTCTTTCTTGCCATTGTTCATCCTCCTGCAGTTTTCCTACTGCTGTTTTTGCTTCGTTGCACCATAATCTCTCCATTCTTGAAAATGTTCTCTATATCCAGCTTGATTTCCTTGTCTGTGTCTTCTCTACCCAGAAACTTATTATTTATTATGATTCGTCCTATTTCATTTGCCAATAAGGAAAAAATTGTCTCCTGGCAAATTTATCATTAAGAGATAATGTAAGAAAGATTATAAAAATACAGAAGCCAGAAGATCTCTATGGACTTTGCCCCACCCTTGTACATTCCAAGGCTTCCTTTCTTGTTCCCTACCTCTTCTGAGTTGGAGCAAACTGAGGATATCATTATGAATAACAGAAGATTCTGTTGTGTTGTCATTTTCCTTTTTAGGCTTGGATTTGGATACTTCTCCAGTATTGAAGACCCCTCCCAAGCTGGAGGGTGATGCTACTGATGGTTCCTTTGCCAATAAGCATGGCCGCCATGTCATTGGCCACATTGATGACTACAGTGCCCTAAGACAGCAGATTGCGGAGGACAAGCTGCTGGTCGAAAAGGTAGTGTCTCTTGTGAGATCAGCGTGCAGCTTCCCTGGCCTTGAAGCCCAAGGCACAGGGGTAATCATACCTGAAGCTTTAGGTGTACTCTTTCCTTGTGCCCTTTCTTTCTTTGATGTTAACTCCTTCTCCCACCATTTTTTTTTTTTCATGCTTTGCATTTCTCAACAGCTGAGGCTTCCTCTTCTATGTATAGCAGCCAGGCCCTTTCTTCTCTGTCTCCTATTTTCACTGTGAGTTCTGCTCTGTTCCAGATGTAGCTGACTGGGTATTTCCCCTCAGCCCCACAGAAACACGTGGCATTGCCTAGCAGCCTTTGGTAGCTTATTATCTACCACAGTCATGCAGGCACATGACCATCTGTGGGCAGAGTCGACTCAATGGGATGGACAGAAATAGAAGGATTTGCAGGTGTATGGCCCCCACATGTGGAAGGGGTGAGAAGCCTGGCAGCCACGACATTTCCTTATGCAGACTGCATAGGGGGAGGGAAGGTAGTCAGCAAAGCTTCTCAGAGCACCTTGCTGGTGAGAGAGACCAGGCACCAGTGGCTGTGCTGTCTGAGCTGCTGGAGATCTATGGATGCGGAGGGACAGCCCTGCCTCCACGGAGCCCCACACTAGAGGGCAAGACACACACCCAAGTAGATAAGCACAGTACGGGGCTACAGGCACAGTATGAGAAGTCATCCTCTGTGCTGTGAGAGCACCAATGCAAATGTGGTCATTTATCTCAGGCGAGGAAGGTAATAGGTTCATAGAGGACATAGCAAGGGGGTGAGTTTTGAAAGCCTTGTGGGTTCTGCAGGTGGAAGAAGGCATTCCTGGTAAAGGGAGCAGCACCTTAGTTCTGAGAGCTGCAAATGGTTGTGCGAGGGCTTCACAGGTTCAAGCAGGCCCATGTTCTGTGCCTCACTCACAAAGGAAGCTTGAGCCCATGCAGGGGGAAGAAAGTAATCTCTCCGCTCCTGTGGTGTTACCTTTCCCCAGGTGCTAGGCAGCAAAGGCATTCATGAGCTTCGGAGCAGCACCAGTGCCCTGCACCATGCCCTAGAGGAGTCGGCTTCCCTCCTCACCATGGTCTGGAGAGCAGCCCTGCCAAGCACCCACATCCCTGTGCTGCCTGGCAAAGTGGAAAGATGCCAGTGTCCTTTCTTGGTTGAAACCCAGTTCTTCTGCCCTCCAATACTGTTCTGTCTCCTCAATGTCACAGCTTTTCCAGAAAATCAGGAGCCACATAGTGAATTGGGATAGACAGAAACTTAGAGGAGTGTCCCTGGAGGGACATCTCTGACCCTTGGTGGCTGCTTTCATTGCAGCTCTAAATACATCCCATTCCCCGCCAGCCCCCTGACCCCTGGATAAGAAATCAAAGAAGAAGAGGAAGGGGTGTGGAGAAAGTAGAGACATCATAACCCTGGCAATCCATAAATGTTCAGTTTCTTTACCTCTTTGAAGTTTGGCTGAGCTGAAATTCAGTTAAAGCTTCAGCACCCATCTCCCACCCCACAGGTCCCTTGGTCAAATGATCACAGAACACCCCATGAGACTGAGCCTTTTTAGCCACTGCCTGGAATCCCAACATACAACTTAAGCTGGCATCTCTGGACCAGGCCTGGGGAAAGTCAGCCACCCCTCAGGATCTGCTCAGAGCTCAGGCTAACTCTGATTGGCAGACCCTTGTGTAGGCAGGTTTCAGGATCCCCTCCCCAGGGATTCTAGCTCCAGGTCAATGTCACCAATACCTTTTGGATCCAACTATGCTAATTCCAGGGAGGGCGTGTTTTGCCATCTTCATGTTGGCACAAATATTTACAAACTTGCAAAGTTTTCTGATTCCAAGTCTCTCTCCCCAGCATAACATTTCTGAACTCTCAATCTTACCTGTGAAGGGAGAGTGACAGAACTGATACCAGGACTAAAGCAAGGTCCTCTTCAGAGTTGGGAGTTTGATACCAGCCTGAAGCGAGGTTCTCTTAAGCTGCAGGTGTGTAGGCCTGTGCTAGTCTGCATGGGGAATTCCAGAGTCTCAATATTCCTGCCTAATGGCCTCATCCTAAACTGTCCTCAGCTGGAGGTATTCGAGGCTGTGAAGGAGGAAATCCAGTTCAGGAGAGTTGAGAAGATTGTAGAATCCTTCTTTGAACTGGACAGAGCCAAAAGGCACAGGATGCTTTAGGCCTTCTGCCTGTTCAGTAAGAGTCTGTTCCTCTTATCCAGGGAGAATCAACAGAAAGGGAACTTCTGGAACCGAGAACCAAAGTATCCAAACAGGAGTGTCTCCTTCAGAGGACAGCTGAGCGTCTGAAGACTGCCAACCAGCAGAAGGAGAGCATGGAACAGTTCATCGTCAGCCAGCGTAGGTTCCCTGAGAGGGAATGGGGGAAGAAACGGGCAGTCTTCCCAATGCCCCATTTGTGCTGCAGATGAGCAGTGACCAGGCGGGCTTGGAGATGTTGGGAGTGGAGACTGATTTGATGTCCCCAAACCTCCTGTGCCACGAACAATTGTGGATGCAGAGGGAGGGGAGGACAGGGGGTGGATAGAAGGAGACTCCAAGCTGAATAGCCAGAAAGAAATAAGTGCTTTAGAATTCTCACGCTAAGCAAATAGGGTTAATTTCTGCTGGTGATTTCTACTCTGTGGTGCTCTTTTGTTGTTTCAGTAGCCAGAACATACAATGTTTTAAAGAAGGCAAGGACTAACTTAGAGGTAAGGAAACTACTGCACCAGTCAGAGGCACCAAGCCTGTCCCCAACCCATCACCATCCATTAGCAGATCTTGTAGGCGACCCTTAGCCTGCTTTGGTCTTCCAGGAGAAGATTTGGGGTCCACTTGCAAGATCACAGGTCCTCAGTGAGCTTCCTGCTAGTTTCTGTTCCCATCACCCTCCCACCCCGTCAGCTCCTGCCCTGTATCTTGGTTTACTCTCACATTGTCATCATCTCTCCTTTTTACTCCAAGTTTTCTTCTTTGATGCCAGATCAGGAGACTGGAGAAATGCAATTCAGCTGACTCTGGAAGTCATTAGACATTCAGGAGTCTGCCTCTGAATGAGCTTTTGGTAGAGGGATCTTGAGGCCAGTTATGTGTTCTACTCTTAATGAAAAAGTAAAAGCAATTTGCAACCTAATAAACTGATTTCACTGCACACTCCTGGGTTAAGAACAGCAATTTGATTTTGCTATATCTTTAAGTAACATGACAAAAGATATCTGTTGGGTCTCATTGATCTAAAAGAGAATTTGTTAATAAATAACAACTGAACCTTCATGAGAAAAATATTACATATGTACCAGACATTATCTACATTTACTTAAAACACTAAGTGTTAATCATTCCCTAGGAAGTGCTTTGAAAAAAAACTTGAGGTATATGAATGGTTTAAACATCAGAAACTAAACCTTTTAATGTGGACTTCAAAGCTTTGCCATAAGCAATTGAGCATATTCCTAGAAATGTTTCTAAACCATAACCTGAGAGAATGTTGATCTCCATAGTGTGAAAATGACTTGGGCCGGTTTAACTTGCTCTTTTTTTTTTATTTTTTCACTAATTCCCTTTTGTTTTTCTCTGATAATTCTTCTCCTTCCTGAGCCTCTTTAGAGCAGCACTTACAGGATTGCCTCTGTAACGCCTTATTCCTGTCCCAGAAAAGGTAACCCAAAAAGTCTCTAGTATCCACTAAAAGGTAACCCAAAAGTCTCTAGTATCCATTGGCTTTCTCCAGTTTGGAAGCTTTCCTCTCCACCTCCCATAGATCACTGGAAAGGACCTGAGGCCTCGGTTCTAATCTCTGGCTTATCATTAACTGCTGTGTGGCTTTGGATTGTCCCTTAGTCTCTGTGAGACTGCTGCACCCTCATGTGTCAAAGATGGAACTGGACTTAGTTGAGCTCTGAGGTCCCTGTGGACTTGGCCCCTCCACACCCTCATTATGGCAACTGGACATAAACTTAACAGAGGACTTCCCTGCAGAATGGCTTCTTCTTCCTACAACAAGCTGTTTCTATATGTGCATGTTTCATGCTAAGCACTTCTTTCTTGGGTGGAGATGACAAAGGCCTCTTTCTGCTGAGACGAAGTGATTTGGAGAGTCACCTGGCCCCTGAAGAGGGAGTGGTAGGATCCAGCCACCCAGTGTGCAGTGAATTGGAGCAGGGATCTCAGCACATAGGGAGGTGGGAGGCTCCCCCTAACCTCGGGCACCTGTTGCTCCTCCAGACTGCAGCGCATGCTCTTAGCTCATCCTCTTAACTGGCTCTCACCGTGCTCCTGGCTTTGGTCACCACGTAGCTCTCACTCCAGCTTCAGGTAGCCATCAGTAGGGCCTGGCAATATACACTGATTTGGTTTGTTTTATGTTTGTCTGCAGGTGAAATCCCTAAGGGCTCTGCCGTGTACTCCAGCCTTGTGACCCTTGCCTTCCAGGAACCATGCAAGAAGCGCAGCCACCAGAAGTCCTTAAAACAGCAGGAAAGGTGGGCCTGTCCCCCTTTTGTGCAGCTACCTATCTGCTGAGGAGCATGTGGGCCTCATTCCTCCAAGTCGACTGGAGGGTCCAGAAGTGAGAGTCACAAATGTATCCTTGTGGAGCTGGGAGAAAGGCAGAAAGCCTTTCTGACAGCTATGGAATACCATTAGCCAAGGTCCACTTGGCCCAGCACTAAGCAAAAGATTCACAGTTTGCATAGAAGGTTTTGTGATACTGCCTCTCAACAGTCCCAGCAGCTTGGGAACTGGCAAGAGCACATTTCTTGCCTCATCAGCTGTCCTGAGATGGAAAACTCAGTGGATATAGGACCCTGATTCTGATGAATGGGGCATGTGGTCCCAATGCTGGAGCTTCTCTGGCAGGTTCTAAAAGCACAGTACTGAGCAGTGGTGCCCTGCCAGACACTGCTGGTGGGGGCTCAGTGAGCACTACTCACAGATCCACACCTGACCCTATTGGGTCGAGTCAGGCTGGGCTTTGGTCTGCACTGTAGCACCTGTGTTCTTTGAGTTCACATCACGAATGTGGTGACTTCCCAGATACCATCTCAGGCTTAACCTAGCACATCCTGTTTCTTTTCTTCTATGATATCCAAATTGGACTGACCTCACTTCAAATATGCTGTCCCATTTTGTCATCCTATCTTACCTCGGGGAAATTGGGGACTGATGGCCAGACCAACTCTGTTGAAATTCTTGCATAGAGCAAACCTGTGCTCATTTTTAAGTGGCATGGTAGAGGCCCCTAGCCATAGTAAAGCCTAGTCTCTGTCTTCACAGTGCTGATAGAATGTATTTGTGTGTATAAATGTATGATATAGATTTATATATGTTGCTATCGCCATATATTGAAGGCCAACTTAACTGGTGGACAGGGTGGGTGACAGAAAATGAAAGTCTTTTTGGTGATTATTAAAGCAAAATGTGTATAAAGAATAGTTTTTCTTTCACTGCTTTGTTTCCCGTTTCTGCACCAATCCCTTGACAGTATAAAGAACTGGAAAGAGAAAATGGGAAAGACAAACTGTGTTTAAGAAGTGCATAGTCTAATGCTTGAACTCTAAAAGATTAAGGTTTTCCTTCTTTGTCATTTTGTAAGAATCCCTAGTCTGAAAATATGAAAGAATGGTTCTTAAACTTAGTGTACCTTAGAAGCAGCTGTGGAGATTCTAGGAGCTACCTCCTGGTCTCCAATCCCAGGAGATTTAGTTGGTGTGAGCCCTAGAATCTGCATTTTTTTAATATAAGCACCCCAGGTGATTCCATTACATGTGGGCTGCAGATCACAGTTTAAAAAAACAGTGTTCTATAACATTGAATCAAAACTAAAACTACATTTAAGAACCTTGAATCAAAAAGTATGTCATTCCATAAACATTGATATAAAAATTTTAAAACATTCCTTGGGAAAAGTTCTTAGCTACATGCTTTTGATCCCCAAGATTAAAATAAAGCTTTCACTTCACAATTATGTACTAGAAACATTTAAAAAATAAAAACAGGTAGAAGGTGGAGTAAGATGGTAGAATAGAATTCTCCAGCAATGGTCTCCCTGAAGGAACATCAAATTGAACAACTGTCTATGTAAGAAAATGCTTTCACAAGGGCTAATCAGGTGAGAGATCATAGCACCTGGTTTTAACATGCTAACAAGAAAAGATGCGTTGAAGAAGGGAGGAAGGACAGGCTTGCATTGCCTATGACACCTCTCCCCCAACCACAGGAAATGCATCTCCAAGAGAGAATCTAATAGCTTGGGGACAAGGGGGAAAGTGTGAGACTTTATATTGAAACTTAGTATCAGTCTTGCCATAGTGGCACACGGCACTGGACAGAACCCCACAGCACTTGATTCCAGGCTGGTGCCCACAAAAGAAGCATTTAGACCCACCCTGGGCCACAAGGGAATCAGCTGCTCCAGCAGGAAGAACCCACCAAAGTTCTGGCTGGCTTTATCACTGGAGATTTCTTGGGCTTCAAATAAATTTCAGTGGCAGGCAGGCTGTAGTGACCATAGTCCTTGGGCAAGCCCTGATGCTGCATAGGTCTGGAAGACCCTGGACTTGAGGTGTGAGCCAGTATGACGGCAGCAGCTGCAGCAGCTATGGGGAATGCCTGTGTCGCCCCTCTCCACGTTCCAGGCAGTGCAGCCTGAAGAGAGATTCCTTTTGCTGGGGGGAAAGAAAAGGAAGTAAGCTAGTGGCTTTACCTGGGAATGCAGAGAACAATCCCTGATCTTCCCCAAGTCCACAGGGCTGGGGACCTGGGAATCTGTAAGAATTGCAGTGTACTTGGGCCTAGGGTGCCCTGTAGTACAAAAATGGCTGCAGTGATCACTGGCTTAGGGAACTCGTCAGCCCACTTTGAATTCCTGGAATACCTTATCCTTCAATGCCCAGATATTGACAAACATCGACAGTATCATAACATTGAAGTCAATATGTCCTCAAGAAATGGACCAAGTAAGGCACCCAGTGACCAACCCTGGAGAGATGGAGATGTGTAATCTCTCAGGGAATTCAGAATAGCTATTTTGAGAAAGCTCAATGAACTTCAAGAAAACACAGAAACAATTCAGAAATATATCAGAAATTTAACAAGATTACTGAAGTAAGAGAAAAAAATCAAATCCTGGAGCTGGAAAATGCATTATTGGGTCTCAGTAGAATTGATCAAGCAGAAGAAAGAATTAGCATGCGAACAAGCTATTTGAAAATAGAGGAGAAAAAAGAAGAATGAGAAGGAACACAGAATGCTTAAGAGATCTAGAAGAGGGCCTCAAAAGAGAAAATCAAAGATTCATTGGCCTTAAAGAGGGGGTTGAGAAGGAGCAAAGAACAGAACGCTTATTCAAAGAAATAATCTTTTTTTTTTTTTAATACTTTAAGTTCTAGGGTACATGTGCACAACATGCAGGTTTATTACATAGGTATGCATGTGCCATGTTGGTTTGCTGCACCCATCAACTCATCATTTACATTAGGTATTTCTCCTAATGCTATCCCTCCCCCAGCCTCCAACCCCACAACAGGGGGTTGTTCCCCTCCCTGTGTCCATGTGTTCTCATTGGTCAACTCCCACTTAAGAGTGAGAACATGTGGAGTTTGGTTTTCTGTCCTTGGAATATTTTGCTGAGAATGATGGTTTCCAGCTCCATCCATGTCCCTGCAAAGGACATGAACTCATCCCTCTTTATGGCTGCATAGTATTCCTTGGTGTATATGTGCCACATTTTCTTTAGTCAATTATTGATGGACATTTGGGTTGGTTCCAAGTCTTTGCTATTATGAATACTGCCACAATAAACATAGCTGTGCATGTGTCTTTATAGTAGCGTGATTTATAATCCTTTGGGTATATACCCAGTAATCAGATTGCTGGGTCAAATGGTATTTCTAGTTCTAGATCCTTGAGGAATCACCACACTGTCTTCCACAATGGTTGAACTAATTTATACTCCCACCAACAGTGTAAAACCATTCCTATTTCTCCACATCCTCTCCAGCATCTGTTTTTTCCTGACTTTTTAATGATCGCCATTCTAACTGGTGTGAGTGGTATCTCATTGTGGTTTTGATTTGCATTTCTCTGATGACCAATGATAATGAGCATTTTTTTCGTGTCTGTTGGCTGCATAAATGTCTTCTTTTGAGAAGTGTCTGTTCATATCCTTTGCCCACTTTTTGATGGGGTGGTTTTCTTCTTGTAAATTTGTTTAAGTTCTTTGTAGATTCTGGATATTAGCCCTTTGTCAGATGGATACATTGCAAAAATTTTCTCCCATTCCTTAGGTTCCCTGTTCACTCTGATGAGAGTTTCTTTTGCTGTGCAGAAGTTCTTTAGTTTAATTAGATCCCATTTGTCTATTTTGGCTTTTGTTGCCATTGCTTTTGGTGTTTTAATCATGAAGTCTTTGCCCATGTCTGTGTCCTGAATGGTATTACCTAGGTTTTCTTCTAGGGTTTTTATGGTGTTACGTCTTACATTTAAGTCTTTAATCCATCTTGAGTTAATTTTTGTGTAAGGTGCAAGGAAGGGATCCAGTTTCAGCTTTCTACATATGGCTAGCCAGTTTTCCCAGCACCATTTATTAAATAGAGAATCCTTTACCCATTTCTTGTTTTTGTCAGGTTTGTCAAAGATCTGATGGTTTTATATGTGTGGTGTTATTTCTGAGGGCTCTGTTCTGTTCCATTGGTCTATATCTCTGTTTTGGTACCAGTACCGTGCTGTTTTGGTTACTGTAGCCTTGTAGTATAGTTTGAAGTCAGGTAGCATGATGCCTCCAGCTTTGTTCTTTTTGCTTAGGATTGTCTTGGCTATGCGGGCTCTTTTTTGGTTCTATATGAAGTTTAAAGTAGTTTATTCCAATTTTGTGAAGAAAGTCAGTGGTAGCTTGATGGGGATACCATTGAATCTATAAATTACCTTGGGTAGTATTGCCATTTTCACGAGATACTTCCTATCCATGAGCATGGAATGTTCTTCCATTTGTTTGTGTCCTCTTTTATTTCATTGAACAGTGGTTTATAGTTCTCCTTGAAGAGGTCCTTCACATCCTTTGTAAGTTGGATTCCTAGATATTTTATTCTCTTTGTAGTAATTGTGAATGGGAGTTCACTCATGATTTGGCTCTCTGTTTGTCTGTTCTTGGTGTATAGGAATGCTTGTAATTTTTGCACATTGATTTTGTATCCTGAGATTTTGCTGAAGTTGCTTATCAGCTTAAGGAGATTTGGGGCTGAGACAATGGGGTTTTCTAAACATACAATCATGACATCTGCAAACAGGGACAATTTGACTTCCTCTTTTCCTAATTGAATACCCTTTATTTCTTTCTCTTGTCTGATTGGCCTGGCCAGAACTTCCAATACTATGTTGAATAGGAGTGGTGAGAGAGGGCATCATTGTCTTGTGCCAGTTTTCAAAGGGAATCCCCATTCAGTATGATATTGGCTGTGGGTTTGTCATAAATAGCTCTTATTATTTTGAGATACGTTTAATCAATACCTAGTTTATTGAGCGTTTTTAGCATGAAAGGCTGTTGAATTTTGCCAAAGGCCTTTTCTGCATCTATTGAGATAATCGTAGTTTTTGTCGTTGGTTCTGTTTATGTGACGGATTACGTTTATTGATTTGTGTATGTTGAACCAGCCTTGGATCCTAGGGATGAAGCTGACTTGATCATGGGGAATAAACTTTTTGATGTGCTGCTGGATTCGGTTTGCCAGTATTTTATTGAGGATTTTCGCATCAATGTTCATTAGGGATATTGGCCTAAAATTATCTTTTTTTGTTTTGTCTCTGCCAGGCTTTGGTATCAGGATGATGCTGGCATCATAAAATGAGCTAGGGAGGATTCCCTCTTTTTCTATTGATTGGAATAGTTTCAGAAGGAATGGTACCAGCTCCTCTTTGTACCTCTGGTAGAATTTGGCTGTGAATCTGTCTAGTCCTGGAAGTTTTTTGCTTGGTAAGCTATTATTGCCTCAATTTCAGAACCTGTTATTGGTCTATTCTGGGATTTGAGTTCTTCCTGGTTTAGTCTTGGGAGGCTGTATGTATCCAGGAATTTATCCATTTCTTCTAGATTTTCTAGTTTATTTGTATAGAGGTGTTTATAGTATTCTCTGATGGTAGTTTGTATTTCTGTGGGATCGGTAGTGATATCCCCGTTTTCATTTTTTATTGCATCTATTTGATTCTTCTCTCTTTTCTTCTTTATGAGTCTTGCTAGCAGTCTATCTATTTTGTTGATTTTTTTCAAAAAACCAGCTCCTGGATTCACTGATTTTTTTGAAGGGATTTTTGTGTCTCTATCTCCTTCAGTTTTGCTCTGATCTTAGTTATTTCTTGTCTTCTGCTAGCTTTTGAATTTATTTGCTCTTGCTTCTTTAGTTCCTTTAATTGTGATGTTAGGGTGTCAATTTTAGATCTTTCCTGTTTTCTCTTCTGGGCATTTAGTGCTATAAATTTGCCTCTACACACTGCTTTAAATGTGTCCCAGAGATTCCAGTATGTTGTGTCTTTCTTCTCATTGGTTCCAAAGAACATCTTTATTTCTGCTTTCATTTCATTATTTACCCAGTAGTCATTTAGGGGCAGGTTGTTCAGTTTCCATGTAGCTGTGCGGTTTTGAGTGAGTTTCTTAATCCTGAGTTCTAATTTGATTGCACTGTGGTCTGAGAGACAGTTTGTTTTGATTTCTCTTCTTTTACATTTGCTGAGGAGTGTTTTACTTCCAAACATGTGGTCAAATTTAGAATAAGTGTGATGTGGTGCTGAGAAGAATGTATATTCTGTTGATTTGGGGTGGAGAGTTCTGTAGATGTCTATTAGGTCCGCTTGGTCCAGAGCTAAGTTCAAGTCCTGAATATCCTTGTTAAGTTTCTGTCTCATTGATCTGTCTAATATTGACAGTGGGATGTTAAAGTCTCCCATTATGATTGTGTGGGAGTCTAAGTCTCTTTTTAGGTCTCTCAGGACATGCTTTATGAATCTGGGTGCTCCTGTATTGGGTGCATATTTATTTAGGATAGTTAGCTCTTCTTGTTGAATTGATCCCTTTACTATTATGTAATGGCCTTCTCTGTCTCTTTTGATCTTTGTTGGTTTAAAGTCTATTTTATCAGAGACCAGGATTGCAACCCCTGCTTTTTTTTTTTTTTTTTTTTTTTTTTTTTGGCTTTCCATTTGCTTGGTAGATCTTCCTCCATCCCTTTATTTTGAGCCTAGGTGTGTCTCTGCATGTGAGATGGGTCTCCTGAATACAGCACACTATTGGGTCTTGACTCTTTATCCAATTTTCCAGTCTGTGTCTTTTTTTTTTTTTTTTTTTTTTTAAAGTAACACCTCTTTACTCAGCAACGTGCTCCTCCCTCAGGGAACCTTCCCCAGTGCCCCTCCATGCTTGAAGGGCCTGGAAGGATCAGGATGCAGGCCTTTCCCAAGGAGGGCACAGAACATGATGAGGAGATGCCACTGGGGGTGCAGAAAGCTCCCCATCCCCCTGGGGAGAGGCGTCAGCGTGCCCTTAGGGTAGTCAGGTCCTGAGCTTTGGACTCCTTGCTTGGTTAAAGGCACTGTCCCTTGTGCAATCTAGAGGAATGCTCCTCGAAGCATCTCTCCTGGATACCAGGAGAGCCACCCCTGCTCCCAATGCAACAAGATCCCTGATCACCGGCCTCTTGCCTCCCTCAGAGGGAGACAAGCTGCACTGGAGGGAGCATGGCTGCCTAGCTCCCTGTCACCTCCTCCACCTCTATCTGTTCACTGGGACAACAGAGGATCCCTGAATCCACTGGAGGAGCTGGCTTTGCAGGTCTTCCTCCATCACCTTCCACCAAAAGAAGTTCTCACCCCAAACTCTCGGGGGTTCATCCTGGATCCCTGGGCTCCGAAAAGCCACAGTCACCAGCACATTCAGACAGATGCCATCACTGTGATCTCGGCCCAGGTGCTGCAGTCCAAGCAACCCCTTGATCTCCACCACCAAGTGGTGCAGGGTCAGACACTCCTGCAGCAGCCACAGGACAGCCATCTTCATGCCACCCCTCTGCTCCATAGGGTCGAGGCCACAGGCAGTGACAGGCAAGTGAGGCATTCCCACTGTGCCCACCAACACCCACACTGTCTGGGCACTGGTAAAGGTGGCCACGAGCCGCTGGCAGACCAGATCACAGGGTAGCTCTTGGGGCAGAATGACGGTGCTTGGCTTGCTGGCGATACTGGGTGGCTAGCTCAACCAGGTGCAGGATGTCATGGGCTCGCAGCGGAGTGGGCAGGGAGGTCCGTGGGTACCAGGCAGCCTGCAGGGACTCCACATCGGCCTCCTTGGAAGTCTTGAGAATTCCACCTGTGGGGCAAGCGAAGAACATGAAGCGGACCCAGGAGGGGCCCCGCTCCTCCACGGACAGCAGTGTCTTGGGCTCACAGTGCAGTCCCGCCTCCTCCTTCACCTCCAGCTGCAGCGTCTCCACGATGGTCTCCCCCGGCTCCATTCTCCCCGCAGGCAGGTACCACGATCCCCGGCACTCCCTCTTGGCCTCCTGGATCAGTAGCACCTCATCCTGCTCGCTGAGGAACACGGCCAGCACCATGTAGCACAGGTTCTTCCGCAGCCGCACGGGCACCCGCGGCTCCCCTGCAGGCGCCAAGTCGCAGCTCTGCACGCTCGACCCCTGGCCAGCCAGCACGGAAGCCAGAGCCCCCGCCAGGCCCTCCGAGGCCATCGTGTCCCCCGGGGGGTGGCGGCCTGGATCCTCGCAGACCGACTGAGCCGAGCCGCGGGCTAGCGTGTGCTGCGGCGCCCTCTCTCAGTCCCCTGTGTCTTTTAATTGGGGCATTTAGCCCATTTACATTTAAGGTTAATATTGTTATGTGTGAATTTGATCCTGTCATTATGATACTAGCTGGTTATTTCGCCCGTTAATTGATGCAGTTTCTTCATAGCGTAGAAGGTCTTTACAATTTGGCATGTTTTTGCAGTGGCTGGTATCGGTTGTTCCTTTCCTTGTTTAGTGCTTCCTTCAGGAGCTCTTGTAAAGGCAGGCCTGATGGTGACAAAATCTCAGCATTTGCTTGTCTGTAAAGGATTTTATTTCTCCTTCACTTATGAAGCTTAGTTTGGCTGGATATGAAATTCTGGGTTGAAAATTCTTTAAGAATGTTGAATATTGGTCCCCACTCTCTTCTGGCTTGTAGGGTTTCTGCAGAGAGATCCACTGTTAGTCTGATGGGCTTTGTGGGTAACCCGACCTTTCTCTCTGGCTGCCCTTAACATTTTTTCCTTCATTTCAACCTTGGTGAATCTGACAATTATGTGTCTTGGAGTTGCTCTTCTCGAGGAGTATCTTTGTGGTGTTCTCTGTCTTTCCTGAATTTGAGTGTTGGCCTGCCTTGCTAGGTTGGGGAAGTTCTCCTGGATAATATCCTAAAGAGTGTTGTCTAACTTGGTTCTATTCTCCCCATCACTTTCAGGTACACCAATGAAATGTAGATTTGTCTTTTCACATAGTCCCACATCTCTTGGAGGCTTTGTTCATTTCTTTTTAAGCTTTTTTCTCTAATCTTGTCTTCTCACTATTTCATTAATTTGATCTTCGATCACTGATATCCTTTATTCTGCTTGAGTGAATTGGCTATTGAAGCTTGTTTATGCTTCACGAGGTTCTCATACTGTGGTTTTCAGCTCCTTCAGGTCATTTAAGCTCTTCTCTACACTGTTTATTTTAGTTAGCCATTCATCTAACCTTTTTTCAAGGTTTTCAGCTTCCTTGTGATGGGTTAGAACATGCTCCTTTAGCCTGGAGAAGTTTGTTATTACTGACCTTCTGAAGCCTGCTTCTGTCACCTCATCAAACTAATTCTCCATCCAGTTTTGTTCCCTTGCTGGTGAGGAGTTGTGTTCCTTCGGAGGAGAAGAGGCGTTCTGGTTTTTGGAATTTTCAGCCTTTCTGCTCTAGTTTCTCCCCATCTTTGTGGTTTTATGTACTACTTTGGTCTTTGATATTGGTGACCTACAGATGGGGTTTTAGTGTAGATGTCCTTTTTGTTGATGTTGATGCTATTCCTTTCTGTTTGTTAATCCTTCTAACCAGGCAGGCCCCTCAGCTGCAGGTCTGTTGGAGTTTGCTGGAGGTCCACTCCAGACCCTGTTTGCCTGGGTATCACCAGTAGAGGCTGCAGAATAGCAAATATTGCTGCCTGATCCTTCCTCTGGAAGCTTTGTCCCAGAGGGGCACCCACCTGTATGAGGTGTCCATCGGCCCCTACTGGGAGGTGTCTCCCAGTTAGGCTACACGGTGCTCAGAGACCCACTTCAGGAGGCTGTCTCTCCATTATCAGAGCTCAAATGCCATGCTGGGAGAACTACTGCTGTCTTTAGGGTTTCAGGCAGGGACGTTTAAGTCTGCAGAAGCTGTCTGCTGCCTTTTATTAGATATGCCCTGTCCCCAGAGGTGGAATCTAGAGGCAGCAGGCCTTGCTGAGCTGCAGTGGGCTCTGCCCAGTTCGAGCTTCCCTACCACTTTGTTTACACTGTGACCATAGAACCACCTACTTAAGCCTCAGCAGTGGCAGAACCCCCTCCCCCTGCCATGCTCCAGTGTCCCAGGTTGATCTCAGACTGCTGTGCTAGCAGCAGGCAAGGCTCCATGGGCATGGGACCTGCTGAGCCAGGCGCAAGAGGGAATCTCCTGGTCTGTCGGTTGTAAAGACAGTGGAAAAAAGCACAGTATTTGGGCAGGAGTGTACTGCTCCTCCAGATACAGTCACTCACAGCTTTCCTTGGCTAGGAAAAAGAAATCCCCCAACCCCTTGCACTTCCTGGGTGAGGCAACACCCCACCCTGCTTTGGCTCATCCTCCGTGGGCTGCACCCACTGTCCAACGAGTTCCAGTGAGATGAACCAGGTACCTCAGTTGGAAACGCGGAAATCACCTGTCTTGTGCGTCTATCTCGCTGGAAGCTGTAGACCGGAGCTGTTCCTATTCAGCCATCTTGGAAGCAACCCTCTTTTTTTTTTTGTATTTTAGTAGAGACAGGGTTTCACCATATTGCCCAGGCTGGTTTCAAACTCCTGAGGTCAAGCCATTCTATAAAACAAACTTACATTTGTTTTATCTGAGTTCCTTCCTCAGGAAAGGACTCTCAGCCCTCTCAAAAAGCATCATAGACCTGAAACTCAGCTGATCACAGCATCCAGACAATGAGATGCCAGTCCCCTCACTCATCACGAGTGCTTCCTCACCCCTCCCTGGTTCCTCTTTTCCCACCCACAGTTACATTTCTTCTGTGCTATATAAACCCCTAACTTTAGTTGATCAGGGAGATAGATTTGAGATTCATCTCCTGTCTCCTCAGCTGCAGCACCCGATTAAAGCCTTCTTCCTCAGCAATACTCAATGTCTCAATGATTGGCTTTCTGTGTGCTGAGAACACTGAACCCCTGGGGTTTTGGTAAAAATACATGTACACTTTTAAAAACCGCAATTAATGGGTTGTGGTATATTGAGAAATTGGAATGGCATCAACTTGGCCAATTCTGAGAAAACACACTGTGCTTAAGTGTCAGGGCCCTGCCTCCTGACCTCGACAGTATATGGTTGATTTTGAGGCACAGCAGGGGAGTATGGCCTGGTTTGAGTGTTTTATAGAAATGTAAAACATGGCTGATTACTTTTTATTTAAAATCCAACAAATCTCCATTTCTGGTGAGAAAATCTTGCCAAAACCAACCAAACAAATGCATAGAAGTATATGAAGAAGAAAATGAAAGATTCCCTACCTCCCAATCCCAGTTGCTTGGTGTCAGCCATTATTTATTACATGGAGGAAGGGGACAAGGCACCCAGGAAGTCCCAAGTCCTGTTCTGACAATGATCTGGCCTCCCTGGGCAAAGGGAAAAGAGGGAAGGCAAAAAGAATATAACACTACTCTTTGCAGAAATTTCCCCTTGGTACAGGAAACTCTGGTAAACTGAGAGAGTATGTTTTGCGTGAGGGAGGCCTCAAGGGCTCTTCTCTGGCCCTAAGCCTAAACTGGATTTTGCCTCATTTTCTGAGGTGCAAATGATAAAAGTTGATCAAAGGAGAGGGCAGAGAGAAAGAAAGAGGATGACTCCTCTCTCCCAGGTCCACCTTCCTTGGTGTTGCTTGAGGGATCAGAAGAAATGCCTTAACATAGGTGTGTGGGAACTATGGCTGCTAAGTATGAACTCAGTTACCTCCAGTTATAAGCTAGTGTGAGGTTCCATGGTGTAATGGTGAGCACTATGGACTCTGAATACAGCGTTCAGAGTTCAAGTCTCACTGGGACCTTTCTGTATAATTCCAGTGAGGTTCCTCTCTATTGCTCCCTAAGCAGAATGGGGGAAATTGCCCCAATCATGGTCACAGACCCTCCATGCCACTGGCTGTGTGCAATTGGAGTCCAGGACCCAGCGACCAGCAAGACCCCTCACCTCTCAGGGTGACCCTGGGCCTCCAGGTGACAGTTCTCCACTAAAAAGGCTGCCTCCCCTCAATCCTAGACCCCGAGTTTTCTTTTGTTCACGTCATTGGGCCATTGCCCTGTGTCTCTTTGGAAGAAATTACCTATATGAAAAACTTTTCTTCCGGGATTTCCTAATTCCTTCATCCCTTAGGACAGTGCAGTTTTTCATCTCCTGATCTTGGGTCCAGTACTAATGCATGCGTTTCATTTTGTTTTCATGGGATCCCCTCCAACCAGCTACCAGTGGATTCCTGTCCTTGGGGTCTCTGTGGATGGCAACTAGATGCTGCTCTTGTCTGAACTCCTGACACCTCTCTCCAGGGAATTGCCTCCCTTAGCCTCCTAAATCAGCCAATATTTAGATTTGAACCTGGGATCCCAGCATCTTTGGAGAACAGAGGTTCCTGATCCCTGGCCAGCTCTCCCACAGTGAAGGGGAGAGGAGCAGAGCAGCTGGGAGGGGCAAGTCCAGGGCCCTGGGTAGCCCCCTTCTTCCTGCCCAGACTCTGCTCCAAGGAGAAGTTACCTTAGGACCAGATCAGATGGAAACTCTTGTTCTCTTCTCATCAGCAGAAAAATTTAGGCAAGAGCTCTGGAGGACCTTCCTAGCTCATAAAAATGGTGTGGCCAAGTCTCTCCAGGTTTGCAAATGTCCAAGGTTACCAAGTGTTTTGAGGGCTCACTTTGGAGCCTCTGAAAAGAAGGGGTTGGGGCCCATGGAAGGTACCTGAGGGATGCATGGGAGGAAGGGGAAAGAGACAGGAGGGAGGAGAGAAGGAGGGAGGGGGAGAAAGGGTGTGTGAGGGCCAGGAGCCAGGATTCACTCTGACAGTTTAGTGACTGCTCCCTGACCCCAAGGTTCCCACTATGGCACCTTCCAGCAGGTGGTTTCCATCTCTTATTGATGTCCTGAGAACTTGGCTCTACAGAATGTTCCCACTCTATTTGTCTGGCATGAGTCCTGCAAAGTTTCCTTTCATTGCTTGGGGGATGAGATGGGGGTATATAGGTTTGCAAGTGACTAGTAGCTAAGTCAGAACCTTGTGGAGCTGCTCAGAGTTAACTGTCAGGTAGCCTCCTTCCTCCCATCCCTTGCAGGATGATTGCCTGCAAGACAGGGCCTGGAGGAGGCCAGGGGCACCCAAGGCCACATAAATGTCCAGGGATGAGTCCCAGATGGAGATGCCTTGGTTGAGCTGACTGTGCACTTCCAGGGCTCACAGGGGTCTGGCCAGGAGACTGAGCAAAGGGACCAGGGAGGTTGTGTAGCAGGCTTCTGCACAGCAAGGCAGACATTCTTCTTGGAGCCCCCAACCCAAATCAGGTCTTCCACCTCCTCTTCCTAAAGACCCTTTACTGCAGTCATTCTTTTACCAGAACTACAAGTTTATAGGACATAGATTTCAGTGCCCTCATCTGGCCAACCATCTTCAGCTGCCAGTGCCCAAGGTAACCTCCCTCCCTACCAAGACCTGACTCAGGACCTTTCCTTAAGGAGATGTCCTCTTCTTTCTTTCCCACCAGAACTGCCCTGGCCCAGACCCCATTTCTGTCTGGTGACCAGGACAGTCCCCTCACCAGTCTCCCAGGTTGAGGAGGGCAGATCCTCCTCAGCTCCCTGCCCCTGAGAGACCCCAAGAGTCTTGTGTGGCTCCAGCCCACAGAGGGATATCCATGGCCCATATCTCTCAAAACTCTCCCTTCCCACTCTGAATCCACCCTCTACTGCATGCTCCCCTCAAGAACAGACTAATTTTTGCATGTGTGTCCTTGTTTTGCCTACCTGTAACCCAGATTGACTTTTCTGTCTTAGAACTACCTGTCCCTCTTTGGACAGTGTCTTCCTGGTACTACACATGAAGATGTCCCACTCTCCCCTGCTCAAGGAGAGAGTGTCTGACCTGAGCTGGGCCCATTAGACCCAGTACTTACCTGGAATAGGAAAAAGATGGGGAGAGTGACCAAAGATTACAAAAATCTCTGACGTTTATCCACTTGAGAGAGAGTCCCTGAAGATACTGGCCTCTCATTCCTGCTATGTATATCCAATGTGACTAAACTCTGAATAAAATATACAAGTTATAACAATGTAGCAATTGACCCAGCAAAGGAGGACACAAACGTGTTGGAGGGTAAGGTGGTGAGAGGCATGTTTGGGGGTGGTGGTGATGAGCAAGTATGTGAAGGAGAGGTAGTGCCTAAACTTGAAAATCAAAAAGTAATATCTATTTAGACATAAGGAGATAAATAACTAAATAATTGCTTCTATGTGATGAAACTCTGGGAGTACACAAGGGGACTGCTATTTTAGTAAACAAATTTTCAAGTATATATAACTTTGATAAAGTATCCAAATAAAAAAATTCCTTTCCCATATATGTATGTGTGTATATATGTATTTATATACACATATATATTTGCATTCATTGTATTTTAAAGATAAATTTTTATACAGTCATGTTAATCCCTCTTTTCATTTAAGGATTTGAGTTTGATGTCATACAATGTGATCTCACTGTATGACTACAGAAATGTTGGCAAAAGTAAGTTCAGAGGAAATGGTAGGCAAGTACATTTTTTCTGACCCAGTTTTGGCCAGAAGATGGAGAAAAAAAGAATTCTTAAAAAATGTTAAAAGTATGACATGTTATATTTTCCTTTCACAGTAATTTAGACAGAAATTAGCAAAATCAGAAATGTATAAATACTTTGGTCTGACAATTCCATCTCCAGGTGTCTACGGAGAAATAGACAAGCAATGCACAATAGATACATGTGTCAGTCTGGTCCCTGCAGTTGTATTTGTAATAATACACATTGGAGCAATTTCATGGCCATCAGTTACAGAATGTTTGAGGAATGATCCTTTCATACCAAGAAGGACATTTCAAAGATCAAAACCTGATGGAAATGCTGGAGGCCATGGCTCTGATAGGAGCTCATGTGTGTTGACCAATTACTACGTGACAGGTATTGGCTCCACGCTTTTCCTGCACTGCTCATTTAAACACTGGACAACCTAAGTGTTCTGATTTAGCCCATTGGATAGATAGAAATGGAGGCACAGGAGATTAATGTGTTTAACTTCAAACCCTGGCAGATGAGGTTTTTCATCCAGAGCCTGTGGCTTCACCATAGGTGTGATTCAGGTTCTGTCATTCTCCACTTTAGGAATTACCAGTATTCCAAACACGAGAAGCTGAGAAAACAAACAACAAACTCAAAACCCTAAAAATCAGGATAAGTGAGGGTAGATGTTTGTTGGGTGTGGATTAAAAATGGACTTTTTTTTGCCCCAAGCAACAAGGAGACACCTTAGAAAATAGACAAGAGACAAGAAGAAGAGAAGCTTTAAGAGATATTTGGTCCAAGGAAGAGACTCTTCAGATGGAAGGTCACATCAGCTAGAAACATTAATATGACTGGATGGGCTCAAACCACTGACTTTTCAGGCAACATCTGACAGCACTAACCTAGTGTTCCAGAGACACTGCTTGTTAAACAGTGAAAGCTGTTGCTCAATTGTGTCATCCATAATTGTCAAATATTGCCATTTAGTAGCACAAGGAAGTATTTTCTGTTGCCAAGCTAGAGTACCCATAACTCTTCTGTTTTGTTGAACATTCTTCCTCACCACAAACCCTCTTTAGAAGACTGGGGGCTCCTAAAACATTGAGGCCGAGAGTCCTGTCCTTGTGCATGTTTGGGCATTGACCCAGGGCCAAGTCAGTGGGAGACTCCTCCACACACACACCAGGTCCCCAGGTGACAACTGCAGTCTCTGGATCTGAGGTCATCCACTTTCCCATTCCTAGCTCACCTCACCCATCGTGAAGCCTGGTTAGTATTGCCAGAGACCCAAGTGGGCAGATGCCCACACCAAAGACAGAACCTGCTGTGTGCCCACCTTGCTGATCCCTCCATCCTTCTAGACAAAGGCTTCATTAGCCAGGGACCTTGGGTTTGCTCACAAGGCAGCCCCTCACCTAGCAGGCATTAGTTCATTATGTATATGTATATGTATATGTATATGTATATGTAGTCCTCAGGTTGTATTCCTTAAATATATATAATTTAAGGATATGTATGTATAGATATATAAATATCTATGTAATTCCTTAAATATATAATTTTAGTACAATTTTTTTTTTTTGGAGATGGAGTCTCGCACTGTCTCCCAGGCTGGAGTGCAGTGGCACCATCTCGGCTCACTGCAAGCTCCACCTCCCAGGTTCACGCCATTCTCCTGCTTCAGCCTCCCAAGTACCTGGGACTACAGGTGACCGCCACCACGCCCGGCTAATTTTTTTTTGTATTTTTAGTAGAGATGGGGTTTCACCATGTTAGCCAGGATGGTCTCCATCTTCTGACCTCATGATCCACCATCTTGGCCTCCCAAAGTGCTAGGATTACAGGCGTGGACCACCGTGCCCGGCCAAAACAAAGTTTTTAAAAGATTCCTTTAATAAACATTTACAATAACATCAAGAAATATAAACGACATAGCAAACATGTGAAAGCCAGCCAGGCTCTCAATGGCATCAAGAAATATAAACTACATAGAAAAGATGTGAAAGCCAGCCAGGCTTGGCTTCAAATCCCAGCACTTTGGAAGGCTGTGGCAGGAGAGTTGCTTGAGCTCAGAAGCTTGAAACTAGCCTAGACAACATAGTGAGCCCTCATCTCTACTGAAAGTCAGAAAAATTATCCGGGTGTGGTGGTGTTGGCCTGTAGTCCCCGGAATCAGTGGATGAGGCCCTAGGATGTCATAGGCCTGAGAATTCCATGCTGCAATGAGCTGTGATAGTGCCACTGTACTCCAGCCTGAGTGAAAGAGTGAGATCCTGTGTAGAAACAAAAGAAGAAAAAAAAAGATGTGAAAGCCTATATATTGAAGACTACCAAGTACTGCTTAGAGCAGTTAAAGACCTTTGGAATAGAGAATGTTCCTTCTTGCATTTCAAGATTGCTTTTGTTTTGGGGGGACACACTATTTTTTAGGAATATGAAGTTCTTCTTGGGCATTCCTGTAAAAAAGGCCACTTTTTGATAGGACTGTATTGAATCTGTGGATTGCTTTGAGTTGTATTTTTATCTTAACCATGTTACAACTTCCAACCCATGGACACAAGATGTCTGTCCATTGATTTAGGTCTTCCTGAATCTCCTCGAGCAATGTTCTGTAGTTGTCTGCGTACAAGTACTGCACCTTCTTGAACAAATTTATTCCCAGGCATATTATTCTTACAGGTGCTATTATAAATGAAATCATTGTGTCAATTTTCTTCTCAGATTGTTCATTGCTAACACAAATGATTGTTTGCTGGAAGTTTGCTGAATTCACTTATTAACTCTAGTAGTGTGTGTGTGTGTGTGTGTGTGTGTGTGTCTGGTCTCTGTGTGCATCTATGTGTGTTTACATTTGTATGTATTATTTGGGATTTTCTATGCATAGGATCACACCATCTGCAAATTGAGATCATTTTGTTTTCTGTTCAAAAATACTTTTTCTCATGTTTATTTTTAAAAGATAATTTGGCCAGGTGTAGAATTGTAGGTGACAGTTTTTCCCTTTTTAAGTACTTTATTGCAAACTTCTTTGTATGAGAAATCTTATGCCATCCTTATATTTAGTGCTCTGTATGTAACATGTTCTTTCCCTTATTTCTTTTAGGATTTCCTTTTTATCACTGGTTTTGATGGATTTGATTAAGGTGTTCCTTGGTGAAGTTTTCTTCATGTTTCTTGTTCTTAGAATAATCATATTTCTGTAATATTTGAAGTTTATGGTTTCCATGGAGCTTCTAAATCTTTCATCCAGTATATTTTAAATATCTTTGTCTCTCTTCTCCACTACACGCCCTTCAGGGATTCCATTTAGCCCTATACTAGGGGGTTTAAAGTTTTGATGCTGATGGTCTTTTTATGTTTTCAAGTCATTTGTTACTGTGTGTTTCATTTATGTTAGTTTCAACTGCTATTCCTTCTAGTTCAATAATCTTCTTTTCTGCACTGTTTAATCCACTGCCTTCTTCCATTTCAGACTGTAAATCATAGTTTTTATCTATAGATTTTGATATTTAAAAAATCTTCAACCTCCCCATTTAATTAAAATACAATTATACTAACTGCTCTAATGTCCTTTTCTTCTATTTCCAACATGTGTGTCAATTTCAACTAGATTATTAGATTCTTCATTATATGTCATGTTTTCCTGCTTCTTTGGCTGCTTGATATTCTTTTATTTTTATTTTTATTTTTTTGGGTGGGGAATGGAGTTTTGCTCTCATTGCCCAGGCTGGAGTGCAATGGTGTGATCTCAGCTCACTGCAACCTCCGCCTCCCAGATACACTAGCGATTCTCCTGTCTCAGACTCCCAAGTAGCTCAGATTACAGGCATGCACCACCATGCCTGGCTAATTTTTTTGTATTTAGTAGAGATGGGTTTCACCATGCTAGTCAGGCTGGTCGTGAACTCCTGACCTCAGGTGATCCACCCAGCTGCTTGATATTCTAAGATTTGATGCTGGAACTTTGGTGTCAATGCTCAAAAGTGCCCAAAGACACCACTCGACCTCAGTGTCTATGCACACCCAAGCTTTTGCAGCAGGACAGGTAGAGAGAGCAGAGATCAGTGTGGTACAACATGCTGGTAGAGGGTACCCCAGTTGTGCTTGGGGATTTCCTATTCCTCATGGAAAAATGTGTCTTCCTTAATTTTTTCCATAAGAACCACCCTACTTCATGCCCTGTCTGTCTGTCCAAACACCAGGACAGTCCTCTCACCAGTCTCAACCATCCAATGGATTGACAAAGGTCCAAATATGATTCAGTGGAGAAGGCATTCTCTTGTCAACAAATTGTGTAGAAATAACTGGACATGCATATCCCCAAAGGAAAAAAATTCACCTGAACCTCAATACTAACTCAAAAACTAAGTCAAAATTGATTGTGCAACTAAATATAAACTAGAAAACTAAAAAAAGTATAGCAGAAAATATAAGACAAAATCTTCATGACACAGAGTTAGGCAAAGTGTTCTTTGTTATCAATAAACACAAACCATTAAAGAAAACATTGATAAATTCAACTTTATAAAAATTAAAAGTTTTTGCTCAAGACAGTATTAGGAGAACAAATATAAGCTGCAGATTGGGAGAAAAACAGTGGAAATCACCAATATGACACAGGGCATGTGTGATAGTTACTTGTACATGTCACTGTGACCGAGCACCAGGGTGCCAGGACATTTGGCCAAACATGATTCTAGTATTCCAGAGAGTGTTTCGGATACGATTAACACTGGGATGGGCAGACTAAGTGATTGCCCTCCTTAATGGGGGTGGGCCTCATGCAATCAATCAAAGGCCAGGAGAGAATTAAGAGGCCTAATGGGAAACAAAAGCTTTCCTGGGTATCCAGCTTTCCTTCCATCTTGGGAATTTCAGCCTCCATAATCTCAGAAGCAAATTCATGTATATATATACACACACATATACATTTCATAGGTATGTGGGTAAGATTGTATTTTTAAAAATTCAGCCATGAGATGATTGGTGAAGCCAGCCAATGAGTAAGGGTGTGTTCTATTATATGATTCAGTCTTCTTTTGTACACGATTGAAGTTCTGCATTTGAAGTAGGAGAATAGGAGAGAGAGAGTAAGTCCACCTAGGATAATAACAGCTGAATTTCTCAACATACACTTCAAAGCCCTAGGGGTTAACTTAGAGACTCAAAAATCTCACCCATAATCCTGCCCCTAAACACTAGGGCTAGGGAACAATGTGGCCCTCAGATGATTTTCTTTAGCCGGGTCTGGGAGCCACACGACGGCAGAGGGAGCAGGAAACACTATGCAAATAGAGGCCAGGACAGCAGGGAGGGCCTGTTTATGATAGAACCCAGGTAAAACTATCCTCAGAAAGTGAGTGTGGAGAAACATAGATCATCCCTGAGACCTGGTGGATTAGAGCACTGGCTACTGGGGAATTGAAAGGAAGGGCTTCACCATGCAGAGGACCAGAGGTGCCAATCTTGGAAATGCAGAACTGCTGGGAGATGGGGAGGCGTGGACCATGGAAGTATCCTCTGGAGACTCGTGGTGAAGAGAACAAATGAATGAAGTAACTGGCAGAAATTAGAGGTCCTGGTAGAACAAAATAGAATCCCACAATGAGAACAAACACCATGTATGTCCCCCAAGGAAGACAATATCTCCTAAAAACTCAAGAAAAATCATTTTGGGCAAGCACCTTATATCCAGTAATGCAATCCATGTATCAAGACCGTGAGAAAAGATTATTAAATGTGCTAAACTCAGCGAGACCTGATTCCCTCATGAGGACTCTGTTAAGGATGAGTACCACTCAGCAAGTGATGACCGTGACATTCACTTTTGAATAGCTCATGAGAATTAATATATTTCACTGTGGATCTAAACCAAAAACCAAGGTGGGGGCAAGATGATAATCACAGAATGTCACTGGTATATGTTTAGGTTCAAATATGAGAAGTGGTTCAAATATGTTTAGGTTCAAAAATGAGAAGTGGCAGGTAAAGAAGGTAGGAAAAAGAAAACACATCATGTAATTGACTGTCGTATGGAAATATTTGAGGCTAAAAGTTATAATTTAAAACTATAAACCAAATATTAGAAGTGTGTCTAGTTCAAAGGGAGGAAAACTATCAAAAACATTTTTAGTGCATGAGCTATACAACCCTTCCTAAATGCCAAATGCACACAAGACACACACACACACACACACACATACACACACACACTCACGAAGAATACAAATGACTAGAACCAAGAAATGTAGTAAATACATTCTGCTACATATGGTAAACATAGCCTACAATGTGGAAGAGATTAGAAAATAAACAGGGAAATGAAATGTTTTTATTAATTCGCATCAGTACCCACCAAAACCAATCATCAGCATAATCAAAGATTATAACACTGAATGTAAAAAACAATCCAACAGTCCAGAGTGATAGGCAAAAGTTTTTAATTGTATAGATTAAAATTAACTTTGGACAAAAACTAAAACTCAGGCAGAGAATTTTTTTTTTTTTTTTGCAACAACAGACACTAGCAAAAACAAAAGCACAGTAAAAATTGAGACAGAAAATTTCCAGTGTAGAGATATGAATATAATAATAGACAAGGGAGGGATGATTAATAAATGATAAAATGTTTAGAGGATGATCATTAGAATACAGGACATTTATACTTTTGAAAACCACTTTCCCTAATACTTCATTATAAGTAAGGTGTCTCTAAAAGGGACAGATCTCCTAGACCCCTCCTTAACCAAGTAACCAGTCCTGATATCATAATGGTGATGGACAAACTAGACCTTCTCTTCCCGCAGATGGGCTGAGGTTGGAAACTCACAGCATTGACTCTGCAGTGTTCCTGGCAAAACGTTTAGGCTGAATTTAATCATGAAGACATTTTCAGACAACTTCAGAATGTAGATCATTGAGCCAGACAGCTGACCTGTCCTCTACAAACAAGTCCATGTCACCACCATCAATGACAACAACAAAAAGATGAGGAAATATTTGGGGTTCAAAATAACTAAAGAAATGTAGCTACATTATCTTTTTACTTTTTTTGAACCCAAAATATCTCTTCTCCTTTTTGTTGTGTGATTCGTGGTGACATGGACTATGTGAAGGAGACAGGTCAGTTGTCCTGCTCAGTGTTCTACATTCTGCAGTTGTCTGGTGATTACCTCCTGTGAAACTCAGGCTAAGCATTTTCTGCAAGAACATGGCATTGTTCATATTCTGCACTGGCAGAGTCCCGGGTGACATGCTGTCTCCTGCCAGCAGCTCCTGACTCCTGTTCTCTACAGGATGGAATTGAGAGGAGCAGGGCTAAGGCCTCTCAATGCTGTTTGTCCATCTAGCTGTGGTCTTCCTAAGTATTGATACCAATTGGAGGCTGAAGGACTGTGGCTTCTCTAACCAAAGGAGCCTAGTGGGTTAACAATTGTCAAGAGCAGTCAGTGGTTCTGAAATACAATCCTCAGCCAAGGATCCCTCCTGTGTTACAGATGGATCAGCTAAAACAAGTCAACACTGAAGATATAAAGAATGAGGTTAGGTTCATTGAAACCAGGGTAACACCTTCAGATGAGCTAAACACAAAGATGACACTGACCTTGAGCAGGTATAGAAGCTCAGAGACATGCTTGCAAAATGAAATCCCTGAGGAATTTTGTAGCTACCCAGAGATACGTGGTTCAAATTAGAATGTCTGACAGATCACTCCCGGCATGTGCTGCATAGTTATGTGAACGTGTCACACCTAACTTGGGTCCAATGTCTTCAGACTGAGCACAAGTTGCCACTGGCATGGTCTGAGAATAGGAATAGAGCCATGCCCACTGACCCATCCTATGCCTGGGCTTCCAAATGGAACTACAGTTTCATTTAAACCTACATGTGCCTATAGGTCCTGCCTGCAGGAATGACATCTCTCAGCTTAGTAAGGGCTGCTTAGTGTGGAAGTTTGACTCCCATCTGGAAGACCAGGTGGAACCTTATCACCGTCAAAGTAAAAAACCTATTGTCCATGTCAAGGGCCAAGCTGATGTGCTGTTCCTCAAATGAGTAAAACACATTTCTGTAGTGCTGGAATGAGTCAGGTAGTTCGAAGTACCTTGGAGGAGTCGAATAACATCTATCCAGTCAGTCCTGCAAGACTTCAGGCTCTTCCACTTCCATCAGCATGCCGTTGAGCCTGGAAAAGGAGACAAAACTAAAGAAGCAGCCAGGGAAAATCAGACACCACAGAGCCCCAACTAGATTTCAGGAGTAACATAAGGAAGTGATTAAAAAAGAAAAAGGATAGATCAATTAATGAGGTAAAAAAGTTATTGCCTTTATGTTGGGATAGACCAGGGCCAGGTAGAAAACAATGAAAGAGAGAGAGAGAGAGACAGAGACAGAGAGAGAGAGAAAATGAGCTAGTGAATTGGCCAGGTGACACACTGATAAGGGAGTAAAAGGACACTCTGAATTAGTACCCTCATGACACACAGCAAACAGTGATCATGAAAAGAGTGAGCGCAATGGTTTTCCATAAAATATGCTCAAAATTCGATGCAGTCACCATGAAAGTACAGATTTTGAGGTATGGTCAACCTATGGTACGTTAGTAAATGATAAGGGGAGGAAGAAATGGAAACCTAAACGTCTACTGCAATGAAAACCAACAGCAATGACAGTAGGAGTAATTCAGCCTTCATTGAAAACATAAAATCAAACACTCTGGTTTCCCTGGATCTGTCGCCTACAGGTATTAACACAGAATTAAGCATCCACAATTGCTGAAAGTTACCTGGGGCATGGTGGGTTTTGATCTTCTTCCTCTTCTTGGTACTTTTCAATTTCTGCAATAAATTCAGACATGGACAGACACATTAAGCTGATTCCCCTACACACATAGCAATCCACTGTCTAATCCTCACACAGGGACCTCACGCTCCTCAGCATAAGAATAGGAGACTGTGAGAGATATATTTCAGGAGGCCTGAAGGCTGCTCATGATAGAAATTCCTTGGTTTTTGTCCCAGAAACTGTGGGTAAAATGTCCCTATTGTGGTAGATCGTTATCCCAATATCATTTGTCCTAAGTTTGTGCAAACAGTTATGCCATATTTTTCCAATCAATTTAAAGCAAATACCCTCGAATGATTTCTAGGAGAAAAACTGCAATATTTAGCCCTGTCTCATCAAATACTCAGACTGTTCATGGTTGTGAGGATTTTAGACACTGAAATTAGAGTGAAAAAGGAAATCTACAAACCCTTGAGTCAAAATCATAGTTCTCCGAATTTGTCACATCTGCCCAGGTCCAATGTCATGAGAGTAGAATCAGAGTGCCACAAGCATGGCCTGAGACTAGGAAGAGAGCCATGCTCACTCACCCATCCCATGTCTGGGCTTCCATGTGGAACTAGAGTTTCATTCAACCTACATGTGCCTATAGGTCCTCACTGCAGCAGTGACATCTCTCAGCTCAGTAATGGTCACTTGGAGCAGGAATATGATCTCTATACAGAAGACTCAGTGGATCCTTATCACCTTCATAGAAAGGTACTTACCGTCCATGTCAAGAGAAAAGCCAACATGTTGTTCCTCCAATGAGTAAAAGGAACTTCCATAGGGCTGGCATGAATCAGTCAGTTCAAGATAGCCTGAAGGAGTCGAATAACATCTATCCAGTGAGTCCTGCAAGACTTCAGGCTCTACTACCTCCAGCAGCTCCCTGCTGATCCTGGAAAAGGAGGAAAAAGTAAAGAATAAGCCAGGGGAAGTCAGATACAACAGAGCCCCAACTAGGTTTCATGGGTAGCATAAGGAAGTGGTTAAAAAAGAAAAAGGATAGATCCATTAATGAGGTAACAAATTATTGCCTTCATATTGGGACAGAACAGGGCCAAATGGAAAAGAATGAAAGAGAAAGACAGACAGACAGACACACACACACATACACAGAGAGAGAGAGAGAAGGAACTCAGTGAATTGTCCAGGTGACACACTGATGAGGGAGTAACAGGACACTCTGAGTTAGTGCTCTCAGGACACACAGCATACAGTGATCAGGAAAAGACTGTGCTCAATAATTTTCCATAAAATGTGCTCAAGTTTCCATGCAGTTGCCATGAGAATACAGCTTTTGAAATCTGGTCCACCTACAGTAGGTTAGTAAATGATAAGGGGAGGAAGAAATGGAAACCTAAATATCTACTGCAATGAAAACCAACAGCAATGTTAGTAGGAATAATTCAGGCTTGGTTGAAACGATGTAATCGAATGTCAGCCCACTCTGTTTTCCCTGAACCAGGAGTCTCCAGGTGTCAACACAGAAGTAGCTGTTCACAATTGCTCAGTTACCTGGGGCATGGTGGGTCTTGGTCTTCCTCTTCTTGGTCGTTTTTAATTCCTGCAATAAATTCAGACAGGGACAGACAAAATAAGCCAATTCACCTACACCCATAACAGTCCACTGTCTAATGCCCACACAGGGATCTCAGGTTCCTCAGCATGAGAACAGGACAATGTGAGAGACATACTTCAGGAGGCCTGAAAGCCGGTCATGATAGAGATTCTTTGGTTTGCATCTCAGAACCGAGGGTGAAATATCCCTATTCTGGTAGATTGTTATCCCAAAATCATTTATCCCAAGTTTATGCAAACAGTTATGCCTTATTATTCCCATCAATTCAAAGAAAATGCCCCAGATGATTTCTAGGAGGAAAACTGCAGTATTCAGCCCTGTCTCATCAAATTCCCAGCTCATTCATGGATGCAAGAATTTTAGACACTGAAATTAGAATGAAGGAGGAAATCTACAAACCCTTAAGTCCAAATCATAGTTCTGTGAATTTTTTACATCTGCCTGGGTCCAATGTGCTGAGAGTGGGTTCAGGTTGCCACAAGCATGGCTGGAGACTAGGAATAGAGCCATGCTCACTGACCCATTTCATGTCTGGGCTTCCAATTGAGACTACAGTTTCATTACAACCTATATGTGCCCATAGGTACTGCCTGCAGCAATGACATCTCTCAGGTCAGTAAGGGCCACTTGGAACAGGAATATCACCCCTATCTGGAAGACCAGGTGGAGGCTTATCATAGTAAGGTACTCACTGTCCATGTCAAGATCCAAGCCAACGTACTGTTCCTTCAATGAGTAAACGGCACTTCTGTAGGGCTGGCATAAGTCAGGCAGTTCAAGATAACCTGAAGGAGTCGAATAACATCTATCCAGTGAGTCCTGCAAGACTTCAGGCTCTTTCTCATCCAGCAGCTCCCTGCTGAACCTGGAAATGTAGGAAAAAGTAAAGAATAAGCCAGGGGGAATCAGAAACCACACAGCCCCAGCTGGATTTCATGGGCAACATAAGGAAGTGTTTAAAAAAGAAAAATGACAGATCCATTAATGAGGTAACAAATTATTGCCTTTATGCTGGGATAAACCAGGGCCAGGTAGAAAAGGATGAAAGAGAAAGACAGGGAGAGGGAGAGAGAGAGAGAGAGAGAGAGGAGAAAGTGAGCTCAGCGAATTGGCCGGGTAACACACTGATGAAGGGGTCAAAGGACACTCTGAGTTAGTGCCCTCGGGACACACAGTGAACAGTGATCATGAAAAGAGTGGGCTCAATAATTTTCCATAAACTTGCTCAAGATTCCAGGCAGTTGCCATACAGATTTTGAGGTATGGTCAACCTATAGTAAGTTAGTAAATGATAAGGGGAGGAAGAAATGGAAACCTAAACATCTACTGCAATGAAAACCAACAGCAATGTCAGTAGGAGTAATTCAACCTTCGTTGAAAACATGAAATTGAACACACTCTTGTTTTCCCTGGACCTGGCATCTCCAGGTGTCAACACAGAATTAAGCATCCATAATTGCTCAAAGTTACCTGGGGCATGATGGGTCTTGGTCTTCTTCCACTTCTTGGTACTTTTCAATTTCTGCAATAAGTTCAGACATGGACAGACATATTAAGCTGGTTCTCCTACACACATAACAATCCACTGTCTAATCCTCACACAGGGACCTCAGGCTCCTCAGCATGAGAATAGGACACTGTGAGAGATATTCTTCAGGAGGCCCGAAGGCTGATCATGATAGAGATTCCTTGGTTTTTGTCCCAGAAACTGTGGATAAAATTCCCTATTCTGGTAGATCGTTATCCTAATATCATTTGTCCCAAGTTTGTGCAAATGGTTATGCCATATTTTCCCAATCAATTTAAAGCAAATGCCCCCAAATGGTTTCTAGGAGAAAAACTGCAATATTCAGCCCTGTCTCATCAAATACTCAGATTGTTCATGGTAGCAAGGATTTTAGATGCTGAAATTAGAGTGAAGGATGAAATCTAGAAAATCTACAAAATTGAGACAAAATCAGAGTTGTGTGAATTTGTCACATCTGCCCGGATCCAACATCTTGAGAGTAGGATTAGGGTGCCACAGACATGGCCTGAGACTATGAAGAGAGCCTTGCTCACTGACCCATCCCTTGTCTGGGCTTCCAAGTGGAACTAGAGTTTCATTCAACCTACATGTGCCTATAGGTCCTCCCTGTGGCAACGACATCTCTCAGCTCAGTAAGGGCCACTTGCAGTAGGAATATGACCCTATCCAGAAGACTCAGTGGATCCTTATCACCTTCATAGAAAGTTACTCACCATCCACGTCAAGAGCCAAGCAAACATGCTGTTGCTCCAATACGTAAAAGGCACTTCTGTAGGGCTGGCACAAGTCAATCAGTTCAAGATAACCTGAAGGAGTCGAATAACATCTATCCAGTGAGTCCTGCAAGACTTCAGGCTCTTTCTCATCCAGCAGCTCCCTGCTGAGCCTGGAAAAGTGGGAAAAAGTAAAGAATAAGCCAGGGGGAAACAGAAACCATACAGCCCCAGCTAGATTTCATGGGTAACATAAGGAAGTGTTTGAAAAGAAAAAGGACAGATCCATTAATGAGGTAACAAACTATTGCCTTTATGTTGGGATAGACCAGGGCCAGGTAGAAAAGGATGAAACAGAAAGACACACACACATACACACACACACACACAAACAGAGAGAGAGAGAGAGTGAGCTCAGTGAATTGGCCAGGTGACACACTGATGAGGGAGTCAAAGGACACTCTTTATTTGTGCCCTCAGGACACACAGTGAACAGTGATCATGAAAAGTGTGGCCTCAATAATTTTGCATAAAATGTGCTCAGGTTTCCCTGCAGTCACCATGAGAATACAGCTTTGGAGGTATGGTCAACCTTCACTAGGTTAGTAAATGATAAGGGTAGGAAGAAATGGAAACTTAAACATTTACTGTAATGAGAACCAAAAGCAACGTTAGTAGGCATAATTCAGACTTGTCTGACAAGATGAAATCATTATTTTCAGCATGCACTCTTTTCCCTGGACTTGGCGTCTCCAGGTGTCAACATCAAATTAACTGTCCACAATTTCTCAGACTCACCTGGGACCTGTTGCCTCTTGGTCCTCCTTTTCCACTTGATCCCACTGATGTCCTGCAAATAAATTCAGATGGGGCCTCTTACATTAAGCAGTTCTTCCTTGCACACAGAAACATTCCTCTGTCTAATCCTAACACAGGGACATCAGTCTTGTCAGTGTGAGAACAGGAGACTTTGAGAGAAATATTCCAGTAGGCCTGAGGTCAAGTCTTGAGAGAACTGGCTTGAGTCCTTTTATGAGCCTTGGGCAAAATTCCCCTGTTTTGGAATGTTATCTTCCCTATGTGCTCTGTCCTAGGTTTGTGTACACAAATGAGCAATTTTTTCCCCAATAAATTGTAGGCAAATAGTTCTAACACCTCGTAGGAGAGATACTTCAATATTAAGCTTTCTCTCATCAAATACCAAGAATTTGATAGTTTATGAGATTGTGGACACTGAGATTTGATGAAGGGGTGCAATGTACCAGCTCTTGAATCAAAATGAAACTTGGTTCTACACAGAAGCATCAGCTATTATGGCTTTTGTGGGTGAAATTCAGCCATTTTTCTAGAAAACATACCAGCAACATGATGGACAGATGAGCTAAAACAAGCGAACTTAGAAGACACAGAAAATGGGGATAAATTCCGTGAAACCTGGGTCACATCTTCCACTGACAGGTAGACAAGGGTGACACTGGCCTTGGGCAGGTAAATAACCACACAGATATGCTTTGGGAACAAAACTCATAAGGAACTTTGTAGCTGGCAAAAGACATTTAATTCAGATGAGCGGATCTGACAGACAACTCCTAGGCATGTGCTGCATAGTTTGGTGTGAGTTTGCCACACCTGCCTTGAGTCCAGTGTCCTGACAGTCAGTCCAGGGTGCCACAGGCATGGCCTGAGACTAGGAAGAGAGCAAAGCTCACTGATCTACCCCATGCCTGTGCTTCAGACTCGACTCCAGAGTGATTGAAATCTACATTGATATATAGGTTCAGCCCACAGTGATGGCAACTCTCAGCCCAACAAGGGGCACAAGGCCCAAAGACTATGGGGTCTACCTGGGACATGAACTGGAGCTTTATCACCTTCACAATGGAGTACTCACTGCCTATGTCAAGAGCCAAGCTGACTTGCTGTTCCTCTAATGAGTGAAAAGTGCTCCTGTAAGACTGGTACGAGGCCAACATCTCAGGAGGAATTGAGAGAGTCGAATAACCTTCATCCCAGGACTCCTGGGGGGCTTCCTCCTCTTCAGACTCCTGCAGATTCCTGATGAGCCAGGCAGGACAGAGATGATAGAAGATTTAACCAACAGAGATGAGACAACAAAACCTCCCAGATGATCTGATGGGAGACAGAATGGAGTGGTCACAGAAACCAAAGGCATTTTTCCTTCAAGAGAAATAAAACTATCCTTCTAAATGCAGGGTGGATGGTGACTGCTCTGGGGACAGAGCAAAAATGGGCAGCATGTGCTCAGTACATTCGCCACAGATGAGCCAACTCAGGGCACCCAGACTCTCCCTGTAAACTACCATCATGACTTGCAGCACAAAGAACTAACACAGGGCTTCAACTACTTTGCATAAATTGGGTGGAATTTTACATGCAGCATTCAAGTGAACAGAGCTCTTGACACAGTGCAGACACACATCTTTTGTATTAAGGGCCCCATTTTCCCAATATTTTGATATAATATGTTTACTTTTTCAATTTCTTTTCTTGCACAAATACAAGCAAACATACTACCAACAAATGGGAAGAAAGCATATATACATCTCTCCCTGGATTTAAACACATGGGAGAGAATAGGCGACACCAAGAAATCCCTGTTTGAGGGTCTGGAGTGGACTTCCAGCAAACTCCAACAGACCTGCAGCTGAGGGACGGGACTGTTAGAAAGAAAACTAACAAACAGAAAGGAATAGAATCAACATCAACAAAAAGGACACCCACCCCAAAACCCCATCTGTAGGTCACCATCATCAAAGACCAAAGGTAGATAAAACCACAAAGATGGGGAGAAACCAGAGCACAAAAGCTGAAAATTCCA
Source organism: Pongo pygmaeus (assembly GCF_028885625.2). NCBI lineage: Eukaryota > Metazoa > Chordata > Mammalia > Primates > Hominidae > Pongo > Pongo pygmaeus. The sequence goes on along the minus strand of NC_072373.2, from coordinate 107,197,959 downwards.
AAAACCAGAGCACCCCTTCTCCTCCAAAGGATCACAGCTCCTCGCCAGCAATGGAACAAAGCAGGATGGAGAATGACTTTGATGAGCTGACAGAAGTAGGCTTCAGAAAGTCGGAAATAACAAACTTCTCTGAGCTAAAGGAGGATGTGTGAACCCATCACAAGGAAGCTAAAAACCTTAAAGATTAGATGAATGGCTAACCAGAATGAACAGTGTAGAGAAGACCTTAAATGACTTGATGGAGCGAAAACCATGGCATGAGAACTACGTGATGCATGCACAAGCTTCAGCAGCCAATTCGATCAAGTGGAAGAAATGATATCAGTGATTCAAGATCAAATTAATGAAATGAAGCGAGAAGAGAAGTTTAGAGAAAAAGAGTAAAAAGAAATGAACAAGCCTCCAATAAATATGGGACTATGTGAAAAGACCAAATCTACATTTGATTGGTGTACCTGAAAGTGACGGGGAGAATGGAACCAAGCTGGGAAACATTCTTCAAGATATTATCCAGGAGAACTTCCCCAACCTAGCAAGGCAGGCCAACATTCAAATTCAGGAAACAGAGAGAACACCACAAAGATACTCCTTGAGAAGAGCAACTCCAAGACACATAATTGTCAGATTCATCAAGGTTGAAATGAAGGAAAAAATGCTAAGGGCAGCCAGAGAGAAAGGTCGGATTACTCACAAAGGGAAGCCCATCAGACTAGCAGCAGATATCTCGGCAGAAACCCTACAAGCCAGAAGAGAGTGGCAGCAATATTCAACATTCTTTTTTTTTTCACATGTATAGTTTTCCTTTATTATTTTTTGTATATATACATACATATATATATTTTTTAATACTTTAAGTCTTAGGGAACATATGCACAACATGCAGGTTAGTTACATATGTATACATGTGGAACACTGGTGTGCTTCACCCATTAAATCATCATTTAACATTAGGTATATCTCCTAATGCTACCCCTCCCCCCTCCCCCCACCCTACAACAGGCCCCGGGGTGTGATGTTCCCCTTCCTGTGTCCATGTGTTCTCATTGTTCAATTCCCACCTATGAGTGAGAACATGCAGTATTTGGTTTTTGGTCCTTGCAATAGTTTGCTGAGAATGACGGTTTCCAGCTTCATCCATGTCCCTACAAAGGACATGAACTCATCATTTTTTATAGCTGTATAGTATTCCATGGTGTATATGTGCCACATTTTCTTAATGCAGTCTATCATTGTTGGACATTTGGCTTGGTTCCAAGTCTTTGCTATTGTGAATAGTGCCGCAATAAACATATGTGTGCATGTGTCTTTATAGCAGCATGATTTATAATCCTTTGGGTATATACCCAGTAATGGGATTGCTGGGTCAAATGGTATTTCTAGTTGTAGATCCCTGTGGAATTGCCAAACTGCCTTCCACAATGGTTGAACTAGTTTACAGTCCCACCAACAGTGTAAAAGTGTCTCTATTTCTCCACATCCTCTCCAGCATCTTCAACATTCTTAAAGAAAACAAATTTCAACCCAGAATTCCATATCCAGCCAAACTAAGCTTCATAAGTGAAGGAGAAATAAATCCTTTACAGACAAGCAAATGCTGAGAGATTTTGTCATCACCAGGCCTGCCTTACAAGCGCTCCTAAAGGAAGCACTAAACATGGAAAGGAACAACCAGTACCAGCCACTGCAAAAACATGCCAAACTGTAAAGACCAATGATGCTAGGAAGAAACTGCATCAACTAATGGGTGAAATAACCAGCTAACATCATAGCGACAGGATCAAATTCACACATAACAATATTAACCTTAAATGTAAAGGGGCTAAATGCCCCAATGAAAAAACACAGAATGGCAAATTGGATAAAGACTCAAGACCCATCAGCGTGCTGTATTCAGGAAACCCATCTCACGTGCAGAGACACACATAGGCTCAAAATAAAGGGATGGAGGAAGATCTACCAAGCAAATGGAAAGCAAAAAAATGCAGGGGTTGCAATCCTAGTCTCTGATAAAACAGACTTTAAACCAACAAAGATCAAAAGAGACAAAGAGGGCCATTACATGATGGTAAAGGGATCAATTCAACAAGAAGAGTTAAATGTCCTAAATATATATGCACCCAATACAGGAGCACCCAGATTCATAAAGCAGTCCTGAGATACCTACAAAGAGATTTAGACTCCCACACAATCATAATGGGAGACTTTAACAACCCACTGTCAATATTAGACAGATCAATGAGACAGAAGCTTAACAAGGATATCCAGGACTGGAACTCAGCTCTACACCAAGCGGACCTAAAAGACATCTACAGAACTCTCCACCCCAAATCAACAGAATATACATTCTTCTCAGCAGCACATCACACTTATTCCAAAATTGACCACATAGTTGGAGGTAAAGCACTCCTCAGCAAATGTAAAAGAATAGAAATCACAACAAACTGTCAGACCACAGTGCAATCAAATTAGAACTCGGGATTAAGAAACTCACTCAAAAGCTCACAACTACATGGAAACTGAACAATCTGCTCCTGAATGACTACTGGGTAAATAACAAAATTAAGGCAGAAATAAAGATGTTCTTTGAAACCAATGAGAACAAAGACACAACGTACCAGAATCTCTGGGACACATTTAAAGCAGTGTGTAGAGGGAAAATTATAGCACTAAATGCCCACAAGAGAAAGCAGAAAAGGTCTAAAATCGACACCCTAACATCACAATTAAAAGAACTAGAGAAGCAAGGCAAACAAATTCAAAAGCTAGCAGACAACAAGAAATAACTAAGATCAGAGCAGAACAAAGGAGACAAAAAATCCTTCAAAAAATCAATGAATCCAGGAGCTGGTTTTTTGAAAAGATCAACAAGAAAACCCTGTTTGGCTAGTTCACCTGGCTCATCTGATTGCAAGTTCCTATCTTGAGAGGACTACGAAATTAAAACCAATACAAGGGCCACAAATAACGTACAACATTGTAAATCAGGACAATTTGTAGCTGGGTGAATGGAAGAAATAGTTCTATTCACCGCTTCCTCATTTTCCCTAAATCTACAATCTCCAGATATCACTACTGAATTAACAGCCAACAATTCCACAACATTACCTGGGAGACACTGGCCCTTTGTCTTCCTCTTCCTCACCATCACTTTCATTTTCTGTAAATAAATTCAGAGAAGCAGGTCACATTAAGCAATTCATACTTCACATATGACCAAATCACTGTCCAGTCATAGCACAAGGACATAACTATTCTCAGTGCATGAATATGGATTCTGACAGGAATATTCTAGGGTGCACTAGATTAAGTCTGGTGAGAAGTAGATGATCCTGCTTTCCAGACCCACAGACCAAAATCCCCACTACATGTAGACCATAATGCCATATTCCCTGCCTGAGTCAAAGTTAGACAAAATTTTTCCCCCAAAAATCGCCAAAAATTGGTCAAACAATTTTCTAAGAGTGTTGCTGCAATACAGACTTATATCACCAGGTAACATGGACATTAATTGTTTAGAGGCATCTATACATGAAACGCGACTGATAGATAAATTTGAACAACTCTTGCTTTAAAAAGAATCTGTGATTTGGGAGGCCAACACAGGTGAATCATTTGGGGTCATGAGTTCAGGACTAGCCTGGCCAATATGGGGAAACCCTGTCTCTACTAAAAATACAAAAATTAGCTAGATGTGATGTTTTGCACCTGTGGTCCCAGCAACTCAGGAGGCTGAGGCAGGAGAATCACTTGAATCTGGGAGGCAGAGGTTGCACCAAGCCAAGATGGTGCCACTGCACTCCAGCCTGGGTGACAGAGCAAGACTCCATTGCAAAAAAAAAAAAAAAAAAAAATCTACGATGCTACAAAGAAACATTGGATCAGCCATTGCATTGACAGGGTGGAGAACCAGGGTCCAGCCTTGCTTTATGGAAATACATCAGCAAAGTAAAGAAGAAAAGTTTCCGTCCTGATTTCAGGGTGACTGTGCAGCTAAGCAAGCTGACTTAAGGAGATCCAGATTAAAGCTGAGAGCAGTGAAGCCTGGGGAACAGTATTTCCAAATACAAAGGCAAGGCTGCCAGCTTCCTAAAAAAGGCATAGAAACTCCATGGACACTGTTCAGGGACAGATGACTTAATCACAGATGACAAGAGATACTGAATCGAAGCTAGGAGGCCTGACAGATACTTCCTGTGCACCTCCTGCACTCAGGTGACTATGAGATTGTCACACTTGCATTGGGGTCCAGTAACTTGATATTGGGGACTGGCAGACAAAGGTATGACATGAGATGAGGACAAAAAAACTCCTTGATATCTGTTTAGAAACCCATCATAGTTTTTTATTCAAACCAATTTGTGTGTATAGAGCCTGTCTTCAGAGTTTATCTTCCTCAGCCTAGAGAGAGGCATGAGACACAAGGAAAATAGAGGCTACCTGGGATAATGTGTACAGCATCCTCCCATTCAACATGAGAAGATGAGTCAATGAGAGTTGAGTCGACTTTGTCTTCCTCAAATGTGATTTTGGTTTTCCTGTGTGGCTGGTTGGAGTCACAAGGGCTGTGGCTATTTGAACATGTGACGGCATATTCCTCCAGTGAGTCCTCAGGGACTTCGCTTTCTTCAGCCTTCTGAACCTCGCTGATGAGCCAGGTGGGACAGAGATGATGGAAGATTAAACACAGAGGGATTGGACCCCAAGGAGTCCTAGCTGGTTTTGACAGGTGGCATTAAGAGAGTGGTCCCAAAAAGCAAAATGGAGGTTCCCTTTAAGAGGGAACATGCAATCCTCTTCTCTCTGCAACAGAGCATGGCTGCCATGGGAATCAGAGAGGAAGAGAGCAGCTGGTGTTCATTGCACTGGACACATAGGAGCTGAGGAGGATGAAGACTCAGCTATCCCTGTATGGTACAGACATGACACTCGGCACACATAGAGAAACATGACAGCTGCCACACCCTGTGTCTAAGCTGGGTTGAATTTCACATACTGTGGCCAAGGGAATGCGGGTTTTTGGCCCATCGTAGATGCCAGAGAGGGTGTGCCTCCTACACATTTTCATATGTTACCACCTATTACTTGCTCCTGAGTATTCAGTGTTACCTGGGGGCAGATGATTCCACTACTTTCTCAGCCTCCTCAACTTGAACATCTGCATCCTCATCTTCATCATTTTCTGTAAATACAGAAGTGTTCATTCAGATATTTCCCACTTCACACTCTGCAAGCACAGTCAGCCCAATGTGCACAGAGACATGAACATCGAGGCATGGGTCACCATTCAACTGAAAACTCTCATGTTTTATCTTTAACAAAATGCCCTGGCATGGTTTCCTGATTCATCAGGCAATGCATTTCTGATCTGGAGGGCCACCATCAAGATGTGGCCAAATATTGAAAAGACCTTATGCTTCCCATAACACTGGAGGCTTGTGCAGCCTGTCTCTGGACTTTGGCAGCTGTCTTCCCCCATCCTGCCACAGATCTGATTCCCAGGCACAGGCTTGCTGTCCTGTCACACTTCACATTTAGAACCTAATTCTTTCTCTTAGGAGAGGACAAACTTGTCCTACAGTCCTCTATGCATCACGAGACTGCACAGGCCTTCCATGTGGCTTCTGCTGTATTATTCAGGGACATTCTCTCCATGGGGAGTGCTCCAGTCTGAAGCACTTCCTACCACCAAATGCCCCCACATCAAGTGCCTTCTCCAACGCCACACAGAGACGGGCTTCATCTCATTTTGAAAAGCAGTCGTAAGTGTTCCCATATTTGGATGCTTCAGACCCATGCAAGAGACAATTTTTCTGCCTTTGCAGATGGAGAGAGAGAAACTCAGGAAGGATAAATCACTCACTCACCAACAGTTACTAAGAACATTGCCGAAAAGACAGCCTAGGAACCTTCATTCTTAGTCCAGAGCTCTTTTCACTCTAACAAGCACCCTCCCATCACAGCCTCCTCCTTGTCCTTTAAAACTAGACAGATGCTGCCTCTTGCTCCAAAGACCACCTTCCATCAAGGAAGGAGGGACACTTGCAATACTGTGACCTCCAACCCCATGGGTTTCCCATCTCTGTTCTTACCCAGGAAGTCCTGGTCATGTCATGGCCACATAAGCTTAGTGGAAAAAAACACCACTGATACAACTGTCATTGTGAAAGTATGGAGGTCTGGAGTCTCTCATAAGCCTGGGGTTTTCGGTCATCAGGGCCTATGGCCACCTTACCTGGGCTGAGCTTTTGGACAAGGTGCTGTGCCAGTCTACACCCCTCAGCCAGCTGTTCTTGGAGGTCCTGCCCCTGGGACTTGTCCGGCTCATCTGGAGTGAGGAGGGCCTGGAGATGCTGATTCAATGAGCGGGAGGCCTCTCTCCCTTCCCATAACTTCTCCCTTAACGGGGTCAGCTCTCATTCCTGAGCATGAACCACGACTTTATATGGCCTAAGGTGAGACAGTAGAGAAAATTTAACAGTGGAAAGGGATGAGTGATCCGCTCTAATGTTGCAACAGAGATTTCTGAGACAATGTCCTCAAGAAGATCTCCAAGCAGGTCAGCACGTGTTTAAAGGAATATCTGTGGCTAAGTGAAAGAATAGAAAATGGTTTACAGGCTTCCTCTATATCAGAGAGGGCTCCTGTAAGATCCTCGATGATGTTCCATTCGTCTTTCTCTTCTGTAAACAAAAGTAGGTGTCTTCCTAATTCCATTTCAAAAAGACATCCTTTCAGTTCCTCACTCTGGCCATGGACATTTCCATGTGAAAATACACATAGTGCATCTTGCGGCCACTAGATACAAAGCCATGTACAGAAATGAGGCCAGATGCAGATGGGGCAAATTGAAAAGACAAAAGAAGAAAAGAATGACAGGGTCAAGAATGCAACATTGATTGAGTGAAAGAATGAGAAGCTGCAGTCAGTCAGGAGGTGATTCTCACTAAGGTTTAGTGTGGTGGCGATCGCACACCATTTTGAGTATACTGAATGCTGTTGGGTGGTTCCCATTCCTTTGGTTAATTTTGTGTTATGCAAATTTCACCTCAGCAATTACTTGTTTGAAAAAGAGAAAACAAGGCTCTGAGAAAAAACTGCAACCCATAATTTTTATGATCCTTGTTCTCTGTTTGATAAATATTTCTGTGTCATGAGCCTGCCATGGCAATTTCTGCTCTTCCCCTGGCCCATCTTAGTTCTTACTTCACCCCACCGAACTGCCATACTTCAGAGATTTACACACCTACCCACCTGCCTCCCCCATTGGGTCCCCTCACCTTAGCTCCTCAGCTTGCTTGAGCTGCTCTGCAAGCTTCTCCTTGAACTGCAGCTCATCTCTCAGCATAGATTTTATGAGGTCTTTGCACTCTTCATATTCTGAGAAAAGACAGACACGCCTGCCTCAGTGGAAGGCTGGACATGCTGCTGTGGTCACTGCCTACAGGGCAGGAGCCACGTCCATCCCAAGGACAAAACTGTCCCCAGTACCAGGCTCTAGGCAGGGATTTCCACATCTTTACTCTTCAGTCTCCTGACTTTCTGGCATCTGATCCTTCAAAATTTTGAGACGAGGAAAGAGAAACTCAAGGGCACTTCAAGGAAGTTGATAAGATGATTCAACCACAAAGAAGTGGAGTCAGAATTCACAGCCCCTGAGGTCTGACTCTGAATGTGGGGCCACTTTCCCAAGCCTTGCAGCCTCTCCTCTAAAACACTGCACTGGGGCATGAAGTAGTGATTTCTTGTACAGTCGGGAAGACCCCTAGGACTATGAGACTGATGGTTTCCCTTTTACTGGGTATTTCAAGGACAAATGTCAAAGACTTTAAAAACATTTGATTTTTAAATCATATATTCAGATATGATTTTAAGAATCATATCTGAAGCATAAAGTGTGAGACATAAGACCATAAGGCCATGAAGAAAATATGCCCAAATGCTAATAAAGTTTGTGTTAATTTAGAAACAGCAGAATGAAGAACTAATAGATAGTGTTTACTCTGTGCCAATAAATGTTCTAGGAGATTGACAGGAAATAGCTCATGTAATTCATTGCAGCAATTTACAGAGGTAGGTATTATTGTAGCACCCTCTGAACAGATGAGGAAACTCAGGGACAGACAAGACAAACAACTTGGATGGAGCTCAGGAGACAGGCCCAGGGTCCCTGCTCTGCACACTGCACTGCTGCTTCCACACATTCTCGGGTGCTATCTTTCTTCCTCTTTAGGAGGAAGAGTCTGTGCCCCAGGAAGCAGGACTTCCCTCTCACCAAGGTACTCTCTGCTTTTTATTTTTATTTATCATTATTATTATTATTTTTTTTTGATGAGTCTGCCCTGTCGCCCATGCAGGAGTGCAATACCGCAATCTTGGCTCACTGCAACCTCTGCCTCCTGGGTTCAAAGGATTCTCCTGCCTCAGCCTCCCGAGTAGGGGGGATTAAAGGCACCCACCACCACGCCCATCTACTTTTTGTATTTTTAGTGGAGATGGGGTTTGTCCATGTTGCCCAGGCTGGTCTCAAACTCCTGACCTCGTGATCTGCCCACCTCAGCCTCCCAAAGTGCTGGGGTTACAGGAGTGAGCCACCGTGCGCGGCCCCGACTCCCTGATCTTGATGCTGTCACTTATAGATAGCACAGGTTCTATTAGAAGCAGACTCCTCTTGAAGCCCCTCAGAGTGGGTACTGGCTACTATCACCAAGTTTCCCTCAGAGTCACTAGAACAGAGCTTTGCCTATTGGGCCTCAACAGAAACTTGAACTGAATAAAAGTTCACTAGTCCCAGACATTTAGAACAGACTAGATGTTATTTGTCTGCAGGATCTTATATGGTACAGAGAGGATTCTTGAAAACATGACTGAGCCTCTTGGAGAAAACAGGTCGTTCTCTGCCTGTGTCAGAAATCAATAACTGGGAGTTTAACTCTAGTCCCACCCCCACCTGACTGCAAACATGGAAAGTTGCTAAATACTTTGGTACCTCTGTCTTCCAACTTTAACAAAATGTTAAAATATCCATTTCTGTTTTCCTAGAAGTATGGGAAGGATGAAATTATTTTTGATGGAGAGAGCATTTAGTGTCTCAGAGAGAAGACAGGATTTCATTCATCACTTTCGTGATGGTGAGCCTATAGATCTTATTGTATTTGTTCTGCTGGTTGGCCAGGAAGCAGGCCACTTGAGTTACAAGAAATTTCTCTTTGAGGTTTCTGAACTGCTGTTTGTTCTCTGCCAGCTGGGGGTGCAATTTCTCGTTGATTTCTAGAATGTTCATCTCTGCCTTCTCACTGGACCAAGGGCTGGCAGATACCACCATGCTGATGTTTGTGGCAGAAGAGGTGGAGCCAGGGACTGTGGAGAAGAAACCCAAACATATGATGGGTTAAAAACTGGTGAAATCAAATAGGTTTAATCAGGACCGAGGGATGTCAGTAACTGAAATTCTTAACTTACTGTTGAGAAAAATGTGATCACACCCCACAGCACTTTAGGATCCTTCACCACAAAAACAAGGTTTGAGGTGCCTGGACTCAGAGCTGAAAGCACTGCCAGTAGCTCAGACTCTGACAAGAGTGAGGTAGATTGTGGCCAGCGTGCCAGGTAACCGTCTGCAGTTGCAATAACAGAATTAGAAGGTGGGGGTGTCATGGAATCTTAGGAGCCCTGCATTCCAATTGCCCAGGCTTTGCTGAAACACAGGCACCCTAGTCTCACCTGAGGGTCACTACCAATGGGGATCATTCCTTCAGCATTCACTCTCAGTATTCATGTACCCTTGTGACAATGCCCCAGACCCATCTCTTTCCCAATACATCTAAGCATATTCCTCACTGTTTATCTCTTGTCTGTACAACATCATCAAGGCAGAAACAGTTTCCCAACAGGTTATATTTTCTTAATGGTAGTCATGAAGTCACCCCACCTACTCTAAGTTAAAATAGATCTTAAGGCTTTTCCACAGGTGTAAGATATCAAACTTTTAGCCTGCCCTGGTATCCTCTGGGTCTTCTGCAGGTTTTTCTGTATCCACAAGAAAGTGAATGAATAATTCATTTTTTAAAAATGTTTTCTTTCCTGTCTCAGTATTCTTCTTGCTGCATCCCATTGTTATGTTGATTTTTTTTTCTTACTGGGGCACCATCTTGGGTTTTCATTACACTCTAGACCAGTTTGACATCCCTACATCCAAAGCTCTTCCTCTATGTGGGTTGATTTGTTTTTTAATGTCACTGAGCACTACATTTTATACTTGTCACTTATAGATGTCATTCTAGTGCCACAAGACCTCTTTTCAAGGTATCAAGTGATCAAAATCATTTATATAGAGGTCTCCTGAAAAAATGTGTGACCATCTATCTTGGGAAGTTTTGTAAAACTGATGCTATTTTGTTGTTTCCATTTTGTTTTCCCATATACTGAAAAGAACAGGGTCACGAGCAGTTCTTATGGAATATGGTTTGATATATATTTTGTTGAGATGACCTAACACCATTGATTTTTGGTTGCATTCCACTAACAGAACATAGCAAGATCAAGGTTATGGTCAGGGTTGGTTGGTGATCCTCAGTGTTTCTCTGCAGTAGAAGGTGAGTTTGAGGTGAGAGGAATGAGTGGGAAAGAGTGATCCCCTGAACCACCTCTTCACTTTCTCAGCTTTCATCCCCACCTAGGTTTTGTGAGCCTCGAACTTGAGAGACTGTTCTGTAGCCCAGGTCTCCTAAGATTGGCTGCTGGACTTGCCTGAGTTGAGGGTGCAGTGGGTTGACCCTGGGCTGCCCAGCATTCATGTGGAAGTGAAGGAAGGAGGGCTGGTCAATCCCATTTGAAAGCATCCCTCTCTGCAGCCCGCACCATCTTCCAATGACACTGTAAGGATACTGCTTTGAGATGTATCAAAGGCTTTAAGTCAATGTATTTTCTAGGACCTGGGAGACCTGACATTCTGTGTCAGAATGAAAATCTGTCAAGTTTCTAAATGAAAAAACTGCAGGTTCACAAAGTTACATGCGTTACTTGAGGTCACAAAGGGATGAGTTTTCAGCACTGCCAATAAAAGCAATCACAATAATTATTCAATAATTATTCATAGGATGCATATAATCCAGTATTCACATATTTAGTAATTATTCATTGACTAATTCGTACAAGGCATTTTGCTCAAAACTGTGTTTATATTTGGACATTGTATCTTCATCATAATCCTTAAGGTAATGCTATTATCCATAAGTAACAGGTAGGAAACCTGAAGATGAGGGACAGCTAATCATGTATTGGGCCATATTTCAATTTTTTGGTTTTTGTGATGCTGGAAGAATGACCAGAATGAGTCACAGAAAGAGTATTCATTCCTGTATTATTTCCCAGGACAGAGGTGTGCCCTCCTAGAGTACTGGGACCAAAATTCAGAAGTGTCTGCAACCTTGCTTTAACAGTATGGGAAATAACCTCTATCACCTGGAATTTCCCTGGAACTTTGGAATATACAAGAGAAGTATGAGACGTGGGTCTTCCCTTGGATGTGTTTAATTCACTCTTCTATGGAATACCAATGATTCTCACTAAGACTTTTGCCTCTTTATAACCACAAGGTATGTCTTATGGAGAAGATTTTACACTTTGCTCTATTTAGGAAGAATAAATATGAGCAATGGTTTAGGTTTTATGCCCTGGACTTTATATTTTTCTGGTCTCTGTTTTGAGATTAAATTCTCATGTAAATAGAAAAATACTTATTATTTTTCATAAGGCCAAGTTTGTTATCAGCTTGTTTTTGAAGATGAATTACAAACTTTTGATTTTATCTTTGTCCCCATCAGTGCCACTCATTGTCTCTCAGTATGACCTGGACTTGCCCCTGCATTTACCCTCATCCTGCTGAGCCATCTCCATGCACTGTCCAATTCCATCAGTGATTCGAGGTCCTCCCAAGGCTCCCTGAAATGGGCACAGGGATCAGGATGTCAGACACATTCCAGACACAAAGGCAACCGAAACTGTAGAGTGAGCAGCTGTGTTCCCACTTCCCTAATGTTCCAGTGATGTCCTCAAACTGAAGGGAACACTTTCCCTTTTTAAGGGTCTGTTCTTTATGTCTCAATGCCTCTGATCTAGTGAACACAACTGTCCTGAAAGTGAAAGAACTTGCTAAATTTCGGGTTTCTGGTTAGATGGCTAGAACAGATTTATAAGACTTCCTTACTTACCCATGACTGCTGAAGTTTGAATTCTTAGCAGTATGATTCCTTTTCTTGTAAGCTGAGCAGCTTAGGAAAGATTGGCCCTGTTGCTGTGCAAAAAGAAGTAAACTTAATTTTTACTCAAAGCATGCTTGAATTTGAAATTAGGGCTTCCACTCTTCCAAAGTTGGACTGTCACTGCCTCAGGCATATGTCCCAGAGGGCTCCTGTCTCTGTTGTATTCAAAGTTTAAATGGAGCCCAGCAAGCCAGATCTCCTTTACTTCTAGGTTCCCTCAACAGTTTCTCCTCTGCTTTAGAGACTGCATTGACAATATTCTTGTTCTGCTGTTGTGTTTTGGCTTTGGAATGATGTGATGCAGCTCAATGGGTCCTACCCACAAGTTGATCAGAGTAAGAAACAGCTGGGAAAGTCAGTGCAAATACAAGTTCATGGCCCTCCTTGCAGGGATTCTGATTCAGAGGGCTCAGGTGGGGCCTGGAATGTGTTTGTTAACATGATTCAGATGTGCAGTCAATTTGGGGACCCGCTGATACCATCGACCTTATAGTTTATGGGATATTCTTTCTGTTTTGCTGATGAAGAAACTGAGGCACAGAGAGTCTGTAACTTCCCCAAGTTCCCCTTGCTGTAAGTCCTGGAGCCAGATCTCAGGTGGAGCAGCCTCTTCCCTATCCCCTTCCCACATTTTCCAATTCAGCTGGGTCAACTCTTTCCAAGTACGTGTTTCTCTCCCCTATACCTCATTTCTGAAAAAAGAACTGGAATTTAACTTCTTTCATCTCATACATTTCCTCACAACATGCTGCCAGCATCATATTCTGGCCACTCACTATTAAAGTCAGATGCTTTTTCTTTCTTTTTTTTTTTTTTTGAGACAGGGTCTTGTTCTGTCACCCAGGCTGGAGTGCACAGGTGATTATAGATCACTGCAACCTCAAACTCCTGGGCTCAAGCGATCCTCCTGCTTCAGCTTTCCAAGTAGTTGGAACTCTAGGCACACATCACCATTTCTGGCTAATTTTTTATTTTTCATAGAGACAAGGTCTTGCTATGTTGCTCAGGCTGGTTTTGAACTTCTGGCCTCAAGCGATCCTCCCCCCTAGGCCTCCAAAATTGCTGGGATTACAGGAGTAAACCACTGAGCCTGGCCCTGAAATGTTTTTGTTTTTTTTTTTTAATGAAAATACAAGACATGGAGATGTGGAGACACCTTGCTTTATTACTGTTGTTGTTATTATTATTTCTATAGTATAATTCATATATCACAAAATTCACCATTTTAAGCATATATTTCAGTGTCTTTTACCATATTCCAAAAGTTCTGCAACCATCACCACTACCTAATTCCAGAATATTTTCATAATGCCAAAAAGCATGCCTGTACCTATGGGCAGTCACTCTCCAATTTCCCCCTTCTTGCGGTCTCTGACAACCACTAATCTACTTTCTCAATATATAGATGTACTTGTTCTGGGCACTTCCTCTATATGGAATAACAAGGTGTGTCATTTTTCAACTGCTTCTCAGCATATTGTTCTCAAGTTTCATCCTTTTTAGCCTGCATCAGTACTTCAACTTTTTTATGGCCAAATAATATTCCACCATATGGTTATACCACATTTTGTTTATTCATCAACTGATGGTGGTTTAAGATTTTTCCACTTTTTAACTATTATGAATAATGCTGCTATGAACAGCTTTGTACATGTTTTTGAGTGAACATGTTTTTCATTTTCTTGGTTATAAACCTAGGAGTGCAATTGCTGCATCATGTCACTTTATGTTTAACTTTCTTTTATGTTTAACTTTTTGAGGAACTCACACACTGTTTACCAACTTCAGTGGCTATGCCATTTTACATCCTCACCAGTAATATATGAGAATTCCATATTCTCCATAACTTTCCAAACATGTGTTGTCTTTATTTTTTTCTTAAGTCATACTAGTGGGTATGAAGTGGTATCTCATTTTGGCTTAAATGTACATTTTCCTAATGATGAAAAACATTGAACATCTTTGCATGTGCTTCTTGGCCATTTGTGTGTTTGCTTTAGAGAAACCTCTACTCACAGACTTTTTCCCACTGTTAAATTTGGTTGTTTGTCATTTATTGCTCAGTTATATGAATTCCTTATATACTGTAGGTACTAGACCCGTGTCAAATATATAATTTGGAAATAATTCTCCCATTATGTGGATTATCTTTTCACTTCCTTGACAGTATCCTTTGAAGCATATGAGTTTTTTATTTTAGTGAAGTCCATTTATCTATCTATTTTTGGGTTGTTTGTGCCTACTTAAAAAATGTCTAATCCAAAGTCACAAAGATTCGTACCTATGTTTTCTTCAAGATATCATTTTTTGAATGAGAACTTTCCTGGGTTTTACTGGAGGGCGGACATTGTTTATTTATGCCTCCTGTCCATTACCGATGTTTCTCCTGATTGTTATTCATATGCTCACCACCCCTCCATGGAGCATCCCATGGCCTGTGACAGAGCTCCGGGGACTGATATCCTTCCACTGACTTTGGCGCCGGTGAGAGTCCTGGTCATGTGGTTCAGCTTGGCCTTAACCCGACCCAGTTGCACATATTCCTCAGGGCCTTTAGAGTTGAAGTCAAGAGCCTCTCAGAGAACGCTTGCCAGCCCATGCTGTTCTAAGGCTGGAGCAAACTTCCTCAGTCTATTCCAGACAGAGGGGACTGCAGGGTTGGGACTCATTCAAGACATCTCTGGTGTTAGAAAGTAGACCTGTTTCAGGGTTTGGGGAAGATTGTTCAAAATGAACTAGGTTCTCTCTATTTTTACTGTATGTGTGACTTCTTTCTAGAAACAAAGGAAGAATATTTATGTTAGAACATTTTGCTATTATTTGTCAATTGTTGTTTGTCTACAATTTTAATGTGGATAAAGGAGAGCTCAGTGTAAATATATTCTTAACAATTATGGTTCATGTCCACTGCCATGCAATCATATTTAAATCTATGAACTGGCCGGACACGGTGGCTCACGCCTGTAATCCCAGCACTTTGGGAGGCCGAGGCGGGCGGATCATGAGGTCAGGAGATTGAGACCATCCTGGCTAACACGGTGAAACCCCATCTCTACTAAAAATACAAAAAATTAGCTGGGTGTGGTGGCAGGCACCTGCAGTCCCAGCTACTCAGGAGGCTGAGGCAGGAGAATGGCGTGAGCTTGCAGTGAGCCGAGATTGAGCCACTGCACTCCAGCCTGCGTGACAGAACAAGACTCCATCTCAAAAAAAAAAAAAAAATCGATGAACTATCCAGTTACTTAAGTATTATCCTGCTCCTGATAAGAAAACAAACTCAGAAAGATTGCAAAATTTCCCTAGGTCACAAAACTAGTGAGGAGAGGAATAAGAATTAGATACTAGTTCCTTTTGGCCTTCAAAGCTAACCGTGTACCATTAGATCAAACTGATTTACATACTTTTGCTGGAATTAGTCTCAGAGTTTCTGGTTCTCACTTGATTATCCCAAGGAAACTGTGTGCCACTTTAATATCATTTCAAACTTTGAAATTTAAATTTTTTATTATACTTTTTTTGTCTTTGTTCTATTCCATTGCTTTTGGTTTCTTCTCAATGGATCCCTCATTTATATGCTAAATATTTGCTATTTTCTGTCAATTTTCACATTTTTGGGTGTTTGTTTTCTCTCTCTTTGTTGTATGCTAACAGTTCTTCACTGAAGTATAATTTGCATAGAGTATACTGCAAAAAACCTAAAGGTACAGTTTCAGAAATTTTAATATAACTATACATTGTACAATAACATCCAGTTAAAGACAGAGGACATTTTCCCCCATGCCCCACAAAGTTCTGATGTGGTCCTTGCCAGTCAATACTCATCCCTCAAATGAAGAGTATATTCTGAATGTTGTCACTGCCTTAGTCCCGTTGTGTTGCTGGAAAGGAATACCAGAGGCTGGGTAATTTATAAAGAAAAGAGGTGCATTTTGCTTAAAGTTCTGCAGGATGCACAAGAAGCATGGCACCCGCATCTGCTCCTAAAGAGGGCCTGAGGCTGCTTCCACTTGCAGCAGAAGGTGAAAATGAACCAGTGTGTGCAGAGATCATATGGTGAGAGAGGAAGCAAAAGAGAGTAAAGATGAGAGGCATTTTTTAATAACCAGCTCCTACAGGAAGTAAGAGAGTGAGAATTCACTGCCTTCTCCCAGGGTGGGGATTAATCTATTCATGAGGGACCCACTCCCATGACCTAAACACCTCCCATTAATCCCCACCTCCAATACTGGGAACCACATTTAAACATGTGATTTGGAGGGGACCAATATTTAAACTATAGCAGCCACCATAGATTAATTTTGCTTATTCACGTGCTTCATAAAAATTGAATCATTTTGGCTGGGCCCAGTGGCTCACGTCTATAATCCCAAGACTTTGCGAGGCTGAGGCGGGCAGATCACATGAGGTCAGGAGTTCAAGACCAGCCTGGCCAACATGGCAAAACCCTGTCTCTACTGAAAATACAAAAATTAGTCAGGCGTGGTAGCAGGTGCCTGTAATCCCAGCTACTTGGGAGGCTGAGGCAGGGAAAATTTCTTGAACCCGGGAGGTGGAGCCAAGATCGTGCCACTGCACTCCAGCCTGGGGGACAGAGTGAGAGTCCATCTCAGAAAAAAAAAAAAAAATGGAATCATTTAGTATGTTCTCTTGTTTTGACTTCTCTTTACTCAGGTGGGTATATATGCCACTAATTTGTTTGATTGTGTTTTTCCCTTGTTTCATTTTGTTTTGGCCAAGTAATATCCTATTGATTATATGATTATCACACAATTTGATATCCATTTTTCTGATGGGAGACAGGTTTACTTGATGACTACTGTGCATAAGTAACTATGAATATTCTCATACAATTATTTCTGTGAAGATACATACTTATTTTCCTGGCTGTCTATAGTTAGGGACGGAGTTGCTTGGTGAATGGGTAGAAAATGGACAGAGTTTTGCAAAGTATTTGTACTGTTTCACATTTCTATGAAAGATGTAGGCCATTTCCAGTTGCTCTACATTCCCACACACTTAATATTTTCAGTCTTTTAAACTATACCAGGTGTGTAGTGATATCCTAATTTGGTTTTGTCATGCCTAATGTCCATCTAGATATCTTCTTATGGAAAATATCTTCTCAAATTTTTATATTCATTGATATACTGGGCTGTTTGTCATTTACTTTATAATCTATAGGAGTTCTTTATATATTTTGAATGAGTCCATTTATATATACATCCTTTTTGCTATATTATATAGCAAATAATTATTCCTGGTCTACAGATGGCGTTTAAGTTGTTAAACAACAACATAATAAGCAGAAGCTTTTTAAAAATGAAGTGCAATTCGCTTGATTTCTTATTGTGGTGAGTGCTACAGTATCTAATCTAAGAAATATTTTCCTATGTCAAGTTCATGAAACTATTTCCTCTTTTTCCTTTACAACGTTTCTAATTTTAACTTTCACATCTTAAGTTAATTTCAATATATGATGGAAAGTGGTTAATATTAACTTTTTAGAACAACAAATATTATTTCACTCAAAATCGTTTTACTTAAAAATCTTTCATTTCCCCAATGAAGGGCATTGGTGTCTTTGTTTTTAAAACACTTAGAAGCGGCGGTGCGAGCATGTTCTCACTCATGGGTGGGAATTGAACAATGAGAATACTTGGACACAGGGCGGGGAACATCACACACCGGGGCCTGTCGTGAGGTGAGGGCTGGGGAAGGGATAGCATTAGGATATACACCTAATGTAAATGACGAGTTAATGGGTGCAGCAAACCAACATGGCACACGTACACCTATGTAACAAGCCTGCACGTTGTGCATACGTACCCTAGAGCTTAAAGTACAATGTATAATAAATATATATATATATATATATTTTTTTTTTTTTTTAAGTGGCGGTGCGAGGGCTGCTGCACAGCTAGCAGAGCCGTGGCAAGGAGGACAGCACCTGCATCGAGCTCTCCGCTTCCCTACCCGCCAGCCCAGGTGGCCCCAGCAGCAGCGACCAGAGGAGCCCCTGCAGCAACGCAACAGCCAGGTGGACGCCTCCATCTACAGCCTTGTGGCGCATGAGAACTGTTAGGACGAGGCCATTGTGCGCAACAAGGACTCGCCCTCCATCTGGGCTGCCGTCTCAGGGAAAACCTTCGTCAACATCATGCCAGCTGAGGTTGGTCTCCTGGTTGGCAAAGACTGGTCAAGCTTTTTCATGAATGGGCTGACACTGGGGGGCCAGAAATATAGTGTGGTCCCGGACTCACTGCTGCAGGATGGGGAATTGACCGTGGATCTTCATATGAAGAGCATCGGTGGAGCCCCCACCTTCAACGTCATTGTCACCATGACTGCCAAGACGCTAGGCCTGCTGATGGGCAAAGAAGGTGTCCACGGCAGTTTCATCAACAAGTAATGTTATGAAATGGACTCCCACCTTCAGCGTTCCCAGTACTGACTTCCTTTGTTCCTTCCCCTCCACCGCTCCCCACAGCTTTGCCCCCCTTTCCTTCACATACACACACCATTTTAATTTCAGGAGCCATTACCCCACACACCTTATTGCTGCCAAAACCATATGGGCTGGGGCCAGGGATAGATGGACAGACACCTTCCCCTACCCACACCCCTCCTGTGTGTGGTTGGAAAACTTTTCTGTTTTGAGGGATTTGTTTATGACTAAAAAAGATTCTACTAAAAAAATAAATAACTGTACATATGTGGGCATATTGTTTGAATCTGTATTCTCTTACTTTGATATATTTATGAATACTTACAACATTACTACCGTTTTCAAATTACTGTAGCTTTAAAATCAGGTTTGAAATCTAGCAGAGTAAGTCCTCCAACTTATTGCTTCATCAAGACCGACTTGCTTATTCTAGGTTCTTTGATTTTCAAATACATTTTGAAATTAGCTTTCAAATTTCTCTAAAATCTCCTACTAGAAATATTAGTCAGAATTGTGTTGATGTAATATGCTAACAAAATTGAGTCTTCCAATCAATGAACATGATATATATTTATTTAGTCTTCTTTAATTTTTCTCACCAATTGCTTTTAGGGGCCTTGTACCTGCTTCATTGCATGTATTGTTAAGCATGTAATGATTCTGGCTATTAATCTCTATTATGTTTTATTGAATTTCATTTTCTAGCTGCTAATTGCTAGTATGGAGAAATTAAGATGATGAAATCAACTTTATAAAGGCATAATTTCAGTACAACAGACTGCACCACTTTAAAATGTGTAATTCAATGCATGTTTACAAATGTATACACTAACGGAACCACTGCCACAACCAAGACAGAGGAAATTCCCTATGCCCGAAAGTTTCTTGTACCCCTTTGCAGTTCATCAGTCTTTCAACCCTCAGCCCCAAGGAGCCGCTGTCACTTCAGGTCCGTTTGCATTTTTAATCATTTTCTATAAATGAAATGATACCTGTGTCCTTTTGTGTCTGCCTTCTTTCATGCATCAACGTAATTTTAAAATCCATCCGTAATGCCTTGTAAATGCTGAGTGGTATTCCTTCGTGTGGGTATACCATGTATGTTTGTACTTTCACTTGTTATTGGACATTTCTATCATTCCAAATTTGGGCTATTATGAAGAAACTATCATAAGCATCCATACGTGGCAGGCCAGGGCTCACTAACACAGGCCTCCCTAACAACTGTTTCAGTACCGACTGAGTGGTTCAGTTAAATATTAAGAGGAAAAAAAAAAAAAAAAAAGAAGCCAGTGCCCTTATACAAAGGCTGGAATGTAACAAAAGCCCACCAAGAGTTTTGCCTAGGCTTTTCCTGGGCCTTAAAGCATGACGAAATAACGAAGGCATTCTTAACAGGAGCCATTTAGTATTAAACGAGTTTTATTGGGGGTCTGAAGAAACTCTCCAGGCCTCCAGAAACAAGTTTATTGGAGGTCTGAAGGAACTCCCCAAACCTCTGTGATTTAGCAGGAGACAAGATAAGGGCACCCAGCACCTAGACCCATTTAGATTAAGTGAATTTACTGAGGTTCCAGAGGAAGGTCTTCAGGAATCAGACTTAGTTATAGATTAAAAGAAGTTAATCACTTATGTATTTAGATGAATGCACACTTCCACATACACATATAGCTTAGAAGGTACATAAGCTCAGGAAAACTTTGTAATTTTGAGTTGGTCAGGTGATAATTTCCAGGCCATTTCCTTGTAACCAGTTGCAGAAGTAAAAACTTTCTTCCTCCCCAGTTCATCTGTGCCTCGTTACTGAGCCATGAGAAATAGCAGCCCGCCCCTCAGTTTGGTCTGGAAACACACATATAGATCATTGTGCAGACACAGTGTGTAAATAACTAGGAATGGAATGACCGTTTATCTGATTTGTGTATGTCTAACCTTTAAGAAACTGTTAGATTTTAAAAGGAGCTGTACCCCTTTTCATTCCTACAAGTATAAGACTTCCAAGTGCTTTATATCCTCACCAACATGTGCTATTTTCAGCCTTTTTAATTTTAGCCATTCTCATGGATATGTACTGGTATCTCATTGTTGCACTGATTGATCTCCCTGATGACTAAACAGTGGAGCATCTTTTCCTATGCTAATTGACCATTCACGTATCTTCTTTTCTGAAGTATCTATTCAAGTCTTTTGAGAAACTGTTTCATTGTGCTGTTTATCTTATCAGACTGCAATATATATATATGTGTGTATATATATGTGTGTGTATATATATATGTGTGTGTGTGTGTGTGTATATATATATATTTATGTTCCCTATTTAGAGATGATAATCTTCAAAACGGTGAACATATACACACACACACACACACATATATGTGTGTGTGTGTGTGTGTGTATACATATATATATGTCCTAAGAATCATTAATTAGACATATATGTGAGTATCTATTTCTGGATTCTCTCTTCTCTTCCACTGATATATATTCTATTTTTTTCCCCAACAAAACACATAATCATGATTTTCATAGCTGTAGACTAATTCTGGTCATAGGCAGTGAATTCATTCACCATTATTCTTTTATAATATTGCTCTTTTATTATTCTTGATCATTGACATTACCAAATAAATGGTAGAATCAGCTTGTAAATTTTTGGAATTTTTATTAGGATTGCTTTGGATCTGGAGATCAATTTACAAAGAACTGACTTTCTAAACATAACAACTCTTCTGATCCATGAGAAGGTTTAGCTCCCCACTAATTTAGTTCTTTCATAATTTCTCAAAGCAATTTTTTGTAGTTTTTGGTGTACTGGCCTTACATAAGTTTTGTTGACTTTCCTTTTTTTTTTTTTTTTTTTTTTTTTGAGACAGTCTTGCTCTGTTACCCAGGCTGGAGTGCAGCGATACGATCTCAGCTTACTGTAACCTCTGCCTCCCAGGTTCAAGTGATCCTCCTGCCTCAGCCTCCCAAGTAGCTGGGACTACAGGCACATGCCACCACGCCCAGCTAATTTTTTGTATTTTTAGTAGAGATAGGGTTTCACTGTGTTAGGCATGATGGTCTCAATCTCCTGACCTCATGATCTGCCCACCTTGGCCTCCCAAAGTGCTGAGATTACAGGTGTGGGCCACGGTGCTCAGTCTGTTGAATTTATTTATAAGCACAACATGTATTTAGATGTTACTTTAAATGAAATTGTATTCTTATTTCATTTTCCAAATGCGCATTGCTAATATACAGAAATACAAAAGACCACTTATATTGAGAGCTTACATTCTGCAACACTACCAAACTCACTGATTAGTTCTGGTAGATTTTTGTAGATTTCTAGGATTGTTAACATACACAGTCATTATCTGTGAATAAAGACAGCTTCAATTCTTTCTTTTCAATACTTTATTTTTCTTTATTGCATTGATTTAGAGCTCTAGTATAATGCTGAATTAAAAGAGTAACAACAGGTATTCTACTTTTTTCTCTGCTTTAATAGAAAAGCATTCAACATTATGCCATTTAATATAATGTTACCTGTGGGTTTTTCAAATCTGCCCTTAATGGGGTTGGAAGTGTTGCCTTCTGTTCTTATCATGCTGAGCGTTTTCTGGGGTTTGCTTTTATAAATCATGAAAAAAGTTTTCAATTTTGCCAAATGCTTTTACTGTGTATGACAAGGTAATCACACGGTTTTTCTCTTTTGCCCTGATAATATATAAAATTATATTTTTTAAATATAAAAAAGAGGCCGGGCGTGGTAGCTCACACCTGTAATCCCAGCACTTTGGGAGGCTGAGGCTGGTGGATCACACTTGTGGCAGCAATGAAGGCTTCACTCTTCCCCAAGGGATCCAATCTCCCCTCAGTCAAGAAGCTCCAGGTATCTGAACTGGATGCCAGGTCATAAATTCCCACTATGGTGACCCCAACAGGTCTCTATCCTCAGAACTAGAGCTTTTCTAATTATTACATAAGTTGACTTCTTAGTAGATTTCCCATTCATTACATCCCAGACACCTCACAATGGTTAGTAACCACCACAGGTCCCTGCCTCTCAAGGAAATCCCTCCCGCCTTGTCTCTAGACAGCCAAGTCCCATGGCCTGTCCTCTACTCTTACAGAACCCTGTTCTGACAGCAGGGAGGGCAAATCCACACAGCATCTCCTGCCATGACCTCCAGCCTGCAGAGGAGAGGTGCCACAGGACCTTTACATGCACGCCACTGTTCCCCTCACCCATGCATTTCTTAATGCCTTGGTGAGGAGAATGTCTCTGGATCTTCCTTGGTGGGAGCTAAAGGAACAAAGGTAAATAATGCTATGGGACCCACTGAGAATTGGGGCTGTGGAAGAGTGGCCACTGAAGTAATAGACAGATGCAGCTATTGCCAGATACTCAGTGCCAGAGCAGGGAGGGAGAGGGAAGAAATACGGACCTCACCTTCCTCTCACTTCCAGGCTCCATCAGGTGCCCCATTGCTAAACCTAACTAGAAGTGTGCACACAGGGGAGCCAGGGATGCATTCTAGAAGAGACAAGCCCCAAGTGGCATAAGACAGGATGGAAATGAGTGGAGAGTGGATCTGTGGGAAGGTGGAGGGGATGTTATGGGGAAACAAAAGGAGAATACTAGCTAATAACACTAGGTGACACTGTTATCCCCAAGTCTGTGCTCATATTCAGAGAAGAAAGCTCAGCATAAAGCACTCAACCAGGAGTCAAGATATTGTTATTTTCAACTGTTGTTCCAACAGCTGTATTATAAAGGGCCAGTTGATTTCATGCCTTTCTAATTTGACATAAAGTGCTACATGGCATTGGGTCTGGTACAGCCTCACTCAATTATGTGTTCAAGAGTATACAGAGACTGCCAGGCTGAGGAAAGATGCAAGAGAATACAAGAGATGCTCACGGGGAACCACAGACCACACGGCCCCAGAGTCAGGGGCAGCATCAGCCACTGTCGGCTGCTCATTTGTCCAGATAGAGCCCACGAGCCTCAGCCATGCTTTGCTTTTGCAAGATGCTTCTTCACCTTTTCAATAAACCTGCCTGAATTTAAGCTGACGGGAGTTTATTTCTCCTTCATCATAAAAGAAATTCTTCACCACAACAATCTCCAATGAATTTTGGGCACAGAAGGCAGACCCATCCCTGCTTCTGTTCCACTATCTCCCCTGTAGGTTGAAAAGGAGGAGGTACTGAATTACCTCCAAATGTTCCTCTGGCTCTTGATATTCTGTGATTCTGGTTTCTTTTCGGCTACTTTGTTTTTGGAAGCATGTATCCTAAGGCATCCAGTTGAACAACCTTTGTCTACTGTGTCCAGTCATTCCTGGTGGTATTTCAGACAAGACACTCTTGGGTTGCTGCACTCACAACCACTGAACCAATTCTATGACCATCTGTTTCATGGCCACATGTTTGCTCATTTTCTATCTACATAAAGGGAGGGGACAGACAGCAAACTTGCATGTTATAAATTGTATCATCTTAAAAAGGAAACGCAATATTTTGCAATAAAACCTTAAGATGCATTAAATTTAAGCCTAATGCAATAAAGAATCCCATAAAATTCTTATCTAAAGAATGTTTAGAAAATTGTTGAACAAGGGACATCATCATTTAAAGTGATATGAAAACTTCTCAGCTAAGCATACAGGCTAGATTAGAGAGAAAAATAAAGGATCCATCTCTGCCCTGGAAAAACTACTGGTAGCATCTTTCAGAAAGCTCTCTGTGTTTGAGTACGCACCTTGATCCATAGGCTCACATTTGATCCCAACTGGCGGCTTCTTCTTGGCATTAATTTTGGATTCCCAACCAGTAAATCTTAGCAAGATCTGAGTTTCTCCAGGTATGATATTATTTTGTTTGACCATCGTTATCTTCAAGGGCCGCCAAGAAGGAACAAATAATTTATTTACCTCCTCAAAGGAAAAGGTTGTACCAATGAGACACTTTCTCACCATGATCCCAGGGCCCCCTATGCCCTGTTCACTTGAGTGCCCTGTGTGGCCTGACAGAAGCTCATGCTGGTCACAGGGTTCTTTATATGATTAACCTCCTTCCTGAATCCCAACTTCATGGTGGTGGTGATGACAGGTGTCCTGTATCCCAGGCTCATGTCCCTGAAGTCATCAGCCTGTCTCCAGTTAGAAAAAATTACATGTATATAGAGAGGCCTCTTTGGAAGCAGCAAAAGCTTTCTCACCTTCATACATTAATGGTTGGAATGTACAATACTATAAACACTTTGGGAAAAAATGTCTGGCATATTCTTACAGAACTAAACAACTACCTATTCTATGACTCAGTAACTCCTAAGCATTTATCCAAGAGAAATTAAAACATACGTCCAGAAAATGATTTATACAAGAACATTCATAGCAGTTTTATTCATAATAGGAAAAACTGGAAACATTCAAGTATCTGTCAACACAAGAATGGATCAATGAACTGTGATACATTCATTCCACGGAATGCCTAAAGGAACAAACTGTTGGCACACAAAACAACATGGATGAATCTCAAAAACATTTTGAGTGCAATAGGAGCCATACGCAAAAGAGTGTGAGAAAAATGACAAATAGTAATGGTTTCAAGAAATGCAGAGCAGAGAGCCCAGAGGCAAAGACCCACAGAACAGGGGGTCAGTCCCAGGCTGTGGATCCTAAGAAACTCCTGCTGGATTTTGCCCAGCTCCATTTCCAAACTATTTTGGGTTAGTAACTTCTTTATCCCCTCCATGTTCCCTCATTTTGAACTAGAATCCCTGTAGTTGTTATTCTATGTCTGTCCCGTCATTTCACATTAGGGGCAGATAAGCTGTTTGTTCAGTTTCACAGGTCGACGGAGGTAAGAGAATTATGTCAAGGATCTGTACTTAATGGACACTCTCAAAAGCCTCATTCACACATGGTGTGGATGTTTTAGATGGGATTTTAAACTTTTGATCTGATGTGGTCTACATGACATTTTTCATGTTGAACTAATGCTTTAATGACATGAAATTTGGAAACCTTAGGGGAGAGGGTGAATGCATTTTGCAGATGGCGGAATGTGAGTGTCCTACTGTGGTAGACGGAATTTCTGAAATGGTCCCCAAACATGCCACACCCTCATCTCTAAAGCCTGTTAAGGTGATGAGACACCATTCCTGTGATTATGTTGTTATATGCCAGTTATATGACTTTAAGATGGTGAGGTTACTGCATGAACTGGATCTAATCACATCACTCCATACATGACAGAGCTTTGTGTGGCTGGTTGGAGATGAAGTTAGAGAAGGTGGGAGCTTGAGAAGGACTCCATGAGTTGTTATTGGTTGAAAGATGGAACAGACAGGTAAGGAGGAAAGCAGGTGGCCTCTGGAGTCAGAGTGTCTCCCCGCTGACAGCCAGCACAGAAAAAGGGCCCTCAGTCCCCCACAAACAAGAACAGGAACTCTTTCAATATCTGTAGTGAACCTGGAAAAATAGCTTGAGCTCTAGGAAAAAAACACAGCCAGCCCATTCCTGGATTTTAGCCTCACATGACTCTGATCAGAGAACCTGGCTGCTTCATTCCAGACTTCTGTGGTTTCAAACCACTGGTTTGTGGTAATGTGATAATAGACAGCAAGAGAAAACTAGTACAGGTGCCTGTCTCTCCTCTTGAATTTCAGATACACGTATGCTAACCCCTCTAAGAGAAAAAAAAATCAATCAATCAATGAAAGAACTACAGTAAAAATATTGCCCTCACCTTTATGTGGCTGTTTCAGAGCCCTTGCCACCTGAAGAAGACAATGAGAGGTATTTCAGGCATGTGAGGAGTGTGGCTTTACTGTTATCAGTCACATTTCTGAAAGAAAAATGGTTCAGTGAAGGGATGGGTTGCCCCTCCACACCTGTGGGCGTTTCTCATTAGGTGGAATGAGAGTCTTGGAAAACAAAGAGACACAGAGACAAAGTATAGAGAAAAAAATGGGCCCAGGGGACCAGTGTTCAGCATATGGAGGACCCACAACGGCACTGGCCTCTGAGTTCCCTTAGTATTTATTGATCATTATTGGGCATTTCCTGGAGAGGGGGATGTGGCAGGACAGCAGGATAATAGTGGAGAGAAGATCAGCAGGTAAACACATGAACAAATGTCTCTGCATCATAAACAAGGCAAAGAAAAAAGTGCTGTGCTTTTGATGTGCATATACATAAACATCTCAATGACTTAAAGAGCAGTATTGCTGCCAGCATGTCCCATCTCCAGTCCTAAGGCAGTTTTCTCCTATCTCAGTAGATGGAATATACAATCGGGCTTTACACCGAGACATTCCATTGCCCAGGGATGAGCAGGAGATGGATGCCTTCCTCTTATTTCAACTGCAAAGAGGCCTTCCTTCCTCTTTTACTAATCCTCCTCAGCACAGACCCTTTACGGGTGTTGGGCTGGGGGACAGTCAGGTCTTTCCCTTCCCACGAGACCATATTTCAGACTATCACATGGGGAGAAACCTTGGACAATACCTGGCTTTCCTAGGCAGAGGTCCCTGCAGCCTTCCGCAGTGTACTGTGTCTCTGAGTACTTGAGATTAGGGAATGGTGATGACTCTTAACAAGCATGCTGCCTTCAAGCATTTGTTTAACAAAGCACACCCTGCATAGCCCTTAATCCATTTAATCCTGACTTGACACAGCACATTTTAGGGCGCACAGGGTTGGGGGTAGGGTTACAGATTAACAGCATCTCAAAGCAGAAGAATTTTTCTTAGTGCAGAACAAAATGGAGTCTCTTATGTCTACTTCTTTCTACACAGACACAGTAACAATCTGATCTCTCTTTCTTTTCCCCACAGTTCAGGTCAGGCCGTGGCTCATGTCTGTAATCCTAGCACTTTGAGAGGCCAAGGCAGGTGGATCACTTGAGGTCAAGAGTTAGAGACCAACCTGGCCAACATGAAGAAACCCTGTCTCTACTAAAAATACAAAAATTAGCCAGGCGTGGTGGCAGGCACCTGTAATCCCAGCTATTCAGGAGGCTGAGGCAGGAGAATCACTTGAACCCAGGAGGTGGAGGTTGCAGTGAGCTGAGATGGCAACATTGCATTTGAGCCCGAGGAAAACAGAAATAACTCCATCTCAAAAAAATAAGATAAAATAAAGACGGTTCACTACTTAACTCCACATATTATTGTGAAAATGTATCATCTCGATTTTAATAGCAGATTTTTAAAAATTCCTTTTCTTGTGCTCACCAGACAAAGTTTGGTAACAAATACCAGTCACCAGCACAGATGAACCAATTCAAGAAGAGCCATAAACAGGACTACTATTATGTTCCCCCAAAAACCATCCCTAGAATGCAATCTCTTCTCTACTTGTCACAAAACAAACACAATAGTCCACAATATAAAGTCCCAAACACAGGAAAATGTAAATATAGTGAAGTCTGCATTCCAAATATTTATTCTATTCAGACCCAGTCATGGGGACCAGGGATTAGGAAATGACTACAAAGAGGTTCAAGGGAATTTGGGAAGTGACAAAATGTGCTGAAGTAGAACTCTGCTGATGGCTGCACAATTTGATAAATCAACTTACATCATTGAGTTGTACATTGACAATGGGTGACCTTTATAACAAGTAATTCTTTAAACAAACTTTTGGGTTTCTATTTCAACACGGAAAGAGCTAGGCAGTCATCACTTGTCCTCACAGCTAGAAAAAAGCTGAGCAAACTGAAAGTCAATCCTTCTAGGGTGGACCAGAGAATTAAGGTCACAGGGAAAACTGCCACCCTAAAAATGAGAAACACAGGCTAACACACAAGGAGTCACAGCTCACAGGGAAGAGAAGATACTGGGGACAGCAAGTGGGAGGAGCACTTCAATGATATTGACAGATTACTAGAAGCTGAGGGTAGCCTGGCTAGAGCATTAAAAACTCCTTGAAGACCAGACTAAGGGGGAATCTCACACATTTCCAAATTTTACTACAATGATCTCAACCAGGTTCTCATGATGAAGTTCAGAAAAACTCCCTGAGGTTTGGCACTACCAACTTCAGGACTTACATTAAGCTACAGTAACCCAAATAGTGTGAAGTTGGTGAAAAAAGAAAACACACAGAAATAGATGCATGGAAAAGAATACGGAGCCCAGAAGCAGGCCTACATACAGTCCACTGATCTTCCATGGAGGTTTAGAGACAATTTAAAACAGCAAAGATAGCCTTTCCAACTAGTGGTGCTAGGACAGCTGGACAACCACATGCAAAAAAATAAATAAATCCAGGTATGCATGTTATACCCTTCATAAAATAAATCTTACACGTAAATGTAAGGTGCAAAACCATAAGAATCCTAGGAGATAACATAGGAGAAAATCTCAGGGATATTGGGTTCAATGATGGCTTCTTAGATACAAAACCAAAAGCACAATCTACTAATGAAAAAAATTAAGTGGAGCCTCATTAAAATTAAAAACTTCCGTTCTGTGAGAGACACTGTTAAGAGAATGGAAAAAGCAAGTCACAGACTGGCAGAAAATATTTACAAAATAATCTGATGGAAAAACTGCTGTCCAAAATATATGAAGAATTCTGAGAACTAAACAACACAAAGCAAAAAAAAAAAAAAAAAAGGGTGAAAGATCTGAACACCTCATTAATAAGATATACAGATGGCAAATAAGCATATGAAAGATGCTCAAAATCATTTGTTGTGAGGGAACTGCACATTAAAACAACGAGATATCACTGTAAACCTATCAGAATGGCTAAAATGCAAAAAGGTGAACACACCAAATGCTGTCAAAGATGAGGAACAACCAGAACTCTCCATTGCTAGTGGAAATCAAAAGTGTACAGTCACTTTGGAAAACTTAAGTTTATTCAAAATCCTGTACACAAGTACTTAGAGCAATTTTATCATAATTGTCAAAACTTGGAAGTACCCAAGATGTCTTTCACCAAGTGAATGAATAAACAAACTGTGTTGTAGCCATACAATGAAATCTGATTCAGTGATTTTAAAAAACAAGCTATCAAGTCATGAAAAGACGTGGAGGAACTTAAAGTACATAATGCTAGAAAGAAGCCAGTCTGGAAACCTACATACTGTACAATTCCAACTCTAGGACATTCTCAGAAAGTCAAAAAGATAGAAGTAGTAAAATGATGAGTGGTTGTCAGGGGTGGAGGAGAGGAGGAGGCATGAAACGGTGAAGCACAGGGAATTTTCAGCAGTGAAACTATTTTGCATGATGCTGTATTGGGGATTTAGGACATTACGTAATTGCCAAAACCCATAATCTGTGAAACTCAAAGAATCAACTCTAATGTAAACTATGGACTTTAGTTGATAATGATGTACCAGTAGTGGTTCATCAATTGTAACGAATGGACCACACTAATACAACATACTAATAGGGGAAATTGTGTGCTGCAGGACAGGGGAGCCTAGGAGAACTCTCTGTACTATCCACTCCATTTTTCTGTAAACCCAGAACTGTTCTAAAAAATAATGTCTTTTACTTTTTTTTAATTAGGATGCAGCAGCCCCATACCAAGGTTTTGGTGGCATCCTGTTATTGTTTGGTTAGTACTTGGCATTGAAGTGCACCAACCTGGAGTCAGAGCAGTTGGAGATTTCAATGCCTGTGCCATTTACCTCTAACCCTGGGGTGCCCCCGGAACACAGATAGCAGATCAGTTAGGTAGAAGCAGCCTCAGTGATCTAGACAGTGCAGGCTTCTGGTAAGGACAGGTACAAACCATCTGGGTGGGCAGAACTTGGTGAAGACTAGGAACCACTGAGACTCAGCAGCTGCCCCACTGGCACCCACATATCAGAGGAGGAGGAGGCTGGGAGGAGGTAAGGGCTATGGGACAAGCTCCCTGCCTGCAAGACAGAAGCAGCTCCAGAGATTTTGGTAAATAATGTAGATTTCAGTGCAGTGTGGTCTATTCAAAAAAGTAGAACAAAAAGGAAAGAAAAACAGAGAGCATGAGAGAGAGAGAAAGAAAAAGAAAAAAAGAAAGGAAGAAAGGAAAGAAGGGAGGGAGGGAGGGAAAGAGGGAGGGAGGGAGGAAGGCAGGGAGGGAGGGAAGAAGGGAGGGAGGAAGAAAAGAAGGGAGGGAGGGAGGAAGGCAGGGAGGGAGGGAAGAAGGGAGGGAGGAAGAAAAGAAGGCAGGGAGGGAGGAAGGCAGGGAGGGAGGGAGGAAGGCAGGGAGGGAGGGAGGAAGGCAGGGAGGGAGGGAGGAAGGGAGGGAGGGAGGAAGGGAGGGAGGGAGGAAGGGAGGGAGGGTGGAAGGGAAGGAGGGAGGGAAAGAATAAAGAGAGAGAGAAAGAGTGGGAGGGAAGTACGGAAGGGAGGGAAGTAGGGAAGGAAGGAAATGAACAAATTTACATGAAGATGAGAACATCCAGGGGAACTTACACCACCAGTATTTTCCATTAATAGGAACACGCTAACTAGTTATTAGAGAGAGATGCACTACTGTAAAACTATATACTGTTTCCATGGGGTACAACCCCTTCTTCCTCCTCTGAAACACACTCTGTCTCTGGCCCACTGTTGCCAGAGACACTGAGTCTTGTCTTTGGATAAGTTCTGGTGCCCACAAGAATGAGATGAGACAGTGGACCCCAGAACACCAGGCCGCAACCTTCCTTGCTGCTCCTTGTCCACTCCAGAAGCTGTCCGGCTGCAGGTGGGGGCCTCAGCCCCTGGGTCGGATGTCGTCCATTTGCCATTCTCACTGGACTTCTCTCCTTGCACTGGCTCCCACTCCCCCAGGACCTGGTGGATGGCCACGTGAGGACACTAACAGGCCATGCCCCTTTCTTTCTCCCCCCTCAATGCCTGCAGTGGTGGGTTCCGTGGGGTAGTGACCTAAGATTTACTCATTATGGGGCCTCTAGCCCAGAGCAGGGCCTGGTACCTAATAGTCACCCCATGAAAGCTCAGTGAAAGAAGGCATCCACCACAAGGTCCTGGGGAACCAAGAATTCCACTGTGGTCCATAAATTCTAAGTCCTACAGGATTCTGGAATGGGAGATTGGAACAGCCTTCAAAAGTGGCCTCTCTTTTAACCCACTATACTGGCAACTGAGCCATGTTTCCCCATCCTGGACACATCTAGAGGGCACTGCCTAAAACCACACACATCTCCCCACCCAGGACAGTGCAGGGGCCTTAGCCTGGGGGATGCGGGTGGACAGGGAGGGGGTGAGCCATGAAAGCTGAAGAGGAGAAAGCAGGTGAAAGGGGATGGCAGGGTGGAAACAGAGACAGAAATAGGGGCAGAGAATGGGGGGTGAGAGGGGAAGAGAGAGGAGAGGGATGCAGATCTAGCTACTAAGGAAAAGTCCTGAAGAGAACACCATCCTCTCCTGAAGTAAAATCACTTTCACCCGACCACGGCACTGCAGGTCGAGGGTGGCACACGCTGTGAATATTTGTTCATTCATTTAACAAATATTAATTCAATATCTGTTTCATGCCAGGCAAGGCCCTGCGATGTTTAGGGCCCTTGGCATCTTCCCTTCACATCTAAGTCATAATAGAAAAAGGACTGACTCCATCGAGCTGGCAATGCCTAAGGGTTTTTACCTGTCGGATCTGGCAGCTCTTCATTCGGCCCACACCGTGTGAGGCTGCTCTTGGTGCACTGAATGGGGAAGTTTCTACATCAGTGCCTCGGAGAGTCCACTGGAAGCCCTGGACAGTGGGAGTCGGTGGCACCCCAGCGTGGAGGCTAAGAGCACACAGCACTGAAGCTCCAGACACCCTCAGGAGGACGGTAAGGGACGGTAAGGTGAGAGCCTGGGTCACCAGGAACCTTCGCCTGCATCTAAACAGGATTTGCTTTCAGATTGCCTATGAGATAAAAGAGAGAAATCAAGGTTAACATTGAGATTTGGGGCTTCCGCAACTTGAAGGATGGAGCTGCCATTTACGGAGACTGGGAAGACCCAGGGAGGAGCAGGTTGAAAGGTGGTGGGGAACTAGAATTGGTTGGGTTCCTGTCATATGTAATCAACAGTCCTCACCAGCCTTGGCAACATAGGAAGACCCCATCTCCGAAAACAAAAAATGAAAAATTAGCGGAGCATGGTGGCGCACACGTGTAGTCTCAGCTACTTGGAAGGCTGAGGCAAGAGGATTCCTTGGGCCTTGAATTAGAGGTTAGTGAGATATGACGGCACCACTGAACTCCAGCCTCGGGGGAAAAAAAATAAATAGTCCTGACTAAATACTTGAGTAGCCAGGGAAGTTTTCACAAAGTAAGTAATATTTGAGGCAGATCTTAGTGAACAAGAATTCAATTCTTTCTGTTAGGGAATTAAGAGTGTGTGGGTGTAGTTAATGCTTCTTTGGAATCTCATCTACTGGTCTATCTGTACACGTATATTCTATAGGCTGTCTTGCTGAGCTTTCGCTAGGTTATGCTACACTAACAAAAGCCCCAAAATCTTAGCAGCTACACATACAAAGGTTTATTTTTCATTGACATTTCCTTTTATGGCAGGTTGACTGTGACTCTGCTCTATACAAGCTATTTTATTTGTTAGATGGTGAAAACTGTGACACTTGGAGATTGTTGAATGTGGTATTAGTATGTTCATTCATTCATTCATTTAACAAATATTTATTCAATATCTGTTTCCTGCCAGGCAAGGTCAAGTACTGAGAATACAGTGGTGAATAAAAGAGACAAAATCTAAAATTTCCAGGAGCTTATATTGAAAATGAGATTAAACACATACAAAATAATCATAACAACAATGAATACTATATTCATAAATAATAGCTATAAGAGACTTTAGTAAATCTTTTAAATTAGAAAAATATAAAAATTATTAAAACTAAAATGGCCAGGTGTGATGGCTCATGCCTGTAATCCCAACACTTTGGGATGCCAAGGTGGGAGGATCATTTGAGCCCAGGAGTTTGAAACCAGTCTGGGCACTACAGGAAAACCCTGTCTACAAAAAATAGAAAATTAGCTGGGCATAGTGGTGCATGCCTGAAGACCCAGCTACAAAGGAGGCTGAGGTGGGCAGACTGCTTGAGCCTGAGAGGTCAAGGCTGCAGAGACCCATGATCATACCACTCCACTCCAGCCTGGACAACAGAGCGAGACACTGTCTCAAGAAAAAAAAAAAAAATTATTCGATGTATTCCTAAAACTATTATGTAGAATACTATTGTTTACATCACATCACGTCAGCCCTTTAAATGGCTTAACATTTAGGTACGATCCATAAAGTTTTCCCGGTAATTAAATATACCTAAGAACAATTAAGTATAAAAGAGTTACTGCCTTGACAGGAAGAGTAAAAACTGTAAAAAGATAAATAAATAAATAAAAGAGTCAAAACTGTAGCTCTGTGAGGCTCAAATAACATCTAATTCAAGTCACAATGAACATCTAGCAATCACTGTGAACACCACATAATTCACTTAATACATTTTGCCTGAACACCCAACACATCTGAATTACCAACACCCGTATGTAGCCAAGAAACTGAAAATCATTTATAAATTATCACCTATGATTCCATCTGCTCTATGCACTTATTTTTTAAATTTTACTCATTTGTTTATTATTTTTATTTTTTGTAGAGAAGAGATCTCACTATGTTGCCCAGGTTGGCCCAGAAACAGAAACAGACCCACACTAATTTCAGAAATCGGATGATCATAAAATCATCCAATTTATGAAAAAAAGTGCCAAACAGTGCAGAAGGAAAAGGACAGTCTTTTCAATAAATGGTGCTGGATCAAGCAGACACATCCATGTAGTAAAAAGTGAATCATAGTCAGGTGGGGTGGCTCACGCCTGTAATCCCAGCACTCTGGGAGGCTTAAGTGGGAAGATTACTTGAGCCCAAGAGTTTGAGACCAACCTGGGAAACATGTTGAATCCCCATCTCTACAAAAAATATGAAAATTAGCCAGGCATGGTGGCACACTCCTATAGTCGCAGCCACACAGGAGGCTGAGGTGGGAGGATTGCTTGAGCCAGGAGGTGGAGGTTGCAGTGAGCTGAGATCCTGCCACGGCACTCTAGCCTGGGCAACAGAGTGAGGCCCTGTCTGGAAAAAAAAAAAAAAAAAAATGCAAAAACTAAAATAAAATTGCTATAAGGTTAACACAGAAAAATGTGTTCATACTCCTAGGTTAGGCATTGATTTCTTAAATAGGACACAAAAAGCAGTAACCATAAAGGAAAAGATTGATAAAGTATAATTTCATTAAAATTAAGAATCTCAGGCTGGGTGCAGTGGCTCATGCCTGTAATCCCAACACCTTGGGAGGCCGAGGCAGGTGTATCACCTGAGCCTAGGAATTCCAGACCAGCCTATGCAATGTGGCAAAACCCCATCTTTACTAAAAATACAGAAAAGAGCTGAGTGTGGTGGTGCTCCCCTGTAGGTCCCAGCTACTTGGGGTCTGAGGCAGGAGCATCACCTGAGCCTTGGGAGGTCAAGGTTGCGGTGAGCTAAGATTGTGCCACTGCACTCCAGCCTGGGCAACAGAGTGAGATCTTGTCTCAAAAAGAAAAAAAAAAAGTTAGAGAATCTCCATTCATGAATAAGCACCATTAAAAGTGAAAAGGCAAGCTACAGATTGAAAAAAGGGAAATGCAATACATATATATCCTAGAAAGGACACATATCCAGAATAAAGTATTACAAATCAACAAAAACAAGCATATCAATGAAAACTGGATAAAAAGATTTAACAGGCACTTCACAAAAGAGGACATATAAATGGCAATAAAAGATACTCAATCTCAATACCAAGAAAATGCAAAATGAAACCACACTGATACATTACTGCACCCCTACTAGAATGGCAAAATAATTTTTAACTGACAGGCATCAGCAAGGATGTGGGGTAACCAGAATATCCCTGCTAAATGGTACAACCACTTTGGGAAAACGTTCAACTATATGTAATACTGAAGTTTTATCATTCATATACCTCTAAAACCAACAATGCCACTCCTACAAATATACCCCAGTCTAGTAATGTTCTATTTCTTGATCTGTGGTGGTTCACTTGGTAAAAATTCATTACCTGTACTTTTTTTTTTTTTTTTTGAGACAGGGTCTCACTCTGCCACCCAGGCGGGAGTGCACTGTCATGATCACGGCTCACTGCAATCTCAACCTCCTGGGCTCTGGTGATCCTCCCACCTTAGCCTACCGGGTAGCTGGGACTACAGGCACACACCACCACACACAGCTAATTTTTGTATTTTTAGTAGAGATAGGGTTTTGGCACGTTGCCCAGGCTGGTCTGGAAATCCTGGGCTCAAGTGATTCACCCACCTTGGCGTCGCAAAGTGCTGGGATTACAGGTGTGATCTACCGCGCCTGGACCACCTGCACATTTAAAATTGTGAACCTCTTCTGTACACTTCAGTAACTTTTCAAAGATTTCTTTGACACAAAGTTCTCAGAAATCGTAAAGCTAGCATTTCACAATAGAAAAAAAAAGATCTTCTGGTTCACTGGTGAAATTTTACTAATAAAATTTAAAAACAAAAAGCTACTAACACATATCAGCTCAGAACAAAGACTAAACACTACCAGCAGATCTTTTCTTTAACTTCGTGAAGCACTGGGATTCATTCTTTCGGCAAAGAAAGGATAAACAACACTGTAACCCAAAGAAAAGATACCACTGCAAGAAAAGACTTCTTTTCGAAAGCAGCTCTAGCAGCAAAAGATAGGAGGAAAGCGAGGAAACCACGCCAAACGTCTTGGTTAACTCTTCGGAGAAAGGACGCCAAATGAGATGATCTAACAAGCCAGAAAGACAGACAGACACACAGGGAAATCACAGCAACTCTTTGGAGTGCAAACACCCACCCCACAATCCAACCTACCGGAAATCCTGCGGTGAATTTGAGGCTTGCCCCGCTAGTCATGAGGTGATTCAGTGATGGCTACAAACGCTCCTCATGTGCATCCTGGACCTGGCACACCTGGCTTGCCCATCACCAGCCTGCAGAAACCGCCAGGAGCAGAATCCCGGAGGCCAATAAAGACCCCAACTTTGCCAGTCAGGGGCGCGACTGGTCTCGCCTCTCAGGTCCCCAGAGGGAACCGATTTCTGGCCTCGAGGGTGGGGTGCGGGGTCAGTGTCCTCCACAGGATATACGAGGACGTGCTCCCGAAGCTGCTCGTCCCTCCACCCCATGGGATGCTACAGAACACCTGCCAGCGAGTTTCTTGCCCAGCGCCCAAGACATGAGGGCTGCGGGCGGCAGCGGCAAACGAAGAATCGAACGCAGGGAACTTAAGCCTCGGCGGGGCCGGAACACACGTTCCCCCAACCCCCCACCCCACCTCCCCCTCGGCCGCTAGCCACAAAACTTGCGACAGCGGCAGCTCGACCCAGCTGTGTACCCGCGGGTCCCGGACTCACCGCCCGCCCGGCCTGGCGCAGCGCCTTCACCTCGGAAACGCTGGGTGGACTTCACTGTAAACCGTAACTTCCCATCCAGACGGCAGCCGCGCCTCCGCCGGCTCCTGGCGCCACAGGTCGCCCGACCCGCGTTCCCAAAAGCATCGCGTTCACTCAGAAGCTCAGGCAGCCTTGCGACCCTCACCTACCTCTCCCAATACCGCCGCTGTCTCAACCGCCACCCAGCCCATAGCCTGCGGCCAGCCGGCTCCTCAGGGTCCCGCTTGGCGCGTCAGGAGAGCCTAAGGCGCAGGCGCAGGAGCAGATGGGCCTTAAACCTACCTGGCTGCCTCTGCCGCACAGCGGGTTCGCGCGGGCCAAGAAAAGGATTAACTGAGCGATGGACCGAGTGCAGCAGAGACCGGGAATCCCTCTCTCCCCTCCGCCTCTCTTTCAAAGCACCAGCCCTTAACCCTACAAATCGCTGATTTCCCGGGCCACTTGAACCGCCCCTGCCAGGTTAAAGGGGCAGAAGACACACCCCCTCGGGGGCCCGGAGCGACCCCGCGCTTAGGACTGCAGGCCTGGCGCTGCCGCGCCGCCCCAAGTCTGACTTCCAGGCCCGGGCATGCGGTGCAGAGGCGCAGACGTCGGAAGGCAACCCCCAGCTCCCCCGAGAGGTGGCCTTAGGTTACTCTCAAAAACAATAACCAACATATCGATGGCACTTGTAGTTATTTTCTAATTTAAATTAATAACAGATTTTGCAGATGGGCTTCCACTGAAATAAGCCTTTGAGAAAAAGAAAAACTTTTTTTTCAACAAGATTAGGAAATGCCAAGAAATAGGAAGTAAAGCCATGCAGTCCACCAGCTAACAACTTTGAAAACTTGAAATTTTATCTAAGGCAAATGCTTGCATAACTTTAGGTCGTGCCATTATTATTATTATTATTATTAGAAACGGAGTCTTGCACTGTCGCGTGCAGTGGCACAATCTCGGCTCACTGCAACCTCCGCCTCTTGGGTTCAGGTGATTCTCCTGTCTCAGCCTCCAGAGTAGCTGGGACTACAGGCCCGCGCCACCACGCTCGGCTAATTTTTGTATTTTTAGTAGAGACGGGGTTTTACCATGTTAGCCAGGCTTGTGTCCAACTCGTGACCTCAGGTGATCCACCAGCCTCACCCTCCCAAAGTGCTGGGATTACAAGCATGAGCCACCCACTGCGCAAGGCCTGCCTGGAAATAATTGTGAGAAATAAACTCACCCATCCAAACCCAAAGAATGGACTCAAAGACCCGGAAAACAGCAGAAGTGCGACTTTTAATGACCGTCTTGCAAGATCAGGTGTCTGGTAGGCAGGCACACCCAGTACGCTTACAACAAGCAATTATCCCCTAGTGTGGAAGTGCCTCCCCCAGTTCCTCATAGGCTGAGTACTATGGGGTCACAATATTCCCGGATGTCGCCTATTGGATCTTGGGTTGGGACTTTTAGGTTGTTTTTTTTTTTTAGGGTTGTCTCCCTGTATTTTGTTGTAGCCCATAATGCATTGCAATCATGCAATCATGGTCAGCTCGGGGGCTTTTCAAGTATTTGACTTATGACCTGGGCAGTCAGGCAAGCTGATAAGAATGGATGTAGTGAACTATTTTGCAGCCTAGTAAATGTTCATTCTAGACTAAACTCTTTGGTTCGGACAAGGCAACTAAGGTGGGAGAGTGGGGGTGGGCGACAAGCAGGCACCAGCTATTAAAGCAGCGGCCTAGTATATGCTGTCCTTCCATAGTTTTCGGGCCCAAGCCTAACTTCTTACAATAATAATTATATACAAAAGTTTTAAAAAGGGATAAAAGAAAAGAGGGGACGTCTCAAATGAATACACTTAAGCTCCCCCCTCAAGAAACAAGAAAAAGGCAAGTAAAAGAAACCTAAAGCAGGCCAGGCATGGTGGCTCATGCCTGTAATATAAGCGCTTTGGGAGCACTTTGGGAGGCCTCACCTGAGGTGAGGAGTTCGAAACCAGCCTGGCCAACAAGGCAAAACCCCTTCTCTACTAAAAATACAAAAAAATTAGCTGGGCGTGGTAGCACCCGCCTGTAATCCCAGCTATTCTGGAGGCTGAGGAAGGAGAATCGCTTGAACCCGGCAGATGAAGGTTGCAGTGAGCTGAGATCGCACCACTGCACTCCAGCCTGTGCCATCGGAATGAGACTGAATCTACCAAAAAAAAAAAAAAAAACCTAAAGCAAATGGAAGGAAATAGTAAAGCTAATAGCAGAAATCAATGGCATTGAAAACAGAAAAAAACAAAAGGGGAAACTAGTGAAAATAAAGCTGTCTCTTTGAAAAGATCAATCAACTTGACGAAGAAAAAGAGAAGTCGCAACTTATGAACATCAGGATGAAACAGAGACTACACTCATTACAGACTGCAGATATCAAAGGGATAATAATAAGGGAAAAACTATTTAAAATTCTGTACACACATATATTTGACGACCCAGATGAATTGGACAAATTCGTTGTAAGTATCAACTACCACAACTTACCTAAAGCAAAATAGGTCATCTGAGTAGCTCTGTAACTATGAAAATAATTGGATTCCTAATTTTAAAATTTCCAGAAAATAAAGCTCCAGGTCCAGATGGTTTCACTGGAGAATTCTACCAAATGGTTGAAGAAAAATTAACATCAATTCTTTTTTTTTTTTTTTTTTTTGAGGCGGAGTCTTGATCTGTCTCCCAGGCTGGAGTGCAGTGACACAACCTTGGCTCACTGCAAGCTCCGCCCTCCAGGTTCACGCCATTCCCCCGCCCTAGCCTCCCGAGTAGCTGGGACTACAGGCGCCCGCCACCACGCCCGGCTGATTTTTTGTATTTTTAGTAGAGATGGGTTTTCACCGCGTTAGCCAGGATGGTCTCGATCCCCTGACTTCGTGATCCGCCCACCTCGGCCTCCCAAAGTGTCGGGATTACAGGCGTGAGCCATTGCACCCAGCCAAATTAACATCAATTCTATACAATCTCTTCCAGAAAATAGAAGATGAAGAAACACCTCTCAACTATTTCTGTAAAGCTATGATTACCCCAACTCCAAAACCAGACCACAAAAAAGTTTATCAGTCAATGAAGAAATATCATTTGACAAATTCAACATCTATTCATGATGGAAATAAAGAAGGGAGGCCAGGCTCTTTGGCTCATGCCTGTAATCTCAGCACTTTGGGAGGCCGAGGTGGGCAGATCACCTGAGGTCAACAGTTCAAGACCACCCTAGCCAACATGGCGAAACCCCGTCTCTACTAAAAATACAAAAATTAGCTGGGCATGGTGGCAGGCGCCTGTTATCCCAGCTACTAGGAGGCTGAAGCAGAGAATTGCTTGGACCCGGGAGGCGGAATTTGCAGTGAACCGAAATCACACCACTGCACTCCAAACTGGGTGACAGAGCGAGGCTCCGTCTCAAAAAAACAAAACAAACAAAAAAAGAAATAAGAAAAAATAGAAAGAAGGGAAGAAAGAGAATGTTTTACAACCATCAGAAACATAGGAATACAGTACTTTGTCAGCTCGATAAAGACCACTTACAAAAAAATTCACAGTTAACATCCTATCTCATGGTGAAAGACTACATGCTTTCCCTCTAGGACTGGGAACTAAGCAAGGAAGACCACACTCACCACTGATATTTCACATGACTATCCTACCCAAATCAATAAGGCAAGACAAGGAAATCAAAGGCATACACTGGGAAGGTGGAATAGATGAACTTTGCCCTATTCTTCCTGCTCATTACATCTAAGAACCTTGGGCATTGTACATAAAACAAACATAGGAAGGCTGAAGGGCGAAGAGAAGATAGGAGGCCATCTGGCTTCCTCAAGACCCACAGAAAGCCAGGAGACAAGTTCCCAGGATTCCTCCATGCCCCCCCATACATCCTAGATGTAGAGCCAAAGGAGACGCAACCCAGAAATACCAACGGCTACAGATCCAACAAACCCCAATACAATCCTGCTCTCTCTAGGCAAAGGATCAGCAAAGGGGCAGTCTAGCAAGACAAGACACTTATATATGATCATCAGTTTCCTCAGGTCAAGCACCATGGAAAAAAAGCTGTGCCTGCATCAACATAAAAGCTGGCAAAATCCCAGTGAGGGGCTTCGGGTTTCACACTTGCACAGGTATAATGACATATGCTAAACCCCCACCTTGCCCAGGGGTTCTTTAGGTTCCAGCATTTTATTTATCATGAGACACACAATGACTAAAATGCTGGAAACTAAAGACAGAGAAAATACCTCAAAAGCAACAGACAAAGATGACGTCTTACCTAGAGGGGAAAAACAATTTCAATGACAGATGTTAGAGGAGGAAGCTGGGGCTGTTATCATCATCCCTGCCTGGTGATAATATGTTTACCTCCCTGTCAATAGAAACTACATTTGGAGCCTAGACTTCATTAGATGGTCAGGAGGCACCTCTCCCTCTGTCTGCTAGGCTGGTATCAGAGGAGTCCTAGTGGAGAGTCAGGACTTTCATCACCACTCAGCAGTAACAGGGCCGCCCTTGTCCTGTGCTGTCACTGGAGGCCACGTGGAAAGCAGTAATGAAGCACTCCTACCCACCCAGCCAGGGCGGTAGCAGTGGAGGAGGAGTGGGCTGCTGGAACTCCCTCCCCTACCTTAGCAGCTCCTCCACTCAGGGTGTCAACAGAGGTCGGTCAGATGAGAAACCTGGATTTCTACACACACCTGGCTACAATGAGACAGCACCACTCTTCTCCCCCTGCAGAAACAGAATTAAAAAAAAGGTAGTTAAAACAGAAGGTTTCAATAAAATCAAAACTCTGATAATATAATACCCAAAAGTCCAAGTTTCAATTGAAAATCATTCATCATACCAAGAACTAGGAAAATCTCATACTGAATGAAAATAGACAGCAAATACACACTGGCAATGAGATGAGAGAGGTGTTGGGATTGTCTGACAAAGAGTTTAAAGCAGGCAAGCCTGATGAAAATGATTTAATGAGTACTTATAAGCACACCTGAAATAAATGGACAAGTAGAAAGACTCAGCAAATAAATACAAGACATAAATGAGAACCAAATGGAAGTATTAGAAGTGAAAAATACAACTAAAATAAAAAGTCCAGCAGATAGGCTCAGCAGCAGAATGGATGGTGTGGAGCAAACAAATCCATATACTGCAGATGAAAAAACCAGAAATTACAGAATCCTAACAGGGAAAAAATAGACTGGGGGAGAAAGTGAACAGAACCTCAGGGACCTGTGAAACTACCTCAAAAGTTCTCACTTTCATGTTGTTATCAGTGTCTGGAAGGGGAAGAGGAAGAAGACAAGGCTGAAAACATACTCAAAGAAGTAAATGGCTGAAAGCTTCCCAGATTTGGCAAAAGACATAAACCTACAGGCTCAACAAGCTGTGAGAACCCCAAATAGGATAAAACCCAAAGAGGTCTATGGCAAGACACGTGAAAAAATAA
Source organism: Pongo pygmaeus (assembly GCF_028885625.2). Taxonomy (NCBI): domain Eukaryota; kingdom Metazoa; phylum Chordata; class Mammalia; order Primates; family Hominidae; genus Pongo; species Pongo pygmaeus. The sequence goes on along the minus strand of NC_072373.2, from coordinate 107,155,339 downwards.
AATGTTGGAAAAGAAAGACAAGGAAAATAACTGGAAAACAACAGAGAAAGGTGACACCTTACCTAGAAAGGAAAAACAATTCCGGTGATGATGGATTTCTCATGAGAAACCATGGAGGCAGAAAGAAGTTGTGCAGTGCTTTTCAAGCCGTGAAAGAAAATAATTGTTAGCCCAGACTCCTCTGTCCAACAGAAACATCTTTCAGGAATTAAGGGGAAGATCAAAACAGCTTCAGACTAAGAAAAGCTAAGGGAATCTCTGACCAGCAGTTCTGCCTTAAAAGAAAGGCTAAAGGGAGTTCTCTAGACAGAAAGGAAATGATTAAAGAAGGAAACTTGGGACGTCAGAAAGAAAATTTTAAAAAACAGTGAGCAAAATAGGCCTTCTGTCTCCTCTTGTGTTTTCTAAACTATGCTTGACAGTTTCAGAAAAAAAATCATAGCACCATTCGATGCGGTTCTAACTCTACATACAGAAAATGTTGGAAACAATTATAAACTGGAAGAGTAAAGAGACCTACATAGAAGGTTGCTTGTCTATCATTCACTCAACTGGTGAAACAATGACACCAATATACTGTGTGGTCAGATACAGATGCACAGACATATGAATATATATATACCTGGAAAAACCAAGAGGGCTATACAAACACATATACTAAAAAATACTATGGATAAGGCAAAACACCATTCTCAAAGATGTTCAAGTCACCACAACAGGTAAGAAAAATAAAGCATATCCAGAAAATGAAACCAGAGAGAACAAACAGAAAAGGAAAAATAAAATGGCAGACTTAAGCCCTACCATATCAATCATCACATTAAATACCAATGGCCTAAGTACACTGATTACAAGACAGAGATTGGCAGAGTAGGTTAATGGACATGACCCAACTACATCCTGGCTACAAAGAGACCACCTTCAAATATGATGATACAGGCAAGTTGAAATCAAAAGGGTGGAAAAAGATATATCATGCAAACATTAGCTAAAGGAAAGTAAGACTGGCTATATTAATGCCAGATATAGTATATTTCAGAACAAAGAAACTAATCAGAGAGAGAGAGGGATGTTATAAAATGATGAAAGGACCAATCCACCAACCCCTCCCCTGACAAAAGTCATAAATGTCTATGCAAAAACAACTGAAAATACTGAAGAAATAGCTAGACTAATCCACAAATACAGCTGTATGCTTCGATGTCCCCACTTCTCAACAATTTATACAACAACCAGACATAAAATCAACAAGGATATAGAAGAACCCAACAGCAGGATCAACCAGCAGGACTTAAATGGACAATTTTAGAACACCCAAACACACCAGAATACACATTATTATGGGATGCATTGTGCCCAGCCCCCTAAAATTCATATGTTGAATCAGAACATTAGTAGCCACTAGTGATTTACTAATTAAAATGAGAAATTGCTACATACCTATCAGTATGGCCAAAATAAAAGCGTGACCACATCAAGTGCTGTCAAGGATTCAGAGAAAGTTGAATCACTCATACATTGATGGTGGGAATGCAAACTGTTACAGCCCACTCTGGAGAATATCTGTATAGTTTTTCATTTTAAAACTATATGTGCAACTGCCATACTCCCTAGGAATTGCATTCCTTGCATTTATTGCAAAGAAATAGAAAACTCATGTCCACACAAAACCCATGTACTAAAGTTTGTAGCAGCTTTATTTTAATAGCCAAAACTGGGGAAACAATGTATATACAGCTTTCATGAGGTGAATGGTTAGACAAACTGTGGTATATATCCATAGCATCAAATAGTCCTCAACGATTTTTTTAAAAAAAGAACAAACTATTGATACCCACAATAACATGGATGAACCTTCACAGAATTATCTGAGTGGACAAAGCGTAATCCCAAAGGTTAGGTGTAGGATTTCATTTATGTAACATTGTTGAAATGAATAAATTATAGAAATGGAGACTAGATTAGTAGTTGCCAGGGGTTAAGGAGGGAAGGAGGAGCAGCACCTAAGAGAAAGGGTCGTGGCTATAAAAAGGCAACATGATGAATCCCGGTGTTGATGGAAATGTTCTGCACCTTGCTTGTATCAATGTCAATCTCCTGGTACTGTGGCATTGCAATACATTTGCATTATAAACAAATATTACCATTTTGGAAATATTACCAAGATGTTACCATTGGAGAAAACTGAATAAGGGGTACAAGGGATCTCTCTATTTCTCTCTGAGTTCTTAAGATTGTATGTGAATTATTAAAACATAAAAATTAACTTTAAAAAACCTAAGTATATTGCTCCTTGATTGATCATGCCTTTGCTTAGAAAACATTAAGGCAACACTTTTTTCCCAACACCTTTTATTTTCTTGAAGACAGTTTTAACAAGAGCTGTTCTTAGGGCTTTCCCTAAAAGTTTTAAACTTTTTTTTTTTTTTTTTTTGAGACAGAGTCTTGTTCTGTCATCCAGGCTGGGGTGTTCTGCCTCAGCCTCCCAAGTAACTGGGACTACAGGCGCCCACCACCACGCCCGGCTAATTTTTTGTATTTTTAGTAGAGAGGGGGTTTCACCGTGTTAGCCAGGATGGTCTTGATCTCCTGACCTCATGATCTGCCCGCATCGGCCTCCCAAAGTGTTGGGATTAGGGGCGTGAGCCACTGTGCCCAGCCTAAGGGATTCTTTGTAATGCATCTCTTTAAGCATCGTGCTGGGGAGGCCATGACAATCCTTAGCTCTGGAGGTTTGGGGAGGAAACCTGGAAAAGGAAAGCCAGGGGATCATCTGGTTTGTCCTTCCCTGTTTTCATCTACTCTTTTCCTCAGGGAGGCTTATATGGGTCCAGGTGTCACATCGCAGCTGCCGCACTGGCAGATTAAGAGCCGTGCGTGGTGGATCACGCCTGTAATCCCAGCAACTTTGGGAGGCCGAGGAGGGGAGATCACAAGGTCAGGAGATCAAGACCATCCTGGCCAACAGGGTGAAACCTCGTCTCTACTAAAAATACAAAAAATTAGCTGGGCATGGTGGTACGCACCTGTAGTCCCAGCTACTCAGGAAGCTGAGGCAGGAGAATCGCTGGAACCCGGGAGGTGGAGGTTGCGGTGAGCCGAGATCGCACCACTGCACTCAAGCCTGGCCGCAGAGAGAGACTCCGTCTCAAAAAAAAAGAGCCGCTGACAAATCTCATGAAGGGGTAAGAGCTGCCTTTGGCCCATGGCAATGGAGTCAGAAGCAAGAGCAGAACCGAAAACACTTTTCTCTATGTCATTCTCTCTCTTCTACCTGTGAACATCAAACTTCCACACACACCGGTTCAAAACCGCCTTAGTCTCTAAGGGAGGTTTACCATTTTTCACAGGTCCCCTAAGCCATGTTTCCTTCTTGCTTGTACAGTTCTTCCAGGGCTGAGTTTCAGGTGCTGGTCAGCAGTGCAGGCGAGTTCAATAACCTGGTTCAAAACCGTTTGTCTGGTTTTGCTGCTAGAGTAAAGTGCCTCCTAGACCAGAAATAAGACGTGTTCCCTCGGCTTCCATTTTCTAGAGATAATTGGTATCATTTCTTCCTTAAATGTTTGGTAGTGAAACCATCTAGACCTGGTGCTTTGTTCTGGAAGGTTGTTAATCGTTGCTTCAATTTCATTAATAGATAGAGATCTATTTAGGTTATATATTTCTCCTTGTGTGAGTTTTGGTAGACTTTGTCTTTCAAGGACTTGGTCCAATTCTTCAAGTTATCAAATTTGTGAGCAGAGAATTGTTGATAATCTTCATCTATTATCCTTTTAATATCCATGAGACCAGTAGTGAGGACCTTCTTTTCTTTTTCTTATTTGTAATTTGTATCTTCTCTCATTGTGTCTTGGTTCACCAACTAGATGTTTATCAATTTTATTGATTATTTTAAAGAACTATGTTTTGGTTTGTTGATTTTTCTCTATTGATTTCTGGTTTTCAATTTCCTTGATTTCTCCTCTAATTTTTATTGTTTCTTGCTTTCCACTCACTTTGGATTTAATTTGTTCTTGTTTTTTGAGTTTCCTAAAATGTAAGTTCAGATTATTGATTGTAGATCTTTTTCTCTTTGCTACCATATGCATTGAATACTATGAATTTCTTTCTAAGCACCAATTTTCCTGCACCCAGAAATTTTTTATAAGTTGTATGTTTATTTTCATTTAGCTCAAAATATGTAATTTGGCCTGAGACTTTTTCTTGACCCATATGTTATTAGAAGTTTGTTGTCTGATCTCCAATTTGGGGGTTTTCCAGCTATCTGTTGTTGATTTCTACTTCAGTTCCATAATTTGAATGGAGGGCATATTTGGTATGATTCCTATCTCATTAAATGTGTTGAAGTGTGTTTTATGAACCAGAATGTGGTGGATCTTGGTGAACATTCCATGTGACCCTAAAAAGAATATGTATACTGCTCTTGTTGGATGAAGTAATCTAAAAAGTCGGTTGGATCCAGCTGACTTATGGTGGTGTCCAGTTTCACTCTATCTTTATTGATTTCCTGCCTGCTGGATCTGTCAATTACTGATGCTGAAGTCTCCCACTGTAATAGTGAATCTGTCTATTTTTCCTTGAAGTTCTATCAGCTTTTGCCCCTGATATTTAGACGCTCTGTTGTTAGGTGCACATCATTTAAGGATTGTCATATCTTCTTGGAGAAGTGACCTCTTTATCATTATGTAATGACTCTCTTTATCCTCATGATTTTCCTCCCTCTGAAGTTGGCTCTGTCTCAAATTAATGTAGCTACTCTAGTTTGTTTTGTTTTGTTTTTTTGACTGAGTTTCACTCTTGTTGCCCAGGCTGGAGTACAGTGGCACAATCTCAGCTCATTGCAACATCCATCTCCCAGGTTCAAGCAATTCTCCTGCCTCAGTCTCCCAAGTAGCTGGGATTAAAGGCCTGCACCGTCTCCCAGGTTCAAGCAATTCTCCTGCCTCAGTCTCCCAAGTAGCTGGGATTAAAGGCCTGCACCAACATGGCCAGCTAATTTTGTATTTTTAACAGAGATGAGGTTTCATTATGTTGGTCAGGCTGGTCTTGAACTTCTGACCTCGAGTGATCCACCTGCCTCGGCCTCCCAAAGTGCTGGGATTACAAGTGTGAGCCACGGCACCCAGCTGCTACTCCAATTTTCTTTTGATTATGATGAGTATGATATATCTTTCTCCATCTCTTCACTTCTAATATCTCTGTGCCTTCTTATTTAAAGTAGGTTCATTGTAGACAACATATAGTTGGACCTCATTTTCCATTCTGCCTCTGTCTTTTAATTGGTGTACTTGGACCATTCACATTTAAAGTGACTATTGATATCATTGGATTAATATGTACCATATGTGTAACTGTTTCTATTTTTTGACTTTCTTCATTGTTTCCTTTTGTGTCTTTTACTCTTTTTCTACCTTCTCTGGCTATAATTGAACATGTTATATGATCCCATTTTTTTCTTCTCTCTTACGAGACGAATTCCATTTCTTTTTTGAGATGGAGTCTCGCTCTGTCGCCCAGGCTGGAGTGCAGTGGCGCGATCTCAGCTCACTGCAAGCTCCACTTCCCAGGTTCCCGCCATTCTCCTGCCTCAGCCTCCCAGGTAGCTGGGACTACAGGTGCCTGCCACCGTGCCTGGCTAAGTTTTTTTGTATTTTTAGTAGAGATGGGGTTTCACCGTGGTCTCGATCTCCTGACCTCGTGATCCACCCGCCTCTGCCTCCCAAAGTGCTGGGATTACAGGTATGAGCCACCATGCCCGGCCCTTAAAAGAAAAATGGTGTTTTTGTTTTCACCCTATTGCTTGCCATATATACTTACAAATAATCTAAGTCAACTTAAAGTAATGCTATGATGCTTCATAGGTCATGCAGGTATTTTAAAAACAAAATTCCTAATTCCTTTCTTACCACCCTTTAAAACATTGCTATCATTCATTTGATGTATTCATAACGATACTCATCCAATCTATTATTGCTGTTTTTATTTTGACAGATGGTTATATGAATTAAGAATAAACATAATAAAATATTTTATTTTATCTTCATTTATTCCTTCTCTAAGTTCCTTCCTTTGTGTAGGTATGTCTCTAACCTTTGTGGTTTTTTTCTTCTTTCTGAAGAACTTTTAACTTTTCATGGAAGACAAAATTACCGGCAATAAATTCCCTCAATTTTTGTTTGTCAAGTAAGTCTTTATTTCTCCTTCATGTTTGAAGGGTAATTCTACAGAATTCTAGGTTGACAGGGTTCTTTTTCCTCCAATACTAAATATGTCAGCTGCATGCTGTTCTTGCTTGCATGGTTTATGAAGAAAAGTCTAATGTAATACTCATCCTTGGTCTCTAAGATAAGGTGTTTTCTTTCTCTAGCTTCTCTCAAGATGTTCTTTGGTCTTTGATTTTCTACACTTTCAATATTATATGTTGTGATGCTTAATTGTATTTGTAAATTTGGCTGGGCTGTGGTGCCCAGATATTTGGTCAAATATTATTCTGATGTTTCTGTGAAGGTGTCTTTTGATGAAATGAGACATTGAAATCAGTGGACTTTGAGTAAAGCAGATGACCCTCCACAGTGTGAGTTGGCCTCATCTAGTCAGGTGAAGGCCTTAATAGTATTAAACCTGACCTTCCCCTAATAAGGAGGAATTCTGCCAGCAGATTCCCTTTAGACTTGAACTGCAACTCTCTCCCCTCAGTCTCCAGTCTGCTCGCCTACCTCATCAGATTTGGTCTCACCAAGCATCCACAATTATATGAGCCAATTCCTTAAAATCAATCTCTCTTTCTCTCTCTCTGTCTCTGTCTCTCTCTTCTCTCTCTCTCTCTATCCTCTCTCTTCATCATCATTTCTATCTACTATTATGAAAAGTGGCAGGTAAAGAAGATAGGGAAAAGAAAACAAATCATGTAATTGACTGTTGTATGGAAATATTTGATGTTGAAAATTATAATTTAAAATGTATAAACCAAATATTAGAAGTGTGTCTAGTTCAAAGGGGAAAAAACTATCAAAAACATTTTAGTGCAATATTAAACATGACCTATACAACCCTTCCTAAATGCCAAAGGCACACACAGACAAACACACACACTATCCAAGAATACAAATAATTAAAACAAAGAAGTGTAGTAAATACAATCTGCTACATATGGTAAACATAGCCTACAATGTGGAAGGGTTTAGAAAATAAACACAGAAATAAAAATGTTTTTATTAATTCACATCATTACCTACCAAAACCAATCAACATAATAAAAGATTACAACACTGAATGTAAAAAACAATTCACCAGTCCAAAGTTAACTTTGGACAAAAATTAAAACCCAGGCAGGAAATGTTTTTTTTTCAACAACAGAAACTAGCAAAAACAAGGATATAGTAAAAACTGAAATAGAAAATTTCCAATGTAGAGATATGAATATAATAATCTACACAGGCAGGAATGATTAGTGAATGATAAAATATTTAGAGGATGATCATTAGAATACAGGACATTTATACTTTTGAAAACCACTTTCCCAATTACTTCATTAAAAATAAGGTGTCTCTAAAAGGGTCAGGTCTCCTAGATTCCTCCTTAACCAAGTGACCAGTCCTAGTATCACGATAATGGTGATGGACAAACTGGACCTTCTCTGCCTGCAGATGGGCTGAGGTAGGAAACTCTCAGTAGTGACTCTGCAGTGTTCCTGGCAAAACATTTAGGCTGAATTTAATCATGAGGAGATTTTTGGACAACTTCAGAATGTAAGACATTGAGCCAGACAGCTGACCTGTCCTCTACAAATAAGTCCATGCCCCTACCATCAATGACAACAACAAAAAGATGAGGAGATACTTTGGGTTCAAAATAACTAAAGAAATGTAGCTACATTATCTTTTTACTTTTTTTGAACCCAAAATGTCTTTTCTCCTTTTTGTTGTGTGATTCGTGGTGACATGGACTGTCTGAAGGAGACAGGTCATTGTCCTGTTCAGTATTCTACATTCTGCTGTTGTCTGTCTGGTGATTACCTCCTATGAAACTCAAGCTAAGCATTTTTAGCAAGAACATGGCATTGTTCATATTCTGCACTGGCAGAGTCCCATGTGACATGCGGTCTCCTGCCAGCAGCTCCTGACTCCTGTTCTCTACAGGATGGAAGCTGAGAGGAGTAGGGCTAAAGCCTCTCAATGCTGTTTGTCCATCTGGCTTTGGTCTTCCTAAATATTGATATCAAGTGGAGGCTGAAGGACTGTGGCTTCTCTAACCAAAGGAGCCTAGTGGGTTAACAATTGTCAAGAGCAGTCAGTGGTTCTGAAATACAATCCTCAGCCATGGATCCCTCCTGTGTTGTGTTGAGCTTTCAATTGCTTTGCTCTTTTAGTTTTATTCATCAAATGAAAATGCTTTTTGTGACATCTGTTCTTTCTTTTCATTGTTCCAGCAGCATTTAGTATCTGTAGGAGACAGAGAAGGAAAGATCAAATGGGCATCTTTGTCAGGTCCTGCTGATGGCTGAGTCTAGAGGGACTGTTAAGTGGTGATAGCCCAGGGGCAAACTGAGCTCCTGCTAGGAGGATGAGCTGAAGGGTGAGCCTCAGGCTGGGTGAAGAGGCAAGTGCCATCCGCAAGTGAAAAATAAACACCCCTCAACTTCCAGTCAGCTTGAGGTGAAGGATATAGGGACCCTAGCTCTGCCCAACCAGCAGCCCCTTTCCTCCTGATCCCCAATGTCTGGAGCAGAGTAATGGCTTTTCACACCTCTCAGTGAGGATGTTCTCAGCATCAACCATGAAAGCTCAGAAACAGAAGGCTGCAGAAGGAAAGGACCTTTTGCAGAGAAACCCACTCCCTTACAACTCCATGTCCCCATCTCTTAGGGAAGGGTGTGCAGGGCCGAGGGAAGAACCCTGGATGTAAGATAGAGGAAGGACCTCAGACCACATCCACATCCAGTTCTGCCTTTTACAACAGAGGAGCAGTGATGCCACAGGGCTGACTTAACTAAAGCCACATGACTTGCAATTGACAACCCTGAAACTAGAACCCATGCACGAAGTCCCTTTCAATAAGTTGGAGAGAAGAGAGAGTCAATTCTCCAATCTGGAGTTCTCGACAGTCACTAGAGGTTGCTGGGTCACCTTGGCTAGGATAGGAATGAGCTTTTACAAAGAAATATAATCTCACTGCTGCTTGTTTTGTTGGTTAAAATAAAAAATGAGAAAAAGACAAAAGAAATATTATGTGTTCTTCCAAAAAGGATCAGAAAAAAAGGAAAAAGAAAGAGTCAAATGGAATTACAAAGGAAGAGTGGTGATTGTAACCATGGCCCAACTTATTATCCCGAATTCCCTGAAGTTGATTCCACACCTGGTTACACCTTAAGGCATTTCTAGAAACATTCTCAATATCTGATCAACAAAACTCTGAAGTAGAAAGTGAAAAGGATTAGTTTGTGTTTTATTACATTCTCCTCTCCTCGTTACATTTTTCCCAAAGTGGTTTGTTGGGAAAGATTTCTTTTTAGAATTTCATGCCAGCGTCAAGGGTAGCATAAAAAAGTATTCATATATCATCTCTTCCTGAGTTTCAGTTTTTTTATTATTATTATTTCTTTTTTTTTTTTTTTTTGAGATGGAGTCTTGCTCTATCACCCAGGCTGGAGTGTAGTGGTATGATCTCAGCTCACTGCAACCTCCACCTTCTGGGTTCAAGTGATTCTCCTGCCTCAGCCTCCCGAGTGGCTGGGATTATAGGCACATGCCATCACGCTCGGCTAATTTTTGTATTTTTAGTAGAGACAGAGTTTCGCCATGTTGGTCAGGCTGGTCTCGAACTCCTGACCTCAGGTGATCCACCCTCCTCAGCCTCCCAAAGTGTTGGAATTAGAGGCATGAGCCACCATGCCCGGCCGAGTTTCAGTTTTTACTTATTATTATATTCTGTCTAGTGGAGTGAGACCTACAAGTTCTCTTTGAGGATTTGGCTGAATGACAAGAATTGAGCAAAGCAGAATTTTTACATTGCAGTGCTGAACCCATTAATGGGCTGTGGAATCAGTGTGTGGAAGTGTAAACTGCAGGATTTATTTTAAAATTGAAAAGAAGGCTGGGCATGATGGCTCATGCCTAAATCCCAGCTCTTTGGGAGGCCGAGGTGGATAGATCACTTGAGGCCAGAAGTTTGAGACCAGCCTTGCCAACATGGTGAAACCGTGCCTCTACTAAAAAATACAAAAATTAGCCAAGTGTGATGGCATGCACCTGTAATCTCAGCTACTCAGGGGGGTGAGGCATGAGAATTGTTGAAGCCGCAAGACAGAGATTGCAATGAGCCGAGACTGCACCACTGCATTCCAGCCTGGGTGACATAGTGACACTCTGTCTTAAAAATAAAATACAATAAAATAAAATTAAAAAGAAAATACTAAATCTGAATATGTGTAATATATAAGGTATTGTTTTCTGTATACTGGGTTTCAATATAATGACTATTTCTTATTTTACTTGTACTCAAAATTAAGCAAGTGTGCTTTAAGTAGAGAGACTGCAGGTCTAATCCATTAGTTTTTCTTTTTAATTTTTTTCTATGTTCTACAAATACTACTGTTGAGAGATGAATACAGATCCCATCAATGTCTGATGGATATTCAGCCTCTTGTGTGGAGTAACCACACATGTGGTCATCTCCATGTTGAAAACCTGAGGTCAGAGTAGAGCAGTGGTCCTTGTCATCTTCAGTTGTATATTAGAATATCTTGGAAGTTTTTTAAAGGTACTGATGCTCAAATCACACCCCAGACCATTTAAGTGAGAATCTCAAGATGTCAGTTCAAGGCATTCATCTTTATGGAAATCTCACCAGGTGCTTATTTCATGGTAGCAGGATTTAGAGACAATGAATGAAACAACCTGATTTCCCATCATTTTCTTTGCTATCCTCAGTTCTCTCATGATTGCCTTCATTCTCTGTGGCTCTATGGATTTTAGTATTTCTTCTGACAATTTCAGTTAAATCTCTCACTTGGGCTGGTCTGAGACCAAGTCTGTCCTGTAGATAGGTTCTTGTCTATCATCTTGTGTAGACATAAAGCTGGCCCCTGGACTCACTTTTCTCAAAGTTAATTCATTAAATGCTCTCTTATTTCTCTGTCCTCAAGATTCACCTGAGTTGTGTTTTAGACTCTAACTGAGCTTGAATAAAAAGGACAGAGGTGAGAATGCACCTTGTGGTCTACACAGGTTCAAAGTCCTGCCCCGCCCTCTGCATCTACCTTTGGCTGAGGTCCCTTTGGAATGTCATAAATGTTCTCCAGTTAATGTCAGCTAAGTGAGTCCATGAGGAGCAGACACAGTCCCTGGAAACTTCATCCATGTTGGCATAAGGTTGCCCATCTAGAGCTGAAGACACACATGACTCCAGGCTAGTAGGCAACTCTCATCTGTGACACAGGTTCTAATTTAATTTTTGATTTGGAGTTCTTAGTGCTCAGTTTTAACACTTCTCATTCCCATGTACAAGGTGAGGGTTACAGTTTGACTTAGTTGTGTTGCTCAAAATCTGTCCCAAGAGAAAAATCTGTACGTAAATGATGTATTAAAGCAATGCTCCTGGCAGAAAGGGGCAATGGAGTTTGGGATGCAGAAAGGAAAGGCAAATTACTCAAGCTGTGCAATTCCAGGCAAAGAACCCTGTGTTTAGCAGCTCACACCATGCACTTGGTGGGGGACAAGGAGGTTGGGCTCTCCTGTGGCCATGAGAGGGACCCTTAGGACAGCAGCAGTGGGAACAGAGCAGAGTTCAGAGAGCAAACAGGCGATGGGGACCAGAAGGACCTGGCAGCATTGCAGCCCATGGGACACAGAGGTAAGACCAGACAGAGGTGACAGCAGCTGCTGGAGAGAACAAATACAGAAGATAAAAGCAGTGGGAGAAGGAACTGTCATCATTGACAGAGAGAAATAAGGAGTGAGTGCAGCTAAGAGCCATAGATGTGATTACTTTCGTACCCTAAGCTTGCAGGCCAGGGAATCTGCATGCCAGTCTCCACTTGCTGAATGGCAGTTTTCTTTTGATCATCTTCGGTTGTAGGACACTTGAGGCATGAATGTGGCCAATGACTTGATGCCCATGTATGTTGTTAGCTGAGCCTTCAAGAGCATCACCTTCCAGCTGGGGAGGGTTCTTCATTCAAGGGAAGGCTCTAAACCCAGCTCTGAAAATGGAACCACACCCAACAGTGTTCACTGTCATCCATGATCTTACTGTGACTTTCTCTTCCACCCAAGAGGATCATCAGAGAAGGAAAGTGGCCTTGAATAAGAAAGTCCAATGGGTAAAGGGAAGCCAGGAAAGACATTTTGGTATTTTCTGTATTGTTGATTTTTCATTCATCACCCAGTAATGACAAGATTGCCATGAGGAAAAGGTGATCCCAACTGACAAACATATTAAAAAAATTTAGGATTAATAAACACAAATAGCTTCCAGGTAGATAAGGCAAAGGCAAGGAAGTCACACTGGATATAGGCTGTGTTTTGGGAGGGAGGAGATTCTAAAACTCAACATTAAATGAACATATGAGAGAAAAGAATTGGATAGACTAAACATGGGATATTGATGAAATGATCATGCAGATATGTATATAGCATATATCTACATTTTATTAAAAATATATGCCAAATATGCATAATATATATGACCAATGACATAAATGCATATATTTATATATAAAAATCTATTGGAAGAAATTATTATGTAAGGATGTGGTAGATGTTGAATTAGCATTATAATCACTAACATTATAATCTGATCCATTGAAATTGGAAAAAATTTTAGAAAAATAAGACGAACGAGAGAGGGAAGACATGGTTAGAAACAAATGCCCTAATAGACAGCAAGGAGAAGTCACCAGGTAAAGGACAATGAAATAAAAGGCATTCACTCTGTCCTCTTGCCTGGAGCCTGGTTAGTGCTCTGGACTCCTGGGAAAGCCAGCAGGTAAGAGTGTTGGAGCCAGGTGGGTGAGTCCTGACTAGGGGTGTGGGAATCCATGGAGAAGCAAAAGAGACACCAGTAGGAAGAAATCAGTTTAAATACTCAAAGTTATCAGGGCACGTGTCAGGGACTACACATCCCCCAACACTCACTGAGCGTCTTCCATGTGTCCTCTCCATGGACCCAGATGGTGCTCGTTGTCTCAAGTGACCCTCCCTCCTCCTGAGGACGTGGGTCTCCTTATTCCTAGGCTGGGGGCATCACTTGACAGGTGAGCATCAGGCTGCCCCAGGGGCTCCAAGAGTAGATATTGAGTGGGACGGAGAGTAAGGATGAACACAACCCAGGGTTTTAAGGAAATCTGAGAAGAAGTGGATCCCTGTGAGAAGAAAACTGAAGACATGCCGTGGACATGAGCGGAGATGATGAACTAAATGGAGTTTCATAAAAGAGACAGATTTATACCCTTTCCATGAGAAGGTTGCCCTTTTATTCTTTTATTTCAAAATGAGGGGAGAAAACAGAGCAAGAAGCTGGGTATGTCAGGAGACTGACTTGTGGGCCCAGGATTTGCACTTTTACTAATGTGCCTAATAGGTTGCTACTGAAGTGCTTGATAGAGGAAAATTGACTTAAAAAGGGATGCTGATGAAGAGGAAGAAAACTGGCAAAAGAGACTTTCTAAGTAAACACAGGAAGGGGGTCTCTAGAAAGTAGAGATCCTAACAGTTACTCTTCCTCAGTTGAAACAATGAATGTGAAGTCATTTCCTAAGTGCTAACTTACCAGAAAGATAACAGAATTAGATAGCATCTATTCATAGATTTATTAAGCGATTTTTACTGAATTAGCCCTTTGGAAATTATCATAATTAATATTATCAACAGTGATTGAATGTAGATATTATTTTTCAGGTCTCTCAGATGACAGAACTGAGATGTAAATGCCAACGCCACAAATAACTTGGCCGAGATGAATAATGAGTAAGGGTTAAACCCAGGACCCCAGGACCTGAGAGCAGATTTGATCCTAAACCCCAGGCTCTTGCTTACCTCACTGGGTTGGAACATTGTGGATTTCTGCTTGACTCTGAGGGAGCACGAAGAGACCCCATTGCCTCCTCCCCTCACAGCACCATGACCAGGACACCCGGATTAGACCTTCCTGGTCCCCTTTCCTTCCCTACCTTGGAAGGGCCATTTGTTCCCAGGATCAGCGTTGGTTGTGAAGCTGCAGGTGGTGGAGGAAACGTCCCACCTGGCTAAGCCATAGCCAGAGTCAAACCCTTGATCCAGTTGCAGTCACAGACAATTGGGCTCCAGTTGTGCCTGTGAAGTCTCCACCTCTGACAGGTGGTGGCTCAAGTCTCCACTCCAAGGCCCGTGAGGACAGGCCGCCTGGGTGGGAGCTGAAAGGAGAAGGGGCTTCAGTAGGAACGCTCTCAGTTTTCCCTTTGTTAATCATACCCAGAACACCCATCTCTGACATCTCCGCCTCTGAGGTAAGCCACCCAGTGGCCCAGGCCACAAAGACAGACATGTAAATGGGGTGATGTCACCTTCCTGTCTGTGCCTAGGGATGCTGAGATGGAAGGTACCCAGGCTGGATGTCCCTGAAGTGAAAAACCCCCACTTCAGCCCAGAGGGCTTTGGATTGGCTAGCAAGGCCATGCCGATTATTGTTATTATTAATCTCCATCCTACAGCCTAGAAAGAATGTTCTGGAGAACCTTCAGAGCATAGGAAATGCTATTTTTCTCAACACACAGGAGTATAAGAACGGGAGGACTTAGAGCCTCTAGGCTTTGGGAAGGAACAATAGAAAAGGGTTTTGGGACACTGTAGACCAGCAGTCTCCAAACTTTTTTGCCTCGGGGACTGGTTTCGCGAAGACAATTTTTCCTTGGACCAGGGGTGGGGGACGTGAAAAGAGGGAAGGATCATTTCGGAATGAAACTGTTCCATCTCAGATCATCAGACATTGATTAGATTCTCATAAGGAGCGCACAACCTAGATCCCTTTCATGCACAGTTCACAATAGGGTTTGTGCTTCTCTGAGAATCTAATGCTACCGCTGATCTGACAGGAGGCGGGGCTCAGGCTGGAATGCTCGCTTGCGGGCCACTCATATCCTGCTGTGCTGCCTGGTGCCTAACAGGCCCAGGACAGGTAGCTGACCACATTCCCGGGGGTTTGGTGCCCCCTGCAATAAACCAAATACTACATGAGGCGAACTTTTAAGAGTTCTGGAACGTTTTGAATTTCTGTTTCCTATAATGGTTTTACCACCAACCCACACATATACATCTTGTTGCCATATAGTGGGTGTCCGCAGCCATACGCAATGTTGTAAAGGAACCAGTCCCTTCACGGACACTTAGGGGCCACAGGTATTACAGATCAGTATGTGCGGTTCTGTAGGGAAGCAACACGGAGCACAATCCTCATCTTACCCACTCCTCCAGTGGGGTCCGGGCGGCACCCCCTAAGAAAAATTATTGCTGTTTCCACAGGAAGAGGAAATCACATTCTCAGAAAGTGGACAAAATGCATTATGATTTGCAGTGGTTTTCGTTTTCTTTTTTTTCTTTTTTTTTTTTTTTTCCCCCGAGACAGACTCTCGCTCCGTCGCCCAGGCTGGAGTGCAGTGGCGCCATCTTGGCTCACTGCAACGCGATTCTCCTGCCTCAGCCTCCCAAGTAGCTGGGATTACACAGACGCACCACCACCCCTGGTTAATTTTTGTATTTTTTTAGTAGAGACAGGGTTTCACCATGTTGACCAGGGTGGTCTCCAACTCCTGACCTCAGGTAATCTGCCCACCTTGGCCTCCCGAAGTGCTGGGATTACAAGCGTGAGCCACCGCACCCGGTTCTTTTTTGAATGTTTGGAAGAGTTCAGCTATGAGGCCATTTGGTCCTGGGCTTCTCTTTGTTGGGAGGTTCTTCAGTCCTTTTATTTGTTATTGGTCATTCAGGCTTTCGGTTTCTTCTTGATTCAATCCTGGTAGGTTGTGTGTTTCTAAGAATTTATCCATTTACTCTAGGTTATCCAACTTGTTGATATAGAGCTGTTAATAACAATTTCTTTTTTTTTTTCTTTTTTTGAGACGGAGTCTCGCTCTGTCGCCCAGGCTGGAGTGCAGTGGAAAGATCTCGGCTCACTGCAAGCTCCGCCTCCCGGGTTCACGCCATTCTCCTGCCTCAGCCTCCCGAGTAGCTGGGACCACAGGCACCCGCCACCACACCCGGCTAATTTTTTTGTATTTTTAGTAGAGACCGGGTTTCACCGTGTTAGCCAGGATGGTCTCGATCTCCTGACCTCGTGATCCTCCCGCCTCGGCCTCCCAAAGTGCTGGGATTACAGGCGTAAGAGCCACCGCGCCCAGCCTAATAATAGTTTCTTACTATCCTTTTTACTTGTGAGGCTTCCGTTGTAATGCCTCCACTTTCATTTCGGATGTTATTTATTTGAGTCTTCTCTATTTTTTTCTTAGTTAGTTTAGCCAAGTGTTTGTTAATTTTACTTTTTCCAGAAAAACAACTCGGGTGTGAGAGGCCTACGTTGCATCACCACTGGAGGCCAGTAGTTCCCAATCAGCCTGGGAAGAATAGTAAGACGTTGTCTCTCCAAAAAAGAGAAAAAGAAAGAGAAAGGAAAAGGAAACGAACAAACAAACAAACAAAAACCTCAGTTTTGTTTATTTATTTTTCTGTAGTATTTCTGTTCTTCAGTTGATTGACATCTGCATTGACTTTTGTTTCCTTTCTTCAGTGAACTTTGGATTTATTTTGTTGTTTTTTTTCCTGGTTTCTTGAGGTGTAATGTTTATTTGAAGTCTTTCTTCTTTTTTAATGTATGCATTTATGGTTATAAACTTGACTCTTAGAGCCGTTTTTGCTGTCTCCAAAGATTTTGTTATGTTTGTTTTCACTTTTGTTTGCCTCAATATATTTTCAAATTTCCCTTTTGATTTGTTCTTTGATCAATCAGTTGTTCAGAGGCATGTTGTTTAATTTCCATGTATTTTTTAATTTTCCAGTTTTCCTTATGTAGTTAATTTTTAGTTTCATACCATTGTAGTCAGAAAAGATACTCGATGGTATTGGAATCATTGTTAATTTGTCTAAGATGTACTCTTCATTATTTTAATTGATGTATAATTGTTGCACACATTTTGGGGATACACATGATATTTTGATAAACGTATACAATTTATAATGATCAAATCAGTGTAAATAGTATATCTGTCACCTCAAAACTTTATCTTTTCTTTATGTTAGGAATATCCCAATTCCTCTTTTCTAGTTATTTTAAAATATACAAGAAGTTATTTTGAATTATAGTCTCCCTAATATACTATCAAATACTAGAACTTATTCCTTCTATTTAACTATATTTTATACGCATTAACCAATATCTTTTCTTCCTTCTCCCCTATCTCCTTCCCAGCCTCTTGTAACCACTAATTTTAATATATGATATGACACATTAATTCAATTTTTTCTACTTGTTTATTTTTTATATGGTTACAAATACGTCACATCCATTGCTTAAAAAGAAAATCTTCAATCATTTGTTGAAATATTATGCATTTTTAAATACATTGCTTTTTCAAGATTGTCAAAAATCTGTTCTCAATATATGTGTTCGTTTATATTTGGACTCTATTTTCTTTTGATCCATTTAATTGATCACATACCAAAGCTCTGTTGTGGCCATTACAACTCTATGATTGTTCTTTAAATCAGGTGGAGCTAGCCCTCCAATTTTGCTCTTCGTTATACAGGCATTTTGGTTATGCTAGTTCATGTTAATTTTAGAATCAGCTGCCATTTTCTACCAACGATGCATGCTGAAATTTTGAGTTGGATTGCATTGAATTCATAGATCAAATTAGGGGAAATGAACATCTCAACAATATTCTTACACATGAACGAACAATATCTTTCCAGTTATTAGGCCTGCACTATGATCTCCATGAAATATGCTCTAATTTTCAGTCATATTCATATTTATGGATTTTATACACTTGACATTATTGTAAATGGTATCCTTTTACATTTAAATTCTGCCGTGCAATTGCATAAATACAATTTATTTTTGCATATTGATCTTATATCCTGCTAGAAACAAATGCTTTTTGGATTCAGGTTTGATCTGCCAGTGGCAATATCTTTGGAAACTTGCATATTTACCAGGTATGAAGAATCTTTCTCATTTCAGTTGGAGCTTTATCACCAGCCCAAGGGAGAGGAATGTCCTAATGCATATGAAGTTCTGAGGTTGGGAAGAGTTGTAGTTTGTAGACAAATGCATGTGAAATGTTCTGTATGTTCACCAATAAGTTTTCCTTAAGATTACTCATGCAGTTATAAGGCTGCCCATTTGCGCTTGTGTTTAGCTGCAATACTATAGTTGTAAAATTTAGAAGCCAATGTTCTCCCTTCGTTTAAAATTTAATATTCAAGAATCTACTCCAGCATTATGTAGTGCCAGAAACTTTGGGATGATATGCAATGATATGTCCAGCAAATATGAGTTTGTACCTGATCCTTATTAGTCTTATTTCTGATGTGATCTATTATAAAATGAGACCTTTAAGAGTTTTAAAATAATTAATAATGGCATGCTGAGGAGGTTAGTTTGTGGGATATTCAGTAGCCGTAGGAAAGAGTAGTTCCTACTCTGTATCTCAAGTGGGAGTCCACTCTTCAGTATGTCAGCTTCAAGACCCCGATCTGCAGTGGAATTTGCAGCCCCCTGCTGTGTCAGCTTCATTACTTCAAGGGAGGGTGAATGCCTTCAGTTCTTTAGGTCACAACTGACACATGTAGCACATTTTGGTACCTCTTCGGTTACTGACCTTTATGCCCACTCATGTCAGGCTTGCTCACCTGAGTGATTCACAAGATAACATTCCCAATGCATCAGATCACTGTGTCACAAAAAAACAAAAGCATTTATTTGTCATTATGTATCTCTCCTGAATTTCTCCAGAATTTCAACCTTGATAAGCTAACATGGCTCACAAACAGCTTTAAAATTCAAATGTCTGTCTAATGGTTTACAAAAGTCCAGTTACTCAAATGAATTTATCTTACAGTCTGGTTTTCTATTGTTCCATGCTGTGCCTCTGTGACATAAACCAAGAGTCATTATATAAAAAGATTTATTCCCGCTGGTTTATAACCAACCAATAACTAGTATGCCTGTTATATATAGTTCTGTACATTGGGTTGCCAGTCTCCTTCCTTCTTTTGCCTGATTTTTGTTGGAAGTGGAGATGATGTAATGTTATGGGTCACTTCTATTAACATCCCTGGACTACAGTTCTACCATCTATTTTTTAAGCTGTTTTACCTCGTTATTGTAAGATCTGCATATTTGTGAGCATCATTTATTTTATTAATAGTTAACATCTGGGGGGAAGGGGGAGGGATAGCACTAGGAGATATACCTAATGATAAACGACGAGTTAATGGGTGCAGCACACCAATATGGCACATGTATACATATGTAACAAACCTGCACGTTGTGCACATGTACCCTAAAACTTAAAGTATAATAATAAAAAAAAAATAGTTAACATCTATGGTAGTCACTTCTTTGGTTATGTCAGAGACGAAAATCTGAAAATCAGAAATTCATTCTTTATTTCAGGTGTGTGCATGCTGTTGTGTTGATCCCTCTCCTCTCCCAGAAAAGTCATTGTAGGCCCAAGTCGATGAAGGGACAGACTGTGAAAGAACAGATGCAGAGCATGGACTAAGTATGCAGTGCCCACTGAATCAAAAACTTTGCTAAAGTTGCTTTTCTGCGATTGTCTAACATTCCTCTGAGTCACCTCGTCTGCTGCTTAAAAACCCCAAAGCATTTTCTTCACTGTCTTGTGGCCATTGTTATAAACTCCACTCTGCTCTTCCTGTGTCAACTACCACACAGTCTGTTTCATTGCATGGCCCGAAAGGCAGAGCCATTTTTCCAACTTTAAGCGCACTAAGAGTATCCTGTTTCTGCAAAACCAGTGGATGTTAGTGGTCCTCTTAGGGATTTTATTGTTATTTTTTGACATATAAGGCCATAATTGGAGTAATGTGAAAAATGTTTTTTCCTCCAGAAGTTATTAGATGCTGCTGTATACAATATTTGCTCCATCAGTACACTATAATGTATCCCAGCTATGCATTTTATATTTCCTAAAACTTCACTTCTGAGAAGGCCCTTCACGTGTTTTTAAAAATTCATGGCCCACCCAGCAGCATTACTAAGTCTTTTGGAGTCTAGCCTCATGGTCTTTCTGTTGATTTTCCTGCAGTCAACATGTAATCTGTGAAATGAAACAAAGGGAGGGGATCCAGGCCAAGACTTGGTGACATTCACTTATGACAGTTGGCAGTCAGACACTATGTGCAGAGATCCTCCAGATCCTGTGTGACCAGCATCTTTGGGAGGTTAAGAGCCCAGCCCTGTCAGAACCACTATTCATTATTATCGACCCTTTCACCAGAATGCACCTGTGGGTGTCGGCTACTGATTTTCTCACCTCCAGGCAACTCAGGCTGAGCTGAGAGCAGAAATCTTAAGCTCTTGTCACTAAGGACTCTTCTGTGCTTCCTCTGTATCACCCACTGTAACTAGGATAATGCTTTACTGACAGGGGCTCAAGAGATGTATTTGTTGAGCTCAACAAATTGAGAATCCAAGTTGTCTTGATAAGCAGAGATGTTATGGTGTAGAGAATAGGATAGGGTAAGCAGAGGAACAAAACAGTTGTCATTTTGTTGTTGTTGTTGTTGTTGTTTCTAAGAGTACAAAAATTGTGACTAGCAACTGCTGGGGAATCCTAAGGCAGGACTTTAGTCCCTGACCCCCCTACATTCTCACTACATTCATGGAAGCTGCTTTACTCCTTTCCACCTTAGGTATTTAATCTATAATTAGAGGATAAAACACACAATTTCTAAATGCTAGTACTATGACTGATATAGAATTTATTTTGGACATGGGTGAATCTTGCAGTCTCCAAAGCATTTCAATTACCAGACAGAGGCTGGGAGTGGTGGCTCATGCCTGTAATCCCAGCACTTAGGGAGGCCGAGGTGGGCGGATCACCTGAGGTCAGGAGTTCGACACCAGCCTGGCCAACATGGTGAAACCCCGTCTCTACTAAAAGTACAGGAAATTAGCCGGGCATGGTGGCACGCACCTGTATTCCCAGCTACTCAGGAGGTTGAGGCAGGAGAATCGCTTGAACCTGGAGGCAGAGGTTGCAGTGAGCCGAGATCATGCCATTGAACTCCAGCCTGGGTAAAAAGAGCGAAACTCCATCACAAATATATATATTACCAGACAGAAGATAGATCATCTGTGATTACTATGTCAAGGACAATTTTAGAATACTTGTTAAACTCACCTCTTTCTTTTCACAGCTGGCCAGGACATAGTCAGTATCTACTGATACCTTGAACACCTTGGCTGTGTTAACTGTTTTGACCCAACATGGAGCCAAGATGTTGGTTGTACCTTGAGATGCTGACATCTGGCTGAAGTCCAGGGTCTCGGGCCCAGGACAGGTCATTCAGCTGTTTGAAAAAAACAGAAGAGAGACCAGGCCATCCACTGAGGTCATCTCCATGCAGCATGGACCACTGGTTCCAATGAACCCACCATCACCATACTTCTCATGAATCGCTGGTCACTAGACTGAGAATTCTGTGAAAGCTGAGATTATATCTTACTGATCTCTGTGTTCATGGTTCCCAGCTCAGGCTCTAGCACTGAGGGAGTTCTCAGGAGAGTGTTCATCAATTATTGAATAAAAGCAATTGCAAAACTCCTCTCACCTGCATTCCTGTCCCAAATATCCTGTTAGGGATGCTGAGATTTCTCCCAGGATGCAGCAAATCCCTTTCCTTAGGCCAGCCCTTGCCTTACACCATTCATGCCCCAGGATCCCTCTCTGTGGGACACTGGAGGAAAATGAGTCTGTTCTGAAGAAGTCCTCTTATGGTTCCCCCTGTCATTAGGAGCAATGTCTTCCCCTAAACTCCCACTCTGTGGGTTGCCACAACACCCCAATATGGGGGAACTTCCATATTTTCTTAAAATGCTATGTTTGTGTTCTTTCTCTCATGGGCTTGAGTTCCTTTGGGGAGACATTAATATCTGAATCCCAAGTGTTTAACACAGTGTAAAGAAAATTAAACACCCTATAAATATTTATGAGATATCATTTGGAAACCTCCTTCAACTGTAAGTACAGAAGAATATTATAAGTATCACTGCTTTGTATACTAGCAAGGGAGACTTACTCTAGCACCTGACCTAGGGCAGAGCTTTTTAACGTAAGAATGTTTGTCTCCAATCCTTCTCCCACATGGTTATTTCCTCTAACCCACACTGACCTGAAGAGCATCCACTGTTATGGCAGCCCCAAAGTCAAGGCTCCTGGGTCTGGGGCGGGGCTCATGGTCGCATCTTCCCCCTCTTGGAGCTGCTGCTGCCCCTCACTATAAACCAGCTCTGATCCACCCTGTGGCTCTCCCTGGCCAGAGGCAGGAGACTCCTGTGGAGTAAATTTCTCTCTCAGTCCCCACGGCTCAGCTCACGCTACTCCTTGAGGGTTTGGATGATGACAGGCATTGCCCATTTCCCCTGAGGCTTCTGTCCCAATTTGCCCTTATTCCCCCCTTCTTTGGTTTTCATTTACCAATGGCTTGTCCTTTGTGGGTTGTTCTCATCCCCTAAACCTGCGACTTTTTTTCTTTCATCTGTTCCCTCAGTTCTGGGCTTCCAGTGTGTGGACTCAGCTCAGGCTCCTGCAGGAGACACACAGAGTCAGGTCTCAGCTGCAGATCCTGGGTGGCATTAAAAACCATCTCAGTTCCTCAGAGACTCAGAGAAAACACAGTAGGAAGGGACCTCAGAGAGGAACAATAAGCCCCTACCTCACTGACCAGGAAAGTGAAGCCAAGAAACACTAAGACTCTCCCAGGCTCCCTCACCACATGGTGGCAGCAGATCGACCACACAAGCCTTGGCCTCAGCCTCCAGGTCCAAAGAACCTAACTCACCCTCCAGGAACTCACTGCTGCATTTCAGAAAACTTTGGATCAAAAATAGCAATTTACACTGTGAAAACAAAAATAGTAAAAGGGTGTTTCCTTGGACAAACCTTTTATCACGGTTCTGTAGTCCTAGTATTTATACTCAGTCAGTTGTCATTCGCTGGCTGGTAGATTGGGGCAGGGAGCACATAAAGATTAAATAATGCTTAACACAAGCCTACTTTCCCAGCCTGGGATCTCAGCTCCTCCCTTCTTCAGGGAGTTTCCTCTGCTGTAACTGCTGGAGAGTCTCAGCCCTCATGTAGGTCATTTCTCCATGGTGATACCTATTATTTTCTTCCTCTCTTGGAGATGAGAGAGGGTAGAGATTGGTTCTGGGTCTCCACAATTCTAGGTTTTCTCCTAAACCAGCCAGGTCAGCTGAAAGCAATCATGACAGAGAGGTCAAGTCAGTGAAGAGGGTCCCAGGGGAGCAGGGGGTCACAAGCACAGCCTCTCATGGAGATGGTCAGGACCGTGACACAGGCAACATTTGACCAATTCTGCTGGGGATGATGTGCCAAGGATTAAAGGGAGGATGCTGCCATAAGGAGAAAGGGGAAGAACCAAAGGAGTAGGAGAAGAAGTAAAATAAAATGATTTCCATAAAGATAGAAAGAAATGCAGACCCCAGAGGCAAAGCCCCCTGTCACAGAAGGTTAGTTCTAGGTTGTGGATCCTAACCACAAAATTCCTGTTGGACTTTGCTCAGACCCATTTCAAAAAGGTTTTGAATCAGTGACTTCTTTGTTACTTCCACTTTCCCGTTTGTGAACAAGAATCACTAGAATTGTTTTTCTATATCTGTCCCACCATTGCACACTGAGGGCAGATAAGCTGTTTGTTCAGTTTCACAGGTTGATAGAGGGAAGGGAATTATGTCAAGGATCTGGACTTAATGGACACCCTCAGAAGCCTCATTCATACTTGGTGTAGATGATTAAGATAAGATTTTAAACTTTTGGTCTGGTGTGGTCTACATAACATTTTTCACTTTGAACTAATGCTTTAATGACATGAAATTTGGAAACCTCAGGGGAGAGGGCAAATGTATTTTGCAGATGGGGGAATGTGAGTGTTCAACTGCGGTAGATGGAATTTCTGAAATGGTCCCCAAACATGCCACACCCTTGTCTCTAAAGCCTGTTAAGGTGATGAGACATGATTCTTGTGATTATGTTGTTATATGCCAGTTATATGACTTTAAGATGGTGAGGTTACCTGTGTAAACTGGATCTAATCACATCACTGCATACATGCCAGTGGTTTCTCTAGCTGTCAGAAGAAGGTAACATCAGGAAGAATGGGAGCTTGAGAAGGACTCCATGAGCTGTTATTGGTTGGAAAATGGAAAAGGCCAGGTGAGAAGGAATGCAGGTGGCCTCTGGAGTCAGAGTGTCTCCTGCCCGACAGCCAGCACACAAAAAGAAAACCCAGTCTTTCAACCCCCACAAAATGAATTCCTCCTACACCTGAAGTGAACTTGGAGAAGCAGCCTGAGCTCCACATAATTACATAGCCAGACACACCTGAATTGAGCTTCCTAAAACCCTTATCAGAGAACCCAGCGTCTGTTCCAGACTTCTGTGGTTTCAATCCACTAGTTTGTTGCATGTGTTAATAGGCAGCAATAGAAAACTAGTACAGATGCCTATCTCTACTCTTGATTTATTATTTCAGATACATGGATGCTAATCCCTCTAAGAGAAAAAAAAATAAAGCAAAGAACTACAGCAAAAATCTTGCACTCACCTTTATGTCACTGTTCTGGAGCCCTTGCAACCTGAAGAAGATAATGAGAGGCATTCCAAGCATGCAAGGAGTCTCTCTAATGTTACCAACCAAATTTCTGAAAGAATAACGATGGTACAATACTAACTCCACATACTCTTATGTGCAAATTCATCATCTATCTCTATTTCTTATAGCAGATTTTTTTCTTTTTTTAGCTCATTTATTTAGGCTTGCCAGACCAGGTTTGGTAGCAACTATCAGTTATAGGTAAAAATGAAACAATTTATGAAGAGCAATGAACAGGACTATTATTAAGTTCCTCGAAAAAGTCCCTAAAATGCAATATTTCCTCTAAATGTCACAAAAGACAATGATTCACTATAAAAAATCCCAATCTAAGAAAGTTCGAAATTTAATGATGTTGAATTTCCAAATTTTTATTTTGTTGGGGCCCAGTCATGGGCACCAGAGATTAGGAAATGACTCTGCAGAGGCTTGAGGGTATTTGGGGAAATGACAAAAATATTCTAAAATGTGACTCTGCTGATGGCTGCACAATTCTACAAACCTCCTTAAATGATTACATCATAGATTTAAAATTGATGAGTTTTATTACAAGTAACTTTTTTTTTTTTGAGACAGAGTTTCACTCTGCATTTTCCTCTCACCTGCCCCACGCCCTTTCCAAATCTGTTCTTTCACTTCCAGGTCATGAGTTTTTCCATTTAAAAATATAAAAGATACAGAAAGAAGAAGATAACCAGTCATCCATATTCTTATCACCTGGAATTAAGTACTATTCACATATGTACATATTTTTTCTTCCAAATCATTTTAAAGTTACTCTCATTTTTTAAAAATTATACACGCTTAGCATAGACCATACCACCAATACAGAAAAAGTACAGATATGTAAAATTTCTGATCACCTTAAGTTCAAAATAACTTTTGTTAACATTAGGGCAACACTGATCAAGTCATGTTCTTCTGGTATATCTACAGAGAGAAGAATTTATATTTTAGCTAGACTGTCCCCCCAACGCCCCTGCAAAAGAAAAAAC
The DNA here is from genome assembly GCF_028885625.2 of Pongo pygmaeus. NCBI lineage: Eukaryota > Metazoa > Chordata > Mammalia > Primates > Hominidae > Pongo > Pongo pygmaeus. Next base: position 107,129,454 of record NC_072373.2, on the reverse strand, counting down.
AGAACAATAAATGAAGCTCTCTCTCTATATATATACACACACATATATATGGGAGCTATATATTATATATACATGTATATATACATGCTTTTGTAAAATTTAGCTTAGACTCTATTTTTATTTTACAAATATTCCATTTAATAGTGCCTGAATTTAACTGAAGACAAAGAGATAGAAACAGAAATGAAGGAATTCCTGAACTCTCAATCACATTTAGAGAGACACTTTTCTAAAGGAATCCTCTAAAGCTAAACATACATTAAATTAAGTAGAATGCATTATGATTTGCTGTGTTTTTATTTTATTTTATTTTATTTTGAGACGGAGGATTTTTTTTTTTTTTTTCCTCTGTTGCCCAGGCTAGAGTGCAGTGGCTCAATCTCATCTCACTGCAATCTCCACCTCCCATCCGCCTGCCTCAGCCTCCCAAAGTGCTAGGATTATAGGCGTGAGCCACCGTATCTGGCCTTCAGTGGTTTTCTTACTACTTTTTACAATCAAATTGATTAAGGCATTGGTTGAATATGGTACAATGCATCCATTTCAAGTTTGATGACATGTCTACTACTCCAGAAGGTCTTCTTGTGCCCTTTGCAGTCAGTCCCCTCGACTCCCTGACCCCAGCAATTAATGATGTATTTTCTGTCACTATATAGGTTAGTTTCACCTGTTCTAGAAATTCACCTTGATGGCACCACACAGAATGCACTCTTTTCATCACTTAGCATAAGGTTTTTGAGATTCGCCCATTCTATCTCATGTTTCCATAATTTGTCCCATCTTACTGAGGGTGGTATTCCATTGGATGAATATATCACAATAGGTCCATTCACCTCTTGATGCATATGAACCTTTTCCAGTTTGGGGACTATTGTAAACAAAGCTGCTAAGAACAAGTTCTTCTTGTGAATATATGTTTTGTAAATTCCATTTGTCATTCTTTAGTATTAACTTATTTTGTAAAAGGATGTCACCTTCACAAGTGCAAAATTCATTCAAATGTTACAAAGGCCTGAAGCAGAAGTCTACACAATTTCCTTTGTTGTATTTCATAATTAAGGAGAAAAAACTTTATCTGGGATATTGTTTCCTATCAGCAAATCCTTAATGTAAGCCATACAGGATGCTAGCTGTACTATTAGACTATCTTCTGTAATCTGTGCAATAACTCTAAGAAGTACGTCGTATTATTATTTTCCTGTAACACTTTCCAACTTGAAGCCTAGCAAATTGAAGGACCTGGCCCAAGGTCAAACAGAAGGCAAGCGGCAGCGCCAGGACTGGAAGAAGGCCTTCTCAAAGGCAGACAGAAGCTCACGTCTTTGTCAGAACCTCGGTATTTCTGATGCGCCTGGAAGCCAAAATCCAAGCCGTTCGCAGCCACTGGATTTGTGGGCTGCTTTTTCTCAGAAACTCCTCGATCAGGAATCCCAATCATACGTTAGTGATGACGGTCCCGAAACAAGGGACATTTCTTAAACATTCTAAAAAACCGTTTGCTCATCAGTAACGCAGTGACAGTTGTTTTCGGTCTTGGTTCATATATTTTATATTTGAGCAAGGCAATGTCCGCTGCTGGGGTTAGAAGTAAATGGCTCGTCTTCATCAAACTAGATCAGTCCGTAGGACGTACGGCTTCCACTCGCAGTGTCCTGAACACTGGCTGGGAGTTCTGTGCGTTCTAACCGGTTTTCTTTGGAGCGGCGGGTTTCTGCACGGCACCCGGGTCGGGATGGCAGAGACTTCTCGGAACATGCGGATCTATGAGTGCCGTCCCCGGGGTAGCCACCAGGGGACGCCATAGGCTTTCCCGCTGTGTTCCCCCTTGCCTTTTCCGTTTGGGCCAGGTAGTTTCTATTGACCAGGACATTACAGATCAGAAGTGGGTGGGGTCAGAAAACACACCCTGGGAGAGGCTGGCAAAATGCCCAGAACCGCCATCACTAGGCCTGGGATTTTCTTCTGTAGTGGAATTCTCCTGCTCTTGTAGTACAGGGAGGACCGCAGCGCATTTCCGCCAAGACAAGTGAGACTGCGGTTCTGACCTGCGGGCCTCGATGAATACGCGTTAGGACACCTGGGCGCCAGCAGAGCCGTTGTCCTATACAAAGCAAGCCTGTTGTGTCTACAACCGAACGGCGACACTAAGAAAGAGCCCCAAAGGCCCTGCTTTTATCCCAAAGAACAGCGCCTGTCTGCATAGTTTCTACCTTGCTCTATGAGGTGAGAACACTTTCACCGCTGGCACAGAAATCCTACAAACTCCTGTGGGGACTGCGGTTAGAAGCAGACACTGTGTAAAAGGTGACTCTGGGGGCTAGAGAAAAACACGAAGATTTTCACAGAGTGTGAGACCCTAAGAGACTGGAGACCATGGACCAAATTTCTGCAAACAGCAGCCTTATGTAGAAAGAGCTATGCAGTCTTCGCGCTAGTTAGCTTGTGATAAACAGGCTCACAAAGGCCTGTGCGCTCTTCTTCGAATAATGGCTTTTAATGCGCAAAGTAGAAAGTTTAGGATTACAAAGAAAACTGGTTCTTTTCACATACGGTTCTCCTTGTGATGTAGCATTGTGCTTGACATTGGAAGTCGTTCAATATCAGAGAAACCGTATCTATGAAACTAGAGAGGCTGCTCAGATGACTGCAAACCAGTCATCCTTACTTGTTTTATCACTAGGAGTATTATAAAGACAGCTGTCCAGTTTCATGAATCTTGTAGGGTTTTTTTCAAATACAGCAATGTACAAAAATGTGCTGCCCCAGCAGAGCACACTGGACACCCAGGCATGGTGCTGGAGTCATTTTGTCATCTCTTCACTGCCTTCTCTAGACCTTAGCGCTTACCTCATGTTGATACTTTATATGCTGCAAAGAAGACAGAAATGAAGTCATCCAAATTTGGCAAAAATATTTGGGGGAAATTTTATTTCAGGTGTTTAACTGATTACTTTTAATATGTAGACTACAACACCAAACTCTGGCAATATTCCAGAGACTTATTAATGGTTTCCACCCCCATCTCTGCAAATCTATCAGGCAAGTTTTTCCTTCCCTTTACTTTCATATAAGCGGAGTCATACAGTCTGTAGTGGGTTTGGGGGGCAGTGTTACTGCCAAACAGGTACACCTTGCCTGCTGCCTAGACAGAGCCAATTTTTCAACACAAGTGAATTGCAATAAAGAGCTGTAATTTTGTGGTTGGGGGCCGGTGAGTTGCGAGTTCTGATTGGCCAGGTCGGAGATGAAATCACAGGGAGCTGAAGCTGTAGTCTTGCGCTGGGTCAGTTCCTGTGTAGGGGCCACAAGACCGGATGAGCCAGGTTATCAGTCTAGCTGGTGCCAGCTGATCCACTGAGTGCAGGGTCAGCAAAATATCTCAAGCACTGATCTTAGGTTTTCCAATAACGATGTGATCTCCAGGAACAATTTAGGGAGGTTTAGAATCTTGCAGCCAGAGGCTACATGACTCCTAAACCATAATTTCTAATCTCGTGGCTAATCTGTTAGTCCTGCAAAGGCAGTCTAGTCCCCAGGAAGGAAGGGGGTTTGCTTTGGGAAAGGGATATTATCATCTTTGTTTCACAGCTAAACCATAAACTAATTTCCTCCCAAAATTATTTCAGCCTGTGCCCAGCAATCAACAAGGACAGCTTGGACGTTAGAAACAAGATGGAATCAGTTAGGTCAGATCTCTTTCTGTGATAATTGTCCCAATTGTAATGTTTGCAAAGGCGGTTTCAGAAGCAGAGGCATAGGTCTGACTTCTTTCACTCAGTCTTATGTCTATGAATTTTTCATGTTATTCATATGGTTATTTGTTTCTACGTGTATTCCTTTGTAGGAATATACATTAACTTATTTATTTATTCTACTGTTGTTGAACACGTTGACCTAAAAGAAGGAGGCTGAAGCACAAAATATAATTTAGAGTTTACTTGAGCCAACGTGAAGACAGCTGCCTGGAAGACTCACACAAAGGAACCTTGGATCTGAGCTCCCCTTGGCCTTTGTCACAAGCAGGTTTTTATTTTTTATTTTTTATTTTTTATTTATTCGTTTATTTATTTTGAGACAGAGTCTCGCTCTGTCACCCAGGCTGGACTGCAGTGGCATGAACTCTGCTCCTCCTCCCGGGTTCTCACCATTCTCCTGCCTCAGCCTCCCTAGTAGCTGGGATTACAGGCACCCGCCACCACGCCCAGCTAATTTTTTTGTATTTTTTTTAGTAGAGATGGGGTTTCTCCGTGTTAGCCAGGATGGTCTCGATCTCCTGACCTCATGATCCGCCTGCCTCAGCCTCCCAAAGTGCTGGGATTATAGGCGTGAGCCATTGCACCCTGCCCACAAGCAGGTTTTTAAAGGTCAAAAGCAGGGACAGACAGTGGGCTGATAGGTACCTGTCAGGAATTCTCATTGGTTTACAGAAATAACATTGCTTGGTGATTGGCTATATGTTGTTAAGTTATAGGGTATGGGGGTATAGGGATTGGTGTGGCATTATTAGGTTAATTTACAGCTACTTGAGGCGATAGCAAGCAGTTTCAACAGATGAATACATAGCTCAGCACAGCTCAAAAGGAAGGAGCGGAAAGTGGTTGCTGTCTTGATTTAACCTCTCTCTGGGCCTGATCATTTGAAAGGGCTCACATTCCTCAGATAAAACATTTTTTTAATCTTTCTTCTTGAAAGTATCGATGATCAAAAGCTCAGTCAAGGTGTCCTTCTTTGCCAGAAAGGCTCATTCCTGGATAGTCCTGTCCCAGGCAGGGGACAGGGGAGGAAAGAAGCCACCTCACTGAGGAATTTTTAAGAATGCCCAAAAGTCCAGTTGAAAGGGCATTACAATCAGGCACGGTGGCTCACACCTGTAATCCCAGCACTTCAGGAGGCCAAGATAGGTGGATTGCCTGAGTCCAGGAGTTCAAAACCAGCCTGGGCAACATGGCAAAACCCCATCTCTACAAAAAATACAAAGTTAGCCAGGTGTAGTGGCACACACCTTAGTTCCAGCTATTCAGGAGGCTGAGGTAGGAGGACTGCTTGAGCCTGGGAGTTCGAGGCTGCACTGAGCTAAGATCACACCACTGCACTCCAGCCTGGGTGACAGAGTGAGACTTGGTCTTAAAAAAAAAAGGAAAAAAAAAAAAGGGCATCATAGAGTGGCAAAAAAAGAAAAAGAGAGAGAGAGGGGCCTCAGTTAAGTCTACAGCTGCTGTCACTTGTTGAATCATCTTTGCTCTTCAGAATATCATGAAATTAGTTTTCCCAGAAGTAAAACGATGAGAAATACATACAATAATGACATTGCACTTCATCATTCCATGCCCTTAGACATTTATAGGGCCATGGATGGTGATCTTTTCAAGAGACAAAAATAAATGCCGTACAGGTAAGTGCACTATAATTTGAGTACATCAGCTTTTGGGCATTTAAACCGTGGGTCAGAAATTTAGAGCAAGAGGGCAGGTTGGATCCTGATAGCAGGAGGGAGTGTTTTTCTTTTAACTTTCCAGTGGCATCATGGTGTTTACCACTGTTATTTCAGAGTGAAGCAACAATTTTTTGTTTGGTTGGTTTTGTACTTTTTATTTTTATTATAATTACTTTTTAAGACAAGGACTCTGTCTCCCAGGCAGGAATTCAGTGGCAAGATCACAGTTCAGTACAGCCTTGACCTCTTGACCTCCAAGGCTCAATGGCTCATCCTCCCAAGCAGCTGGGACTACAGGCAAACATCACCACACCCAGCTTATTTATTTATTTTTTGAGACAGGGTCTCACTCTGTTGCCCAGGCTGGAGTGCAGTGGTGTCATCAGGGTTCGCTGCAGGCTTGAACTCCTGAGCTCAAGTCATCCTCTCACCTCATGCTCCTGAGTAGCTGGACTACAGGTGGGCACCACCACACCCAGCTAATTTGTATATATTTTATAGAGTCAGTGTTTCACCATTTTGCCCAGGCTAGTCTCAAACCCCTGTGCTCAAGTGATCCTCCTGCCTTGGCCTCCCAAAGTGCTGGGATTACAGGCAGTTATTTTGACAATACGATTATGATGGGCTAAACTGAGACATGGGGCAGGAAGATTAGGGTGAGTCACACAGATTCAATAAACAGGCTTTGCATGATATGACCCTGAGTTGCATCGTCAGTGCAATCAGGAGGAATACAGGTGAAATTTAGCACAGGAGGTACCAACGGGTCATTATGGTCAAAAGTGGTTTGTGGTTATGAGTGGCAAACCTGGAACTTTGTCAAATTTCCCACAGAGGTAATGGTTTGTGAGATTCTGATCAGAGAATTATCCCTCCCTGCTGTAATCAAATTAATTAGGGACAGTAAAACAGAAATCTGATCACAGGCATTCTGCTGTGTATATATGTATATGTATATACACATACATGCAACAGGACTAGTATGTCATATCTTAAGATAATATGCATATAGGGTGATTTTACCAAAACCACCAAGAGACAACCCCTACAACTTAAAGGAGCCCTAATGGTGTATGTATTCCAGTCAACAAAAAAAGAGACTAACTCTCTCAGGTGCAGTCAGCACTGGAATTGTAACTGATTATACAGGCCAGTATCTTGGGTGAAAGTGGACTACACCAGATGTCAGCTACTTGCCATCTCTGTCAGGAAGATTTCGAGTTACCTCTAAGTGAAAATCTCCACTGACAGATGTCCAATCCGGTAGGGTTGCCTTTTACAAGAGAAACATGAATCCATGTGTCGACGCCCTTAAGTTTACTGGCACAGATTGGTCAGTAATACCTGTTGTGAGTCAGGTGCAGTGGCCCATGCCTGTGGTCCCAACTATTTGGAAGGTTGAGGCAGAAGGATGGCTTGAGCCCAGGAGTTCAAGGCTACAATGAGTCATGATTGTGCTACTGCATTCTGGCTTGGGGAATAGAATGGGATCCCATCTCAAAAAAATAATATAAAATAATGATAATAGCTGATGTGGTCCCTTCCAACAGTCTTGGGGAGAATATTTTATTTGATGTTGTTTCCAGTAAACAACAACATCTCCAGGTTATAGGCCAAGATTTTTGATATTTTCATCTCCCAGGAGTTCATTATGAATGGAATCCTTTGTTAATGTATAGTTCTTAGTAAGTTTTGTGAGATCTTAGCAGTAATGGAGAATGTCACCTTTAAGAAGTGCAGATCCATAAGTGCCTTCATCTAACCACTGCGTGGGTCTTCCTGTTATTATTTCAAAGAGACAGAGTGTGGACATTTTCCTGAACCAGTGGGAGATCCTTGGCTAAGAAAGGTTAAAAACTTCTGTTAGCTTTGCCAATTGAGTTTTTATTGTATCATTAGTGCATTCCATCAGCCCAGAGGATTAGGGGTGATAGGCACAATGGAAATGTTGGGACATAGGCAACAATGTTACAAATGGATCAAATTACCTGAGCAATGAAGTGTGTTCCTCGGTTGCTATGGAGTTCAGATGGCACTCCCCATGAGGAATTACGTTTTCTAATCACAATCTACCTACTACTTGGGCTGTGGCTCATTGACATGGAAATGCTCACCCCAGTGAGCGTGTACAAATTAGCACCAGAAAGTATCTGTGACCCTGAGATGGAGACAGCTGGATAAAGTCTAACTTCCATGTCTTGAAGGGTCCTAAAGGCAAAATGTCCCTGTGACCCATGAAGGGGTTTTCCAGGGTTATGTTTGGGACAGACAGTATAGCAAGACTAAACATTTTCTGCAATCATAGGCAATGATTTTCAATACCATTGCTTTCCCCATGCTAACATTTTGTCTGAATTCCAATGAGTCAGCTTATGAAGTACTGTAAAAGGGTAATTGAAGCCTAAGGGGTAGATCAGTATATCATTGGGCCCATACCATATGCCTGTTTCTGGAAGAAACTTGTTCCCTTATCCTTCCAGAGATCCCTCTCCTGCTTGGGAGCTCCAACTTATGCTCCTTTTTTTTTTTTTTTTTTTTTTTTTGCCAGAGTCTTGCTCTGTCACCCAGGCTGGAGTGCAGTGGTGCAGTCTCGCCTCACTGCAACCTCCGCCTCCCAGGTTCAAGCAATTCTCATGCCTCTGCCTCCCAAGTAGTAGGGATTATAGACGTGTGTCACCACACCAGCTAATTTTTGTGTTTTTAGTAGAGACAGGATTTCACCATGTTGGCCAGTCTGGTCTCAAACTCCTGACCTCAGGTGATCCGCCAGCCTTGGCCTCCCAAAGTGCTGGGATTACAGGCGTGAGCCACCATGCCCAGCCCACTTGTACTTCTAATGAAGTGTTCAATGGGTCATAAGTCAGCAAGGTCATTTCGAGAAGTTCTGTGTCTGATGTCACCTTCAGAGCTGCATTCTTAGCTGCAGCATCAGCAAAATGATTTTCCTTGCTCTCCAGAATATCTAATTTTGAATGACCAGGAATTTTGATGATGGCCAAAATTTGGGTCTTCAAATTGCTTCTAAGAGGTCAGGGATTTATTGGTCATTTTTGATGGCTTGACCTGATGAAATCAGATACCTATGTTGCTTCTAAAGCATTCCAAAATCATCACCTACTCCAAATGCATCTCTGCCATCAGTGTAAATGTTAGGCTGAGGTGGAAGGATTGCTTGAGCCCAGGAGTTCATTCAGGTCCAGCCTGGAAAACACAATGAGACGTCCTCTCTACAAAAAACTCAAAGAATTAGCTGGGTGTTGTGGCATGCACCTGTGGTCCCAGCTACTCGGGAGGCTGAGGTGGGAGGATTGCTAGAGCTGAGAGGTTGAGGATGTGGTGGGCCATGATGGAGCCACTGCACTCCAGCCTGGGTGACAGAGTGAGACCCTGTCTCAATTAATCAATAAATAAATCTCAGCCATTTAAAATATCAATGGCAGATTTGCTTGGCCTTTTAAGTTCATTGCTGAATTCTCCAATCTACATTTTTGGGAACAACCTGGGGAATGGCAACATGGAGGTATTTGGCCAAAATGCAGACACTTTCATTGTCTGCTTTAGTCTGTTTTTAAAAATCCTCTAAAGAATTATTCCAATTCACCCTTTTCAACCATTTAGTGGCCCTGCCTTCTTACACCACATGTGAATTAATTGATAAAAATCAGAATATTCGGGCTCAAAAGTTTGGACAATTAAGTCAAATTTTCTCCCAAACCCTATAGGATCTTGGAGGCTGCTTTAGAATTAGAAGGGGAAAATTGATTTAAATTTCGATCAGGGAAGTCTTTTTATTTATTTATTTATTTATTTATTTATTTATTTATTTATTTTGATACAAAGCCTTGCTCTGTCACCCAGGCTGGAGTGCAATGGTGCAATCTTGGCTAACTGCAACCTCCACTTCCTGAGTTAAAGCGATTCTCCTGCATCAGCCTCCCGAGTTGCTGGGATTGTAGTCATGTACCACCATGACTGGCTAATTATTGTATTTTTAGTATAGACCGGGTTTCACCATGTTGTCCAGGCTGGTCTCAAACTCCTGACCTCGTCGTGATCCACCTGCCTAGTCCTCCCAACGTGCTGGGATTACAGGCATGAGCCACTGCGCCCGGCCCAGGGAAGTCTTTTATAATATTCTTAATTCACATTTTGGTGAAGCAGTATACAGAATGGTAGGCTCCCTTCTTCCTGTGGGTTTTACCTTGAAAGCAGCTGTCAGAACAGAAGTTTCAGGGAAGGGGCCAGAGCCCTGGGGACTTTCCTCAGGTGATGGTGATGGAAGAAGAGGCAAGGCAGGACCGGAGGGCTCAGATAAGGGAGACTATGCAGGTGCAGGGGCAGGAGGAGAAGAAGCAGTTGGAGGCGAAAGAGACAAAGCCTCCTCAATATTTCTCAATTCAGAAAACGTGTCAGTTTACCACCTTCAGCTTACTTCCTCACTGGAGGCAATTTTCTCAGTTCTTTTAGAAATTTCTAGGTATCATTGGAAGTAAGTCTCCCACTTAATTTGGTTCTAAAACCAAATTTTTCCAATTGTGCATACTAATAAATTATTTTAAGCATTTCAAAATATCCCCATTTTCTTCATTCTGCTTATGAGTTTTCCTGGTTAGGTGGGTCCAGTTTCTTGGATATTTACAAGAGGATGCTTCATAAGTGTTATACATAAACCCAGCTGATGTTTCTAAAGGTGGTTGTTTCTTCACAGTGTGCTAAATTTTGAAGCTTGATTTCCCATAATTCAGGAGCTATTCAGATGACCAAGGCCTGCGATGTGTTTTGGGTCACAGTGTGGTGCTTATGGAGTCACTCCTACAGATAACACCAGAGTTGTGTATCGCTGTCTCAGTGGTTCCCACTGTTTCTAACCACCAGGTGGCCACAGAGTGCATGTGCTATGGGGGACTCGTCCCACATATACCCTCCCAGAAGAGCAGGAAAGGGGGTTCATAAAGATGTTCTTCTGATGGGGAGTGCCCTATGAGGCCACCTTCACATGGTAAGTAATGACCCCGACACCTCTGCAACATCCCCGATCACTTGGAGTACCTAAATGGGTCAGTGGGAGCAGATCACTTCTTTTCTTCAGGGCAGGGGAACACACCTCCATGCACTTTCCAGTTAAGAACAGGAACTAGTCACAAATGAAAAGCTAAGTCCAAATGTTCAAAACAACATGCTACATAAAACGAAACCACCAGGGCCTACCTGCCAGTACCTTGACCCAGATCTTCCTGCTGAGGAACAGAGGCAGGAAAGGCAGAAGCTCTCTGGAGAGCTCTTTGCCTGACTATGACCCAAACCTTCTGTCCTGATGCAGAGGTGGAAAAGGCAGTTATTTCCCCCTGAAACTCAAACCTCTTACCCACAGGGTAAAGACAGAAAACCTCCATTCTAGAAAGGGAGAGCTGGAAAGGACACTCAAGCAAACTCCAGGCCTTCAACCAAAGAGTGGGAAGGTCCAGATTTCAGGAGGATTCACCACTTACTACTGCTCAACTGTTTCTCTCAGAGTCCAAACTCAAGGGCTTCAGAGCTGGCCAGGCACCCAGTCCAGGAGGAATGTGGTGTGATCTGAGAGATGAAAATACATGCCCCCTTATAGACTAAGACAGACTGTAAGGTTAAGAAAACAAAAGTTAGCTACAGATCAAGGGTTCAGGGCTCATCTGGCATGGCAATTTCCTGAATTCCTATGGCTACAGGAAAAACCACACTCTTGCTAAACTCCTTAACAATAGGAGCTAGGAAGCAAATTGTCAAAATCTTCCCAGCCCTTCTCAACTGGATTTACAACCCAGATCACTAGACCTCTGATGGGACAGAGGAGTGCCCTTCCATTCTTTCCTGATAAGCAACTGCAGATATCAAGCCAGTTTCAGCCATGTTACAGGGACTGCACACAAACCGACTTCGTGTCCAGTAGTTCACCTTTTGACATAAACAGCCAATTTCCACCTCATTTTAATGCTAAAATCCCTTCCCAATGTAAAGATGGGGTGCATGTTACATATGTTTACCCGTTGCACATGAGCTCAATACCCCTCAGAAATGATGTTTCCCCAAACCTGCTGAATATGTATGACTCTATTGTGTGATACACACCCTGTGAGGCACAAAAACCAACCTGTCCTCTCTCTCTCTCTCTCTGAAGAGAAAGCACCTCTTCAAAGACACACACCAGAGACTGTCTCTTCCTGGACTGCAAACTGATCTCACCAATAAAATTCTTACTACTATGTAGCCACCCTGGAGGCCTTTGAGAGGACAGTCAGATGGTCAGAGATAAGTTGCTCTGAATCCTGCTCCCAGGGCCAAAAACGTCGACCTAGAAGGAAGGGGCTTAAGCACAAAATATGATTTAAAGATTTTGTTTGAGCCAGTGTGAGGATAGTTGCCCAGAAGGCTCAGAGTCAAGCAATCTTGGATATGGGTTCTGTTTGGCCTTTGTTACAAGCAGGTTTATAAAGACCAAAATGAGAGACAGGGAGTTGGCTGGTAGAAAGTTGCTTGTCAGGAACTCCCAGTGGTTTACAGAAATAACATTGATTAGGGATTAGCTATACATTGTTCAGCTACAGGGAGTGAGAGATGGTGTCCAGTGCACATGATTAGGTTACTTTATAGCTAACTGTGGCAATAGCAAGCAGTTTCAGTGGATGAATACATAACTCAAAAATGGGGAAGTGGCCGGTGGTGGTGGCTCACACCTATAAATCACATTTTGGGAGGCCAAGTTGGGCGGATCACCTTAGGTTAGGAGTTTGAGACCAGCCTGGCCAACATGATGAAACCCCGTCTCTACTAAAAATACAAAAAAAAAAAAAAATAGGGGAGCATGGTGGTTCACGCCTTTAGTCCCAGCAACTCAGGAGGCTGTGGCAGGAGAATTGCTTGAACCCGACTGGAGGAGGTTGCAGTGGAACAAGATCCTGCCACTGCACTCCAGCCTGGGCAACAGAGTGAGACTCCATCTCAATACAATAAAAAAAATTTTTTTCAACTTAAAAAATTTTAGAAAGCAGGAAGTAGGACGTGGTTGCTGTCTCATTTTAATGCCTAGCTCTGGGCATGCTAAGTTGAAAGCACTCATTTTCCTCACATGAAAAAGTTCTTTTCTTTTCTTTTTTTTTTTTTATTGGAGACACACTCTCACTTACTGTGCCACCCATAAAGTGAAGTGGCATCATCTCTGCTCACTGCAACCTCCACCTCCAGGGATCAAGCGATTCTCATGCCTCAGTCTCCCAAGTAGCTGGGATTACAGGCGCTAAGCACCATGCCTGGCTAATTTTTGTATTTTAGTAGAGACGGGGTTTCACCATGTTGGCCAGGCTGGTCTCGAACTCCTGACCTCAGATGATCCATCTGCCTCGGCCTCCCAAAGTGCTAGGATTACAGGTGTGAGCCACCATGCCCAGCCAATACCATTAATTTAATCTACAGGTAATCTATTATTTTTTCATGTTACAAATTCAACAAGAAAATTTTTCCCTAATGAAACATCACATTTAAAGCATAAGTAGAATTAAAAAATGTAATAGACAGTGTCTTGTTCTGTCATCCAGGTGATAGTGCACTGGTGCAACCACAGCTGACCAACCTGGAACTCTGGGCTCAGGCAGTCCTCCCAGCTCAGCCTGCCTTTTAATTTTTTAGAGATGGCATCTTGCCCTGTTGCCCAGGCTGCTCTCCAACTCCTTGCCTAAAGCAGTCCTCCCATGTCAGCCTCCTGATTTTCTGGGATTATAGGTGTGAGTCAACCAGCCTGGCATTGCAGAAAAAAAAAAAGTCAAGAAATTATTCTTTATTTTATTTTATTTTGAGTTGAGGTCTTACTCTGTCACCCAGGCTGGAGTGTGGTGGTACAATCATAGTTCACTGCAGCCTGGATCTCCTGGGCTCAAGCGATCCTCCTGCCTCAGCCTCCCAAGCAGCTGGGACTACAGATGTGAGCGACTGTGCTGGCTAGTTTTTAAAAATCAGCTCATTTTTAAAAATTTGTAGAGACAGGGGTCTCACCATATTTCTCAGGCTGGTATCAAACTCCTGGCTTCAATCCTTCTTCTCTCCTCAGCTGCCTAAAATGCTAAGATTACAGGTGTGAGCCACCACACCCTGCTTAATTTTCATACTTTAATTTTATATACATAATTATTACTGTCCTTAAGATAATTGGGGCAGTAATCTCTTTAAAGTTTTAGAGACTTAATTTATCTATTCACTCCACTGGAAGAGTATGCCAATTGGTTTCATAAGAAAATATATTTATAAATCAGAAAATTTCTTTCCATCAATCTAGGGGGCATTCGAAAGCAAATAATTGTGTTAAGTACAATCGTTTAAAGTGAAAACAGATGCAATGGTATTTATTAACAAGGCTTATCAGTGAGCGAAACAAACTGAAAAAAGGAACATCATTAGATCCTTGGAAAACCCTCACTGCTGAAAATCTGAGTGATTCTGTGATACCCTTTTGAGTCTGGCAGGGCATTCTTTTTCCAGAGCGTATAAAAGTGAGTAAATCATTTCTTTTCATCCATTTTCATTAAGAGCTGAACTTCCTTGATGTTCCGGAGATTATTAAATTTGATTTGTGGTCAGGCGCAGTGGCTTATGCCTGCAATCCTAGCACTTTGGGAGGCCAAGGTGGGCAGATCACTTGAGTTCAGGAGCTCGAGGCCAACCTGGCCAACAAGGCGAAACCTCATCTCTACTAAAAATACAAAAATTAGCCAGGCATGGTGTCACACGCCTGTAATCCCAGCTACTCAGGAGGCTGATGCACAAGAATCACTTGAACCTGGGAGGCCAAGGCTGCAGTGAGCCAAGATAGTGCCACTGCACTCCAGCCTTGGTGACAGAGCGTGACTCTGTCTTAAGCAAAAAAAATTTTTGATTTGTATAGTTGTGAGAAGTGCTTATATTGCTGACTCAATTGCTTATTTGTGATCATATAAATCTCTTTTCCCCTTTCTGTAGTGTGATTTAAACTTAATCCTTAAAGGACATGTATTTCAGCTGGTTAGAGTTTTTTAGCTAGTAGAAACCTGAGTATACAAATCAAAGAAAACTGCTCCTTACCTGCCACAGACTTAGTTTTCTTTCTGTACTAAGATTCTTTTAGGTATAGTAATTTGTTAAAGCCAAGAGCTCCTATGGAATGAAGTTAGGTGGCGGGAGTGGGTGGGGCATTGAGTAGTAAGATCTTCCTTATAATAGAGATGCCACTCTTGCAGATATTGACAGCTATTGGGCCCAAAAAATTGTTAACAAACATTGGAAAGACAAGATATGAGCAACTTCTGATTGCTGCAGTCTCAAATATCAAGAAATACCATTATCCTCAGGACAATGAATAGACAATCAAAAAAGACTCACAGACTAGATTAGCTGTCATGTATCACCAAACAGGGACTGGATCCTTGTCAAACACCACCCAACAGAGATTGTCCCCAGAAATTCACTTCATAACATCAAAACCAGAAACCCACACTGATGCCACTGATGGCAGAAAATGATGATGCAAGAAAGAGAGAGAGGGAGACAGAGAAAGGAAGGGCTTGCCCAATGACCATACTTAGTATATAAAAGCAAAACAGCTCAATTTCTGCTCATGAAAACAAGAATCGAGGGAACAAGAACCAATGGCTCTAAGGATCCAGGTCTGCACCAGGGGCCTGTTAGGTGCAGGATTCTGTTGGCTCCAATGATGGGTGTCAGATGGATTAATTTTCATGGACATAGCCTCTGAAAGAAATCAGTCGAGGAATAATACAGAGACACTTGTCTGCATGCTCATTCTCCATTAATATAGAAGGGAAACTGGCATTAGATTGTGTTCATCAAATAAAAGTAAAATCAACATTTATAAAGAAAAGAGGAGAGGGGAGGAGAAAAAAATGACTGGGACCACTGTGATTTTGCTCCCTTTGGATAAGCAACTTGGCAGAAAGCTATCAAAGAGGTCACTATGACCTGTCTTCACCGGACCAATGTGACTTGGTCACTACAGGAAACAGTTACAGGCTGGGCACAATGGCTCATGCCTGTAATATCAACACTTTGGGAGGCTCAGGTGGGCGGATCACTTGAGCTCACAAGTTGGAGAGTAGCCTGGGCAACATGATGTAACTCTGTACAAAAAATACAGAATTTAGCCAGGCATGGTGATGTATGCTAGTAGTCCCAGCTACTCAGGAGGCTGAGGTGGAAGGATCAGCTGAGCCTGGGGAGGTTCAGCTGCAGTGAACCATGATTACACCACTGCACTCCAGCCTGGATGACAGAGTAAGACCATGTCTCTAAATAAATAAATTAAGTTTGAAAAAGAAACAGGGCCAGGCACGGTGGCTCACACATATAATCCCAGCACTCTGGGAGGCCAAGATGGGAGTACCACTTGAGCTCAGGGGTTCGAGACCAGCCTGGGCAAAATAGTGAGACCTCATCTCTAAAAAACACATGTATATTTTTAAATAAACATATATAATAAAAATATATACTATATTTTATTATACATAATATATAATTTTATATATTTATTATCATATAATTATAATAAAAATATGTATATATTTTATTATATATAATAAAATAAAAAGAAACAATTACAGATGTTGGAGGACTTTAAAATATCTCAGCCAGGTGCAGTGGTTCAGGCTGGTAATCCCAGCACTTTGGGAGACAGAGGCGGGAGGATCACTTGAGCCCAGGAGGCTGAGGCTTACAGTGAACTATGATCATGCCACTGCACTGCAACCTGGGTAACAGAGCAAGACTCTGTCTCAAAAAATAAAATAACATGTCTTAGAAGTTTAGCTGTCCATCCTATGCAGCTGAATATCTGTGTGTAATGTCCTTCTGTTTTATCTCCCCCTTACTTAAGCTGGAAAGGCACTTGTCCCCATATTAGAATATCATTGGCACATGGCCGGGCATGGTGGCTCATGACTGTAACACCAGCATGTTGGGAGGCTGGTCAGGAGTTTGAGACCAGCTTGGCCAACAAGATGAAACCTTGTCTGTTCTAAAAATACACAAATTAGCCAGGCTTGGTGGTGCAGGCTTGTAAGCTATCACTCCACTGCACTCCAGCCTGGGTGACAGAGCAAGACTGTGTCTCAAAAAAAAAAAGAAAGAAAAGAATATCATGGGCACATGTATAGAAAGTTTGTTAGGCCAGGTGCAGTGGTTCACACCTGAAATCCAGCACTTTGGGAGGCCAAGACAGGCAAATCTCTTGAGCCCAGAAGTTGGAGCTCCTGGGGGCAACCTGGGCAACATAGCAAGACCCTATCTCTAAAAAAAAAAAAAAAAAAAGTTGGATTTGATGCTAAAAAAAAAAAAAAAGTTGGATTTGATGGTGTACACCTGTAGTTCCAGCTATTCTGGAGGATCACTAGTGCTGGGGTGGCAGGGGCGGTGAGTTTGCAGTGAGCTGAGATCATGCCACTGCACTCCATCTTGGGTGACAGAGTGACACCTAGTCTCAAAACAAAAAGTGGTGGGGGGGGAGAAGATTTGTTGTGTCAGTAAGTAAATGAAGAAAGGGACATTATTAGAGTTCAGAAATAAATTGGAATATGATTTTGGTACCTTTCCCACAGAAGATAAGTTTGCTAAATGTGCTGAAATTAGAAGCATTGTATAAGGCCCGGTGTAGTGGCTCATGCCTGTAATCCTAGCACTTTGGGAGACTTCAGAGGTGCCTGAGCCCCGGGGTTTGGGGACCAGCATGGGCAACATAATGAAACCCTTTCTCTATAAAAAATACAAAAGTTAGCTAGGCCTTTTGGATGCGACAACTGATTGTGCCACAGAGACACAACCCTAGTGGCTTAGGACTCTGGGAAGATATAATCTCCCCCGTTTATCTAGTGATCGATAATGCCTGAATGCTTTAAAAGCTGCAACAGGCGACCGGGAGCGGTGGCTCACACCTGTAATCCCAGCACTTTGGGAGGCCGAGGCAGACAGACCACGAGATCAGCTGATCGAGACCTTCCTGGCTAACAAGGTGAAACCTCTGTTTCTACTAAAACACAGAACATTAGCCGGGCGGGGTGGCGCGCGCCTGTATTCCCAGCTACTCCAGAGGCTGAGGCAGGGGAATCGCTTGAACCCGGGAGGCCGAGGTTGCAGTGAGCCAAGATCGCTCCGCTGCACTCCAGCCTGGCGAAAGAGCAAGACTCTGTCTCAGAAGAAAAAAAAAAAAAATCTGGAGCAGGAGTCCCTCAGTGGGCTCTAACCACCAACCTTTAGATTAACAGCCGAACACGCTAACCGATTGTGCCACAGAGACACGTAGTGTACCTTCTTCTGGGCGCTATAGGAAGGGTGCACTGACCAAACACTCCCCAACCCTCCCATCCTCAGAGCCCACCAGACAGTACAACTGTGCAAGGCTTTGGAAAACTGGAGAGATTAGAGCAGTGAATCGTGTTGGTCTCATTGGAGACCCGCAGGTTGGGAGATTCTGGAACCAGGACGACCTTGCCACTCGCCCGCAACAGAAGCTCCCGGAAACGCCCCGGCCCCGACCCGGACTTGAACTGCCTGGGGGCCCAAGGGAACGGGAAAGGCCGATGGGCTCCCGGGATGGCTCTTCCCCTTCTTTGCGCCTCCTTCACCCAGTGAGGGAGCCTGTGCCCACTCTGCCCAGTCACTTTTGAGGCCGCTGCGGAACTTCCGCTGCCATCTTCGGATCCTGTGTCCCGCACGGGGGCTCCACCAGGGCAGGGATCATGGTGAGGGTCGCTCATGGGTCCCCTTGCGGGGCGCAGGGTCTGGCACTCACCAGGGTGCACGACTAGGACTTGTTGAATTAATCCATCCTTGACTTTAGCTTTTAGTCCTTTGAAGAGCCCTGAAAATGGAAATCATGAAATATTTTACCATGGGGAACTTTTGATTTGTTTTTTCTTGTTGTTGTTTTTGTTGTTTGTTTGTTTTGTTTGTTTTTGAGACAGGGTCTCGCTTGGTCGCTCAGGCTGGAGTGCAGTGGTGCAAACACGGCTCACTGCAGCCTCGACCTCCCGGGGCCATCATCGCCTTTAGCTTTTAGTCCCTTGAAGAACCCCAAGAATAGAAATCATGAGATTTTTCCATGGGTAAGTTCTTTTTTCTTTATTATTATTATTATTATTATTATTATCATGATACTTTAGGTTTTATGGTACATCTGCGCAATGTGCAGGTAAGTTACATATGTATACATGTGCCATGCTGGTGCGCTGCACCCACTAACTCGTCATCTAGCATTAGGTATATCTCTCAGTGCTATCCCTCCCCCCTCCCCCCACCCCACAACAGTCCCCAGAGTGTGATGTTCCCCTTCCTGTGTCCATGTGTTCTCATTGTTCAATTCCCACCTATGAGTGAGAATATGCGGTGTTTGGTTTTTTGTTCTTGCGATAGTTTACTGAGAATGATGATTTCCAATTTCATCCATGTCCCTACAAAGGACATGAACTCATCATTTTTTATGGCTGCATAGTATTCCATGGTGGATATGTGCCACATTTTCTTAATCCAGTCTATCATTGTTGGACATTTGGGTTGGTTCCAAGTCTTTGCTATTGCGAATAATGCCGCAATAAACATACGTGTGCATGTGTCTTTATAGCAGCATGATTTATAGTCCTTTGGGTATATACCCAGTAATGGGATGGCTGGGTCAAATGGAATTTCTAGTTCTAGATCCCTGAGGAATCGCCACACTGACTTCCACAAGGGTTGAACTAGTTTACAGTACCACCAACAGTGTAAAAGTGTTCCTATTTCTCCACATCCTCTCCAGCACCTGTTGTTTCCTGACTTTTTAATGATTGCCATTCTAACTGGTGTGAGATGGTATCTCATTGCAGTTTTGATTTGCATTTCTCTGATGGCTAGTGATGGTGAGCATTTTTTCATGTGTTTTTTGGCTGCATAAATGTCTTCTTTTGAGAAGTGTCTGTTCATGTCCTTCGCCCACTTTTTGATGGGGTTGTTTGTTTTTTTCTTGTAAATTTGTTGGAGTTCATTGTAGATTCTGGATATTAGCCCTTTGTCAGATGAGTAGGTTGCGAAAATTTTCTCCCATTTTGTAGGTTGCCTGCTCACTCTGATGGTAGTTTCCTTTGCTGTGCAGAAGCTCTTTAGTTTAATTAGATCCCATTTGTCAATTCTGGCTTTTGTTGCCATTGCTTTTGGTGTTTTAGACATGAAGTCCTTGCCCATGCCTATGTCCTGAATGGTAATGCCTAGGTTTTCTTCTAGGGTTTTTATGGTTTCAGGTCTAACATTTAAGTCTTTAATCCATCTTGAATTAATTTTTGTATAAGGTGTAAGGAAGGGATCCAGTTTCAGCTTTCTACATATGGCTAGCCAGTTTTCCCAGCACCATTTATTAAATAGGGAATCCTTTCCCCATTTCTTGTTGTTCTCAGGTTTGTCAAAGATCAGATAGTTGTAGATATGTGGCATTATTCCTGACAGCTCTGTTCTGTTCCATTGATCTATATCTCTGTTTTGGTACCAGTACCATGCTGTTTTGTAGTACAGTACCATTATTGTAGCCTTGTAGTATAGTTTGAAGTCAGGTAGTGTGATGCCTCCAGCTTTGTTCTTTTGGCTTAGGATTGACTTGGCAATGCGGGCTCTTTTTTGGTTCCATATGAACTTTAAAGTAGTTTTTTCCAATTCTGTGAAGAAAGTCATTGGTAGCTTGATGGGGATGGCACTGAATCTATAAATAACCTTGGGAAGGATGGCCATTTTCATGATATTGATTCTTCCTATCCATGAGCATGGAATGTTCTTCCATTTGTTTGTATCTTCTTTTATTTCCTTGAGCAGTGGTTTGTAGTTCCCCTTGAAGAGGTCCTTCACATCCCTTGTAAGTTGGATTCCTAGGTGTTTTATTCTCTTTGAAGCAACTGTGAATGGGAGTTCACTCATGATTTGGCTCTCTGTTTGTCTGTTATTGATGTGTAAGAATGCTTGTGATTTTTTTACATTGATTTTGTATCCTGAGACTTTGCTGAAGTTGCTTATCAGCTTAAGGAGATTTTGGGCTGAGACAATGGGGTTTTCTAGATATACAATCATATCATCTGCAAACAGGGACAATTTGACTTCCTGTTTTCCTAACTGAATACCCTTTATTTCCTTCTCCTGCCTAATTGCCCTGGCCAGAACTTCCAACACTATGTTGAATAGAAGTGGTGAGAGAGGGCATCCCTGTCTTGTGCCAGTTTTCAAAGGGAATGCTTCCAGTTTTTGCCCATTCAGTATGATATTGGCTGTGGGTTTGTCATAGATAGCTCTTATTATTTTGAGATACGTCCCATCAATACCTAATGTATTGA
This sequence comes from Pongo pygmaeus, assembly GCF_028885625.2. Classification (NCBI taxonomy): domain Eukaryota; kingdom Metazoa; phylum Chordata; class Mammalia; order Primates; family Hominidae; genus Pongo; species Pongo pygmaeus. The sequence continues at coordinate 107,108,667 of NC_072373.2, read as the reverse complement.
GCGTTTTTAGCATGAAGTGTTGTTGAATTTTGTCAAAGGCCTTTCCTGCATCTATTGAGATAATCATGTGGTTTTTGTCTTTGGTTCTGTTTATATGCTGAATTACATTTATTGATTTGCGTATATTGAAGCAGTCTTGCATCCCAGGGATGAAACCCACTTGATCATGGTGGATAAGCTTTTTGATGTGCTGCTGGATTCGGTTTGCCAGTATTTTATTGAGGATTTTTGCATCAATGTTCATCAAGGATATTGGTCTAAAATTCTCTTTTTTTGTTGTGTCTCTGCCAGGCTTTGGTATCAGGATGATGCTGGCCTCATAAAATGAGTTAGGGAGGATTCCCTCTTTTTCTATCGATTGGAATAGTTTCAGAAGGAATGGTACCAGCTCCTCCTTGTACCTCTGGTAGAATTCGGCTGTGAACCCATCTGGTCCTGGACTTTTTTTGGTTGGTAAGCTATTGATTATTGCCACAATTTCAGCTCCTGTTATTGGTCTATTCAGAGATTCAGCTTCTTCCTGGTTTAGTCTTGGGAGGGTGTATGTGTTGAGGAATTTATCCATTTCTTCTAGATTTTCTAGTTTGTTTGTGTAGAGGTGTTTGTAATATTCTCTGATGGTAGTTTGTATTTCTGTGGGATGGGTGGTGATATCCCCTTTATCATTTTGTATTGCATCTATTTGATTCTTCTCTCTTTTTTTCTTTATTAATCTTGCTAGTGGTCTATCAACTTTGTTGATCCTTTCAAAAAACCAGCTCCTGGATTCATTAATTTTTTGAAGGGTTTTTTGTGTCTCTATTTCCTTCAGTTCTGCTCTGATTTTAGTTATTTCTTGCCTTCTGCTAGCTTTTGAATGTGTTTGCTCTTGCTTTTCTAGTTCTTTTAATTGTGATGTTAGGGTGTCAATTTTGGATCTTTCCTGCTTTCTCTTGTGGGCATTTAGTGCTATAAATTTCCCTCTACACACTGCTTTGAATGCATCCCAGAGATTCTGGTATGTTGTGTCTTGGTTCTCGTTGGTTTCAAAGAACATCTTTATTTCTGCCTTCATTTCATTATGTACCCAGTAGTCATTCAGGAGCAGGTTGTTCAGTTTCCATGTAGTTGAGCGGTTTTGAGTGAGATTCTTAATCCTGAGTTCTAGCTTGATTGCACTGTGATCTGAGAGATAGTTTGTTATAATTTCTGTTCTTTTACATTTATTGAGGAGAGCTTTACTTCCAAGTATGTGGTCAATTTTGGAATAGGTGTGGTGTGGTGCTGAAAAAAATGTATATTCTGTTGATTTGGGGTGGAGAGTTCTGTCAATGTCTATTAGGTCTGCTTGGTGCAGAGCTGAGTTCAATTCCTGGGTGTCCTTGTTGACTTTCTGTCTCGTTGATCTGTCTAATGTTGACAGTGGGGTGTTAAAGTCTCCCATTATTAATGTGTAGGAGTCTAAGTCTCTTTGTAGGTCACTCAGGACTTGCTTTATGAATCTGGGTGCTCCTGTATTGGGTGCATATATATTTAGGGTAGTTAGCTCTTTTTGTTGAATTGATCCCTTTACCATTATGTAATGGCCTTCTTTGTCTCTTTTGATCTTTGTTGGTTTAAAGTCTGTTTTATCAGAGACTAGGATTGCAACCCCTGCCTTTTTTTGTTTTCCATTTGCTTGGTAGATCTTCCTCCATCCTTTTATTTTGAGCCTATGTGTGTCTCTGCATGTGAGATGGGTTTCCTGAATACAGCACACTGATGGGTCTTGAGTCTTTATCCAATTTGCCAGTGTGTGTCTTTTAATTGGAGCATTTAGTCCATTTACATTTAAAGTTAATATTGTTATGTGTGAATTTGATCCTGTCATTGTGATGTTAGCTAGTTATTTTGCTCATTAGTTGATGCAGTCTCTTCCTAGTCTCGATGGTCTTTACATTTTGGTATGATTTTGCAGTGGCTGTTACCGGTTGTGCCTTTCCATGTTTAGCACTTCCTTCAGGAGCTCTTTTAGGGCAGGCCTGGTGGTGACAAAATCTCTCAGCATTTGCTTGTCTGTAAAGTATTTTATTTCTCCTTCACTTATGAAGCTTCATTTGGCTGGATATGAAAATCTGGGTTGAAAATTCTTTTCTTTAAGAATGTTGAATATTGGCCCCCACTCTCTTCTGGCTTGTAGGGTTTCTGCTGAGAGATCCGCTGTTAATCTGATGGGCTTCCCTTTGATGGTAACCCGACCTTTCTCTCTGGCTGCCCTTAACATTTTTTCCTTCATTTCAACTTTGGTGAATCTGACAATTATGTGTCTTGGAGTTGCTCTTCTCGAGGAGTATCTTTGTGGCATTCTCTGTATTTCCTGAATCTGAATGTTGGCCTGCCTTGCTAGATTGGGGAAGTTCTCCTGGATAATATCCTGCAGAGTGTTTTCCAACTTGTTTCCATTCTCCCCGTCACTTTCAGGTACACCAATCAGACGTAGATTTGGTCTTTTCACATAGTCCCACATTTCTTGGAGGCTTTGCTCGTTTCTTTTTATTCTTTTTTCTCTAAACTTCCCTTCTCGCTTCATTTCATTCATTTCATCTTCCAGGGCTGATATCCTTTCTTCCATTTGATCGCATCAGATCCTGAGGCTTCTGCATTCCTCATATAGTTCTCGAGCCTTGGTTTTCAGCTCCATCAGCTCCTTTAAGCCCTTCTCTGTATTGGTTATTCTAGTTATACATTCTTCTAATTTTTTTTCAAAGTTTCAAAGATGGGGAAAAAATAGAGCAGAAAAATTGGAAACTCTAAAAAGCAGAGTAGCTCTCCTCCTCCAAAGGAATGCAGTTCCTTACCAGCAATGGAACAAAGCTGGATGGAGAATGACTTTGACGAGCTGAGAGAAGAAGGCTTCAGATGATCAAATTACTCCGAGCTACGGAAGTTCTTTTTTCAAAGCGTTTATTCATTTTGATTTCTAAGCATCCCCTGGGGAGGGCAACGGGCAGAGCCTCCAGTGCACGTTCTGCGCGGTGGAGCCCCGGGTGCTCAGTTGGGCAGTGGTAGGGGTCATGGGGAGGGAGGTCGGGAGCGGGGGAATGGAAAAGCAAAAGCAGGGAAAGAAGCCGCGGAGCGGTGGAACAGACATCTAGACCTCCTGAAAGGCTCATACAGAGGCACAGGCTAGATCTTCTGGAGGTGATAATTGTTTTTTTAGTTGTTGTTGAAGCAGAATGGGAAGGAACTGAGGGGAAAATTCAGAGCTAACATAGAAGAGCTCCAAACGCCAGGAGCTATAACTCTCCAAGAATAACATCTTCCAGGAACTCTAGACAGAAAACTAGGCATCTGGGAACCCTGAAATTCCTGGAGGAGTAGCATCATCATGACCCTCTGTGTTCCTTTTGGCAAAAGGACTTGCTTCTCTTGTTTGTACAATTGTGTTTGTTAAATAAATAAAACCCTTTTCATATATCTTTGAAAGTACATTGGCTCTATTATTTTAAGATTACAAATAATGCTGCAGTCATCATTCTTGTACACTTGTCATTGGCTACTGGTGTGTTTGTATAGGGTAGAGGCTTGGAGAGCAGTTGCTCCAGCATAGTGTTTACATATTTTTTATATCATTCCATTTTCTTTCCTTTTTTGGTTTATTAGCTGTAACTCTTTCTTTCTTCTTGTCCACCGCTCCCTGACTTCTTTTCCTGCTTTTGCTTTTTCAGTGATGGCTTTAGGGTTTCCAGAATACATGTTTATCAGTGCCATCTAATGACATTGTACCTCCCCTTCTGGCTATTATGTTACTGTTGTCATGTAATTTGATTTTAGACATGTTATAAACCCCAGAATCCATTATTATTTCTTTTGTTTAATCGGTCAAATTATTTTAAAAGATTTAATAATAAGAACATATATATTTAACTATGTACATACCAATTTCCGGTAGTCTCCATTTTTTTGTGTAGATCCAGATTTCTGTCTGGTATCCTTATTCTTAGGCCTGGAGGAATCCTTTTGCATTTCTTGTAGTGTGGGTTGCTGAATTCTTTTTTTTTTTTTTTGAGATGATATCTCACCCTGTCACCCAGATTGGAGTGCAATGGTGCAATCTTGGCTCACTGCAACCTCTACCTCCCGAGTTCAAGTGATTCTCCTGCCTCAGCCTCCTGAGTAGCTGGGATTACAGACACACCCCACCATGCCCGGCTAATTTTTTGTATCTTTAGTAGAGACGGGGTTTCACCATGTTGGCCAGGCTGGGTTGGTCAGGCTGGTCTCAAACTCCTGACCTCATGATCCTCCCGCCTCAGCCTCCCAAAGTGCTGGGATTACAGGCATGAGCCACTACGCCTGGCTCAAATTCTTTCATTTTTTTTTCTATGTCTTTAAATGTCCTCATTTCAGTCACATTCTTGAAAGAATTTTCATTTTGGCATAGAATTCTAGGAAAACTTTATTTCTTTCAATACTTTAGGATGTTGCCACTTTGTTTTTGTAAAACTGGCATAAAGTGGGCTTCCTGTACTTGTTATATAATTTTTGGAATGTGTATTTAAATTAATAACATTAAAATGGGGTGGACTGCCAGGCGCAGTGGATCACGCCTGTAATCCCAGCGCTTTGGGAGGCCGAGGTGGGTGGATCATGAGGTCAGGAGATGGAGACCATCCTGGCTAACACAGTGAAACCCCGTCTCTACTAAAAATACAAAAAACTTAGCAGGGCGTGGCGGTTGGTGCCTGTAGTCCCAGCTACTCCGGAGGCTGAGGCAGGAGAATGGCATGAACCTGGGAGGCAGAGCTTGCAGTGAGTGGATATTGCATCACTGCACTCCAGCCTGGGCAACAGAGCAAGACTCTGTCTCAAAAAAAAAAAAAAAAAGAAAAAAAAAAAGAAACGGCTGGAGGAGGTGGTGCATGCCTGCAGTCCCAGTACTTTGGGAGGGGGAGGCAGGATGATCTCTTGAGGCTCAGAGTTGGAGACCAGTGGGGGCAAGATAGCGAGACCCTGTTCTCTGTCTCATGTATATATATATACATACACACACACACATACATACATAAATTGTGAATGTCCTAGATTCATCTTAAGTTCCACCAACAGTGCACTTAAAGTAAAATGTGCCCAATCTGAGGGTCAAACCTACTGCTGACGTGCAATTTGTGTTTGTGAGACATTCTCAACAGCATTTGCTTTCCCTAGCATAGTGGTTTTCGTGTTTTCCTCACACCTGAATGTCTTAAGTGCAAAACCTGTCAGAAATCATTTCCTTTCTCAAAAGATTCTAAAATACTTTTTTTTTTTTTGAGATCAGCTCACTGCAACTTCCACTTCCCATGTTCACAGGATTCTGCTGCCTCAGCCTCATGAGTAGCTGGGACTACAGGCCTGTGCCAACACACCCAGCTAATTTTTGTATTTTTAGTAGAGATGGAGTTTCATCATGTTGGCCAGGCTGGCCTCAAACTCCTTACCTCAAGTAATCTGCCCACCTCAGCCTCCCAAAGTGTTGGGATTACAGATGTGAGCCACCACACCTGGCCTAAAATACTCTTACTTCAAGTAAAACTGCATTAAAAACAAACTTCTCAGTTGCATCCCTGGAATCCATAGAAAGCCTGGGAGAGACAAACAAGTGCTACAGGATCAAGCGCTAAACAGGGAAGGACAAAGCATGGCTTCCTCACTAGGATTCAGGGCAAAGTTAACTGCCTTGGTTTCCAATGGAGACCGGAACTCGGTTCACCTGCGACGGGAGGACACAGCCCAGAGGAGGCAGACTTTCTCTTCATGGTGCCTTCAGACAGAAAATCTCCTAGGATTTCTTTCTTTCCCTTTGATCTACTCCCAACGCTCCCTTTCTGTTTCTTCAAGGCCTTTTTTTGATCCCTACTGCACAGGACCTAAGAGGCTGGTGCCCTTCCCTACCCTCCCTGCCTGGGTGTCTTCAGCACCCAAGCTCACCCAGAACGTTACTGCGTGCCAGAGACAGCGAGAGGACCAAGGAGGGCGGTGGGTGCAGTGGAACCACAGCATCACCATGTACCTGTGCCTCATGGGATCTGAGCAAACTGAATAAACGCCCCCTGAAGCTTTTCTGCAGGTCACAGGGAAAGGGAGGGTGGCTGCTGACCCGGCAAGAGAAGCATCAAGAAGCATCAGAGGACCTCACCGTACCCCTGGACCTTGAAGACAGGCCTGGCTAGGCTGATTTTAATGGGTAGGCTGAAGGAAAAGGCTCAAGGGCAACCCAAATGCTGACCCTGAGATTACAGCTTTCAAATGTCTGATGGTTTTGATGTTGGTCAGTAGAATCCATCCCACCTTTATCAGGAGACTCCTTTGCCAAAATTCTGAGATCTGGGATTCCTGCTGGTTGCTGCACAGAAAGCCAATCACCGAGATGATTATTGCCAAGGAAGGCATTTTAATAGGGTGCTGCAGTAGGGGAGATGAGAACTCAAGTCTCAAATCCATCTCCCTGACCAACCAAAACCAGAGGTTTAGATGGCAGGGAAGAAATGTAACAATGAGTAAGAAAACAGGAGCTAGGGAGGAGCAAGGAAGCAATCATGATGAATGGGGGGTCCCAGCATCTCATTTTCTGGATGAATTTCAGTTCTTTGATAGCTTTTTTGACAGGCCTGAAGGTCATTTCCTGAGGAAGGAACTCAGATAATACAAATATTAATTTTCAAGCTTTAAGACCAGAAGGTTCCATTTCTAGGTTTATCCAAAAAAGCTACATATGGGACTGTTGAGTGGTTTTCAGATCAAGATAGAAAAAGATTGTGCAGACCAAAGTCTGCAGTTAACCAAAGAAAAAACAATTTTCTGACCAATAGGATGTATGGGATCAGAGAATGACCAGCCTATAGAAGAACTGTTTTTTTGTCCTGAGCACAGGGGAAGGATGAAGTTGCACCAACTAAGGTGGATTAAGCTGCAGATGGGCAAAAATCTGAATTTTGATTCAGAGCCCTGGGGTCTTCCTCAAAAGTCTCCTTCCTTGAAAGAGGAACCCTGTCTTGATTTCTACGTCTCTCTGAGTCCTTTTGGAGGTTGAAGATGCTGAGGTCCTGGTGCTTGGCCCCCTCTAACCCTGAGTACTTCCCCTCCTGCCGGGCAACCTGGCCCAGTATCCAGGCCCCAGCTCCAGCGACCATTTCCCCCTACTTTACCCCTAGCAAAGGCTATTTCTAGGTCAGTGATGAGGTACAGGCAGGACAGGGCAACTCGTTCTGAGATTTTTTGCCCTGGAAGGCCTTGAGCACTGTGGTCCTGCAGAACCACTGTCTCCCTGTTTTGGAGAAAGCAGGGAGGAAATGACCTGTGTGAATGGAATCAAGGGCTGCACCTGCATGGAGGATCTGAGGCAAGCAGGGCAGTTCTGGTCTGTAAATGAAAAGGACATTTGTCATCCAAAAGGTTGGGCTGTTATTATTAATTTTGAATTTTGTCAAAACAAGCTGCAGGGAAATTTGTCTTCTTACTTGTAAGAACCTTACAAGACCTCCCATCTTATATTCCAGGGAGAATTGCTGCATATTACATTAACACATAGGTGAGACCTGCAGGCCTTGATGCCCTGGCGCAGGGGCACCAGGGCACCAGCAAAACCCTTCCCATACAAACAGCAAGCATGTTATGTATACAACCCATTGGTACGAGTTCCAAGTACAATTTCTACTTGGCTCTATGGACTGAGTACACATTCCCCCCAGCACAGAAATCCTACAAACTCCCATGAATGCTATAGTGAAAAGCAGGGGCTGGCTAGGTGTGATGGATCACACCTGTAATCTCAGCAGTTTAGAAGGCTGAGGCAGGGTGGATCACTTGAGTCCAGGAGTTGGAGACCAACCTGGACAACAATGGCAAAACTTCAACTCTTAAAAAAACAAAACAAAACAACAACAACAAAACAAGCACAGAAATTAGCTAGCTGTGGTGGCTTGTGCCTGTGCTACTCCAGAGGCTGAGGTGGGGGGATTGCTTGAACCAAGATGCCACCAGATACAGTGAGACCCTGTCTCAGGGAAAAAGACAAACAAACAAAAAAAAAAAGAGGCTGTGTAAGAGGTGACTCTGGGGACAATGGAAAAACACTAAGGTTTTCAAGTGGTGTTAAAACCCAGTAGGCCTTGGGGACCACTGAGCAATCTACAAAGCAGGGAAGCCTAGATCCCTGAGCTCCACCTGCCAAGTACCACTGCAGCTAACGTGAGAGACCTCCCCCAGAGAGACTCAAATTTGCCTCCTGAGGAAACAAGTGATTACAGACATCTGTCCCAGGATAGTAAAAAAGAAAACAAGGTCTCACAAAAACAAAAACAGCTGACCACATCATACAGTCACTGAGACTGAGCCTGTGACTATAGGTGAAAAAAAGAGGCTGTATATTATTCATACCATGAAGGACCAGGGAAAAGTGCGAACACAGTCCCCTGCTACTGTTGTGAGAATCAGGAGAACAGAGAGACCAATGAGTGGAAGAGGAGGATTTTACTGAGTGCACTCAGGCCCAGCAGATTAAAATCCAAAGGCTGAGCCCTGAACAAAAACAAGGCTTGGCTTTTATACATACTTCTGAAAGGAGGTTGGCTAGTTTGAATGGCGCAGTGGGAATTTGAAGATGCAACACTCATGGGGCAGGCAAGAGGGCTTGCAGAAGCAGAACAAAGGCAGCTAATCAAACTGTGACAGGTCTTGCAAAGCAAGCATAGCTGATGACCTTGCAGCTGCACTGAAGGGAAATCAGGAACTTAACAAAACTTGAATACTGAAAAATGGTAAGGGGGAAAGAGAAGGTAGTAAAGGGATTTGTTGTTTTTTCCTCTTATCCTTGCTAGGGGGAGACTGTGTTGAGAGAGTCTCTGGAACTCATTCCTCAGACAGTGTTATCAAGGATCTGCTAGGGCTCTATCTATTGCTGGCCTTGGAGTCAGTCAAGTACTGTGAAGCTCAGTTATGCAGCTGAGCTTCACACATTAGGGGAGATAACAGAGAACAGCACATCTGGAATACAATGGATGAGCCTCAACCTTAGGATGAACCACTATTGGTGACCATAAGATTTCCCCTGCCAGGTAAGTGGCAGTCCACATACCTCTGCCCCACCACAGCTCCATATGCCTCACCCTTTACACACATGGTCACTTACCCGGAGAACCACCCCCGCCAATCCCCAACCACCCCGAGCCCTCCTAGCCCTAACACACAGCTGGGACTCTCACGTCCACCCAGCAGTCCTGGACTTGCTCCTACAGCACGGGAAATCCTCCATGGTGAAGAAGCAGCCCTGTGCTACCTCATCTACATAGAAATGCCCTATCGGTGATGTCACCGACAGTACCTTTCTTAATGTTCTGGAGATTATTAAATTAGATTTGTATAACTGTGAAAAGTGCTCATATTGCTCATTCCATTGCTTATATGTGATCATATAAATCTTTTCTCTCCTTTCTGTATTGTGGTTTAAACTTAATCTTTAAAGGACATGTATTTGAATTTTTCAGCTGGTTAGAAACCTGAATATACCAATCAAAGAAAACTGCTCCTTACATGCTACAGATTTAGTCTTCTTCCTGTACTAAGATGTCTTTTAGATATAATAAATTTGTTAAAGCCAAGAGCTCCTATGGAACGAAGTTGGATGGGAGGGGGGACATTGAGTAGTAAGATCACTCTTGTAACAGGGATGCCACTCTTGCAGATATTGACAACTATTGGGCCCATAAAATTTTTACCAAACATTGGAAAGACAAGATATGAACAACTTATCATTGCTGCAGTCTCAAATATCAGGAAATACCATTATTCTTAGGACAATAAATAGACAAAAAAAAAAAAGACTCACAGAGAAGATTAACTGTCATGTATTACCAAACAGGGACTGGATCATTGTCAACACCACCCAACAGAAATTGTCCATAGAAATTCACTTCATAACATCAAAACCAAAAACCCACACTGATGGCAAAAAATAATGATGCCATAATGACAGAGAGAGAGAGAGAGACCTGCCCTATAGCCATACTTAGTGTGTAAAAGCCAAAGAGCTCAATTTCTGCTCATGATACTTAATAGAACAGATGGAACATCAGCCAATAACTCAGTGGGTTCAGATCTGCACCAAGTGTCTGTTGGATGCAGGATTCTACTGTCTCCAATAATATGTCTCAGATGGACTAGTTTTTTTTGTTGTTGTTGTTTTGTTTTGTTTTGAGACAGAGTCTTACTCTGTCACCCAGGCTGAGGTGCAATGGCATGATCTCAGCTCACTGTAACCTCCGCCTCCTGGGTTCAAGCAATTCTCCTGCCTCAGCCTCCCCAGTAGTTAGCATTACAGACACACACCACCACATCCAGCTTTTTTTGCTTTTTTTTTTTTTCTTTGTATTTTTAGTAGAGATGGAGTTTCACTGTGTTGGTCAGGCTGGTCTCGAACTCCTGACCTCTGTTGATCAGAAGTAGGTGAGGTCAGAAAACATACTCTGGGAGATGCTGGCACAATGCCCAGAACCACCATCACTAGGCCTGGGTTTTTCTTTTGTAGTGGAATACTAGTATTCATGCAATGCAGGGACAAAACCAATTAGATACTTCTGGGAGTTAAAAAGAGATGAATTTACAGTGCCATTTGAGAAGAGGTATTAAGGAATTTGCCAGGGTACTGATGTGTGTCAGGTGCAAACTGCGGGTTGAAAGAGAGCTAAGTATTTTCTGTCCATGAAGGTGATAAGCGAGGGCCTGAAGAAAGAGGGACCGGGAAGGACACTGGCACCAGAAATAGGAAAGGGCTGCTTGGGGGTGGGAAGGATGGGTTGGGGTGCTGTCTACAAAGTTGCCTGGCGATGGATGTAGCATATGGAAGCGAGACATCAAACAAGAAGCTGTCATTTAAAGAAAGTCTGAAGAAAGACTAGATATGTAAACAGCAGGAGATAGTAGGGAAACTGGACCCCGCTGCTCATAAAACTTCCCTCCTTATATTTCAGGGAAGATCTCAGCGCATTTCAGCCAAGACAGGTAAGACTGCAGTTCTGACCTGCGGGCCTCCACGAATTGCATTAGGGCACCTGGGAGCCGGGAAAGCGTTCCCCTACACAAAGTAAGTGTGTTATGTCTACAACCCAATGGGGACACTAAAAGCCCCAAAGGCCCTGATGTCATCCCAAAGAACAGCACCCGTCTGCGTAGTTTGTACCTGGCTCTATGAGGTGAGAACACATTCCCAGCTAGCACAGAAATCCTACAAACTCCTGAGGGGGCTGCGGTTAGAAGTAGGGGCTGTGTAAAAGGTGACTCTGGGGGCTAGGGAAAAACATGAAGATTTTCACAGAGCGTGAGAACCAAAGACACTGGAGACCATGGTTCAATCTCTGCAGAAAGCAGCCCTGGGTAGAAAGGGAAGAGCTGTACAGCCTTTGCGCTAGTTTGTTTGTGTTAAGGCTGACGCTTCCTATTTCTCCTCAGGGGGAGAAGCGACATCTTAATTCCTATTCCCCAGCCTTCCACTGTAAGAAGAACACGACCAAGACGCAAACCAATGAAAGAAAAAAGTAACCCTTAGAGTACAGCATATTCTTGAAACTACAAAAAATTAGGGGAAAGCGCGAACGCAGTCCCACTACCACAAATTACAAAGTCGAGTTTCCCACATTTGGGAAAATCCCAGGGGTCAGCACACCCGGAGTGCAATGGATAAGCCTCGCCCTGGGAGAACCACCTTCATGATCATGGTATCTCCCCTGCCAAGTAAATATGACCTCCTGCACCTCCGCCCCGTTCGCCTCACCCTTTACACACACGGTCGCTTGCGGCGCGCACCCCCCAGCCCTCCTAGCCCTGACACACAGCTGGGACTCTCAGGTCGGACCAGCGGTCCTGAACCCGCTCCGACGGCTCGGGAACTCCTTCATGGCGAAGCAGCAGGTGGGGAAGCGCAGCCCCTGCACTGTTTCATCTACATAGAAGTCATCCTATCCGTGATGTCACCGACAGTGCCTTTCCTACTCCCCGTCTGCCTTTCTGCCACTCAGCCGACCAACCCGCTGCCTGAGCCAGGAAGAGGAAGTGACCTCTGCCTCTCCCTTTTTCCATCCCACCCCCGCATCTGTTCTCGCCCAAAGAACCTGGTCCTTAGCCTGCCTTGTGGAGCAAACTTTCGGTGGCCAGATGGAGCCTGGGCACTCTTCTTCAAATAATGGCTTTTAATTTACAAACTAGAACGTTTAGGACTACAAAAGAAACCGGTTTTCTTCACATGCTTATCCTTGTGATGTAGCATTCCGCTTGAAATTGGAAGCCGTTCAATGTCAGAGAGAAACCATATTTATGAAAGTAAAGAGGCTTCTCAGATGACTGCAAACCAGCTTTCCTTACTGATTTTATCACTGGTAATGTTATAAAAACCGTTGTTCAGTTTAATGAATTTTGTAGTTTTTTTTTTTTTGATGTTGTTGCTTTTTTTTTTTTTTTTTTTTCCCAAATTCAGTATTGTGGAAAAATATGCTGCCACAGAAGAGATGATTGGATACTCTCAAATGTGGTGTTGGACTTTGTCATCTTTTGCACAGCCATCTCCAGACCTTATTGCTTACCTCGTGTTAGTTTTTTATGTTCTGCAAAGACAAAACCAAAATAATCCAAATTTGACACAAATACCTGGCATACATCTTATTTGAGATGTTTAACAAATGTCTGGATCATCTTTTCTTACATTGGATTATAACGCAGGAAACACTGTGAAGTAAGTAAAGTTGGAATTCCCAAGTCAAAGACCATTTGAATATTTGCAAGTAGACTTGAGACAGGAATAATATAGGGTGGTCGCAGGGTAACAAATTCTAGGCAGCAGATTTACATGACTTGAGGCTATGGGCTGATAAGATGCTGAAAAACCAGGGAGTGGAACAAGCTGGCTAAGACTGATTGGACCCAATGTGGTGCTGGATTTGATGCAGGTTTTACCTAGGCCCTCATTACATGCTCATTAACATACTAAATCACACACCCACCAGTGCCATGACAGTTCTGAGACCAATATTTGATGTAAAAATGGATGGCACCACAGTTCCGAGAAATCTCCACCTTTACCCAGGAATTTTCATGAATATTCCACTCCTTGGTTAAAGAAACCCATCGAGATGAAACCCCAGAACCCACTGTTCTCTCTTGGGTATGCCCGAACTCCCCTTTCTTGCATGTGTACTTTTTGCTTTGCAATAAATCTCTTCTTTCACTATTTGCTAATTCATCGTTGACTTGGTTCTCAAGATGGTGTCAAGAGCCGGGAAACCACGGCTGGGGTTGAGATCCCACCAGTGTCTGGGGATCTTCCCCAGCCCACCAGTATCAGATTCTAATCCATTGCTCAAATCACAAAACATCGAACGGAGAGTTCTCCTTTGGAGACCACAAAGTAAAGATTCTGTGGCATGGTGGCCAGTTAGGCCATGGAAGACAGGGCAAAATATTGAAAATGAGGGATTAAGTGACAGTGTAGTAACTGCTGGATGTGAAATACTTGATCCAGGCCACATTCCCTGTAGACTGACCGGGAGACGCATTGTCCAGGTAGTAGTGGAGAAATACTTTCTGGGTATCTGACGACCAGCCTTTGTGGAAAGAACTGGCACCATCCTGCAGGTGTAACTGCCTGATGGGTTCTTCCTGCCCACTGTACACACAAAATCAATTCATGGAGACCATGGCATTGCAGTAAAGAGTTTAATCGACACAGGCCAGCCATGACATGTGGGGGACAGTTATTACTCAAATCAATCTCACTGAAGGCCTGGAGGTAAGGGGTTTTTCAAAGACAGTTTGGTGGGGAGGGGGCTAGGGCTTGGGCAGTGCTGATTGTTGGGGATGAAATCACAGGGGTGTGGAAAATGGCCCTCCTGCACTGAGCCAGCTTCTGGGTGGGGGCTAAGGGACTGGTTGATTTTCAGGCCAAATGGTGCCATCCAGTAGTCAGAAATGCAAAAGCCTGAAAAGACATCTCAAGAGGCCAATCTTAGGTTCTACAATAGTGATGTTCTTCACAGCAGTAACTGGGGAAGGTGCAAATCTTGTGACCTCTGGAATAATGGCTGGTAATTATTTAATGAGGCATACATCTTAGCAGAATTCAGGTTCCTTTCATCCTCCTGACTTGGTGGCCTTTCATTAGTGTTACAGGGGTAATTTAGTTTTGGGGAAGGTTATCATTTTAACCAACTTTTTTAGCTGTCCTCAGTGTTTTTGGCACCAGGGACTGGTTTCATGGAAGGCAGTTTTTCCTTGGAAGGGGGTGGTGGATAGTTTCCAAATGAAACCGTTCCACCTCAGGTCATCAGGCATTAGTTAGAGTCTCATAAGGAGTGCGCAATCTGGATCCCTCACATGCACAGTTCCCAATAGGGTCCAAGCTAATATGAGCATCTAATGCTGATGCTGATCTGACAAGAGGCGGAGCTCAGGTGGTAATGCTGGAAAGCCTGCAGCTCATCTCCTGCTGTTTGGCTGGGTTCCTAACAGGCCATGGACCAATACCTGTCTTGTGGCCCTGGGGATTGGGGACCCCTGATTTAAACTATAAACTCAATTTTTCCCAAAAGTAGCTTGGGAGAAATTTTGCAGGAATGAACAAAGACAGCTAGCCTTGAGGCTAGAACCAAAATGGAGTCAGCCATGTCAGATTTCTCTTATTGTAATAATTTTGCAAAAGTAGTTTCAGAGGGACTACACAGACACTTGTTAAAAGCATGAGATGGATTTTATTGTATGTACTACAGTAGGCAAGAGAGACCAGCAGAGAACTGAGCTCAACTCCAAATACAGCAAGAAGAATTGAAGATTTATACCCAGTTGGCAAGATAAGAAAATCAGTGGATGGAAAATTACTAAGAGGAACTTGATTAGCTATCAAAGGTGGTTGGGAGGACTCTTGCTAAACTAGGCTCAACAGTACTCTTTTCTAAAACTGGACTTGGCAGGCCAAGAACTAATAGAGAAAAGGGCTCAGAGGAAACTGACTAAGGTTTGGTCAAAGATGGAGTCCTTGTCAACTCTACATTGAAGCTTCTGCAAATAAACGAAGACCAACCAAATGAAAAAAAGCAAAGGCTATTTATTCTGAGCTTGCTGTAGCAGGGAGTCAGCCACTGTTACTTGTGTTTTGGCAGAGACTTGAAGGCAGTCAGAAAAGTGGGAAAGCTTTTTAAAAAGAAAGGCTTCAGGTATGCTTCAACTGGAGGCTGTCACCATGATGAAACTGTAGATAGATGAAGAAATCAAAATATTTTACCCCAGAATATATTTCTTTGGCGTATTTCAAGATGGCTGTCAGAGAGCCAGCAAACAGAAGTAACTCTGCAAAACTGTCTTTTATAGGGGAAATTTACACACCTGCAGAGAATCTGCATTAATCCAGCCTTCCCTTGTCAGGATTGAGAAATAAAAATAAGCCCTAGGCCCTACAGCCAACTGAACAGACTCCCTCTTGGCTGACAGGACCACAGAGAAACCTTGAAAGCTGTTTCTGGCTGTGGCAGGATAGGAGGCCAGACATGCCCCCCTTAAAACCCCTTCCTCACTAACCGCCATTATGAGGCAGGAGAACAGCAGAGGGAGTTGGAAGTTGGATAAAAGGCAGAATGAGTAAAAGCAGAAACAGAAGTAAGGTGATGGGGTAGGAGAGCAAGAAGCAAGATAAAAGGCGTAAGTTGAGCACCCAAAACAAAAAGTAAGATTTAAAAAAGCAAGCAAGGCCAGGCGCAGCTGCTAACATCTGTAATGCCAGCAGCTTGGGAGGTCAAGGCAGGTGGATCGCCTGAGGTCAGGAGTTCGAGGCCAGCCTGACCAACATGGTGAAACCCCTTCTCTAATAAAAATACAAAAAAAATAGCTGGGCATGGTGGTGCACTCCTGTACTCCCAGCTACTCAGGAGGCTGAGACAGGAGAATTGCTTGAACCCAGGAGACAGAGGTTGCAGTGAGCAAAGATCATGCCACTGCACTCAAGACTGGGCAACAGAGCAAGACCCTGTCTTAAAAAAAAAAAAAAGAAAAGCAAGCAAGGACCCCATGGCCAGCAAGATCCAAACCAATAAAGGGACAGCTCTTCAGAGACAGGCATGTGCGTTAGAGAGAAAAAGTATATTTAACATGACTTCATATGATAATCAGCTCATTAAAGCTCATGCATATGGACTGCATATCATGCATGTACTTAAAATTATAGGATGGAGGCAACATTCAAGCACACAAGGGCCAAAGTAACTAAGCAACCCACCTATCAATCAAATAGCAAACCCTGGCTAAAGATTAGGCATCCTTGGCCAGGCACGGTGGCTCATGCCTGTAATCCCAGCACTTTGCAAGGCTGAGGCGGGCAGATCATGAGGTCAGGAGATCGAGACCACCCTGGCTAATATGGTGAAACCCGGTCTCTACTAAAAATACAAAAAAATTAGCCGGGCCTGGTGGCGGCACCTGTAGTTCCAGCTGCTTGGGAGGCTGATGCAGGAGAATGGTGTGAACCCGGGAGGCAGAGCTTGCGGTGAGCCAGGATTGTGCCACTGTTCTCCACTCTGGGTGACAGAGCAAGACTCTGTCTCAAAAAAAAAAAAAAAAAAAAAAAAAATTAGGCATCCTTGTGAAGAGAAGAAAAAAACCACACATCAAAAGACTCAGTGTACACCAAACTAATACTGATCTCATCTCCCAGAGGTCAGCCGACTCTCCCCACTCCGAGAGTGTTACTCTGCTTAATAAACTTTTGCTTTGCTTTGCTGCTTTGTGTGTGTCATGCACACTTCTTTGTTTGGGACACCAACAGCCTGGAACTGCACGGTACCATCTGGTAAGAATTAAGCTTTTTTGGCTGGGCACGGTGGCTCACGCCTGTAATCCCAGCACTTTGCCGGGCCGAGGCAGGTGGATCACGAGGTCAGGAAATCGAGACCATCCTGGCTAACACGGTAAAACCCCATCTCTACTAAAAATACAAAAAATTAGCCAGGCGTGGGGGCGGCCGCCTGTAGTTCCAGCTACTCAGGAGGCTGAGGCAGGAGAATAGAGTGAACCCGGGAGGCGGAGCTTGCAGTGAGCCCAGATCTCGCCTCGCGCTCACCCCCACCTCACGGGCACCCCCGAGCCCTCCTACCCCTGACACACAGCTGAGACTCTCAGTTCCGACCAGCGGTCCTGAACCTGCTCCCACAGCACGGGAACTCCATAGTGGCGAAGCAGCAGCCCCTGTGCTGTTTCATCTACATAGAAATCGCCCTATCCGTGATGTCACCAACAGCGCCTTTCCCAGTCCCCATCTGCTCTTCCACCCCACCCTCCGCCAACTCAGTAGATCAACCCACTGCCAGAGCTAGCCGAAGAAGTGACGTCTGGCTCTTTCTCCTTTTCTTCCTGCCATTGTCCTTTGGGGAGGTGCACAGAGACCCCACATCTGGTCTCCCCCAAAGAGTGTGGTACTTGATCTGTGTCCTGTAGAGAGCCCTTCTGGCAGCCAACAGGAAGCTTGTGCACCCTTCTTCAGATGATGTCTTTTAATGCGCAGACTCGAATGTTTAGGCTTACAAAGGTAAACGGTTGCTTTCAAACCTGTTTATCTTTGTGATGTAGCATTCTGCTTAAAGTTGAAAGCCGTTCAATGTCAGAGAGAAAACATATCTGTGAAACCAGAGAGGCTGCTCAGATGGGTTGCAAATGAGCCATCCTTACTGGGTTTACCACTACAAGTGTTACAAAGACAGTTGTCCAAATTTAGGAATCTTGAAGGGTTTTTTGTTGTTGTTATTTCAAATACAGTGTCATACAAAAATATGTGTCCCCGCAGAGATGATTGGACACTCTTAGGCATGGTGATGGACTTTGTCATCTCTTCCACGGCCATCTCAGAACCTTAGTGCTTACCTCATATTAGTATTTTGTATTCTCCAAAGACACAAAATAATCCCAATTTGACAAAACAAACAAACAAACAAAAAAACATCTAGGGTATGTCTTACTTGAGGCGCTTAGCAAATGACTGGATCATCCCCCTTGTATATAACCCAGAAAACACTGAAGTAGAGCAAAATTGGAAAGCCCAAGTCAAAGACCATTTGAAAATTTCAAGTAGATTCCAGTCTGTTGCTCAAATCACAAAACATGAAATGGAGGGATCTCCTTTGGAGACCATAAAGTCTGTGACATGGTGGCCAGTTAGATTACTGGAAAACATGGCAAAATATTGAAAATGAGGGATTAGGTGAGAGTGTAGCAACTGAATTCTAAATGCTTGATCCAGGTGCCATTCCCTGGATACTGACAGGGAGACACATTGTCCAGGTAATACTGGAAAGATACCTTCTATAGTGTAAACCACAAATAAAATTCCAAGCCCCTCAACTATTTGAATGCACCCCTCCTCTCAGCCAGGGTCATTCCAAAGTTAACCTGAAAAACTAGTTCAGACCATGATGGGAAGTCGGGGTCAGATATGCCTCATTATACCCTCCTTCCTTTAGAATTCAGGCACAACTGACCAGCACATCTGACCAGGCACAACTGGCATTAGAACAGAGATCTTAAAACTTTTTGTAGCAATAAGACACCAAATTCCAGCCTGACTCTAGTGTAGCATTACATGACAGATAGCAGGCCCTGAAAGAAATAAAAATAATTTACCCTAAAATATATTTTTTATCATGTTTTGAAATGTCCCTACAAAGTTGTCTCTTGTGGGGAAAGTCTACATGCTATAGGAAATCCCTTTCCAGGTCTTTTCCCTAATCTAGGCACCTTTTTAAGTCTGATAAGAAACATTTACAATCAATTCTCTCTGAAGCTGCTACCTGGAGGCTTCATCTGCATAATAAGAACAACCCCTTAACACAGAGACTCCCTTCTATGGATTCCAGGTCTTTAGATAAACTCTTTCAACCAATTGCCAAAGTATCAGAAAATAATGGCTGGTAACTATGTAATTATGCATATATATTAGTAGAATTTGGGGGGTGGGCCCAGTGGCTCATGCCTGTAATCCCAGCACTCCCTCAGGAGGCTGGCAGATTGCCTGAGTCCAAGAGTTTGAGACCAGCCTGGGAAACATGGTGAAACCCCATCTCTACCAAAAAAAAAAAAAAAAAAAATTAGCCAGGCATGGTGGTGAGCACCTGTGGTCCCAGCTACTCAGGAGGCTGAGGTGGGAGGATTACGTGAGCCTGGGAGGTGAAGGTTGCAGTGACCCAAGCTTGCAACACTGCACTTCAGCTTGGGTGACAGAGTAATGGGCCTTCACTAGAAGCTGAACCTGCTGGCAACTTGATCTTAGACTGACCATCCTCCATAACTGTAAGCAATAAATTTTTGTTGTTTATAAGTTATTCACTCTGTGGTATTTTGTTATGGCAGCACAACTGGATTAAGACATTAACCTGACCTTAAGAAATCATCTCAAATCAGTCTTGGCTTTGATGGGAAACAAAGGGCACACTTGGATGTGTGATTTAAAGAGTTTTTTTTTTTTTTTTTTTTTTTTTGAGATGGAGTCTCGCTCTGTCCCCCAGGCTGGAGTGCAGTGGCATGATCTTGGCTCACTGCAAGCTCTGCCTTCCAGGTTCACACCATTCTCCTGCCTCAACCTCTAGAGTAGCTGGGACTACAGGCGCCTGCCACCACACCTGGCTAATTTTTTGTATTTTTAGTAGAGACGGGATTTCACTGTGTTGGCCAGGATGGTCTCGATCTCTTGACCTCGTGATCTGCCAGCCTTGGCCTCCCAAAGTTCTGGGATTGCAGGCATGAGCCACCACACCCAGCCTACAGAGAGTGTTATGAAGAGAATATTTATAAATATATGGACAGGATCAAAATAACCCAACAAAGAACTGAGAGGTGCTCAGAATCTGGAATCAGCAGAGAAGTTGTATTGCCTCTAGGACTGAATTGTTGTATAAGTCTGTTCAGGTTGCCATAACAAAATACCATACACCAAGTGGCTTAAACTATAGAAATGTATTTCTCACACTTCTAGAAGTTGGGAAGTCCAAGACAAAGGTGCTAGCAAAGTGGATTTATTTCTAAGATCTCTTCCTATGGCCTGTAAGTGGCTGTAGATTCATTGTGTGCCCATGTGACCATTTCTTTGTGCACCGTGGGGAAGGCAGATGAGCAAGCTTTCTAGTGTCTCTTCTTATAATGGCATTAGTTTCAGCATGAGGACCCCACTCTCATAACCTCTTTTAAATCTTATTACCTCTCAAAGGCCCCAGCTGCATAAACCATCACACTGGGGGTTAGGGCTTCAACATTTAAGTGTGGGAGTTGGTGTTCACAATTCAGTCAATTGGAGTGGAAATTGAAATGGGAAAGGAAAATTATAGTTACTAGAGAGAGTTATTGTCTTGGGGAGGATCACTGGAGAGGACTACGGTCTTTGGAGAAATCAGTGAGTGACAACTGACAAAGATTCTTTCTGTGAAAATAAGTAATTTAAAATGTAAGTTGTTGGAACTCCAAATTATTTTGAGACTTAAAAAAATGTGAGTATGGGCCAGGCACCATGGCTCACACCTGTAATCCCAGTGCTTTGGGAGGCTGAGGCAGGCAGATCACCTGAGATCAGGAGTTTGAGACCAGCCTGTCTAACATGGAGAAAGCCCATCTCTACTAAAAATACAAAATTAGCTGGGTGTGGTGGTGCATGTCTGTAATCCCAGCTACTTGGGAGGCTGAGGCAGGAGAATCACTTGAACCTGGGAGGCAGAGGTTGCAGTGAGCTGAGATTGTACCATTGCACTCCAGCCTGGGCAACAAGAGCGAAACTCTGTCTCAAAAAAAAAAAAAGAAAATGTGAGTATGGAGCCTAAGTCACATGAGAGGCACCTGTAAACTAGGCAGTCGTAACCTTTGTTTCTCTGATTATAGATTGGCTTTCTTCCTTACATGCATTCTTTTCTTTTTTTTTTTTTTTGAGATGGAGTCTTGCTCTGTGGCCCAGGCTGGAGTGCAGTTGCATGATCTCGGCTCACTGCAACCTCGGCCTCCCGGGTTCACGCCATTGTCCTGCCTCAGCCTCCCAAGTAGCTGGGACTATAGGTGCACACCACCACGCCCAGGTAATTTTTTGTATTTTTAGTAGAGATGGGGTTTCACCGTGTTAGCCAGGATGGTCTCGATCTCCTGACCTCGTGATCCACCCGCCTCAGCCTCCCAAAGTGCTGGGATTACAGGCATGAGCCACTGCACCTGGCCACATGCATTGTTTTCTAACATGTTGTATAAATTATTGAAGGGCGCCAGGGAAGATTGCTTCCCTCTTCACTGCTGATTTTCATTATAGATTAACTTCCTTCTTACCTTGCTCTCATAAAGACCTCATGGCTATTGCATTGTCTTAAGATGCAATGTTAAATATACTCCTTTAAATTGGAAAGGAAATGTAAGCCAGCTATAAAGAAAGAAAACAAGTAGTATGGAAAGAGAAAAAGGTTGGGCACAGTGGGGCTCATGCCTGTAATTCCAACACTTTGGGAGGCCGAGGTGGGTGGATCACTTGAGGTCAGGAGTTTGAGACCAGCCTTGTTCACATGGTGAAATCTCATCTCTAGTAAAAATACAAAAAATTACCCGGGCATGGTGGTGGGCACCCATAATCCCAGCTATTCAGGAGGCTGAGACAGGAAAATCTCTTGAAACCAGGAGGCAGAGGTTGCAGTGAGCCAAGATCATGCCACTGCACTCCAGCCTTAGCAACAGAGTGATACTCCATCTCAGAACAAAACAAAACAAAACAAAACAAAACAAAAAAACAAAAAATTCCACAACTAATTAATTTGTTGTAACTCTTAGAGCAGCCTTGTATAGAAAATGTTGTGATCCTATTAATTTTTTTTCTTTCTATGTAAGCAAGAACTTGACTTTTGACATTGCAGCACTGACCCCATTTCTCTGGAGTCTGTGTGCCCTGATTGGCTATTCCCAGATTTTTGTTTGAATAAACTCTTTTTTAATTTTTACCATTAGTTCCCACAAGCAGAATGAATAAACTTTTTAACACTGAATTCTGAACCTTTCAATTATTTCAGGTTGACATCTCCTTGGCCAAACTCTAATCAGGCTCTTCTGAGTCCTCTTCTCACTAGGCCTCAACTATTGAGCTTCTGTGTTCCTCTCTGCATTGTTCAATCTCAGCAAGAATCCTTCTCAGTCAATTTAGCCAGAATTCCCCATCTTCAATAGCTGATCACTCATAATATCTAATAGGACTCCTCATCCTTCACCATCTGCTAGGTGATGTCTGATCATCCTGCATTCAGCAAGAATACTATATGTTGGCTTAGCCATGTGGGAAGCCCAAAATATGTCACCCCAAAATACACTCCTTTGGTATATTTTGAGATGGCTATTTAGAGGGGCTGCAGATGTTACTAAGGGGTCTCACCCAAAAAAGGGACTTATTCCTGTTTATTATTGCAAAGCCAATGTATGAAACCAAGAGTGAGCGTCAAGCAGCGCAGGCTGTATTCAATGGCATTGGAGAAGTAGGAGCATAGCATGGAATTGGAGAAGTAGTATAGCTTGCAAATCACCTTCTCAGCTACTGAGAACCAGGAAGTTACAAATATAGAGGATCTTTAATGAAGGAAATGAGCAAGGTGATGAATATTCATGCTTTTCTTAGGAAGGGATGGAGATTTTCCTAGAATCAAGGAGTCACCTCATTTCTGTCCTTTCTTAGTCTCTTCCATTCATTGTCACAGTGATTGTCAATTGTCATGCACTGATGGGAGTGCTATTTAGCATGGCAATTGGATTATAATAAAGCTAGATGTTTTTCAGAGGTTGCATAAGCTGCCATCATGGATTTCACCAGCTTAAGCTGGTTTAGTCCCAAGAAGAAACTTCTGACCACAGACATCTGTTTCTTAAAAATAAGCAGAGTTAAAGGTGAGTAGGAATTCAGCCATGTCACATAGGCACTGCAATGGGCAACAACATCTGGGTAGGGGTCCAGGTAAGTCACGTAGGCAGTGCAATAGGTAACACAGTCACAGAAATACCTATGAAAAGCTGTCCTTTTGTCAGGGAGATTAGCATGTGTAGAGGAAGTAAACATCAACTGCAAATAGGCTTTCTCTGAGATCTTCTTATCTTCTTTATCCGGATCCGGGTAAGATTAATTCACAGGAAAAGGAAATGAAAGGTCTCATACTTTTAAAGGTCTGACAGAGAAACTTTTTTTTTGAAACGGGGTCTTACTCTGACACCCAGGCTGGAGTGTGCAGTGGTGCAATCTTAGCTCACTGCAACCTCTGCCATTCTCATGCCTCAGCCTCCCGAGCAGCTGGGATTACAGGTGCCCACCACCACACCAGGCTAATTTATTTAGTATTTATTTATTTATTTATTTATTTATTTATTTTTAGACAGAGTCTTGCTCTTTTGCCCAGGCTGGAGTGCAGTGGTGCCATCTCGGCTCACTGCAAGCTCTGCCTCCCAGGTTCATGCTGTTCTTCTGCCTCAGCCTCCCTAGTAGCTGGGACTACAGGTGCCTGTCATCATGCCCGGCTAATTTTTTTGTATTTTTAGTAGAGACAGGGTTTCACTGTGTTAGCCAGGATGGTCTCGATCTCTTGACCTCGTGATCCACCTGCCTTGGCCTCCCAAAGTGCTGGGATTACAGGCAGGAGCCACCACACCTGGCCTGTATTTTTAGTAGAGATGGGGTTTGCCATGTTGGCCAGGCTGGTCTTGAACTCCTGACCTCAAATAATCTGCCCACCTCAGCCTCCCAAATTGCTGGGATTACAGGCATGAGCCACCACATCTGGTGGAGGGCTGCTTCTTGAGAGACTTCATCTGCATCACAACACAGCCTTTGCTCACCATGTCTTTCCTCCCCTCAGCCTCCCATAACCTGTGGCCACCACCCCCTAAGAACTCCAAGCCTAGTTAGTCCTTTATGTGCTGCACATAAACTTCAACCATATGGCCTTCTTTGAGGCTTTTTTGTTTTTTGAGACAGAGTTTTGCTTTTGTTGCCCAGGCTGGAGTGCAATGGTATGATCTCAGCTCACCACAACCTCTGCCTCCCAGGTTCAAGTGATTCTCCTGCCTCAGCCTTCCGAGTGGCTGGGATTACAGGCATGTGCCACCACACCTGGTTAATCATGTATTTTTAGTAGAGACGGGGTTTCTTTATGTTGGTCAGGCTGTTCTTGAACTCCTAACCTCAGGTGATTGTGATCCACTCGCTTCGGCCTCCCAAAGTGCTGGGATTACAGGCGTGACCCACTGTGCACGGCCTGAGGCTCATATTTTTATGTGACTTTATATTAGTCACAGTTCACTAGAGAGACAGAATAGGATAGATATACAAAGGAGTTTATTAAGTATTACACTTATTTTTTTTTGTCTTTTTTTTTCTTCCTTTTTGTGGAGAATGGGGTCTTGCTATATTGCCCAGGCAGGTCTCGAACTCCTGGGCTGAAGCTATTCTCCTGCCTCTGCCTCCCTGAGAGCTGGGATTACAGGCATGAGCCACCGCACCTGGCCAGGAGCTTATTAAGTATTAACTTACACAATCCCAAGGTCCTGCAATAGGCTGTCTGCAAGCTTAAGGAGCAGGAGAGTCAGTTCAAGTCTCAAAACTGAAGAACTTGGAGTCTGATGTTCCAGGGCAGGAAGCATCCAGCACGGGAGAAAGATGTAGGCTGACAGGATAGGCCAGTCTTGCCTTTTCATGTTTTTCTGCCTGCTTTATATTCATGGGCAGTGGATTATATTGTACCCACCAGATTTAGAGTGGGTCTGCCTTCCCCAGCCCATTGACTCAAATGTTAATCTCCTTTGGCAACACCCTCACAGACATGCCCAGGATCAATACTTTCATCCTTTAATCCAATCAAGTTTGTGAGAAACAAATTCACCCATCTAAACCCAAACAATGTACTCAGAGACCCGGAGAACAGAGAAAGTGAGAGTTTTAATGACGGTCTTGCAAGATCGGTTCTCTGGCATGCAGGCACACCCAGCACAGTTTCAACAAGCAATTTATGCCCTAGTGCACAGGTCCCTCCCCCAGTTCCTCATAGGCTGAGTACTAGCCTTTCACAATCTTCTTAGACATCACCTATTGATTGTTCTTCATGTATATTCTTTAGGGTCTTTCTGCTGCATTTTATTGCAGCCCACAATGCATTATGACTCTCAGGATTTTTCAAACATTTGACTTATGGCTCTAGTGGCTGCACTTAGCTTATAAGAAAGGGTACAATTATCTATGTTGCAAGCTAGCTTAAACTAAATTTCTTGGTGGAGTGGGGAAGGGGTAGATGAGGGGGCCCCCACCAATAGATGCCTGGCCACTGGGTGAAAGGGAAAGAAGGAAGGTGGAGGGGGTGGCTTAGTACATTCTGCTTCTTTATTTCTTTATTTCCAGGTAGCCTGCCTAAACCTATACCAAGCCACTTAGAATTGAAAATAGATCATCACATATAGGTTATTTCCTACAATTCCCTCCTTTTTCTTTTTGCCCTTTTTGGTTTCATTTTCACTTAAATTGCTTTTTCAAACTGTTCCAGAATTGTTTACTTTTTTTTTTTTAGATGGAGTTTTGCTCTGTTGCCCAGGCTGCAGTGCAGTGGGGTGATCTCGGCTCACTGCAACCTCCACCCCCCAGGTTCAAGCAATTCTCCTGCCTCGGCCTCCCGAGTAGCTGGGATTACAGGCATGCTGTAATTTTTGTATTTTTAGTAGAGACGGGGTTTCACCATGTTGGCCAGGCTGGTCTTGAACTTCTAAACTCAGGTGATCGTGATCACCTGCTTCATTCAGCCTCCCAAAGTGCTGGGATTACAGGCGTGAGCCACTGTGCCAAGCCAGAAGTTGTTTACTTTCTTCCTCATAGGAGGAGGAGTTTATTTGGTTTCTAATAATAGTAGGTTATTTTGTTGGAACATCAGGGGCATCTGTTTACTGCGAGTTGTTTTAATAAACCTTAGTATTTTTTTATATATATATATAAAACATATTACATATATTATATATATAAAATATATAAAACATATTACATATATTATATATAAAATATATTACATATGTTATATAAAATATATCACATATATTATATATAATATATCACATATATTATATAATATATCACATATATTATATATAATATATCACATATATTATATATAATATATCACATATATTATATATAATATATCACATATATTATATATAATATATCACATATATTATATATAATATATCACATATATTATATATCACATATATTATATATCACATATATTATATATCACATATATTATATATCACATATATTATCTCACATATCACATATATTATCTATAATATATCACATATATTATCTATATAATATATCACATATTATATATATAATATATCACATATATTATCTATAATATATCACATATATTATCTATAATATATCACATATATTATATATATAATATATCACATATATTATATATATAAGATATCACATATATTATATATATAAGATATCACATATATTATATATATAAGATATCACATATATTATGTATAAGATATCACATATATTATATATAATATATCACATATATTATATATAATATATCACATATATTATATATAATATATCACATATATTATATATAAAATATTTTACATATATTATATATAGTAGTAGCGTTCAACCTAGCATTAAACCCCTTACACAAGTAATGATGCAACATCCTATGTCAATGACAGAATCTGATAAGTTGGAAGAGTATACTGTAGAAGATACATACTTCACTTTTTTTTTGTTTGTTTGTTTTTGAGATGGAGCCTTGCTCTGTCGCCCAGGCTGGAATGCAGTGGCACAATCTCGGCTCACAGCAACCACCACCTTCTGCTATAGCAGGACGAGCTGCCGACAAAACTTCTCAGACACCAGATTAAAGAAGGAAGAGGTTTTTTATTCGGCTGGGAGCATCGGCAGACTCGTGTCTTAAGAGCCGAGCTCCCCGAAAAAGATACTCCTAGCCCTTTTAAGGGCTTACAACTCTAAGGGGTCTACGTGAAAAAGTCATAATAGATCAAGTAAGCGTGAGGAACATCACTGGGGGCTACATACATCAGCTAACAGAACAAAAAGTTTTACAGTGCTTTCTTATACAATGTCTGGAATTTACAGACAACACCAGTAGTTTTGGTCAGGGGTTAATATTATTGTTATTTTAGCCACCAGGGCCAGGTGGTGGTGCCAAGGTCGTCTAGCTATTTATCTTACTTCTGTTTTTTTCCAACTTTTTGCTTTCTCCCTTTTCTCCTGTCTTATAAACTAGGGAAAAGGGGAGGTTGGGGAGAAACTGAGAAGGACAACAGGAGAAGTGATAGCCTCATACCATACTGCATTCAAGCAATTCTCCTGCCTCAGCCTCCCGAATAGCTGGGATTACAGGTGCCCACCACCACGCCTGGCTAATTTTTGTATTTTTAGTAGAGACAGGGTTTCACCATGTTGGCCAGGCTGATCTTGAACTCCTAAACTCAGGTGATCTGCCCGCCTGGGCCTCCCAAAGTGCTGGGATTACAGGCATGAGCCACCACCCTGACTTATACTTCACTATTGAAACAAAATTTTTTTGTGTACAGAAGAAAAAAAATCATACAGTTAATAGTGTCAGAGATAGTGAAAATATGAAACAAGAACTGCTTACAAGAAAGGAGCACTCAGCGGACCAAACCACTGCCAGAGCCGGCAGGGAAGTGACTTATGCCTCTCCCTTCTTTCCCTCCTGTCCCCGCCCCTCATCTCCAGCAATGAAGCGGGTACTTAATCTGTGTCCTGTGGAGGTCTCCTTTGGCGGCCAGCTGGAAGCCCGTGCACACTTCTTCAAATAATGGCTTTCAATGAGCAGACTAGAACATTTAGGATTACAAAGGAAACCGATTCCTTTCAAACCTGATTATCTTTGTGATGTGGCACTGTGTGCATATCTTCATTAAAACGCATTAAAGGCCACTGCACTCCACCCTGGGTGACAAGAGGTGAGTGTCTCAGAAAAACCAAAAACACTCCCCCCTCACCCCAAAGCATTAGACGTCAAAGCTGGCAGGGATGTCTGTTCTCTTGAAAGTTCAATATCAATTCAATACTTTAAATTCACTGTAGTTTCAATCCATTGGTATGGAAAGTGTTTTGAATTATTGTACTGATTTTTTTCTATCCTCTTTCTGAAATGCATGCTAATCGCGTTTGGACCTTGGACATCTGCCTTCCTGAACGTTTCTCTCCTGTTTTTACATTCTTATTTTGGTTTGTGGGAAATATTCTTGACATTATCTTCAACTTAATTTTTGTTCTTGCTTCTACTATTTTAGTTTAATTTCCAAGTATTTTGATATTGAACTTTCAAGAGAACAGACATCCCTGCCAGCCTTGACGTCTAATGCTTTGGAGAGAGGGGGAGTGTTTTTGGTTTTTTTGAGACACAGTCACCTCTTGTCGCCCAGGGTGGAGTGCAGTGGCCTTTAATGCGTTTTAACGAAGATATGCACACAGTGCCACATCACAAAGATAACCAGGTTTGAAAGGAATCGGTTTCCTTTGTAATCCTAAACGTTCTAGTCTGCTCATTGAAAGCCATTATTTGAAGAAGGGTGCACGGGCTTCCAGCTGGCCGCCAAAGGGGACCTCCACAGGACACAGATTAAGTACCCGCTTCATTGCTGGAGACGAGGGGCGGGGACAGGAGGGAAAGAAGGGAGAGGCATAAGTCACTTCCCCCACCGGCTCCGGCAGCGGGTTGGTCCGCTGAGTGGCGTTGGGTGAGGCGGAAGAGCAGACGGGGATCGGGAAGGCGTTGTCGGTGACATCACGGGGAGGGCGATTTCTATGTAGATGAGGCAGCGCAGGGGCTGCTGCTTCGCCACCTGCTGCTTGGCCACCTGCTGCTTCGCCGCGAAAGAGTTCCCGTGCCGTGGGAGCAAGTCTGGGACCGCTGGTCGGACCCGAGAGTCCCAGCTGTGTGTTAGGGCTAGGATGGCTCCGGGATTCGTGTGAGGCAAGTGACCGTGCGTGTAAAGGGTGAGGCATATTAGGCTGCGGCGGGGCGGAGGTGTGTGAACTTATTCTTACCTGGCAGGAAAAATGCCATGATCACGAAGATGGTTTTTCCAGGCGAGGCTTAGCAATTTTACTCGGGATGTGCTGACCTTTGCGATTTCCCCGAATGTGGGAATCTTGACTACATAATTTGTAGCAGTGGGGAACTGTGTTTGCGCTTTCCCCTGGATTGTTGTCGTTTTAAAAGTGGGTTTTGTTTGCTGCGGAAGCATATACCAGGCCTTAGTATGAACTAATAAACAGGTCTTTGTTCCCATCTGTAACTTACACGCTCAAAGTAAAGATTTTGCTAGGTAGTGGTTCGTTCTCACGCTTGTAATCTCAGCAGTCTGTGAGATGCATTGATAACTTTATGTTAATACCGCTCGAGCTCTGGAGTTTGATGTCAGTGTGGTCAAATATGGTGGATCCGTCTCTACTAATCTCTTAACTTTTTTTTGTTCCGTAGAAATAAAACAAGGCTTTTCTTTTCCCTATGGGAGCCCATTGTAAACATTTATTAACAGCAAACAGTCCACTGGAGTGCATGGCAGGATCCCGGCTTTACTGTAACCTCTGCCTCCTGCGTTCAAGCTATTCTCCTGCCTCAGCCAGAGAATACTCGGTCTCCTAAGTAACTGAGATTACAAGCGCAGGCCACCAGAAAACTAGGCCCGGCTAATTTTTTGAATTTTTAGTAGAGACAGGGTTTCACCATGTTGGCCAGGCTGGTCTTAAACTCCTGACCTCAAGTTATCTGCCCGCCTCCGCCACCCAAAATGTTGGGATTACAGGCCTGAGCCACCGCGCTTGGCCTGTTTACAGACTTTACAGACAGATTTTGTTTACAAGCTTTACAGGTACTGTTCAGTTGCAGTTAGTGTATATTATGTTTGGCCCAAGACAAGTGTCTTTTTTTTTTTTTTTTCTAGTGTGGCCCAAGGAAGCCAAAATTTAGACAACCTGCTCTAGAGGGTTTGATTCATGGGTCCACTGGGTTATGCTTATTGCCTATAATTCCATTTGATATTTTCCAAATTTGATTTTTTAAAAAGCGTTTTCCTGAAGCACCCTAAAGCTTTCCTAATAATATGGGAAGTTAAACCAGATTGGATGTAACAAAACCCAGCTGGAATCCTGCAACTTCTAACCTTAATGTTAGATCAAGAAGCAAAACACCCACCAGTCCAAGGGTCAGGGAAGCTGAAGATCATGCCTCAGCTGTAACAACGCCCTTCCCAGTATACAAAAGTGTGTAACAGCCACTTGAATTCTATCTTCCAAGTGTTTCCTATTGCCCAGGCTAACCTAGAGCTATCTAAAGATGGCAAATCTGGGAAATGTGCATTCAGCTTAGCAAAACTGACACATTACAAATCCACCACAGTCCACTTCTTCTCAAAGTGGCATCAATGTACACCTTCCTCCTCCTCCTTCTCTTTTCCTCCTCTTCTTCATCCTCTTCTTTCTCTTCTTCTTCCTCCTTTTTCCTCCTTGTAAAACCATACTTAAGATTCAAATAAAGATAATAGGAAAATCATACTTTTTCTCATTCAGTGAAAATATGCCAACTTTTCCCAACAGGATAAAGTCTTTTATTTGTCTTTGAATGATGTTCACTCCTTTTTTAGCTAGATCACATTCCATATTTGCTATCCTGTAACCTAAATATTGAGATTTCTAAAAGTTAATTATTAATGAATACGCTAGCTAGGATGATGGAAGACGAGAATTCTCAAGAAAAGTATTGGTTAATATATACCCAAATGTATTAATCTCAAAATAATGAAGAAGTACTCGTAACTATTACAAGTCCTCATTTCTGCAACTGTCACTGGCCCTAGCTGGTATTTGTAACTATCTTCACATCTTGTGCTCACAGCCATTTCCTTTGGGCCTGGGCCGGTAGACGTGAGCGTGGGAAAGACCAGAACCCGCAGTGCCCCCCACCGCACCATCCTCGGGTCTCCAGAGGTGGGATCCACCGGGCAGGGACCTTTGCTTCATTCTAAACTGGCTCTGGGGATACAAGAACAGCTGCCTTTGAGAAACAGTTCAGGTCTCTATGTTCCAGACTTCCTAGCAGGACTAAACGCTTAATGTTCACACGGGAATTCATGGTTCTCCTAAAACCCTGCTGCGGAATGCCTTCCTTCACCGAGCATTTATTGGGCACCTACTAGGTGCTAGGGTGGCTCTGGGTGAAGGGCTGCAGCCTGTGCAAACTCCAGGTCCCTTTCCGGTGGATCCCACCTCTGAGGGCCAGAGGGGGACGCAGTGAGGACACCACGGGTTCTGGTCCTTCCCACGCGCGCGTCCGCTGGCCCAGGCCCGGGGGAAATGATTGTGAGCACAAGGTGTGAGTGGGGCTAAGAATGGGAAAGCGAGTGACTTCCGCCGGAGAAGCTGCAGTTGTCACCTGTAGAGGGGCCGGCGACTTTTGAGACGGTGAAGAGCAGGCGGGGGAAGTAGTGAAGAGCAGACGGTGAGGAGCAGGCGGCCGTTTGGCCGTTGGAGTCCCCCAGCTGACTCTGCCCTGGTAGAATGTCCAAACGTGCCCAAAGACTCGACTCTTGGCTTCATTGTCTCCCGTGTTCTGGGTTTCTGGTGTGCACGGGATTGGACAGGCAACAAATATATAAGATTATCTGCAGCCAGAGGTTAAAAAGCCATTTCTGGTATCAGCAAATGAGTTTAAGACACAAGCCATTAGAGTCTCTGTGGCGCAATCGGTTAGCGCGTTTGACTGTTAACTGAAAGGTTGGTGGTGCAAGCCCATCCAGGGATGGCACCTTTTACTTAGGCAAGATTCACACTTTCTGTTTAAAGACTTTAATCCTGGGAATCCTCCAGACCTCTACTAGCTTTAAATCAGATGCCAAAATATGCTGAGCGAAGGCTTAAGTTCCATGGAAGTTCCTAAAAACAGGAATATTTCAGCAAAAGTAATTTTTCAATAGAGCCTGAGCCTTGGGCTTCAGAGCTTATGCCATAGCCACTGCACCTATTTAATCACCTCCTTAAGCTGGGTTTTTACAATTGCACATTCCTGGAAATCCAAAACTCCCAATAATTGAAAACAAGAAAACCCCAGTCTTCACTTGTGGTGAAGGCTCAATTTCTGGGTTGAAATCTTGGTTCATTCATGACGTGACTTTTAAAACATTACTGAATTTTCTGTACCTCAATTTCTTCGTCTATAAAAAAGAGCAGCCGGGTGCGGTGGCTCATGCCTGTAATCCCAGCACTTTGGGAGGCCCAGGCAGGTGGATCACCTGAGGTCAGGAGTTTGAGACCAGCCTGGCCAGCGTGGTGAAACTCCGTCTTTAATAAAAATATAAAAATTAGTCAGGCATGGTGTCAGGCGCCTGTACTCCCAGCTACTAGGGAAGCTGAGGCTGGCAGGCACCTGTAATCCCAGCTACTCGGGAAGCTGAGGCAGGAGAATCACCTGAACCTGGGAGGCAGAGGCACCTTGTGCCTTGTTTTTGTGGCTAAGGATTCTCAGAGTTGTGGGATGCTGATGAAATTTATCCCAAAATTAAGTTATGAATCAGATCTGCTTTCTTTTGACTCTTCTAAATCCTTTGTTTAATGTAAAGAAACTTTATTGAGGTATAATTTACATACTATAAAATTTACCCATTATAATTGTACAGTTGAATAATTTTTAGTAATTTACCCAAGTAGTGCAACCATTACCATAATCCACGCATTTGTTTTTAATTTATTATTTGTCTGGGTTCTGATTCTACTTCCTCCACAAGCTTCAGCATGGCAGTATCTCCCACCACTTGTTTTGGTCCAAGGGCAGAAATGAGCATCCTGGAAACCAATCAGTACTTGTGCTCTGAACTGGAAAAGTGCAAAGAGAACTTCCTAGACCTCACAGAGAAATTCCTGACATCCAAAGCTACTGCCTACTCCCTGGCCAATCACCTGCAGAAATATAGTAGGTCCCACAGGGGCACGGTCACCAAAGTGATAAATGATTGTCCATCTTTCCTCTGTGAAATGAAACACTGAAGACTTTATTCTCTATCAAAATTAATTTTATCCTAACTACACTCCCAGAAAGGTAGAAGTGGGCATTTTACTCTCAATTTGCCAAGGACAGAAAAACTGAGGCACAAAGGTGTAAAGTTTGCAGGGCGAGTGTAGTGAGGAATAGAGACTAAAACCTTGGTTTAGGCATGAAACTGTCTTGGAAAAAAGTCTTTATGATACATGGATCAAGATTCTCTTTCCACGTAAGTTCAGATAAGCCATTCCTCACACTCTGGTTAGATTGAGGGTATTTCCAGAAAAATCAGCGACTTTGTAACACCCTTTCTGTCTCTCCCTGAGTATCAACTTTACAGACAGCAAGCAACTGCAGGTGGACGTCCAGGATCAGAGCTATGAGACATATGGCCAAAATGAGAACAAGGCCAAGTGGAACAGACTGCCATTCTCAATAGAAGGCCAGGCCAGGTTAGGGGCTGGCCCTTTCCTCTCCACAGTTAGCTCTCACATTTTTAAATCCACTGTAAAATCCCAAACCTGTTACTAATAGTCAGGGAAGGGAAGCTGTAATGACAAGGAAACATGGGAACAAAGGCATGAGAGGAACAGGGATATTAGAAGAGGATTCTGGTTAACATTGAAATTGAGTTTGCTTTCCAATTTCGACAATTATTTTAAAATAAATCATTGTGTGGAGGGTGGCTAAAAGTTGCTGTCTAACTTACTGCCATAGAAAAGTAAAGCCAAAAGCCCACAGTAAAGAAGAGAAAAGATGAGCTTTGGTGTGTGGAAAAACTAGTTTTTTAAAAAAAACCTTCATTCATTATAATTGTAGGAAAAAAATTTCTCAAGCTAGAGAAGAAGAAAGATATTACTTAAGACCCTACTATAAAGGTATTATTGTGCAGTGATTAAAGAGCATATACCCTAGGGCCAAATTTCCTGGGTCCAAATCTAACTTGTTGTCACTATGCTTCAGTTTTCTCATCTGTAATGGTAATAGAGTAGTAACTACCTCTTTGGATATTGGTGATGATCATATGATGATAATTCTTAAAAACCTACTGCAATGGTACCATGACAAACACTATGTGTTGGTTCTTCCTTTAAAACACCACCTATTAGCTTTTGGGCATATATCATTTGGATCTTTCTCCTCTATATACAGTTTTACACAGCTGTATACAGATAAATGTTTAAATCTTTGAAATATTTTGGGATTATTGAAACTCTTGAAACAGGAGGACCATCAGTCCTACCATTCTTAGTATCTTCCCAAACACACAGGAAGTCATTATTTCATGCCCTTATGTTCATGTTTTACTTAAGAGGCTGTAAGGCTTGGTAAATTGGCCTTAAGATTTGAAGTCATGGCTGGATGCAGTGGCTCACTTATTGTAATCCCAGCACTTTGGGAAGCCAAGATGGATGGATCATTTGCAGTCAGGAGTTCAAGAGAAGCCTGGCCAACACGGTGAAGCCCTGTCTCTACTGAAAATACAAAAACTAGCAGGGTGTGGTGGGGCACACTTGTAATCTCAGCTACTTGGGAAGCTGAGGAAGGAGAATAACCCGGGAGTCAGAGGTGCAGTGAGCCGAGATTGTTCCACTGCCCTCCAGCCTGGGCAAAAAAGTGAGATTCCATTTCAAAAAAAAAAAAAAAAGAAAAGAAAAAGATGCGGAGTCACACCCCAGGGGATGTGAATTCTGACTGCCTCATTCCAGTTGAATCATCTTGTCAAGTAACTTTATCAGCCTGTGGGCTTTTCTTTCCTCATCTCTAAAACAGGGAGTAGTTGAGAGACTGAGGAATAAAGATATGGAAATCTCAGTGTAAAGCCTGGTACTGGGGATACTTTTATCCTTGAGATAGACCCTGCCTCTTGCCTTGCGGTCAGTGACCACAGCAGCACGTCCACCCTTCCATGATGCAGGCATGTCTGTCTTTTCTCAGAGTGTGAAGACTGCAAAGACCTTATAGAATCTGTGCTGGAGGAGGAGCTGCAGTTTCAGGAGAGGGAGCTGGCCGAATTGCCGAGGACAGCTGCAAGGCTCCGGTAAGGAGGTACCTCTGTGGGAAGTGTATAAATACTGTTTGAAGTAGAGCAGCTCAGGCTGGTAGAACAATGAGCAAATTTGTGCAGGGAGAAGGGCAGAAATGTATGATGCAGGCACAGAACTAGACTAAGACACAATGAGGCTATGGTCTAGTTAGGTCTCTAGGGTTTTCCATTAAATAGCATATTAGTAAAATGGAGACAGATGCCTGCATTGGAATACTAGCAATGTGGCTTCTATTTGTGTGTCCTTTGTCAAATTTACTTCACTCTTCTGCGTGTCATTAACCTAGGCTACCTCATTTATAAAATGGAAATACTGACAGTATCTACCTTAGAGGGTTATGAAGATTAAATGCACAATTGCAAGTAGTTAGAACCATCTTTAACACATATAAAACTCTGAGCAACTATTTTCTGTAATTATTATATTTGTTCCCATTTATAGATGTGGTGATTGTCATTAATATTTTCTATAAGAGATATTTTCAAACCTTCCAAAGTGCCTTTCATGATAAGAACGTTTCTCCTCCAAACTTTTTTGAAAAGTATTATACGAGGTGGAGTATTAACTGGTAGGGCTATTGGGTAGATAGATGATTAAGCAACTGTTGTGTGGAAAATAAATTATTAATTTGTTCAGGACCAGCATTGACTATCCTTAGAGGGTTTCAGACAAAAGGTAGATTGGAGCATTTGAAACTTCTTTTAATCCTTTGTTGAAATGAATCATAGAAGCTCAAATGTGTAAAATTCTCCAAAGCAGAGATATTTGATTGAAGGGGGGATAGGTCTGGAGCCCCTGTTTCTCCCCAGTATGTGTCCTTACTTCCCCTGACACTTTCTAGTAACTCTATGGAATAGAGTTTGAAAGAGGAGCTGCAGATAACTACTTAGAAAAATAGCAGGGAGAAAATTCAAACATTAGATGGAGTAGATGACTATAAATGTTCAGTCTAGCTCTGGGATTACATGGTTCTAAACATTAACTGAATAACTACTTGTATGTGTACATACTACTGGGTGCTGTAAGTTGGGTAATAGGTAGCACTATCTTTAGACTCACAGAGCTCGCACTCCACATTGGGACCCATGTGTATTAGTCCATTCTGACACTGCTATAAACATGTATCTGAGACTGGTGATTTATAAATAAAAGAGGTTTAATTGGCTCATGGTTC
This sequence comes from Pongo pygmaeus, assembly GCF_028885625.2. Lineage (NCBI taxonomy): Eukaryota > Metazoa > Chordata > Mammalia > Primates > Hominidae > Pongo > Pongo pygmaeus. Next base: position 107,072,347 of record NC_072373.2, on the reverse strand, counting down.
TGTGGGCTGTACAGGCTTCTGCTTCTGGGCAGGCCTCAGAAAACTTACAGTCATTGCAGAAGTCAAAGGGGAAGGAGGCATGGTTTTCACATGGCCAGAGCAGGAGAGAGAGAGAGAGAAAAGAGGGAGGTGCTACACTTTCAAACAACCAGACCTCATGAGAACTCATTCACTATCATGAGAACAGCAAGGGGGAAATCCACCACCATGATCCAGCCACTCTCCAGCAGGTCCCTGGTTGGATTACAATCCAACATGAGATTTGAATGGGGACACAGAGCCAAACCATATCACCATGATAAATATTTAAACAATAATTAGAAAAAAAAGAAATCCCCATAGAGTAATGAAATTACTGCTCAGAACTTTACTTTTTTTTTTTTTTTTGAGATGGAGTCTTACCCTGTTGCCCAGGTTAGAGTGCAGTGTGCAGTGGTGTGATCTCAGCTCACTGCAACCTCCACCTCCCAGGTTCAAGCGATCCTCCTAGGTCAGCCTCCCAAGCAGTTGAGAGTATAGGTGAACATCACCACACCAGCTAATTTTTGTATTTTTAGTAGAGATGGGGTTTTGCCATGTTGGCCAGGCTGATCTCAAAACTCCTGACCTAAGGTGATCTGCCTGCCTTGGCCTCCCAACGTGCTGGGATTACAGGCGTGAGCCACTGTGCCCAGCCAGAACTTTAGTTTTAACTGCCTTCTTACTGATTATAGTCTATTTTCATGTCATTCAGAAGAATACTGCCCCCCTTGACCTTTTCACTGATTTTTCTTTTTAACTTTCAATTAATACCAGAGATACCTGCCCAACACTTTTGAACCTGGCTTTTTTTTTTTTTTTTTCTGCCAGTTAACTGCATATGAAAATGTACTTGGGCTAAAGTGGGGAACCAAAGGAGCATCTTTTTAAAGGAAAGTTAGTAAAATAACAGACAAACCCAAGGCTGCCTCTTCATTCCTTCTGCCACAGGCAAGTCACACAACTTGTACAAGAATTCATCTTGGGCCAGGTGCGGTGGCTCATGCCTGTATTCCCAGCAGTTTGGGACACCGAGCCGCATGAATCATTTCAGGTCAGGAATTCGAGACTAGCCTGGCCAACATGGCAAAACCCCGTCTCTACAAAAATTATATAAATTATCCTGGCATGATGGTGGGCATCTGTAGTCCCAGCTACTTGGAAGGCTGAGGCAAGAGAATTGCTTGAACCTGGGAGGTGGAAGTGGAGGCGGAGGTTGCAGTGAACCAAGATCATATCACTGCACTCCAGCCTGGGTGACAGAGTGAGACCCTGTCTCAAAAAAAAAAAAAAAAGAAAAAAAAGAATTCAATTTGGGAGTTCCTTACAGGGATTCTAAGAGATCTCTCCTCTGAAACTTCTATAACCTATTATTCACTACATTCCCTCATACATTTTACTCTTCTTTCCCACCTTAGGATACGTGATCCCTTGCTCAGGCTGAAAAACTGACCCACTTACAACAGAAGATGCAGGAAGGGAGAAGTGTCTGCTACCTTTTCACCCAGCACGTGAAGAATACAGTCAAGTCTTTTGGGGCCTTCTCAGGAACACTGGCATTGTCTACTACCAGAGACAGAGATTCTGTGAGCAAATGGTACAAGGAAGCCAGCTGACAGAGATCCTTGTCAGAAAACTTGCCACAGGTAAGTTGGCTACAGGCTCTGAACATCCTTAGCTCCTCCCAAGTGCCCCAAAGTGGAGAGAAAAAATGCAAAGCTATCTCCATTGAAGATTTTATTATAGTTTTGACTATGGTCCTTAATCTGCATTCTATTGTTTCCTCTTTAGAGCACTCAAGTAATCACTTTTCATATTCTTTCAAGAGTTCTGAGTTTTGTTTTTTATTTTGAGACTGAGTGTTGCTCTCTTACCCAAGCTGGAGTGCAGTGACACGATCTTGGCTGACTGCAATCTGTGCCTCCTGGGCTCAAACAATCCTCCCACCTCAGCCTCCCAAGTAGCTGGGACTACAGGTGTGTGCCACCACACCTGGCTAATTTTTGTATTTTTTGTAGAGACAGGGTTTCTCCATGTTGCCCAGACCGGTCTTGAACTACTGAGCTCAAGTGATCCACCTGCTTTGGCCTCCCAAACTGCTGGGATTACAGATATGAGCCACTGTGCCTGGCCTGAGAGTTCTTAGTTTCAATCAGTAAGAGAGATAGAGTATAGTGGATTACTTCATCTTGATAAGCATAAGAACTCACTTTCATTTCTGGAAGATATTTTCACTGGATGTAGGATTCTAGTTGACAGTTTTTGTTTTAAAAAAGTATTTGGAAAGTGATATTCCACTGCCTTCTGGCTTACATTGTTTCAAACCAGAAGTCTGCCATAATTCTTATTTTTGTTCCTCTGTACATAATATGTCTTTTTTCTCTGGCCGCTTTTGAGATTTTCTATTTATCACTGGTTTGAAGCAGTTTGATTAAGATAAGACCTTGTATAGTTTTATCTTTTACATGTTGTTTTACTTTATTTAGTTTCTTGCATGTTTATAGTTTATACTTTATTTAGTTTCTACATGTCTATAGTTCTAATCAAATTTGAATAATAATGATATATATGTCTCATCTATGGCATATACAATATAATATTTGGCATATATATATCAAATATATATAATGTGTATTCTATTCTTTCTCTCTATCCTCTCCTTCAAAGACTCCAGTTATATTTATATTAGCTGCTTTGAAATTTTAGCACAGCTAACTAATTGTCTGTTCATTTTTGTTGTATCTTTTTTTCTCTCTTTGTTTCTTTCTATTTCCATGTCTTGGAATTGATTAATCTTTCTTTAGCAGCATCTAATCTGCTGTTAATCCTATCCAGTGTATTTTCATGTCAAACTTTATTTTTCATCTAAATTTAATTTATGTCTTTTTTAAAGGTCTTCTATGTAACTCTTCATCATTTCATATTTTCCTCTAGCTTCTTTATTTTACTTTATTCTATTTTTTGAGACAGAGTCTCATTCTGTTGCCCAGGCTGAAGTGCAGTGGTAAGATTTTGGCTAACTGCAACCTTCACCTCCTGGGTTCAAGTGATTCCTGTGCCTCAGCCTCCTGAGTAGCTGGAATTACTTGCATGTGCCTCCACACCCAGCTAATTTTCATATTTTTCAGAGAGACAGGGGTTTCACCACATTGGCCAGGCTGATCTCGAACTCCTGACCTCAGGTGACCCACCTGCCTTGGCCAGGCAAAGTGCTGGGATTACAAGCATGAGCCACCACACCGGCCTAGCTTCTTTAATACAAGGTATACAGTTATATTTGTTTCAATGTCCTTGTCTACAGATTCTGTCATCTGTGTCCTTTCTATTGTTTTTTAATTTCACCTGGTGTGTCCCTTCTAAGTTAGTCTAAGTAGATTGATTTTGTTTTCCCCTTCTTATCCTGGATTACAGTTTTCTGTCTCTCTGCATTCCTAACATTATTTGATTTGGTGTTAGACATTGCAAATTGTAACTTACATAGACATTGCAAAATGTAACTGGACTTTTTTGCATTTTGTGTTAAAATTCTTTTGGCTTTGTTTTGGTATACAATAAAGTTACTTAAAAACAATTTTCGCCCTTTCAAGCTGGCTTTTAAATTTTTTTAGGCAGGATAAGAGCAGCTATTAGTCAACTGCTATTTTTTTCCCACTATGGAGGCAATATGACTTTTAAAAAAATAGACCTTATGTTTTAGAGTAGTTTCAGATTCACAGCAAAATTGAGCAGGAAGTACAAAAAGTTCCCATATACCCCCTGCCTCCACACATGCATAGCCTCCTAGACTATCAACATCTCTCTCCAGAATGGCACATTTGTTACAGTTGATGAACTTACATTGACATGTCATTATCACACAAAGTCCATAGTTTACATTGGGGGCAACACTATTTTGAAGATTCTAAGCCAGTGATCTCCCACAGATTTGGCACCAGGGACTGGTTGCATGAAAGACAATTTTTCCACAGACAAGGTGGGGTTGGGGTGGTAGGGGTTGGGAGTTGGGTGGTTTCAGTACGAAGCTGTTCCACCTCAGATCATCAGGCACTAGTTATATCTCATAATGAGCGTGCAACCTAGATCCCTGGCAGGTACAGTTCACAATAGGGTTTGTGCTCCAATTCTAATCTAATGCCATCGCTGATCTGACAGGAGGCTGAGCTCAGGTGACAATGCTTTCTGGCTGGCTGCTCACCTCCTGCTGTGCAGCCCCATTCCTAACAGGCCATGGACCAGTGCTGGGGGTTTGGGACTCCTGTTCTAACCAATGCTCCCTCTCTTAAAAGGGATTTTCCCTCTAGCTGATGGAAACACCAAGTGTTGCAAGCTCTGTGTGAGCTACAGAGATTATACCTTTTGGGAAGTTCTTTGCCCTGCTTTGCATAATTTCCTCAAATACATGTACTGATCAGTACTTAGCTGAAGATTGAAGACAGATATCCTAGGCATTCTGTCTGTGCAGCAATCTATTCTCTAGTCTGTCCTGTGATGTCTAGCCACCCTGACTTCTACAAACTTACTACCAGGCTCTGCCTGGGTCCTCCCTCCCTGCTCTGCAGTTGACAATCTCAGGCAGCAAACTGGAGCAATCATAGGGCTCACCTCTTTTATTTTCTCTCTCCCAGGGATCACTGTACTGTACTGCACTATATCCAATGTTGAAGCCAGAGTTTAAAATACTTTTTCCAGTTTCTTAGTTGTTTAAGGTAGAGGACAAATCTGGTCCCTATTACTCCAAATTGGCCAGAAGCAGAAGTCTCCATTCCATCTTTGTGGTCAGAAAGAACAATATGACAGAAGGCAACTTGTTAGAATGAGAAGACCCATGGACTAAGAATCAGAATTACCTAGGCTCTAGTCTCAGCACTGTATTTACTAACTTTGTGCAAATGATTGATCCTTCTTGAATTTCTGTTTCCTCATTTGTAAAGTGGGTCAAATCATAATTCCACGGCTGCTGTACAGATCAGTTGAAGTAGTATCTTAATGTTCATGAGTGTATTTCTCTTTCAGGGTTATTTATTTATTTATTTTCGGGTCCCAATAAACTGTCCAAATCTTTTGGGGTTAGTTCAGGCACTGTATATAGTAGAAGCTGGTGTTAGAAAAATTGATTTATACTGGAATATTTTTCATAGAATCACCCCCAATTATCACTAACAAACTGAGAAGAAAAAAAAAAGAACTCCCCCCAAGAACATCTGAGGAAGCGCAACAGGGACAGACTTGAAGGCACCTGGGCAGTCCTCTGGTTTTGCAGTAGAGGTAGGACAGGGCTATTCATCCTCTCAGAGACTGGAGCAGGTTCTGTGTGTGAGTAGCAATGGGACAAACAGTCATGGTCTGGCAAGCAGCCTGTAGCAGGAAGGAAGGTTACAACTGGAGAAGTCCAAAGGGCAGCCAGGCAAGTATTCTTTGAGCTGGGGAACAAAAGACATTTTAAACTTTTTGCTCTGCTTCAGGCAGCTGATGTCATGGTGATGATTCATCACATCAGGAACACCCTGTCCAGTGGGCTCAGGCAAGCCTGCCAGGCCACTTCTCTAAAGACACAACTTGAGGCCTCCTGCTATAATACTCACAGAGCATTCTGAACACACATGTAAAGTGTTATGTCCCTGATCATATAGGCCCCATGTGTGCAATGTGTGAAATGGGACCTGCTTAATTTCTGACTAGCTCTTTCTAATTTTGGTTTGCAGAAAATCACAATGGTAAGAAAAATGAAGACAGACAAAAGCCACTGGCTCCCAGGTAACTCTAAATGATGAAGGGGCTGATAATGGACTGACAAAATCTAGAGAGGATTCCAGAAGCAAGGACTCAAGAGGTTAAAGGTCCCAGATCTAGAAAAAGCAGAAACTGCTGATTGCTCCTTTTTTTGTTGACTGATTATACAATGTGTCCTTTTAAAAATGGTTCTCTGTTCTCTTTGCAGTTCCTGTATTGGTTCCTAATTCCTAGTAATTTCTCACACTTAGTTAACTAGTCTGTCTTACCAAAAAGTAAACTAACCAGGGATCCCTGGTTTCTGTATCTTTAAAACTTATGTGATTACAAACCAAAGTGAGATACCTATCTGGTTTCTGCACAGTTGTCCTGAATTATGTTGACAGATATTTTATGGCCAGAAATTTACCTTGAAAATTAAATTGAAACCATAGCAAGTATTTAGAGCTAGGGGTCTAAAATCTGCAAAAGCCCTGGGAGGTTGCATTGTCTCAAGAGCCAGTATTCAATGGACGACTCCACATCATATTAAATAAAATTTGAACACAGCATTTTGAAGCCAATAGCATGGGTCTCTGTGTGTCTTGTGTGCCGTGAGTGTATTTTAGAGTAGTTGTTGAGTCTGCTGCCTTATCTGTGTGTTATGAGGTCAATGCACGGATCACTTGCTGTTTTCACGTCTATACTAACTCTAGTCACACTCTACTCCCAGTCAAAAGTGGATTGTATACATCCTCTTTGATATGATGGTCCCTTTGGTTTTGGTGCCTCTTCCATGAGCTTCACATCAGAACCAGCTATGAAGCTGTGGTTTCAGGCTGCCTTGGTTTAATCCCTTGTCTTGCCTACTCCACCAGGCTCAGGAGGGAGGTCCAGGAGGAAGAAATGGATGAAGTCCTGGAGGACTCACTAGATGAACAGTATTTGACTCATTCCAGGTGCCATGACTCCCACCAGCTTCCCAGCAGCAATGCCTTCATCTTTGATGCACAGGAATACCCCTCTGCTCTGGATATAGCCAGTGAGTTCTCTTTTGATAAGAAAAATAAAGCTCCATCAATCTCTCAGTAGCTCCTACATTCTAAATACTCACCACCTCTGTCTCAACTGAGAGATGTTATTCTCTGCAGGCAGGCCCTAAACATTCACTTTAAAACAGTGATTAGGCTGAACACAGCTCTGGGATCAAGTCTCAAGTACAGGTCCCTGGTGGGTCAGGTAATTTGCTCTATTCCTGTCCTCACCTCAGTCCCTCTGGCCCCAACTGGCATCTGCAAGCTGGTATACTCAAAGCAGGCCAGAATGGAGAGAGTGAAGAGATTATGCAGACTCTCTGCGACTATTGCCACACATGTACAAATCCGTTTAACAGATCTCCTTCTTTAAAATGGGACATCTTATCTTTCCTGAAATACATATATATAGAGAGACAGGGTCATGTCACTGGAGTGCAGTGGCATTATCTCGGCTCACCACAACCTACAATCCAGGGCCAAATGACCCTCCCATCTCAGCTCCCTGAGTAGCCAAGACCACAGATGCATGCCACTACTCCCGGCTATATTTTTGCCTTTTGGGAGAGACAGGGTCTTGCCTTGTTGCCCAGGCTGGCCTCAAACTCCTGAGCTCAAGCAATTCACCCACCCCTGTCTCCCAAAGTGCTGGGATTACAGATGTGAGCCTTCTTGAAATATTCTTGATAATTATAGCTCCTGAACTGTTTTCCCAAGCTGTTCTAGCCATTCCAAGAATGTTGGCAGGCTTGTCCATATGTTTGGAGGTGCAATTATAATGGTTCCTGGGTTTCAAGCTCTAGTCTCCATCTCCCCTCAGGTGCTTGCTTTCCCATAAGGTTCCATCTGACTACTAGAATATCAGGGGATTTCCATAAAGACAAGACTTTGATCTTGGCAACCCTTTGGTAAATAGCCAGGGTTCTCAATCTTTGTGAAGCACCAAGGTATTTTTAAGATCTCTGTTAGTTTAGTCTCAATGTTATAATTCAATCTAAATAAACAACAAGGCTATCTGCTGGAGAAAACGCTGAATCTAACAGCAATGCCACCAGCATGCCCTCTTCCCAGAATAACTCCATGCTAGCCATTGTAGCTTCATTAGGTGTATAAGAGCCCTTTGGTTTGGTAGCCTCACTGGTGTGTGTATAGATTAAAACCTTGACCTATGTCTCCTCTCCCTTACTTGAATGTTTGACTTTACTTTGGGGGCAAAAGTTTGGATTGTTAGGGGACTATATGCTTTATATACTCTTCTATACAATAGAAAGAGATTATATTAATTCACTCATTGAGCTTTCATAGTAATATAAACCATATTAGGCTTGTCATTTTGTCAGTGCTGGGTATAAGTATGTGGCTTTTATGACTCATACCATCCTTTGACAAAGGCATCCTTATTTCTCTTTCCAATTTCACAATAAGGTGCAGAAGAAGGTCTTTACATTCAGGGCCAGGCACGGTGGCTCACACCTATAATTCCAGCTCTTTGCGAGGCCTAGGTGGGTGGATCACTTGAGGTCAGGGGTTTGAGACCAGCCAGGCCAACATACTGAAACCCTGTCTCTACTAAAAATGCAAAAATTAGCCAAGCATAGCGGTGCACACCTGTAGTCTCAGCCACTCAGGAGGCTGAGGCATGAGAATCCTTTGAACCTGGGAGGCAGAGGTTGCAGTGAACCAAGATGGTGCCTCCACACTCCAACTTGGGTGACAGAATTAGACTCTGTCAAACAATGACAACAACAACAAAAAGATGCTCAGGAGAGATATTTTGTAGAGAGGAAGATATTCCCTAGTACCTATAAGTCATCTCAAGGAGGTGGTCATACCTTTCCTAGTGCTAGAAAAGCCCTACTCAGAAACCTTCAGTGTTTTCCCACCTCCTGTCAACCTGCTTTATACTTTCCATATCTCCATGTGGGAGTCATTCCTGTGGAGTTTGCTTAGCATTTGACCATGCTTTGTTTGAAACTTTAAAAGCTCTTAAAGAAAGTTGCCTTATGTTCCCTGATGAGAAGATGGAGGTTGGCAAAAGAATGGTGAAAGGCAGGGATCTTGATGAGGGGCCCCTGACTACCCCTTTAGTGATCAGCATTCTTCATTTCCCGTCTCATTCCATGTCCTGGTGGAATGGCTGTAGAAGATGAGATCCAGAGCCAGCGGCAGCACCTGAAGTAAACCCTTTTCATCAACAATGGCCTGCAAGAAAAGCTGGAACGTCATCTCAGCAGCTTTGACAAAGAAAATGGTAGGAGAGGCCCAAGTCGGCCTGCTTCTGGCAATATGTATTTTTCTAAAGGCATGTGACTGGGGCAATGTTATAGATTTCAAGCACTTTGACATACTTTACTTCACTTATTCATTACAAATGTCCCAGCTAGAGAGGTAGGGCAGCTACTAGCATTCCTATTCATAGGTAAATAAACAGGCTTAAAGATTTGCCTCCATCTTAGAAGTATCTACCTCTAAAATCATTCTTGTGATTCCTAGGCTGTCTGCTGTCTTCTGTCTGCTGCTGTACACTGCCTGCTGTCTCTCTGCTTACGTGATTGGCATTCAGTAGAACCCAGGCTTCTGAGCACCTCATGTAGCAGAATGAGAGTCTCCTCTGCTGCCATCCTCATCAGCTTCCCTTATGTCTCGGTTACTCTTCATTCTACCACCCCAAGGTGGTTCTCTCCAACCCCCCTCCTCTTAGATTGCTCTCACACAGACGCCATCATTTCATAACATTGTGCTGGGCCAGAAGAACCGTAACCAGGTCCCTTCCCATACCAAAGCAGCAACTATTGCAGAAAAGCCTCCTTCATATTGCAGCCATTGGACATGATAATACATGTGATGTGCTGGAGTTTGTTGAGAATCATGTGAAAATTAAGGTTCTGCCCCATCACACTAAAGTTCCAGCCCTGAGTCCCCACGGTTTTCTCCCTAAGTTAAGATAGAGAGGAAGAACATGAAATGTGCAGAAAGCATTCTTTTAAGCAAACGTGTATAACTTGCCTAAATTGTAATTATTTCCTGGAACAGGATGCACCTCTAACCTCTACAGGCATATCATAGATTCCATTGTCCAGCTGTATAATAAAAACAGAGTTCTCAGAGAATACCAGAGACTCCCCTGACTTGCCTGAATCAAGTTTCCAGAGGTAAGTGGTGAAAGGCCACAATGTGAAGTCACTCTCAGATGGATCCCTTCTCTTGTCACACTCCACTGTAGAAACAAAAGAGGACAGAGAAGCCAGAGCTGCTCAAAACCTTATAACTCACAATTCTCATGGTTATTCTCAACTTAGAGAGGGCTGCTTTGTAGACGCACCCCCTCCAGGCCCCCAGACTGCCAGGCTCCAGGAATAAGTAGCTCTGAGAAATATAGTATTTTGGTGCAAGCCACACTCCACTATTGCAAATTAGAGAAGAGAAGGACAAACTTAAAAGGTGAAAAGATTTAAGAGAGCAACATGGTGAAACCCCATCTCTACTAAAAATACAAAAATTAGCTGAGCATGGTGGCATGCACCTGTATTCCCAGCTACTTGGGAGGCTGAGGCAGGAGAATTATTTCATTCCAGGAGGTGGAGGTTGCAGTGACCCAAGATTGCGCCACTGCACTCTAGCCTGGGTGACAGAGCAAGACTCCATCTCAAGAAAAAAAAAAAAAAAAAGAAAGAAGAAAGAAAACAATTATTTTAATTGAATACATTTTGTCAAGAGTAAATCAACTTTCCCCTAGAGTACTGACAGAATAAGCAATCATAACTTAGATTCTAAGTTACTGGTCTTTGAGAAACTGTGAAAACGAAAAAGGTGCCATAAGCCAAAAAAAGAGCAAAAGTCCTAATTTTCAAACCAACGAAAATAAAGTACTAAAAAATTGAAATCGTCATAGTTCATCTTGGTCCTTGGCAAAATACAAATTTATTGATTGAAACTATAATATCCTACCTACCTTATTGTGCCTAGCTCTTACCACTGAGGAGAAAAACCAAACGCAAACAAAAGTATGTTCAAATTGGCAAAAATGTTTACAAACCTGCAAAATCTCTTCAGTCTATCCCTTAAACTCCAGACTTGGTATTTACTAAGCTCTGCTGTGTACAATACCCACCGTAATATCCATTCTTGCACAAGTTCTGTTAGGTATAAGCCAAGATCACGTGGAATTTTTTTTTTTACCCTCTCATGCCTATGTTTGCTTTTGCTTCCAAAGACCCTTCTGAGTAAGGACTGTCTTCAGACTACTGGAGTCACTTAGTCACAAGCTTGTCTGAGGCTCAGAGCTGGCAATACCTGGGAGTTTCTGTCAATCCCACAGCACCCAGCAACCCTGCCTGCAAAATGTTTACCCATGATTGACAGGTGCAGGTGTATGACAGTCCAGCTCCTTTACTTGAGGGGTGCCTTGTGGTGAATTAGCTTTGGGAAAAGGGAATCCAGAGGCCAACTTTGTAAAAATCCAGATAGATAAATGGAAAGAAATCTTTGCCTTGGAAGTCCAATTGAGAAAGATAGTGATTTACTTCGGACTTTGAAAAGAGAGACTAAACTCTTTACTTTCTCATGGGAAAGAAGCCTATGGTGAAAGAGAAAGAAAGAGAATGGTGGGAAATAGGGTGGGTCTACTCCGTAGCTTTAAACCATCCTGTCATATTATAAAGCCTGGTGAGGTTTTAACTAACAGAAGTGCCTGGACTCTACACATACAGATTCTGATTTAAACGCTTCCAGGTGGGTGGAAGCCACTAGTAGTCTTAAAAAGCTCCCAAGTAATTTTCACATGTGGCTAGAGATGAAAAGGACCATCTATCTACTAGAATATCAAGTCACCAGCATAGAAGTGTCCCAAATGTGCAGCTACCTCATTGAAAAGGCTTAACGCCACCCATTGATGGAATTTGCCTTCCTCTCTCCATGGCTTTGTTTGCATAGCATGGAAAAAAGAGAAGAGAAAAAGAGGTAGATGGATAGATTGAACCTATAATTTGTCTATGTAGAGCAGTTTCTCAAACTTTTCTGACCACAAGATGCAGTGAGAAATATACAATTCTTTGTGATCAGTTTAAAAAAATCTTTTACTATGTGTAATCCACCCTACCTAGTATTTAAATAAAGCCTGTAGTAGTAAGTAGTCCACTATATTGATTTGACAACCCATAAGTTGTTCAGAATTGCAATTAGAAAATTTTTACTTTTGGCCAGGTGTGGTGGCTTGACCTGTAATCCCAGCATTTTGGGAGGATCACCTGAGGTCGGGAGTTTGAGACCAGCATGACCAACAAGGAGGAACCCCGTCTTTACTAAGAAAAAAAAAAAAAAAATTAGCTGGGTGTGGTGGTGCATGCCTGTAATGACAGGTACTTGGGAGGCTGGGGCAGGAGAATTGCTTGAACCCTGGGGGTGGAGTTTGTGGTGAGCTGAGATTGCACCATTGCACTCCAGCCTGGGCAAGAAGAGGGAAACTGTCTCAAAAAAAAAAAAAAAGAAAGAAAGAAAGAAAAAAAGAAAAAAAATTTTTTCACTTTTGCTCAGCCTTTTTATTAAGCAAAATCCCAAAAGAACATTAACTGTAAAAGAACATTGACTATAAACATCTTTCTATGAATCCTTATTTCTGTCCCAGCCACCATGACCCAATAATCTCTAGAGCCTGTTAGTGTTCTCCAGATTGAAGCATTCCCTCTAACTGCTCCTAAACTCTGTGATGTAGTGGAAAAGTTTTGAGGCCTTGATTTTCATCCCAGGTTTTTCAACTACAGATCATATGGCCTTAGCCTCTTGACACCATTGTCTCCTTATGGCCAAAGATGGAACTGTACTTGGGTGGTATCTGAGCACCCTGTTGGCTTTGACATTCTAGGGCTCTTCCCCTGGCACCACTCTCTTATTTAAAAGGAATAGGATATGGACTTAGGAGGGTTATTTCTCTGCAAACTATCCTCTCTTTCTTATGACAAGCTATTTCTGAATGTGCACATTTGGGGCTAAGCAAGTCCCTTCCTGGGAGGTGTGAAAGATCTTTATTTCTCCCCACAGGAGTATTATGGAGAGTCAGTTGATGCTGTGGAGGTGGTAGAGACCTAGCTAACTCATCTGCAGTGGCTTTGAGCAAGGATTTTAGAATCATAAGGTGGCTGGGTTCCTGTGTCCTACACCGCAGGCCAGCTAGTTCATTTCAGGAGACTTTCTTTTCCATCTATTATTACTATCTTCTTCTAGACTGGAGTTCACCACCAGAGATTATCCACTTAGCTGCACTCAGTTTGCACCTGGCCTGTATCACCACTTAGCTCTCACTCCAGCCTCAGTTAGGTATCAGCAAGACCTCACCAAAGATTATTGTTTCATTGTGTGTGTGTGTGTGTGTTTGTTTCAGGTAACAACTAATGTTGGAACTATGAAAAGCTCTTCTCTACTTTTAACAAATCTTAGTCACAAACAGTTCCCCAGTTGATGACAAAAACTAAAACAACAGAACAGTTGAAAGTCCAAATCTGAAAGCTCCATCTCTGAGAAGCAAATTTTACAGCCACTTCAGATTTGTATTCTAAATGGATAGTTTGATTGTAGAAATCACATCCCTTCAGCCTGCAAATGTGATAACTGCCCAAGAGATAGTGATGCCTAGATTCATAGATAATCCCCTTTCCCCCATCCTATGTGTAACTGGAGTCAACAGCAGCTAGAGGAAAATGGCAAGGACTCGGAATCAAGATTAAGTTAGAATAACACTGCTGCAGACTGTTCATCAGCTCTTCAGCATATGTCCATTTTCCCTGAAGGATGAGCATTTAGAAACCTCTGACAATAAAGTTTATTTTACACACATTCTCTTGCCTATAATTTTTTTGTACAAATCACAATTATAAAACTTTCTTGCTCCAGCTAAAAGCAGGAATCTCGATCACAAATGTGTTCACTCCATGTATACCACAGAATGATAGCAACCAGTCTGAATGCATCACTTGATTCCAAAATTAAATGTTAGCACTCAGTAGTGAAACTACATGTGTCTCCAACTCTGGAAGCCACAGGCAAGATATTCCTGTTTCCTTGCAGGGAAACAGATCTATAAGCAGGGCAGCAGCCTCAAACATGTACACTCCTGGGAAACCCAAGGAAACAATGATAGTGATGCAGGGCAGGCGAGCCCCAAAACTGGTTTGTAGCCTGGGAAATTTCTCCCAGACTGTAGTCTCCTTGGCTTTGCCAAGTAAAGAATTCAAGGATAAGCCACTGGTGAGAGAAAGCAACTTTTATTGAACTGCTGCTGCTTCTTGCAGAATAGGGCTAACCCATAGGCAGTGTGCCCAAAGTTGGTGCCTGTGGGCTGCTAGCTAGTTGTATTTAGACCCACTTTTAATTACATGCCAATTAAGAGGTAGGTTATTCAGAACTTTCTGGAAAAGGGGCAGGGATTTTCCAGAACCATAGAAAGTAACTTCAAGGCCATTGCCAATGTGTGTTGCCATGACATTTGTAAACTGGCCATGGTCCCAGTGGTAGTGTCTTTATGCTCATAAGCAGTGAGGGCAACTACAGGTCACTTTCATCATCATCTGCTGGTTTCAGCAGGCTTCTCCACTGCGCCCTGTTTTGACCAAATCCTGCTCTGTTCAATGGGGTTGTGACTGGAAAATAAGTCCTTCTGGTCTCCTACCTCATTTCCCCATCAGAGATTATATACTCCTCCTTAATCTTAAGGGGCTTGCAGAAGGGTGGAGGTTCATCTTCAGTAACTGCTTCTAGCTGATGTTATAGGCATAGACCCTGCCTAGCATAGGAGAAGTAAAATCTCTGGACACCTGTTCTAAAAGGCCCAAAGGCAGGATGTCTTTATTTTCTGGGTCAGAAGAGGGGATGGGTTGAAAGCCTTGTGCCAGCATCATCTTTACATGGATTTATTATAATCTAGAAGACACAAACTTTATAAGGAGGTTAAACCAGCAAGGAGCAAAGATTAGTAATAACAAGATATCAGTTAAAGGTCCTAGGAAGGGTAAAAACCATGTGTCTGCTGGTAGAGATTCCTTCATTAAATTCCATCAGCAGGGCATAGCGGTAAGAGAGAAAACATTATAATTAGGAGTAAGAGAAAAGCTTTCATGTTCATTCACAGCATCTTGGTATTAATACTTACCTGTGCATTTGCAAAACAATAGCTTTAAGTTTTGGGAGTCTGCAAGTTCTGGGAGTTTGCAAGCGTAGGTCATGGCATCTTCCTCTGGCACCTGTGAAGACTCATAAGAATCTTTGAGGCTGAGCACAGTGTCTCATGCCTGTAATCCCAGCACTTTGGGAGGCTGAGGTGGGCATTTCACAAGGTCAGGAGTTCGAGACCAGCTTGGCCAACATGGTGAAATCTCGTCTTTACTAAAAATACAAAAAAAAAAAAAAAAAAAATTTAGCTGTGCATGGTGGCATGTGCTTGTAATCCCAGCTACTCAGGAGGCTGAGGCAGGAGGATTGCCTGAATCCAGAAGGTGGAGGTTGCAGTGAGCCGAGATCGAGCCATTGCACTCCAGCCTGGGGGACAGAGCACGACTTCATCTAAAAAAAAAAATAAAATAACTTTGAAGTTTAACAGCAGTGGATGTGCTTAATAATGCCTGATAGGGGCCCTTTCCATTTTGGTTGTAATTGATTCTTGGGGGGATCCTTCTTTCTAAGTTTTTAGTAAGACTAAGTCTCCTGGTTGAATGGGGGAGTTAATCCTTTTCCTTGTGGGAGGAGGTTACGTTTCATTTCCATTGATTGAAGGGCCTTGTGAACCTGGCCTAAGTTGATAATCTATGTGTCTCTTCATATAACAGAAGCTTTAAAGTTAAAAAGGGCCTTCGTTGCTGCTCAGGCGACCCAGCCTCCCATCGCTGGTGCTCTAGTGCTCGGTTGACCCAGGCCGTGCTGAACTGTTGGGAGCTCAGGCCATGGGGCAGCCCGGGCCTTCTGCAGTGTGAGGCGCTGGGCCTCCCGCGGTGCTCCTCTGACTGGCTACGGATGGGCAGGCGGGAGGCGTATTGTGGGTCGCGGTCACGGCCCTTGCCGCCGGCCCTGGCCGCGACATCATGAACACAGACGTGGAGTTCCACATCCAGCACAACTACCCCTGGAACAAGTTGCCGGCCAACGTGAGGCAGTCATTAAGTGGAGATGGCTCATCATGGAGGTCTTCATCCTTGTCTTCACAAGTAGGCTGAAGAGGAGGAAATACAGGAATTATTGGTCTTGCTGTTCAGGGTGGCAGAGGAGGAAGAAAATCCCAGTCGTCTTGGAAATGCACAGAAAGAATATGAAAAGCAGTTTGTCCTGTACAGTATCTGCAATCAGTTATGATACAGAAATAACTTAGTTAAACATGTCAAGAAAGATGAATGCAGATATTATGAGGAAATGCTAAAGTACAGCTGAGATCATCTCATGCTGTACCCTTACCATCTATCGGATATTATGGTGAAGGGCTTGAGGATAACACCATTTTCATATTATACTGGGATTATGGAGAATATTATGAACAGTGAGAAAAGTTATGATTCATTGCCCAATTTTACTGCTGCTGACTGTCTAAGGCTTCTTGGCATAGGAAGAAACCAGTACATTGATCTTATGAATCAGTGTAGATCATCAAAAAAATTCTTCAGAAGAAAAACAGCCCGTGATCTTCTACCAATAAAGCCAGTGGAAATTGCCATAGAGGCGTGGTGGGTGGTGCAGGCTGGACATATCACAGAAGATGACATCAAGATATGCACTTTGCCTGAGAAATGTGCTATTGATAAGATCATCAATTCAGGCCCTCAACTCTCTGGATCACTGGATTACCATATAGTAAATAGTTTGTATAACAAAGGATTTATTTATCTGGATGTACCAATATCTGATGACAGTTGTATAGCAGTTCCACCTCTTGAAGGTTTTGCAATGAATCGAGTGCAAGGTGATTATTTTGAAACTCTACTCTATATTTGTTTCAATAGATGAGCACATAAATGTGGCAGAGCTTGCAAATGTCCTTGAGATTGACTTATCCCTGGTTAAGAATGCTGTTTCAATGTATTGCTGATTGGGCTTTGCCCATAAGAAGGGTCAAGCAATAAATTTGGATCAACTTCATTCATCATGGAAGAATGTTCCATCTGTAAACAGATTAAAGAAGACCTTAGATCCACAGAAGATGCTCTTGTCAGGGGATGAAGGGGAAAGTAGCAGTCCTGTACAAGAAGCTTCATCGGCAACTGATACTGATACAAATAGTCAAGAAGATCCAGCTGACACAGCCAGTGTAAGCAGGCTGAGTCTGTCTACAGGACACACGAAACGCATCACATTCCTGTTTGACTCACTCTTACTGCCTTCTTAATGATGGGATATCTTTCACCAGTTCAGAGCACTGGTGAAGGAGAAGCACAGAGATATTTTGATCATGCACTTACTCTGAGAAACACAATACTGTTTCTGCATCACAATAAAGATCTAGTTGTGCAAACTGCACAGCCAGACCTACCCAGTTATGGTTTTCCTCTGGATCTCTTATACTGTGAAAGCCTTCTTGGTCTGGACCCTGCAACTTGCAGCAGAGTTCTAAACAAAAATTACACACGGCTTGTTTCCATGGCTCCTCTCACCAATGAAATCCAGCCTGTCAGCAGCTGCACCCCTCAGCATATTGGACCAGCTATCCCAGAAGTCAGCTCTGTCTGGTTTAAACTGTACATTTATCATATCATTGGACAAGGACCACCATCCCTTTTATTGTCCAAAGGTACAAGACTTCAAAAACTGCCAGATATATTTCAGAGTTATGATTGATTGCTAATAACACCTTGGGGTCATGATCCTGGAGTAGTTCCTACCTCAAATGTGCTCACGATGTTGAATGATGCTTTAACACATTCTGCAGTTTTAATTCAGGGGCATGGTCTGCATGGGGTAGGAGAAACTGTCCATGTCCCATTTCCATTTGATGAAACAGAACTACAAGGAGAGTTCACTCATGTCAATATGGGTGTTCATAAAGCATTGCAGATACTAAGGAACAGTGGACTTACAACATCTCTGCGGAAATGTCATCATGTTGAATGCTTCCAGCCAACTTGCAAATGGAAAACTCAGTGATGCTTCTGATGAGAGAGGAGAACCTGATTTGGCTTCTGGCTCAGATGTAAATGGGAGTACAGAGTCATTTGAAATGGTCATTGAGGAAGCAGCTATAGATTCAGCAACAAAGCAAACCTCTGGTGCCACAACAGAAGCAGATTGGGTTCCTCTCGAGCTGTGCTTTGGAATTCCACTGTTCAGTTCCAAACTAAACTGGAAAGTTTGTAGGAAAATTGCTACACATGGCCTTTGCAGAAATGAGAGGCTTCAAAACCTCTTACATTCCAGTAGAAAACTCTCTCTGCAAGTCCTTAACTTTGTTCACTCATTCCAGGAAGGTGCTTCAACATTGGATATTCACACAGAACCCAGTGTTTCAAGTTTGCTTTCACAGTCATCGTATGCTGACATGGGTGCTCCACTTTCTGCAAAAAACTTAATATTTAAAGATGGTGTCTTATCAGAAGGGAGTAGATGGTCACCTTCCTCACTTCTTATTGCTAATCTCCATTTGCAATAATTTGGTTACACCATTTGTTGTTCACACTTTCTGCCTTTTTTCTTTCTTAACGTTAGCTTTATAGTGTCAGCCACTAAAAAGCATCCTGCTGCTGTGGAGCAATTCTTGCTTAACTAATATTAAAAGTTTGGGGAAGATATTCATGTTTTCTGAAGTTTTGCTCATTATTGCACATCTTATTGCAACAACGTGCTTTTTAGCAGCCAGCACTGTATTTTTTACCTTGAGACAATCTACATTTCTTTTATAAAACTAAGTATATACTTCATAGGTTTTATGATGACTGTTATGTTTATAAGCAATCACTATGAAAATTGCAATGGTAATTTTATATGTTAGTTTATCAAACATAAATCTTGTTTAATTTTATATTTTGTTACCTATATTTTTGGGGATCAAGGGAAGAGATGGAACTCTTCCTCTGAAAAGGTGTCTTGGTACTTAAAGTAGTAAAACTATAAAGCAATAAACATCCAGTATTGAGAGATGATATGATAGGGCATTATGAATTCCTATGGGTGTCTAAATTATGTATGTCAGTTGGACATTGTAGAAGGTATGTAAATCAGCATAGATATGTATAACTTAACCTTGATTTATAAGGTCTTAACTCAGATTATGACTATTCATTGACATCTCATGAGAAGCTTTAGAAAACTTTCTATTGTTAAACACCATTTATATGTGGACTTCTGTTGTCACTGACTTCAGGCTTTATATTTTCATAGAGTCTTTATGGATAAAATAGAATTTATTTTCCACTCTTGTAGCTATAGATGCTGCACAATTTCACCCTGATTTATTTTTTTGTTTCTTAGCTTTGATGTTTTCAAACCAAGGATTGTGATTTTAGGTTAGAATTACATATTAGAAGCATTAAGACTATGTCTTTGGATCAGAATGCTTTAGTGATAAACCTACTTTGAAGACATACTCTTAAGCAATCTGGATCTTAAATTTATGTGAATTTTTTTTAGAAAATGATAAAGAAAAATGGAATTACTTCAAAGCATTTCTTGAGTCATTGTTTCTTTTAGCATCTCAAATGTTAATTAGAATAATTGGAATCACTTTTTAGACTTTTCAAGTTACCTTCCTTGGGAAGTTTGTATAGTGTTACAGTTTAGTTTAGCTCCTCTTATATGGTAATGGTTTGCTAGTTTAAAACTGTAACCAAACAAACTGGTCAGACAACATAGATCTAAAACACTTAAAATGTTAGAAAGCTTGGGAATGTTATAACCTAAGCGTTTTTGCTGACAACTTTTTGTTATTTATAGATATTTATGTATTTAACATACCTACTTCTAAAACTTAACCACACATTTCCTAAAACTTAACCATACATCCACTACCATAGCCTATCTATAGAATTGAATATTTTGGACCATGTTATCTGTGGCACAGTTAGTGCTGTGTTTGAGGTAAATGCAGTAATGGTTAGTTTTCTACTTTGTCTTATAGAAGGTAGAAACCATGTGTATGTTATGTTTGTCTATGGAAGAAAAAATACTAATATTAAATAATTTCTTATGATTGTGAGTCACTCACTTATTTTTTCCAGTAATAGATATTGTACATTCCTAGTGCCATTAGGTATGTATGTATGTAACTTTTACAGTTTTTCCGCTGAAAGTTGTATTTTTTTTTTTAAATCAGGGCTCTTTAATCTCATTTTAATTTCCTTTGTTTGAATGAACTGTAGTTATTTTATTTATTCCTATATTAACCGTCTAAACCAACTGTAATGACATGTACACTAATAAAGAATTCAACATTCGTAGTTTTTGGCAGTGATACCAGTTGTTGGTGGATTTAAAGCTTAAAATATGGGAGTGATTTGCTGCTATATTTCTTTTGAGAGATAAAAGAGGAGGAAATAGAACCTAATAGTGATCATGAATCTTAGGGAAAGTACTGAAAAACCATGGGGCTCCTTCTGATTTCTTGTGTTGAATGAGGCAAGAGTAATCATCTGATTCTGAGCTGAAGACCTCTCATACTCCTAAGGAGGGAGAGTGCATTTTTAGAGCTTTTAGCAAAATGTGAAAAGCTGATGTTTGTGCTTTGCTTTGTGAAGTTGGCTTCATTTTACTTATACATTAACTCATGTAATCTCTTAAATCTTACAAGTATTGATCCATTTCAACAAAAAGGTAAATTTAAAATGCAGGCTTTGTTATTTGCCAAAAAAAGCCTCATGAAAAATTTATATCCAATTATTTTCCAAATAGTTAATTTCATTTGGCTTTTTACCACATTCCTTCCTTTCTTTCCCCACTTCCTGAACGTAATTTAAACATTCTTTAGAAACCAAGAGGAAAAAAGAACAAATATCAAAAAAGACATAGAATTTAATATGGTACATGGCCAGGCGCTGTGGCTCACGCCTGTAATCCCAGCACTTTGGGAGGCCGAGGCAGGCAGATCATGAGGTCAGGAGATCAAGACCATCCTGGCTAACACGGTGAAACCCCGTCTCTACTAAAAATACAAAAAATTAGCTGGGTGTGGTGGCAGGCACCTGTAGTCCTAGCTACTCAGGAGGCTGAGGCAGGAGAATGGCGTGAACCTTGGAGGTGGAGCTTGCAGTGAGCCGAGATTGTGCCACTGCACTCCAGCCTGGGTGACAGAGCGAGACTCCATCTCAAAAAAAAAAAAAAGAATTTAATATGGTACAATTTCACATCTAAAATGGGTTTGAAGAAATGCAACTTTATATCATTAAAAAATGTGATCATCTGATTTCTTTTATTTCTTTTTTAAGTTATGTAATCAGATGATTTTATATTTTTGGGAGGGGGCAGAATACTGGTTTCTTTTACTTGATGTTTTCAGTTTTCTTTGCCATTCATGTTTCTTTTTTGTGTTCAGTGTTTCAAATACAATTTGTATTTAAGGATTTTAAAATACCAAACTGTAAATGAGTACGGTAGATCATTTTCTGTTAGGATGTTGATATTATACAATGAAATCTATAAAGTGTTGTCAATTTGATTATTGACACATATGACATGTTTACAAATAAACTGTGGTGTTGATCAAGTTAAAAAAAAAAGGGGAGGGGGGCCTTCCATAAGTCATTTCAAATGGACTAAGCTTTAAAGTTCCCTTTGGAGCCATCCTCACATGCAAAAGGGCAATGAGTAGGAGAAAAACTCAGGCCTCTGAGGTCCCCTGAAAGAGTTTTGCTAATGTCACGACTGGCTCTCTATGTTATCTGAAGATTGAGATCTCCATGAAGAGTGAAGATAGGTCATGCCTAAGGCTGAGGCATTACCTCATTGGGTCACCTTAGCTGGGAAGGGAGGTCAGTTATCACCTTGCAAACCTTTTGGTAATCCAAATCTTGGGATAATTTCTTTAAGTAAGAATTTAGACACTTCCAGTACTTTTCCTGTCCTTGTGGAGAAAGCTTCTATCCACCTGGTGAAAGTGTCTATAAATACTAGAAAATATTGTAGTCCCCTGTAAGGTGACATCTGTGTTAAATCTGTCTGCCAGTCTTCGCCATGGTATGTTCCTTGCGGTTGTACAGGTTTAAGCAGGGATCGGGGTATGGGGTGGCTTCCTGAGTGGTAACCCTTTTTATAGTTTGGAACAGTCCCTTCCTCAAGAATATTTAGGAAACGAATTTGAATAGAAAATCTTGTCCCAAATGTGAGGAATCATGAAAATATTTAATTATTTCCCATTTGTCAGCCTCAGGAATAGAGTTTGTTCTTTTCTGGCAACCATCCAGAGGGGTCTTACTGTAAATCTTTTACTCAGTCCCTTTAATTTCCTTCGGGTATAGTATGGTGCCACTGACATGGGTGGAATACCTGGTAGTAGCGCAGCAGCCTGAAATACCAGGGTTTCCTTAGCTGTGGCCTTAGCTGTTCTTTCCACTAGGGAATTTCCTCTAATAAGAAAAGTGTCTCCCTTCTGGTGTCCCCTGCAGTGAATACTTGTTATTTCTTTGGGAGTTGGACAGCATCTAAAATTTCCAAGATCTGAGTAAAGTTGTATGGGGGATCCCTTGGCTCATGATATTCCCCTTTCCTTCCCTATGGCTGCATGAGCATGAAGCACCAGGAACCCATATTTAGAGTCAGTAAACACATTGACTCTTGAGGGGTATTTTTTTGTTTTTTGTTTTTTGTTTTTTTCTTTTTTTGAAGCAGTGTCTTGCTCTGTTGCCCAGGCTGGAGTGCATGGCATGATCTCGGCTCACTGCAAACTCTGCCTCTCAGGTTCAAGTGATTCTCATGTCCCAGCCTCCCATGTAGCTGGGATTACAGGCACCCACCACCATACCTGGATAATTTTTGTATTTTTAGTAGAGACGGGGTTTCACCATATTGGCCAGGCTGGTCTCGAACTCCCAACCTCAGGTGATCCACCCACCTCAGCCTGCCAAAGTGCTGGGATTACAGGTGTGAGCCACCGCACCCAGCCTTAAGTCTTTTCACAGTTGGAAGGCCCAAATTAGAGCAGCTAATTCTGCTTTTTGAGCAGAAGTCTGAGAAGGTAAGCTCTTGGTCTCAATGACTTCTTGTTAGCTAACCTTCTTTTCTCACTCCCTCATGAATAAAGCTATTTCCATCTCTAAACCACTCAACACTGAGATTAGACAAGGGCTTGTCTTCAAGGTTGGGCCTTCTAGAGTAGATCTTTTCCATGGTTTCCACCCAGGAGTCAATGAGTTGGGAATCTGTTTCTTGGGATGTGAGGTCCAGCAACAGAGTAGCAGAGTTTAAAAATCAGCATATTTTAAGGGTAACATCTGGGGTGTCAAGCAGAAGATCCTGATATTTAAGTGACTGGCCCCCTGTTAGCCATTGGTGTATGTTTGCCTCTACGACCCTCTGTACTGTACTTCATGGGGTGGCAGGGGGTGGGAGTGGTATGGCATCTACTTGTCATCCCAAGGTAAACTTACTGGCTTCTTCTACCAATAGAGTGGTGGTAGCCACAGATCTCAAGCTTCCTGGTCACCCAGCTGCCACCTGGTCTAGCTGTTTAGAGAAATAAGCCACTGGTCTAAGGTAATTCCAGAGCTTTCAAGTTAGAACATCCAAAGCTGTCCCTTGTTATTCATCCACATAGAGGGTGAAAGGTTTTTCTAAGTTCAAGAGTCCTGAAGCAGGGCCTGTCCCTGGCTTTTCTTTTAAGGCTAAGAAAGCCTTTTGACAGGTTCCATTCCAATTCAAAGGCTTGTGACCACTCCCTTTTCGAGGTTCATAGAGTGGTTTTGCTCTGAGCCCAAACCTGGGAATCCAAACCCAGCAGAATCCAGCTATTCTCAAAAAGGCTTCTTAATTTGAGGGACCTGGAGTGCCAGGATGGTCTCTTTTCATCCCTGGGTCACGATCCTGGTCCCAGGAGTGAGCATGTGTCCCAAATATGTGACCCTTTGAACAGAAATTTGGGCCTTTGGGGGGATACCTGATACCCTTGTTTTGTTACAAAATTAAGGACTTAAATTGTATGTTTCTCAGAGTCGTCCCCTAGTAGGGTTGGAAATTAATAGGTGATACACATATGGTAAGAGGGATCCATTAATTAACTGTAGTTCCCTTACCTCTTTTGCCAATGCATTGCCAAACCAATGGGGACTGTCCTAAAACCTTGGGGACAGGACAGTCCAGGTAAGCTGAGATGCAGCATGAGTGTCTGGATTAGTCCATTCAAATGCAAAAATGTATTGGGTGTCTAGGTGTAAAGGTTTGTTAAAGAAAACATCTTTTAAATTGAATACTATGAACCAATGAGCATCTTCAGGGTCTTGAGTTATTATTGTATAAAGATTAGGAACTATTGGGTGACTGGAACTACTGCCTCATTAACTGCCCTAAGAGCCTGAACAAATCTATATTCCCCGTTTGGCTTATTAACAGGAAAAATGGGGGTGTTACATTGGAACTGACAGGATTGTAATAATCCATACTTCATTATCAGGGGATAGACGCCCCTCAGAGCCTAAGGTCTAAAAGGATACTGGATACTTTTGTTTTTGTTTTTTTTTGAGACAGAGTCTTGCTCTGTCATCCAGGCTGGAGTGCAGCGGTGCGAGGCTCACTGCAACATCTGCCTTCTGGGTTCAAGCAATTCTCCTGCCACAGCCTTCTGAGTAGTTGGGATTACAGATGTGCACCACCATACCTAACTAATTTTTGTGTTTTTAGTAGAGATGAGGTTTTGCCTTTTTGGCCAGGCTGGTCTCAAACTCCTGGCTTCAAGTGATATGCCTGCCTTGGCCTCCAAAAGTGCTGAGATTACAGGCATGAGCCACCACACCTAAAAGGATATTGTTTTTCCCATAGATAATTAACACTGGGTTTCAAAATAACCTGGACTGAGAGAACATTTACAGTTCTTCCAGGAACTTCTATGTCACAAGCAGACAGGTCTACTTGAGAAGTAATATGCGGTGGAAGGAACATCTTTTCTTTATCTGTGTTAAGACATGAACTTAGAGCTAGGAGAGGTGTCCCTTTGCAGCTTGTGGCCTTCTCTTGAGGTGCTCCAAATTGAACTGCAGCCTGTTATTGGGAAAGTAAGTCTCTTCCCAGTAAAGGAGTAAGGCACTCAAGAATAAGCAAAAATCTGTGGGAAAACATATGGTTCCCCACAGTGCAACTGAAGGAATGGGTGAATCTCCTAGGTTTAGCTGGTCATCAATCTTCATTACAGTATAGGAGTGGGAAGACAGTGGCCCCAAGGACTAGATCAGAACTGAGAAGGTGGCTCCCATATCCAATAACTCAATATTTTTACTCACCATGTCAAGAATTACCTGAGGCTCTTCTGTAGAGATGGTAAGTTGTCTGGTGGAAGCTGTAGGGAACCTTGGGCCCTGTCAGTCCTCTGTTCTCTTAGCCATTAGGCATCTGGGGAGCTCAGACTCCCTTTGGAGACTGAGGCAGTCTTTCCTCCACTGGCCCTCTTGCTTACAGAAGGCACACTGATTCTGGCCCAGAGGATGATGAGCTGGCTTTTGTCTGGACATCCCAAAGCCACTCTTGCAACACTTTCTCAGGATGGACAGCTCAAAAGCAGTAGGAGGCTGAAAGCAGCTGCTAACAATTGCACTTTTTGGCAATTTCTTTTGGTTTTCTCCTCTTCCTCTGCCCTGTCCCTATTGTTGTAAACTCCAAAGGTCATGTTTAAGAGTTGGCTCATGGAGTTTGGGGTCCCATTCCTGCCTTTTGTAACTTCCTCCTAATGTCAAGGGTAGATTGAGTAATAAAATGCATGCCCAGAAGAGCCTGCCCTTCCGGGGTGTCTGGGTCTACATTAATATATTTCCTGAGTGCCTCAACCAAGCAGCCCTAAAACAGAGTGGGATTTTCATCCTTCCACTGAGTTACTTCTCTATCCTTGTCATAATTAACTGGCTTAATCACACACCTTTTCATACTTTCTATTAAACAAGTTAGCATGTAATTTCTTGTTCAAGTTCTTGGGAACCCTTCTGGTAATCTCACTGAGGGTCTCTATGTGGAACTGCATCTCCCCCTACATAAATGGCATGGCCTTGGATATGAGCAGATACTCTATCTGCATATTCACAGGCCAGTACCCAGAATCCCTCACTTCTCCTCTATAGCACAGCAAGTGGACAATGATATTTGCAAGTTGTGCCAAGTTAAATCAAAGGACATGATCAACCTAAAAAACTCCTCTATAAACTTCCCTGGATCCTTCAAAAACCAGCCAAATTTCTCCTTGAACAAAGCCAATTTGGACATAGGAAATGGTACATATACTCTGATTGTTCCCCTGTCTCTGCTAGCTACCTCCCGCAATGGACACAGGTTCAATTTCAGGGGCTGATATAGAGCTCCACTCCTGGTGGTTCTGGATGGGCTTACTTCCTTGGGCAGTGGGGGATATAGGCTGGAGCTAGTTAAATAAAAGGGAGGGGTTCCTGATGACATTGGGGTGGAATCCCGCACTGGAGAACTGGCAGGACTCCTCTCAGAACTGGGGGACTGAGAAGACCCTGGGGAGGGCATGGGCCTTCCAGAGGCTGCTGCTAGGAAGGGAGGATCGAGGATATCCCACGCAGTTTCTTGGTGCCTGGAAGTAACATGAGCCAGACACATCCTGCAGTTGACTCTTAAGTCAGAATCCTGGTAGGGGGCCATAGAAGCCTGTACATAAGGAACTTCTCTCCACTTTCCTTCCTTTTTACTGAGTAAGTCCAATTGTAAAATAGTATTATAATGTAAGGAACCAGTTTCAGGCCAAATTTCTTCTCCCAAGAAAATATGTTTCTTTTTCTTTGACCCATCTAATTTGAATTTGCTCCACTTACCTTAAAGACACCCTAGTGGGGAGTCCTTTGGGATACTTGCCATTGTTCCCATATCTAACAAGGATCTCTACTACACCCAGAAGTTTTTCTAAGTCTAGCAAAAGCTCAGTTACTTTCCCTTTCAAATTCCCACTTCCTGCAGAGAAGATGTAAGTACAGTTAGCAAAGTGTTATGAAAGTAGATTATGAAATATGAATGCGAAGTAAAATGATGGGTCTGAATTCCACAGAGAGTGAAGAAAGCATTTTAGTTTGGGCAAAGAGGGGTTAAAAGAAACAAGGTGATCACGGAAGGGAGGAAGGGAAGGCATGAACTGTGTTGTTCGCTGAGATGCCAGAAAATCTATCCAGCAGCCACAGAGACTGAAGAAAAATATTTGGGCAAAATGTTTGGGTGGCTGCTGCTTGTCTGCCACTATGGGTAGTTGTCACTTGGGTCAGGGGTCCAGGAACCCCTGGTTCCTGTGACCAAGAGTTCAATATGGGCTTGAGCAAGGTCACATAGGAAGGGGCCCACAACTGGCTGTTATGGAAAATTGCAATCTTTTAATTTAAGGGCAGAGAAGATGACATCAACACTCCCCCAGGGGAGGGGCTCTAATCCACAATCCTATAGGGCATGTCAATGCTGAAAACAACAGAGCATCCAGGGAGAGGCCAACAGTGATAGTAGAACTCACACCACAACAAAATGCCAAAAACCCAGAGTATCCAAGTATCACCCAGTAAGGGTCCCCACACCAAATGCTGAAACTGCAGGGGGTAGCCAATGGTGAACCCCAAAAACCAAGTTGGGGGCCACTGAACAATGTGATTTTGGCATCTCAGAGTCAACACAGTAAGGGACTTTTCACAACCAAGTGTCCTGCCTTAAACAGTTCTTGACTGTCCTGTCGTGTCCTGTGTCATGTCATGTCCCGTCCCATCTGGTCTTGTCTTTGTGGTCACCAGATGATGCAAGGAAAGACAAACCCAAAATTGAGGCTTAGCCCAGGAGAGTTCTTGGCTTTGCCCAGGTAAGAATTCAAGGGCAACCCAGCAGTGAAAGAAAGCAACTTTTGTTAAACTGGTACTGCTTCTTGTGGAGCAGGGCTAACCCATGGGCAGTATGTGGGTTGCTAGCTAGCTGTATTTATACCCACTTTTAATTAGATGCTAATTAGGAGGTGGGTTATTCCAAACTTTCTGAAAAAGGGATGAGGAGTTTCCAGAACCTTATAAGGTAACTTCCTGGCCATTGCCATGGCATGTTGACATGGCATTTATAAACTGTCATGGCACTGGTGGGAGTGTCTTTATGCTAATGAGCAGTGAGGGCAACTAGAGGTAGCTTTTGTCTCCATCTGCTGGTTTTGGTCAGCTTCTTTACTGCACCCTGTTTGGACCAGATCCTACTCTGATCAACCAGGCCACAACCGCAAAATAAGTCCTGCTACTTTCCTACCTCAGTAGAATCTCTGCCAAAGAATGATCTTGAAAGTTTGCTGTCTACTCATGATCTGGAAAAATCTTCCTGTATAGGCCAAATTCCCATCCTTGAGATTTCTGAAGGACCAACAGGTAAAAACAATATACCCCAATGGGACTGTTAGGTTTCAAATAACTTACTCTCCTTTGGATTTCTTTTTCTGAAAATAAATTCTTCATACACATTGACTTGTCTTTTGCAATCCAATGTAAAAGTGGGACATCTTCTTCAGAAGCTTTGAAACATACAAATTAGCCTCAAACTTACCTACCAGACTTCCAGACTAGAAGGCTGATTCATGTAAGAAGGACTAAGAAGACACTTCACCCATATCCTGGGTGACAGGAGGGGATCCTTTAGATAAGTCTGCACACCAGACTGGTAACCTACACTTTCTTCTAGCAGTGAGAGGCACTGAGATCCGTTACCCCTCCTGCAAGGCCAAGACCCAGAGAGAGCCAAATTTTAGCCTAGAACTCAGCCAGCTCTTCACAGTCTGCCATGTTTTACATTTTCCTCCACAATTACTTACTTTGAAAGATTTCTTTTTTTTTTTTATTAAGTATTTATTGATCATTCTTCGGTGTTTCTCAGAGAGGGGGATATGGCAGGGTCATAGGATAATAGTGGAGAGAAGGTCAGGAGATAAACACATGAACAAAGGTTTCTGGTTTTCCTAGGCAGAGGTCCCTGCGGCCTTCTGCAGTGTTTGTGTCCCTGGGTACTTGAGATTAGGGAGTGGTGATGACTCTTAAAGAGCATGCTGCCTTCAATCATCTGTTTAACAAAGCACATCTTGCACCGCCCTTAATCCATTTAACCCTGGGTTGACACAGCACATGTTTCAGAGAGCAGGGGGCTGGGGGAAAGGCCATAGATCAACAGCATACCAAGGCAGAAGAATTTCTCCTAGTCAGAACAAAATGGAGTCTCCTATGCCCACCTCTTTCTACACAGACACAGCAACAATCTGATCTCTCCTTCCTTTCCCCACACTTCCCCCCCTTCTTTTCAACAAAACCGCCATGGTCCTCATGGCCCGCTCCCAATGGTCGCTGTCTCTTCGGAGCTGTTGGGTACACCTCCCAGACAGGGTGGCCGGGCAGACGCGCTCCTCACCTCCCAGACGGGGCGGCTGGGCAGAGACGCTCCTCACATCCCAGACGGGGCGGCCGGGCAGAGGTCCTCCTCATTTCCCAGACAGGGCGGTCGGGCAGAGGCGCTCCTCACTTCCCAGATGATGGGCGGCCAAGCAGAGGTGCTCCTCACTTCCCAGACGGGGTGGCCGGGCAGAGGTGCTCCTCACTTCCCAGACGGGGTGGCCGGGTAGAGGCGCTCCTCACTTCCCAGATGGGGCGGCCGGGCAGAGGCGCTGCTCACCTCCCAGATGGGGCGGCCAGGCAGAGGCGCTCCTCACTTCCTCCCAGACGGGGTGGCAGCCAGGCAGAGGCGCTCCTCACCTCCCAGATGGGACGGCCAGGCAGAGGCACTCCTCATCTCCCAGACAGGGCAGCCAGGCAGAGGCGCTCCTCACTTCCCAGAGGGGGCAGCCGGGCAGAGGCGCTCCTCACTTTCCAGACGGGGCGGCCAAGTAGATGCGCTCCTCACTTCCCGGACGGGGCGGCCGGGCAGAGGTGCTCCTCACTTCCTCCCAGACGGGGTGGCGGCTGGGCAGAGGCGCTCCTCACCTCCCAGATGGGGCGGCCGGGCAGAGGTGCTCTTCACCTTCCAGACGGGGCGACTGGGCAGAAGTGCTCCTCACTTCCCAAATGGGGCGGCCGGGCAGAGGCGCTCCTCACATCCCAGATGATGGGCGGCTGGGCAGAGACACTCCTCACTTCCTATACGGGATGGCGGCTGGGCAGAGGCACTCCTCACTTCCCAGATGGGGTGGCGGCCGGGCAGAGGCTGTAATCTTAGCACTTTAGGAGGCCAAGGCAGGCGGCTGGGAGGTGGAGGTTGTAGCAAGCTGAGATCACGGCCACTGCACTCCAGCCTGAGCAACGTTGAGCACTGAGTGAGGGAGACTCCGTCTGCAATCCCAGCACCTCGGGAGGCCGAGGCAAGCAGATCACTTGAGGCCAGGAGCTGGAGACCAGCCTGGTCAACACGGCGAAACTCCGTCTCTGCCAAAAATACAAAAACCAGTCAGGCGTGGCGGCGCGCGCCTGCAATCCCAGGCACTCGGCAGGCCGAGGCAGGAGAATCACAGGGGCCCAAGGCAGGGAGGTTGCAGTGAGCCGAGATCACGGCAGTACAGTCCAGCTTCGGCAACAGAGGGAGACCAAAGAAAGAAGTAGAGGGAGACTGAAGAAAGGGGAGAGGGCGAGGACGAGGGAGAGGTAGAGGGAGACGGAGAGGGAGAGGGAGAAGGAGAGGGAGAGGGAAAGATTTCAAACCTACAGAAAAGTTGAAAAAAAAAGAACACCTCTACATCATTCACCCAAGTTCAACAATTAGCATTCCTTTACCTTTTTTCTCTGTCTACACACACTTATACACACATTCATATTTCATAGTAAATGCAGACCAAAAAAACTCCACTTCATCCCTAAATAGTTCAGCATGTATTTCATGAGATTAAGGACATTATCTTATATAATTATAATATAATTCAATTATCAAACCTAAGGATATTAACATTTATTCAATAATATTATCTAATATACAGTCCAGATAAAAATTTTCTAATTGTTTAGAAAATGTCACATCAATACACATATATGTGCATGTATACAGATATTTATGCATATATAGTGTGTGCTTGTGTGTATGTATGTGTATATATAACACATATGCACATTACATATGCATAAATGTCTTAATTTAATGATATTTATATGCATCAATATCTTAAAGATATATACATATCATTAGCTGGAAGCTGCCTCTATCCATATTTTAAAGTTTTCTCCATATGTAGTGAACTGTAACCTAACTGGATGTATAAACAACCTGTAACCTACTCTTGTGCCAATGACTGAGTTTTAGCCAATCAAAGGTGGCCAACTGTTCAAACTGGGTTCAAACAAGACAAACTCAGAGCTGTAGCCAATCCAATTATTTTTGTACCTCACTTCTGTTTTCTGTAAGTCACTTTCCCTTTTCCATCCATAAATCTTCTCCTACCACATGGTAGCACTTGAGCCTCTCTGAACCTATTCTGGTTCTGGAGCTTTCTGATTCAGGAATTCTTCTTTGCTTAATTAATCTCTCTCTCTCTCTTTGTGTGTGTGTGTGTGTGTGTGTGTGTGTGTGTGTGTGTGTGTGTATTATATATATTATATACACAAGTCATATATATATATGTATGTGTATATATAATATTTATTTAAGAGAGAGAGAGAGAGGTGACTTGTGGTACTGATGTTGCTTCCCTAGGTTCCAAGTAAAGTTCCTCAATTGCACTTTACTTACTTAGAACTGTCCCTCCACTTCTTTGTTCTTGTTGCTAAGTTTTTGAAGTGGATAGGCTAGTTATCTTGTTCAATATCCTGCATTCTGATCAAACTAAACCTTTTTGGAAAGAACAGAATATAGGAATTTGTGCTTCTTTCCACTCAACCTGTCAGAAAGCAAGTGAGGCAAGAACAAAATATTGTGAATATTTTTACATTGAAAGTATTAAAGAAAACTCAGCATCTGCCAGCAAGTTTATGGTGTGCCATGGTGGTCTAGTGATTGGCACTTTGTGTTGTGAATGCAGAACCTCGATTCCAATCCGAAATGGCAGTGTATGGCATCTTTTTGGGGAGAAACTGAACTGTCTTTTTGTTTGCTTTCAATCCGTGCACTGACTGAGTCGTTTAGCAGGGTTTAACCACTGACTCCTGCAATGCAATGCAGTCAGGCAAAAAGGAGACCCCACATTGCACACACCTAGGGCCTGGGACATGTCCTATGTCTCACCATTGAGCAGAAAATATCCCAAAGGGTAAAATGCCACCTTTCAATCTGCCATGTTGGTAGCTTCCACTAATGCAGTGGTGTGGTCATAACTGGTTTTCACTGTTCCTCACAATGGCTGCAGCCCTTATTTGTGACTAGAGAACAAGGCTTACCACTGACTTGCCAGCATGATACAGCCAGGGCCATCAAAAACAAACCTGCACAAGGTCATTGGGAACTTTGGAGGTGCCTCACATCTGGGCATGAGTTGAACCACCCCATAAGGTGAAATGCCTCTTCTCAAGGAGACTTGTCTGCAGTTTCCACTAATGAAATTGCGTTGTCATAACTATTCTTCTGGTTGAGATATTAGGAGGGATTTTGTGAGGGGTGGGGAGGGAATGAAAATGAGCTTTCATTGAGTTTAAAATAAAATCCAAACTCCTTGCCATGGTCTACACTGGCTTGTCTCCATCTTCTATCCCTCACCCCCCATGTTTATGCTAAAGAGCAAACTATTGAAATGTAATTCACACAGCGTAAATTTCAAATATATTAACTAGGACAGGTTATTAAATATCGACAAATGAAATAATCAACCAGATCAAGTTACAGAAAACTTCCATCATCCCAAAAAGGTCTGTAGATGCCAGGCATGGTAGCTCATGCTTGTAATCCCAACACTTGGGAGGCTGAGGTGGAAAGATTGACTGAGCCCAGCAATTTGAAACCAGCTGGGCAACATGGCAAGACCCCCATCTCTATAAATTTTTTTTTTTTCAAATTTAAAAAATAAAAAAAATTTATAAAGGTCCATAGAGTCCCTTTCCAGGCAATCCCACCCTTCTCCCCTTAGTTAATCACTATTCTGATGTTTATCACCATATATTATGTTGCTGTCATCTTGAAATTCACATAAATTCACTTTTTGTGTTATGCGTTTTTTCCATGTCTTTGAAATGTATCCATATAATTATATGTATCTAGTTTATTTGGGTGTTACTGGTGAGTGTTATTCTAATAGGTGAATACACCACAGTTGATGGACAATTTGGTTATTTCTAGTTTGGACTATGATGAAGAAGGCTGCAGTGCATGAATATTCTTGTACAAATCTATTTATCAACAAATATTCTGTGTTTTCTTAGATTTTGTATTTGTTTCTATTTGGCATCTATTCGTCACAGGACAATTACGATAATTATATTTTCTTATTTTCTTTATTTTTTATTTTTTATTTTATTTTATTTTATTATTATTATACTTTAAGTTTTAGGGTACATGTGCACAATGTGCAGGTTAGTTACATATGTATACATGTGTCATGCTGGTGTGCTGCAGCCATTAACTCATCATTTAGCATTAGGTATATCTCCTAATGCTATCCCTCCCCCCTCCCCCCACCCCACAACAGTCCCCAGAGTGTGATGTTCCCCTTCCTGTGTCCATGTGTTCTCATTGTTCAATTCCCACCTATGAGTGAGAACATGCGGTGTTTGGTTTTTTGTCCTTGTGATCGTTTACTGAGAATGATGATTTCCAATTTCATCCATGTCCCTACAAAGGACATGAACTCATCATTTTTTTATGGCTGCATAGTATTCCATGGTGTATATGTGCCACATTTTCTTAATCCAGTCTATCATTGTTGGACATTTGGGTTGGTTCCAAGTATTTGCTATTGTGAATAGTGCCACAGTAAACATATGTGTGCATGTGTCTTTATAGCAGCATGATTTATAATCCTTTGGGTATATACCCAGTAATGGGATGAGTGGGTCAAATGGTATTTCTAGTTCTAGATCCCTGAGGAATCGCCACACTGACTTCCACAATGGTTGAACTAGTTTACAGTCCCACCAACAGTGTAAAAGTATTCCTATTTCTCCACATCCTCTCCAGCACCTGTTGTTTCCTGACTTTTTAATGATTGCCATTCTAATTGGTGTGAGATGGTATCTCATTGTGGTTTTGATTTGCATTTCTCTGATAGCCAGTGATGGTGAGCATTTTTTCATGTGTTTTTTGGCTGCATAAATGTCTTCTTTTGAGAAGTGTCTGTTCATGTCCTTCACCCACTTTTGGATGGGGTTGTTTGTTTTTTTCTTGTAAATTTGTTTGAGTTCATTGTAGATTCTGGATATTAGCCCTTTGTCAGATGAGTAGGTTGCGAAAATTTTCTCCCATTTTGTAGGTTGCCTGTTCACTCTGATGGTAGTTTCTTTTGCTGTGCAGAAGCTCTTTAGTTTAATTGGATCCCATTTGTCAATTTTGGCTTTTGTTGCCATTGCTTTTGGTGTTTTAGACATGAAGTCCTTGCCCATGCCTATGTCCTGAATGGTAATGCCTAGGTTTTCTTCTAGGGTTTTTATGGTTTCAGGTCTAACATTTAAGTCTTTAATCCATCTTGAATTAATTTTTGTATAAGGTGTAAGGAAGGGATCCAGTTTCAGCTTTCTACATATGCCTTGCCAGTTTTCCCAGCACCATTTATTAAATAGGGAATCCTTTCCCCATTTCTTATTTTTCTCAGGTTTGTCAAAGATCAGATAGTTGTAGATATGTGGCATTATTTCTGACGGCTCTGTTCTGTTCCATTGATCTATATCTCTGTTTTGGTACCAGTACCATGCTGTTTTGTTTACTGTAGCCTTGTAGTATAGTTTGAAGTCAGGTAGCGTGATGCCTCCAGCTTTGTTCTTTTGGCTTAGGATTGAGTTGGTGATGTGGGCTCTTTTTTGGTTGCGTATGAACTTTAAAGTAGTTTTTTCCAATTCTGTGAAGAAAGTCATTGGTAGCTTGATGGGGATAGCATTGAATCTATAAATTATCTTGGGCAGTATGGCCATTTTCACAATACTGATTCTTCCTACCCATGAGCATGGAATGTTCTTCCATTTGTTTGTATGCTCTTTTATTTCATTGAGCACTGGTTTGTATTTTTTCTTAAAGCAGTTTATTGATGTATGCTTGGTATACTAAAAGCTGTACATATGTAATAAACACAACTTGCTGAGTTTGGAAATAAGTATAGACACATTAAATCATCACCACAGGCTGGGTGTGGTGGCTCATGCCTGTAATCCCAGCATTTTGGGAGGCCAAGGTAGGTGGATCACGAGATCAGGAGATTGAGACCATCCTGACTAAAACAGTGAAACCACGTCTCTACTAAAAACAAACAAGAAAAATTAGCCAGGCATGGTGGTGGGCACCTGTAGTCACAGCTACTCAAGAGGTTGAGGCAGGAGAATGGCGTGAACCCAGGATGCAGAGCTTGCAGTGAGCAAAGATCATGCCACTGTACTCCATCCTGGGCAACAGAGGGAGACTCCGTCTCGAAAAAAAAAAAAAAAAATTATCACCACAACGTATACAATAAAACTATTCAGCTGGGTATGGTGGCTCACACCATAATCTCAGCACTTTTGGAGGCCCAGGCCGGTGGATCACTTGAGGTCAGGAGTTTGATACCTGCCTGCCCAACATGGTGAAACCCATCTCTATCAAAAATACAAAAATTGGTTAGCATAGTGGCACACTCCTGTAATTTCAACTACTTGGGAGGCTGAGACACGAGAATCACATGAACCTGGGAGATAGAGGTTGTGGTGAGCTGAGATCACACCACTGCACTCCAACCTGGGCAGCAAAGGGAGACTCCATTTCAAAAAAAAAAAAAAAACTACCACCTCCAAAAGCTCTCTCCTGCCCTCTTTGCTTACTATTATTATTATTTTAAGTTTTATATTCTAATTGATATGAAATAATTATACATGTTTATGGGAGTACATATGATATTTTGTTACATGCTTACAATGTGTAATGATCAAATCAGGATGCTTAGGATATTCATCATCTCAAACATTTTATCATTTCTTTGTGTTGGGAACATTTCAAATTCTCTCTTCTTAGCTCCTTTGAAATGTACAATATACTCCTGGTAGCTGTAGTCACCCTACTGTGCTGTTTATTTTCTGAGATTCCACCTAACCCCTTGATGTTCCAACTGCTGTGGTTGTCTAAAACTTTGTCCTCTGTTCCTTTAATCTAGGAAGATGGTTTGGTTTTGTATTGTAATTTAGCTAATCCAAGTAAGGTGCAGCAAAGTTTGTTCTATAAACTAAAAATAAAATCCTAAGTCCCCCAACTGACTAAATGGACCCCCTGTTAGCCAACGGGACCCTAGGCAAACCTTAAAAACTGAGTCCCAGGCCAAGAAGGAACAGGAGGTCAGACAAGCCTCATTATATTCCTACCCTTTTGCAGTTTAGGCAAAACTGACCAACATTAATGTTATCACAGAGATCATAAGACTGACGGAATGGACTCTTTATGGCAATAAGACACCAAATTATAAATAGGACTTAGGACCATTCCAGGCAAGGATTAACTCACACACCCCATACATGCAAAGAATAAACTGTGTTCTAACTGCCACAAGGTTTTTTCTCTAGCAGCTAAACAATCACTGGCCTTGAGAATAGGCAGTGCTGAAGTACTTGCTGCTCACCCCTCACCAGATACCGAATCCCACTGTTCCACAAGCCATAACTACAGCCTTGACTGACAAGAGACTGATTTCAATAACTTTATTCTGATGA
The DNA here is from genome assembly GCF_028885625.2 of Pongo pygmaeus. Lineage (NCBI taxonomy): Eukaryota > Metazoa > Chordata > Mammalia > Primates > Hominidae > Pongo > Pongo pygmaeus. The sequence continues at coordinate 107,035,707 of NC_072373.2, read as the reverse complement.
GAAGACCAGCAATCATGGACTGGTGCTGTCAGTTTTACAGTATCTGTGCATTTGAGTGCCTTTGTGTCCTGAAAAGACCTTTGTGTATAGGGCCTAATTGTAATGCAGTTAAATGCTAAGTATCCATAACAAGGTGAACAAGGTTGTATATTACGTGAATGTTTGTTCAATAAGCATGCATCAGGACCCCCTTCATAAATGTTCATGAATCCTCCTATAACTTGTTGAATATGTATGTTAGGCCAACCCATTCAACTTAAATTCCTGTCTTGCCCCTCCCTCCCTCGAAGTGCCTGCTTCTGGGCTTCCTGCATTTCCCAACCTGTCAAGATGACCACTTCACATGCTGTAACCCTTTATAAGAAATAAATTCTCCTCTGTAACTTCACAAAGTGTATGGTTTTCAGTTAACAGCTCTCTGCTGAAAGTTTGCAAAATGGGAAACTCACTACATGCCATTCTTCCACATGTCTGCCTGCTTTTGTTGTCTTCCAGCACCTTCAAATTATATTTTATATATAGGAAATAATTTTTTCCAGTTTATAGTCGTTATCTGTGGGAGAGTTACTCTGAAAGCAGCAAGCAGCCATTACCAGATGCAGAACTCATTCTGTCAGTAATGGCAGCCCAGTAAATAGGGCAGGAGCCCCATCCAGGTATGGATCAGTGCATAGCTGTATAACCTTGAGCAAGCTGCTTAGTCGACCTCTGAAGTCAGTACTGCTGTATGAGAAATGGAGATATGAAAAGAACCAGGAGTACTAGGATGCCCAAGGGAGAAAAGTTTAGGTAACAAGGTTTTCGGTCGGGAGCATGAGAAACAGGCAGAGGGTTGCCATTAACTCCCCTTCTTCACCAGAGTTTTCTGGCACCCAATACTACACAGACTTCTATTGCAACTGGGCCTTGGGGCATATCACAAGTTCCAGTAACAAGGGGGAAGAGATCACCTGCTTTATACCTTTTCTATACCTGACAGGGAATCGAACCCGGGCCGCGGCAGTGAAAGCGCTGAATCCTAGCCACCAGACCACCAGCAAGTACTTTTCATTCCTTTTGCCTTCCAAAGGTTTCTCCAAAAGGTGAACCTACCTGCAATGCCCACGAAGCCTGCCAGATGCACAAGTCAAAACCGATCTAGAGACTCTGAAGTCCACTGTGCTCCCTGAGAAGTGCGGAGCCACCGGAAGCACACAAGCAGCTTCAGACAGGAGCCAATGAGGCCATCAAAACCCTCAACAGAGGCATCTGTGAGTTCATTATAGTGGCTACAGACACCACACTGCTAGAGAGCATTCTGCACCTCCCACTGCTGTGTGAAGACAAGAATGTGCTGGGCCTGCCTGGAATGTTTGTGCACTCCAGGCAGGCCCTGGGGCGGGCCTGTGGGGTCTCCAGTCCTGTCATCACCTGTTCTGACACCATCAAAGAAGGCTCACAGCTGATCCAGTCCATTCAGCAGTCCATGGAAAGTCTAAACCCGTGGAGTCTAAACTTGTGGCCTCTGCTGCACAATCTCTGCTGACTCCTCCCCCTGAGGTTATTTTCAGCTACTTTCCATTGTTGTAAAATATTATAGTACTAAATCTGGTTTCTGGGGTTTTGTATAGTTTTTGTTCTGTTTTACAGGGTTGTTTTCCCCTTCTCCCTGCCCACCCTTTCTCTGCCATCCTTCATCCTCTTATCCTCTCTATTGAAAAATGAACAAATGTTCAGAGCAGAGGAAGTAGAGTGGTGGCACCATCAAAGGCAGGAAGGGCCAGGAGAATCTGATGGGAGTGGGGATACAGACCTGGTTCTAGCTTCCAGTCACTAACTTTCTACTGTGTGCAGTGTACAATGGAAGTAAACACCACCCACTATATATCCCCTGTGCCTGGCATACAGAATCATTCATTCATGTTAAAATGATTGAGGAGTTTCCTTTGCTTCTAGGGGATTATGTATCATTTTGGGAGGAAGCATGTCTTCTGTGAGGTTGTTTGGTTTATGTCCAAGTGTCATTTACTAATGTATCCCTGCTGTTTGCTTTCGGTATGTATGTTCTTCCTCCACCTGACAATTGTGCCCCTGATGGTGGCAGGGCAGCAGCATACCAAAGAAATGTGCTGCAAGATTTCAGAGGTGGGTGAGTGAGACATGGGAAAGTGGACTCAGGTCTTGAAAGAGTCAGGAGTGGCCAGGGCAAAGAACATGAACTGGTGCTGGAATGAAGGATTCTGGAAAGGTTGTGGAGACCTGGTAGCTAGAGCAGAGATGATGGAATCCAAGGAAACAACTTCTCTTTGGTGAATCGAGATTTCTTTAGTGGACACTTAGTCCCAGCTCTGATAGTCCTTACCCCTGTTTCCTGCCACACTGTGGGTCATATGTATTCTTTATCATATGAGGAGAGTGCTAATTAATGGGTCATTTATTTTGTGAGCATCCTAGTAAATATATTCATATTCCAATTTAATGAAAAAAAAGCTGATCTAGAGATGTCGCTTTTCGAGGTGACAGCATGGCTCTGGAGAGATGGCCACAGGAGCCATGGCAGTGGACCAGGTTGCTGGGAGAAGGCAAAAGGGGAGGCACCCAAGCTGAGAAGGTGCTAAGCACTCAGCCCCTGGGACCACCAACAGCAGGCCTGAGACACATGCAGGAAACCAGACACCCTGCATGAAATTTCTTTCAAGCAAGGCCCGTGGTCCCTGACAGAACATCAGAGGTTTCCCCCTAAAACCTTTTGCATCTGCACCATTTCCATCTTAGTTGAAGCTCTTTGTTCTCATCCTTGCAGTACACAGAGAAAAAAAAATCGCAGGTTTTTGATTGTTTTAAGGTAGGGTCTTGCTCTGTCACTCAGGCTGGAGTACAGTAGTGTGATCATGGCTCACTGCAGCCTCAAACACCCGGGCTCAAGTGATCTCCCACATCAGCCTCTGCAGTAGCTGGGACCACAGGTGCGCCTCCACAGAGACAGAGTTTTGCAATTTTGCCCAGAATGGTCTCAGACTCCTGAGCTTAAGGGATCAGCCTGCCTAGGCTTCCCAAAGTGCACTGACTACAGGCATGAGACACCTTGCCCAGCCAACCAGAGTTCTTTTTGATGCCGATATTTTACTCAGACTCCACATCTAGGTAGGAATTCATGTTTTCAAGTAGGGACGTTGCTCTACACAATCCTTTCCTTTCCTGATCACTAAATTAGAGTAAATGACCGTCCTGAAGAAGGTACCCTTGGGAGAGTGGGTTGGCCTGTCTTTCCACCCTTCCTTGGCTCTGCCCTCACCTTCAAGCCTCTTTCTGGCCTGTGTTCAAGGTCCAGAGACATGCTTAAGACCTCTCTGTGTGGCTCCTCTTGAAGAGTCAGGTACCCCATAGTTCCTGTTCAGCCGGCACAGAAGCTTCAAGCGCACAGTTTTGGGTATGCTAGGATCCCGCAAGGCACAGATGTGCAGTGGCCCACAAAGTGAGTTCGTGGGTCTCCAGATACCTGCAGCCCTTTCTGCTCCTGTAGGATAAAGGGCAATTGCCTTTTTTTTCTGTCCAGGAAGGAACTCAAAATGTTCTGAGTCAGAAAGACGGTGAATCCTCTCCTCTGGGTCAGTGGGGAGGGAGAGAGAGAAATTGCAGAGGGAAGAAAGCAGAAAAAGATGTCACAAAATTGCCTAATCAAAAGTTACCATGATGTCTGCTTCATCTGGAACTGGGCTTCCAGTCTCTAGTGAGGCAGACATAGTCCAGTCCAGTCCCAGTCTCCAGTCTGAGCCAAAGCTAAACAAAGCTGGACACTGCAACCTGGCATCCAGTGAATATTTTGTCACTTTCCCCAGGGTGGGAGCATTTGAACTTTGGATGTGAAGGAAATATGGTAACCTCTGCAGTAAGAAAAGCAACTGCTGGAGAAAATGGCACTTTCTTCCCCAAATTTGTTTTACACTCATGTCTAAAGAACATTTAGAAACAACATTAACATCTTTCAGCAAAAGGAAATTCTGCCTGTTGACCTTTTGCTGTGAGACAAACTTGAAAACTTCACAGACACCACCTTTCTCTGAAAACTGCCCTTACCTCTTTGTTATAATTCACTTCAAGACCTGTTGAGTAGGAACATTAAAAAGGCAAACAAAAGGTTTCAAGTATTATGAAGGAATGCAATAAAGCTGCCTTAAAAAAAATCTCAAGATGGAGGTGGAGATCCTGTGATCATGAAATCTGAATAGGCTGCTCCTGTGTCGTTCAGTGGTGACGGCTCTGAAACCCTTGTGTTTTATAAACCTAGTGGCCTGGTCTTCAAATGAATTCAATGCAGGCCAAGAAGCACAGTTTAGCCTGGGTTGGATGTTCTATATTTTCAAACAGTCAAATGCCTTGAGACACAGCATTTGCTACAGTACCTGCTAAAACTTGAACATGTGAATAAATATAGCTTAAATTGAGTCGAATAGACTAAGTGAGAGTGGCAGTGAAGGATGTCATTTAGAAGACTTCGAGGTGCTGAGGCCAAAGGGTTGGAAAGGAAAGAGCATGTGGATCAGGCCCCTCGGCCTGGGAGAAGGGCGGGCAGGGAGGGTCCTGTGGTTCCTGGGAAGACCCGAAACATGATCGCCTGTCAAGAGCCAAGAGACCTGATGGCCAGTGCCGGGGGGAAAAGGCCCCCGAGGCGCAGTCAGCAGCCCTGCAGGGGCGGCGTCCATACTCCTCCGCAGCACAGGACACTCAGGGCTCCCACGCTCAAAACCCACCAGTTCCTGAAACTTCTGGGAGCTGGAGAGAGTCAGCTGGGAGAATCTCACACACGGGCACTCAGTTCCTGGAAACCCTGCGTAAGATGCGGGATCCCAAAGCCAGATTGGCGGTCCCTAGGGTCTTGGCTTCGGGGCTAGGCATGGAACCATAAATGAGGGTTCAGCCTGTCTGCCTGAGGGATTGTGTTTCCTGGCGTCCTTTTCACTGAAATTTTGAAAAACAGTCGAATTTCTTATACTGGAAACTCTAGTAGTTAAAAACAGCAAACGTTAACATTTTCAGGAATATGTCTTGTGCCAGGAACTGTGAGGGGTTTCTGTGGTGTAGTGATTACATGTTCGCTTCACATGTGAAAGGCTCCCGGTTTGAAATCGAGTGGGAACACCCTTGCTTTTCTGAAGGTTGGAAATCCGTAGGTGATTCTAAAGAAACATGAAAGGAATGCCATTACTAATCAACAAATCTGCTCACAGCGAACCACACTTCCTTCCTTGTCCTGCTAGTCAGAGTGGTGAGGATGGAAGGGCACATTTGTCACCGGGCAACCATTTCAGCAAGAGAGGTTGAGGGCAACACAACAGTGTTAAGTTTTAGATCAGGAAATTGCATAAAGTTCTCTTCATTCTCTTCTAATGTCCGAATTTCTCCATGGGCTGACAATGTGATTACATCTTTGAAAGCTCAGGAGTTATTTCCTGGGCGTCCTGCTTGGCTCCCCTCCATCTAGGAGCACAGTTGTGGAACAGGTTGATTTGCCGAGAAAACCAATCTGAAGCTGCATCTGGACCTCAAGCCAAGGATATAGAGTCAATATTCCATATTCACACCAATTAAGAACAGATAGATAGATAGATAGATAGATAGACAGATAGATAGATAGATGTGTTTTTGTTATTGTTTTTGTTTTGGTTTTTTGAGATGGAATCTCGCTGTTGCCCAGGCTGAAGTGCAATGGTGCCATCTCTGCTCACTGCAACCTCTGCCTCCTAGGTTCAAGTGATTCTCCTGCCTCAGCCTCCCCAGTAGCTGGGATTACAAGTGTGCACCAACATGCTTGGCTAATTTTTGTATTTTTAGAAGAGACAGGGGTTTCACCATGTTGATCAGGCTGGTCTCCAACTCCGTACCTCAGGTGATCCACCAACTTCAGCCTCACAAAGCACTGGGATTACAAGCGTGAGCCACTGTGTCCCGCAAAAGTAGTATTTTTAGGCAGGGCTCTGCAGCTCATGCCTGTAATCCCAGCATTTTGGGAGATGGAGGTGGGTGGATCATCTGAGTTCAAGAGTTTGAGACCAGCCTGGCCAACATGATGAAACACCGTCTTTACTAAAAATACAAAAATTAGCTAGGCATGGTGGCATGTGCCTGTAATCCCAGCTACTCCAGAGGCTGAGGCAGGAGAATCGCTTGAACCCAGGAGGGAGAGGTTGCAGTGAGCTGAGATCACGCGACTGCACTCTAGCCTGGGTGACACAGTGAGACTCTGTCTCAAATATTTTTATATTAACAATGCTTACATTTCCCTACCCCCAAATAACCTTTCTCAGAAAACTGTAATTGCCCAAACCACCCTCCAGAGGCTTCAGGAACCAACAGTTTTAATAGACACGATTCCCAATGTGTGGTGTACAGGTCCCAGAAGGCTCTCACCCACTTTCCCACCCTTGTCTCCTGCTTTTGCCTTCTATTCTCCTTGACAGGTTTGGGGTCACTGCATCCAGGACTTGCTTTGCCTTCTCTTCTCTGGAGGGAGTGCTTAGGCACTTGGGTGCCAGACTGCTGCTTGGAACCACTGAGTGACTAGCACTGGTGTAGCTGCAGGCCAAGGCATCTGAATCCTCAGAGATCTGCCCTTAACCCAGGTCAAAAGTCCAAGGACTCTCCTCACAGCTTTCTGCCAGCCCACTCCAGATATACACCTCTTGCTGGAGGTTCAGTTTCTGCCCAAGGCCCAGCACAAATGTCATGGATAAACCGTGACTTTATGATTTTTTGACAGGACTTCATGGATCCACCAGGAGTATAGACAGATGTGAAAAGGTTACTAGTTTTAAAGGTTATAAACCCATAGAAAAACACCAGAATTTACTTCCCACTCTGGAAGGTGAGTGGGGTGGGCTCAATGGGTTGTTGCTGCACTTCAGGCCAAGCACTAATTCCTCCAGTATCACAACCCCACCCCCAAGACAGACACATTGATGAGGAGACAATGTATTACCATCTTTTATTCCAAAAACGCCAATGGGGCTGGGTGTGGTGGCTCACACCTGTAATCCCAGCACTTTGGGAGGCGGAGGTGGGTGGATCATCTGAGGTCAGGAGTTTGAGACCAGCCTGGCCAACATGGTGAAACCTTGTCTCTACTAAAAATACAAAAATTAGCTGGGTGTGGTGGTGGGTGCCTATAATCCCAGCTACTGGGGAGGCTGAGGCAGGAGAATCGTTTGAACCTGGGAGTTGGGGGTTGCAGTGAGCTGAGGTTGCACTCCAGCCTGAGTGGTAGAGTGAGATTCCTCTAAAAAAACAAAAAAAGGCCAATGGGATTTTTCTTTCCCACATTTCCTCAGCTCACAGTGGCCCTGCTCCTGGCTGCTCAATCTCTGTGTAGACCAGACTCACCAGGTGAGTAATAAAGACTCCAACAGATGCAACAAATGAGGTTATGTTGACAGTGAGAAAAGAAAAGAAAACAAAACAAACTACATGTTTTCGCCAGAAACTGAACATAGGGAAGAGAAAGAAATTCCACCTGAATCACTAATGCTGTTATTTTAAAAAATTCTGCTTAGCTTATGATACATTCAATACTTCTAGATCTGATTTTGTTCACCATTCACATTAGGCCTAGGGTTCATTTTCCAGACTCCTTTACAGACATGCAAATCAACTGGTTCAAACTGAATGCAATGGCCCAACTGTTTTCAGTTACACTGAACCCCCTCATTTTTCTGGAGTTCCATCTGGGATGGAAGGGAATGCCAGCCTGGTGCAGAATTGTTTCCAGGCTAGGCACAAAGAAAAGGATTGGTGGCAGACTCCCTGAATTGAGGAATTGGAGCTAAATGGGGAGAGCAAGACAGAGTTCATAGTACAAAGATCCAGTGAGAAGAGAGCTGAGCAGAGAGAGAATCTGGGCATATGTACAGTTTCTGCCACCAGTATTCAGCAGAGCACTAGTCGGTGCATGATTGTGAAAAGAGTAGCTGACTACTGCCAGGGAAAGAAACATCCAAGAAAATCATGGAATTGCATCTGGTACTCACATTGTGCAGAAAACAGTATCTATTCACACCAGCCAGACTGGAATTATTCATAATTCATAACGCTTTCATAGTGGGATATAATTGGCCTTGGACTGAGCACTACTCCTTAACCATGTAAAAGTTCATGAAAGTAAGATCCAAAAGGATCCAAATGTTTACAGGTCACTTAAGCACACCCAAGAAAAAATTCAAGATGATTTATAGGAATTATAAAATATAACTTCCTGCTGTCAAGGGAAAAAAAGGAATTTAAAAATAGCTGGTATGCAAGAAGGTAAACTTCACAATGTCCAGTATCCAATTAAAGAATACCAAGTATGCAAAGAGCCAGGAAACAATTACCCATAAAGAGGAGAAATAATTAGTTAATCAGAATTGAACCAGACCTAACATAATGTTAGAATTAACAGAGAGGACAGCCAGGCATGGTGGTTCATGCCTGTAATCCCAGCACTTTGAAAGGCTGAGGCAGGCAGATCACCCGAGGTCAGGAGTTCGAGACCAGCCTGGTCAACATGATGAAACCCCATCTCCCGTAAAAATACAAAAATTAGCCAGTCGTGGTGGTGCATGCCTGTAATCCCAGCTACTTGGGAGGCAGAGGCAGGAGAATTGCTTGAACCCTGGAGGCAGATGTTGTGGTGAGCTGAGATCATGCCATTGCACTCCAGCCTGGGCAACAAGAGTGAGACTCTGTCTCAAAAAAAAAGAAAAAAAAAAAAAAAGAACACAGAGGACTTTAAAACAGTTATTATGACAATATTCTATGGGTCCAAAGAATTAAGCAGAGGTATCAAACATATAAAAGTGGTCAGAATCAAACTTTAGAGATTAAAAACTACAACATCTGAGATAATAAATTCACTGGATTCAATTAGCAGCAGATTAGACACTGCAGAAAAAAAGATTAAGAAACACAAAGACACAAATGATTGAAATATCTAAAATACAACTCACGGTAACAATTTTTTTTTTTTTTTTAATGAACAGCACATCAGTGAATGATAGCACAAGTTGAAGATATCTAACAGACAAGTTAAAGGAGTCCTCTAGGCGGAAAGAAACTGACACCGGATGAAAATCTGGTGTAAAAAAAAAAAAAAACACTAGAAATGACATCTACATAGGCAAATATATAATTTTAATATCTGACTGTTTAGCCGGGCATGGTGGCTCACACCTGTAATCCTAGCACTTTGGGAAGCCGAGGTGGGCAGATCACTTGAGGTCAGGAGTTTGAGACTAGCCTGGCCAATATGGTGACACCCCCCCACCCCTCTACTAAAAATACGAAAATTAGTCCTGTGTAGTGGCCCACACCTGTAATCCCTGCTACTCAGGAGTCTGAGTCAGAAGAATCACTTGAACCCAGGAAGCAGAGGTTGCAGTGAGCTAAGATTGTGCCACTGCACTCCAGCCTGTCGGATAGAGTGAGACTCATTTTAAAAACAACAACAAAAAACAAACAAACAAACAAAAACACATCTGACTCCTTAAACAAAAGTAATAAAGATGGATTGTAAGGTTTATAACACGTGTAAAGTAAAATGCATGACAATAGCATAAAGGCAGGGAGAGGAGTAATGTGAACAGGTATGATACCACTTGAAGGCAGACTGTGATGGGTTAATTTTTGTGGAAAGCAAGGCAGAATTTTTGAAGTTTCTTTCTTCATATACTTTCAGGCTCCCATACAAACAAACAAATAAGATCTGGAGGGATCTTATTTTATAGGAGGCTCGGAGGGGGACCTTCTGCTTTGTGTCCTCGTGGGATGCACAAGACACAGGGATAAAGGAAGAGCCTTTCACTTTTTTTTTTTTTTTGATTACTGAGGCATTTTTATTATGCTTTAACTGTATACCTTTTAAACTAAGCCATCTTTAAAAATTATTTTATTTTATTTTATTTTATTATTATTATACTTTAAGTTTTAGGGTACGTGTGCACTTTTAAGTATAGTGATAGGCCTGAGGAGAAACAACTGCATTTTTTTTTTTTTTTTCTTAATGAGATGGAATTCTCACTGGTCTTGAACTTCTGAGCTCAGGTGAGGCTTCCCCTACATTGGCCTCTCAAAGTGTTGGGATTAATATTAGGTGTGAGCCACGGTGCCTGGCCACAACTACCAACATTTAAAATCACGTCCCTTGGTGGGCTCGAACCACCAACTTTTCAGTTAACAGCTGAACACGCTAACCGATTGCGCGACAGAGACAACCTCAGTTTGTCCCTTTCATCTCAACTTAGATTAAGCAATTGCTAAACTCTAGGGGTTGCCGTTCGCTTTCTGCAGGACAAGTGTGCAGACTACAAAGCTTCGGAAAACCAGAGAGGCTGAGTCGACTAATCGTGTTGTTGCACGTTAGAAACGCGTGTATTGCCTGACTCTGAAACCAGAAGGGCGGCCGAATGGCCTTCACCCTGCGTTGACCCTCGCCTGCTTCAGAAGCCAGTGCCTCTGGAAATGCCTGGATCTGTGACCCCAGCCCGAGCCTAGTAGGGCCCAAGGGAAGATGAAGGCCCCGACGGCTCTCATGGTAGCTCTTTCTGTTTTTTTGCACTGCCTTCAGACAATCACCTGCTCCGCTTGCTCTCCCCTCACTCAACTCGGCTTCAGTAGATGGTGTCGGTGGGGCGGGAGCGGGAAAGAGGCAGGGGAGTCAAAAGGGAAAACGTGAAAAGGAGGAGGGAGAAGCAGGGGAGACCAGGACAAGACGATGGGACAGCCCAGGATGCCCGTGCAAAGGGCACCGGCTGGATGCAGAGAAGATGGGATACGTATCAGAATGGAGAGGGGAAACGGGCAGAAGACGTGAGAGAAAATCACAAGAACCTGTAGCTGTCCAAGAATAAACAAGTAAAAATCGCATAAATGTTTTTACATTAAAAAAATAATAATAATATTCGGAGGATCGGGAGCAGTGGCTCACGCCTGTAATCCCAGCACTTTGGGAGGCCGAGGTGGGTGGATCACTCACCTGAAGTCAGAAGTTCGAGACCAGCTGGGCCAACATGGTGAAAGCCGTCTCTACTAAAAATACAAAAATTAGCTGGGCGTGGAGGCGCACGCTTGTAGTTCCAGCTACTCGGGAGGCTGAGGCAGGAGAATCGCTTGAACCTGAGAGGCGGAGGTAGCAGTGAGCCGAGTTGGCGCCACTGCCCTCCAGCCTGGGCGACAGAGAGAAATTCCGTCTCTCAAAAAAAAATACAAATAAATAAAAGAGGGGTGGGAAAGCAAAACAACGGCAGTAGGTGTGGGGCGCGTTGGGATTCTATAGTGGTTAGTACTCTGCGTTGTGCCTGCACCAACCTCTGAATGGAAAAGGGGGAGCGTGCGCAAGTGCTTGGTAGAGTGTAGACATTGTGGCATTTGACTGTGGTACCATCGCTTCCACGTCCTAGTGCTGATTTTTACATCTGCCTTTTCTGCTTAGGGCACGGGCCACAGTTTTCCATTTGTGCCTACTCCACCTGCTGTCTTTGTTGGGTCAGCTAACATCGCCTCCCTCTACCGCTCAATCAGCCAACCAGACCGCCCTGGAGGACCTCACCCGCCGCTCACCCTCCTCCCAACTATGCAGGCATCGCTTCCGGTCGCCTCTTCCGAAGGCCTAAGGAGCAGGTTAGCTGCGAACCAAGGTGAGGAGGCTCCGCTGACTGGCCAGTGCCGGTGTCCATGGCACGCACGAACGCCACGACTTGGCTTGGCCTCGCTCTTAGTTATTCGCAGGTCAGCCCGATAGGCGCCTCCCGGACGGCGAAGGCAAAGAGGGTGGGCTTATTAGGTGCAGCTCCACGGGGGCTGGCATCTCTGCACGGCTGTGTACACCTGAACGAGACGCTCAGTCGCTCTCTAAAGCCGCTTCTGCGGATGACGGACACGGAGACAAATAGGAGCGGTGTGTCGTAAGAGGTGGTCCACCACGACCTGCCCTCCTTCGCCCGGGTTTGCCCCTCTCTGTGGAGACTGTTCTGCATCTGGCTCTTGGAGCAGGCCGGCTGACAGCCTAGTAAAGGAAGATTCCTGCTGGAGGGCGGCCAGTGCAAAACATCCCCTGACAGGCAATCGAACCTGGGTCGCAGCGGTGAAAGCGCCGGATCCTAGCCACTAGACCACCAGGGACATAAGGTAGGGTGCTTTCTCTCCCTTCTACGGTCTGAAGCGACAGTTTGCCTGTGCTCTGGGAGGACTTGGGCCTTGCGAGGGTCGCTCTTTGCCCCTGGAGTAGTCTCACAAGGCCGTTCCCTCCCTGCTTTCTTCAAAAAAAGAGCCTGCAGGCGACACACCGAGGGCTCCGCGAGCGACACCAAGGCCACGAGTCCCGAGTCCTGGAGTGAGTTGCAGTGACCCGGCCACAGCTCACCACTGGCCTAGAGATGCGCCTATGCGAGGTGGCAGCAACTGACAAGACGGTCGCCGGTCGCCAGGTCCGGAGCCGCGCACCAGGTTGCCAGAAGGAGGCGGGAGCCGGGAGGCGCCCGGGGTGAAACGGGGGCACCCTCTGCATCATAAAGGACCCAGACCCTGGCACCCTCAACATCATAAGGAATCAGACGGATGCGGAAACCGAGACGGGCTGGATGGGAATGTTTCCAGGAAGGGGCCAGGCCCCTCAACTGGTCTCCGACCTTCCCCTGCAACCTGTGACACCTGCCGTTTTCCCATCTTAGGCGATGGCAACGCCACCCTTCCGTTTGCTCCGGGCAAATCTTCGAGAGTTCCCTCTGACTCTGGAGTTTTTTCCTCAGATCCAAGATCCAATTGGTCACCAATTTGGAATTTCCCATCTGCCAAGTGCGTGGGCATTGATCTACACGCGAGTTTCTCCACCTCCGCGGAATGGCTATTTCGGGGTGGGGGAGGGGCCCTCCCGCGGTGGATTGTAAGGTGTTTAGCAGCGTCCCTCGCCTCTGCTGACTAAATACATGCCAGGGGGTTAACATTCTCCCTCCCTGCTTCCCCCAGCCTTGGCCTAGTGTCCCAGCAGAGATGGGAGAGGCGTGTGAGGGCGAAGTTGCTGCCTGTTGAGAACCATGGGTGCGCATAGTCCTGCTCTCTGAACTTGTGCAGAGGACTATCCAGGTGAAGGCTCAAGGGTGGATCCAGCTCGAGACACCCTCGCTCCCCCTCACAGTCGGACCTTAAGATTTGAGGCTTTTAACATCTCCACATCATGAGATTCGAAACCTTTAGGTCTCTTCTTCCGTTCTGTTTTCCAAATCAGCCTCTTCTGAGCCTGTTGACCAGGGCCAGCCAGGCAGAGGGCTGGGCTTGCTCAAGGAGGCTCCTCTCGCCCCTCCTGGAGCTTCAGGCCTCTTTCAGTTGCAGAAAAGCTTTATGAGCCAATTCGTTCGGCATCTCCGGGGGCAGGTGCGCGGTGCACCGGGAAGAAGAGGGTTTGTCTACGGTTCTCCACCCCCGGCGCCCAGCCTCCACCCCGGTGCGCACGCTCTTCCAGGCTCCTGCTGTTCCCACTCGCCGGGAGTTAGGTCTCGGGTCAGCCTGAGATCCCGAGACGCCCAGGTCCGGAAGGATACGAAGGGGAAACCAGCTGCTCACTTCGATCCTGTCCGGAAGCGATCCCTTTCTCACGGGAAAGAAAGGCGGCGAGAACAGACTCCTTACCGTAGTAAGATACTGTATTATAAACAAGACCTAAGGCCATGCCTGGCAAGGTTAAGTCATGCACTCCTCAACTTATAAAATAAACTATGTTCTAATTGCCACAGTTTTTTTTTTCTTCTTCTTCCTTTTTCTCTCTAGCTAAACAAGCCCTGGGCTTGAGATAAGCAATGATGAAGCACTTGCAGGTCACCCATTACCATAAAGTGACTGAGCCTTCCCTACACAAGCCATAACTGCCTCTTTGATTGGACAAGAGACTGATTTCAGTAACTTTCTCTTGATAAGAGACCACTGGCTGTGGACTGGTTCTGGACAGTTTACAGAGGCTATGCACTTGATTGCCTTTGTGTCCCTGCTTCACTTTTTGAAGCATAGGGCCTAATTATAATGTATTTAAATGTTTTCTCTACCCCAAAGTGAACATGGGTTGCATGTAACAGGCATGTTTGCTTAGCAGGCATGCAGCAGGATCCCTTCATGAGTATTCAGAGCTCCTCCTATTCCCTGTTGAATATGTATATGTGGCCAACCAGATCGACATAAATCCCTGTTCCCCCCCGCACCCCCCCAAACCTACTTTTTGGGTTTCAGCAGGAAGGTATGCCTCCCAGTCTGTCAGAATGGCCATCTTGCAGGCTGTAACCCTTTATAAAAAATAAAATCTCCTTTCTAAATTTATAAATGGTGTGATTTTTCAGTTGACAGCTTTCAGTTGTCAGTCAAGTCACTGACTGGGAAAAGTCATTTGCAATATATTTATGTAAAAAATGACTCAATTCCTGAATATATAAGAGAACTTTCATCAATCAGTAATATAGAGCTAAGCCAAATAAAATCGGGCAAAACATTCAAATAGGCCTTTGCAAAAGAGAATTTCTTATATGCCGGAAGCCATAAGAAAATATGCTTCAGAGTATTGCTCTTTAGACAAGTACAAATTAATTCCACACTGAGATACCACTAACCACTCACCAGTGTATGGCTAGGTTTTGTTTTGTTTTGTTTTGTTTTCTCTGAGACAGGGTCTCACTCTGTCACCCAAGCTGGAGTGCAATGGTACAATCTTGAGTCACTGCAACCTCCCCTTCCTGAGTAGCTGGGACTACAGGTGCATGCCACCATGCCTGGCTAATTTTTGTATGTTTAGTAGAGACAGGGTTTTGCTATGTTGGCCAGACTGGTCTGAGAGCATAGCTACATTTAACAAAGTTAGTACACCACATGCTAACAAGAATTTAGTGCCACTTCAACTATCATTGCTGGTGAAAAAACATTCTAGAAGACTGGCAATTTATACTAATGTTAAACTTATACTCAGGTCATGACCCAGCAATTGAAGTACTTCCATGAATCTCAAGTGCACAAAAAGACTGCTATAAGAATATTCATCACAAGAATTCAATAACACCAAAATTGAGAAGTGACCTATGAAACTACATGGATATATCTCATGAGTATAATGAACATAACTGCAGAAAAAAGGCCTGATCCAAAAGATATGTCCATTCACTCATGTGAACTTTAAGAGCAGGCAATTGTAACCTATGGGAATAGACATCAGAATAGTGGTTAACTAAGAGGGCACAGGGTGGGAATTGCCTGGAAAGGGGCTCTAACAGGCCTTTCTCACATGATGGCAATTTTCTGTAACTTGAGCTGGGTGGTGATTACATTTAACAAAATTAAACAAATTGCACTAAAGATTTGTGCACTTTATGTGAACTGTAGTTTATTTACTGTTCTCATTGCTTGAACCCGAGAGATGGAGGTTGCAGTGAGCCGAGATTGAGCCATGGCACTCCAGCCTGGGTGACAGAACAAGACTATATCTCAAAAACAAGAATAATAGTAATAATTTACTGTTCTCATAAAAATTGGTGGATGAGGAATGGAGGCAAACCGGTGTAGACCATGACAACTAGTTTAGATTTTATTGTAAACTCATTAAAACTCATTCTCGTTTTGTGTTTTTAAAAAATCCAACTGATACAGCCATTTTCTCTACCAGAAAAGACTATAACCGCATTATTTCATCAGTGGAAGCTACAGACAAAGGGCCCTTGAGAGGTGGCATCTTCACCTATGGGAATTTTTTCTGCTCCATTGTGAGACAAAGAGCATGTCCAAGTTTTCCTTTTGGCCAGGCCACCCCCTAGTTTATGCACTGTGGGCTAAACTCCAGAATCTGGTGCCCTTCCGGGCCAATGGTTTACTCCGGTCTCTGGAGGCTGCTAGGATTAAAGTCAAAGCAAACGTCAGGTCTTCTAGCTACAATCGCAGGATAGATAACACTACTGTGACTCAGATTAGAACCCAGGTTGTGGCAACCACAGTTACAAGTATTAACCACTACATGACCACAAAGCCTGCTGACAACCATTGTACTTCTTACTTTTTTTTTTTTTATGTAAAAACATTCACACTATTTTCTCTGCTTTATTCTTGGATGTCTGCAGATTTTCGTGCTTTTTTCTCTTTCATGTGCTTCTCCGTTTCTCTCTCCCCATTCTGCCACATAATTTTAAAAAATCTCATCTCTCAGGATCCGGCCACTGCCTCTACAACAAGCCTCCTGGGAGGTCTCGTTGTCCCATCAACACTGCCTTCTTTCGCTCTTTTTTTTTTTTTTTTTTTTTTTTTGACGGAGTATCGCTTTGTCGCCCAGGCTGGAGAACAGTAATGCAATCTTGGCTCACTGCAACCTTGGCTCACTGCAACCTTCAAGCGATTCTCCTGCCTCAGCCTTCCAAGTAGCTGGAATAGCAGGTGCATGCCACCACATTCGGCTAATTTTTGTATTTTTAGTACAGAGGGGATTTCTCCATGTTAGCCAGCCTGGTCTTGAACTCTTGACCTCAAGCGATACATCCGCCTCGGCCTCACAAAGTGCTGGGATTACAGGCGTGAGCCACCGTGCCCGGCCAAATTTCAGGCCAACACCTGTTGACACACATTGCCACACACACGGAATCCCTCGTGGAACACCGATGGGCCCACAAAACACACGGAGGCTGCGGTGGCTGACGATGTTAGCAAATTCGTTTCTCGGCGTCTGGGTACAGCCCCGAGGGTCCACTGGCCACCTCAGCGCAAGGACCAGTTTCCGCCGCTCCCCCATCTCCACGCAGATTCTTCCCCACACACCTCCCTTTTCTTTGGGCCGCTGACACCTCCTGGACCTCTGAGGTGACTGCCCCACCTGCAGCTTCTTTCCTTCCAGTAGCTTCATTTCTAGATCTTCTCCATAGTGGCTCAGTGGTAAGCCCAAGGTCCAACACGCGAATCAGAAACCTGATGGTTATTTGGGTTTGCAGGGATCCGCCCAGAGAATAGATGAAAGTAACAGGTACCAATATCAAAACTGCAGTGACTCACCAGAAACACTTCGTGCTTGCCACTTTGCTAAGCGGTTTGTTGAGTTCAACAACTGCATGGGTCCTGGGTTAGTCTCCTGAATGTCTTTTGCCCCTACTTTGGTGAGTGTTGTCATCACTTTACCTTGTGATGGCCAAGCCCCTAAATGCACTATTAAGTTATGCAGTACAATTTTGCAGAGAAGATGGGTAAAGAGCCATAGTGAAGTTAAAAAACCCCATTGCATTGGCCGGGAATTGAACCCGGGTTTCCTGCGTGGGAGGTGAGAATTCTACCACTGAATCACCACTGCCTCTCTCTGCTAAATGGCTGGAGGGTTACTGAAAAGAGTATCCAGAAAGACTTAGGAACTTCGAAGCGGCCTTTTAAGGTGTCGACTAAAAGCTGACAAAGACATCCAAACCAAATGTTTTTATAGGAAACTTTTACTAAACAAAGTTATAAATATCAAAATGGCTCATTTGTCAGATCAAACTCTTAACTCTGAAAAAGGTCTTTCTACCTGCATTACAAACCCCTATAATAAAACATCAGAAATTCATTAATCTTTCTTGTTTCAAATCCTAAATCTTCAATTGTCAACCTCAAACTGCTGCCTTAGTGGTTCTGAGAGTGTAACCTAACTGGTAGTTTAGGTAAGCAAACTTCAAATCCAGGGAGGAAATAAGCAGAAGCAGAATTAGAAGAAAGAGGAAATAAAAGGACAGAATCAAGGTAGAGATAATGAAGAAACAAACGTTGGTCCACTGAGTTAGTCTTTTGTCGCTGGTTTTTTTATTGGCAAAAGAGTAATGATCGGTCTTGTAATCATTATAACACTATTATTTGTCTGCTTGAAGATGTATAAAGCATTTGAAGGAAATGTGATATAAAAAGATTAATAATGCTTTTGCAGTCAATATTTCATTGTTAGGGAGAATCCAATTTCCTAAGTTAATATGCTTTTATGTATTAGCTATGTAAGAAGTAGACTAGTTTAAGGAAATATTGATGGTCAAAATATTAACATATTAGTCTTTTGATGAAGTTCAAATAGTAGAGAGATTTCTTTCCTCAGTTCCCTGGAGAGATTAAACTGAAGAGAAAAATCCAGAGTTTGCCCCATGTGTTGGGACTGGGAGTCATTATGACTTTTTCAAAGACAGGAGCTGTGTGTGACATGGAATCATGCTTCTTCTCTAGCTGAGAAGCCAAGCGAGGTCCAGGCTGAGTCATAAACTTGAGCCCAACAAGGAAATCACCCTTCACATTGACCTCTCAGAGCTTTGGCTGTTCTCTGTTCTTTGCCTGACGCCCAAGACACACACCAGCTCTGGCCAACAAACCTTAACATATTATCTGTATCAACCAGAGCTACATTTTTTCTCAAATCTCCTTCTAAAATACAAACCTTTAATTTCTACTCTCAACTTCTAAATTTACAAAGGCCTCATATGCATCTCAGTCACAGATGCTAAAACTCAACATACTAATGAGTTCCCTGTCAGCAACATGTACCACCCTCTACCTCAAAACCCAATGATCAGACCCAAGCAAAGCATCTCCCAAAGAGTAGTGTACTGTCCTGGGTGTTTCAACGATCACTAAAACCTGTTTCTAGCCCTGTGTAGCACACTTAGGCTTGCAGATAGCTACCCTTCTCCTTCTGTCCTCACATGGTGGAGAGAGAGAGAGAGAGAGTACTTTGGTCTTTCTCCCATTTCTTATAATGACACTGATCTCATCATGGAGATCCCATGGTCATTACCTCATTTAACTGGTGAGGACCACTATCCATCCTATTTGCCAAGCCAGATCTTTCTTTGGATAAACTCTATCATTTTCACAGCACAATAATTTCAGTTCAATTCAAAAAATAGTGTTTAAGTTTATTGGATACTCCACAAGCTTACTGCCAGTTTATTACCACACTTTTCCATCTATCAGCTCTCATGTCCACTAACATAAACAGACAAAAAACTGGACTCCCGGCCAGGTGCGGTGGCTCACGCTTGTAATCCCAGCACTTTGGGAGGCCAAGGCAGGAGGATCATGAGGTCAGGAGATTGAGACCATCCTGACTAACACGGTGAAACCCCGTCTCTACTAAAACTACAAAAAAAAAAAAAAAAAGAAAAAAAAAAAGAAAATCACCTGTGGAACTTAAGTAAAATGTGGATTCATAGGCCTTAGCTCTACAGCTTTTTAAGCAAGAACCTTATGGGATTCTGCTGTTGGTATTTCTCAGGTCTGCAGCTAGTACAGCAGAGATTGAATGACTTCCCTGTTAGACCCTGAGCTAGCTATACCACATATGCAATTTCATTTAAGCATCAGCTAACTCCACTAGGTAAGTGTTATCATCCTTATTTTATATAAAAGGAAACTGAGGCTCAAAGAAGTTAAGTGAATAGAATTGTTACAGCCATGTTTGCTTCCACTCAACCCTGGTATGAATTTGTTGTTGTGGAAAGAATTTATCTGGAATGTCTTGGTGAAAATTAGCTGTTTGGTCAATTTTATTTCTTCAAGAAATATGAATGATTTATGTGGCAGGCACTTGTGTAGGCATTAGGGATATGGGGTGAATAGGACAGACACAGTCCTGCTCTCAAGAAGGTTATCTCTATTATGTGAGCCAGACATAAAGCAAACAATTATCTAAGTACATTTTGATTGTATTAATAGTTCTGATTAGTGTTATTTATTTATTCTGTGTTCTTAAGTCCCAAAGGTTTGAAACTGACTGAAGATAAATAATAGAACTGTAAAATTTATAACAATAAATGTGTTAAAGAAAAGGTCTTATTTTTTAACAGTGTAAGTACTCTTATTCCAGAGGCTACTAAAAATTAGAACATATGAGGCTGTGTGGCACAAGTAAAGAAAACTAGCATGCACGTCTTGAGTCCAAGGTTTCTAGTGATGGTGCTGCCACCAAGAAGCTGTGGAAGTTTGGGCAAGTCTCTTACTCTTCCTGAGCCTTGATTTTCTTGTATGTAAAATTAGGGAGCTGTTGTAGGTCTCAGTTTGCTTCATGCTCTGGGGTATGTCTGAGTTTATTGTGGGCTGAGATGTGGGTAAGAGGTACTATTAGGAACTGTTGTCAGGACCAGAACTAGCCCTCGATTACATGTTTCCTGCAGAAACATCATGCTGAGCCTTTGCCTTGAGAATGCAGAGCTGAAAAAGGAGATGGGAGAAGCAATATCTGATGAATGGGAGATTGAGAAAGAAAAGGAGAAGGGCGAGGCGATGGTTGAGACTGTGGTAGCCAAAGAGGGTCTGAGTGAGAGTAGTCTTCAGGCTGAGTTCAGAAAGCTCCAGGGAAAACTGAAGAATGCCCACAATATCATCAAACTCCTCAAAGAACAACTTGTGCTGAGTAGCAAGGAAGGGAATAGTAAACTTACTCCAGAGCTCCTTGTGCATCTGACCAGCACCATCAACAGAATAAAGACAGAACTGGTTGGTTCTCCTGGGAAGCACCAACACCGAGAGGAGGGGAATGTGACTGTGAGGCCTTGCCCCAGACCCCAGAGACTTGACCTTGGGGCTACCTTCACAGTGGCTGCCCACCAAGTAAGTGTGGGCTTAGATGGACTGAAAAACAGTTGGAGAAGGGCTCAAGATGACAGTGTTTACCATAAAACGTTCTCCCATGTGAATCAGGAGGTACCAAGAGAAGGGTCTCTTTGTACCACAAACAATGGTAAAAATATTCTGCTACATTCAGCCTTTAGAAAGGCTTTTACAATGTAAATATTTCTTGAGTATTTAATTTTTCAGATAACACACTAGGCATTGGCATGGGGCAATAAAACCAATGGCTGCCCTTGAGATACTTAATATGGTAAGGAAAGACGGCACACAAACAGGTCATTTTAACAGGATGTGGTAACTGCTGTAACATAGGGATGCATCAGGTTATGAGGCAGCCCAGACAAGTGGTATGTAATGACATCCCTTCCTTATCACTGCCATTTTTTTGTCACAGCTCATCACAGGTGTCTGTTCCTGGGCCTCAGATGGATTATTTGGATCCTCTTTAGGGAAGGAGCCATGCTGAAGATTCAGTAAAATGGAGAATATGGGGATTCTGAGAGAATCAATGGGATAGAATGTGAGGGGAGGTGAGTGGAGGGTTCCACCCCTTGTCTTTTTGACCACTGAGAAAACATTTCCTGAGAGCTCCTCTGTAGACTTGATTGGCACTGTGCTGTGTGCTGTGTGCTGTGTGCTGTGTGCTGTGGGTACAGATATGAAGCAAACATTATCTCAGTGCTCCAGGAGCTCCATCTGGAAAGCAAGTCACTGCCAAATGGCATGAGAAGTGCTGTGACAGACTTAAGGAAAGTACACAGCGTTCAGAAGGGGCAGTGGTCATCACTGCATGGGGGTGACCTCAGACTGTTCTGATCCCTGTATTGGTCCCTTTCACAGTTGGATAACCAGTCCCAGCCTCATGACCCTGGGCCTCAGTCAGCGTTTAGCCTACCAGGGTCCACCCAGCACCTGCACTCCCAGCTGTCACAATGAAAACAACGCTATCAAGATCTCCAGGAGAAGCTGCTGCTATCAGAAGCCACTGTCTTTGCTCAGGCTAATGAGCTGGAGAAATACAGAGCTATACTTAATAAGTAACTATGACTTACTAGTAAAGAACTAGCCTGTGTGTCTTATAAGTTCTATATGTTCTATACCGACATAAAGTGGTTATTGAGCACATGAAGTGTGGCTAGTACAACTTGGATATTTGGTTTTATTTAATTTTAGTTAATTTAGTATAAAGTGGCCATATGTGGCTACTAACTACCTTATTGGACAGTACAGGTCTAGGGTCTTGGGACTGTAAATTAGTTCAGCTCCATTCAACATTTATTGAACCCCTGCGGATAAAGCACTTGCCAGCTTCAATGGGGCTGCTAGAGATGATAGTGTACAATCCCTGACTTACAGATATCTGGTCCCAGCTAAAGCCTGGGTTATCTGAAGCAGAGATTATCAATGGCAAATGGAGGCTCTTCCTGTGGAAAGAAATTCTGCTTCCTTGAGCTGGTGGTCTCTTCTCCCACCATTTCAGAGAAGCTTCTCTCCCACTGTGGATCTGCCCTCCCTGCCCCAAAAGGTTAGGGTATGTGCCATTGAGGCTGAGGGCATATGTGGGAAATTCATATGCTGTTGAGGCAGGACAGCAAGCAGGTCCAGGTGGACCTCCAGGACTTGGGCTATGAGACTTGTGGCTGAAGCAAGAATGAGGCTGAACAGGAGGAAACCACCAGTCCTGGTAAGAGCACAGGGTGTGGTGCTCGCCCCTCCCTGGAGTCAGCTGTCACATTTGGGTGCTGTTGGCCAGTTCCACACCTGACAAGTAGTGGAGAGGAGGAGGACAGGAGATTAATAGGAGAACTGTTACCCAAAATGAGGCTGAGTATAAGTTTGAATTTCTACAATTAGTTTTTGACATACTGCTACTACTACGAATAATAATATAAAGTTCTATCCAACTGATTATTATAGAAATACTAAGGCCTACTTAGAGACCAGATGAGGTTTTGGAAACACACAAAACCTAAGTTAAACATGATTTTGTTTTGCATTATAAAAAGACTACAACTATAGGGCCACCCACCACACCGAAAACCAGAAGAGAAGAAAAACATAATCTCTCTCATTCTTGAGGCAGTGTAGTGTGGCAGTTAAGAGACAAGATCCTGGGGCCAGACTGGTTGGTTCAAATCCCAATTTGTAAACTTTCCTATGCCCCAGTTTCTTCATATATTAAAATAGTAACAAAGGAACTACCTACCCCATCAGGTACTAATGTCAATTAAATGAGTAAATTCTTATAAAATGCTTTAGAACAGTGCCTGGCATCTGGTAAAATGCCATGGATTAGTTCTCATTCTGACTACCACTGCCCTAATACACTGATATTAACATGCTGATATATTTATTCAAAGTCTTATTTTCCTATGCCTATTTTTCACACAGTTGTAACACAATAAACTTTTAAATTATAGTAAAATTTGGAGAGCATTAAACTTTCAGCATGCAGGAATAGCTTGTCCTATGTTCTTGTGGCCATCCTAAATAGATAAGGCCATGTGAATATCTTAAGAAACATCAGTGTGTGTGGAACGAACACAGGACATTGGAGGATTTGAATTCTGGTTCTGCCATGTGCTAGTTTGAGTGATCTAGAACAAGCTAGTTTACCACCTCTCTTTAAGTTTTGGTTTCCCCAGTCAGTAAAATTGAAAGTGATGAAACCTAACTTGTAGGTATAAGAAGGATAAGAAAATTTGTATTTGAATGCCTAGTACAATGTCGGGTTTGAATAAAGTACCACTTCAACTTTTCCCTGGTGATTATTGTCCTCATGACCAAACCTGCCTCCTCTCAAAGCCGGTGGCCACAACAGCACATCTAACTTTTATTTAGGAAGACATCTTTGGCTTTTTTCAGAGTGTGAGGAGCACAACGGCCTCAAGGAAATGATCCTGATTGAGGGGCTGTGCTCTGAGCAGGGGCACCGGGGCTCAACGCTGGCTAGTTCCTCCGAGAGGAAGCCCTTGGAGAATGAGCTAGGAAAGCAGGAAGAGTTCCAGGTATATGGAAAGTCAGAAAACATCTCGGTCCTATGAAAGGACATCAAAGATCTGAAGGCCCAGCTTCAGAATGCCAACAAGGTCATTCAAAACCTCAAGGGCTGGGTCCAGTCCCTCTTGGTTACAAGTGATTATTTGTCTAGTCTGGAAAGACCTCAGAAGCTGAGAGCTGTTGGCACTCTGGAGGGGTCTTTACCTCATAGTGTCCATGATGAGGATGAGGGGTGGCTGTCTGATGGCACTGGGGCTTTCTACTCTCCAGGGCTTCAGGCCAAAAAGGACCTGGAGAATCTCATCCAGAGAGTATCCCAGCTGGAGGCCCAGCTCCCAGAAAATGGACTAGAAGGGAAGCTGGCTGAGGAGCTGAGATCAGTGGCTGAGGAGCTGAGATCAGCCTCATGACCTGGGTAAGCATGGCACTGTTTGGGCACTTCCTGGATTGAAAATGTGTAAGTTTGTGCTTGGTGTAGGGTAGCTCAGGCAGTTGGAAGAAAGAACATGTCTGGGTATTCACAAGGACACTGATTTAATGGTAGATATAGGTCTGCAGAAAAGACAGGTAGGCAACCAGGAGGGCATAGGATGATGTCCCAGTATCTGGGAGATATCGGGTCTCAGGGATTTCCTCTTAGGGATATATTAGTAAAGTAATAGTATATATGGTATAGTATAGTAGTAATACTGGAATCGGTCTGCCTAGCTTTGATGTTTACTACCCAGGCAACCTTCTTAACCTTTCTGAGCCTTTGTACTTACCTATTAAATGAGGATAATAAGAGAATCCATTTCAAAGTGTGGATATTAGGTTTAAATGAATTAATACAAGTGCTGGCCAGGTGTGGTGGCTCATGCCTGTAATCTCAGCACTTTGGGAGGCCGAGGCCGGAAGAACACCTGAGGTCAGGAGTTCGAGACCAGCATATCCAACATGGTGAAATGCTGTCTCTACTAAAAATACAAAACTTAGCTGGGCATGGCGGTGCATGCCTGTAATCCCAGCTACTTGGGAGGCTGAGGCAGGAGAATTGCTTGAACCTGGGAGGAGAAGGTTGCAGTGAGCTGAGATGGCACCACTGCATTTCAGCCTGGGTGACAGAGCAAGACTCTGTCTCACAAAAAAAAAAAAAAAGAAAAAAAAAAAAGAATTAATACAAGTGCTTAGAATAGTGCCTAGCATATATTAAGCTCTCAATGCTACTTGCCATAGTTATAAGTGTTATTGATACTTAGTGTTGAAAACACAGACATTCATCTTATTGTGTCCTGGTTATCTATTGCTAAGTAATAACCACTCTAAAACTTAGTGAATTCAAACAACACTTTATTATGCTTCTTCGTTCTATGGTTTGACTGGGCTCAGCTGGGTGGTTCTCCCTTAGAGTCTCTTGTTTTGGGTCCCATCAGTTGCTAGTATGAGAGTTTATGTGATGGCCATCATTGAAAAATACAGTCAGTCACAGTATCATAACATAGAAGAAATTAAGGCATCAGGTGGTGGTTAAAACAGAAGACATGAAAGATCCTATCTAGACTTAGGATGAAATGATTCTAATTATTCATTGAGTAACTGCTGTGAATCTATGTGATACTGGTGCTGTAAGGGATGTAAAATGAAGAACTATCTTTATTCTCACAGACTTTATGATTTATCTGGGGACATATAATTAACATATATATATGAAATGTATATATATGAAATTCATATATATGAAAACTGTATATATATATATACAGTTGAAGAACAGTGGCATGGTAAATTTTTTGTTGTTGTTTTGTTTTGTTTTGATATAGAGTCTCACTCTGTCACCCACGCTGGCATGCAGTGGTGCCATCTCAGCTCACTACAAGTTCTACCTCCCAGGTTCAAGCAATTCTCCTGCCTCAGCCTCCAAAGTAGCTGGGATTACAGGCATGTGCCACCATGCCCAGCTAATTTTTTGTGTGTTTTTAGTGGAGGAGGGAGTTTCACCATATTGGCCAGGCTGGTCTCGAACTCCTGACCTTGAGATCTGTCTGCCTCAGCCTCTAAAAGTTCTGGGATTACAGGCATGAGCCACCACACCTGGCCCATACTGAATTTTTTTAAGGCAATACTTTCTCAGGGTATAATTTACTCTTAAATACCTCCTATGGCTTATGTGCCAGAATTCAGCTTGGGGGAGTTCCTTAGAGATGTTCTCATAGAAATCTCTACAGAAGCCCCCATAACTCCATAACTTAGCATCCACTCTTTCCATACTTACTCTTTCCTCTTCTGTCCTGCATTACGAAATATGATTCCCTGATTTAGGATCAGGCCCAGGAACTGTCTTACCTATGGCAAAAAATACAGGAAGGGAGAGGTATTTGTTATTTTTCTCCCAGCATGCAAAATATACAGTAAAATCTTTTGAGGATCTCCTAAGGAGAAATGACATTAACTACTATCTGGGACAGAGCTTCTGGGAGCAACTCACCCAGGGCAGCCAGCTGACAGAGAGGCTCACCAGCAAACTCAGCACCAGTAAGTTGGCCACAGGGCTTTGGAATACTCTCATTCACCCCCACAGTTCCAGCCCCTGGTGGCCGCCACATATCCACTACAACTTTTTAACCTAGGGTCCTGTTTCTATTTCATTTCCTGGGGCTAATACAGGATGAAGACTGCTCAGTGGGGAGCATGGAGAGGAACACACAGGGCTGAAGATGCCATGGTTACAACTATAGAAACTTCACCACTCATGGAATGTGACCTGTGGGGCAGGGGCAGCATCTATCTGATACTAAGAGGGAGTAGGGGACATGAGATGGAAGGGCCTTGTTATAGGAGGAAGAGCACTGAACTAAGAATTTCAAGACCCAAGTTCTAGCCTGGATGCTGTCACCATCTCGCTAAATGCCTTATCCTTGTGGTGTCTCCATTTATGGCATGGTAATGTACAGGCAAGTACTCCACATATGGATAAAGTGCCATGCTCTTTTATACATGGTTTAGGCACTGGCTGCAGTAGTTCAAGGGCTACATTGGTTATTATTGGGGTCCTCTACTCAGAATTTCCAGAGAATATACAAGGGAGTAAAGTAAGATCAGACTTCGGAGCCACCCAGCCCACCTCCTGGTGGCAGATGCAGAGGTGGGGCAGGGCTTCTTGTCATCTCCTCAGAGACCAGTGCAGGTTCTGCATGAAAGCTGTGGTGGGGCATATGCATTGGGGAGCTAGTCTGCAGCAGGACATGGAGGCTGGAGTGTCCCACAGGGCAGCTGGGCAAGGGCCTCATGATTAATGGAACAAAAGACATTTTAAATGTTTTACCCTGATTTAGGGCAGAGGAAGTCATCATGGTGACCGGCAGGTCAGGGACAGTGGGGTCACTTCTCTAGAGACACAAGCTGATGTCTCCCAGAATAACTGTTCTGGATGCACAAATGAAATACTCACTACTCTGTCTCCAGATAGGCTCCTGCATTTCTAATGCGGGAAGTGGGACCAGCCTAATTTCTTATTGTTTCTTTCTAAATTTGGTTTACAGAGGATCATAAAAGTGAGGAAGATCAAGCTGGACTTGAGCCACTGGCCCTCAGGTAATTCAGAGGAGAATCTGGGAAAGAGATTGGGACTGAGGCCCAAAGGGTCAAGGGTGGCGGCAGCTCCACAAATCAAGGGGAATAAAGGAAAGTGCTGAATGTATTGAATTCATGCATTCATTGAACACCTCACTGTTGTTTTTAACTAAATTCTTTCTTCCCGTTTGGTTTAATTACATTGGCACATTAATTCTTCAGGCTTAGTAACCTAGAAACAGTCTGAGCTAAAAGTGAACTAACTAGGTTTCAAGAGTCTTCCGCCCCACTGAGGGTCCTGCTTTCCTGGTGTGTGTTTAATAAGTAGGATGCGCTTTTTTTAAAGTTGGTCTGCCCCAAGTTGGGTTGACAGCTAGTTTAATAGTTACTCAATTGCCCTGGGAGAAAAAAGGAATCATATAACAGGACCTGGTGAAAGAGGCCTAGATAGTGTAGATCACCAGGAGGCTGCAGTGCCTCAGGACCCAGTTCTCAGTGAGTTGCTTCATATAATACTCAATGAAATATGGGCTCAGAGTCCATTGCAGCCACTAGTTGGGGTTCTTTGTGTCATGCTTGTGTCTCAGACTACATAAATGCTTCTGAAAATATCTGTAGTGAAGGACACAGTGTTGTTTTTTGTTTTGTTTTGTTTTTATTTCTAATTCATCATAGAAACATACATGGTCTGAATTCAGCTAACTACATGTTTCCACTTATCATGCTCTTGGATGTTGGGACAGTGGTTTGCTCTGCATTTCTCAATGATTGCTTTCAATTTTTATACTTGTCTTGTTGGAGATGGTAACAAACAGTTTGCAGGCTGCAACTGTTCCAGGGATCATACTTTAAGCAGCAGTGCCTTAAAAGGAGGGCTAGCTATATCTTTGCTTGTCCTCAGCATATTATGTGGCCAGAGCCCTGGGTAGCTATTCTCTCTCCATCTACACCGCACCTACGCTCCATCCCTAAGCAGAGGTGGGTTATTTCCATTATTCTCTGCAGGCATGGTCCCCTTGGCTTACTTGGTTTTTCCTATGAGCCATAGTTAGGACAGGTTGGTTTGGGCAACCCTGGTTTTACCTGTTGTCCCCCTTCTCCCAACCAGGATCAGCAGGGAGCTGCAGGAGAAGGGGAAAGTGATTGAAGTCCTGCAGGCCAAGCTGGGTGCTCGGTCCCTCACACCCTCCAGCAGGCATGCCTTGTCTGACTCCCACCGCTCTCCCAGCAGCACCTCTTTACTGTCTGATGAGCTGGAAGCCTGCTCTGACATGGACATAGCCAGCGAGTACACACACTATGAAGAGAAGAAAGCTTCTCCCAGTTACTCAGGTAGCCTCCACTTTCTGGGTGGTACTGTCTTTGTCTAGACTGATTGGAGACCTGAGTAAACAGGCCTTATAGCTCCACCATGTTGTGTATCAGGCTGAACATGGCTGTGGGGCCAAGTGCCATGCACAGGCACCAGTGGGTCAGGATCTTTGCTCTGCTCCTGATTCTATAAGTTACCTCTGTCACCATGGCCTCCATGGGCATGAACATGCTGTTGGGCACAAGGTGAACCATCGTGGGGAGAGTGAGAAGATCATGGCAGACTCTTCTTCCTCGGTGACTCTGTCGGTTAGATCTTCTTTAAGATGGAAAACCTCCTTCATCTCTCCTACAATGATCTTGCTACTTATTTCTGAGCCGTGTTCCCTAAGTATATATGGGGGTCCACAGATGCTGCTAGTCTTGCCTGATATTTTTGGAGTTGCCATTTTCATGTTTCAGAGCTCAGAGCACCACTCTCATGCCTAAGGTGGTTTACCTCACTATAGGAGCTGTCTGCAAGCAAGAAAATGAACACTGCTAGCAGTGCTTGTGCTTGGTTCTTTCCCTGAAGGCAAGACTCTAGCCCTGGTACCCCTGGCTAAATATAAGGCCAGGATTCCAGCTCTCTGTAGAACATCATACGTTTCTTTCATTCATGGGTTTTATAGATTCCATCCATCATTCGAGTCATTCTGCTGTATTGTCTTCTAAACAATCATCAAGCAGTGCATCTCAGGGGGTTAAGGTCGAATCCAGCAGCAACACCATCAGCCTGCCAACTCCCCAGAATCCCCACAAGGAGGCCAACGAGGCCCATTCAGGTATGCAACAGCCAATGGGGCAGAAGTTTCATCTCCTCTTTCGCTGCTGCCTGTTTGACTTTTCTTCAAGGACAGATGTTTGGACTGCTAGGGGCCTAAATACATCAAAACCCAGACAGAATCAAGAAACCACCCTCATTCACCAATTGTGTCTGATTTAAGAAAATATTTTAGAAACTAAGTAATCCACATCAGGTTTTGATCTGCATACCAGTTCTGACCAGTAGTTGGCTAACCATTTAAAAAGAAACATTTTTATTGGTTTTCTCTCATTTTATCCTGGGAGCAAAGATGCAAAATGTCTCTCCCAGGATTCCAACAGCCATAGGATGAAAAGAAATTCACATCTACTGATTCACTGTATGTGTTACCCATTAAATCTGCATGGAGGTTCTCTGCAAGAAGTAGTGCTACTTATTTCATAACCAAGGATGCTGAGAACAGCCTCAGACGAGGTTCTGTTCATAGTACGTTACCATTAATGGATGTATGAATGGATTGGCAGTCCTTGATATGTACATAGTGCATATCTTGGGGGCAGTTAAAGGGGTGCATTTCAA
Source organism: Pongo pygmaeus (assembly GCF_028885625.2). Classification (NCBI taxonomy): domain Eukaryota; kingdom Metazoa; phylum Chordata; class Mammalia; order Primates; family Hominidae; genus Pongo; species Pongo pygmaeus. The sequence goes on along the minus strand of NC_072373.2, from coordinate 107,005,877 downwards.
CTACAAGTCCAGCTTAGTTGCCAGAGGGTACACTGCTCATTCACTGCCCTGTACCAGGGATGGCAAGGAAAAGGCAAACTTTGTCTTCGCCTCCTACTTCCCAGCATAGCTGGCTGGCTGCCTTCAGTGTGGTTTGTTGTGAGGTTTGACTTGAGTAGAGGTGCTCCCAGAAAGCACAGTGCTTTCTTCTGCTGCCCTCATTTCCCTGAAGGCAATTCAACCAAAATCTTAAGGAAGAGGAAGTGTTCCAATGCTTCCTGAGCCTGGTTTCAAAGTTTCTAGGCCAGAGTGGGCAGCAGCTGGACCAGAATCATGAGGAAAAGCTATGCTTCCAGACTTGTAGACATCTGCTTAAATGTTTTGGGTTCAAACAGAGCAGAAGATGAAGAACAGAGGATTTAAAAAATCAGAATGCCTCCTCAAAGAATGCCTGGGCTGTGTAACCTGGTAATTTGGGTGTATTTGCAGTATTGATCTGAAATGGTGCCAGCACCATTGGGATGTGTTTTAGAATGTAATCATTGTCTTCTACATTAGACATTCTCTGTGGGTCAGCCTTCGTTTCTGCTCCCCTTCCATTGGCTACCTGACCTTTAATTGCTTTTAAGGAAGAGGAAACAATTTTAAACATTGAAACTTTACAGGGTTTCTAACGATCTAGCCAACAGAGTCACCAAGGAAGAAGAGTCTGCCGTGTTCTTCTCACTCTCTCCACAATGGCTCACCTTGTGCCCAACAGCATGTACATGCCCATGGAGGCCATGGTGACAGAGGTAACTTGTAGAGTCAGGAGCAGAGCAAAGATCCTGATCCACTGGTGCCTGTTCATGGCACTTGGTCCCACAGAGTTTCTAAAAACCTGTCTGTAGATGGGCTGCCTAAAGATCACCAGGGAAGACTTTTTTTTTTTTAATGCAAATTTCCTGTTCCAAGAATTTATAATTCTGTAAGTCTACATTAAGGACTAGATAGAATCAAGAAGGCCTAAATAATCTACATATATTAAGAGTTTTTGCTATGTGATTTAAATGCCCAGAAGGGTTTCCAAGCCATTTTGTCTAAGCCACTCTACCAAGGCATCTATTTTTAATTTGGTGAATGAACATGTTGATTTGGAATTCTGAAGTTTGTTTCCATCAGAGTCCTGAACTGCATGCACTAGTAATGAAAATTTCCCCACAGCCTTTGTTCATGTCTCTCCTACTCAGGATGGGACCTGATGCCATCAGAAAGGAATTCTAGGTGGAGAAAGAGTCTTGTTCCAGGGCCAAGGACTGATACATGCTGGGAGCAGAGCCCCAGGGGCCCTTGAGAGCATTCAGGCTCTCTGACTTGTCCATGCCCAGGATTGCTGGGGTGGGGCTCAATAATGCCACCTTACCTTCTTTAGCCAATTGCTTTGAAGATGAAGAGGATATATGCAGGATAGCCCTGGCAGGGCAGAAGAGGGAAGGTCAGCCAGGCCAGCCTCTCTGGTAGCAATGGTCACTCTTGGCTGTCTCATCCTGTAGCACACTAGGTGATAGCCACTCCACAGGGTGATTTCTGGTTCTCAATCTTTTACCCATTCTTTTCTCTCATTTTCTCTTGATGATGTATGTCTTTTCTCCCTAACTTTCTGTTTCTAGGCATTTTCACTCCATACCCAAGCTGACTCTCCTTCCTCAGGCACCATTGCCCTCAGCTCCATCCAGCTTCCTGCCTTTCAGCCCCACTGGCCCTCCCCTCCTTGGCTACTGTGAGACACCGGTGGTTTCCTTGGCTGAGTCTCAGCAGGAGCTGCAGATGTTGCAGAAGCAGTTGGGAGAAAGTGAGCACTTCTGCATTTGTGTGCTTGTGAATGGCAGCCCCACACTGTGTTGCTCTGCATGGCTCGGGCTGGATGGCAGAGTTTAAAAAAACAACACATGTACACGTTACAAAAGGAAGAGTGAGGGAAAGCTCTGCTTGCTTATTTTTTGGAAATGTATTTCCTGTTATTTCTCTGGTGTGTCTCATCAGTTAACAGGTAGATATGTTCACAAGGCTCTAGACCTGGTGCTCTCACACTGTAGACAGTGTTGGATACCACCAAGTATGCTGAATCCCTGACAGACTGGTGGACTGCTCATTGGTAGGGGATGGTAGAGAGATGTTGTTTTGCCTATGCAGGATGAAGTGGCCAAGAAAAAGATGGCCACATTCAGTGGGCTCCTTTGTGTGGCTATTAGATTTTTCTACTGTGAAATGCTGTTAATCAAGTTCAGTTCCTGACATCATTAGGTTGGAGCAAAAAGGATAATGATAGAAGGATTCAGAAGAGGAAATGATGAGCCCCTTTTCCTACTGCACAGGGTTCATCCCTGTCCTGGGACAGGTGACACATAGGCAGCTTAGAACGACAGCACCAGCTATGGCATCTGACTGTGAATCCCATCCTCTGACTCCCAAAGATAATTGACATCATGTAGTTATGAAGACTGTGGACAATCACCTTTTAGAAAACACTTTGATGTATTTGTAGGCTGGATGCTCATCATAAATTTAGTGTGCTGGTGGTCACTGATAGCTTAGAAAGAAAAGATAAACCTTCACATGAATTTGCTCTCTCATAGTACCTTAGGCACAACAGTTAGAAAGCAGTTTGAATGAACTTAAATTAATTTGTCAGGCATTTTCTGTGCCTGTAAAGAAGCTTAGGTGAGCCAGAGACTGATAGGGTCACCATGCCAGCAGTTTCCAGTGAAGCAATACAACAGCCAAGAATTTGCATTCTCCTCCCTGTAGCCCCAAATGTCATGCAGATCAGCGTATTTCTTTCCTTCTTCTTCTTCTTTTTTTTTTTTTTTGAGACAGGGTCTCACTTTGTCACCCAGACTGAAGTGCAGTGGCATGATCTTGGCTCATTGCAGCCTCGACCTCCTGGGCTCAAGCGACTCTCCCACCTCAGCCCCCCTAGTTGCTGGGATTACAGGTGTGTGTCACCATTCCTGGCTAATTTTTGTATTTTTTGTAGAGATGGGGTTTTGCCATGTTGCCAAGATTGGTCTAGAGCACCTGAGCTCAAATGATCTGCCCACCTCAGTTTCCAAAAGTGCTGGGATTACAGGCATAAGCCACTGCACCCAGCCTAGCCTATTTATTTTGACAACCCAGCAAATGGATATTTTGTCTAGTGCAGGGAACTCTAAAGCTCAGGGAAGTGAAGGTACTTGTTCAAGGTCACTAGTAAGTGGGAGAGATGCGGTTGAATCTGGTCTTCTGCTCCAGGTTTCATGTTTATATTATACCTTTTCTACATAGGATGGCTTTGTCACCATCCTGTTTAGAGTATGGGGCTGAGCTCAGCTGATCAAACTCTGGGGACTCCTTGGAAAAATTTTTTCCCTCTCTTTAGGGACCAGGAGGAGGTGCTGGTCTTTCTAACCTAAAACTTGTTACTTTAGTAGTTCTGGCACCAACAATGGATGGGCAACAAATATGCCCCATGACAAATGGCAAGAGTATTTTCTAGCTTCCGTTTCTTCTCCTTGCCTCCTTTTCCTTTATCTATCCACATTTGTCCATTTGTCTTTGCCCAAAGGGAAGGATGGAAGGAGAGCACTGTCCCTGAAAAAGTGTGTGTCATTTTGGGTTAAATTGGAATTACATCAAGTCTGAGGCCATTGACTGGAGTTTGAAAGGTCCCTGCCTAGATGAGGAAGATTGTAGCCCTTTCTTTCTCCACCTGAAGTCAAGGTCCTCTCCAAGGGACCATTGTTTATCTGAGCTCATTGTTTGTTTTGAGCCAATTTTCCATGTGGATACTGGTGCATGGTGGCCTCTCAGGTCCCTGGGTTAAAATCTTGTGCAAGAATCTGTATGGTGTCTTTGCATGGTTTAGGGCATGTACTGTGTATTGTGTGGCCAAGGGACTGGAACATGAGAATACTGGTCATTGTTACTGATAGACTTAAAACCTCACATGGCCTTGATTAAAAAGTAAGCTATCTACAACCGCTGATTTCCCCCTTTGCCTTGTGTTCAGATGGGGTTGAAAGCAGTTTGAAAGAGGTAGGAAACCTCATATTTGTTGCATCCCTTCTAAAATGTAGGTGCTTAAATTTTTAATCTTCTTCCTTAACTAAGTGATCCTGATGAACATCTAGTATTTTGCAAATTGGAGGAGAGACTCATGACAAGACTTCTCAAACTTCTGCTTATTAGAATTACCTAAATGAATTTAAAACATCCATTGTTCAAGATGTATCCCATATTGATTAAGGCAAAATCTGTGGAATCCGGGAATCAGTGTATGTTTCCATACTTTCTCAGGTGATTCCAATATGTACCCAAATTTGAGGACCAGCTACAAGTAGGGCTAAAAACTGGCAAGTGGCAATTACACTAACCCCTCCGAGGAGTTTGGCTTGGTTGGAGGAAACAACAACCTCACTCCTGTTGCTTAGGAGGAGATACCTGTCTATTCTGCTGCCCATGTTCATAATCCCTGAAAGAAAGCAGGCTTCTGAATTTTCTCCTAAACTGCATCTCTGCCCACCTCTTTCCCCATCTCCCCTATGCTGGGCTTCTTTTTGCAAAGAAGTGGAGATGATGGGGCTCAAGGGAAAGGCCTATGATTTCAAAGGGTCTATGAAAATATCAGCCCATGAAATGAAAGGTCCTACCTGCCTTTGTGGAATAGTATTCAATGATTCTTTAGACAGGAGTGATGACATTTTGCAGCTCCTTGAGTCATGTTGGATGGGATCCAAATAAATACTTGCCTTACATAGGCCCTTCCCCAGCCTCAGCAAAGAGTTCTTCAGTCTGGAGGAACTAGGGCCACCATATCCAGCTTGATTTCATGTCCCCTTTCTCTTCTGAAAAACTCCGAGGTGGAACTGACATATTGACTGGTTAGTTTCAGGGGAAGGCAAGTACATGTAGACAAACAAATATTTGTGTTCACAGGTAAGCTCAATCCTGTATGCCATTGCACTCAGCAACTTGTAACTGTGGGAGTGAATCCTACTTTAGAAGGATTATAGTAGGAGCCAGGAGCGGGGCCACTGGACTTTTCCATTGTGTATACTGATGACTTTAAGATACTTTATTATCTACCTCTTGTGTGTCTTGCTAGGAAAGACAAAGGGTGAGAGTTACAACCTCTAGGTTATGAGCCTTAGTCTAATTGGTATACCACAGTGAACTGGGATCTCTGACATTTCACAGGTCTCCTTTTAGTCTCTATTCTTAGCAATCACACACTTCCTTGTGAATCTGTCCCTTCTGGCACCCATTTGCTTCTTACTCATGTTTCTTTCTGCCCAGATGCCAGCACTATTCCTCCCACTTCCACAGCTACACTGCTGAGCAATGACTTGGAAACCGGCTCTTCCCACTACCTCAACTCTGCACAGCCTCACTCTCCTCCTAGGGGCACCATAGAACTGAGAAGAATCCTGGAGCCTGTGTACCTGGGCAGCAGTGGCCAGTGGGACACGATAAGGCCTCAGAAACGGGGTGTATCTGGAGACCTATCCTCAGGCTCCTCTGTATACCAGCTTAACTCCAAACCCACAGGCAAAGCACAAAATAGAGATGGCAGCCTTTGAAAAAAAGTTTCATTCAGAGTCTACTCTTTTCCTACCCAGCCAGGACTGTTTCATTCCTTCTCCATCCCTGGATCACAGAGTTGGGGGTATAAAATGCAAGAGCTGTATCAGGGCTTAATCCTCTCCAAGTACCTTTCTTCCTTCTCCTGCCCAGGGCCTCAGTGCTCTATAGGGATATGGGAAAGTCAGGGACCCACCTCTTGTGCTCTCACACTCATGTCCTTCTCTCTCTCTGTAGCCTGGCCTCTTTGCAGCCCAGTCTCTTAGATCCCTCCAGAATGCCAGGCATAGATGAGACTTTCTTCCATCAGTCAGGAGTTGTCACAGGAAAGGGTGCAAGGGTGCAGCTCCCCAAACCTGCACATATATCCTGTGCACAAAACAGTCACAGCAAGTGGAGAGATATAGCTAAGCTCATAAATGGTGGGATGCCACTCAGTTCCAAAGTAAGACAATCATAATTTTCAGGAAAGACTGAGCCCAAAGCAAAATGGTGCAGTCAATATCTGGTGTAAGCATCCCTCTGACTTTTCCACATCTTTTTTCTTCGTTTGGCAGCGGGGAAGGGGGTGGTGTTGTCCTCTCTCTAATCTGCCTTCAGATCTCTAGATCCTTCCAGGCTATACTTTCATGTTCCATATTAAAAGTGATTTCAGTGAAGCATTCAGTGTCAGTCATTAACCGCGTAGGGTGAGTGTAAGATCACATACTTTTACTTTAGGCCTTCTTTCTAAGGGTAGGAGGAAGGGCTTTGTCCCTTGCTAAAGAATGCTCACTCATGTGTCAGTAAGAGGAAAGGTAGAGTGAGATCTCACCTATCATCCTCATAGTCACACCCAAGAGGTGGCCATACCTTTCCGGATGCTAGGCAGGCCTTGTCCAGAGCCCTCAGTTATTTTTCTAAAACATGTGGAACTCTCACAAGACCCCTGTGTGGGAGAAGGCCCATGGAAATTTTTTAGCAAGTGACACTTAGGTGTTTGAAAGCACATTTACTGTTTAAAGAAAACTACCATTCTTTTGGGTGTCCATGTGAGAGGACACAGTTGGCAGAAGGCTAGTGATATTTACAGGTCTTGCTGCAGTGCCCCTGGCTGAGCCCCACCCCCATCAGTAACCAGGATTCTCCATCTCCCACCTCTCTCCATGTCCTGGTGGTTGCTGCAAGGGCTGACCTGCTGGAAGAGCATCTTGGTGAAATCCAGAACACGCACCAGAGCCTGGAGGAGTCCATCTGCATCAAGGACCGCCTACAGGAGCAAGTAGAACACAGGCTGAGCTCTACTGCTTGTGGAAGCAGTAGGAGAAGCCCAGTCCTTCCTGTTTCTGGTTCTATTTAGGGACCTTTAGGCAGAGCTTCACAGATATTCTTTACTTCACTTGCTGCTTATGAACAGTCCAGCAAGGGAAGTGGGCAAGTACTGTCATCCCTACTTTCTGAATATATCTGAGTTTAGAGAGTAACTCTCTTTAAGGCAGAACTACATCTGGTCCCCAGAGTCACCTGACTTCACACCCCATACTTAATCTGCTTATATACTGCCTTCTGATGTCTGTGCCTTTGTTGTGTGATTGATAAGTAGTAGAGCCAGTTCTGTAAGAGTCCTCCCATCTCCACCCCTGGCGGCTTTACCAAGGTGGCCTTTCTCCTTACACTGTCCTTTCAAGCTACCATCACATGGAGGCCAGTCTTTCCATATGATGTTGTCCTGCCTATACCATAGCAGCAGCTGTTTAAGGAGATCGAGCCTCCTGCACCATTGCAGTTATGGCATGTGATGATGCATGCAAAGAATCCACTGAGAAGAGGCACACAGAAAACATGTACCCAGCCCTCCATGCTTCATTCAGGGCCAGGCCTTGAGTTCTTGGGGTTTTCTGCTGGGTTGAGGCACTATCTTTGAGAGATAAAGAATGGGAAACTTTTGGAAGCTTCTGTTACCCAAATGTGTACTTTCCAGGACAGGATCCACCTCTAACTTCTAAAGTCAGGACCTGGAGTCCATACCTCAGCTCTGCAATGAGAACAGAGTCCTCAGGGAAGAAAATTGAAGACTTCAGGCTCAACTGAGTCATACTTCCAGAGATACATGGTCAAAACCCACAAACTGTGGTCACTCTTAAGTTTCTTTCTTCCCTGGCCACACTAATCACCCACTGGAGAAGCAAACAGAAGAAGGTACAGATAACAGAGCGATTCAGATCCACCAACCCAAATTTACAGCTATTCCCAGTCTAGAGAAGGCTACTTTCTAAGATGTTCCAACTATGGGCCCCTCAGACTTGGGAGTGAAGAGCTCTAGGAAATCCATCATTCCTGTACAAGCCCACCTGCATATATCCAGAGTCACGAGCTATCAATCTGGATATCAGTCTGGTATCTGTTCTACCTCCCTTCACTCACAACTGATTTGGAATCAATAAAGGAGGGAGTGTGAATGCCTATCTTCCCTCTCAAGCTTCTCCAGACTTTACTACAGCAGCGTGTGTTGCTCCTGGCCCTGCTCTGCTATCCCTCTACCTCCTCACCACATCCCTCACTCATGAACTCAGGGCTCCTCTCTGGTCAGTACTATGACTCCATGCCGAGTGGCACTAGAAAATGCACCCAAGAACTTTCCCAGCCCTAGCCAGGGGGCACTCATGGGTGGGCATCATTTCTCATGTGGCTGGGAGGCAGCTGACCTTGGTTAGTCTACTTGATCATATCAATGTATTATCAATAACAAAGTATTTTTATTCACAAATATTTGTTGAACAGCCATAAAAAGACTGAGAGTAGTATCCAGAAGGATTAAGCCAAGAATGATGGAATGCTTGTGGAAAAGAAAAAAGCCACCAAGTGATATTTCCAAATTAGCCACCCTAATTAATTAATTAATTAATTTAATTGATTTCTATATTAGCAAGAAGATTTGAGAGGAAAGGTCACTGCTGGGGGACGATAACAAAAGTTAACAGATAAGAAAGAAGGCAGAACTACAAAGCTACCAATGCATGCTTGGAGAGAATAGAACAGACCTCACAGGTGAGAAGACAGTAAGAGATTCAAATGAGTAAAATTTGCCAGGCTCAGGTAAATCTTTCCCCAGAGGACTTACTGAGTCTGCAGCTGTATTTTTAGAGTCTCTTCAATAATCTTTGACAACTTGTGAAGATCAGAGAAGTGCTGCAATTTCAAAAAACAACAAATATCCCCATTTTCAAAATAATGAAAATGGTATATTCCAAAAAGAAATCTTGATGTTGATTTTTGTCAAAATTCAAGAATGGATTATTGAACAGATGGTATGTGAGCACTTGGAAAATGGAGAGCATTAGAAACCAGAATTTATCTAAGAGCAAGGTAGGACAGAGTAAGTGGATGAAAGGATTTGCAAAGAGAGAGATACACCATTCTCCAGGCTGTGGGGGTTGTTGAGCTAGCATGCTCTTCCCGACCAACATAGGGCCTTCCTTCCCTGCTCCTTAGCTCTGTTTGTCAGGGCGGATGTGCTTGGGGTCATCTTCCTGCTGAGCTCTGGCCCCATCATAGTAAATCAATCCTCTCGTTTTCATCTCACCAGAGCATTCCCAGGAAGCAGAAAGCCTGAGGGAGGCTCTGCTGTCCTCTCGATCCCACCTTCAAGAGCTAGAAAAGGAGCTGGAGCACCAGAAGGTGGAAAGGCAGCAGCTTTTGGAAGACTTGAGGGAGAAGCAGCAAGAAGTTGCATTCAGGGAGGAACATCTTTCCCTCCAGGAAAATGACTCCAGGTAAGAGGGGACCCATTGACAGAGAAGGCAGCATTCTTCATTCTTACATTATAAGAAGGGATATTGGCAAGACAATAGATGTCCTCTTTTGGAAACCTCAATGTTTCCTCTACTATTCCTGATTTTTGTGTATCAGTTGTTTGCAGGGGGGGTGCTTTGAGCAGAAGAAAGGAGTTCTCTGGGAATGCCTTGTCACTCCCAAGTTGAGAGAGTAAAACTCTGTTATAGTAGTCTTCAGTATATCAGAGACATGAAAAAGAAGGTTTCCCATGCTTCCAATTAGATAAAGGACATTAGTCTCACCATCACCTAGGAAGCTTCTATACTGGTTGTGATGCTTGGTCCCAGCATAAGCCCTGTAACTGCTTGTCAGAATGCAAAGAGCACTGTAGGAGCAGTAAGGAGACTGTGCTGGTGTGTCTGTTCTGCTCTGAACTAATGTAGGTAATGGTGTGTTTTCAAGCAAAGTTACTTGACCTCCCTCAGCCACCATTTCCACATCTGCAAAATAAAAGTGATGGTCTTCATGAACCCCTGAATTGACATCTGGGGCTTAGATGTAACCCTAACCATAACACTTTATGTCCCCCTGAGTTGACATCTGTCTCTCAGCTTGTTGCTCTGGTGTGGCTGAGTGGCCTGCCATGTCGGTGGGCCTTGCCTCTCCCTGGTCAGACTGCAGCACAAGCTGGTTCTCCTGCAGCAACAGTGTGAAGAGAAACAGCAGCTCTTTGAGTCCCTCCAGTCAGAGCTACAAATCTACAAGGCACTTTATGGCAATTCCAAGAAGGGGCTGAAAGGTATGTGTTCTTCTCCCCTCACCCCATGAGCTTTTTGCCCTTGCATAGGATGCTAGTGAGCTCTTTCCTTTGGGAGTTGTGGAGATCATGGGAAGCTACAGAGTTCTGTCTCAGAAACCCCAACCCGAGCCTGGGGCTCCCAGTAGGAACTCTCATACACAAAGCCCAAGGGGACAGGTTGGTGGCACAAACAAGATCCAGCCTGATCATTCCTAATTACTTTAAGAAAATCTAGACATTCCTATTCTAGACATTCCTATCAATGTCTAGGTTATAAAGTTTTTGTTTTTTGTTTTTTTGTTTTTTGTTTTGAGATGGAGTCTCGTTCTGTCACCCAGGCTGGAGTGCAGTGGCACGATCTTGGCTCACTGCTAGCTCTGCCTCCCAGGTTCTGGTCATTCTCCTGCCTCAGCCTCCTGAGTAGCTGGGACTACAGGCGTCTGCCACCACGCCCAGCTAATTTTTTGTATTTTTAGTAGAGATGGGGTTTCACCATGTTAGCCAGGATGGTCTCAATCTCCTGCAGTCATGATTGGCCCACCTCAGCCTCCCAAAGTGCTGGGATTACAGGCATGAGCCACCCCGCCTGGCAATTATTACACTTTTTAAAGCAAAAGAACTGTCCTAATGATATCATTTGAAAAGGCCTTTAATATTATCGGTAATACATACTGACAACCCATTCAGCCCAATGCAGCAGGCAGTCTGCTCCCACCCTGGCCCTTTCCCTAGTGACATCTGCCTCTCAGCTTATTGCCCTTTCATGTAATTTTCATAAATCCTGATTTAATTTCCTGATTTTCTAAAGAGAAGGTGAACTGGAGTTTGAAGAAACACAGGGGCTTACCAGGCTGGGCAAATAGCTTAAGTACAAAGTCATGGTGAGTTTTGAGTCAGTGGGGACCAGCCTGCCCACGGGAGAAAATTAAAAGACACAAAAACAAAAAAAACCTTATAGAAATACCACTAATAGTAGCTAAATTTCAATTCTGGATTTAAATATTAAGGACATTTATCAAAGACTTTGCTGCCTGCTGAAATAATAATCTAATATTTGAGAATTTGATATATTTCTTCATTCTTCTTTAAATGGAGGAGGGTATTCAAAACATAACGTCAATAAGTCACAGCAGGCTGGAACAGAGGACTGACATCAATGTCATGAAATTTAGCAAAGTTAAAAATCAAAATCCTGAGCTCGATTAAAAATATCAGTGGTAGAAATATAGGACAAGCATAGAAATATAGGACAGGCAGCCATTCATGGACTTGAGGGTTTGGGGTTTGGTAGAAACATGTTCACACAAGTACGGCATAGGCCAAATGTTGCTAGAAATACCAGCTCAAAATGACACTACAGTAGTGTAAGTGTGATGTTCACCTGTGGAGACCGTGTCTAAAATATTGTTAGATTAAGAGGCACCATCTTTGAAAAGGGCATTGACACACTAGGGAACATAGTGAAGACAGGGTGCACAATGGTGTGGACCAGAAATCTTGAACTGGTCAAAGAAACTAAAGAAATGTAGGCTTTCAAAAGATCTTGAGGACATGAGAACTGGCTTCAGATATTTGAAGAACTGTCAGGTGAAAAAGAACTCATGTATTTTATGTCCCTCCAGAGGGCTAAACAAAGAGTGAGGGGCAGTGGAATTTAGATTGGAATTATCATAAATCCTGATTTAATTTCCTGATTTTCTAAAGAGAAGGGGAACTGGAACGTGAAGAAATACAGGGGGCTCACCAGGCTGGGAGAATAGCTTAAGTACACATTCATGGTGACTGTTGGGTCAGTGGGACAAGCCTGCCCACAGGAGAAGCTTGGGGTTGGGGGAGTGAAAAGTCAGGGTGGTGGAGCAGAGTCACCAAATCTTGAAAGCCTCCAGGTCAAGGTGAAAGTTGACATTCTGTATAGTAGATAATGAAACTAAGTCTGTTCTTTTTCAAAGAAGATAAGCATATGATGAAAACAGAACTTTAAGATGCTAAGTCTCAGGGGATGTCCTGGAGTTGGGAGACATTAGAATCTGGGAAACCTATTGGATGGGTCTAGTGATATTCTGGCACATTATGAGATGACAGTCTAATATAAGGTACTATTGGGAAGATGAAAGGGTATAGACAGATTTACAAACATCTCTTTAAAAAATAAGCAAAATTTAATGAGAACTTGGACTGGGAAAGAGGGAGAGGAACATCATAAAACTTTGGGCAAAATTCAAGAGTAGGTTATTTACTAAAGTCTCTAAAACTACTTCCTTCTGAGCTACATTTCCTTTCATGCTTTTCTCCCTGCCTTTCAGGACTCATTTCAAAGCTACAACCACTAAAGCTCCATAATCTCTTACCTGTAATTTCAAAATCCAGTATGATCTGCAAATTAAATTTTTCAAATACTCATTTAGTGACAAAATCTAGATGATCTGACAAGAGGGTTTTCATAAGTCTTTATTTATCTACTTAGAATATTCACATAGCTCATTGCAGAAATAGTTACATGTTTGATTAAGGATTATGGCTCACATGAAACTGGGTACATGTTATATATGATATATGCACCCTGTTGCCTGGCTAAAAACTAAAACAAACTTTACCTTTTGAAATACGTTTGGCCTTAAGGTTTTCAGATAAGGGATTGTGGCCTTGTAGAATATTTCTTAGGTCTCTTCATCCCCAGTACAAAGAAATAAACTACATGTGGTGAATGGAGGTAAATATATATACATATATATGTGTATGTGTGTTTATATATGTGTGTACATATATATGTACATGTATATATACATATATACTCCTATATATAGTATGTATATACACACAACATATATACACACTATATATAGGTGTATATATATACACACACACATACACACACACACACACACACACACACACACACATATATATATATATAGAGAGAGAGAGAGAGAGAGAGAGAAGTTGAAAAACTCACTTAGTTATAATCCCTGGTCTAAGGTGCCCAACTCATATTCTCACGTGCTACCAAAAGACCTCCTCCTTCTCCTCTTTCATTTTTGAGAGTGAAGACTATGAATTCTCTTTCTCCCTCATCCCCTACCCTTCTCTAGCTCAGTGCTGACCTTCTACCATGGAGGATCCTATACTTTAGCCTACAGGACAAAGGTTACTATGGAGATGAAATATGGATTTATCCTCATCTGCCAATCAAATGCTCTATAGGTGCATATGTGTAACTTAAGCCACAGGGAAGTTTCAGACTGGATGTGTGCCAGCTCAGTGCCATCCCCAGGCCACACACAGAAATGGTGACATCTCTATCATAGATTGGTTGCATGAGACTCAGATGATAGTGGGGTTCTTGGCAGGAAAGAATGTCACAGAGGAGGGTTCTGACAAGTGCTTGGAAATACTTGGGTTAATGTTACCAGACTCCTCTTCTCTCTTAGCTTACAGCCTGGATGCCTGCTCTTAGCTTACAGCCTGGATGCCTGTCACCAAATCCCTTTGAGCAGTGACCTGAGCCACCTAGTGGCAGAGGTATGAGCTCTGAGAGGGCAGCTGGAGCAGAGCATTCAGGGGAACAACTGTCTGCGACTGCAGCTGCAACAGCAGCTGGATAGCGGTGCTGGCAAAGCCAGCCTCAGCCCCTCCTCCATTAACCAAAACTTTCCAGCTAGTACTGACCCTGGAAACAAGCAGCTGCTCCTCCAAGGTAGGAAGGAAAAGGGACTTAGAAAGCCCTTGGCCAGTGGGGAGATCACCAGGATGTCTGCAACAGAAGGTGCAATCTGCCTGGTCCATGCTCGTTAGGGTCAGTTTGAAATCAGAGATGCTCTAATCTAGCAGCCTGAGTGAAAGCATGGGATTTAGGTCAGACCAGACTCCAGATTCTGAGTTTACTGCTTACAGGTTGTTTGATTTGGGCAAGGTGTTTAAAGTCTCAGAGGTTTAAGCCTTAGTTTCCTCATATTTAAGATGAGGATAATAATAATATATACCTTACATGATTTTGAGCATTAAATGAAATCATTTACAAGTGCTTGGCACACTAAGAATTGCTCAATAATTAGCAGCTGTATATGTTCACACCTTTTTCTTAGATTTGCTTAGTGCTTTAGCATTAGCCAAGTGTTTTCACATATATAATTTCGTCTGAAGTAAAGCAGGTTTTGCTGTTTTTAATTGACATTTCAATGTATTTCACATAAGAAAACTTAGGTCTTGAGATATTAACAGACAAGAAAGGGTTTAGAGAAGTCATAGACAAAACCAGGATCAGAACCAGATGCTGTGATTTTTAGTCTGTGTTCCTTCCAGCTCATTGTGCCCTGTCTCAGTATTCTCTAGTCCCCCTTTCCCTCACAGGTGGGGAACTCAGTGCGTGGCAAAATGTTCCTGCCCCTACAAAAACAGGGCACTGGGGAAGTCCTGGATGGTGGACAATTTATTTTGGGTGGCCATCATTCACTTTCTCTACCCCACCTCTTGCCTGCCTTTTCAGATAGACATGTTTGACCAGGTCCCCCTTCTCTTCTCAGTATCCCTCATCAATCTCACTTCTTCCAGTTTTTATTGAAATGTCAATGGTGTCCCCCTAGTCTTAAATCATTCAATATCTACTTCTTCTGTCCTTTTTTCCTTTTGATACACCATTTAGTACACCATCTCCACTCACCTCCATGGCCATACCTTCAATTTTATTCAAATCAGGAATGACTTCTGTTCAGTTTCTCTAAAGCCGAGCTTTCAAACTCTCCTACCAACTACTTCTGGGTCATGTTAATCTTTATTTTTCTCTGGTTCTTGTAGATGCTCATTTATCTGACAGTAACCTTATTTGTCAAATGAAGGTGACAATAACATGATTATACTGTTTTGGCAATTCAATAAAAAAACACAAGTGGGCCACCAAGCAAACTGCCTGGCCGCCAGGAACTTCTCAGCTTACATTAGGTGGACACCTTGCCCTTCTCAGGGCTGCGCTGATGGTTGTGGTGTTCAGTTATGTCTCCAACTCTTCCTTCTAACCAGGCCTTCCCCTCTCACTGGCTTCCCACACAGCAGCCAAGACTCATCCCCACTGGCCCAGTCCCTGCCCCTCTTTCTCTAGCACCCCCGAGGCCTGAGCTGGAAAGCAGGCACTGGGCCACAATTGCCTGAGAAGGACCTTTTCTAACTTCCTTGTGAGATTTTCAAATTCCTCCACCATAGGGTTGCTTTTTGGTCTCCAGCAAGACAGCGTTAACCCACCAAGCCTTCTGTCTCCGTTCTTCTCATACAAGTCATTTTTTTTCAGTATTACCTCATCAGAATGATGACTAGAATGTTGAGTTTACTCCCCCATGAATTCATTCATTCCTTGATTCCTTGATTCTACATTTTAATATGTACTATGTATAGTTATACATATTACATTTAGTTACAGGGCATTGTATTAGATATCACACACAAATTATACTCAAGACTTGGTTTATAAAAATACAGCTAATAATTTTTCAAACTAGAGGTTACTTTCTCATGGAACACCCCTCAATTAAAGGAATATCTTTTTCTTCTGAAGAATGGACACATTCTGAACTCAGTGACTCATGGGCTTTTGCTTTGGCTTGTGGGGTATGGATAATTCTGTAAGGGGAGAGTCCTGTCACCTTAGGTCTCAGTGAGGACAGCTAGGTGTGCATGTGCTTCACGTGCTGTGTGTTCCAGGGCTCCTGAAAACTGCGGTTGCCTTTACCCCCTAGATTCAGCTGTGTCCCCTCCAGTCCAGGATGTTGGTACGAATTCCCAAGCTCTGGTCCTCCCCAGCTCTGCTTCCTCTACTCCTGGCTCAGAAACGGGCATAATCAACTGAACAAATGATACATATGGCAACTAAAGGGTCCAGGGACTGATGATGGAAAGTGATTAATGCAAACAACCTTTTGTTGTCTCTAAAAATATTATGTGTATTTAGAGAGTTTTCTCTGCATGCCCCAAGGCCTTTAGCCCTACTCCCTGCACCTTCTGTGGCTGCCTTTCTTGCCATTGTTCATCCTCCTGCAGTTTTCCTACTGCTGTTTTTGCTTCATTGCACTGTAATCTCTCCATTCTTGAAAATGCTCTCCGTATCCAGCTTGATTTCCTTGTCTGTGTCTTCTCTACCCAGAAACTTATTATTTATTATGATTCATCCTATTTCATTTGCCAATAAGGAAAAAATTTTCTCCTGGTAAATTTATCATTAAGAGATAATGTAAGAAAGACTATAAAAATATAGGAGCCAGAAGATCTCTATGGACTTTGCCCCACCCTTGTACATTCCAAGGCTTCATTTCTTGTTCCCAGCCTCTTCCTTTTCTCATTCACTACCTCTTTTGAGTTGGAGCAAACTGAGGATATCATTATGAATAACAGAAGATTCTGTTGTGTTGTCATTTTCTTTTTCAGGCTTGGGTTTGGATACTTCTCCAGTAATGAAGACCCCTACCAAGCTGGAGGGTGATGCTGCTGATGGCTCCTTTGCCAATAAGCATGGCTGCCATGTCATTGGCCACATTGATGACTACAGTGCCCTAAGAGAGCAGACTGCAGAGGACAAGCTGCTGGTCATAAAGACAGTGTCTCTTGTGAGATCAGCGTGCAGCTTCCCTGGCCTTGAAGCCGAAGGCACAGGGGTAATCACACCTGTAGCTTTAGGTGCACTCTTTGCTTGTGCCTTTTATTCCTTTGATGTTAACTCCTTCTCCCACCATTTTTTTTTTCATGCTTTGCATCTCCTAACAGCTGAAGCTTCCTCTTCCATGTATAGCAGCCAGGCCCTTTCTTCTCTATCTCCTATTTTCACTGTGAGTTCTGCTATGTTCCAGATGTAGCTGACTGGATATTTCCCCTCAGCCCCACAGAAACAGGTGGCATTGCCTAGCAACCTTTGGTAGCTTATTATATACCACAGTCATGCAGGCACATGACCATCTGTGGGCAAAGTAGACCCAAAGGGATGGACAGAAACTGAAAGATTTCCAGGTGTATGGCCCCCACATGTGGAAGGGGCAAAAAGTTTGGCAGCCATGGCATTTCCTAGTGCAGACTGCATAGGGGGAGGGAAGGCAAGCAGCAAAGCTTCTCAGAGCACCTTGCTAGTGAGAGAGACCAGGCACCGGTGGCTGTGCTGTCTGAGCTGCTGGAGACCCATGGATGCATAGGGACAGCACTGCCTCCATGGAGCCCCCACACTAGAGGGCAAGACACACACCCAAGTAGGTAAGCACAGTAAGGGGCTACAGGTACAGTATGAGAAGTCATCCTCTGTGCTTTGAGAGCGCCAATGCAAATGTGGTCATTTATCTCAGGCAAGGAAGGTAACAGGTTCACAGAGGACATAGCAAGGGGGGTGAGTTTTGAAAGCCTTGTGGGTTCTGCAAGTGGAGGAAGGGATTCCCAGTAAAGGGAGCAGCACCTTAGTTCTCAGAGCTGCAAATGGTTGTGCGAGGGCTTCACAGGTTCAAGCAGGCCCATGTTCTGTGCCTCACTCACAAAGGAAGCTTGAGCCCATGCAGGGGGAAAAAAGTAATCTCCCCACTCCTGTGGTGTTACCTTTCCCCAGGTGCTAGGCAGCAAAGGCATTCATGAGCTTCGGAGCAGCACCAGTGCACTGCACCATGCCCTAGAGGAGTTGGCTTCCCTCCTCAGCATGTTCTGGAGAGCAGCCCTGCCAAGCACCCACATCCCTGTGCTGCCTGGCAAAGTGGTAAGATGCCAGTGTCCTTTCTTGGTTCAAACCCAGCTCTCCTTCCCTCCAATACTGTTCTGTCTCCTCAATGTCACAGCTTTTCCAGAAAATCAGGAGCCACATAGTGAGTTGGGATAGACAGGAACTTAGAGGAGTGTCCCTGGAGGGACATCTCTGACCCTTGGTGGCTGCTTTCATTGCAGCTCTAAATACATCCCATTCCCCGCCAGCCCCCTGGCCCCTGGATAAGAAATCAAAGAAGAAGAGGAAGGGGTGTGGAGAAGGCAGAGACATCATAACCCTGGCAATCCATAAGTGTTCAGTTTCTTTACCTCTCTGAAGTTTGGCTGAGCTGAAATTCAGTTAAAGCTTCAGCACCCATCTCCTACCCCTCAGGTCCCATGGTCAAATGATCGTAGAATGCCCTATGAGACTGAGCCTTTTTAGCCACTGCCTGGAATCCCAGCATGTCACTTAAGCTGGCATCTCTGGACCAGGCCTGGGGAAAGTCAGCCACCCTTCAAGATCTGCTCAGAGGTCAGGTTAAGTCTGATTGGCAGACCCTTGTGTCGGCCAGTTTCAGGATCCCCTCCCCAGGGATTCTAGCTCCAGGTCAATGTCACCAATACCTTTTGGATCCAACTATGCTAATTCCAGTGAGAGGGTGTATTGCCATCTTCTTGTTGGCACAAATATTTACAAACTTGCAAACTTGCCTGATTCCAGATCTCTCTCCCCAGCATAACATTTCTGAACTCTCAATCTTATCTGTGAAGGGAGAGTGACAGAACTGATATCAGGACTAAAGCAAGGTCCTCTTCAGAGTTGGGAGTTTGATACCAGCCTGAAGCGAGGTTCTCTTAAGCTACAGGTGTGTAGGCCTGTGCTAGTCTGCATGGGGAATTCCAGAGTCTCAATATTCCTACCTAATGGCCTCATCCTAAACTGTGCTCAGCTGGAGCTATTCGAGGCTGTGAAGGAGGAAATCCAGTTCAGGAGAGGGGTGAAGATTGTAGAATCCTTCTTTGAATTCGAAAGAGCCATAAAGCACAGCGTGCTTTAGGTCTTCTGCGTGTTCAGTAAGAGCCTGTTCCTCTTATCCAGGGAGAATTGACAGAAAGGGAACTCTGAAACTGAGAACCAAAGTATCCAAAGAGGAGCGGCTCCTTCAAAGCATAGCTGAGTGTCTGAAGACCAACAACCAGCAGAAGGAGAGCATGGAGCAGTTCATCATCAGCCAGCATAGGTTCCCTCAGAGGGAATGGGGGAAGAAATGGGCAGTCTTCCAGATGCCCCACTTGTGCTGCAGATGAGCAGTGACCAGGGGGGCTTGGAGATGTTGGGAGTGGAGACAGATTTGATGTCCCTAAACCTCCTGTGCCACGAGCAATTGTGGATGGAAAGGGATGGGAGGACAGGGGATGGATAGCAGGAGACTCCAAGCTGAGTGGCCAGAAAGAAATAAATGCTTTAGAATTCTCATGCTAAGCAAGTAGGGTTAATTTCTGCTGATGATTTCTACTCTGTGGTGCTCTTTTGTTGTTTCAGTAAGCAGAACACACGATGCCTTCTTTAGAAGGCAAGGACTAACTTAGAGGTAAGGAAACTACTGCACCAGTCAGAGGCACCAAGCCTGTCCCCAACCCATCACCATCCATTAGCAGATCTTCTCGGTGACCCTTGGCCTGCTTTGGTCTTCCAGGAGAAGATTTGGGGTCCACTTGCAAGATCACAGGTCCTCAGTGAGCTTCCTGCTAGTTTCTGCTCCCATCACCCTCTCACCCCATCAGCTCCTGCCCCTGTATCTTGGTTCACTCTCACATTGTCATCATCTCTCCTTTTTACTCCAATTTTTCTTCTTTGATGCCAAGTCAGGAGACTGGAGAAATGCAATTCAGCTGACTCTTGAAGTCATTAGACATTTGGGAGTCTGCCTCTGAATGAGCTTTTTGTAGAGGGATCTTGAGACCAGTTGTGTGGTCTACTCTTCATGAAAAAGTAAAAGCAATTTGCAACCTGATAAACTGATTTCACTGCACAGTCCTGGGTTAAGAACAACAATTTGATTTGGTATATCTTTAAGTAACATGACAAAAGACATCTGTTGGGTCTCATTGGGCTAAAAGAGAATTTGTTAATAAATAACAACTGAATCTTCAGGGGAAAAATGTTTTATGTGTACCAGACATTATCTACATTTACTTAAAACACTAAGTGTTAATCATTCTCTAGGAAGTGCTTTGAAGAAAAACTTGAGGTATATGAAATGGTTTAGAAATCAGAAACTAAACCTTTTAATGTGGACTTCAAAGCTTTGCCATAAGCAATTGAGCATATTCATAGAAATGTTTCTAAACCATAACCTGAGAGAATGTTGATCTCCATATTGTAAAAATGACTTGCGCCAGTTTAACTTGCTCTTTTTTTTTCCCCCCCTTCACTAACTCTCTTTTGTTTTTCTCTGGTAATTCTTGTCTTTCCTGGGCCTCCTTAGAACAGCACTTACAGGACTGTCTCTATAATGCCTTATTCCTGTCCCAGAAAAGGTAACCCAAAAAGTCTCTAGTATCCACTAAAAGGTAACCCAAAAGTCTCTAGTATCCACTGGTTTTCTCCAGTGTGGAAGCTTTCTCCTCCACCACCCATAGATCACTGGAAAGGACTTGAGGCCTCGGTTCTAATCCCTGGCTTATCACTAACTGCTGTGTGGCTTTGGCTTGTCCTTTAGTCTCTGTGAGACTGCTGCAACCTCATCTGTCAAAGATGGAACTGGACTTAGTTGAGCTCTGAGGTCCCTGTGGACTTGGCCCTTCCAAGCCCTCATTATGGTGACTGGAAATAAACTTAACAGAGGTCTTCCCTGGCAAAATGTCCTCTTCTTCCTACAACAGGCTGTTTCTACATGTGCATGTTTCATGCTAAGCACTTCTTTCTTGGGTGGAGATGACAAAGGCCTCTTTCTGCTGAGACAAAGTGATTTGGAGAGTCACCTGGCCCCTGAAGAGGGAGTGGTAGGATCCAGCCACTCAGTGTGCAGTGAATTGGAGCAGGGATCTCAGCACACATGGAGGTGGAGAGGCTCCCCCTAACGTCAGGCACCTGTTACTTCTCCAGACTGCAGCTCATGATCTTAGCTTGTCCTCTTAACTGGCTCTCACCATGCTCCTGGGTTTGGCTGTAGCTCTCACTCCAGCTTCAGGAAGCCATCAGTAGGGCCTGGCAATATTCACTGATTTGGTTTGTTTAATTTTGTCTGCAGGTGAAATCCGTAAGGGCTCTGCCGTGTACTCCAGCCTTGTGACCCTTGCCTTCCAGGAACCATGCAAGAAGTGCAGCCACCAGAAGTCCTTAAAACAGCAGGAAAGGTGGGCCTGTCCCCCATTTGTGCAGCTACCTATCTGCTGAGGAGCATCTGGGCCTCATTCCTCCAAGTCCACTGGAGGGTCCAGAAGAGGGAGTCAGAGATGTATCCTTGTGGAGCTGGGAGAAAGGCAGAAAGCCTTTCTGACAGCTATGGAATACCATTAGCCAAGGTCCACTTGGCCCAGCAGTAAGCAAAAGATGTGTAGTTTGCATAGAAGGTTTTGTAATACTGCTTCTCAACAGCCCCAGCAGCTTGGGAACTAGAAACAGCACATTTCTTGCCTCATCAGCTGTCCTGAGATGGAAAACTCAGTGGATATAGGACCCTGATTCTGATGAATGGGGCATGTGGTCCAATGCTGGAGCTCCTCTGGCAGGTTCTAAAAGCACACTACTGAGCAGCGGTGCCCTGCCAGACACTGCTGGTGGCGGCTCAGTGAGCACTACTCACAGATCCACACCTGACCCTGTTGGGTCGAGTCAGGTTGGGCTTTGGTCTGCACTGTAGCACCTGTGTTCTTTGAGTTCACATCATGAATGTGGTGACTTCCCAGATACCATCTCAGGCTTAACCTAGCACATCCTGTTTCTTTTCTTCTATGATATCCAAATTGGACTGACCTCACTTCAAATATGCTATCGCATTTTGTCATCCTGTCTTACCTTGGGGAAATTGGAGACTGATGGCCAGACCAATTCTGTTGATATTATTGCATAGAGCAAACCTGTGCTCATTTTTAAGTGATGTGGGAGAGGCCCCCAGCCATAATAAAGCCTAGTATGTGTCTTAACAGTGCTGATAGAATGTGCTTGTGTGTATAAATGTATGATATAGATTTACATATGTTGCTATCACCATATATTGAAGGCCAACATAACTGGTGGACAGGGTGGGTGACAGAAAATGAAAGTCTTTTTGGTGATTATTAATGCAAAATGGGTATAAAGAAATAAATAGTTTTTCTTTCACTGCTTTGTTTCCCATTTCTGCAACAATCCCTTGACAGTATAAAGAACCAGAAAGAGAAAATGGGAAAAGCAAACTGTATTTAAGAAGTGCATAGTCTAATGCTTGAACTCTAACTTTAAAAGATTAAGGTTTTCCTTCTTTGTCATTTTGTAAGAATCCCCAGTCTGAAAATATGAAAGAATGGTTCTTAAACTTAGTGTACCTTAGAAGCAGCTGTGGAGATTCTAGGAGCTACCTCCTGGTCTCCAATCCCAGGAGATTGAATTGGTGTGAGCCCTAGAATCTGCATTTTTTTAATATAAGCACCCCAGGTGATTCCATTACTTGTGGGCTGCAGATCACAGTTTAAAAAAACAGTGTTCTATAACACTGAATCAAAACTAAAACTATATTTAAGAACCTTGAATCAAAAAGTATGTCATTCCATAAACATTGATATAAAAATTTTAAAATATTCCTTGGGAAAAGTTCTTAGCTACATGCTTTTGATCTTCAAGATTAAAATAAAGCTATCACTTCACAATTATGTACTAGAAACATTTAAAAACTAAACAGATAGAAGGTGGAGTAAGATGGTAGAATAGGATTCTCCAGCAATGGTCTTCCTGAAGGAACATCAAATTGAACAACTATCTATGCAAGAAAACACTTTCACAAGGGCTAACCAGGTGAGAGATCATAGCACCTGCTTTTAACATGATAACAAGAAAAGATGCATTGAAGAAGAGACGAAGGACAGTCTTGCATTGCCTATGACATCTCTCCCCCAACCACAGGAAATGCATCTCCGAAAGATAATCTAATGGCTTGGGGACAAGGAGGAAAGTGTGAGACTTTATATTGAAACTTAGTACCAGTCTTGTCATAGTGACACATGACACTTGACAGAACCCCACAGCACTTGATTCCAGGCTGGTGCCCATTAAAGAAGCATTTAGGCCCACCCTGGGCCACAAAGGAATCAGATGCCCCAGCAGGAAGAACCCACCAAAGTTCTGGCTGGCTTTATCACCGGAAATTTCTTGGGCTTCAAATAAGTTTCTGTGGCAGGGAGGCTATAGTGACCACAGTCCTTGGGCAAGCCCTGATGCTGCATATGTCTGGAAGACCCTGGACTTGAGGTGTGAGCCAGTATGATGGCAGCAGCTGCATCAGCTATGGGAATGCCTGTATCACCCCTCCCCACACTCCAGGCAGTGCAGCCTGAAGAGAGATTCCTTTTGCTTGGGTGAAAGAAAGGGAAGTAAGCTAGGGGCTTTAGCTGGCAATGCAGAGAACAATCCCTGATCTTCCCCAAGTCCCTGGGGCTGGGGACCTAGGAATCTGTTAGAACTGCAGGGTACCTGGGCCAAGGGTGCCCTGTAGTACAAAAATGGCAGCAGTGATCACTGGCTTAGGGAACTCGTCAGCCCACTTTGAATTCCTGGAAGGTCCTCTGAAGGACAGGTACAAACAAGACCTGACTGCAAAGGCCGGAATAAATACCATACTCTTCAATGCCCAGATATTGACAAACATCGACAGTATCAATAACATTTAAGTCAATATGACCTCAACAAATGGACCAAGTAAGGCACCCAGTGACCAACCCTGGAGAGATGGAGATGTGTAACCTCTCAGGGAATTCAGAATAGCTATTTTGAGAAAGCTCAATGAACTTCAAGAAAACACAGAAACAATTCAGAAATATATCAGAAATTTAACAAGGATACTGAAGTAATAGAAAAAAATCAAACAAATCCTGGAACTGGAAAATGCATTAGTGGGTCTCAGTAGAATTGATCAAGCAGAAGAAAGAATTAGTGAGCATGAAAACAAGCTATTTGAAAATACAGTCAGAGGAGAAAAAAGAAAAGAAGAATGAGAAGGAACACAGAATGCTTAAGAGATCTAGAAGAGGGCCTCAAAAGAGAAAATCAAAGATTCATTGGCCTTAAACAGAGGGTTGAGAAGGAGCAAAGAATAGAACCCTTATTCAAAGAAATACTTTTTTTTTAAGACTTTAAGTTCTAGGGTACATGTGCACAATGTGCAGGTTTGTTACATAGGTATACATGTGCCATGTTGGTTTGCTGCATGCATCAACTCGTCATTTACATTAGGTGTTTCTGCTACCACTATCCCTCCCCCAGCCCCCCACAACAGGCCCCAGTGTGTCATGTTCCCCTCCCTGTGTCCATGTGTTCTCATTGGTCAACTCCCACTTAAGAGTGAGAGCATGTTGAGATTGGTTTTCTGTCCTTGTGATATTTTGCAAAGAATGATGGTTTCCAGCTTCATCCATGTCCCTGCAAAGGACATGAACTCATCCTTTTTTATGGCTGCATGGTATTCCTTGATGTATAAGTGCCACATTTTCTTTATCTAGTCTATTATTGATGGACATTTGGGTTGGTTCCAAGTCTTTGCTATTGTGAATAGTGCTGCAATGAACATACGTGTGCATGTGTCTTTATAGTAGCATGATTTATAATCTTTTGGGTATATACCCAGTAATGGGATTGCTGGGTCAAATGGTATTTCCAGTTCTAGGCCCTTGAGGAATCACCACACTGTATTCCACAATGGTTGAACTAATTTATACTCCCACCAATAGTGTAAAAGCTTTCCTATTTCTCCACATCCTCTCCAGCACATATTGTTTCCTGACTTTTTAATGATCGTCATTCTAACTGGCATAAGTGATATGTCATTGTGGTTTTGATTTGAATTTTCTGATGACCAGTGATGGTGAGCATTTTTTCATATATCTGTTGGCTGCATAAATGTCTTCTTTTGAGAAGTGTCTGTTCATATCCTTTGCCCACTTTTTGATGGGGTTGTTTTCTTCTTGTAAATTTGTGTAAGTTCTTTGTAGATTCTGGATATTAGCCCTTTGTCAGATGAGTAGATTGCAAAAATTTTCTCCCATTCTGTAGGTTGCCTGTCCACTCTGATGATAGTTTCTTTTGCTGTGCAGAAGCTCTTTAGTTTAATTGGATCCCATTTGTCTCTTTTGGCTTTTGTTGCCATTGCTTTTGGTGTTTTAATCATGAAGTCTTTGCCAATGCCTATATCCTGAATGGTATTGCCTAGGTTTTCTTCTAAGGTTTTTATGGTGTTACAGCTTACATTTAAGTCTTTAATCCATCTTGAGTTAATTTTTGTGTAAGGTGCAAGGAAGGTATCCAGTTTCAGCTTTCTACATATGGCTAGCCAGTTTCCCCAGCACCTTTCATTAAATAGGGAATCCCTTCTCATTGCTTGTTTTTGTCAGGTTTGTCAAAGATCAGATGGTTGTAGATGTGTGGTATTATTTCCGAGGCCTTTCTTCTGTTCCATTGGTCTATTATCTCTGTTTTGGTACCAGTACCATGCTGCTTTGGTTACTATAGCCTTGTAGTATAGTTTGAAGTCAGGTAGCATGATTCCTCCAGCTTTGTTCTTTTTGCTTAGGATTGTCTTGGCTATGTGGGCTCTTTTTTAGCTTCATATGAAGTTTAAAGTAGTTTTTTTTTTCCAATTCTGTAAAGAAATTCATTGGTAGCTTGATGGGGATAGCATTGAATCTATAAATTACCTTGGGCAGTATGGCCATTTTCATGATATTCATTCTTCCTATCGATGAGCATGGAATGTTTTTCCATTTGTTTGTGTGCTCTTTTATTTCATTGAGCAGTGGTTTGTAGTTCTCCTTTAAGAGGTCCTTCACATCCTTCGTAAGTTGGATTCCTAGATATTTTATTATCTTTGTAGTAATTGTGAATGGGAGTTCACTCATGATTTGGCTTTCTGTTTGGCTGTTCTTTGTGTATGGGAATGCTTGTAATTTTGCACGTTGATTTTGTATCCTGAGATTTTGCTGAAGTTTCTTATCAGCTTAAGGAGATTTTGGGCTGAGATGATGGGGTTTTCTAAATATGCAATCATGTCATCTGCAAACAGAGACAATTTGACTTCCTCATTTGCTAACTGAATACGCTTTATTTCTTTCTCTTGCCTGATTGGCCTGGCCAGAACTTCCAATACTACGTGGAATAGGAGTGGTGAGAGAGGGCATCATTGTCTTGTGCCGATTTTCAAAGGGAATGCATCCAGTTTTTGTCCATTCAGTATGATATTGGCTGTGGGATTATCATAAATAGCTCTTATTATTTTGAGATATATTCAGTCAATACCTAGTTTATTGAGAGTTTTTAGCATGAAAAGCTGTTGAATTTTGTCGAAGGCCTTTTCTGCATCATTTGAGATAATCATGTGGTTTTTGTCATTGGTTCTGTTTATGTGATGGATTACATTTATTGATTTGTGTATGTTGAACCAGCTTTGCATCCCAGGGATGAAGCTGACTTGATCATGTTGGATAAGCTTTTTGATGTGCTGCTGGATTCAGTTTGCCAGTATTTTATTGAGGATTTTCACAATGATGTTCATTAGGGATATTGACCTAAAAATACCTTTTTTTGTTTTGTCTCTGCCAGGCTTTGGTATCAGGATGATGCTGGCATCACAAAATGAGTTAGGGAGGATTCCTTCTTTTTCTATTGATTGGAATAGTTTCAGAAGGAATGGTTCTAGCTTCTCTTTGTACCTCTGGTAGAATTTGGCTGTGAATCTATCTGGTCCTGGAATGTTTTTGCTTGGTAGGCTATTAATTATTTTTAATTATTAGCCTCAATTTCAGAACCTGTTATTGGTCTATTCCAGAATTTGAATTCTTCCTGGTTTAGTCTTGGGAGGGTGTATGAGTCCAGGAATTTATCCATTTCTTCTAGGTTTTCTAATTTATTTGTGTAGAGGTATTTATAGTATTCTCTGATGGTAGTTTGTATTTCTGTGGCATTGGTGGTGATATCCCCTTTTTCATTTTTTATTGTGTCTATTTGGTTCTTCTCTCTTTTCTTCTTTAAGAATCTTGTTAGCCGTCTATCTATTTTGTTGATCTTTTCAAAAAACCTGCTCCTGGATTCATTGATTTTTTGAAGGTTTTTTTGTGTCTCTATCTCCTTCAGTTCTTCTCTGATCTTACATATTTCTTGTTTTCTTCTAGCTTTGAATGTGTTTGCTCTTGCTTCTCTAGTTCTTTTAATTGTGATGTTAGTGTGCTGATTTCAGATCTTTCCTACTTTCTCTTGGGGGTGTTTAGTGCTATAAATTTCCCTCTACACACTGCTTTAAATGCGTCCCAGAGATTCTGGTATGTTGTGTCTTTGTTCTCAGTGGTTCCAAAGAACATCTTTATTTCTCCCTTCATTTTGCTATTTACTCAGTAGTCATTCAGGAGCAGGTTGTTCAGTTTCCATGTAGTTGTGTGGTTTTGAGTGAGTTTCTTAATCCTGAGTTCTAATTTGATTGCACTGTGGTCTGAGAGACAGACTGTTGTGATTTCTATTCTTTTACATTCACTGAGGAGTGTTTTACTTCCAATTATGTGGTCAATTTTAGAATAAGTGTGATGTGGTGCTGAGAAGAATGTATATTCTATTGATTTGGGGTGGAGAGTTCTGTAGATGTCTATTAGATCCACTTGGTCCAAAGCTGAGTTCAAGCCTTGGATATCCTTGTTAAGCTTCTGTCTCATTGATCTGTCTAATATTGACAGTGGGGTGTTAAAATCTCCCATTATTATTGTGTGGGAGTCTAGGTCTCTTTGTGGGTCTCTAAGAAGTTGCTTTATGAATCTGTGTGCTCCTGTATTGGGCCCATATATATTTAGGATAGTTAGCTCTACTTGTTGAATTGATCCCTTTACCATTATGTAATGGCCTTCTTTGTCTCTTTTGATCTTTGTTTTTTAAAGTCTATTTTATCAGAGACCAGGATTGCAACCCCTGCTTTTCTTTTGCTTTCTATTTGCTTGGTAGATCCTCCTCCATCCCTTTATTTTGAGCCTATGTGTGTCTTTGCACATGATATGGGTCTCCTGAATACAGCACACTGCTGGGTCTTGACTCTTTATCCAATTTGCCAGTCTGCATCTTTTAATTGGGGCATTTAGCCCATTTACATTAAAGGTTAATATTGTTATGTGTGAATTTGATCCTGTCATTATGATGCTAGCTGGTTATTTCTCCCATTAATTGATGCAGTTTCTTCATAGCATAGATGGTCTTTACAATTTGGCCTATTTTTGCAGTGGCTAGTCCCAGTTGTTCCTTTCCATGTTTAGTGCTTCCTTCAGGAGCTCTTTAAGGCAGGCCTGGTGGTGACAAAATCTCTCAGCATTTGCTTGTCTGTGAAGGATTTTATTTCTCCTTCACTTATGAAGCTTAGTTTGGCTGGATATGAAATTCTGGGTTGAAAATTCTTTTCTTTAAGAGTGTTGAATATTGGCCCCGCACTCTCTTCTGGCTTGTAGGGTTTCTGCCGAGAGATCCTCTGTTAGTTTGATGGGCTTCCCTTTTTGGGTTACCCGACCTTTCTCTCTGGCTGCCCTTAACATTTTTTTCTTTTTCATTTCAACCTTGGTGGATCTGACAATTATGTGTCTTGGGGTTGCTCTTCTCGAGGGATATGTTTGTGGTGTTCTCTGTATTTCCTGAATTTGAATGTTGGCCTGCCTTTTTAGGTTCAGGAAGTTCTCCTGAATAATATCTTAAAGAGTGTTTTCTAACTTCTTTCCATTCTCCCCATCACTTTCAGATATACCAATCAAATGTAAATTTGGTCTTTTCACATAGTCCCATATTTCTTGGAGGCTTTGTTCATTTATTTGTACTCTTTTTTCTCAAATCTTGTCTTCTTGCTTTATTTCATTAATTTGATCTTCGATCACTGATATCGTTTATTTTGCTTGATCGAATTGGCTATTGAAACTCGTATGTGCTTCATGAGGTTCTTGTACTGTGGTTTTCAGCTTCTTCAAGTCATTTAAGCTCTTCTCTACACTGTTTATTCTAGTTAGCCAGTCATCTAACCTTTTTTCAAGGTTTTCAGCTTCCTTGCAATGGGTTAGAATATGCTCCTTTAGCCCAGAGACGTTTGTTATTACCGACCTTCTGAAGCCTACTTCTGTCACCTTGTCAGACTCATTCTCCATCCAGTTTTGTTCCCTTGCTGGTGAGGATTTGTTTTCCTTTGGAGGAGAAGAGGCATTCTGGCTTTTGGAATGTTTAGCCTTTCTGCTCTGGTTTCTCCTCATCTTTGTGGTTTTATCTACTACTTTGGTCTTTGATGTTGGTGACCTATGGATGGGGTTTTGGTGTGGATGTCCTTTTTGTTGATGTTAATGCTATTCCTTTCTATTGGTTAACTTTCCTCCTAACAGGCAGGCCCCTCAGCTGCAGGTCTGTTGGAGTTTGCTGGAGGTCAACTCCACACCCTGTTTGCCCTGGTGTCACCAGCAGAGGCTGCAATTGCAGAATAGCAAATGTTGCTGCCTGATCCTTCCTCTGGAAGCTTCATCCTAGAGGGCCACCCACCTGTGTGAGGCATCTGTTGACCCCTACTGGGAGGTGTCTCCCAGTCAGGCTATATAGTGGTCAGGGACCCACTTGAGGAGGCTGTCTGTCTATTATCAGAGCTTGAACGCCATGCTGGGATAACCACTGCTGTCTTCAGAGCTGTCAGGCAGAGACGTTGAAGTCTGTAGAAGCTGTCTGCTGCCTTTTATTCAAATATGCTTTGCCCCCAGAGGTGGAGTCTAGAAAGGCAGATTCCTTGCTGAGCTGTGGTGGGCTCCACCCAGTTCAAGCTTGCCTACCACTTTGTTTACACTGTGACCACAGAAGCACCTACTTAAGCCTCAGCAGTGGCAGAACCCCCTCCCCCTGCCATGCTCCAGTGTATCAGGTTGATCTCAGACTGCTGCACAAGCAGTAGGCAAGGCTCCATGGGCGTGGGACCCACTGAGCCAGGCATGGGAGGGAATCTCCTGGTCTGTCAGTTGTGAAGACAGTGGAAAAAGCACAGTATTTGGGCAGGAATGTACTGCTTCTCTGGATACAGTCACTCACGGTTTCCTTTGGCTAGGAAAAATAAATCTCCCAATCCCTTGCACTTCCCAGGTGAGGCAACACCCCACCCTGCTTTGGCTTGTCCTCCATTGGCTGCACCCATTGTCCAAACAGTCCTGAGGAGATGAACCAGGTACCTCAGTTGGAAATGCAGAAATCACCCATCTTCTGTGTCACTCTCACTGGAAGCTGTAGACTGGAGCTGTTCCTATTTGGCCATCTTGGAAGCAACCCCCTTTTTCTTTTTTTCTTTTTTTCTTTTTTTTTATTATTGGTAGAGACAGAGTTTCACCATATTGCCAAGGCTGGTTTCAAACTCCTGAGGTCAAGCCATTCATTAAAACAAACTTAGATTTGTTTTATCTGAGTTCCTTCCTCAGGAAAGGACTCTCAGCCCTTTCAGAAAGCATCATAGACCTGAAACTCAGCCAATAACAGCCTCTAGACAATGAGATGCCAGTCCCCTCACTCATCATGAGTGCTTCCTCACCACTCCCTAGTTCCTCTTTTCCCACACACAGTTTAGTTCCTTCCCTGCTATATAAACCCTTCACTTTAGTGAACAGGGAGATAGATTTGAGACTAATCTCCCGTTTCCTCAGCTGCAGAACCCGATTAAAGCCTTCTTCCTCAGCAATACTCAATGTCTCAATGATTGGCTTTCTGTGTGCTGAGAAGCAGGGCCTACACTGAACCCCTGGGGTTTCAGTAAAAATACATGTACCCTTTTAAAAACCACAATTAATGGGTTGTGGTATATTGAGAAATTGGAATGGTGTCAACTTGGCCAATTCTCAGAAAACACACTGTGCTTAAGTGTCAGGGTCCTGCCTCCTGACCTCGACAGCATATGGTTGATTTTGAGGCACAGCAGGGGAGTATGGCCTGGTGTGAGTGTTTTATAGAAATGTAAAACATGGCTGCTTACTTTTTATTTTAAATCCAACAAATCTCCATTTCTGGTGAGAAAACCTTGCCAAAACCAACTAAATAAAAGTATAGAAGTATATGAAGAAGAAAATGAAAGATTCACTACATCCCAATCCCACTTGCTTGGTGTCAGCCATTATTTATTACATGGAGGAAGGGGGCAAGGCACCCAGGAGGTCCCAAATCCTGTTCTGACAATGATCTGGCCTCCCTGGGCAAAGGGAAAGGAGGGAAGGCAAAAAGAATATAACACTACTGTTTGCAGAAATTCCCCTTGGTATAGGAAACTCTGGTAAACTGAGAGAGTATGTTTTCCATGAGGAAGGCCTCAAGGGCTCTTCTCTGGTCCTAAGCCCAAACTGGATTTTGCCTCATTTACTGAGGTGCAAATGAAATGATAAAAGTTGATCAAAGGAGAGGGCAGAGAGAAAGAGGATGACTCCTCTCTCACAGGTCCCCCTTCCTTAGTATTGCTTCAGGGAGCAGAAGAAATGCCTTAACATAGGTGCATGGGAACTATAGCTGCTAAGTATGAACTGAGTTACCTCCAGTTATGAGCTATTATGAGGTTCCATGGTGTAATGGTAAGGGCTTTGGACTCTGAATACAGTGATCAGAGTTCAAGTCTCAGTGGGACCTTTCTGCATAATTCCAGTGAGGTTCCTCTCTATTGCTCCCTAAACAGAATGGGGGAAATTGCCCCGACCATGGTCATGGACCCTCAAGGCCACTGGCTATATGCAACTGGAGTCCTGGACCCAGTGACCCACCAAGACCCCTCCCCTCTCAGGGTGACCCTGGGCCTCCATGTCAGAGGTCTCCTCCACTAAAAAGGCTGCCTCGCCTCAATCCTAGAGCCCGAGTTTTCTTTTACTCATGTCATTGGGCCATTGCCCTGTGTCTGTTTGGAAGAAATTACCTACATGAAAAAGTTTACTTCCAGGATTCCCTAATTCTTTCATCCCATAGGATGGTGCAGTTTTTAATCTCCTGATCTTGGGTCCAGTACTAATGCGCACATTTCTTTTTGTTTTCATGGTATCTCCTCCAACCAGCTACCAGTGGATTCCTGTCCTTGGGGTCTCTGTGGATGGCAACTAGATGCTGCTCTTGTCTGAACTCCTGACACCTCTCTCCAGGGAATTGCCTCCCTTAGCCTCCTAAATCAGCCAATATTTAGATCTGAACCTGGAATCCCAGCATCTGTGGAGAACAGAGGTTCCTGATCCCTGGCCAGCTCTCCCATAGTGAAGGGGAGAGGAGGACAGTAGCTGGAAAGGGCAAGTCCAGGGCCCTGGGCAATCCCCTTCTTTCTGCTCAGACTCTGCTCCAAAGAGAAGTTGCCTTAGGACCAGATCAAATGGAAACTCTTTTGTTCTCTTCTGATCAACAGAAAAATTTAGGCAAGAGATCTGGAGGACCTTCCTAGCTCATAAAAATGGTGTGGCTAAATCTCTCCAGTTTTGGAAATGTCAAAAGTTACCAAGTGTTTTGATGGCTCACTTTGCAGCCTCTGAAAAGGAGGGGTGAGGACCTGAGGGATGCAGGGGAGGGAGGGGAAAAAGCAGACAGAAGGGAGGAGAGAAGGAGAGAGGGGAAGAAAGGGTGTGTGAGGGCCAGGAGCCAGGATTCACCCTGGCAGTGCAGTGACTGTTCTCTGCCCCCAAGGTTCCCACTGCGACACCTTCCAGCAGGTGGTTTCCATCTCTTATTGGTGTCTTAAGAACTTGGCTCTACAGAATGGTCCCACCCTGTTTGTCTGGCCTGAGTCCTGGCAAAGTTTCTTTTCATCGTTTGGGGGGTGAGATGGGAGTATATATGTTTGCAAGTGACTAGGAGCTAAGTCAGGACCTTGTGAAGCTGCTCAGAGTTAACTGTCAAGTAGCCTCCTTTCCCCCTTCCCTTGCAGGATGATTGCCTGCAAGACAGGGCCTGGAGAAGGCCAGGGAACCCAAGGCCACAGAAATGCCCAGGGATGAGTCCCGGCTGGAGATGCCTTAGCTGAGCTGACTGTGCACTTCCAGGGCTCACAGGGCAGGGAATCTGGGGTTCTGGCCAGGAGACTGAGCAAGGGGACCAGGGAGGTTATGCAGCAGGCTTCTGCACAGCAAGGCAGACATTCTTCTTGGAGCCCCCACCCGAAATCAGGTCTTCCACCTTGTCTTCCTAAAGACCTTTTACTGCAGTCATTCTTTTACTAGAACTACAAGTTTATAGGACATAGATTTTAATGCCCTCATCTGATCAACAATCTTCAGCTGCCAATGGGCAAGGTAACCTCCCTCCCTACCAAGATCTGACTCAGGACCTTACCTTAAGGAGATGTCCCGTTTTTTCTTTCCCACCAGAACTGCACTGGCCCAGACCCCATTTCTGTCTGGTGACCAGGACAGTCCCCTCACCAGTCTCCCAGGTTGGGGAGGGCAGATTCTCCTCAGCTCCCTGCCCCTGAGAGACCCCAAGAGTCTTGTGTGGCTCCAGCCCACAGAGGGATATCCATAGCCCATATCTCTCAAAACTCTCCCCTCCCACTCCTGTATTGCATGCTCCCCTTGCAGAATAGACATGGTTTTTTTCGTGTCCTCATTTTGCCTACCTGTACCCCAGATTGACTTTTCTGTCTTAGAAGTACCTGCCCCTCTTTGGACAGTGTCTTCCTGGTACTACACATGAAGATGTCCCACTCTCCCCTGCTCAAGGAGAGAGTGCCTGACCTGAGCTGGGCCCATCAGTTCCAGTACTTAACCTGGAATAGGAAAAAGATGGAGAGGGTGATCAAAGATTACAAAAATCTCTGAAGCTTATCCACTTGAGAGAGAGTCCCTGAAGGTACTGGCCTTTCATTCCTGCTATGTATATCCAATGTGACTGAAGTCTGAATAAAATATACAAGTTATAACAATGTAGCAATTGACCCAGCAAACTAGGACACAAACATATTAGGGGGTAAGGTGGTGAGAGGGATGTTTGGGGATGGTGGTGATGAGCAAGTATGTGGAGGAGAGATAGTGCCTATACTTGAAAATCAAAAAGTAACAATATCTATTTAGATGTAAGGAGATAAATAACTAAATAATTGCTTCTATGTGATGAAACTCTGGGAGTACACAAGGGGACTGCTGTTTTACTAAACAAATTTTTAAGTATATATAACTTTGATAAAGTATCCAAATAAAAAATTCCTTTCTCATATATGTGTGTGTGTATATATGTATTTATATACACATATGTATTTGCATTCTTTGTATTTTGAATATAAATTTTTATACGGTCATGTTAAACGCTCTTTTCATTTAAGGATTTGAGTTTGATGTCATGCATACAATGTGATCTCACTGCATGACTGCAGAAATGTTGGCAAAAGAAATTTCAGAGGAAATGGTAGGCAAATATTTCCCAGTTTTGGCCAGGTGATGGAGAAAAAAAGAATTCTCATAAATTGTTAAAAGTATGACTTGTTATACCTTCTTTTCACAGTAATTTAGACAGAAATTAGCAAAATCAGAAACGTATAAATACTTTGGTCTGACAATTCCATCTCCAGGTATCTACAGAGAAATAGACAAGCGATGCACGACAGACACATGTGTCAGTCTGGTCCCTGTGGTTATATTTGTAATAATACATATTGGAGCAATTTCATGGCCACTGGTTAAGGAATTTTTGAAGAATGATCCATTCATATCAAGAAGAACATTTCAAAGATCAAAGCCTGATGGAAATGCTGGTGGCCATGACGCTGATAGGAGCTCATGCGCGTTGACCAATTACTACATGACAGGCATTGTCTCCACGCTTTTCCTGCACTACTCATTTAAACTCTGGACAACCTAAATGTTCTGATTTAGCCTATTGGACAGATAGAAATGGAGGCACAGAAAATTAATGTGTTTAACTTCAAACGCTGACGGATTAGGTTTTTCACCCAGAGCCTGTGGTTTCACCATAGGTGTGATTCAGGTTCTGTCATTCTCCACTTGAGGAATTTCCAGTATTCCAAATATGAGAAGCTGAGAAAACAAATAAATAAACAAACTCAAAACCCTAAAAACCAGGATAAATAAGGGTAGATGTTTGTTGGGTGTGGATTAAAAATGGACTTTTTTTGCCCCAAACAACAAAGAGGAACCTTGGAAAATAGACAAGAGACAAAAAGAAGAGAAACTTTAAGATATATTTGGTCCA
Organism: Pongo pygmaeus; assembly: GCF_028885625.2. Classification (NCBI taxonomy): domain Eukaryota; kingdom Metazoa; phylum Chordata; class Mammalia; order Primates; family Hominidae; genus Pongo; species Pongo pygmaeus. Next base: position 106,970,676 of record NC_072373.2, on the reverse strand, counting down.
AGGAAGAGACTCTTCAGATGGAAGGTCACATCAGCTAGAAACATTAACATGACTGGATGGGCTCAAACCACTGACTTTTCAGTCAACATCCGACAGCACTAACCTAGTGTTCCAGAGACACTGCTTGTTAAACAGTGAAAGCTGTTGCTCAATTGTGTCATCCATAATTGTCAAATATTGCCATTTAGTAGCACAAGGAAGTATTCTCTGTTGCCAAGCTAGAATACCCATAACTCTTCTGTTTTGTTGAACATTCTTCCCCACCACAAACCCTCTTTAGAAGACTGGGGGCTTCTAAAACATTGAGGCTGAGAGTCCTGTCCTTGTGCATGTTTGGGCATTGACCCAGGGCCAAATCAGTGGGAGACTGCTCCACACACGCCAGGTCCCCAGGTGACAACTGCAGTCTCTGGATCTGAGGTCATCCACTTTCCCATTCCTAGCTCACATCACCCATTGTGAAGCTTGGTCAGGATTGCCAGAGACTCAAGTGGGCAGGTGCCCACACCAAAGACAGAACCTGCTGTGTGCCCACCTTGCTGATCCCTCCATCCTTCTAGACAAAGGAATCGTGAGCCAGGGAACTTGGGTTTGCTCACAAGGCAGCCCCTCAGCTAGTAGGCATTAGTTCATTATGTATATGTATATGTATATGTATATGTATATGTATATGTATATGTATACATATGTGTATATGTATATGTAGTCCACAGGTAGTGTTCCTTAAATATATATATGTAATTCCTTAAATATATAATTTTAATACAAAATTTTTAAAAGATCCCTTTAATAAACATTTACAATAACATCAAGAAATATAAACTACATAACAAAGATGTGAAAGCCAGCCAGGCTTGCAATAGCATCAAGAAATATAAACTACATAGAAAAGATATTGAAAGCCAGCCAAGCTCGGCTTCAAATCCCAGCACTTTGGAAGGCTGTGGCAGGAGGGTCACTTGAGCTCAGAAGGTTGAAACTAGCCTAGGCAACATAGTGAGAACTCATCTCTATTGAAAATCAGAAAAATTATCCCAGTGTGGTGGTGTGAGCCTGTAGTCCCAGGAACTCAGTGGATGAGGCCCTAGGATGTCATAGTCCTGAGAATTCCATGCTACATTGAGCTGTGATCGTGCCACTGTACTTCAGCCTCAGTGAGTGAGATCGCATCTAGAAACAAAAGAAGAAAAAAAAAGATGTGAAAGCCTATATATTGAAGACTACCAAGTATTGCTCAGAACAGTTAAAACCTTTGGAATAGAGAATATTCCTTCTTACATTTCAAGATTGCTTCTGCTTTGGGGGGACACTTGCTATTTTTTATGAATATGAAGTTCTTCTTAGGTATTCTTGTAAAAAAGACCACTTTTTGATATGATTGTATTGAATCTGTGGATTGCTTTGACTTGTATTTTTATCTTAACCATGTTACAACTTCCAACCCATGGACACAAGATGTCTTTCCATTTATTTAGGCCTTCCTTAATCTCCATGAGCAATGTTCTATATTTGTCTGTGTACAAGTACTGCAACTCCTTGAAAAAATTTATTCCTAGGCATATTATTCTTACAGGTGGTATTATAAATGAAATAATTGTGTCAATTTTCTTCTCAGATTGTTCATTGCTAACACAACTGATTGTTTGCTGAAAGTTTGCTGAATTCGCTTATCTGTAGTAGTGTGTGTGTGTGTGTGTTTGCATTTGTATGTGTTATTTGGGATTTTCTATACATAGGATCACACCATCTGCAAATTGAGATCATTTTGTTTTCTGTTCAAAAATATTTTTTCTCATGTTTATTTTTGAAAGATAATTTGGCCAGGTGTAGAACTGTAGACTTCAGTTTTTCTTTTTTTAAGTACTTTATTGCAAACTTCTTGTTTGTAAAATTTCCTATGAGAAATCTTATGCCATCCTTATATTTAGTGCTCTGTATGTAACATGTTCTTTCCCCTTTTATTCCTTTTAGGATTTCCTTTTTATCACTGGTTTTCATGGATTTGATTAAGGTGTTCCTTGGTGAAGTTCTCTTCATGTTTCTTGTTCTTAGAATAATCATATTTCTGTAATATTTGAAGTTTATGGTTTCCATGGAGCTTCTAAATCTTTCATCCGGTATGTTTTAAATATCTTTGTTTCTCTTCTCCACTACACATCCTTCAGGGATTCCATTTAGCCTTATACTAGGATGTTTAACATTTTTATGCAAATGGTCTTTTTATGTTTTCAAGTCATTTGTTACTGTGTGTTTCATTTATGTTAGTTTCAACTTCTATTTCTTCTAGTTCAATAATCTTCTCTTCTGCAATGTTTAATCCAGTGCCTTCTTCCATTTCAGACTGTAAATCATAGATTTTATCTACAGAATTTGATATTCAAAAAATCTTCAACCTCTCCATTTAATTAAAATGCAATTATACTAATTGCTCTAATGTCCTTTTCTTCTATTTCCAACATGCGTGTCAATTTCAACTAGATTATTAGATTCTTCATTATATGTTATGTTTTCATGCTTCTTTGGCTGCTTGATATTCTTTTATTTTTATTTAATTTTTTTTTTGAGGGGGGATGGAGTTTCACTCTCATTGCCCAGGCTGGAGTGGAATGGTGTGATCTCAGCTCACTGCAACCTCTGCCTCCCAGGCACACAAGCGATTCTCCTGTCTCAGCCTCCCAAGTAGCTCAGATTACAGGCATGCACCACCGTGCCTGGATAATTTTTTTGTATTTAGTAGAGATGGGGTTTCACTATGCTAGTCAGGCTGGTCATGAACTCCTGACCTCAGGTGATTCACCTGGCTGCTTGATATTCTAAGATTTGATGCTGGAGCTTTGGTTTCAATGCTCAAAAGTGCCCAAAGACACCACTCGACCTCAGTGTCTATGCACACCCAAGCTTTTGCAACAGGACAGGTAGAGAGAACAGAGTTGAGTGTGCCACAAAACGCTGGTAGAGGGCACCTCAATTATGCTTGGGACTTTCCTATGCCTAATAGAAAAATGTGTCTTCCTTAATTTTTCCCATAAGAACCACCCTACTTCATGCTTTGTCTGTCCAAACACCAGGACAGTCTTCTCACCAGTCTCAACCACTCAATGGATTGACAAAGGTCCAAATATGATTCAGTGGAGAAGGCATTCTCTTGTCAGCAAGTTGTGTAGAAACAACTGGACATGCATATCCCCAAAGGAAAAAAATTCACCTGGACCTCAATACTAACTCAAAAACTAAGTCAAAATGGATTATGCAACTAAATATAAACTAGAAAACTAGAAAAAGTATAGCAGAAAATATAAGACAAAATCTTCATGACACAGAGTTAGGTGAAGTGTTCTTTCTTATCAAACACAAACCATTAAAGAAAAAATTGATAAATTCAACTTTATAAAAATTAAAAGTTTTTGCTCAACACAAGACAGTATTAAGAGAACAAATATAAGCTGCAGATTGGGAGAAAAACAGTGGAAATCACAAATATGACAAAGGGCATGTGTGATAGTTACTTGTACTTGTCACTGTGACCAAGCACCACGGTTCCAGGACATTTGGCCAAACATGATTCTGGCTGTGTTCCAGAGAATGTTTCGGATACAATTAACATTGGGATGGGCAGACTAAGTGAAACAGATTGCCCTCCTTAATGGGGGTGGGACTCATACAATCAATCAAAGGCCAGGAGAGAATTAAGAGGCTTAATGGAAAACATTCTTTCCTGGGTATCCAGCTTTCCTTCCATCTTTGGAATTTCAGCCTCCATAATCTCAGAAGCAAATTCATGTATATACATATATATATATATACTCATGTATATATATATATATTCATGTATATACATATATATTCATGTATATACATATATATGTATATACACACAAACACACATATGCATTTCATAGGTATGTGGCTAAGATTGTATTTTTAAAAGTTCAGCCATGAGATGATTGGTGAATCCAGCCAATGAATAAGGGTGTGTTCTATTATGTGATTCAATCTTCTTTTGTACACGATTGAAGTTCTGCAGTTGAAGTAGGTGGATAGGAGAGAGCAAGTCCACCTAGGATGATGACAGCTGAATTTCTCAACATACACTTCAAAGCCCTAGGGGTTAACTTAGAGAGTCAAAAATTCCACCCATAATCTGCCCGTACACACCAGGGCTAGGGAACACTCTGGCTCTCAGGTGATTTTCTTTAGCCGGGTCTGGGAGCCACACAACAGGAGAGGGAGCAGGAAACACTATACAAATAGAGGCCAGGACAGCAGGGAGGGGCTGTTCATGACAGAACACAGGTAAAACTGTCCTCAGAAAGCGAGTGTGGAGAAACACAGATCATGCCTGAGACCTGGTGGATTAGAGCACTGGCTACTGGGGAATTGAAAGGAAGGGCTTCACCATGCAGAGGACCAGAGGTGCCAATCTTGGAAATGCAGAACTGCTGGGAGATGGGGAGGCGTGGACCATGGAAGTATCCTCTGGAGACTCGTGGTGAAGAGGACAAATGAATGAAGTAACTGGCAGAAATTAGAGGTCCTGGTAGAACAAAATAGAATCCCACAATGAGAACATACACCATGTATGTTCGCCAAGGAAGACAGTATCTCCTAAAAAGTCAAGAAAAATAATTTTGGGCAAGGACCTTATATCCAGTAATACTATCCATATATCAAGACCGTGAGAAAAGATTATTAAACATGCTAAACTCAGCGAGACCCGATTCCTTCAGGAGGACTCTGTTAAGGATGAGTACCACTCAGCAAATGATGATTGTAACATTCACTTTTGAATAGCTCATGAGCATTAATATATTTAATTGTGGATTTAAACCAAAAACCATGGTGGGGGCAAGATGACAATCACAGAATATCACTGGTATATATTTAGGTTCAAATACTATTATGAGAAGTGGCAGGTAAAGAAGGTAGGAAAAAGAAAACACATCATGTAATTGACTGTCATATGGAAATATTTGACGCTGAAAGTTATAATTTAAAATGTATAAAGCAAATATTAGAAGTGTGTCTAGTTCAAAGGGAGGAAAACTATCAGAAACATTTTTAGTGCAATATTAAACATGGGCTCTACAACCCTTCCTAAATGCCAAAGACACACACAGACACACACACACACACAGACACACACACACACACACATTCACGAAGAATACAAATAAGTAGAACCAAGAAATGTAGTAAATACATTCTGCTACATATGGTAAACATAGCCTAAAATATGGAAGAGATTAGAAAATGAACAGGGAAATGAAAATGTTTTTATTAATTCACATCAGTACCCATGAAAAACAATCAGCATAATAAAAGATTATAACACTGAATGTAAAAAACAATCCAACAGTCCAGAGTGATAGGCAAAAGTTTTTAATTGTATAGAATAAAATTAACTTTGGACAAAAGTTAAGACTCAAGCAGAGAATGTTTTTTTTTTTTTTCAACAACAGACACTAGCAAAAACAAACAGAGTAAAAATTGGGACAGAAAATTTCCAGTGTAGAGATATGAATATAATAATAGACACAGGGAGGGATGATTAATAAATGATAAAATGTTTAGAGGATGATCATTAGAGTACAGGACAATTATACTTTTAAAAACCACTTTCCCAAATACTTCATTTTAAGTAAGGTGTCTCTAAAAGGGACAGATTCTTAGACCCCTCCTTAACCAAGTAACCAGTCCTGATATCATGATAATGATGACGGACAAACTACACCTTCTCTGCCCACAGATGGGCTGAGGTTGGAAGCTCACAGCATTGACTCTGCAGTGTTCCCAGCAAAACATTTAGGCTGAATTTAATCATGAAGACATTTTCAGACAACTTCAGAATGTAGACCATTGAGCCAGACAACTGACCTGTCCTCTACAAACAAGTCCATGTCACCATAATCAATGACAACAACAAAAAGATGAGGAAATATTTGGGGTTCAAAATAACTAAAGAAATGTAGCTACATTATCTTTTTACTTTTTTTGAACCCAAAATGTCTCTTCTCCTTTTTGTTGTGTGATTCGTGGCCACATGGACTGTGTGAAGGAGACAGGTCAGTTGTCCTGCTCAGTGTTCTACATTCTGCAGTTGTCTGGTGATTACCTCCTATGAAACTCAGGCTAAGCATTTTCTGCAAGAACATGGCATTGTTCATATTCTGCACTGGCAGAGTCCCAGGTGACATGCTGTCTCCTGCCAGAGGCTCCTGACTCCTGTTCTCTACAGGATGGAATTGAGAGGAGCAGGGCTAAGGCTTCTCAATGCTGTTTGTCCATCTAGCTGTGGTCTTCCTAAGTATTGATATCAATTGGAGGATGAAGGACTGTGGCTTCTCTCACCAAAGGAGCCTAGTGGGTTAACAATTGTCAAGAGCAGTCAGTGGTTCTGAAATACAATCCTCAGCCAAGGATCCCTCCTGTGTTACAGATGGATCAGCTAAAACAAGCCAACACTGAAGATACAAAGAATGGGGTTAGTTCACTGAAACTAGGGTAACACCTTTGGATGAGCTAAACACAAAGATGACACTGACCTTGAGCAGGTATTGAAGGTCAGAGACATGCCTGCAAAATGAAATCCCTGAGGAACTTTGTAGCTACCCAGAGATATGTGGTTCAAATTAGAATGTCTGACAGATCACTCCTGGCATGTGCTGCATAGTTATGTGAAAGTGTCACACCTAACTTGGGTCCAATGTCTTCAGACTTAGCACAGGATGGAACTGTCCTGGTCTAAGAATAGGAATAGAGCCATGCCCACTGACCCATTCTATGTCTGTGCTTCCAAATGGAACTACAGTTTCATTCAAACCTACATGTACATATAGGTCCTGCCTGCAGCAATGATATCTCTCAGTTTAGTAAGGGCTGCTTAGTGTGGGAATATGACTCCCATCTGGAAGACCAGGTGGAGCCTTATCACCGTCAAAGTAAAAAAACTATTGTCCACGTCAAGGGCCAAGCTGACATGCTGTTCCTTAAATGAGTAAAAGGCATTTCTGTAGTGCTGGAATGAGTCAGGTAGTTCAAAGTAAGTTGGAGGAGTCAAATAACATCTATCCAGTGAGTCCTGCAAGAATTCAGGCTCTTCCACTTCCATCAGCACACCGTTGAGCCTGGAAAAGGAGACAAAACTAAAGAAGCAGCCAGGGAAAATCAGACACCACAGAGCCCCAACTAGATTTCAGGGGTAACATAAAGAAGTGGTCAAAAAAGAAAAAGGATAGATCCATTAAAGAGGTAAAAAATTATTGCCTTTATGTTGGGTTAGAACGGGGCCAGGTAGAAAACAATGAAAGAGAAAGACAGAGAGAGAGAGACGGAGACAGACAGACAGAGAGAGAAAGTGACTCAGTGAATTGGCCAGGTGACACACTGATAAGGGAGTAAAAGGACACTCTGAGTTAGTGCCCTCATGACACACAGGAAAAGAGTGAGCTCTTTAGTTTTCCATAAAACGCGCTCAAAATTCGATGTAGTCACCATGAGAGTACAGCTTTTGAGGTATGGTCAACCTATGGCACATTGGCAAATGATAAGGGGAGGAAGAAATGGAAACCTAAATGTCTACTACAGTGGAAACCAACAGCAATGACAGAAGGAGTAATTCTCCCTTTGTTGAAAACATGAAATCGAACACACTCTGTTTTCCCTGGATCTGTCGTCTCCATGTGTTAACACAGAATTAAGTATCCACAATTGCTGAAAGTTACTTGGGGCATGGTGGGATTTGATCTTCTTCCCCTTCTTGGTACTTTTCAATTTCTGAAATAAATTCAGACATGGACAGACACATTAAGCTGATTCCCCTACACACATAACAATTCACTGTCTAATCCTCACACAGGGACCTCAGGTTCTTCAGCATAATAATAGGACACTGTGAGAGATATATTTCAGGAGGCCTGAAGACTGCTCATGATAGAGATTCCTTGGTTTTTGTCCTAGATACTAAGGGTAAAATGTCCCTATTCTGGTAGATCGTTATCCCAATATCATTTGTCCCAAGTTTGTGTAAACAGTTATGCCATATTTTTCCATTCAATTTAAAGCAAATGCCCTCAAATGATTTCTAGGAGAAAAACTGCAATATTCAGCCCTGTCTCATCAAATACCCAGATTGTTCATGGTTGTGAGGATTTTAGACACTGAAATTAGAGTGAAAAAGGAAATCTACAAACGCTTGAGTCAAAATCATAGTTCTCTGAATTTGTCACATCTTCACAGGTCCAATGTCTTGAGAGTAGAATCAGAGTGCCACAGGCATGGCCTGAGACTATGAAGAGAGCCATGCTCACTGGCCTATCCTATGTCTGGGCTTCTACATAGAACTAGAGTTTCCTTCAACCTATGTGCCTATAGGTTCTCACTGCAGCAGTGACATCTCTCAGCTCAGTAATGGCCACTTGGAGCAGGAACATGATCTCTATAAGGAAGACTCAGTGGATCCTTATCACCTTCATAGAAAGATACTCACCATCCATGTCAAGAGAAAAGCCAACGTGTTGTTCCTCCAATGAGTAAAAGGAACTTCCATAGTGCTGGCATGAGTCAGGCAGTTCAAGATAACTGGAAGGAGTTGGATAATATCTATCCATGAGTCCTGCAAGATTTCAGGCTTTACTACCTCCAGCAGCTCTCTGCTGAGCCTGGAAAAGTAGAAAAAGTAAAGAATAAGCCAGGGGAAATCAGACACAAGAGAGCCCCAACTATATTTCATGGGTAGCATAAGGAAGTGGTTAAAAAAGGAAAGGATAGATCCATTAATGAGGTAATAAATTATTGGCTTCATGTTGGGACAGAACAGGGCCAAATGGAAAAGAATGAAAGAGAAAGACAGACAGAGAGACAGAGAGAGAGAGCTCAGTGAATTGTCCAGGTGACACACTGATAAGGGAGTAACAGGACACTCTGTGTTAGTGCCCTCAGGACACACAGTGTACAGTGATCATGAAAACACTGTGCTCAATAATTTTCCATAAAAACTTGCTCAAGATTCCATGCAGTCACCATGAGAATACAACTTTTGAAGTCTCGTCTACCTACAGTAGGTTAGTAAACGATAAGGGGAGGAAGAAATGGAAATCTAAATATCTACTGCAATGAAAACCAAGAGCAATGTTAGTAGGAATATTTCAGGCTTGGTTGAAAGATGTAATCGATATTGTTGGCCCACTCTGCTTTCTCTGAACCAAGCGTCTCCAGGTGTCAACACAGAAGTAGCTGTTCACAATTGCTCAAAATTACCTGGGGCATGGTGGGCCTTGGTCTTCTTCCTCTTCTTGGTTCTTTTTAATTCCTGCAATAAATTCAGACAGGGACAGACAAAATAAGCCAATTCACCTACACCCATAACAGTCCACTGTCTGATCCCCACACAGGGACCTCAGGCTCCTCAGCATTAGAACAGGACAATGGGAGAGATATACTTCAGGAGGCCTGAAAGCCAGTCATGATAGAGATTCTTTAGTTAGCATCTCAGAACCAAGGGTGAAATACCCCTATTCTGGTAGATCAATATCCCAAAATCATTTATCGCAAATTTGTGCAAACAGTTATGCCCTATTGTTCCCACCAATACAAAGAAAATGCCGCAGATGATTTCTAGGAGGAAAACTGCAGTATTCAGCCCTGTCTCATCAAATGCCCAGCTCGCTCATGGTTGCAAGACACTGAAATTAGAATGAAGGAGAAAATCTACAAACCCTTGAGTCCAAATCATAGTTCTGTGATTTTTTTACATCTGCCTGGGTCCAAGTTGCTAAGAGTGGGCTCAGGTTGCCACAGGCATTGCTGGAGACTAGGAATAGAGCCATGCTCACTGACCCATTTCATGTCTGTGCTTCCAACTGTAACTATCATTTCATTACAACTTGTATGCACCCATAGGTCTTACCTGTGGCAATGACATCGCTTGGGTCAATAAGGGCCACTTGGAACAGGAATATCATCTCTATCTGGAAGACCAGGTGGAGTCTCATCACCTTCATAGTAAGGTACTCACTGTCCACATCAAGAGCCAAGCCAATGTGCTGTTCCTCCAATGAGTAAAAGGCACTTCTGTAGGGTTGGCATGAGTCAGACAGTTCAAGATAACCGGAAGGAGTAGAATAACATCTATCCAGTGAGTCCTGAAAGACTTCAGGCTCTTTCTTGTCCAGCAGCTCCCTGCTGAGTCTGGAAATGTAAAAAGTAAAGAAAAGCCAGGGGAAATCAGAAACCACACAGTCCCAGCTAGATTTCATGGGTAACATATGGAAGTGTTTTAAAAGAAAAAGAACAGATCCATTAATGAGTTAACAAATTATTGCCTTTATGTTGAGATAGACCAGGGTCAGGTATAAAAGGATAAAAGAGAAAGAGAGAGACACATACACATGCGTGCACACACACACACACACACACACACACACACACACACACACACAGAGATAGTGAGTTCAGTGAATTGGCCAGGTGACACACTGATGAGGGAATCAAAGGACACTCTGTATTTTTGCCCTCAGGACACACAGCAAACAGTGATCATGGAAAGAGTGGGCTTAATAACTTTGCACAAAATGTGCTCAAATTTCCCCGCAGTCACCATGAGAATACATACCTTTTGAGGTATGGTCAACCTTCACTAAGTTAGTAAATGATAAGAGTAGGAAGAAATGGAAAGCTAAACATTTACTGTAATGAGAACCAAAAATAATGTTAGTAGGCATAATTCAGACTTCTCTGACAAGATGAAATCATTATTTTCAGCATGCACTGTTTTCCCTGGACTTGGCATCTCCAGGTGTCAACATCAAATTAACTGTCCACAATTTCTCAGACTCACCTGGGATATGTTGCCTCTTGGTCCTCCTTTTTCACTTGATCACATTGATGTCCCGCAAATAAATTCAGATGGGGCCTCTTACATTAAGCAGTTCTTCCTTGCACACAGAAACATTCCTCTGTCCAATCCTAACACAGGGACATAAGCCTTCTCAGTGTGAGAACAGGAGACTTTGAGAGAAATATGCCAGGAGGCCTGAGGTCAAGTCTTGAGATAACTGACTTGGTTCATCTCAAGAACTTTGGGCAAAATTCCCCTGTTTTGGAACGTTATCTTCCCAATGTGCTCTGTCCTGGGTTTGTGTACAAAAATGAGCAATGTTTTTCCCAATAGATTGTAGGCAAATAGTTCTAACACCTTGTAGGAGATATACTGCAATATTCAGGCTTCTGTCATCAAATACTCAGGATCTGATAGTTTATGAGATTGGGGACACTGAGATTTGATGGAGGGATGCAATGTACCAGCTCTTGAGTCAAAATGAGACTTGGTTCTACACGGAAGCATCAGCCATTATGGCTTTTGTGGGTGTAAAGTCAGCCATTTATCTAGAAAACATACCAGCAAGATGATGGACAGATGAGCTAAAACAAGCCAACTTAGAAGACACAGAAAATGGGGATAAATTCAGTGACACCTGGGTCACATCTTTCACTGAGAGGTAGACAAGGATGACACTAGCCTTGGGCAGGTAAAGAACCACATAGATATGCTTTGGGAACAAAACTCATAAGGAACTTTGTAGCTGGCAAGAGACATTTAATTCAGATGAGCTGATCTGACAGACAACTCCTGGGCATGTGCTGCAGAGCTTGATGTGAGTTTGCCACACCTGCCTTGAGTTCAACGTCCTGAAAGTTGGTCCAGGTTGGCATGGGCATGGCCTGAGACTAGGAAGAGAGCAAAGCTCACTGACTCACCCCATGCCTGTGCTTCAGACTTGACTCCAGAGTGATTGAAATCTACATTGATATGGGTTCAGCCCACAGTGATGGCAACTCTCAGCCCAACCGGGGGCTCAAGGCCCAAAGATTATGCAGCCTACCTGGGACGTGAACTAGAGCTTTATCACCTTCACAATGGAGTACTCACTGCCAATGTCAAGAGCCTAGCCAACTTGCTGTTCCTCTAATGAGTGAAAGGTGCTCCTCTAAGACTGGTACCAGGCAGACATGTCAGGAGGAATTGAGAGAGTCGAATAACCTTCATTCCAGGACCCCTGCGGGGCTTCCTCCTTTTCAGACTCCCGCAGATTCCCGATGAGCCAGGCAGGACAGAGATGACAGATTTAACCAACAGAGATTAGACGACAAAACCTCCCAGATGATCTGATGGGAGACAGAATGGAGTGGTCACAGAAACCAAAGACATTTTTCCTTCAAGAGAAATAAAACTACCCTTCTAAATGCAGGGTAGAGGGTGTCTGCTCTGGGGACAGAGCAAAAATGGGCAGCACATGCTCAGTACCTTTGCCACAGATGAGCCAATGCAGGGCACTCAGACTCTCCCTGTAAACTACCATCATGACTTGCAGCACAGAGAACTAACACAGGGCTTCAACTACTTTGCATAAATTGGGTTGAATTTTACATGCAGCATTCAAGTGAACAGAGCTCTTGAGGCAGTGCAGACATAGATCTTGTGTATTAAGGGTCCCATTTTCCCAATACTTTGATATATTTTGTTTATTTTTTCAATTTCTTCCCTTGCACAAATACTAACAAACATACTAACAAAAAATGGGCAGAAATCATATATATATCTCTCCCTGGATTTAAACACATGGGAGAGAACAGGCAACACCAAGAAATCCCTGTTTGAGGGTCTAGAGTGGACTTCCAGCAATCTCCAACAGCTGAGGGACCTGACTGTTAGAAGGAAAACTAACAAACAGAAAGGAATAGTATCAACATCAACAAAAAGAGCTCCACACCAAAACCCCATCTGTAGGTCACCATCAACAAAGACCAAAGGTAGATAAAATGACAAAGATGGGGAGAAACCAGAGGAGAAAAGCTGAAAATTCTAAAAATCAGAGCACCCCTTCTCCTCCAAAGGATCGCAGCTCCTTGCCAGCAATGGAACAAAGCAGGATGGAGAATGACTTTGACGAGTTGACAGAAGTAGGCTTTAGAAAGTCTGTAAAAACAAACTTCTCTGAGCTAAAGGAGGACATGTGAACCCATCGCAAAGAAGCTAAAAACCTTGAAAAAAGATTAGACGAATGGCTAACTAGAATAAACAGTGTAGAGAAGACCTTAAATGACCTGATGGAGCTGAAAACCATGGCATGAGAAAAACGTGACACATACACAAGCTTCAGTAGCCAATTCGATGAAGTGGAAGGAAGGGCATCAGTGATTGAAGATCAAATTAATCAAATGAAGTGAGAAGAGAAGTTTAGAGAAAAAAGAGTAAAAAGAAATGAACAAAGCCTCCAAGAAATATGGGACTATGTGAAAAGACCAAATCTACATTTGATTCTTGTACCTGAAAGTGACAGAGAGAATGGAATCAAGCTGGAAAACACTCTTCAGGATATTATCCAGGAGAACTTCCCAAACCTAGCAAGGCAGGCCAACATTCAAATTCAGGAGATACAGAGAACACCACAAAGATACTCCTCGAGAAAAGCAACTCCAAGACACATGATTGTCATATTCACCAAACTTGAAACAAAGGAAAAAATGTTAAGGGCAGCCAGACAGAGAGGTCAGGTTACCCACAAGGGAAGCCCATCAGACTAACAGCGAATCTCTCAGCAGAAATTCTACAAGCCCAAAGAGAGTGGGGGCCAATATTCAACACTATAAAAGAAAAGAATTTTCAACCCAGAATTTCATATCCAGCAAAACTAAGCTTCATAAGTGAAGGAGAAATGAAATCCTTTACAGATAAGCAAATGCTGAGAGATTTTGTCACCACCAGGCCTGCCTTAAAGAGCTCCTGAAGGAAGCACTAAACATGGAAATGAACAAACAGTAGCGGCCACTGCAAAAACATGCCAAATTGCAAGGACCATCAATGCTAGGAAGAAAGTGCATCAACTAACGGGTGAAATAACCAACTAACGTCATAATGACAGGATCAAATTCACACAACAATATTAACCTGAAATGTAAATGGGCTAAATGTCCCAATTAAGAAACACAGACTGGCAAATTGGATAAAGGTCAAGACCCATCAGTGTGCTGTATTCAGGAGACCCCATCACGTGCGAAGACACACATAGGCTCAAAATAAAGTGATGGAGGAAGATCTACCAAGCAAATAGAAAGAAAAAAAAAAGCAGGGGTTGCAATCCTAGTCTCTGATAAAACAGACTTTAAACCAACAAAGATAAAAAGAGACAAAGAAGGCCATTACATAATGGTAAAGCAATCAATTCAACAAGTAGAGCTAACTATCCTAAATATATACGCACCCAATACAGGAGCAACCAGATTCATAAAGCAAGTTGTTAGTGACCTAAAAAGAGACTTTGACTCCCACACAATCATAATGGGAGACTTTAACACCCCACTGTCAATATTAGACAGATCAACGAGACAGAAGCTTAACAAGGATATCCAGGACTTGAACTCAGCTCTGCACCAAGCAGACCTAATAGACACCTACAGAACTCTCCACCCCAAATCAATAGAATATACATTCTTCTCAGCATCACATCACACTTATTCCAAAATTGACCACATAGTTGGAAGTAAAGCACTCCTTAGCAAATATAAAAGAACAGAAATCACAACAAACTATCTCTCAGACCACAGTGCAATCAAATTAGAACTCAGGATTAAGAAACTCACTCAAAACCACGCAATTACATGGAAACTGAACAACCTGCTCCTGAATGACTACTGGGTAAATAACGAAATGAAGGCAGAAAGAAAGCTGTTCTTTGAAACCTATGAGAACAAAGACACAATGTACCAGAATCTCTGGGACACATTTAAAGCAGTGTGTAGAGGGAAATTTATCACACTAGATACCCACAAGAGAAAGCAGGAAAGATCTAAAATTGACACCCTAACATCACAATTAAAAGAACTAGAGAAACAAGAGCAAACAAATTCAAAAGCTAGCAGAAGACAAGAAATAACTAAGATCAGAGCAGAACTGCAGGAGATAGAGACAGAAAAACCCCTTCAAAAAAATCAATGAATCCAGGAGCTGGTTTTGTGAAAAGATCAACAAGAAATCCCTGTTTGGCTAGTTCACCTGGCTCATCTGATTGCAAGTTCCTATCTTGACAGGACTATGAAATTAAAACCAATACAAGTGCAACAAATAACACACTACATTGTTAATAAGGACAATTTGTAGCTGGGTGAATGGAAGAAATAGTTCTATTCATCACTTCCCCTTTTCCCCTAAATCTACAATCTCCCAGTGTCACTATTGAATTAACAGCCCACAATTCCACAGCATTACCTGGGAGACACTGACCCTTTTTCCTTTTTCCTTCTCTTCCTCATCATCACTTTCATTTTCTGTAAATAAATTCAGAGAAGCAGGTCACATTAAGCAATTCACACTTCACATATGACCAAATCACTGTCCAGTCATAACACAAGGACATAACTATTCTCAGTGCATGAATATGGATTCTGACAGGAATATTCTAGGGTGCCCTAGATTAAGCCTGATGAGAAGTAGATAACCCTGCTTTTCAGACCAAAATCTCCATCTATGGGTAGACCATAATGCCGTATTCCCTGCCTGAGTCTATGCAAATTTAAACAAAATTTTTCCCCAAAATATCCCCAAAAATTGGTCAAACAATTTTCTAGGAGTGTTGCTGCAAAACTGACTTATATCCCCAGGTAACATGGACATTAAATGTTTAGAGGCATCTATACATGAAACTCGACTGACACGTAAATTCTAACAACTCTTGTTTTAAAAAGAATCTGTGATTTGGGAGGCCAAGGCAGGTGAATCATTTGAGGTCATGAGTTCAAGATCAGCCTGGCCAATATGGGGAAACCCCATCTCTACTAAAAATACAAAAATTAGCCTGATGTGATGTTGTGCACCTGTGGTCCCAGCTACTCAGGAGGCTGAGGCAGGAGATTCACTTGAATCTGGGAGGCAGAGGTTGCACCAAGCCAGGATGGTGCCACTGCACTCCAGCCTGGGTGACAGAGCAAGACTCCATTTAAAAAAAAAAAGGAATCTATGATGCTACAAAGAAACATTGGATCAGCCATTGCATTGATGGGGTGGAGAACCAGGTTCCAGCCTTGCTTTATGGAAATATATCATCAAAGTGAAGAAGAAAGTTTCCATCCTGATTTCAAGGTAACTGTGCAGCTAAGTAGCTAAGTAAGCTGACTTAAAGATCAAGATTAAAGCTGAGGGCAGTGAAGCCTGGGGAACAATATTTCCAAATACACAGGAAAAGCTTCCAGCTTCCTTAAAAAGCCATAGAAACTCCATGGACATTGTATAGGGACAGATGACTTAATCACAGGTGACAAGAGATACTGAATCGAAGCTAGGAGGCCTGGCAGATACTTCCTCCACCTCCTGCACTCAGGTGACTATGAGATTGTCACACTTGCTTGGGGTCCAGTAACTTGATACTGGGGACTGGCAGACAAAGGCATGACATGAGCTGAGAAGGACACAAATCTCCCTGATATCTGTGTTTAGAATCCAATCGTAGTTTTTTATTCAAACCAATTTCTGTGTATAGAGCCTGTCTTCAGAGTTTATCTTCCTCAGCCTAGAAAGAGGTATGAGACACAAGGAAAATAGAGGCTACCTGGGATAATGTGTACAGCATCCTGCCATTCACCATAAGAGGATGAGTCAGTGAGAGTTGGGTAGACTTTGTCTTCCTCAAAAGGTGATTTTGGTGTTTCTATGAGGTTGGTTGGAGTCACAAGGGCTGTGGCTATTTGAACAAGTGATGGCACATTCCTCCAGTGAGTCCTCAGGGAATTCCCTTTCTTCAGCTTTCTGCACCTCCCTGATGAGCCAGATGGGACAGAGATGACAGAAGAATAAACACAGAGGGATTGGACCCCAGGGGGTCCTAGCTGGTTTTGGCAGGAGGCATTAAGAGAGTGGTCCCAGAAAGCAAACAGGAGATTCCCTTTAAGAGGGAACAGGCAATCCTCTCTCTGCAACAGAGCTTGGCTGCCATGGGAGCCAGAGAGGAAGAGAGCAACTGGTGTTCATTGCACTGGACAGATAGGAGCTGAGGAGGATGAAGACTCAGCTATCCCTGTACAGTACAGACACGACACTCATCACACATAGAGAAACATGACAGCTGCCACATCCTGTGTCTAAGCTGGGTTGAATTTCACATACTATGGCCAAGGGAATGCAGGATTTTGTCCCACCATAGATGCCAGAGAAGGTGTGCCTCCTAGACCTTTTTCATATGTTACCACTGATTACTTGCTCCTGATTATTCAGTGTTACATGGGGGCACATAATTCTTGTACTTTCTCAGCCTCCTTAACTTTAACATCTTCATCCTCAGCTTCATCATTTTCTGTAAATATAGAAGTGTTCGTTCAGATATTTCCCACTTCACACTCTGCAAGGACAGTCAGCCCAATGTACATAGAGGCATGAATATCTAGGCATGGGTCACCATTCAACAGAAAGCTCTCATGTTTTACCTTTAACAAAATGCCCTGGCATGGTTTCCTGATCCATCAGGCAATGCATTTCTGATCTAGAGGGCCACCATCAAGATGTGGCCAAATATTGAAAAGACCTTTTGCTCCCCATATCACTGGAGGCTTGTGCAGCCTCTCTCTGGACTTTAGCAACTGTTTCCCACATCCTGCCACAGATCTGATTCCCAGGCAGAGGCTTGTTGTCCTGTCACAGTTCGCATTTTGAACCTAATTCTTTCTCTTAGGGAGGACAAACTTGTCCCACAGTCCTGATGAATAGAGATTCATTCATGATGAATGAATCTCTATTCATCACGAGACTTCACAGACCCCCCATGTGGCTTCTGCTGTGTTATTCAGGGACATTCTTTCCATAGGGAGTGCTCCGGTCTGAAGCACTTCCTACCACCAAAAGCCCCAACATCAAGTGCCTTCTCCAACACCACACGGTGAGGGGCTTCATCTCATTTTGAAAAGCAGTCATAAGTGGTCCCACATTTGGATGCTTCAGACCCTTGCAAGAGACAATTTGCCTGCCTTTGTAGATGGAGAGAGAGAGGAATGCAGGAAAGATAAATCACTCACTCACTGACAGTTATTAAGAATATCGCCGAGGAGACAGCCTGGGAACCTTCATTCTTAGTCCAGAGCTCTTTTCACTCTAACAAGTGCCCTCCTGTCACAGCCTCCTTCCTGTCCTTTAAAACTAGATAGATGCTGCCTCTTGCTCCAAAGACCACCTTCCATCAAGGAAGGAGGGACACTTGCAATACTTTGACCTCCAACCCCATGGGTTTCTCCTCTCTGTTCTTACCCAGGAAGTCCTGGTCATGTCATGGCCACATATGTTTAGTGGAAAAAAACACCACTGATACAACTGTCATTGTGAAAGTATGGAGGTCTGGTGTCTCTCATAAGTCTGGGGTTTTGGGTCATCAGGGCCTATGGCCACCTTACCTGGGCTGAGCTTTTGGACAAGGTGCTGTGCCAGTCTACAACCCTCAGCCAGCTGTTCTTGGGGGTCCTGCCCCTGGGACTTGTCCGGCTCATCTGGAGTGAGGAGGGCCTGGAGATGCTGATTCAATGAGTGGGAGGCATCTCTCCCTTCCCATAACTTCTCCCTTAACTGGCTCAGCTCTTGTTCCTGAGAGTGGACTGGGACTTTATATCACCTAAGATGAGATAGTAGAGAAAATTTTACAGTGGAAAGGGATGAGTGATCTGTTCTAATATTGTGACAGAGATTTCTGAGATAATGTCCTCAAAGAGACCTCCAAGCAGAAGGTCAGCACATGTTGAAAGGAATGTCTGTGGCCAAGAGAAAGAATAGAAAATGGTTTACAGGCTTCCTCTATATCAGAAAGGACTCCTGTAAGATCCTCGATGATGTTCCATTCATCTTTCTCTTCTGCAAACAAAAGTAGGTGTCTTCCTAATTCCATTTCAAAAAGACATCCTTTCAGTTCCTCACTCTGGACATGGACATCTCCATGTGAAAATACACATAGTGTATCTTGCGGCGACTAGATACAAAGCCATGTACAGAAATGAGGCCAGGTGCAGATGGGGTGAATTGAAAAAAATGAAAGAAGAAAAGAATGACAGGGTCAAGAAGGCAACATTGATTGAGTGAAAGAATGAGAAGCCGCAGTCAGTCAGGAGGTGATTCTGACTAAGGGTAAGTGGGGTGGTGATGGCACACCATTTGGAGTATACTGAATGCTGCTGGGTGGTTCCCACTCCTTTGGTTAATTTTGTGTTATGCAAATTTCACCTCAACAATTACTTGTTTGAAAAGGAGAAAACAAGGCTCTGAGAAACAACTGCAACCCATAACTTATTATTTTCTTTGTTCTCTGTTTGACAAATATTTGTGTGTCAAGAGCCTGCCATGGCAATTCCTGCCCTTCCCCTGGCCCAGCTTAGCTCTTATTTCTCCCCACCAAGCTGCTGTACTTCAGAGATTTACACACCTCCCCACCTGCCTGCCCCAATGGGGCCCCCTCACCTGAGCTCCTCAGCTTGCTTAAGCTGCTCTGCAAGCTTCTCCTCCTTGAACTGCAGCTCATCCCTTAGCATCGATTTTATGAGGTCTTTGCACTCTTCATACTCTGAGAAAAGACAGACATGGCTGCCTCAGTGTAAGGCTGCACATGCTGCTGTGGTCACTGCCTACAGGGCAGGAGCCAGGTCCATCTCAAGAACAAAACTGTCCCCAGTACCAGGCTATAGGCAGGGAATTCCACATCTTTACTCTTCAGTCTCCCAACTTTCTGACAAATGATCCTCCAAAATTTAGAGATGAAGAAAGAGAAACTCAAGGGCACATCAAGGAAGTTGACAAGATGATTCAACCACAACGAAGTGGAGTCAGAACTCACAGCCCGAGACGTGTGACTCTGAATGTGGGACCACTTTCCCAAGACTTGCAGCCTCTGCTCTAAAACACTGCATGGAGGCATGAACTAGTGATTTCTTGTACAGTCAGGAAGGCCCCCAGGGCTACAGGACTGATGGTTTCCCTTTTACTGGGAATTTCAAGGACAAATATGTCAAAGATTTTTAAAATCTTTGGTTTTTAAATAATATCTTCAGATATGATTTTAAGAATCATATCTGAAGCATAAAGTATGAGGCATAAGACCATAAGGCCATGAAGGAAATATGCCCAAATGCTAATAAAGTCTGTGTTAATTTAGAAACAGTAGAATAAAGAACTAATAGATAGTGTTTACTCTGTGCAAATAAATGTTCTAGGAGATTGACAAGAAATTGCTCATGCAATTCATTGTAGCAATTCACAGAGGTAGGTATTATTGTCGTATCCTTTGAACAGATGAGAAAACTGAGGGACAGACTGAGGGACAGGCAAGAAAAGCAACTTGGATGGAGCACAGGAGACAGGCCCAGGGTCCCTGCTCTGCACACTGCACTTCTACTTCTACACAATCTTGGATGGGATCTTTCTTCCTTTTTAGGAACAAGAGCTTGTGCCACAAGAAGCAGGACTTCCCTCTCACCAGGGTACTCTCTGCTGTTTTTTTTATTTTTTAATTTTTTTATTTTTATGAGTCTTGCCCTGTCATCCAGGCTGTAGTGCAATGGAACAATCTTGGCTCACTGCAACCTCTGCCTCCTGGGTTCAAAGGATTCTCCTGCCTCAGCCTCCCAAGTAGCTGGGATTACAGGTGCCTGCCACCACGCCCAGCTAATTTTTGAATTTTTAGTAGAGACAGGGTCTCTCCATCTTGCCCAGGCTGGTCTCAAACTCCTGACCTCATGTTCTGCCCAAGTCAGCCTCCCAAAGTGCTGGGATTACAGGAGTGAGCCACCGTGCATGGCCCCGACTCCCTGCTCTTCGTGCTGTCATTTATATATACCACAGGTTCTATTAGGAGTAGACTCCTCTTGAAGCCCCTCAGAGTAGATACTGGGTACTATCATCAAGTTTCCCTCAGGGTCACTAGAACAGAGCTTTTCCTATTGGGCCTCAACAGAAGCTTGAACTGAATAATAGTTGACTAGTCCCAGACATTTAGAACAGCAGACTAGATGTTATTTGTCTGCAGGATCTGATATGGTACAGAGAGGATTCTTGAAAACATGATTTAGCCTCTTCGAGAAAACAGATCATTCTGTGCTTGTGTCAGAAATCAATAACTGGGATTTTAACTCTAGTCCCACCCCCACCTGGCTGCAAACATGGAAAGTTGCTAAATACTTTGGTACCTCTCTCTTCCAACTTTAACAAAATGTTAAAATACCCATTTCTGTATTCTTAGAAGTACGGGAAGGGTGAAATTATTTTTGATAGAGGGAACATTTAGTTTCTCAGAGAGAAGACAGGACATCATTCATCACCTTTGTGATGGTGAGCCTACAGAACTTACGGCATTTGTTCTGCCGGTTGGCCTGGAAATAGGCCACTTGAGTTACAAGAAATTTCTCTTTGATGTTTCTGAACTGCTGCTTGTTCTCTGCCAGCTGGGGGTGCAATTTATCATTGATTTCTAGAACGTTCATCTCTGCCTTCTCACTGGATCAAGGGCCAGCAGATACCACCATGCTGACGTTAGTGGCAGAAGAGGTGGAACCAGGGACTGGGGAGAAGAAACCCAAACACGTGATGGGTTAAAAACTGGTGAAATCAAACAGGTTTAATCAGGACTGAGGGATGTCAATAACTGAAATTCTTAACTTACTGTTGAGAAAAACGTGATCACACCCCACAGCACTTTAGGATTCTTCAACACAAAAACAAGGTTTGAGGTGCCTGAGCTCAGAGCTGAAGGCACTGCCAGTAGCTCAGACTCTGACAAGAGTGAGGTACATTGTGGCCAGCATGCCAGGTAATCGTCTGCAGTTGCAATAACAGAATTAGAAGGTGGGGGTGTCATGGAATTTTAGGAGCCCTGCGTTGCAATTGTCCAGGCTTTGCTGAAACTCAGGCACCCTGGTCTCACCTGAGGGTCACCACCAATGCGGATCATTCCTTCAGTATTCACTCTCAGTATTCATGTACCATTGTGACAATGCCACAGACCTATCTCTTTCCCAATACATCTAAGCATATTCCTCACTGTTTATCACTTGTCTGTACAACATCATCAAGGTAGAAACAGTTTCCCAGCAGGTTAGATTTTCTTATGGTAGTCATGAAGTCACCCCACCTGCTGTAAGTTAAAACAGATCTTAAGGCTTTTCCACAAGTCTAAGGTATCAAACTTTCAGCCTGCCCTGATGTCCTCTGGGCCTTCTGCAGTTTTTTCTGTATCCATTAGAAAGTGAAAGAATAATTCATTTTTAAAAAATGTTTTCTTTCCTGTCTCAGTACTCTTCTTGCTGCATCCCATGGTTATGTTGATTTCTTTTTTTCTTACTGGGGCACCATCTTGGCTTTTCATTACATTCTAGACCAGTTTGACATCCCTACAACCAAAGCTCTTCCTCTATGTGGGTTGATTTGTTTTTTAATGTCACTGAGCACTACATTTTATAATTTTCACTATAGATGTCATTCTAGAGCCACAAGAGCTCTTTTCAAGGTATCAAATGATCAAAATCATTTATATAGGGATCTCCTGAAAACATGTGTGACCATCTATCTTGGGAATTTTTGTAAACCTGAAGCTATTTGGTGTTCCCATTTTGTTTTCCCATATACTGAAAAGAACAGGGCCACAAGCATTTCTTATGGATTGTGGTTTGTCATATATTATGTTGAGTTGGACTAACATCATTGATTTTTGGTTGCACTCCACTAACAGAACAGTTGGTTGGTGATCCTCAGTGTTGCTCTGCAGTAGAAGGTGAGTTTTAGGTGAGAGGAATGAGTAGGAAAGAGTGATCCCCTGAACCACCTCCTCACTTTCTCAGCTTTCACTCCTGCCCAGAATTCATGTGGAAGTGAAGGAAGGAGGACTGGATCAATCCCATTTGAAAGCATCCCTCTCTGCAGCCTGCACCTTCCTCCAATGACACTGGAAGGACACTGCTTTGAGATGTATCAAAGGCTTTAAGTCAATGTATTTTCTGGGGTCTGGGAGACCTGACATTCTGTGTCAGAATGAAAATCTGTCAAGTTTCTTCATTTTACAAATGATAAAATGGCAGGTTCACAAAGTTACATGGCTTACATGAGGTCACACAGGGATGAGTTTTCAGCACTGCCAATAAAAGCAACCACAATAATTATTCAGTAATTATTCACAGGATCCATATAATTCAGTAAATATCCACATAATTATTTAGTAATTATTCGCTGACCAATTCATGCAAGGCATTTTGCTCAAAACTGTGCTCATATTTGGACATTGTATCTTCATCATAATCGTTAAGGTAATGCTATTATACATAAGTAACAGGTAAGAAACCTGAACAAAAGGGATAGCAAATCATGTATTTGGCCATATTTCCATTTTTTGGTTTTTGTGATGCTGGAAGAATGACCAGAATGAGTCAAGGGAAGAGTATTCAATTCCTGTATTATTTTCCAGGACAGAGGTGTGCCCTCCTAGAGTACTGGGACAAAAATTCAGAAGTGTCTGCAACCTTGCTTTAACAGTATGGGAAATAACCTCTATCACCTGGAATTTCCCTGGAACTTTGGAATATACAAGAGAAGTATGAGACTTGGGTCTTCCCTTGGCTGTGTTTAATTCACTCCTGTATGGAATATCAATGATTCTCACTAAGACTTTTGCCTTTTTATAACCACAAGGTATGTCTTATGGAGAAGATTTTACACTTTGCTCTATTTAGAAAGAATAAATATGAGCAATGGTTTAGGTTTCATGCCCTGGACTTAATATTTTTCTGATTTCTGTTTTGAGATTAAATTCTCATGTAAATAGAAAAATACTTATTATTTCTCCTAAGGCCAAGTTTATTGTTGGTTTGAGTTTCTGAAAATGAAATACAAACTTTTGATTTTATCTTTGTCTGTCCCCATCAGCACCACTCTTTGTCTCTCAGTATGACCTGGACTTGCCCCTGTACTTACCCTCATCCTGCTGAGCCATCTCCATGCACTGTCCAATTCCATCAATGATTCTGGCTCCTCCCAAGGCTCCCTGAAATGGGCATAGGGATCAGGACATCAGACACATTCCAGACACAAAGGCAACCCATACCATAGAGCGGGCAGCTGGGTTCCCACTTCCCTAATGTTCCAATGATGTCCTCAAACTGAAAGGAACACTTTCCCTTTTTAGGGGTCTGTTCTTCATGTCTCAATGCCTCTGATCTAGTGAACACAACTGTCCTGAAAGTGAAAGAACTTGCTAAATTTCTGGTTTCTTGTTAGGTGGCTAGAATAGATTTATAAGACTTCCTTACTTACCCATGACTGCTGAAGTTTGAATTCTTAGCAGTATGATTCCTTTTCTTGTAAGCTGAGAAGCTTAGGAAAGATAGGCCATGTTGCTGCACAGAAAGAGGTAAACTTAATTTCTACTCAAACATGCTTGAATGTGAAACTAGGCCTTCCACTCTTCCAAAGTTGGACTGTCACTGCCTCAGCCATGTGTCCTGAAGAACTTGTGTCTCTGCTGTACTCAAAGTTTAAATGGAGTCCAGCAAGCCAGATCTCCTTTACTTCTAGGTTCCCACAACAGTTTCTCCTCTGTTTTAGAGACCGCATTAAAAATATTCTTGTTCTGCTGTTTTGTTTTGGCTTTGGAATGATGTGATGAAGCCCAATGGGTCCTACCCCCAAGTTGATCAGAGTAAGAAACAGCTGGAAAAGTCAGTGCAAATACAAGTTCATTGTCCTCCTTGCAGGGATTCTGATTCAGAGGGCTCAGGTGGGGCCTGGAATGTGTTTGTTAACATGACTCAGGTGTGCAGTCAATTTGGGGACCCACTGCTAACATCGACCTTACAGTTTATGGGATATTCTTTCTGTTTTGCTGATGAAGAAACTGAGGCACAGAGAGTCTGTAACTTGCCCAAGTTCCCCTTGTTGTAAGTCCTGGAGCCAGATCTCAGGTGGAGCAGCCTCTTCCCCATCCCCTTCCCACGTTTTCCAATTCAGCTGGGTCAGCTCTTTCCAAGTATGTGTTTCTCTCCCCTATACCTCATTTCTGAAAAAAGGAAAACTGGAATTTAACTTCTTTCATCTAATACATTTCCTCACAACTTGCTGCCAGCATTATATTCTGGCCACTTACTATTAAAGTGAGATGCTTTTTTTTTTTTTTTTTTTTTTTGAGACAGGGTCTTGTTCTGTCACACAGGCTGGAGTGCAGTGGTGATTATAGGTCACTGCAACCTTGAACTCCTGGGCTCAAGCGATCCTCCTGACTCAGCTTTCCAAGCAGTTGGAACTCTAGGCACACATCATCATTTCTGGTGAATTTTTTATTTTTCATAGAGACAAGGTCTTGCTATGTTGCTTAGGCTGGTTTTGAACTTCTGGCTTCAAGTGATCCTCCCACTTAGGCCTCCAAAAGTGCTGGGAATCCAGGAGTGAGCCACTGAGCCTGGCCCTGACATACTTTTTTTTTTTTTTATGAAAATACAAGACATGAAGATGTGGAAAGACACCTTGCTTTATTACTGTTGTTATTATTTCTACAGTAAAATTCATATATCACAAAATTCACCATTTTTAAGCATACCATATTTACCATATTCCAAAAGTTTCACAACCATCATCACTACCTAATTCCAGAATATTTTCATAATGCCAAAATCATGCCTGTATTTATGGGCAGTCACTCTCCAATTCCCCCCTTCTTGCGCTCTCTGACAACCACTAATCTACTTTCTCTACTTTCTCTATATATACATGTACTTGTTCTGGGCACTTCCTCTATATGGAATAACAAAGTGTGGCATTTTGCATCTGGTTCTTAGCATATTGTTCTCAAGTTTCATCCTTTTTAGCCTGCATCAGTACTTCAACATTTTTATGGCCAAATAATATTCCACTATATGGTTATACCACATTTTGTTTATTCGTCAACTGATAGTGTTTAAAGATATTTCCACTTTTTAACTATTATGAATAATGCTGCTATGAACACCCTTGTACATGTTTTTGAGTGAATACATGTTTTTCTTTTCTTTGTTATAAACCTAGAAGTGCAATTGCTGCATCATATGTCACTTTATGTTTAACTTTTTTTTATATGTTTAACTTTTTGAGGAACTCACATACTGTTTACCAACTTCAGTAGCTATGTCATTTCACATTTCCAATAGTAATATATGAGAATTCCATATTCTCCATAACTTTCCAAACATGTGTTATCTTTATTTTTTTCTTAAGTCATACTAGTGGGTGTGAAGTGGTATCTCATTTTGGTTTAAAATTACATTTTCCTAATAAAAAACATTGAACATATTTGCATATGCTTCTTGGCCATTTGTGTGTTTGCTTTAGGGAAACCTCTACTCACAGCTTTTTTCCCATTGTTAAATTTGGTTGTTTGTCATTTATTGCTCAGTTATATGAATTTCTTATATACTGTAGGTACTAGACCTGTGTCAAATTCATAATTTGGAAATAGTTCTCCCATTATGTGGATTATCTTTTCACTTACTTGACAGCATCCTTTGAAGCATATAAGTTTTTTATTTTAATTAAGTCCATTTATCTATTTTTGGATTGTTTGTGCCTGCTTAAAAAATGTCTAATCTAAAGTCACAAAGATTTGTACCTATGTTTTCTTCAAAACATCGTTTTTTGAATGAGAACTTTCCTGGGTTTTAGTGGAGGGCGGACATTGTTTATTTATGCCTCCTGTCCATTACCGAAGTTTCTCCTGATTGTTATTCATGTGCTCACCACCCCTCCATGGAGCATCCCATGGCCTGTGACAGAGCTCTGGGGACTGATATCCTTCCACTGACTTTGGCGCTGGAGAGAGCCCTGGTCATGTGGTTCAGCTTAGCCTTAACCCGACCCAGTTGCACATATTCCTCAGGGCCTTTAGAGTTGAAGTCGAGAGGCTCTCTGAGAATGCTTACCAGCCCATGCTGTTCTAAGGCTGGAGCAAACTTCCTCCATCTATTCCAGACAGAGGGGACTGCAGGGGTTTGACTCAGTCAAGACATTTCTGGTGTTAGAAAGTAGAGCTGTTTCAGGGTTTGGGGAAGATTGTTCAATATGAACTAAGTCCTTTCTATTTTTACTGTATGTGTGACTTTTTTCTAGAAACAAAGGAAGAATATTTATCTTTCTAGAAACAAAGAATAGACTATTTTGTCTATTCTTTGTCAATTGTTGTTTGTCTACAATTTTAACGTGGATAAAGGAGAGCTCAGTGTAAATATATTCTTAAAAACTAATTATGGTTCATATCCACTACCATGCGATCATATTTAAATCTATGAACTATCCTGTTACTTAGGTATTATCCTGCTCCTGATGAGAAAACAATCTCAGAAAGATTGCAAAATTTCCCTATGTCACAAAACTAGTGAAGAGAGGAATAAGAATTTGAAACCAGTTCCTTTTGGCCTTCAAAGATAACTGTGCACCATTAGATCAAACTGATTTACATACCTTTGCTGGAATTAGTCTCAGAGTTTGTGGTTCTCACTTGATTTTCCCAAGGAAACTATGCCACTTTAATATCATTTCAAACTTTGAAATTTAAACTCTTTTTATTATACTTTTTTGTCTTTGTTCTATTCCATTTCTTTTGATTTCTTCTAAATGGATCCCTCTTATTTATATGCTAAATATTTCTTACCTATTTTCTGTCAATTTTCACATTTTTGAGTGTTTGTTTTCTCTCTTTGTTGTATACTAACAGTTCTTCACTGAGGTATAATTTGCATAGAGTATACTGCAAAAAATCTAGAGGTACAACTTAATAAATTTTAATATAACTGTACATTGTATAATAACACCCAGTTAAAGACAGAGCACATTTTCCCCCATGCCACAAAGTTCTGATGTGGTCCTTGCCAGTCAATACTCATCTCCCAAATGAAGAATATATTCTGAATGTTGTCACTGCCTTAGTCCCTTTGTGTTGCTGGAAAGGAATACCAGAGGCTGGGTAATTTATAAAGAAAAGGGGTGCATTTTGCTCATAGTTCTACAGGCTGCACAAGAAGCATGGTACCCTCATCTGCTCCTAATGAGGACCTGAGGCTGCTTCCACTTGCAGCAGAAGGTGAAAAGGAACCAGTGTGTGCAGAGATCATATGGTGAAAGAGGAAGCAAAAGAGAGTGAGTAAATGTGAGAGGCACTTTTTAATAACCAGCTCCTACAGGAACTAAGAGAGTGAGAATTCACTCACTACCTTCTCCCAGGGTGGGGATTAACCTATTCATGAGAGATCCACTCCCATGACCCAAACACCTCCCATTAACCCCCACCTCCAACACTGGGAACCACATTTAAACATGTGATTTGGAGGGGACCAATATTTAAACTATAGCAGCTACCATAGATTAATTTTGCTTATTCACGTGCTTCATAAAAAAGGAATCATATTGGCTGGGCCTGGTGGCTCACACCTGTAATCCCAAGACTGTGAGGCTGAGGCGGGCAGATCACCTGAGGTCAGGAGTTCAAGACCAGCCTGGCCAACATGGCAAAACCCTGTCTCTACTGAAAATACAAAAATTAGCCAGGTATGGTGGCAGGTGCCTTAATCCCAGCTACTTGGGAGGCTGAGGCAGGAAAAATGTCTTGAACGCAGGAGGTGGAGCTGAGATCGTGCCACTGCACTCCAGCCTGGGGGACAGAGTGAGACTCCATCTCAAAAAAATAAAAAAATGGAATCATTTAGCATGTTCTCTGGTTTTGACTTCTCTTTACTCAGGTGGTTATATATGCCACTAATTTGTTTGATTGTGTTTTTCCCTTGTTTCATTTTGCTTTGGCCAAGTAATATCCTATTGATTGTAGGATTATCACGCAATTTGATATCCATTTTTCTGATGGGAGACAGGTTTACTTGTTGGCTACTGTGTGTAAGTAACTATGAATATTCTCACACAATTATTTCTGTGAAGATACATACTTATTTTCCAGGGTATCTATAGCTGGGGATAGAGTGCTTGGTGAATGGGTAGAAAATGGACACAGAGTTTTGCAAAGTAATTGTATTATTTTACATTTCTATGAAAGATGTAGGCCATTTCCAGTTGCTCTACATTCCCACGCACTTAATATTTTCAGTGTTTTAAATATAGCCGTTCTACAAGTGTGTAGTGATATCCTATTTTGGTTTTCTCATGCCTAATGTTCATTTAGATATCTTCTTATGTAAAATATGCTCTCAAATTTTTATGTTCATTGATATACTGGGGTGTTTGTCATTTTCTTTGTAATCTGTAGGAGTTCTTTATATATTTTGAATGAGTCCATTTATATACACGTATTTTTTGCTATATTATATTGCAAATAACTATTCCTGGTCTACAGATAGCTTTTAAGTTGTTAATCAACAACGTAATAAGTAGAAGGTTTTTAAAAATGAAGTGCAATTTGCTTGATTTCTTATTGTGATGAGTGCTACAGTATGTAGTCTTAGAAATATTTTCTTATGTCAAGTTCATGAAACTATTTTCTCTTTCCTTTACAGGGTTTCTAATTTTAACTTTCACATCTTAAGTTAATTTCAATGTATGATGGAGAGTAGTTGTTAATATTAACTTTTTAAAACAATAAATATTATTTCACTCAAAATCATTTTACTTAAAAGTCTTTCATTTCCCCAATGAAGGGCATTGGTGCCTTTGTTTTAAAAACATTTAGAAGTGGCGGTGCGAGCATGTTCTCACTCATGGGTGGGAATTGAACAATGAGAACACTTGGACACGGCGGGGAACATCACACACCGGGGCCTGTCCTGGGATGGGGGGCTGGGGGAGGAATAGCATTAGGAGAAATACCTAAAGTAAATGACGAATTAATGGGTGCAGCAAACTAACATGGCAAATATACACCTATGTAACAAACCTGTACGTTGTGCACATGTACCCTAGAACTTAAAGTATAATAAATAAATGAATATATAAATATATATATATATTTTTAAAGTGGCAGTGCGAGGGCTGCTGCACAGCTAGCAGAGCAGTGATGAGGAGGGCAGTGCCTGCTCCGAGATCTCTGCCTCCCCCGCCTGCCAGCCCAGGCAGTCCCGGCAGCAGCTACCAGAGGATTCCACACAGCAGCGCAATGGCCAAGTGGATGCCTCCATCTACAGCCTCATGGAGGACAGGACCTGTTAGGACATGGCCATCATGGGCAACAAGGACTCGCCCTCCAACTGGGCCATCGTCCTGGAGAAAACCTTCGTCAACATCACCCCAGCTGCGGTTGGTGTCCTGGTTGGCAAAGACTGGTCAAGCTTTTTCATGAATGGGCTGACACTTGGGGGCCAGATATATACCGTGGTCTCAGACTCACTGCTGCAGGATGGGGAATTGACCGTGGATCTTCATACGAAGAGCATCGGTGGAGCCTCCACCTTCAATGTCACTGTCACCATGACTGCCAAGACGATAGGCCTGCTGATGGGCAAAGAAGGTGTCCACGGCAGTTTCATCAACAAGAAATGTTATGAAATGGCCTCCCACCTTCAGCGTTCCCAATACTGAACTCTTTGGTTCCTTCCCCTCCACCACTCCCCACAGCTTTGCCCCCCTTTCCTTCTCATACACACACCATTTTAATTTCGAGGGCCATTACCCCACACACCTTATTGTTGCCAAAACAACATGGGCTGGGGGCCAGGGATAGATGGACAGACACCTTCACCTACCTATACCCCTCTTGTGTGTTGTTGGAAAACTTTTTTGTTTTGAGGGATTTTTTATGAATAAAAAAGATTCTACTAAAAAAATTAACTGTACATATGTGGGCATATTGTTTGAATCTGTATTCTTTTACTTTGATATACTTATGAATACTTACACCAGTACTACCATTTCAAAATTACTGTAGCTTTAAAATCAGGTTTGAAATCTAGCAGAGTAAGTCCTCCAAATTATTGCTTCTTCAAGACTGAATTGCCTATTCTGGGTTCTTTGATTTTCAAATACATTTTGAAATTAGCTTTTAAATTTCTCTAAAATCTCCTACTAGAAATATTAATCAGAATTGTGTTGATGTAATATGCTAACAAAATTGAGTCTTCCAATGAATGAACAAGATATCTATTTCTCTATTTAGTCTTCTTTAATTTTTCTCACCAATTGCTTTTAGGGGCCTTGTACCTGCTTCATTGCATGTATTCTTAAGCATGTAATGATTCCGGCTATTAATCTCTATTATGTTTTATTGAATTTCATTTTCTAGCTGCAAATTGCTAGTGTGGAGAAATTAAGATAATGAAATCAACTTTATAAAGGTTTAATTTAGGTACAAAAGATTGCACCACTTAAAAATGTGTCATTCAATGCATGTTTAAAAATGTATACACTAATGGAACTACTACCACAACCAAGACAGAAGAATTTCTCTATGCCGCAAAGTTTCTTGTACCCCTTTGCAGTTCATCAGTCTTTCAACCCTCCACCCCAAGGAGCCATTGTCACTTCAGGACCATTTGCATTTTTAACCATTTTCTATAAATGAAATTATACCTGTGTTCTTTTGTGTCTGCCTTCTTTCATGCATCAATGTAATTTTAAAATCCATCCATATGAGTATTTGCATCAACAGTTAATGCCTTATAATTGCTGAGTAGTATTCCTTTGTGTGGCTATACCATGTTTGTTTATACTTTCACCTGTTATTGGACATTTCTATCATTCCACATTTGGGCTATCATGGAGAAACTATCATGAGCATCCACACTTGGCAGGCCAGGCCTCACTAACCCAGGCCTCCCTAACAGCTGTTTCAGTACCGACTGAGTGGTTCAGTTAAATATTAAAAGGAAAAAAAAAGAAAGCCAGTGCCCGTATATAAAGGCTGATTGTAACAAAAGCCCACCAAGAGTTTTGCCTAGGATTTTCCTGGACCTTAAAGCATGACAAAATAATGAAGGCATTCTTAACAGGAGTCATTTAGTATTAAGTTTTATTGGGGGTCTGAAGAAACTCCCCAGGCCTCCAGAAACAAGTTTATTGGAGGTCTGAAGGAACTCCCCAAACTTCTGTGATTTAGCAGGAGACAAGATAAGGGTCTCCAGCACCTAGACCAATTTAGATTAAGTGAATTTACTGAGGCTCCAGAGGAAGGTCTTCAGGACTCAGACCGTAGTTATAGATTAAAAGAAGTTAATCACTTATGTATTAAATGAACGCACACTTCCACATACACATATAGCTTGGAAGGTACATAAGCTCAGGAAAACTTTGTAATTTTGAGTTGGTCTGGTGATAATTTCCAGGCCTTTTCTCTGTAACCAGTTGCAGAATTAAAAACTCTCTTCCTTCCCAGTTCATCAGCATCTCATTACTGGGACAGTAATGAGATGCTGCTGATAGCAGCCCGCCCCTCAGTTTGGTCTGGAAACACACATACAGATCATTGTGCAGACACAGTGTGTAAATTCCTAGGAATGGAAAGACTGTCCATCTGATTGGTATATGTTTAACCTTTAAGAAACTTAGATATTCAGTTTTATCATTTTTCATTCCTACAAGTATAAGACTTCCAAATGCTTTATATCCTCTCCGACATGTGCTATTTTTAGCCTTTTTAATTTTAGCCATTCTCATGGATATGTACAGGTATCTCATTGTTGTACTGATTGATCTCCCTGATGACTAAACAGTAGAGCATCTTTTCCTATGTTAATTGACCATTCATGTATCTATTCAACTCTTTTGAGAAATTGTTTCATTGTGCTGTTTATCTTATCAGACTGCAATATATATATATAGTATATATGTATAGTATATATATAGTATATATGTATAGTATATATGTATAGTATATATATAGTATATATATGTATAGTATATATATAGTATATATGTATAGTATATATATAGTATATATGTATAGTATATATATAGTATATATGTATAGTATATATATAGTATATATGTATAGTATATATATAGTATATATGTATAGTATACATATAGTGTGTGTGTATATATATATATATATATATATATATACACACTCTAAAAAAACCCTTTGTTGGAGATAAATATGATATCTCCTATATTGTGGCTTCTTTTTATGTTCTCTTAATGTTCCCTATTTGGAGAATGATAGATAATCTTCAAAAAGATGAATATATATATATATAATGTGTGATATATATATATCACATATATATATAACATTTTATGTGTGAGTGTGTGTGGGTGGGTGGGTGGGTGTGTATACATATATATATGTCCTAGGACCATTAATTAGACATATATGTGAGTATTTATTTCTGGATTCTCTCTTCTCTTCCACTGATATATATTCTATTTTTTTTTCAACAAAACACATGATCTTGATTTTTCATAGCTGTAGAGTCATTCTGGAAAGAGGTAGTGAATTCATTCACCATTATTCTTTTATAATATTGCTCTTTTATTATTCTTGATCATTGACATTACCATATAAACAGTAGAATCAGCTTGTAAATTTCTACAAAAATGCTGCTTGGAATTTTTACTAGAAATGCATTGGATCTGGAGATCAATTTATGAAGAACTGACTTTTTAAACATAACAACTCTTCTGATCCATGACAAGGTTTATCTCACCACTAATTTAGTTCCTTCATAATTTCTCAAAGCAATTTTTTGTAGTTTTTGGTGTACTGGCCTTACATAAATTTTGCTGACTTTTTTTTTTTGAGACAGAATCTCACTCTGTTACCCAGGCTGGAGTGCAGTGATGCGATCTTGGCTCACTGTAACCTCTGCCTCCCAGGTTCAAGTGCTCCTCCTGCCTCAGCCTCCCAAGTAGCTGGGACTACAGGCACATGTCACCATATCCAGCTAATTTTTTGTATTTTTAATAGAGATATGGTTTCACTGTGTTAGGCATGATGGTCTCAATCTCCTGACCTCATTATCTGCCCACCTTGGCCTCCCAAAGTGCTGAGATTACAGGTGTGAGCCACCGCACCCAGCCTGTTGAATTTATTTATAAGCACAACATGTATTTAGATGTTACTTTAAATGAAATTGTATTTTTATTTCATTTTCCAAATGCTCATTGCTAATATACAAAAATACAAAAGACTACTTATATTGAGCTTATATTCTGCAACACTACTAAACTCACTAATTACTTTTGGTAGATTTTTGTAGATTTCTAGGATTGTTAACATACACAGACATTATCTGTGAATAAAGATAGCTTCAATTCTTTCTTTTCAATCTTTTCAATACTTTTATTTATTTTTCTTACTTTATTGCACTGATTTAGATCTCTAGTATAATGCTGAATTGAAAGAGTAACAACAGACATTCTGCTTTTTTCTCTGATTTAATAGAAAAGCATTCAATCCTATGCCACTTAATATAATGTTGCCTGTGGGTTTTTCAAATCTGCCTTTAATGGGGTTGGAAGTGTTGCCTTCCATTCTTATCATGCAGAGAGTTTTCTAGGGTTTGTTTTTATAAATCATGAAAAATGCTTTCAGTTTTGCCAAATGCTTTTACTGTGTATGACAAGGTAATCATACAGTTTTTCTCTTTTGCCCCGATAATATGTAAAATTATATTTTTTCAATATAAAAAAGATTTCTTGAATTAAGCTAGGACAGTTTTTTTAATTATAAACTTTTAACAAATATATTGAAATATAATTTACATTCAATTGAGATGCATTAAAGTGTATAATCATTAAAGTATATAATTAAAGTGTGTAATTTTAAGAGTTTGAGCACAGTATACATGAGTCAAAGAGAAAGGACAGAAAATACTAAGTATGGCTCAGCATATGTGGTATATCTTGGTGAACGTTCTACGTGAGTTTGAGAAGAGTTGTCAGCTGTTCTTAGGTGTATTTTGCTTAAATGTCGACTTGCCTAACTTCTGTCATTGATTGTGTAAATTAATTTTGTTCTAGTGGGCAGTAAAATTACTGTCTGATCACATTGGACTTATGTGGACTTGGTTTATGTTTTATTACAGTGGATTCACAGAAAGCCCACAGCATTTCCCAAGACCCTCTAATTTGGCAGGACTCAATCACCAATCCACCGCTTTGTGGATTTTAACAGGGTTTGGTTTTAGGCTTTACTAGGGCTGGTCTGAATAGGCCTTATTGTAAAGCATGACACTTACTCCTAAAGGACAGCCTTTCTAGTGTCTCAGTTGGATACCTGGATGCTAATGAGGTGTGCATGAGTTCTTCCCACTCTGGATGGCAGGAGCTCCATCATCCATTCCCCAACCCTCCTCCACCACAAGTACCTCTGGTCCAAACTCAATTTTATAGCAGCCACTCCTATGTTAAACCTGTTAGTCTTTTCCTTGTGCAGGTACAGTCCAGTCCTTGATAAGTTTGAACACGGAACCCCACATGGACTTTGAGAGCTGCCCCTCTGAACAGCTGTCTTCTATTGGTGCCCTGCCCTGCAGATTGCAATTTCTTCAGTGGCCTTGAAGTCTGATCTCTGCCTTCTCAGCTCAGTGGGGCTGCCCTGCTCTGAGACGACTCTAGCCTACTTGTGCAGCTGCTGAGAAATTCTCCCCAAATAACTAGGAAATCATGGGGTTTCCCCCTTAAGTTTCCTGTTGTACTGTCTGTTGTCCACTGTCTGAAAACAACTTTATGGTTGTTTATGGAGGCAAGATTAGTCTGATATGATTTATTCTAACAGACACAAGCAGAAATCTGTTATACTCTTTTAATTACTGTGTCTTTAGAATATTATGGTAGACGGAATCTTAAGATGACCCCCCAGTGATCTTTGCTCTTTATAATCACTTCTTCCTGAGTGTAGACAAAGCCAGTGATGAGATATCACTCCTGTGATCGTGTTACAATTTATGGCAAAAACAAGTCAGCAGAATCTGACCCCAAATCAGTCGAATCTAAGATAGAGATTATCTTATAAGCTTGACCTAATGAAGAGGAGGTCGTTGGAGGGATTGAGGTCTTCCTGGAGAGATGTGAAGTGCAGGAGGGTTTCCATGCAGGGCGATTCTCTCTGCTGGCTTGAGGAAGCATGCATTGGGAACATGGGAGGCCTCTAGGAGCAGCGAGAGGCCCCTGGCTGACAGCCAGCAAGAAAACAGAAATCTCAGTCCTACAGTCACAAGGAACTGAACTCAGCTGACAACCTGAGGAAACTTGAGCGGAAGTTCTTCCCCAGAAACTCCAGAAAGAAACCCGGCACCCGGCCTAATTTCAGCCTTTGAGGCCTGGAGAAGACCCAGCTAATCCAGGCCTGAACTTCTGATCTGCAGACACTGCAAGAAAGTAAATCATTGTTATTTTAAGCCTCTAAGGCTTGCAGTAATTTAGTATGCAGCAATAGAAAATTAATACAAGTAAAATGGAGAAGACTTTGGAGTGGGGACAAGAATGAAATGGTGGGAGAGGGATGTCTATATGCTGATATGGTTGATGCCTGTATGGTTGAATTGGGTCTACCATTCTTCATCTAATTAGTTATGTTCTATTAAGGTGCATAGCTATACACAAATATTGGAACTATGTGAATCCAGAGGAATAAGATATTGCATTATTGAGAGCAGATGAGAACATTCTGAATTTGGGGTCACCATATCATAAGTCATATATCAGGTCCCTCTGGGAAGACCAGAGGAAGATTTATAGGATACACTTGTGACAACATTGCAGGCTTCTTTCTTCCCCAAAGGGACACAATCTCCCCTCAGCCAAGAAGCTCCAAGTCTCTGAACTGGATGCAAGGTTATAAATTCCCACTATACTGACTCCATCAAACTTCTGTCCTCAGAACTAGAATTTATCAGTAAAAGATAGAATCATGGGAGTGTAGGCATTTATTCTCTTGTTTTATATAAATCAGCTAATGTGCATGAACAAAAGAGACTTTGAAAAAAGAAAGTTACAGTTGCCACAGGAAAACAGCTTCAACATCCTCATGAGTCATCATGGGTGTTCCCTTGGGAGGACTTGATATGAGGCTTTCCTCCTCATGGGCTAGTACAGATCCGGGGGCAATGTCATCAAGTCCTCGATTCAGAGTGTAGCAGCTGGGGCTGTTGATTCATTAGGCCTCCTGCATCTGGAGATGAAAGTAATGCATTTTCATGGCCACAACAGGTGCCCTTATGTTAGCATTCTTCAGAACCAGAATCCAAAAAGCCACAGAAGCTCTGAGTATTTCCCTTTCCTCGGTCACCCACATAAATGGCTTCAGGTCCTTCTGGGGAAGGCCTGGAGGAAGATTCACAGCATACACTTGTGGCAGCATTGAAGGCTTCACTCTTCCTCAAGGGATCCAATCTCCCCTCAGTCAAGAAGCTCCAGGTATCTGAACCGGAGGCCAGGTCATAAATTTCCACTATGGTGACTCCATCAGGTCTCTGTCCTCAGAACTAGAGCTTTTCTAATTATTAAATAAGTTGATTTCTTAGTAGATTTCCCATCCATTACATTCCCAGACACATCATTATGATTAGTAACCACCACATGTCCCTGCCTCTCAAGGAAATCCCTCCCACCTTGTTTCTAGACTGCCGAGTCCCACAGTCTGTCCTCTACTCTTCCAGAAACCTATTGTTCTCACTGACAGCAGGGAGGGCAAATCCATGCAGCATCTCCCGCCATGACCTCCGGCCTGCAGAGGAGAGGTGCCACAATACCTTTACATACACGCCGTTGTTCCCCTCACCTGTGCATTTCTTAATGCCTTGGTGAGAAGAATGTCTCTGGATCTTCCTTGATGAGAGCTAAAGGAGCAAAGGTAAATAATGCTATGGGACCCACTGAGAATTGGGGCTGTGGAAGAGTGGCCACTGAAGTAATAGACAGATGCAGCTATTGCCAGATACTCAGTGCCAGAGCAGGGAGGGAGAGGAAAGAAATACGGACCTTGCCTTCCTCTCACTTCCAGGCTCCATCAGGTGTCCCCCATTGCTAAACCTAACTAGAAGTGTGCACACAGGGGAGCCAGGGATGCATTTTAAAGGGAAAAGCCCTGAGTGGCATAAGACAGGATGGAAATGAGTGGAGAGTGGATCTGTGGGAAGGAGGAGGAGATGTTATGCGGAAACAAAAGCAGAATACTAGCTAATAATGCTAGGTGACACTAATATCCCAAAATGTGTGCTCATATTCAGAAAAGAAAGTTCAGCATAAAGCACTCAACCAGGAGTCAAGATATTATATTTTCAACTGCTGTTCCAACAGCTGTATCATAAAGGGCCTGTTTATTTCATGCCTTTCTAATTTGACCTAAAGTGCCAGGTGGCATTGAGGCTGGTACAGCCACACTCAATTATGTGTTGAAGAGTACACAGAGACTGCCAGGCTGAGGGAAGATGCAA
Source organism: Pongo pygmaeus (assembly GCF_028885625.2). Classification (NCBI taxonomy): domain Eukaryota; kingdom Metazoa; phylum Chordata; class Mammalia; order Primates; family Hominidae; genus Pongo; species Pongo pygmaeus. Next base: position 106,932,345 of record NC_072373.2, on the reverse strand, counting down.
GAGAATAGAAGAGATGCTGTCAGAGAACAAGAGACCACATGGCCACAGAGTCAGGGGCAGCATCAGCCACTGTTGGCTGTTCATTTTTCCAGACAGAGCCCACAAGCCTCAGCCATGCTTTGCTTCTGCAAGACGCTTCTTAACCTTTTCAATAAACCTGCCTGAATTTAAGGTGACCAGGGTTTATTTCTTCTTCATCCTAAATGAAATTTTTCGCCACAACAATCTCCAATGCATTTTGGGGACAGCAGGCAGGCCCATCCCTGCTTCTGTTCCACTATCTCCCCTGTAGGTTGAAAAGGAGGAGGTACTGAATTCCCTTCAAATGTTCCTCTGACTCTGATACTCTGTGATTCTGGTTTCTGTTCAGCTACTTTGTTTTTGGAAGTGTGTATCCTAAGGTGTCCAGTTGAACAAACTTTGTCTACTGTGTCCAGACATTCGTGGTGGTATTTCAGACAAGACGCTCTTGGGGTGCTGCACTCACAACCACTGAACCAATTCTATGACCATCTGTTTCATGGCCACGTTTGCTCATTTTCTATCTACATAAAGGGAGGGGACAGACAGCAAACTTGCATGTTATAAATTGTGTCATCTTAAAAAGGAAACAAGGCAACACTTTGCAATAAAACCTTAAGATGCATTAAATTTAAGTGTAATGCAATAAAGAATGCCCATAAAATTCTTATCTAAAGAATGTTTAGAAAATTGTTGAACAAGGGACATCATCATTTAAAGGATATGAAGAAACCTTCTTAGCTAAGCATATGGGCTAGATTAGAGAGAAAAATAAAGGACCCATCTCTGCCCTGGAAAAACTACTGATAGCATCTTTCAAAAACCTCTCTGTGTTTGAGCACACACCTTGATCCATAGGCTCACATTTGGTCCCAACTGGCAGCTGCTTCTTGGCATTGACTTTGGATTCCCAACTAGTAAATCTTTCCAAGATCTGAGTTTCTGCAGATATGATATTTTTTTTGACCATCCTTATCTTCAAGGGCTACCAAAAAGGAACAAAGAATTTATTTACCACCCCAGCGGAAAAGGTTTTACCAATGAGACACTTTCTTACCATGACCCCAGGGCCCCCTACGCCCTGTTCATTTGAGTGCCCTGTGTGGCCTGACAGAAGCTCATGCTGGTCACAGGGTTCTTTATATGATTAACCTCCTTCCTGAATCCCAACTTCATGGTGGTGGTGATGACAGGTATCCCATGCTCATGTCCCTGAAGTCATCAGCCAGTCTCCAGTTAGAAAAAAATTACATGTATAGAGAGAGGCCTCTTTGGAAGTAGCAAAAGCTTTCTCACCTTCATACATTAATGGTTGGAATGTACAATAGTATAAACACTTTGGGAAAAAATGTCTGGCATATTCTTACAGAATTAAACAACTACCTATTCTATGACTCAGTAATTCCTAAGCATTTATCCAAGAGAAATTAAAACATATGTCCAGAAAATGATTTACACAAGAATGTTCATAAGTTTTATTCATAATAGGAAAAACTGGAAACATTCAAGTATCTGTCAATACAAGAATGGATCAATAAACTGTGATACATTCATTCCACGGAATGGCTAAAGGAACAAACTGTTGACACACAAAACAACATGGATGAATCTCAAAAACATTTTGAGTGCAATAGGAGCCATACACGAAAGAGTATGAGAAAAAAGAGAAATAATAATGGTTTCAAGAAATGCAGAGCAGAGAGCCCAAAGGCAAAGACCCACAGGACGGCAGGTTGGTCCCAGGCTGTGGATCCTAATTAAGAAACTCCTGCTGGATTTTGCCCAGCTCCATTTCCAAACTATTTTGGGTCAGTGACTTCTTTATCCCCTCCATATTCCCTCACTTTGAACTAGAATCACTGTAGTTGTTATTCTGTGTCTGTCCCATCATTTCACATCAGGGGGAGAAAAGCTGTTTGTTCAGTTTCACAGGTCAACAGAGGTAAGGGAATTACATCAAGGATCTGTACTTAATGGACACCCTCAGAAGCCTCATCCACACCTGGTGTGGATGTTTTAGATGGGATTTTAAACTTTTGATCTGATGTGGTCTACACGACATTTTTCATGTTGAACTAATGCTTTAATGACATGAAATTTGGAAACCTTAGGGGAGAGGGCGAATGCATTTTGCAGATGGGAGAAAGTGAGTGTCTGACTGTGGTAGATGGAATTTCTGAAATGGTCCACAAACATGCCATACCCTTGTCTCTAAAGCCTGTTAAGGTGATGAGACACCATTCCTGTGGTTATGTTGTTATATGCCAATTATATGACTTTAAGATGGTGAGGTTACCTGCATGAACTGGATCTAATCACATCAGTCCATGCATTGACAGAGCTTTGTGTGGCTGGTTGGAGAAGATGAAGTCAGAGAAGGTAGGAGCTTGAGAAGGACTCCATGAGTTGTTATTGGTTGATGATGGAAAAGACAGGTAAGGAGGAAAGCAGGTGGCCTCTGGAGTCAGAGTGTCTCCCGCCTGACAGTCAGCAGAGACAAAGGGCCCTCAGTCCCCCAGAAACAAGAATAAGAAGTCTTTCCATATCTGTAGTGAACTTGGAAAAATAGATTGAGCTCTAGAAAAAATACAGCTGGCACATTCCTGGATTTTAGCCTCACATGACTCTGATCAGAGAACGCATCCACTTCATTCCAGACTTCTGTGGTTTCAAACCACTGGTTTGTGGTAATGTGATAATAGGCAGCAAGAGAAACCTAGTACAGGTGCCTGTCTCTCCTCTTGAATTTCAATTTCAGACACATGGATGCTAAGCCCTCTAAGAGAAAAAAATCAACCAATCAAGCAATCAATGAAAGAACTACAGTAAAAATATTGCCCTCACCTTTATGTGGCTGTTCCAGAGCCCTTGCCACCTGAAGAAGACAATGAGGCATATTTCAGGCACATGAATAGTGTAGCTTTACTGTTATCAATCACATTTCTGAAAGAATAAAAATGGTTCAGTTTGGGCCATGGCTCATGTCTGCAATCCTAGTACTTTGGGAGGCCAAGCCAAGTGGATCACTTGAGGTCTAGAGTTAGAGGCCAACCTGGCCAATTGGAGAAACCTTGTCTCTACTAAAAATCCAAAAATTAACCAGGCTTGGTGGCGGGTGCCTGTAATCCCAGCTACTCAGGAGGCTGAGGCAGGAGAATCACTTGAACCTAGGAGGTGGAGGTTGCAGTGAGCTGAGATTGCACCATTGCATTCCATCCCAAGGAACAGAGCAAAAACTCCATCTCAAAATAAATAAATGAATAAATAAAAAATAAAGATGGTTCATTACTTAACTCCACACATTATTATGTGAAAATGTATCATCTCGATTTTAATAGCAGATTTTTAAAAATTCCTTTTTTTGTGCTCACCAGACAAGGTTTGGTAGCAAATACCAGTCACCAGCACAGATGAACCAATTCAAGGAGAGCCATAAACAGGACTACTATTATGTTCCCCCAAAAACCATCTCTAGAATGCAATCTCTTCTCTACTTGTCACAAAACGAAAACAATAGTCCACTACATAAAGTCCCAAACACAGGAAAATGTAAATAAAATAAAGCCTGCTTTCCAAATATTTATTCTATTCAGACCCAGTCATGGGGACCAGGGGTTAGGAAATGACTACAAAGAGGTTCAAGGGAATTTGGGAAGCGACAAAATGTGCTGAAGTAGAACTCTGCTGATGGCTGCACAATTTGATAAATCAACTTAAACCATTGGGTTGTACATTGACAATGGGTGACTTTTATAACAAGTAATTCTTTAAATGAACTTTTGGGTTTCTATTCCAACATGGAAAGAGCTAGGCAGCCATCATTTGTCTCCACACCTAGAAAAAAGCTGAATGAACTGAAAGTCAACCCTTCTAGGGTGGACCAGAGAATTGAGGTCACAGGAAAACTGCCACCCTAAAAATGAGAAACACAGGCTAACACACAAGGAGTCACAGCTCACAGGGAAGAGAAGCTACTGGGGACAGCAAGTGGGAGGAGCACCTCAATGATATTGACAGATTACTAGAAGCTGAGGGTAGCCTGGCTAGAGCATTAAAAACTCCTTGAAGACCATACTAAGGGGGAATCTCACACATTTCCAAGTTTTACTACAATGATCTCAACCAGGTTCTCATGATGAAGTCCAGAAAAACTCCCTGAGGTTTGGCACTACCAACTTCAGGACTTACATTAAGCTACAGTAGGCCAAATAGTGTGAAGTTGGTGAAAAGAGGAAACACACACAAATAGATACATGGAAAAGAATACAGAGCCCAGAAACAGGCCTACCTACAGTCCACTGATCTTCCATGAAGGTTTAGAGACAATTTAAAACAGCAAAGATAGCCTTTCCAACTAGTGGTGCTAGTACAGCTGGACAACCACATGCAAAAAAATAAATAAATCCAGGTATGCATGTTATACCCATTATAAAATAAATCCTACATGTAAATGTAAAGTACAAAACCATAAGAATCCTAGGAGATAACAGGAGAAAATCTCAGGGATCTTGGGTTCGATGATGGCTTCTTAGACACAAAGCCAAAAGCACAATCTACTAATGAAAAAAATTAAGTTGAGCCTCATTAAAATTAAAAACTTCTGCTCTCTGAAAGACACTGTTAAGAGAATGGAAAAAGCAAGTCACAGACTGGCAGAAAATATTTACAAAATAATCTTATAAATAAACTGCTGTCCAAAATATATGAAGAATTCTGAAAACTGAAAAACACAAAGCCAAAAAAAAAAATAGGTGAAAGATTTGAACACCTCATTAATAAGATATACAGATGGCAAATAAGCATATGAAAAAGATGCTCAAAATCATTTGTCGTGAGGGAATTGCACATTAAAACAACAATGAGACATCACTGTAAACCTATTAGAATGGCTAAAATGCAAAAAGGTGGTGAACACACCAAATGCTGTCAAAGATGAGGAGCAACCAGAACTCTCCATAGCTAGTGGAAATCAAAAGGGTACAGTCACTTTGGAAAACTTATGTTCCCTCAAAATCTTGCACATAAGTACTTAGAGCAATTTTATTCATAATTGCCAAAACTTGGAAGTACCCAACATGTCTTTCACCAAGTGAATGAATAAACTGTGTTGTAGCCATACAATGAAATCTGATTCAGTGATTTTAAAAAACAAGCTATCAAGCCATGAAAAGATGTGGAGGAACTTAAAGTACATAATGCTAGAAAGAAGCCAGTCTGGAAACCTACATACTGTATGATTCCAACTCTAGGACATTCTTGGAAAGTCAAAAAGATAGAAGTAGTAAAATGATGAGTGGTTGTCAGGGATGGAGGAGCGGAGGAGGCATGAAATGGTGAAGAACAGGGAATTTTCAGCAGTGAGACTATTTTGCATGATGCTGTATTGGATATTTAGGACCTTATGTAATTGCCAAAAGCCATAATCTGTGAAACTCAAAGAATGAACTCTAATATAATCTATGTACTTTAGTTGATAATGACGTATCAATAGTGGTTCATCAATTGTAACGAATGGGCCACACTAATACAACATACTAATAGGGGAAATTGTGTGCTGGAGGACAGGGAGCCTAGGAGAACTCCCTGTACTATCCACTCCAATTTTCTGTAAACCTAGAATTGTTCTAAAACATAATGTCAATTAATTTTTTTAATTAGGATGCAGAAGCCCCATATCAAGGTTTTGGTGGCATCCTGTTGTTGTGTGGTTAGTACTTGGCATTGAAGTGCACCAACCTGGAGTCAGAGTAGTTGGAGATTTCAATGTCTGTGCCATTTATCTCTAACCCTGGGGTGCCCCTGGAATACAGATAGCAGATCAGTTAGGTAGAAGCAGCCTCCGCAATCTAGACAGTGCAGGCTTCTGGTAAGGACAGGTACAAACCATCTGGGTGGGCAGAACTTGATGAAGACTAGGAACCACTGAGACTCAGCAGCTGCCCCAGTGGCACCCACAAATCAAAGGAGGAGGAGGCTGGGAGGAGCTAAGGGCTACAGGATGAGCTCCCTGCCTGCAAGACAGAAGCAGCTCCAGAGATTTTGGTAAATAATGTAGGTTTCAGTACAGTATGGTCTATTCAAAAAAGTAGAACAAAAAGGAAAGAAAAAGAGAGAGCATGAGAGAGAAAGAAAAAGAAAAGAAAGGAAGAAAGGAAAGAAGGGAGAGAGGGAGGAAAGGAAGAAGGAAGGGAGGGAGGGAGCACGGGTGAGCGGGAGTGAGGGAAAGAATAAAGAAAGAGAGAGAGTTGGAGGGAAGTAGGGAAGAAAGGAAGGAAGGAAATTAACAAATTTACATTAAGATGAGAGCATCCAGGGGAACTTACACCAACAATATTTTCCATTAACAGGAACACACTAACTAGTTATTAGAGAAAGACACACTACTGTAAAACCATATACTGTTTCCATGGGGTACAACTCCTTCCTCCTCCTCTGAAACACATTCTTCCTCTGGCCCACGGTTGCCAGAGACACTGAGCCTTATCTTTGGAGAAGTTCTGGTGCCCACAAGAATGAGATGAGACAGTGGACCCCAGAACACCAGGCCATAACCTTCCTTGCTGCTCCTTGTCCACTCTAGAAGCTGCCCGGCTGCAGGTGGGGGCCTCAGCCCCTGGGTCTGACATCATCCATTTGCCATTCTCACTAGACTTCTCTCCTTGCAGTGGCTCCTACTCCTCCAGGACCTGGTGGGTGACCACGTAAGAAAGACACTAACAGGCCATGCCCCTTTCTTTCTCCCCCTCTCAATGCCTGCAGTGATGGATTCCATGGGGTAGTGACCTGAGATTTACTCATTATGGGGCCTCTAGCCCAGAGCAGGGCCTGGTACCTAATAGTCACCCCATGAATGCTCAGTGAAAGAAGGCGAAAGAAGGCGTCCACCACAAGGTCCTGGGGAACCAAGAATTCCACTGTGGCCCATAAATTCTAAGTCCTACAGGATTCTGGATTGGAGATGGGAAAGGCCTTCAAAAGTGGCCACTCTTTTAACCCATTATACTGGCAACTGAGCCATGTTTCCCCATCCTGGACACATCTAGAGGGCACTGCCTAAAACTACACACATCTCCCCACCCAGGAAAGTGCAGGGGCCTTAGTCTGGGGGATGCGGGTGGACAGGGAGGGGGCGAGCCACAAAAGCTGAAGACGAGAAAGCAGGTGAAAGGGGACAGCAGGGTGGAAACAGAGAGAAATGGAGGCAGAGAATGGGGGGTGAGAAGGGAAGAGAGAGGAGAGGGATGCAGATCTAGCTACCAAGGAGAAGTCCTGGAGAAAACACTGTCCTCTCCTGAAGTAAAATCACTTCCACCTGACCACGGCACTGCAGGTCGAGGGCGGCACACGCTGTGAATATTTGTTCATTCATTTAACAAATATTTATTTAATATCTGTTTCATGCCAGGCAAGGCCCTGCGATGTTTAGGGCCCTTGGCAACTTCCCTTTACATCTGAGTCATAATAGAAAGAGGACTTTCTGACCCCATCGAGCTGGCAATGCCTCGGGATTTTCACCTGTTGGATCTGGCAGCTCTTCATGTCAGCCCACACCATGTGAGGCTGCTCTTGGTGCACTGAATGGGGAAGTTTCTACATCAGTGCTTTGGAGAGTCCACTGGAAGCCCTGGACAGTGGGAGTCGGTGGCACCCTAAGTGTGGAGGCTAAGAGCACACAGCACTGAAGCTCTAGACACCCTCAGGAGGATGGCAAGGGACAATCGGCTGGTGAGAGCCTGGGTCACCAGGAACCTTGGCCTGGGTCTAAATAGGATTTCCTTCAGATTGCCTATGAAATAAAAGAAAGAAACCAAGGTTAACATTGAGATTTGGGGCTTGCACAACTTGAAGGATGGAGCTGCCATTTACAGAGACTGGGAAGACCCAGGGAGGAGCAGGTTGGAAGGTGGTGGGAAGTAGAGTTGGTTGCGTTTCTGTCATATGTAATCAACAGTCCTGACCACCTGTAATCCCAGAACTTTGGGAAGCTGAGATGGACAGATCAAGAAATCAGGAGATCAAGACCATCCTGCCTAACACGGTGAAACCCCATCTCTACTAAAAATACAAAAAATTAGCTGGGCATGTTGGCAGGTGCCTGTAGTCCCAGCTACTTAGGAGGCTGAGGCAGGAGAATGGCATGAACCTGGGAGGCGGAGATTGCAGTAAGCCAAGATCATGCCACTGCACTCCAGCCTGGGCAACAGAACGAGACTCCATCTCAAAAAACAAACAAACAAAAAACAGTCCTGACCAACATGGGCAACAGAGTAAGACCCCATCTCTGAAAATAAAAAATGAAAAATTACCCGAGCATGGTGGCACACACTTGTAGTCTCAGCTGCTCAGGAGGCTGAGGCAGGAGGATTCCTTGAGCCTTGAGTTAGAGGTTAGTGAGCTATGATGACACCACTCCACTCCAGCCTGGGGGGAAAAAAATAAAGAGTCCTGACTAAATACTTGAGTAGCCAGGGAAGTTTTCACAAAGTAAGTAATATTTGAGGCAGATCTTAGTGAACAAGAATTTGATTATTTCTGTTAGGCAATTAAGAGAGTGTGGGTGTAGTTAGTTAATGCTTATTGAACTATCTTTGGAATCTCATCTATTGGTCTATCTGGTCTATCTGTATACATATATTCTATAAACTGTCTCACTGGGCTTTCGCTAGGTTATACTACAGTAACAAAAGCCCCAAAATCTTAGCAGCTACACATACAAAGGTTTATTTTTCATTGACATTTCCTTTTTTGGCAGGTTGACTATGATTCTGCTCTATACAAGCTATTTTATTAGTTAGATGGTGAAAACTGTCATACTTGGAGATTGTTGAATATGGTATTAGTATGTTATTCATTCATTCATTTAACAAATATTTATTCATTATCTGTTTCATGCCAGGCAAGGTCAAGTACTGAGAATACAGTGGTGAATAAAAGAGACAAAATCTCTAATTTCCAGGAGCTTACGTTGAAAATGAGATTGAACACATACAAAATAATCATAACAACAATAATGAATACTATATTTACAAATAATAGCTGTAAGAGATCTTAGTACCTGTTTTAAATTAGAAAAATATAAAAATTATTAAAAGTAAAATGACCAGATGTGATGGCTCACACCTGTAATCCCAACACTTTGGGATGCCAAGGTGGGAGAATCAACTGAGCCCAGGAGTTTGAATCTAGTCTGGGCACCATAGGAAGACCATGTCTACAAAAATAAAAAATTATCCGGGCATGGTGGTGCATGCCTGTAACACCAGCACTCTGGGAGGCTGAAGCAAACAGACTACTGGAGCCCAAGAATTCGAGACCAACCTGGGAAACATGTTGAATCCCCATCTCTACAAAAAATACAAAAATTAGCCAGGCATGGTAGTGCACGCCTATAGTCACAGCTACTCAGGAGGCTGAAGTGGGGGGATTGCTTGAGCCAGGAGGTGGAGGGTGCAGTGAGCTGAGATTATGCCACCACATTCCAGCCTGGGCAATAGAGTGAGACCCTGTCTGAAAAAAAAAAAGCAAAAACTAAAATAAAATTGCTATAAGGTTAATACAGAAAAATGTGTTCATATTCTTAGGCTAGGCATTGATTTCTTTTTTCTTTCTTTCTTTTTCTTTTTTTCTTTTTTTTTTTTTTGTACAAGACAGAGTCTTGCTCTGTCAAACAGGCTACAGTGCAGTAATGCAATCTTGGCTCACTGCAAACTCCACCCCCTGGGTTCAAGCAATTCTGCCTCAGCCTCCTGAGTAGCTGGGATTACAGGTGCTCACCACCACACCCAGCTAATTATTGTATTTTTAGTAGAGACAGGGTTTCACCATGTTGGCCAGGCTGGTTTCATACTCCTGACCTCGTGATCCACCTGCCTAGGCCTCCCAAAGTGCTGGGATTACAGGTGTGAGCCACCGTACCTGGCCAGGCATTGATTTCTTAAACAGGACACAATAAGCAGTAACTATAAAGGAAAAGATTGATAAGAGTATATTTCATTAAGGTTAACACAGAAAAATGTGTTCATACTCTTAGGTTAGGCATTGATTTCTTAAACAGGACCCAAAAAGCAGTAACCATAAAGGAAAAGATTGATAAAGTATAATTTCATTAAAATTAAGAAACTCCGGCCAGGTGCAGTGGCTCATGCCTGTAATCTCAACACTTTGGGAGGCTGAGCTAGGTGTACCACTTGAGCCCAGGAATTCCAGACCAGCCCATGCAACATGGCAAAACCCCATGTCTACCAAAAATACAAAAACCAGCTAAGCATGGTGGTGGTCTCCTGTAGGTCCCAGCTACTTAGGGCCTGAGGCAGGAGGATCACCTGAGCCTTGGGAGGTCGAGGTTGCACTGAGCTGTGATTGTACCACCGCACTCCAGCCTGGGCAATAGAGTGAGATCTTGTCTCAAAAAGAAAAAAAATTTAGAGAATCTCCATTCATGAAAAAACACCATTAAAAGAGTGAAAACGCAAGCTGCAGATTGAAAAAAGAGAAATGCAATTCATATATGCCCAGGAAAGGATGCATATCCAGAATAAAGTATTACAAGTCAAGAGAAAATCATATCAATGAAAACTGGATAAAAAGATTTAACAGTCACCTCATAAAAGAGGACACATAAATGGCAATAAAAGATACTCAATCTCAATACCAGGAAAATGGAAGTTGAACCCACATTGATACATTACTGCACCTCTACTAGAATAACAAAATAATTTTTAACTGACAAGCATCAGCAAGTATGTGGGGTAACTGGAATATACCCTGCTAATTGGTAAAACCACTTTGGGAAAATGTTTGGCAATACGTAATACTAAAGTTTTATCATTCATATAGCTCTAAAACCAACAATGCCACTCCTACATATATACCCCAATATAGTAATGTTCTATTTCTTAATCTGTGGTGGTTCATTTAGTAAAAACTCATGACCTGTACATCTTTTTTTTTTTTTTTTTGAGACAGGGTCGCACTCTGCCATCCAGGCCACAGTGCACTGGCATGATCACCGCTCACTGCAATCTCAACCTCCCGGGCTCTGTTGGCCACGCAGTTAATTTTTGTATATTTAGTAGAGATGGCATTTTGCCATGTTGCCCAGGCTGGTCTGGTACTTCTGGGCTTAAGTTATCTGCCCACCTTGGCCTCCCGTAATGCTGGAATTACAGGTGTGATCTACCACGCCCAGATCACCTGCACGTGTAAAATTGTGAACTTCCTCTGTATACTTCAGTAACTCTTCGAAGATTTCTTTGACACAAAATTCTGAAAAATCTTAAAGCTAGCATTTAACAATAGAAAAAAAAAGAGCTTTTGGTTCACTGGGGAAATTTTATTAATTAAATTTAAAAACAAAAAGAAAATTATTAATGCATATCTCTTCAGAACAAAGATTAAAAACTACCCGCACATCAGTTTTCTTTAACTTCGTGAAGCAGTGGGATTCATTCTTTCGGCAAAGAAAGGATGAAGTACACTGTAACTCAAAGAAAAGATACCATTGCAGGAAAAGGCCTCTTTTTTTTTTCTTTAGAGTGAGTCTTGCTCTGTCACCCAGGCTGGAGTGCAGTGACAAGATATCTCGGCTCACTGCAACCTCCGCCTCCCGGGTTCAAGCGAGTCTCCTTTCTCAGCCTCCCGAGTAGCTGGGACTACAGGCGCCCACCAACATGCCCGTCTAATTTTTTGTATTTTTAGTAGAGACGGGGTTTCACTGTGTTAGCCAGGATGGTCTCAATCTCCTGACCTCGTGATCCGCCCGCATCGGCCTCTTAAAGTGCTTCTTTTCTAAAGCAGCTCCACCAGTAAAAGGTAGGAGGAAAGCGAGGAAACCATTCCAAAAGTTTTGGTTAACTCTTGGGTGAAAGGACGCCAAATGAGATGATCTAAGAAGCCTCAAGGAAAGAAAGACAGACAGGCACAGGAAAATCACAGCAACTCTTTGGACTGCAAACACCAGCACCACATTCCAACCTACCAGAAATCCTGCGGTGAATTTGAGGCTTGCCCCGCTAGTCATGAGGTGATTCAGTGATGGCTACAAACGCTCCTCAAGTGCATCCTGGACCTGGAACACCTGGCCTGGCCATCACTAGCCTGGAGACACCACCAGGAGCAGAATGCCAGAGGCCAATGAAGACTCCAACTTTGCAAGTCGGGGCGCCAGCGCTCTTGCCCCTCAGGTTCCCAGAAGGAACAGCCTCGCGGGTGGGGTGCGGGGTCAGTGTGCTCCCAGGACTTCCGAGGACGTGCCCCCGAAGCTGTTCCGTCCCTCCACCCCCTGGGATGCCACAGAACACCCGCCAGCGAGTTTCTTCCCCAGCGCCCACGAGAGGAGGGCTGCGGAGGGCAGCCGCAGGCGAGGAATCCAGCTCCGGGAAAGTAGGCCCCGGCGGGGCCCCGCGGGGCCGGCAGGGCCCGGAGCGTCCGCGACACTCGCGTGGCAAAACTTGAGGGGGCCCCCGCAAGCCACGCCTCAGCCCAGCTGTGCTCCCGCGGGCCCCAGACTCGCCGCCCGCCTGGCCTGGCGCGGCGCCCTCATCTCGGAACGCTGGGTGGACTTCGCAGTACACCTTAACTTCCCATCCAGGCGGCAGCGGCGCCGCCTTGCCTCGGCCTCGCTCCTGGCGCCGCAGGTCGCCCGTCCCGTGTTCCCAACAGCACCAGGCTCACTCAGAAGCTCAGGCAGCCTCGCGACTCTCACCTACCGCTCCCAGCACCGCGGCTGTCTCTACCACCGCCCAGCGCAGGCGTAGCAGGGACCTTAAAAGGACCCGGCCGCCTCTACCACACAGCGGGTTGGAGCAGGTTAGGGGCCGCAGTGGCTGACAAAACGAGTAACGGAGGACGGAGTGCAGCGGTGACGGGGAAATCCCTCTCTCCCCTCCGCGTCTTTTTCAAAGCACCAGCCCTCGACCCTGCAATTCGCTGATTTCCCCGGCCACTTGAACCGCCCCTGCCAGGTTAAAGAGGTGGGAGACACACCCTCTCGGGAGCCGGGAGCGACCCAGCGTTTAGGACTCCAGGCCTCGCCCTTCCGCACCGCCCCATAGTCTGACTTCCTGGCCCGGGCCGCAGAGTGCAGGCTTCAGAAGGCAGCTCCCAGCTCCCCCGAGAGGTGGCCTTAGGTCACTCGCAAAAGAGGTAATCAACGTGTCGATGGCACTTGTATTTTCTAATTTAAATTTATAACACATTTCGCAGATGGGCTTCCACTGAAATAAGCCTTTGAGAAAAAGAAAAACTTTGTTTCCAACAAGATTAGGAAATACCAAGACATAGGAAGTAAAGCCATGCCGTCCACCCAGCTAAAAACTTTGAAAACTTGAAATTTTATCTAAGGCAAATGTTTGCATAACTTTAGGTCGTGCCATTATTTAAAGTCAATTTCAATTAACAATTTCATTGCAATTGAATCCATCTTCTATAAGAAAACTAAGATACATCCCTGATAATCTACCTTTCCCCTCCTATATTCCATCCATCAGCAAATCCTACTGGTTTTTACCTTCCAAATTTTCCTTGAATCTGTCCTCTTCTATCTCCTCCATCATCACCCTAGTCTAGGCTACCTTCACCTGGGGAGTGGGGATGGAGGGACTACTGACCTAGGCTCCTTGTGGTTTACCCATATCCCCTTTATCGCCTCTCTAATCTCAACACAACAGGCAGAGTGGCTTTTTCAAAATGTAATGTGAACCCTGTCACTTCCAAGCCCAAACCACTTAAACATCTTCCCATTCTCTTAGACAAAACCTCCTAACTAACCAAGCCCTGAATGGCCACGTGCCTTGCCCACCTCTCCATCTCTTGTCACAAGTCAGACCAATTCCATTCTTTTCTTCTGCTCCAGCCAAACTGGCTTCTTTTATTCTCTATTTACCCAGCTTCCTGGACTCCACAGAGCTTTTGCTCATGCTTTGCTCTGTGCCTGAAGATTCTTCCAACCCTCATCCTTCTGACAACAGCTGTAGTCTCCACCTCTAAGAGGTAACTTCTGACCTCCCTATGGTGGTCCCTTACTCCTATCACATTGCATAAAACTGTAATCGAGTGGTTATGTTGGGGAATTTTTTACCATCAGCTCCGTAAGTCCAGGATTTGGTTTTGTTTGGCTCATGGTTGTATTTCCACATTTGTGAAATACATATTTGTTCATAAATGAGAATGAAAGATGTTAGAAGTTGAAGTAAATTTGGCATAAAGTCAGAGAAAGGCAAAATGTCACAATCTGATAGAGTCAGAATCTAAAAACTTCAGTTATATTAAAACTGATTTTATATCATTTTAGGCTGGGTTGTTGCAGGGATTCTTTGGGTAATCTTTAAAACTGAGTTCTCAGAGAGCCTTCTATAAATACCTGAATTAATAATGATAGCCATGGGATAGTCCACATAAAACCAATAACATTGGTTGCTTCAAGAGAGGAAGACTGAACCAGGCACAGTGGCTCATGCCTGTAATCCAAGCACTTTCGGAGGCCAAGGCCGACAGATCATTTGAGTTCAGGAGTTTGACACTAGCCTGGGTAACTTGGTGAGCCCCTGTCTCTACACAAAATACAAGCAAAATTAGCTGAGTTTTGTGGGCACCTGTACTCCCAGCTATTTGGGAGGCTGAGGTGGGAGGATTGCTTGAACCCAGAAGGTTGAGAGGCTGCAGTGAGCCATGATCATGCCACTGCACTCCCGCCTGGATGACAGAGCAAGATCCTGTCAAAAAAAAAAAAAAAAAAAAAAAAAAAAAAGAGAGAGAGAAAGAAAGAATCTTCACTGGTGGCTCCTTGTGGGAAGGAGGTTTTCACTACATCCCCAATTGGACCTTTTTATTTTAAAGTATGTGGCGATAGATAAATGACACAAAAGAGTGCATACCATCCCATTTATTTGAAATTCCGAAAAGGCGAAATTAATCTGTGGTGAAAAAATCATAACAGCAGTTCCTTCTAGCAGGGGATTCACTGGGAAGGTACACAAGAGAAATTTCTGGGTGCTAAGAATGGTCTGTCTTGATAGGGGTATGAATTACATAAGTGTATTCATTTATCAAAAAAATTCAGTTAACATTTCAATGAATGTAAATGCTACCTTAAAAACTATAAAAATAATTTAAAATTTAAAATCTAGTAGCTAACACCTAGTTGAGTGCTCAGTGTGTATGGGTATTGGCCAAAGCTATAAATACACAATTTTGTTTAGTCCTCATACTGTCCTCACAAGGTAGGTATTATTATCACAACCCCCTTGCATATGAAGAAGCCCAAATTTAGTAAATATTAAATAACTTGCCTTAATTTATACCCCCTGGAAAATGGGGGAAGAGCTTTGAAAACAATCAGTCAAATGCCAGAAGCTATTAAACATAAGACCCTATAGCACTTCTCTGAAATTGTAATATTTGTGGTACATATATATATATAAATCATCTGCTAGATCAAAAGCTTCAGAATGATTGAAATCATAGTTTGTTTTTTGTTTGAGGTTTATGTGTTTATTTTATGTCATAACTTTAAAGACTGGGTCTTGGCTGGGCATGGTGGCTCACGCCTGTAATCCCAGCACTTTGGGAGGCCAAGGTGGGTGGATCACTTGAGGTCAGGAGTTCAAGACCAGCCTGGCCAACATGGTGAAACCCCATCTCTACTAAAAATACAAAATCAGCTGAGTGTGGTGGTGCATGCCTGTAATCCTAGTTAGTCGGGAGGATGAGGCAGGAGAATCACTTGAACCCAGGAGGTAGAGGTTGCAGCGAGGCAAGATTGTGCCACTGAACTCCAGCCTGGGCCACAGAGTGAGACTCCATCTCAGAAAAAAAAAAAAAAAAAAAAAAAGACTGAATCTCACTATGTTGCCCAGGCTGCACTTGGACTCTTGAATTCAAGCCATCCTCCTGCCTAGATGTCTTGAGTAGCTGGGACTACAGGCACACACTATCATGCCCAGTATTTTGTCTTAGGTTTCTAAGCAGTCCCAACACTGCACAGTAGCTGTTCAATGTATTTGAATGATTAAAAACAAGCTTGGTGTTGATTTTATTGGTACAATTTATATTTACATATGTAATATTTCTATTATATGCTTTCTATATATTTATATGTGTGTATGTATATAATTGGCACCAACTTAACATTGCTGTGCTTAAGTGCCTGAGATGTACCTCAAATGAATAGGCCTGAGGAGAGAAGCTTGTGTCATTAGCTCTGACCCTGCAGCACTAATCCTGGTTTAACCCGTTCTTTCACTCACCCTGAGCACATCAATTTATTTGGTGAAAGAGCTCACACTTTAACATCTCACTGAAATAGCTCATTCCAAAGAAAGAGCTAATTCTAACCTCTCACAAGTGCTTGAGCATTTGCATAAGTGAAATTTCACTGTGTGAGTTTCACCCAACACCACCTCTGCTCCAACTCCTGCTACTTTACTGCTCATACTGTGGAACTCCACAGGTAGAGTAGAAGATGGAGGATGCATGGTGCAGTGTGCAGCAGCATCCTCCTCAGAGAGAGTTTTATTTGCAGTAAATTTGGTGTGCAACAGGCAAAGGAACTAGGAGTCAAGGTGAGGCAGGAGAACAGAAGAGGGAAGTGGAGGTTGGATAAAGGGCAAACTAAGTAGGAGCAGAAAGCAGAAGCAGGATAAAGAGGTGGGTGAACTTAGAAGAAAACCTAGGCAATATCATTCAGGACATAGGAATGGGCAAGGACTTCATGTCTAAAACATCAAAAGCAATGGCAACAAAAGCCAAAATTGACAAATGGGATCTAATTAAACTAAAGAGCTTCTACACAGCAAAAGAAACTATCATCACAGTGAACAGGCAACCTACAGAATGGGAGAAAATTTTTGCAATCTACTCATCTGACAAAGGGCTAATATCCAGAATCTACAAAGAACTCAACAAACTTACAAGAAAAAAAACAAACAACCCCATCAAAAAGTGGGCAAAGGATATGAACAGACACTTCTCAAAAGAAGACATTTATGCAGCCAAAAGACACATGAAAAAATGCTCATAATTACTGGTCATCAGAGAAATGCAAATCAAAACACAATGAGATACCATCTCACATCAGTTAGAATAGTGATCATTAAAAAGTCAGGAAACAGCAGGTGCTGGAGAGGATGTGGAGAAATAGGAACACTTTTACACTGTGGTTGGGACTGTAAACTAGTTCAATCATTATAGAAGAGAGTGTGGTAATTCCTCAAGGATCTAGAACTAGAAATACCATTTGACCCAGCCATCCCATTACTGGGTATATACCTAAAGGATTATAAATCATGCTGCTATAAAGACACATGCATACATATGTTTATTGTGGCACTATTCACAATATCAAAGACTTGGAACCAAACCAAATGTCCAACAACGATAGACTGGATTAAGAAAATGTGGCACATATACACCATGGAATACTATGCAGCCATAAAAAATGATGAGTTCATGTCCTTTGTAGGGACATGGATGAAGCTGGAAACCATCCTTCTCAGCAAACTATTGCAAGGACAAAAAACCAAACACCACATGTTCTCACTCACAGGTGGGAATTGAACAATGAGAACACTTGGACACAGGAAGGGGAACATCACACACTGGAGCCTGTCATGGGGTGGGGGGAGGGGGGAGGGATAGCATGAGGAGATATACCTAATGTAAATGATGAGTTAATGGGTGCAGCACATGAACATGGCACATGTATACGTATGTAACAAACCTGAATGTTGTGAACATGTACCCTAGAACTTAAAGTATTAAAAAAAAAAAAAGAGGTGGGTGAACAAGAAGCAAGATAAGCAGAAGTTGAGCAGCGAAAACAAAAGTGAGATAGAGTAAAGAGTAAAAGCTTATGGCTGGCAGGATCCAGAGCAAACCAGTAAGGGACAGCTCCTCAGAGATAGGAATGGGTATGGGAGAGAAAAAGCAGGCTTAAAATGACCCCGTATGATAATCAGTTCGTTAAAGCTAATGCATATGGACTGCATATCACGGGTGTACTTAAAATTATGGGATGGAGGTGACCCGGAATCTCACAGGGGTCAAATAGCTAAGCAACCCACCTACCAATCAGAAGGCACATGCTGGGTAGAGATTAGGCAGCCCCAGAAAGAGGAGAAAAAAATTTTTTTAAAAATGTAAAAAGACCCAGAGCCCAAAGTTCACCAAACTGACACTGATCTCATTTTGCAGAAGTTAGCCCGTTCTCCCCTCTCTGAGAGTGTTACTGTGCTTAATAAGTCTTTTGCTGCTTTGCTACGTGTGTGTTTGTGTGTCACTTCCAATTCTTTGTTCGAGACACCAAGAACCGGGGACTTCACAACACCGGCCGGTAACAAAGATATGTAGGCTTGGGAGGGAGGGAAGAAAGAAGGGAGTAAGAGGAGATTCAGACATGAGATGCATTCACCCTATGAGTTGAACTCCGGTCTCCAGCGTGGGAGTTGACAATTCCATTACTGAAACATCAATGCTCCATGTGGTATAAACTTTCATGTTTTTTGTTTGTTTGTTTGTTTTGTTTTGTTTGAAAAGAGAATCTCTAGTGCTATGGGCAGGCATGAGGGAGCAGGGAAGATGGAGGTGGGAAAGTTCTATAATAGGCTTACACAGATATTTTTGGAAAACAGAGCTAACAAAGCAACAGGCACTCGAAGCAAAGGCTTGCCCTAAACATTCCACTGTTTGCCAAGGGAAGAAATTTTGGAGTGAAATTTTCACTTTCTCTCTTGTGTAGATCTCTGTAAGACACAAAAGTTTGGATGACAGTCATTTCGATTCTTGGACTTTACTAGAGACTCCAAAGATGCATCTGAGGAGAAAAGCTCTGGGTCCCTGGGATAACTGTGCCACTCGATGTAGCCTCCTGGAGTGGCCAAAGAGAGTGTGGTTAAAAAAAGAAATATTGCAGTGAACTTTCACTCACTCCCACTTCTGTAGGTTTCTTAAAAACATGAGTTTAGAAACAAGATACTTGGCTTTTTTAAATGACTCAAAAGAGGTGTAGATGAAGAGAAGCTCGATCATCCCACAAATCTTCTGGACACACCCCTAAATCTCCAGCTCCTGGGTCTTTGAAAGCCAGTTTGTCTCAAGGTTGGGAGGAAAGGGTTTGGAAAGCACCAAGGCAGGGGTTGGCAAAAAGATTACATCATCAGTGAGGAAATGAAATTTCCAGAAGTTTTTGCCAGATCTGGGACCAGAGACAAAGGCCTGGATGAATTTCCTATGCAAACCTTTTTTAGAACCTCCGTTTCAATGTTCTTCCAGAGACTCTTCAAAATTAGATCTGGTGAAACCGCTCCCGGTAGGGGATTGGTAGTTCAGTAACAGAATTTCTGTCTCCCACGCGGGAGACTCGAGTCTGACTCCCGGCCATGCAGGCCTTCTTACCCTTCAGGCAGGAAGGGCTACTACGTTTCTACCCAACAAAGTTATTGTATTACTCAGGCTGTACTGCTTTTATGGACCTTGGTTGTGGCGGCTGGAAGCTAACCTGAGGGGCGTGCCACCTCTGGAGCATTCTCTGTGCTGGAACTAATCCGGGAATTTACAGTCCCTGTGCTCGAAGCCTGTCCTTGAAAGTGGGGAGTGTTTCCGGTGGGTTGCTCAGTTTTGAATACTTGGAATTAAAACCTTTGCTACTTTCATTACTTGTTACTCCGGGCAAACCCCTGGGTAACCCAAAGGCCATCAGAAGGATTCGCGTGCTGGGATTTCCACTACGTTAGGCCACGTGTCACTATGGAGCGAGGATCAAGAAGGTCCGGGAAGGAGAGAAGCTGCGGGGTGCGGGGAGACTCTTCAGTGGTTGGTCGGAGAGGCTTCAGCGGCCCAAGGAAAAGGGAACCTCGTGGGGAGGTATCCGCGTAGAGATGAGGGCCTCCGCGGAAACAGTCTCACGCAGAGGTGTGCCCAAACACCGAGTTACTTAACCTTGTCAACCACCTTGGCATCCGCGCCTTCCGTGGGCCCGTCGGTCTTCCAGGAGGGATTCTGTGTCCCTGGTATTGTGTGCCAACAGGTGTTAGCCTGATATTTGTATTTTTAATGAGAGAAAACGAACTACAGAATTTGCGAGTTTTGCTTTTTTTCTGGTTTTGCTTTATACCTCTTGGACGCTTCTTCCAAAGGATTCCGATCTGAGGGGCATTGGGGTGTGACTGTGGTAGACAAGGGGTGGTTAATTTTCATCCAAAAATCTTTGGCGGATTCCCTTGCTCTCTCGATCCCCAATCTAACAGTAGTTTAAAACAGAAGATCAGCAACATTTGGAGAGGTTTTTTTCTCTGCGTTCTAATGATAAACTTGATTTATTCAATTCCAAAAGTTTCCTTATTCTGAGGTTGTCTTTCTATATTTTGAGTATAAAACCGTGGCCATACTATGTTGGAACCACCAAGGTTCTTCTCTTCACTTGTTTATTTGTAAAGTCTCTTTGTAATCTCAGAATTTCCTGAGTAAACTGGGAACTGTTGTACATAATTCTGTGTTTTTGAGCATTCTTTGTAAACAGGAATCAGGACTGGGGATGGGGAAGGCGGGAGGAGTAGGAGTGCTGATTTGTTTAACGGAAAATCATAGATTACTTATGTGACGGCGCAAAGGTTTTAAAAACCCTTAGCGTCCTCAGATTTCCCCTTATACTATTTGCTGAAGAAAATTGTATCCTTGACTCCCTTCCTTACCCTCTCCTGGCAAGGGAAGGGGTCTCCTCCCGCCTCAGGATCTCTGTCCTCCTGGGGTTAGGAGAAGTGCATCCAACTCCCTCTCCAAGTGCTGGAACGGAGGCTAGGTCTTTCCCATGGGCTGGGGGCCTTGCTGTCCCAAGGACGGCTGGGGAGCAAGAGGAGGTAGAGGCAGAAGAGGAAGCCGGCTGAGATTTGTGAAGCAGCTCTTGCTACCGCGGGTAGGGAGAGGGCGCGCGGGACCCAGGAGCCTCCGTGCGGAGCCAGGCCTCAGGAGCAGCCGCCTTGGTCCTGGAAGGGGTGCCTGCATCCATCTTGTCTCCAAAGACTGTAGGGAGACCTTCTCACCCGGTGGGAAAGCGACGTCTCCCTTGCTTTCCCACAACGGACGCCTTATGTCCCTTTCCTGCTAGTGTCTGACCGCCAGCCTGCGGGGGCTGCGGCTGCAGTGGTTCCACGCTGGGTGGAGGCTGCCTGCCCGCGAGCCAAGAGCCGCGCTAGGAGGCAGAAGTCGGGAAGTAGTGTGCAGGCCCGGAGGAGACCCAAGCTCTGGGTCAGGCTTTTTTGCCAATAGCCAAATTCAGCGTGTAAAACACAGAGAGCTCACATCTGTCTGTTCGTGAGCTTCGGTGAGAACAAGGAAGGCCCTCAAGATCCCTAGGAGGGCGGCGAAGGGTCTCTGGCGGCGATATCCGCGTCGGCGGCGGTGAGCCAAGGCATGTCAGGAGCGTGCGCGAACCCAGCCCCCGGGTAGCACGAACACCCCCTCAGACTAGGGCCCCGCATGTGGGGAAATCGCAGGAGTCAGCGCAGCTGGAGTGTGGTGGACTAGCCTCATCCAGGGAGAACCCCCTTCCTGACCACGGTCTGTCCCCCTCCAGGTAAGAGGAGAGGAGGGACAGCACAGCCTCCTCTCCCCTAGCCGCAAGCTCAGGGTTACTACCTTCCCCTCTGCTCGCCCGTCGCCATTCTTCCAAACCACTATCCGCCAAAGATTCCACCTACAGTCACTCACAGGACAATCCACGCGTCCTTTCAGCAGCGGATCCCGCCCTGCAGCCCCCACGCCCTCTCACCCCAGCGCTTCCACCCACCGCCTCTGCCCAGTCTGTGCACTTCACCTCCCTCGCTCCGGCTCCCCGCTGAGCTTACAGTGGACACGGGGTTCGTCCCAACCCTTCTCGGGAGTACTGAATGGAAAAGGGGAAGCGTGCGAAATTCCTTGGTAGAGTGTAGGCAGACATTGCGGGATTTGACTGTGATACCGTCGCTTTGATGTCCTAGTGATTTTTACATCTGCCTTCTGCTTAGGACACCGGCCACAGTTTTCCATTTGTGTCTACTCCACCTGCTGTCTTTGTTGGATAAGCGAACATCGCCTCCCTGTACCACCCAGTCAATAAGTGGGCGGTCCTGGAGGACCTCACCCGCCACTCACCCCCATCCCAACCTCGCGGACATCGCCTCCTGTCTCCTCTTCCGAAGGCCTAAGAAGCACGTTGGCTGCGAACGGAGGTGAGAAGGCTCAGCTGACCGCCTGTGTCTTCTGGCAACGTGTGGCACGCACAAACGCCACGACTTAGCTTGGCCTCTCTCTTAGTTATTTGCAGCTCAGCCCAATCGGCGCCTCCGGGACGGCG